>NC_142501.1:52043072-53384858 GCF_057876585.1 Rhinolophus sinicus | reverse complement strand
GGACAGCCCAGCTGCTAAGGGCTGAGGAAGACATGCTGAGGAAACTGCCTCAATGCTCAGGGCAGCGGGAAACCACCAAACGGGACAATGTACAGAAAGCACCTCCAGCAGTGCCAGCACACAGCAGGTGAACAATAGACATGAGTTCCCCTTCTCCTCCCTAAATAACCCACCCTCTGTGACCTCACAGATGCAGAACTGTGGCTGGGCAAAGCTTACAGCTGATCATGTGTTAGGATCACGCAAAACATAAGCATTGCTCTGGGATTAGATCCTTTTAAAAGGAAAAACAAGCTCCCTTAAACACTTATATGTTTATTTGGTAGCTTTTTTTTTTTTTTTTTAAGTAACTGTCACCCAGGAAATTGCTATGAATTAGCAGAAATTTGGGCAAGACTAAATTAATACTAATAGAAATAATGCTATCATTTTCCCACTGATTCTGCTCTGGTTGAACACGAACGCACATTGTTACCTGTCATAACTAAAGGCCCTTGGCCTAAGCTCTTGTGTATCATGAATACAATAGGCCTACACAACAGCAACTAATTCTGAACACATGGTTTGCCCTTCAGCTTATCACTAGTGTGATTTTCATACAGCATTATTTAATACTGATCACCAGATGCCTCAAGTCCATTTATAACCAATGTGGAAACACAAACGATTAGCTTGTTGATTTTAAAGAAAGAAAAGTCCTGAATTTACTAATTGTTCTTAACTGCTGTAGCACTTTTAGTCTTTAGCCATGTGTGGAAATGACTACCCTCTTCTCAGTGGAAAATACATTTATTATATCTGAAAATGTTTATTCATTAGTAAATTTAATTTATAAATTAAATTTAAACACCTACCATGTCCATTCCTCTGCTGAGAAAAGAAAGCATACTGCTACACAAGGACTTGTACATGAATCTCCATAGGAGCTTTATTTGTAATAGCTAACAATGGGTAACAACCCAAATATCCATTAACTGAATGTATAAATTGTGGTATATCTATACAATGGAATACTATTCACCAATAAAAAGGAATGAACACAGTACTAATACACATAACAACGTGGATGAATCTCAAAATAATTACACTGAGTGAAAGAAGCCAAACTTTCCCCCTTCTCTGAAAAAAGAAGTACCAGTGTATGATTCTACTTACATAAAATTCTATACAATGCAAACTAACATATAGTGACAGAAAACAGGCCAGTGGCTATCTCATGAGGATGGGGAAAGGTGGGATTACAAAGGGATTATGAGGAACCTTTGTGGGTGATAGATATGTTCATGATCTTAACTGTGGTGATGGTTTCACAGTTTTGCTATGTCAAAACTTAGCAAAGACACGCTTTCAATATGGGCTGTTTATTTTATGGCACTTAGAATTAAATAAAGCTGTAAAAAAATGAATTTAAAAAGAATTGTGGGGGTGAAAATGATGCCTCGGTGAGAGAGAAAATAGTAACACCTGGCAGTCAGTCTACAGAACCTGAGACAAAGGACGTTTCTCTGTAGGCAAGGAAAATGTTTGAAGCTAAGGGGAAACAAATCTTTAGAGATCCAAGAGGGGCCAGCCTAAGAATAAAAGCATATATGAAAGAGAAGATGGAAAGGTTGGTTCCGGAAGCAGACCAACCTTGGGCTACAATTCTGAGATGCTTAATCTAGCACCAAACCCTGCTGGGGTGGGTAATGATTCAACAGACAAGTGTTAGGGAGACTTTCGGAAGCATCCCATAATAATCTGTGTACAGAGAGCAGCTGGGGCTGAAAATCACTATGTGGAATCCAATTGGCAGGAGGTCCATGAGCTGCCTGACCATTAACATCCAAACTGGGGTACCTCTGGGAGAAAGAACACTCACTATTAATAATTACTCTCGGGTCACTCCACCTATCAGGAATCTCCAAACACTGTATTCCTAGGTATTTGCCCACATCTATGAAAAAACAGTTTACAAAACTAATTAATATTACAAATAATAATGGGGTGAGAAGAGAGTTTTCCCCCCCCACTTACTGCCTATTTGAAAAGTTAGAGCAAACATGCAATTATTAGAACTCCCAAATTTCCAGAAAATATTATTCACTAACAATATGGGAGAATAAGAGGCAACACGCCGAGTAGCTTAGAGAATGGGCTAAAAGTCTGACTGCTGTGGGTTTCTGCAACTGATAGCTGTTGGGCTAGTCAGTCCTAGGGGGCCTTAATTCTGCTCCTTGAGGGATTCTCTCTCATGGTGAGTGTTTTCTATTTTTGGACTGTTTGCTTCCACTCTGGATCTTTATCTGTGGGAATCCCAAGTCCCTAGGTTGAGGATGTATCCTTCCAGAAATCCTTTGTGCCCGAGGGTTATCATCAGCCTTTTATGTGAGTTCACTTTTTAACACTAGGTTTTACCAGGGGCAATAGTGAAATTTAAAATTTGTACCCACTGACCACAAATTCTTAGGGAAGTCCCTGCCCCCGTTATTCCAAAGCCAGACACAAGGCAAGCTTTCTTGACATCTTCTGCTGGCAGTTTAATTTTTTTCAAATTCACTCTTCTGCTGAAGCTATAAACCTCTCCAGAGATCTCGAATCCAAGCTTCCAACTTTATATATATCCAAGGTTTTATCTTTTCTACCCTTATGGTAAATAAAACTTGGGTCCCTAGTTTACTGCCGCCCTTCTCCCCAGGGCAGCCAAAGTGCACCCGATCTCACCACTTTGATTTTCAGTGATCATGCTCTCTTATTCCTGTATGCTATTTTAAAAAAATAAAAAGCTGGTTATAGTTTATCTACGTTTCTAAAGGGAAGTTTTCGTTCCCCTGTTTCTAGGAGAAAATTTTCAGGTTTTGTAGTTGACTACACGGCGAGAAACAGAAGTCTGAGCAAGTTATTGAGGCTCTCTAAATCTGTTTTCTCACCTGTAAAATGGGACAGAGGATTATCAAGAGAACTAAACATGAAAAAATATGGTAAGCACGTAGCCCTCTGACAAGTCACAGAGGGTACTCAATGAATGGTTAACTATGAAATTACTTTTATTGGCAAAACTTACATTTTACAACCGGCTATTAGAACAATCAAATTCAGTCTGATAGAGTGGGTTTTTATTGTGCTTTGGCTTAAAGAATATTGAATATTACTAATCTCCCAAGTAATTGTGGACCACTGCTCATAACCCATACCAATAATGAAAGTATTCTATTAAAATGATCCAAATCTATTAATTAGAGCACATTTATAAAGGTCTGATTTGCCAGCTGTTTACTTTGTGGCTTAGAATATTGAGGAAAAGCTCCCCAAGTTAGTAATCAGACAGGTAACTTCTTTTAAGTTCAAATTAACTGACTGTTACACGTTTTGGGCTATGTGCTCTCAGAAGGCAATAGCCATTCAATTTGTTTGGAATAATACTCATTCCAGTACCATGCACACAATGAGTATCTGTTAAGTAAAAAAAGATGGGGCGTTAGTAGAGTGAAAAACAAAATCAAGAAGACTTATCTGACCCCTAATTGCTGTTTGACCTGGGGCAAACCACTTAGTGACTATGTACCTGTTTGTTTCCTCATCTCTAAAGAAATCTTCCCTTCCTGCTTCACAGAGCACTTACGAGGGGCAAGTTAGGCCGGACGGCCATGGGTATGTGAAAGTCCTTTGCGTACTGTAACATACTATAATTCCATAAAGCATTATTAAAGTATGTTAAAAGTATAACGATACCCCAGTCTGTCCACAGGTGTCACAGAATACAGAGAGGTAAAATTCTCCTTCCTGGCCCTAGGAATTACTACTACAGTCATTTTCAAGCAGGGCCCTGCGTGAAACAAACATCTAAATTTAAGTTTCATTCTACCCAAGCCAGTCGAAATAGCTTACTGTGTTTGGGGATCATTATGTGGTCTATTTGGTCATTCAGGCACCCTCAGAATACAGTAAGTCCACACGGATACAGAAAAAGCTTAGAGGGGGAAAAATATATGCTGCAGTTTTTGCATTGTGTTTATCCGTATGAATGAATAATAGGGTTACACAAAGAACCCCCACAAAGAGAGAGCTGAGGTAATTGCCTCATGACATTAGTAAATGATTTCAGCACATAAAGGGAACTGGATGGCAGTAATTCAAGCAGTCTAAAAGACTCTGAAAAAGGACATGGACAGTAAAAGAACCACAAATTGCTACCAACTTGGAGAATTTAAATTTTTCAATCCATAAGATAGAAATCAGTGTATATATCAATAAGCAAATTTTAGGTTGATTGACACTTTATTACTTGAGCTTGATTTATGAAAAAGACAAATTATTTCCCATGCCAACTATTTACCATAGTTTCCAGACTAAATGATACTATTAAGAAGCCAAGATTTACGACATATTTTACTCCTTAAATCACTTTTATTAAATCCCTCCAAAAATAGCTCTAAATTGTCATCAATTCAGTAATTTCTATATTATGTGCTGAGTGCCCCCCCACAGAAGCAGACTGGCCAGTGTGCTCAAGCAGGTATCCCAGGAACTAGGTTCACCCGGGACGCACGTGCAGAGTGAGGGCCCTGACCGGTTAAACGTCCTTGACCGGAGTGTGAAATTCGAGGTGAATGTTGCCCTGCAAGAGTGGCACAATTTTTCTAGAAACAAAGTCACAGCAAGGTCATTTTTATAGCTGCCTTTAACAGGCAATAATTAGTGTCAATTCTCTTCTTACTTCCCATCCTTTGAGTGCAGCCTTGTTTCAAGGGATATTAGAGTAAATATGCAAGCTAAAACCTACCTGCCATCCCTGGGTTAGACCGGAAGAGGTTCTGGGAAACAGTGATATAGGTTTAAACTGCAGACAACTGAGTCTCTAACTGGTGGCTCTCAGAAGTTTGGAGAGAATGGATTCCAAATCCTAACTTGGGAACAGCAAATTCCACCCCCCACATGAATGGTGCTAACAGACACCCAATGATACAGTTCTTCCCACTTTCCTCCCAGTGCTTCTCCTAGGCATGTGCGTAACGGCTGATGGAGAGCGTGAGGCTGTAGCTCCATGTGGGGACCCTGTGAGAAACCACCAGGAGGGTGCCCTCCACGGTGGAGAGAACGTCTCCCCTATTCAGCAACACTGATGTCCCTAAGAGCACAGTCAGGTTTCTCCAATACGATTCAGAGCTCCCCAAAACGAGATAGATAGGAAACCTTTTTACTACTCTGCTCTGCTGAATAAAGGTCCTAGGAGAGAGGGCTGAGTCTTTACAGTCATGAAATTATTAAAACATGTAAGTGATCAAGAACATTATACCACATGCTTAAGGCTGCAGACAGAGTAGGACATTAGCGTTCAGAAATACAGAGGCCTTGTAGTGAATGCCGAAGGACTGTGGTCTCATTCAGCCACGAACAGCCATGATTTGTTTCTCGAGTCCGTGAATTCCCCTCAGGCACTGACTTTTGTAAAAGGGGATGAAAAAGGTTTCCATTCCTTCTGAGCATTCTCAAGATCCCTTGCTGCACTCTCACATTTAACCCGAAACCATGAGAGCAGACTATTTACTCTGAAACTGCATTTCTTTAATACAGCTCTGGAGAGGATTGTTTCTAAGGACTTCCAGTCATATTGCTCCCTACCCTTTGCCATTTACTGCAACTGAACCCTCCGCCGCACTGCAGCACACGCTGCCAACAAGGAATAGCTACTCACTGAGAGCCCCCTTTGTCCGTGAGGACCCAACTGGTGCTGTACGAACGCCGAAGGGAAACCATCCAAGAGTCTGAATGAGTGGGCTGGAAGTACGCACCATTCAATACAGACACAAAATGTCTTACTGCGATGGTCTGCCAGAGGTATCCTGTGTTACGTTTTGAGAAACACTTGAAGCCACAGAGCTATTTCTCTCGAAACATATTGACACCACAGATGTAAAGAAAAAAGCACATACAGTTAATGAGCCCACAGCCAACCCAAATGCGCTCAGAAGTTAGCCAGAACCTAGGAGAAAACTATTAATATGAACCTGGACCAGGGAATCACAACACTATGAATAGCTCAACCTGACAGCTGTGAAGCAAATTCAACCACAACAATGTAACCTTCCTGGGAATCTCCCAGAAGACAGTAAGTAGTTTAGACAAAGACAGCACGGGGAAGTTTTTACGCAGAGATTTCATTAGCATAGACTCACTGTCTCTCATCTCAGAGGCCTACACTGAGATCTGGGCTGGGATTTCACCTAAAAACAGTTTTTTTTAAAGTTTTTAAAAACTTTGGGAAAGATTCTGTATAGATATAAGACAACTTAAAAGTTGTTATAGTTGCCCTTCAAATATGAAGTTATAACTCTTATATTTACATTAGGGGAATAAGGATTCCAAGTCTGGGGAACGTGGACGGAATGAAGACACTTAGTTCCTGCTATCTCATGACCCCATTATAGAAAGTGATTCTTAAAAATATATAAATGTATACAAAATATATCAATACACACACACACACACACACACACACACACACACACTTTTCAGGTCCATTACAACTTTGCATAACTGCTCTCCTATCATCTTTAATGATATGCCAAATTTTGTCCCAAATCTACTTACTTGTATGGCTGTTGCAGAGACAAAGCATCTGATTTAGGAGTATAAATTTGATAAAGAAATATATGACTATGGGTCATATTTTGGATGTCAATGGAAATAGCTATTTAACCACAGCAAGATTTTTTTTGAGACCCTAAGCTTTAGCCTGTATCTATTTATGATTATACAAGTTTGTGGGTTACAGCAAGGATATGCTGGAAATTCAGAAGGAAAAAAAATTTTTTTAAATAGCTTTACTCTTAAGGCCTCTGTGTGTCGTGTGTTGTTTACAGTGCAACAAACAAAACCTGCCACGTTCAGTGTGTATGCGTATACACCTCTGATGAGGAGGAGAGAGTTCCGGCACCTAGCTCAGAAAAGAAAAAGTAGAACTTATTTCAGGAACAACTGTCAGAGAGAAAGGTTCTGATAAACCTACCGGGAGGTGTGCAGGCATCCGCAGGAGACTGGACAAATGTGGACCGCCTTTTGGTTGGCATGGGCAAAGCCATTTTCTGTTCTTTATGCTTTGCCAGTGCAGCTTGAACTGCTTCTGTATGGATATCTGAAAGATTAAACATTTGCATTTATTAGCTCCTGGCTCTTCAAGTGTTTACTTCTGGGGGCTGACCTATCACGGCCTCAACTGTTGAAAAGGGGACGTTTCAGTGATTTTTATTTATCATTTGTATTAAAATGTAAGGGCAGACGTTACTTGTTTGCCACTTTGGCCACAGAATTCAGCTCTCCACTTGAATGTCTAATTGCAATCTCAAAATTAACATACCCAGACAGAGCTCTTGGTTCTGCACACCCACCCCCAAACTCACTCTACATTCCTACAAAATAAGATCATACTGTATACAGTATTTTGTAGTCTGTTTTTATTTTATTTTTATTTTTAACTCTTACAAAATCCTGAGGTAGATACAACAACTGAGATGGCTTCCTAGCTCCCAAGAAACAATTTCCTTTTCTCAAGGAATGGGCCCAATCTACATGCAAACCATCCTCTAAGGTAACCAATCTTTTTCCAGTTATTGGTTTATCCTTCTTATATTTCTTTTTGCAAAATAGGCAGATACGTGTGTATTTTTTCATTTCCCTGTACTTCACACACAAAAAGCCAGCATAACAAATATGCATTTTTACACTATGCTTTTTTCACTTACTATATCCTGGAGATCATTCTATATCAGAGATCTCCATTCTTTTTTATAGCTGCAGAGCACTCCATTGTACTCCATTGTTTAGTCAACTACTATCCTCTGTGTGAGCACTGAAGTGTTTCCAGTATTTTACAATCACAGATAATGATGCAACGAAGAGCTTTGCAAATATATTTTATACTGATGAGAGTATATCTTTAGGGTAAATTTCTACAAGTGAGACTCCTAACTCAAAAAATGAATATATTTTTAATTTTATTACATTTTGCCAAATTCTCCTCCAACAGAGTTTTATCGTATTATTGCACTACTACCAGCGCTGTATAGGTGGGTCTTCCCCCCCCCCCCCCCCCCCCCCCGTAGCCTCACCTTCAGAGTGTGCTGTCTAGCTTTGTTTGGTAGCTAAGAAGTGATATCTCAGTATACTTTAAATTTGCATTTCTTTCATCATTAATGAGATTAAACATCTTTAGAGGATCTAAGGGTCATTTAATGTTTGCTTGTAAGAGAAGTGAATGTTCACATCACTTGACCATTTTTCAGTAGGGTTTCTGAGTTTATTTTCCCTTAATTTTTAAGAGTTCTTCTTATATAAGAGACATTAGCCCTTTATTTCTGAGACATGTTAGAAATACTTTCTTTCAGTTTCTCATTTGTCTTTTTAAATAGATTTCTTTTTTAAAAAATTAAAGTTTATTGGGGTGACAATAAACAGAAATAAAGGGTTAGTAAAGTTACACAGGTTTCAGGTGTATGTTCTGTATTACATCATCCATATTTCACATTGTGTGTTCCCCACCCAAAGTAAGTTCTCCTTCCATCACCATATATGTAGATGAGGGTAAACGGATCAAATATATGATCATTTGTCTTTTGATGTTGTTTGTGGTGGTTTATTGCCCTGCAAAAGTTTTTTTTTTTTTTTTTTTTTTTTTTTTTTTTTTTTTAGTGGAAGATCTCAAATCAACAATTTAACCTTTTTTTACTTGAAGGAACTTAAAAAAGAAAAAAACTAAAACGAGAGTTGGCAAAAGGAAGAAATAACAAGGATTAGAGCACAAATAAACAAAATAGAGAAAAAAAATAGAAAAAAAAGTCAATGAAAATAAGAGTTGGTTTTTTGAAAAAAATCAACAAAATGGGCAAATCTTTAGTTAGACTAACAAGAAAAAAAAAGAGAAGGCTCAAATAAGTAAAATCAGAAATGAAAGAGAAAACATTACAACGGATGCCACAAAAGTAAAAAAGATTACGAGACTACTATGAATTATATACCACTAATTGGATAACCTAAAGAAATGCACAAATTCCTAGAAACAAACAACCTACCAAAATTGAATCATGACAAAACAGAAAATCTGAACAGACCTATAATTAATTAATAAGATTGAATGTTAGCATCCTTAGGATTTAAAGATAAGAAATAGGGGAAAAAAATGAACCACCCAATTTTAAAATAATAGGGTTAGACAATGAATAGGTAGTTTACAGAAGAAGGACAAATGGATAATAAACACATCCCCAAATCTCCAATCTCATTATTAATAAAAGAAATAACACTTCTACCAACAGGGTAGGAGAGAAAAAGATAAGTGGAAAATGTTATATTACAGTTTTATAGCAGCTGCTCCTATCCTTGGCGTGTTTTTATGAAGTAGTTACGACATGGTACATAAGTGGCACAGCTGGGCTTCAGGGACCAGGGGCAGAACAGACACCCCCAAGCGACCTTACCTGTTAGGACATTACTTTAGACAGATAGATAGATAGATAGATAGATAGATAGATAGATAGATAGATAGATAGATAGATAGATAGATAAGGACAGATAAAAAGGCAGATGCATAGGTAGGTTAGGTCATAAAGTAGGGAAGTAGAGTTCAAGGAGTTACCTGCAAGCCAACACAGTTATGCCATTTTTACGGATTTCTAAGGTACCGACCACTTTAACATTTTCAATTAAGGCAGAGGCACCAACTATTAAGTTCTGAAACATTAGGATATCACACTAATTTTGGCACTACTCTTTGTGCTGATGGAGAGGGGCAAAGAAATTTCAATTTTGCATTTCACATCTCCCTGCCTTTACAAATTATGTTTTTTTGTTAGCTTGGAATATCTATATAGCAAATGGCTATTCATACTTCAAAATGGCTCAGACTTCACCACCTCCATGAAGCGTGCCCTTAACAGTGTCAAGGTTCCCTCTCCTGTCACCCCCTCTTCTATGCTGCCTCTGTAACATGTATAAAGGATTCCTGTATTTTCATCTGTGTTTCTCTAGCATCTAAACTGTGCTGGACTCATAGGAGGTCTACAAGAAATGCTTGCTGAACTCAATTTGCCTTCCTTGGTACGAGAAGGTGTATTAATATAGACATAAATGGTCCTGGTGCACCAGTGGCAGCCATCTTGTTAGCCAATGTGACCGGAGGCAGACAGCAGACTGGAACAGAGACAGGAAATTCTCAATTAGGGGGATAGAGGGCGTTACTGTTGCATTTAGCTCCCAGCTTTAAGTCAGAAGAGTCCATACTTAGAGCAAAATCAGGAAGAGCAATAATCGATTTGAGGCTTTAAATCATTTATCCCGGGCTATCACTTTAAAAATTATCTTTTGTTCAAAATTAATATACGTAAATTTTATGTTATATGTATTTTGTATTTCACCACAATAAAAAAACCTGGAAGAATTCATATACATATTGGAAAAAGATCTAAACATACATAACGCTGAAGTGAAAATTTTTCCTAGACCCACCACTGCCTCAATAGTTTGGTACATGTTTTTCCAGGTTTCTGTGTCTGTGTAATAACAATATGTAATTATTGTTATTAATATTTACAAAACTGGATCATATGCTACATAGTATCTGGTATTTGTTACTTAAAAATATATTTTGTATACCTCTCTATATCTAGATCTACCTTATTTTTTTTTATGAGCCTGGAATTTAAAAATCAGCTTTCATGGAATTCCATAGTGTGAAGATACTATAACTTATTTAACTGTTGCATTATTATGAACAATACTATGACAAACATCTTTATATATGTATATGTACATACAGAGATAGATAGATATAGACATATCTGTATGTATGTATGTGTGTATGTGTGTGTGTGTGTGTGTGTGTGTATCTTTGTGCACATACGTAGGCATTTATATAAAATAAATCCTAGAAGTGGAATTTCTAGGTCAAAGTGACTATATATTTAAAGTTTAAAAGATGTTGCCAAAGTGTGCTACCACTTTGCAGAGCACAGTATTAACTTCTGGCTCTGAAATCATTTTCTACTGCATTGATATTTGTTATACTATTTTAGTGTCCCTGAGGTTTACTTAGTTGAATCAAGATTGCCATATTTAATTGAATCTATGATGCCATCTTATATAAAAGATATTCTGATTTCAGATCTCTTAAAATGTGAAAAGCATCCTTCTTACATTACATGAAATATGGTTCTTAACTGTCTTGAAAAAGACGTAACTAACTGTTTATACTGAGACAAAGCACTTTCTCAACAACAGAACAGCAAATCAAATGCTCACACCTAATAATTAAATATGCATTTCCAAAAGTATATTTTTGCATAGGATAATTAACATGTGATAGCAAACTCACTAAAACCAGGGAATTATTCACATTAAACAAGCTTCAGAAGGCCCACGACATCTGGATAACTAATGATTAGGGAGCATGTTCTTCTCTGCCCCGAAGACTCACAGCACCAGACCACAGAACAAATAGAAGCACCTATCTATTTTCTAACACGATAAGCCCTGGTCCATACACCCACATCAAAAGGTGATCTTCACGGTTACTGTATTAGCAAAGCCTCTTATTGAGAGCAGGCAGGTCTCTTAACTGGATTTGACTCATTTACCAGCATTCAATTCACCTTGATGTCTGATAAAGAAATTACTCCCCAAGTTCAGTCCCCAGACATGGCTGACTTTGGACGTCTCTGCCAGAAGCACATGAGAGCTGGGTATCATTTTCTAGGTATCACTAATATTTAAGCTAAATAAAGTGATACAAATACTCCTTTAATGTCCTTTGTTGTTGTTGTTGTTTAATATGGTTAATTGCTCAAAAGATTAACATTATAGGAGTTGTTAGAATGACTTACAATCAGATCACTTTCCATGTCAGGCATTAATTGTGTATTTTCTATACTTGTGACCATAACACATGTATGTACAAAGGTGCATCACGCCTTGATGTGCAGGAAAAAGAAGCACTAAATCAGTGTCTGTGAAATATCAGACCCTCTTGGCTAAGCACAGAGAGTAGAATCAGGTCAGGTGATCTAAACTCTGAATAAATATAAGCTCTTTACACCGAGTCTGAAACATGAAACACTAAGTCTATTTAGATTTGATTTGATTAGTTGAAATGTTGTACGTGCTAATAAGTCTCCACCAATTAAGAGAGGATTTTCCAGTTGAACTTTCTGACACCATTATTAAATACTTTTGAGTACCCACCACTTTACTCAGATTTCCACTAAACATACCCTAGGTTCTTCAGCGATTTTTACATGTGGCTTGTACATGTAAGCCTTCCTATGAATGGAGTGACAAAGAGGTGAAGTTCAACTCCCATCAATTTCTATAACTTACTTGCTCTTCTTCTGCTACAACTGTTGGTTCTTATTCATGGAAGCCACAATTCTCAGAATGTGCTGAGCTTTCCTTTGCTATTTAGTTGAACAATTCCTAATATATTGAAAAAATGTGATTTTCACCAAAATCCATGCTTGCATGCTTCCTCTTTCCTGTTCCCCCTCATGACAGTATTGCAGTACTCTCATAGTTTTCAGTATCTTCAGGGTTTTAAAACAGGTCTCAGCGAGACAAATATCCCAAATGTGACTATTTAAACCTTCTTCAATAGCCCTGCACTTAACCAAGATACTGAGCAGTCTGCCAACTGGTATCTGATCCACAGACTACACTTGCTGATATTTGGGGTAAACCTGAAAGAACTGGTATTAAAAAACTGGGGCTAGAGATCACAGTTGGGTTTTACTAGGTGAAGGTCAAAATTGTACACTAGTGAATGAGCTCACTAAAGCCTTTTTCTATATGTGATCAGCTTGGACATAGACTATAGAGAACCATCTTTTGGTTTTTTACTAGTTCTTTTACTATATGCTGTAAAAACAAAGAAAAAAAAGGTAAACACTCCTCGAAGGCCAGGGATGAGAGCTGTGAAGGCTACAACCCTCTGGACCAAAGGGTCAGAACACGCTGCTGCTGAGGCAGCCCTGGGAAATGGGGCTTGGGGCCTGGCCACAAGCAGGGGCTCCTGAGGTGATTTTCTACATCCATCCTTACCTCCCTCCCTCAACTCCATTCCTTAGCTCCCAACTGCTTCTTTCCTCCCTTTCTCCCAATTATCCACTTAGCTCTTATCTATGTCAGGCCCCGCGCCAGGCCCTGGACACAGCCATGGTAGAGCACACAGTCTGCAGCCGGAGCGAGCTGCTGGAACCGTACAGATCTGATCGTGTTACTGCTCTGCTGAAAATCCTTCCGTGGTGTTCAAGATTCCTCAAGATTTGGTCCCTGGCAATCTTTCCAGCCTCTTCTCCCACCTCTTTCCTTCTAGGTCCTTGCAGTCTACGTTCTGGCCTTAATGAACTATTTGCAGGTCTACTCTCTGATGCTATCCCTCTTGCACTTGGCTAACTTTTGTCTCTCTGCCACGACTCAGTGTAGATGTCTTGTTCTCTGAGAAAGCCTCCCCAGATCACTCAAGACCCGGTCAGGTACGAAGGGAAATTCTGGGGTGGCGTGAAACCACTAGTTTTTTTTATTGAACTCTTCTCATTCTTTTCTACTAGTGTGTGAAAATATATAGCTAATAAAATCAGCTCACAAAATGGCTGAGGCAGCTCTGCAGCCATGTCCTTTTCCTCGTTTTCTCTACAGCAGTTTCTGAGGATGTGATATACATGCTGTTTTTTAACTCAAGAAAAGGTTAAAGTAACCCTGGCTGGTACAAGGGAGTCAAAAATCTAGAGAAAGAAAAATCGCACTGCAGTTCGTCTTCCAGCACAATAAATGTGCTGCAGAGACTATCATGGGCAGTAGATGGGCTCGCTACACCACACGTCCTCCCGAGCGCCTGTGACGCGTTTCTCTGCTCATCAGTCTTGGACATGGTATTTATTGCAGAAGCATGCTCCCCACTGCCTGCCATGGCATGCTGCCTTTTCCCTTCCCATGGGTACTAGTTGGGTCAGAAGAAATAAAGTTAAGAGTTTACTAATTTGAAATTTCATTATTGAGCTTTTGTTCCAGCTCCATCAGATAAGAGACTAAATGAACAGCTCTGACAAACACAGAAGGACCTGCCTCTTCCAAAGTAGTCCACTGAACTCTCCCTCCTTGCCCCCCAAGGCGACCCTGGCCTCTGCTTTCTCATTTATTTGTTCACATCGTACTTGTCTGGCTCCCCATCCCGGCCCTTGAGGGCAGAAACGGCTCATTTGACGCTGTATCCCCAGCAAATATTGAGTATCTGCTCTACCTGGCATACGATAGGTACTCAATAAACAAGTGATGAATGAACCAACAGACCTGTTGGTACTTCAAGGACAAACAACAAAACAAACACTAGAAGCTCTCAGGAGACACAGTTCAGACTAAGTCAGTAAAAACGATTCCACTGGTCATTTCAGCTGCTTCTCACCTGACCGGTACCGTTCATCCCGGGCTCCCCCAGATCGAGTTCGATGGTACTTAGAAGGAGCGGAAGTTTGAGCTGCAGATGGAGCAGGTGTCTGGTTTCTATGTTCTTTCTGTACTGACGAATCAGTTTCTAAAAAAGGAAGTTTGAAAGATGGTTATCTGATAACAATACTAGCCAACATTTTCTGAGTACTTTACATCATTCCCACAATACTCTGAAGTAGGTACTATTACCCCATCTACAGTAAAGGGTTAGAGAAGCTTTAATATACACACAGAAAAACAATGCAAAGACACCCAGGCTAAAAAATGTCATTTTAGAGCCATCACTGTAAACAGGTGAATAGGAGAGAAACAGCAAAAATATATATATAAAGTGAATAAGCCATTCCAGAGACTCCAAGAACTGGTGGGGTGAGGTGCCGGAGGAAGTATATGACCACCTAACCTAGCACAGTGGTACAGAGAAGAGCTTGGGGAGCTTTAGCTTCCACAATAAAAGTTAATCCAAATAAACATATCATTTAAGCAAAAGTGGGGTGCTACTATGCAAACATAGCTTCAAATCATATCGACTAGTCCCTCTTCCAACTGGAGTCAGCCTCGAATCCGTCCCTTTCCAGTCCCTGGCCTGTCCCCATACTCTGCCCTCCCAACATTTACTGTCTTATCAAGAATACGGGGAAGGGAGAAATAAGCAGGCAAAATAAGCAGAAGAAAAAACACCTTAAGTTCTGATATTTTACTGCCTTTTCCCCCCAGTGGTGTTAGCCCCTAAGACACAACTGTTCTTAAATGTAGTAAGAGCATTTAACATGAGGTCTGCCCTTTTAACACATTGTAAGTGCACAGACAGTCTTGTTAATTATAGGCACATGCTATACCGCAGATCTCTAGGACGTACTCATCTTGCATGAGAAAACGTTTTACTCATGAGAGTAGCAACTCCCCAGTCCCCACCCCGCACCACTCCCAGGCCCCTGGCAACCACATTCTACTTTGTGTCTATGAGTGCGACAATTGTAGATTCCTCATATAAGCGGAAGCGTACAGTATCTGTCCTTCTGTGACTGGCTTATTTCCCTCAGCATCATGCCCTCCAGGTTCACCCATGTTGTAACATATGGCAGGATTTCCTTCTTTTTTAAGGCATATTGTAAACTTCTTTAATAGCACTTGTGTCCAGCAAGGCAGCTTACACATAGCAATTAAGTGCCTGCTATAGTGAGATGTCACCTACACAGCAAATGCACTGCCCCAGACCACAGCTGAAAATCAGCTTATAAAGCCCAAAAATAAAAAAGCAGACTGAAAGCACAGTGGTCTGGGGAGAGCAAGCGACAGTCCCACACACCTCAGTAAAGGCTGAGGGCATCACAATACTATAGGAATTGGGGCTCATAAAGACAATGTCATATCGCTTTAAAAAAAAAAATGGTTAGCATGCTGGAGAGGCCACGTGTAAGAGCTCTAGTCGACAGTCTCAGCTGAGCCCAGCATTCCATCTGCCCCTGCCAAGGCACCAGGATGAGTGAAGCCATGGTGGACCTTCCAAACCAGCCCATACACCAGGTGAAAAGCACCCAGGGATCCCAGCTGGCACCAAGTGGAGCGTAAAAATCACCTCCAAATCCCTGACCCACAAAATCTTAACACATAAAGATTTCTATTTTTTTAAATGGCTGGATTATTTTGTATACACTGTTTTTAAGAAGGCAAAAAAGTATATTTTAGGATGTTCTCCATTAAAGTGCTTTTATGGATCTAGAAATGTTTATTTTTGATTGTTCCCGGTAGCTGAGATTTTTATTATAAAATATATCAACTGAGCTGAACATGTTTTAACACTGAGTTTTTTTGTGTTTTTCCAGGACCCATCATCTCCAAGTCAAATAGTTGTTTCAAAGCAGTTGTGGAGGCACAGCTCACCGTGGCCCATGCGGGGATCGAACCGGCAACCTTGGTGTTATGAGCACCGCGCTCTAACCAACTGAGCTAAGCGGCCAGCCCGCTAACACTGAGATTTTGACAGGTAATGTCTAGGGTTGGAAACTGAAGTTTTTAATCAACCTAAATTATCTTGATAATCAATTTCACAGGAGCGCTATACTGAATTATTAACATCTTCAAACCTTGTAGCATTTGTTAGTTTTATTATTCTGGAACAAGAATCAACAAACTATAGCCCATGTCTGTTTTTATGAATAGCTTGATCAGGACGCAGCGATACTCATCTGTTGACATACTGCCTATGGATGCTTTCACTCAGGAAAGACAGAGTTGATCAAGACGACAGACCTCTTGGTCCTCAAAGCCTGAAATGCTTATTATTGGGCCCACTGCAGAGAAAGCCCGCCCACCCCCAGTCTATATTAATAAAAGCGGATATGTACTTGTGGGGCACTGCACACGTGTTATTGGAAGCACACAGAAAGTTTCCACATTTTATCTTTGTCCTCACCACAACCCGACAAAGTCATCACCGTCACTCTCAACTCATCACAGAAAAAGGAACAGACGTGCATTATTTTAACCAAAGTCACAGAGCCAAGGAATGACAGAGCCAAGATTCAAACCCAGGTCTGTCTAACTCCACTGGTTTTCAACCAGAAAAGGTTATAAAAAGGGTTATGAAAACTGTCCCCAGATTCTTAAGAGGAAAGCAATCAGAATAATTTAGTTTACTAGGAGTATTTAAATGCTTCAGGATTTACACCCAGCAGCTAGACAGTAGTTTTTATTTTTTAATCACCTGCCTTCATGTGAAAGAGTCTGCAAAAAAAACCCTCCAAATAAAGTTTTCAGCCATTCATTAGAGAAGTTATTCAAAATATATTCCAATGAACCTTAAATAGAGAACAAAAAATAGAAAGGGGCTATTTTTATTTGTATGGTCAGATGATACATGCAGGAAGGAAATCACATTAGCACACATGAGTTACTTCGCTTGCAAATATGCAGAGAAAATGGCTTGACTGAAACAGATAGAGCATTAAGTTTAAAACACTAGCTTTGTATTACTTTTTGGAGTGTCACAGTGGAGGTATAACTACATTACCTCTCACTGATTTTTAAAAATTAAGTAAGCAGATTTGCTAGGATAGACCAAAGCACCCTGCTCAGAAACATTGTGCTTCCAAATTAGATATTAGTAATGCAAAGTATGAAAGGAATGAATAAGGATTCTCGTTTCACAAAGGATGGACACAGTTTGTGTATTTTTTACCATTCCTCTCTCACTTAGGATTTTACTTTGTGTTTTTCAATGTAATAAATTAGGAGAAAGAAGAAAATATGGGATAAAAAATAAAAAAAAGACAAAGAAATAATAGGGAGGTGACAGGGGAACTAGGAGTTGATACATTTGTGTGAAGAAGAATTAGAGAATGAACATTTTCATTGAGATTATCTAGAGGATACCACAGATCAAACCACAAGAAAATGTAACACAAATACCAACATCTGATGAGAAAAGAGTCAGATGACACTTAGCCAAGAGATCTACTGAACTGGTACCAAAAAAAAGGCCTCACAACACGCTATTGACCAAGCAACATTTGGATGATGCTCTGTAATGTTTGTCTTAGTTCCCTCAGGAATTTAGTCATCCAAGCAGACCAGGACCTGGGACCCGAAAATAGACCTGGAGTCTATTTAGACCTGGGGTCTAAAATCATGACAAACATTTGTGGGAGCTTGCCAGAAATGAAACCAAAAGGTCGACTCGCAGTTTCAATAAGCAGCTGACAAGCTGTTCAGTGCACATTCCTCAGGTACCCAAACCATAATGCCACAAAAACACGGATTTCTGACACAACAATTTTGGTTCAAATATGTACTACACCTCCTTCAAGTTCAAGAGAGGCTATCTAAAAGAGAATTAAAAGGGAAAAAAAAGAGTAAAATGAATTCCTAGGAATTTTAAGTATAACAGAGGAGTTTAATAATGAAGCCCTGTAGTTAATCTTTTTGAATGTGAATAATCACTCTTATAAACATTTCCCCATGTACTGGAGTTTATTTTTGTGGAATATATGATTTACAAATATATTTTACCTATGCATTGAAAAACTGGAAGCAAATACAGTAAAATGTAAATACCAATTTCTCTAGGTGATGAAATTTTGGATGATTTATATATTCTTCCATAGGCTTTACTGAGTTTCTATAATTTAGAAAAGTTCTCTTTTCAAATATAAAATATATGTTCATTTTAAAGCATCAAGGTAATAGTTAAGTGTAAAGAAGAAAATTAAAATATTGAATTTTATTAATTTGAAGGTCATACCATATAGAACAGATTCGTACTAAAATAAATTAAAATAATATTCAGTTTGCAGCTTACTAGATAAATTATGACACCAGGAGCAGGATTTCCCAGGCTTCTAAAATCAGCTGTCTCCTTGTTCTTTCTCCTAAAGCAATCAGCAAATCAACGCATATTTGGAGGTGAGAAGGAGAAAACGATGCCCTCGCTGGATTAAAAGAGTTTTGGAAGCCTTATTCCCACCTTAGCTTACTTGCCAGGGCAACAACAGTTTACCATGGAAGGGGGCAGGAAACAGTGTACCTGGGGTCTGGTCAATGAGAGGAGGGGGCACAGCAGGGCATTATCTAACCCAGCGTTAGCTGGGCAGGCACAGTGCTGCTTCAAGATGAATCATTCCCTGGCCAGGGTTTCACACTAACGAGATCTCAGGAATTATCTGGGGCCTGAAGATAGAGATTTCTCTAATCTGAGTACGATGTGTATAGTTTCACTACCATAGTAAGATGCTAAAAGCAAAGATAGAATTAACTCATGAATCAACACAATGAGATAGTATATGCCATGAAAAATGAGAAATATGTTGACTATGCAGACATGTGAAAAGGTCTAAATGGAATGATATCAGTCATTAAAGAACACAAAATATTATGTACATGATTACAACTATGTATGTTAAAATGATTTACATACAGTTATGAGGATCAGATGGGTCATAAAATCCCCTAAGTAGTTGGAATGAGGTAATGATGAGGTACTCTGGAGTTCTTTACCATTGCATTGTTTTGTTTACAGAAAGTTATACATAACATCAAAGTAATTTTAAAAGGCACTCAATACAGATTAAGTACTGGACCGAGAGTTGTGAACTTGACAAATCAAGTATTCTTCAAAACTTCTAAATTCCAGTGTGAAACATACATGAGATCCAAAGAAAAAGATTACTCACTGATTACACAGTGTTTCTGGTCTTTCCGTCTCTATACGAAATAGCCACTAGGGGTCACCATTATGTTTAAAGAGTGACGTTACTTTTATTAACAGTTAAGTTTAAGAAAAACCACAAATTTTAATTTCTTCTACAACACAAAGCCTTCTTTCTCCATGATCAACATGTAAAAAATTTATGTAGAGAGTCTTCTATGATTCTATTGTTTGAATACAATAATGATAACCTAAAAAAAAAGAAGCTGCTACTTAGAAGTATAAAACTATGCAAAATTTCCATTTAGGAAGATGGAAGAAAGCCAACCTCAGCTTCTCATCTTTCAACTCTGCCGAAGACTTAACAGACATCCTCACCTGTAAGAGTAACAGAGTGAGACAGGATGTGCTCTGAGAACCAAGTAACATAATAACTCAACTTTTTAGAGCGAACAGAGCAGACACGCTCACTGCTCTTGGTTGGTGCTGGTGTACAGAGAAGAAATATATTAATAGGTGATCACCAATTCATGTGTATCTTTTACATCGTGATATGTGCATTAAGGGAAAAGAACAAGGCTCTCTGAGGCCACATAATGGGGAATTTAATCTGTATTAGAGTTTCAGAGAAGATCTGTTATAAAGAGACACTGATGTAGGCTTTAGCCAAGCAGAATCGGAAAAGCCACTTTATACAAAAGCATAATATTTGTAGAAGTCCAGTGAGGGAGAAAAACCTCAAAATGTCTAAGAAAGATGGGTGGGGCAAACACACAGCGCAAGAGGTAGAGTGATACAAAATGAGGCTGGAGAAAAAAAGCAGGGTCAAGTCACTTGTCATGAGCCAAAGGAGTAGCCTTTGAAGGGACTTAAACAGGAAACGACAGAATAACAATGATAATACATTTTTATGGCTCTTTTAACTTTCCTGACACCATCCCATTTTATCTTCACAATAACAGTATCTAATAGATCCCAGTAAGGAAGTAGGACACCTACCACAGATTAAATCTGTTTTTCTTTTTTAAGATTCTTTGTTTCCCTCTCATTTTTAAAATTATTAGTTTCTGTATATTGAGAATGTGTCAATAATCACCTTGAATCATTAGAAACAGAGCCTCCACACCACTTCCACCCCGCCCAAGAAGGGTGGATGAGGGTACCCTGAATCACTCAGAGACTCTGCCCTGGGACTAACGCACCCTGAGTCACTGAGGAGAGCATTCCTCAGAAGGATGGATGATTAACCTCACTCCCTGGGGAAAGGCAGGAAAGAATGAGAATGTTTGCATTTAGAGTCCGGAAAAGGGGCCACCTGCCTGATTCCTAGGGGTGGATTCTAGGAGGGAGAGATGTTGGGGGTTCTGGATCTATGAAGTGGCCGGCATCTGAACAGGTCCTGACCCCGAGCTTCCTGGGCCACCTGGCATGAGGAAAATGGCGGTGCATGGGGCTGAAAGAGCACAGGACCAAGAGCTCTGCCCTGAGAATCCAAGTGGTTATCTCAGCTGAGCTGAACCAGCCGAGTGGCTGATGCAGGAAGCGGGCTTAGCAGTGGGTCAGCGTTACGGGTCATAGGGTAAGAAGCAGTTTTCAACAGCACCCCGTGAGGTGCTGAGACGCAGCAGCCATCTAGGAGGCGCTGCCCTCTTGGGTGTGAAGCTGCACTAACCACCATTCCTTCTGCACTATCTGTATCCTAGGGAGTCTTGGACAATTCAGGAGGAACGAGAAACCCCCAGAGGAAGATAGTGGACTTCCTTCTGATAAGGCGTGTGGGGACAGATCTGACTGGAACATGCACCGCACGTCACAGAGACCATTACACTATCCAAACCCAGCAAATGAAAGAGCAGAACTGGAATAAAACATTCCACGTTCTTTCCATTATGCTGTGGTCCTCACTGGGGAAGGAACTTTTAAATCAAAAAGGGATAAAATAGAATAGACCCCACCCGCACTCCACACCCACACACACAGAGGCTCGAGGCCTATTTAATACGTATATGGTTGGAAATGTCCTATTGCAGCGTTCCAAAATGTTCCTGATTTCCAAAACTGGTTGTAAGTTCATGTCCCTTTGAATTTCCACAATACTTTGTTTAGAACTTTCTTACATGCCTATTTACTTTACCTTTTATAAACCTGATTTGTATACCTTGTCTTATCTCTCCCACTATAGTATAAATAACTTGAGGCCAGGGGCTGGTCTCAATTCATCTTGTTATCTCTGGCAGTAATTGGCTCCGGGACTTATTGCCTGCACCCAATATTTTGGTTAAAATAAATAATTAAGATCTTGTCTGTGTCCTCACATCTACCAATAATAGTGGGTAGCAAGGAAAAACAAAGGCCAAAAAAAGAAAAAGAAAAAAAAAGAAGAGATACCAATTTAAAGAATATGGTTAAATGTTCAAGTGAAAAGCCTACTTATTTGTGTATCTTAAGCCATACAAGTTTTATGCAAAAAATTTGTGCCTCTAAGAATTTTCATATAATTACATGAGGTCATTCCCAGGTCTCTATCCTTGAGAGGAGTTATCAGAGGCTTTAGAGAGAGGATAAAATACAAGGGTTTTCTTTTGTTTCATTTTAACTCAGTTATATACACACTTAGACAATCTCAAAAGCAAGACTCAACTTAGAAGAACTGTGGTGAAAAGGGTGTGGGACAACTAACAAAAGCAGCATATGTGTGTGTGTATATATATATACATACTGGAATACTAGGGAGCAAATACCCTCTAGCAGAATAAACAGCAATCACAAGAGTAATCCAAGGTTGGGGAAAACGTTGGGTCTCCAGAGCTTCTTATCAGGACAAGCTAGAGAATGTCAACACATAACCATATTCATAAGCTGGTATGTCTTCTCCCCTAAAAGGGCAATAGGTAAGGGTCTGGGGTAAAAATAATGTGAAAACTAGGCCAAGAAGGAACATGCAAAAGGTGAGATTCTACTCTGAAGCAGGAGACAAACACAGTTAAGTGAAAGATAGTAGAACAAAGTCAAAGGATAAAAAACAAATACACAAAGGTCACAAATAATCTCAAATACACAAAGACAGAATGGAATGCTCACCCCAATGCCATCAAAAACAGAAGCTTCAGTAATGTCATAAAGCAAAAGATGCGGGTCCAAGAAATGAGATGCCACTGTTGAACTTCAAGGGCAATTCTAAGCCAGGGGAAAGAGTGGCAAAAGAGCTAAGGCAGGGCTTTTCTCAGGCCCTCCTAGTTTCAACACCTTAATGGGCTGCTGTGGAGACCCCATGTATGATCAGCTTGCTGGTGAACTGCCAAACGGGGCACTAGGTCGTTGAGATCTTTTAGATTGATAGAAATTATCTTTAAACCGCATTGTGAACAACCCTTACATAGAAATATTAGCATGAAGAATTCTGATTAAAAATGAGCCCTTCAATCTATCCACACTCCTTCTCAAAATGCCACTAGAATGTCCAGGAAGACCTGTAGCAGGGCAAGAACACAACTGGCTCAGACAAATACAGGAAGAGAGATGGCACCAAGAGTTGTCTCTATGAAAATAATAAAAAACTGATAGATTAACTGTGAAAAAAAGAATGGAAACGTAATCCTAGTAAGCCAAGTGACTTAGCTTTGAACAATATTTATGTAATCATAATAATGTAAACACTGAATGCTGACTTCACAACAAAAAAAGTAATATATTGAACATACAGCCCAAAATGAGTATAAAATGGGAGATGTGAAGGAAGGAGAAAGGGGGAAAGGAAGTGCGTGGTGCCTGTGTGGCTGAGGGAAGAACATGTAAGAGAGAAAAACTCTAGTTTTTTATAGGAAGAAATGTATAAATAATGCCTCAAGTTGAAAATAGTCAGGACATACTGGTAAAATGCTGCTTAGATTATACAGAGAGGTAAGTGCCAGAACAGTTAAAAGAGTTGAAAGAAGATCTAGCTAGGGAAGAAGAGGACACTGCTTAATTTTGTTGTTGTTACAAACCTCCTAATGCCATTTGATTATTTAAAATAGATGGATTAATTTCACTGTAAAATAAAAATTAAATAAGAGAAATGCTAAATCTCAGATGAGAATCACCAGACTCTGTATAGTCTCTTGAGATTTAGTAGATCTAAACTAAAAGATTAATTGAGGGTGGAAACAAACTGCCATGACCAATCAATCACTCCCTAATCTGTACAGTAATCTGCTTCTTTCGTTACCTGACACCTCCATCTTCACAGATGTTTACGAAAGGAGGTACTGGAAATTCTGAATGTTCTTTCTGTTCAGTTCCACAAACATTTGTAGAGCACCTACTATATGCCAGGCCCTAATGCTAGAAACTGGGGACATGAAAAATAATTATAAAAATAATAATAGAAAAAGAATGTTCCGGATTTTAAAGACCGTAAGAGTTCAATAGGGGGGAGTTAAGATACAAGAACAAAACCATAATCTATGGGACAGAGAGAGCTTTTTAAAAATGCACCTCAGATGACGGGAGTGGGGACTTTTTTCAATAGGGCTAGTCAAGGAAGGCTTCTCTGTGGAAGTGCTAGCTGAGCAAACCCAATAGGCTGAGGAAGCCAGCCAGGGGGTCTCGGGCGGACTAACCAGTCTTGACCCAGGCTGTCCGCCTCCCAGTGTCTCAACAGGACCTGGGACACAGGGGGCACTTAGTAAATGTGTTGTGTTGGCCTGAGGTTCTGTCAGTAACTCCTGTTATCATTAGCATCAACTCTTTTCTATTAAAGCGAGTTGAAATTATCAGTTACTTGTATCCAAAATGGCATCTTAAAAATTAGATCACGGGATCAGCCCAGGGGAGTCGCCTCCCTTAACACAAAACCTTCCATTTTCCTACAACTCCAAGGTTTCCAAGAGTGACTAATTTACAGAGGAGTTAGAATATGTGGGGTTTGAAAATTCTATTCTTTGGACCATGCCAAAAGGAGAGTTACTTTCTGGCTCCTTCTCCCCTTAAGTCTGCTAACTGAGGCATGTGGGAAGCTTTATATCCAGGCTCTAGTAGCTTCCAACTACTGAAAGATGTTCAATGGGCATTCTTTTCAAAGAGCATATGGCTCAGAATGAAGAGATGTGAACTTACCACACTTTCTTTCCTCCCAAGCCTCTCATAAGCGAGCATCTTGAGGCCCTGAGTATGATTTTAACCTTTACCAAGATAAGAATTTTTCATATAGCATAACCCTTAACTACCAGATAAAGTTTGGTTTTTGTTTAATTAAAGAAACGACAATCAGTTCCACAGTTGGGAGGTTTACGTGATTTTCAAGGGTAATTCTGATACATCAGATTTTTGTCATACCGTGGCTTTGGAATCGAAGCCCTGTGATGCTAGTGAATTACATTACGCTTATTATTAACCAAAACTGTCCTTAGTCAATTCCCACTAATTCCTAAGTATTTTCTATAATCGTGTTCTCTGCCATATTTCCCCATTCTCCTTGTTACATTGTTAATTTTTTTCTGAAGTCCTATTTTAAAGATTTACATAACATTTGAGAAAAGAAATCTAAAATATACATAAATAGGCAACCCAAGATAACTCCAAATCAATTCCATACAGAAAATCATTCACAAAATGTTTAGACCATATACATTTTTAGATAAGCATGTGCACATAATTGTTCTAGTAATACAGTGTTGTAGGCAGTGTTAGCTTTTTATTTCAGGAGAGATTAGTGGAGGATGTTACTTGTATACACTACACTCAGACAGCTACCCTCACAATGAAGTGTCTCCCAACTGGAGTGAATGAAATCTAACAAGGAAAGAGTTTGGATGAGGTTGAATCCCTCTAGAAGTAAGGAGTAGGAAACTCCTACCAAAAGTGGTAAAATTGACTTTCATTTAATTTAATTCTATATCAGACATTAATGTAATTCATTAAGTTTAAAAATTTCATTCCAATGCCATTTAAAAAATCAAACTAAATGCCTTTTTCGAAATTTACAAAGATGGAAGGGGTACATAGGCCACGGGGTAATCTCTTCTTTTGCTACAGAACCTATGGAATGTAGATTACGCAGGCCTACAACCGATCCCTTTTGGGGAAAGACATGAATAGATTCAAGAACAAAGGTGGGCAAAGAAAGTAATAAACATGAATTGAGAGAATTTACCACTAAGAGACGTCACTAAAATATACAACTACTGTAAGATAGATTGAACTGAGAGGAAGGAGTGAGATATACAAAGGAACAGTGAATAAAGAAACGGTATTAACTACCGTTAACTACATAAAACAATAATTGATAATTGAGGGGTATGTACACAAGTGGGTACTAAAATGTAAGCTGGGCAGCGATGGTGTCAACACTAAAGCATTTTTAAAGTCCTTGTGTTCTTTTGGAGAAGAATTAAGATGTCTGATTATTCTAGACAGTTTAGATTTTTTAAAAAGCCTTAGGATAAAAACACTACAGGGACAAAGGGAGTTACTCATGATGAAAGGAACAATTCACAAAGAGAGAATAATTCTTAATTTGTGTGTACCTAGCAACATAGCTTTAAACCTATAAAGCGAAACTTGACAGAGCTACAGGGAAAACTGACAAACCCTAAGTAATGATACCGATTTTTCAACACACTCTATCAGAATTGATACCTCGAACTGTCAAAAAGTTAGCAAGAATAGAAAAGATCTGAACAACACAATTAACTACTTTGAATTAACAGACCAGAACCATCCACTCAACAAATAAAACACAAATAGATGAGTTCTAGAATTTGCCAAATCCTAGGCATGTCTTAACAAATAGCAAAGACTTCATTTTGTTACAGGCATGTTCTCTGACCACAGTGAAATTAAGAAACTCTTATCTTAGGAAAGATGACAAAAAATCTGAGCATCCAACTCAGGAAATTTAGAAAAAGTACTAAACAGTAAACAAAAAGAATATAATAAAGAAAATATATGTAGGTGAAAATGATAAATCAGAAAATAAAGACATGCTAGGAAAAAAAATCAACAAAATCAAAAGCCTGTGTTTCGAAAAGACAAACTTCTGAGAAGACTTGATCAAGAGGAAAGAAAGAAGAGATACAAGTAAACAATATAAACAAAGCAAAGGCTTTAAAAATAAAGAGAATAGTGTGAATAACAAAAACAATAAATTTAAGAACTTGAACAAAATAGATAATTTCCTAGAAATATTAAACTTACCAAAACTGGCTCTTGAAGAAACAGAAAATGACAGAACCAGGTGACAGACAAGAGAAGGGATGGAGATGCTGAGGATGATTCTTAGGTCTCTCACTTGTTGGGCTGATTATGCCTGTGAGTTCTGTTTACTCAGAAGGAGGAAACAACTATAGAAGAGAAGAACTGGAGCAGGCTGGACGTCGTTTCAGTTGGTTTCTTGTTTTTTGGTTTTTGTTTGATGTGTGTGTACGTGTAGGGAGGGGTTGGTGGTGGTGGAGGGGTGGTGTGCACGAGTCATAAATTTAATGGCTAGTCTGGATGTGTTGCAATGGACGCTCCTTTAAGACATATAAATAGAGATGCTAAGTATGCAGTTGGATCTATGGATCAGGAGCTCAGGAGAGATCTGGGTTGAAGATACATATCTGGGAGTTACCTGTCTTTAAACGATAATTAAAGCCACAGGTACGGCTGAAATACTCTAGGCAAACAGAGCGCTGGTTCTCAGAGTGTGGCGGTCCCTGGATCAGCAACCTCATTGCCACCTGGGAACTTGACAGAAATGCAAATTCTCGGGCCCACCCTGACTCCACTGAACCAGACACCCTGAATGGGGTCCTGCAATCTGTGTATTAATAAGCCCTCTGGTGATTCCGATGTGGCTAAAGTGTGAGAACCACTGATATGGAGCGAGATGGCAGGAGGGCGTGGCACCTTGCCCTGAGAACCCCAACACTCAACAGAAGAGGAGAAGCCTGCAAGGGTGACTAAGAGCCACTGGGGACAGGGGAGTAAGAACATGAGGAAAGCGTTTCAAGAAGTAGAGTGGCAAATACTACTGAGGTACCCTTCTGAGGGCTCCAGAAAGGCTGGAATGCGTTGAGGAGTGAGTAGGAGTGGAGAAAACAGAGGAAGTATGAACAGTTCTGAGCGGTTTGATCATAAAGGGGAGATAGCGGGTAGAGATGGAAGAGGCTGACAAGGGAGGACTTTTAAAACCAGGACAGTGATGAGTATGACGAGCTGCTGAGGGGAGAATCTGGTTCCGAGCGAGAGAGTGACTGTGAGAGCCACGGGGCACTGACAGGCGACGGCACCCTGAGGGGACAACGCACTGTCTGCCTCAGCAGGACGAGCATTTTACTACCGACTGTTCAGAACTGCGACCATGTGACAATAAAGCAGACAACTCATTGTTGGTGTTATTACTACTTTTCCAATTTCTCCAGATCCTGCACATCTTGTTGTCTGCACTGAGGGTGGCCAGTCCCACTGCCCTACCCTTGGTGGCACTGGGTGACAGCACAAGGTTTCTGAAAAGGGAGAGAGGATGGGGCTTAAAGTACAGGTTGAAGGACTGTCGTTGGATAAGAGGGACTGATCACGTTTTTAACCAGAAGGAAGAAGGTAAACAAGATGGGCACAGATGTGGCTAGTGTGAAGTCTGGTAGCAGAAAGCTGCAGGAACTACCATCCAATGGCTTCTGCTTCCCCCATGAGGTCATCCGCAAGGCCACCCCTACTGTCCGATGGGTATATCACATTCTCTTGACCGACTGCAAGGAAGCATCTGACGTGTCAAATCATACTCACTAAGCACCTTTCCATTTGTGATTTGGCTCCCCCTGGGGCAAGAATGTGTTGACCACACACACGTGTGTATGTCCCAGTGGTTTCTCACAGTAAATTGATAAACTGGTTTTCGAACATGGTTTGGTTTCTATGTAGCCTGACTACAGATAATAGGTCATGGTCCTTTTTATAGTTACATTTCTTATGGAGTTATTTTTCCAGCATCCAATTGCTTTTGACTAAAGTAAATCTCCCGGCCTCAGGGACATGGGCCAGAGCCACAGCTAAGCAGCCAGTCAGAGCGCTGCCCTTCTCTGTCATGTCTTGTTCAGCAAAGCTGGCTTTCATTAGCTGTCACTGGCCCAATTTCTACCTCTTCTCTCTCAATTCATTTCTATATTCATGTTCATTAAGGTATTTTAAACTGGCTGTCACTACACTGACCTATTAGTTTTTGTAGGGAGGAATTTCCAAGGATAAAGCAGGCAATAAAACAAATACCTATGTTGGTGTACCACCATTATTCCTTTACTTATTCCATTATTCACCCAACAAATATTTACAGACTATATACCCTGTGCAAGGTTTGGTATTAGAACTGTGGGGGATGCAAAGTCCTTAAGGCATTTATAATCCAGAAATAAAAGCAATTAGCTCCACAAAGAACAGGCTTATGGAAATGAACTGTGATTGCGGGGGTGGGGGGGTGGGGGGGTGAGGGGAGGATTAGAAATAAAGAAAAAAATTCCTTATAGTAAAAGTGATTAAAGCAGAAATAGGCTATCAAAGGAAATCCTAAAATCTGAGTAACTTGAAAACTATGATGACGTAAGAGAGACAGCCTTGCCTGGTTACAGGAACCCCTCTGGAATTAAGCACAAAAGTGACTCAGGACTTTCTGATACGTAAAGAACATGCCAGTTTCTCTACAGAAGGAATAAGTCAGGCTGTGAATTAATTTAAAAATGTATTTAGGGTTCTTGATCCCAAGTCGCCAGGTACTCCAGCCCTGCGTTGCCTTGCAGTACTGAATTTGTCCTTCCCTCTAATCTTTGCTGCCCTCGCTCCCTCCATCACAGTCCATGCTCAGGCATAAATGAGACGCAGTTTTTACATGCCCTGGAATTCTCTGCCACTGAATCATGTCAGCTATGCACAGACACACTACCACCCAAGCTCTGTGTAAATGATTTGATGACCTTGGGAATTTTAAAAGTGCCTAGCACACAGCAGATGCTCAGTTAAGATTTCATTTCCTCCTTTCTTTCCTTCCGTTTTTTCCTCTCCCATGGTGAAGGAAGGAAAAAAAACAGGAACCAACAAAAGACGGATTTCCTTGAAAAACAGCATTTTTTAGGTGTAAAAACACTGAAAAGGTTTAAACCACTTCTCGCTGCCTACCTTGTGTCTGCGGGATGTAAGGAGACAGGAGTTTTGACCTTTTCTTTTCATATCCCTTCTGTGTGATGTCCCCTAAAATAGCAAGAAACAGAAATAGGTTATGTATTATTCTTACACTGTGGTTGTTCACTGTAAAAATAAAATTAATTACAGAGTGTTACAGAATTACCACATAGATAGCAGGACAAAAATGTATAGTTCTTTGCCAGGCATTTTGCTGTGTGTGATTTCCCACAGGCTTGGAGCTGGCTTCTTGTGGAAAATTGTATGGCTTGTCCCTACACTAACCTAGCACAGCAATATGCTGTATACTATGTCAGAGGTTCCCGAGTTCCTAGGCACCCCCCGTTTCCTTGGTATTTAAGATACCCCAAAATGGAATGCTGCAAGGCCAGCAGATAAATGATCTTCTCTCCAAAGTTTCCATTTGACCAAATGAATGCAGTTCAGTTCTATTGTTGTATAGATCCACATAAAATAAAAAATCATAGTTAAGGAGAGATGTCAAGATTCAGGCACTGGGATGGGATATTTGAAAGGCCCTTCTGCACCCTAGTACCTGTCTGGGAACCCGGGGCTGAACTCCCACATCCTCTCCCCTTGGTTCCTGGTCTGTATTATTTTATATACATGTTAAATAAAAAAGTATATATGAAGCACACAAAAAGTACACACACAACAAATGCAATAAGAATAAACTAATTGTTAGAGGAGAAAATGTGTGGTTGAAGTATCAAGAGATGTGCTCGGTACTAAAGAAAGGGTAGAAACTGGATGGGTAGAGAGCAGGAGCAAAAGGAACGGGAAATGCAGGAAAAGAAGAGGCCATTCAAAGATGGAGGAATACATCTATATACACGTGGGGACGTGACAGGATAGAACACCGTTTTCCAAAAAATAATCCTTTTAGTCAGAGAAAACTATTTAAAAGTCAAGATTTAGTATAAAAAGCAATTTATAAATTGAAATTTACAACATTTACTTATTAGTCAATTAGCGGGGGGCGTGGTGGAACATATATTTTGATGGATACAGAGATTTGAAATCAAGACTGATGAATGTCAGTTGCTGTTGGCCTCAGCATCTGACCGATGGAGTAAACGGGGGACAGGTAGCATGGTGGGCTGGCTTCAGAGGGGAGTAACAATTGCAGAGTGCAGCAAGTTCACTCTTTCTGAGGAGAATGGGACCAAGGGTAGAAGCCAGAGAGATTAGTTGTCCCAATGCTACTAGTGATGTGGGCAAGTTAGTAGCAGCTTAAATTAAAGATAATGGTAGAAGGGATGGAAAGAAGTGAATGAATTAAGAGAGACATTAGGGAGGAAAACTGAACAGGATTTGATGACTGGTTGGATATAAGGTGGAGAAGAAGCTTTCTCTGGCTTGAGCAACCAGGCCGATGGTGGTGATATTCTCTGACAGAAATACAGCAAGAAGAGCCATGTTAGTGTACTGCAGTAAATGAGTGTTGAGCTTAGGAAAGGCCTATGAGACACACGAGAGAAGATGTTCAGTTAACAGATGGATGGATGTAGAACTCAGCAGAGATATAGATTTGGAGTCACCAGGATATAGTTGAAAAGTAAATTGATACAATCTCTGTGGAGTAATTTGGCAATTTCTATCAAAATTTCGATTCAGCAACTACAAATTTCCAGTAATTTATTCAATGATAATATTCACACAGCTGCACAAAAATCAATATAAGAATATTCCCTTACCCATTCTTTGTAATGAAAAAACTGGAAGGACTCTAGATGCTTAACTTACATTAAAGACCATCTGTATCAGCAGCTTTCAGCAGGAGTGACTTTTGCTCCCCAGGGGACAACTCACAATGTCTGGAGACACTTTTGTCACAACCGGAGGAAGGGGTGTTACTGGCATCTAAGAGACAGAAGCCAGGGATGCTGCTAAGCATCCTGCAATGCACTAGACTGTCCCATAACAGAGAATTGTCCAGCACAAAATGTCAATAGTGATGAGAATGAGACACCCAACTCTACATTAACAGGCAGGTATCCCAAATGCCTTGGCACACGAAGGTGCCTAAAATATGTTAAGGGTAAAAGGCAAGTTGCAGAACAGCAGGTATAATAGGGTCTAATTTTGTAAAAAAGAAAAAAAATAGTAATAGATATATTTGTGTATATACATAAAACAGTCTGGAACACTATATACACACACACACTATACACACACACACAATTAATATTTATCCTTAGGGGGACAGGATTATGGGGGGGGGTTCAGTTGTTCTATATACTTTAATAGAGGGTCATTTAAAAAGAAGCCTGAATGATTTGTATAATCTCAAACATGTATGTTTAAGAATGAATGGCTCTGTACATATATATTTGTTAACAAGATAGGATGGTCACAGTATGTAACAGAAAAAAGGCAAGATACTAAACAGCCTATACAGTATAGTCAATTTTTAGAATAACTATTTTTACATACACGTGCATAGAAAAAAATGTGGATTTTTACACACCAATATATTAACAATGGTTAGCTACGGCTCTGCAAGATTATCAATTGGTTTTAGCTTTTTCTCCTTTTTGCTTGCCTGTATTTTCTATTTTTTCTACAACGAACATCCATTATTTCAAGAAACAATAAATATTTTAAAACTGCAATCATGACTATTTATTAGACTGAACAAATTTAATCACAATGGGCCTTCATCTCTGTTTCTCTAGTGAAATAAGAGAAACCCACAGTGCATTTTTTGGAAATAAAAAACCAAATCTTGTCAAATTAGCAAACTACATCCATCTGTTCATTAAGATATTTTAAATTGGCTGTTACTGCATTGACCTACTAGTTTTATAGGGAGAAATTTCCGAGAATAATGCAGAAAATAAAATAAGGACCTCACTGAAATATGTTGGTATACCACCATTATTCATTTATTTATTCTATTATTCATTCAGCAAGTATTTACACAGACTATATATCCTGTGCAAGGCTTGATATTAGAACCTTGGGGGATACAATGTTCCAACAATACACACAACTATCAGAGATGCGGGAATCTACCAAGGAAACCTTCTTAGAAACAGGAAATCATGCCTTTTTTGGCAAAAGAAACAATAGAGCATTCTCCTATCCCATTCCCAAGTCACAAGCTCCCCTATCACCCCACTCCCCACACACACACCCACTCCCTAGAGGACACAGACACCACCTCTGCTGGCTCAGAACACTTCTGATAAAGCGAAAGGCCTTTAAAAGCTTTCTTCAGTGCCGAGTCTCATTCACTGCCAATAAATGATTGTGGGACAAACGGTTACACCTTGTATCTTGGACATTAATCAACCATTTCAGTCAAGAGAGTCTAAGCCATGTCAGCTCCCCTAGACCATGACTGAGCGAAGACAGTGGGCGACCACAGGAGAAGACGAAGTGCAGCGAGAACCTACGGTGAGGAGCCATCTACTAACTTAAATATGCCCTCCCCCTTCTCTCCGACTACAAGGCCCTTCTCACAGGTCACCTCCTCTGTGAGACCTGCCACCACGTGTGGGTCGCTTCTTCCTGGTGACCTACAACGCTGCACACACTTCTATGAGAACCCTTAGCACAGCACTGGTATTTTAATTATGTTTACATGTCTGTGTCCCCACTAGACTGTGCACGGAGATCAGGGACTGTGCCTTGCTCCTCTCTGTAGCCCGCCCACAGCCTGGCACAATAGGTACTTGTTGAACCAAGGACTGAATGAATGAATAAAATGGAGGCAGGGAGAGAACAATAAGTCACAGAGACATGTGTACTTGGGTGGAAAACTGGAAATGGGAGAAAAAGAGGTCTTTACGTTAGCAGTTGCTGCAAGGCCCAGGGAGAGAAATTTAGGGAACCAAGTTTATTGAAACTTGACAGCTAGACCTCAAAGGTAGCCAGACAAGCAACACTTAGCCTGCCCGCAGAGAGGAACTGTACACACACAGCTGGGCACTAACAGCCGAAGGAACCCCACAAGGGATCGCTGTATCCTCCAGCCGGAGAGTGAGACCAGACAGAAGGAATTTAGTTTCCCCACATAACTGAATTTATTTTTCCACATTTCTGTCGCTGCCCAGCTGTAGTCTGTGCTTGTATCATTCTCACCACCTGCAGTTAAGCAGTTTTTGCTGGACTAAAACTATGTTTTTTAAACTTTTTTTTTTTAATTGGGGAGTATTGGGGAACAGTGTCTTTCTCCAGGGCCCATCAACTCCAAGTCGTTGTCCTTCAGTCTAGTTGTAGAGGGCACAGCTCAGCTCCAAATCCACTTGCCGTTTTCAATCTTTAGTTGTAGGGGACGCAGCCCACCATCCCATGTGGGAATTGAACCGGGAGCCCTGTTGTTGAGAGCTTGCGCTCTAACCAACTGAGCCATCCGGCCACCCCCTGCCCCGATTTTTAAGGATCACTTCTTCAGTACAAATTCCCAGGCCCCTCCCAGGAAGATTCTGACCCCCTAAGTCTGGATGGACTAAGACCCAGATACCTATATTTCTAACAAATACCTTCCAACGAGTCTTAAAAATCGAGCACGTTTGGAAATTGCTGCAAGAAAGAATCCTGTGTGGAGCGTGCTAGGCAGCTGTGCTGACTTAATGTGAGGAGGGTAGAGAGAGGAGGGGAAGAATGTCGTGTGGCTGATACAGCCTCCAGGGAGTGAGGGAGCAGGGGAACCTCAGGAGCTCGCAGACACCAGCCACACCATGGCTTCTTCGTCAGAACAGATTTGTTTTGCCATCTGGCATTCAACGAAAAGGAGTGCCACAACTGTACCTGTATACAATCTGCATTAAATGGCACAGATCTAAGTTAAACCTGTTGTTCAAGTTTTTTGAGAACTAAACAAATAAAGGGAGGATTAGCCTTCCCCTCCCACTAGGGTACCGTGTTTCTCCACTCCACCCACGTGTTCGCTTCCAGGGGTCTGCAGTGCCTGGCAGGTGTACAGGGACCGAGCCTCAGAAGAACCGACCCAGAGGCAAGCCCGGAGCAGTCGGGGACCCACACAACTCCAGAGTGTTGCTTCGGCACTACCACAATCTTGAATAGCCAACAGCAGACATGTGGAAAGATGCATGTGTGGGGCAGAACAGAAAGGAAATGTCTTCCCAACTTCTCTCCTCACTACCGTGGATTAATGAAAGCGGCTTGGCACAAGGAGTCCACAAATCATCTTCAAGCAGCCTGACAAGGGACTGGGAGCAGGCGTGTGTGAGCCTCCCAGCCAACCCCAGCCTCCGCAGGTCAGCGGGCATAGGAAGAACAGTCCTACGAATCAGGTGGCCATCCAGTGTGTATTTGGTCAGTGAAGCGGCACCGTGCTGCGGAGAAGAATTTAAGAGCCTGAGCTTGACAGAACCACATCTGGAGCACAGCATTCCCACTTCCTGGCTGTCTGACTCTAGTGTTACTTGACCTGTTGATAAGTCTCGGTGTCCATGTCTGTAAAATGGGGAGCAATAGTATGTACCTTGCAAAATTTTTATTGTGACTAAAAGGACTTAGTAGTATAGAGTCTGGGCTACAGAAAGTACCAATATCAACAACCTTTTACTGAAAGCCTACTAAGCCTAGACTACTGGCCAGATGGGGGTAGGAGTCAGAACTATGCCCCCACAAAGGAGACCGAGGCAAATAAGCACTACTAAAACTGCATACGTGCCATGGGAGAGATGCACACCAAATGCAGCGTGGAACCCAGAAGAAAGCATCATGATCTCTGCCTGGCTAGGAAAAGAAAAGTTTTAGAGAGCGGGTGACATTTTGGTTTGGGTCTGGCCTTTCATTCCAATATCAGAAATATGACATAAACTCTCCATGATGCAGTCACTTAGTGGTTTACTGGTTTTTCCTCTGCTGCTGACTGGCTCTGTGTGGATATGGCCATGTTTGGTAGTTCTTTTAGGATTCTTATCTCCCAGAGAGGGGTAGGGCAACGTTAAATAATTTTCATATATGACCTTGTGCAGCAAGCACCTGGAGCGATTAGGTGCTAAATAAACACAGGGTTTGGGAAATTCTGGAGGGTCACCAGGTTCTATCCATATGAACTTGATGGACACAGAGCGAAGATTACAGCTCCAGCCATAAACTCTTTCTGCTCTAATTGAAATAAAAAGGTACGTGCCACTGCAGCCCTGCCTCAAAGCCACACCTATTCAGTCAGAGGTGGCAACGGCTGGGGACTTTGGGGATGCCATGAGAAGTAGTTTTGAGCACTGAATGGATGACATGCAGTGTTAAGAAAGATGAATACAACAGTATCTGTGTCTTCAAGAAGGTCCCGGTCTAAACAAATAATTACAGTAAAAGTGACAAGCCTTACACTAGAGATTGTGCGCAAAGTCCAGTGGGAGTACAAAAATAATGGAGATAAAATATAATACTCAATAAGAATAAATACCACACCTTGAGGGCTTACTATGTATCAGTCTCTGTTCCAAGAGCCTCACAACAGCCCTACAAGGTGTTATTATCACCATTTCCATTATACAGGTGAAGCTACTGAGGCACAGGAAGTTGCAGCTACTTGCCACAGTCATACCCAGTCACTGCTATGATCAGGATTTGAACCCACGCAGACCTGGCTCTGGGCCCCTCTTCTTAAACTTTTATTTATTTTAGGTGTGTTTTTCCAGGGTCCCTTAGCTCCAAGTCAAGTAGTTGTTTCAATCTAGTTGTGCGGGTGCAGCTCACACTGGCCCCTGTGGGGATCGAACCAGCAACTCTGGTGTTACGAGCATCGTGCTCTAACTAACTGAGCTAACCGGCTGCCCCCAGGGCCCCTCTTCTTAAAAACTACCCTATATTCATTTTCAGAGAGGAGCTCCAAATTTGGCTTCAGAAAGACTGAGACAACTTCACAGAAGTTGCTCTTAGGTTGAGTCTTGAAGGACGACTATCAGAGGAGACAGACAGTGAGGACGAAGACAGTTTCTGGAACCCACAGCTGTGGGGAGAGTGGCATGCTGGGGCCAAGAGAAGGATATAAAAGCTGTAAATTCAATCCCTGATGCACAGGATGCTGGCCCAGCCAAACAGGAGACTCCACTCTTTGTGCCTTGACATGGAATCTTCAGACACTTGGAATTTAGGGCTGATATTTATCCCATAGGTCACCAGTTTACAGCCCTCTTCCCTCTTCGGTAAATGTCTCTATATAACACAATCATCATTCCAACTTTTCAAAATATTCTGACATCCATTCGTTTAATTTGCCTCAAAATCTTCTTCAATAAACAAAAGGTGTCACCTTTACAACAGAACAAGAAACTAGGATGTGAAAAGATAAATGTCTTCCTTAAGGATACACAGCTAGACTAAAATCTGGGTCTCTGGCATTCTCGTATTGTCTGTCCTTTGTTCATTGTTTATTTGTAGGTGACCCCCTAATCAGATGCAATGGAAGTATAAAACTAACCCCGTGTTCATAAAATGAACAACATGGGATAAACAATTTTTATGACTCACTCCAAAATACAGATAACCTTCCAGAAGGCATGAAAAATCCCACCACCCCACAACAGGACCCTGTGTGGATTATCTCTTAATCATCCTTTAAATGAGACAGCCAGCTGTGGCAACTGTGTCCAAAGGCAGTTATACAACAGTCAGCAAGAAGTCATTAGACATCATGACTAAACTTCAGCTAACAGACAATATGGCCTTTCCTTTTTGTTAAGGAGTCATTAGGAAGGAAAGAAATGAAACGAAGAAGAAAATGTTCTATACTCATCACCTTCAAATCTGTAAGTCTACCGAACAAACCTATTCTATCCTCTACATATGAATCCTGGACCAGGAAGGTGGTACATGTTGGCTATGGACAGAGATGGGGAGTAGGGCTGGGGTTATGGCTGTTGGTACATGGGGATATAAGAACACACACAAAGAAAGAGCCAAGAGTATAGCTGAGTGTGAATGAGGTCAATCTTTGCAAAACTGAAAAAGGCAGAGGATTTGGATCATATCCAGGAGACACTGGCGAGAAGGAAAAATTTTTATTATTAAATGTTATCATGTTCTCCTTACAACAGTAATTCCATTCAATGAATTACATGTACCAGGCACCTATTCTCCAATCTTCCTCCTTCCAGAGGTGACATAAATAAAAGCTCACAAACACAAAATAAAGGCTCAGTCACACGAAATGATGGCCTTACCCCTGAAACCAGTGACAAAGCACTGGGGCACTTGTCTTTTCCTACCTATTTTTCTTGCCAGATCTCAACTGAAAGTGGCCAAGAGGACGCCAAAGAATTAAAAACCTTGAATTATCTTTAAAACTCTCTGTAGTTTCTTTCTACACACAGGTAGAATGACTCTTGTGTTGAACGGAGGGTGAAAAGATACAATATTTTTATAGCTGAGCCAGAAATAAACCTCTGTTAAAATATTTCAATCTGTTGAAAGACAATGAGAATTTTCATTTTATCTAATTTTTCTTTTGGAGAAAAAACAAACAAATCAGTGGTTCTAAATATCTTCAAATGGCAGCCTATAAAAGTTGTAATTTCTCTTCTTTTAACTCAACCTTACTAATCTTATGAAAGACTTGCAAGGAAATTAACTTCGGGACATTCAAATTCCCATCCTCAGTAGATGTCCTCTCACCTCATTTAAAACAATAACTAGACATTTTCCACGTCAAGAACTTGAGAATAAGCCCAGAATGCTTTCTCCCAAAACTCAAATCATAGAATTATTTTGGCTGCACGGTTCTGTTTTCTAGGTCAAATATATATGACTTCTTACAGATGGTATTTCACCTAAGGCACCAAGCAAGTTCAAACAAATAAAAAGCAGCAGAGTAAAACACTTGAAACACACTGAGAAACTGAACTCTAAGTCTGACGACACTATCAGGCAGCTGGCTAAATTAACCCATCTAATGCAAAAGGTATGTTCATCTGTCCATTAGAAAAACTATGTCTGCAAATAAGACATTTGTTATACAAATGACCTGAATGTTTAAACAGAGCAGGAGGAATCCCCGGAATGGACCAGTTGGTAGGAAAAGCCCGGATTCTAGCCTAAGGCAGACCTGGGTTGGGACCCTGAGTTTGCCATTTACTGGCTCCCTGACAAGTTACTAAACGTCTCGGCCTCAGTTTCATAATAGGTGAAACTGGAATAACTCCTTCCTTGAGTGCTTAGGATGAGTCTTGAATGAGGGAATAAATGCAAAAGTCCCTGGCACATAGCACACATTCAACTAGTTTTCGTTGACACCCCTCCAGCCCCAGCCCCACCCTTACGTCCTAACAATAACTTTCTCCTTAAAAGGGTTATTTAGGAAATTCTGAGTTGGTAGGTTTTCATTTAAAAAAAAAGAAAAGAAAAGGAGGAGGAGAGACTCCATTACATGTCTCTGAAGACATGATAGGGGGCTAAATCCTCAGCAGTAAGAGCCAATGCGAGCTGTGCTAGTGCCTTTGGGTGCTAACACTCTACAAGAAGGAAAAGTGCCATCAAGGAGGAGGTGCAAATATCTCAACCAGAAAAGAGCAGAGATTAGTTAGAATGAATGTGTGTAAATGTACGTGAATAAAACAGTGCCATTATGCATGAACCAGGAGCACACACATCTAACTATGGACGTTGTTATTTTAATTTAGGGCAAACTGCAAATGCTCGGGGGGGGGGGGGGGGGGGGGGGGGGGGGGGGGGGACACTCCCAGGGAAAAAAAGTCAGGAAAAAAGATAATTTTCTTTATGGCTTCTACCCGACTTCTATCTTTAATTTTCCTCAGAAAATTAGAAAACTGTTTCTTGCAAGAACAGCAAGGCATATTGAATTATTCTGCCTTTATTCTGGCATTCATCAGAATAATTTTTTAAAACTAGGCAATAAGTAAGTAATAACAATCACTGAATATGAATTGGATAGTGCATGTGCCAGGCATTCTTAATCAATGGTGTAGAAAAAAATAACAAGTGATCAAAAATCTAAGTATGCCCTCTTGCAAATGCAGGAACAAAGTAAAAATTTTTAAACAGATGAAGATTTTTGCTGGCAGCTGATTCCTACTACTCTGGAAACCAAAGATGCACATGGCAAAATGTAAGTAGGGAGAATACTATCACTGCTACAGGATGTGGATCAGAAAATAAGCAACTCATTTAGGCCAGGGTAGAAAGGGCCCTGAGACAGAAAGGGCCCATGAGACAGAAAACAGATTATCTTTATGGGTTTGGCATAGATTTATAACCTCAGACTCCAGGTGTCAGGAGACATGTTTCCCTCCCCGGTTGTGCTCCAAACTAGCTCTCTGCTCCCAGGCAAGCCGCTGTACTTCTCTGGGCCTCAGTTTCCTCATCTGTAGGAAGGAGGATCAAATGAGCGCTAAGATTGCTTTTGGTCCATGTTTAATGAATGTCACTTGGCCTGGCACTGTTATGTGTGGCAAGTCAGAAACAAGGGAAGATACCCAGCAGGCAATAGAAAAGATAAGGCCTAGGACAGATAAAGAGATTTTCACTATCAGTGTACGAGGTGGCAGCTGAAGGCTTGGGTGTGAACGACGTCATCAGAAGGAATGCAGCCTGAGAAGAAAAGGCCAGAAAAGGAATCCTGGAGAAAATTAACATTTAAAGATTGGGCAGAGGAAAAAGATAATACGGGGACACAGTGGCAGACCAAGAAAAAAATGGGAGGAATGAGAGAGAAGGGAGTGGAGAGAGAGAAGGGAGTGGAGAGAGAGGAGAAGATGAATAACGTACACTGTCACAAATGTGATATAAGGATTGAAAACTACTTGCTGGATTTGGCAGCTAGATCACCAGTGGCCCAGTTAAGAACAGCTTTAAGGAACAGTAGAGGAAAAAGATTATTTCGAGTACTGACGAATGGATAAGAGGTGAAGTGAGAGTAACATATCTTTCTTTTAACATGTTTGTTGTAATTGAACAAGACATGGTACAGTAGCTATAGAAGTTTACATAGTCAAGGAGAGTGAGTCTTTTCTGCCTTTTTTCTTAAAGATGGACATATATTTATGTTACATAGACAGAGCTACCAGAAAGAGGCTGAAACACTGATTCAACCAATAAATACTAAGAACTCCTATTTGCAAAGCACTATTCAGAGGTATAGGACAGAAGATGGACATGGTCCCAAAATTTATCCTTGTGGTCATGAGGTGTACAGTCTCCTCCAGCAGAGAGATATATCCCAAAACCATGATATAATTAATGACTTAATTACAGGATTGAAAAGGTTTGATAAGGGCTACACAGAGGTTGTCCAGGGGCTGAGGGCTCTGACAGAGAATTCCGCAGGTACACTGCTCAGCGTAAACCTGCAGGCAGGCTCAAACCTCAGAAATGACCTCGTCTGGCCAGCTGGGGAATGTTACTCTGAGGAAGTGATATGTCAGCCGAGTCCTACAAAAATTGAACACGTTCAAATATTTTGATAAATGAAACAAAAGCTGGGGGCGGGGGCTGTGGGCCTGCAGTGGCGGGCTAAGCACATCCCCTGTGACGACCTGGTGTGGGGTGGGCCTGGGCAGGAGGGCAGCACGTGGACATGAGGCAGGGAGGGGGCAGGGCCCAGATCCCACAGGGCCCTGGAGCCCATCAGAAGGAGCTGGGATTCTATTTTTAAGTGAAAGAGACAGCCATTGAAGGGCTTTAAGCAGGAGAGTAACACCATCAAAGCCAGCAAAGGAACCAAGTAATAAAGACTGAAGTTCCTGGAAAGATTAGAAGGAATGAGCTGGAGAGCCAGGGGCATGGGTTACCTCAAGGGGTTAGTTCCAGGCCTCCCCAGTCCACTCTGGGAACACTTTGTGCCCTTAATGTGTGAGGGCTTTACCGCTGTGGAAAGGTTCACTCTGGTCCTTGGGGCAGCCTGGCAGAGCTCAAAGGACCTGGAAACCCTGGGGCAATCACCTGAAGGGACCAATAGCCCTTTTATCCCATTGTATTGAACAAATATCCTTTTCTGTTTGTCAAGATGTATAAAAAGTTGGAAGTATTGTAGGGTTTTACTCATACCTTTCTCTCCGAGGAAGGAGTCGAGAACGTGTCAGTACCTGCTGATGTCAGGGGAGCACTGAGGGCAGGGCACTGGCCGGATGACCCCTCCATTTCTTTCTGCACAGCAGGGGGACTAAAGGTTTTTCATCTATTTTCCCCTCTACATTCATTTAGTACTCATCTCCTGCCTGGCACCATTCAGCTAAAGCATTCACATGTATTAACTCAACGTTCAAAACAGTCCCACAGGGTGGTATTATTATCGGGCCCAGTTTTCAGGTGAGAGAGGGAGGCACTGGGAGCATAAGTGACCTGCGCAGGACATAGTGTCTGTGGGAAAATCAGCTTCACAACGGGTGGTCTGCCTCTGGTCCCAAGCCCTTGACTCCTCGCAGCGACCTCTCTAAGGCTCTGCGCAGAGGGACTGAAGAGCTGGAAGGAGATGGGGTTTCAGGAAAGATACCGAGTGCCCGAGGGGAATGGGGGAGGCCCGTGCTCTGAAGCGGATACAGACAGCAGTCCCAGCGCTGCCAGTTGTTAGGCAGCTGTGTCTGAAAAAGTTAACCACGCTAAGCCTCAATTTCCTCAACTGTAAGACAAACATTATAGAACCTACATGTTATTACGAGGATTAAAGAGATAATACATGCAAAGTTCTAGCACAGAGTCAGCCACTCAATGACATCTGCTACTCAAATGGAAGAGGGAGTTAACTAAGGAAACGTGGAGGGTGTCGGGCACTGCTGAGGCTTCAGGGAGACGAGAGGGCGGAACGCTTAGTGGCACCAATGTCCAGTTCTGTGATTTTCTCCAGCAGTCCCTGGGGAAAGGCTGATGGTGTGAATAATTGGGAAGTAGGGTTTAAGAGGAAATAAGGGTAGGCAGGATGATGGGATCCAGGCTAGCAAGTACTTATTAATCAAGAATCAATAGATAATAAATACTTGTTGAATACTGATTTGCAGTGCTATCAACCTAACTTCTATAACTTTTTAAAGTTTCTATGGGAAATACACTCAGGATTCATCTTGGGATGGCAGAACAAACCACCCTCAGGATGAAATAACAGGATTCCAAAAGGAGAGGTGAAAGGAATTGGGGAAAGGAGATCAGGAGGATATGTTATATAAAGCTTTCCTGCTGAGCTAATTCTCCTCTTCTACTTTCCATCCCGGCCCTTCTTTGCTCACTTTGAACCTACTCAGGACCAAAACAAACAAACAAACAAACAAACAAACAAACAGAAACTATTAAAAACAAAAGCCATGAAAAAGTGATAAAGAACAGGTAAAACTGAAGATTAATTTACATTTTAAACACTTAAAAACTGAAATTTCTTGGGCATTTCCTCCTAAAGGTGGGGGTGGGGAGCATGGGTGGCAACAGAGGCTACAAATGAAGAGATCTTTGCTGGTGCAGGGAACAGCTTTGGGATACCTGGTAATGGAAGTTGAGGGAGGACTCGGGTCTGTGAAAGAGTGATTGAAGGAATGGATTACTAGGGAGGAAGGCAGAGGGAAGGAGAGGGAGAGGAAAAAACTGTCAGCAGCAGAAGTGGGAAGGAAAAGGGGGTTACACCCAGGATCAGACATTCATAAAAGACAGCCAGATGCTCTTGCCAGTTCCTCTTTTATGGTGGCAAATTTAAAATAGCTGGTGGTTCTATTTTTAAAGATTAAATAAAAACAACCTACGCCCCTCAATGCAGCCTCAGCAAAAGAATAAATGTTAAATGTTAATAATACTCTTAGGAAAAGAGGCTCCCTGAGCAAGGGTGGGGAAAGGAGCAAAAGGATAAAAATGGTCTTTGTAACAGCTGACCACGGCATTTCAGCAGTGTCCGTGAGCTGATATCCTTAGCAGGTAAAAAAAGTAGAGTGAAACAAAGAAATATGATGAGCTGCTTAAGGATTCTTATAAATGCCTTGTAACTTTATAAACACCTATCCACCACCGTTTAGGAGCTATATATAACTTTTGGTTTGGCTGAGGTTTGGCTCTTTCAGTAATGTGTGTCTGCTGTTCCCCTAGAGATATTTAAATCTCCAATATCATTACCTAAAGATCTACTTCTTTCCTGCAGTTTCACTTGGAAGGGAAAAAAAAAAAAAAAAAGAACAACAAATTCCTTCCTAAAATAGCAAAGACAACAATGCGAGGAATAATACTTCAGAGTTTGAACAGATATTTCCTGTACTTCAATGTACTAATCACAATCAAAGTTAGGAATTAAAAGGAAAAAAACACTACTGCTACTTACCCTCAGTAACAATGAAAAACCCAGTACAACATTCTGTCCCTATCCTCATCCCCCAAACAACAAAACACCGCCACATGTCTAAATATAATATTACAGAAAAAATAACAAACTTTGAATGCTGTCATTATACGGAAATGTGAATATTAAGCAGAATAAACATTCCTCAGAATGACAGTAGTGGTAATAAAAAGAAAAGCCACTATTCAAGAAGAAAAACTATAATGAAATGATGAATATATTCAATTATGTTTAGGTGTTATACTATAGACTTAGAAATTTAAAAACTTTATTATTAAAATTCTTGCATTAAAAAGTTTGCCTTTGTCAATTTGAAATACTATTTTCTTATTCCCTTTCCCGTTTGAAACAAGTGTTTTGTAATGCAGTTTTTTCAGAATGAAGCTTTTTAAAGAATGTAATTATAATGTTTTAACAAAACCTGAAAGATGAGGAAACATCATTATAAAAGCCAAGCATAAAGAAAAAAACCCCAAGCATAAGCAGTTTGTGTGCCTAGGGATTTAAGGAGAAACAAGTCTCCCCATCATCTCTTCTTTTGTCTTCCATAATAAAACTTTTGACTGGGCAAAACACCCACTCAGGATAAAGACCACATTTCCCAATCCCCTCACAGCTAGTTGTGGTCAAATAACTAGGAACCAGCAAATGTGGTCTGGACAGAAAGAACGCGTGCAACTTCCAGGTCCTGCTCTTACCGGAAAAGGGCACGTCCCCTTTTTTTCTCCCTGCCTGATGGCTGAAATGGGATTGTGGAAATCAGCCATCTTGGACCAAGGGTAACGACCAGATCCAGGGATGGTGAAGGAACAAGATAGAAAGATCCTGAAGTACAAAGACCGCAGGAAGCAGAGATTTCAGACTAGTGCAGGTTATTAAATTACATAGAAATCACCTTCTATCTTGTTTAAGTACGTTATTTGGGGTCTCTGTCACACGTAGTCAAACCATAACCCCAAAAATAAACAGTAAATGAGATGATTTCCAGTCACCTTGCTACTTGGTATCCCCACCAGAACCACAAATGATGGTATTAAAATTCTTAAAAAGGTAATTTAACTGTTACCAAGGTGAGATATACCCTTATGAACTTTAAATGTTAATCTTCTTGATAAATCTTTTTTCACACCCAGTCTTACACCAATAGATTTTGATCTAGGCTGAATTCTCACAAAGTAAATCTGGCTTATTCATTTGAAATCAGAATATTGCAAAGCAACTCTTAAAACTAACGTAAAATTATCAAAGTACACAGATCAAGGGCCTTGAACTGGATTCATCAATGCATTGTGCTAGTGTTACTACATCTGATACATGCTGTTTCCATGAAAGGTCTTAGCGCAGTCAAAACAGCATTTCTACACTGTACTTGCGTTTATTTTTATTCTTGAAATTAAACAGCACCCATTTGACATGCTGAGTTCCACCATCGAAATATTATCTAGGTAAACTATCAGTTAAAAATAGACGTGTGAACACAAATTCCAATTACTAATTTGCCAATTGTTGAAGGACTACATACTGGAAATAAGCAAGCTGTGTGAGGAATGATGTTTTCCCTCTGTTTTCAAACTAAAAGCTTGCTGTACCAGAGCCATTAGTAATTCCAGGAAATTCTCCAATCTTCGACCAGACCAATGCTGCTTTTACTGATTATACTCAATCATGCTTCAGTATAAGACTCTGTTTGGCCAAAAAACCCTTCACCTTAGCCAAAAGGTTTTAACACAACTGAATATATGGCTAATAGGTATAGAGAAATGTTCTTTTCAGTAATAGAAAAAAATAACATCAAGTAAAGGAAAGAAGAAAGATAAATCATTGGAAAAAACTGATTTGGTAAAAGAAGATTATATATATATATATATATATATATATATATAATTTTTTTTTTTTTAATTTAAAGATTTTATTGGGGGAGGGGAACAGGACTTTATTGGGGAACAGCGTGCACTTCCAGGACCTCCTCCAAGTCAAGTTGCTGTCCCCTCAATCCCAGCCATGGAGGGTACAGCCCAGCTCCAGCGGCTGCTGTTAGCTGCAGGGGGCGGAGCCCACCATCCCTTGCGGGAGTCAAGGAATTGAACCAGCAGCCTTGTGGTTGAGAGCCCACTGGCCCATATGGGAATCGAACCGGCAGCCCTCGGCACTAGAAGCATGGAGCTCCAACTGCCTGAGCCACCGGGCCGGCCATAAAAAAAATTTTTTTAATGTTTAAAATTTTATGGATCTTCCATTTCTATGTGATGCTGGAAGTCAGACACATCCATCCATACTGTTAGCCTGGCTCATCACTCATCAGCTACGTCTCTTTGGACAAATTATTTAAGGTTCCTGGGTCCTTGTTTGTTCCATCTATAAAATGAGGAAACCCAAACTTGCCTCACAGGACTGTTAACAGGATTAAGCGAGACAATGTACATAAAGCCCGTGGCAGACGCAGCAGTCCGGCATGGACACTCAATAAATGCTAGTTCCTCTCTCCCCCGAGTCTGCCCCTACCACCAACCATCAAAATCTCAGAACAAATTACAAATGAAAGGGTTCTCATGTAGGTTGCATTCCTTTTTGCAGTGTGTGATATTTATGTTGAAAATCAGCTAAAAACACTTCCATGATGAAAATATACATTCACAGAAAAAATTTATACATGTATGTTTAGAAGCATTATTCATAACCAAAAAGTAGAAACAACCCAAATGCCCATCAACTGATGCATGGATAAACAAAACATGGTATATCCAAAGACAGGAAGATTATACAGCAATAAAGAGGAATGAAGTACTGATACATGCTACAACATGGATGAACCTTGAAAACATTACACTAAGTGAATGAAGCCAGTCACAAAAGGCCACATTTTATATGATTCCACTTATATGAAATGTCCAGAATAGGCAAATCCAGAGAGACAGAAAATAGATTAGGAGTGAGGGGGGAGGAAGATGGGAAGTGCCTGCCAATGGGTATGGGGTTTCTTTTGGGGGTTATAAAAATGTTCTAAAAGTGGATTGTAATGATGGTTGCATAACACTGTGAACTTACTAAAATACATTACATTGCATACTTTAAATGGGTAATTGTATGGCGTGTGAATTTTATTTCAATGGAGCTTCTTAAAAAAACCTCACTGTTTCTAAAATGTAATAAATCAAATCGTAACTATTCAAACTATACTGTCATGTAGAAAACAGACTGCATTAGTGGGTATGTGTATATAAACTTCTAAGTCATTTATAAGAAGTTTTAGCAGTTCATCATTTTATTTCTGTCTACTCATTACATACAATGGATAGCTTATCTCCCGGGCATCTAAAATAATACCAGCTATGTACCACACTTGGGAGAACAGAGAAGAGCCACTCAATTTTCTGTAGCACTTAAATCTCTTGTGGAACTCCAACTGAGATATAGTCTTTTTAAACAAATAGAACATTTATGAAAATTGACCACTACCAGACCATTAAGCAAATTATAAAAATATCAAAGAACTGATATCGTACAGTCTACTTCATCTGTCAACAATGCAATCAAGTTATAAATCAATAAAAGAGAACTGTTTTAAAGGCCAGCCATAAAAAATAGTTTACTATTGTGTCATTTACTTGTATTATATACTGTGCATGTAATACATGTACACTGCCATTTAATAATGTTAGTTCACAAGGAAATGGAGTGAGGTTGGCTGTATGTTTGCATACTGCCAAGAGAGTTCCTTGTTATAGTTAATACATTTGTTTCTCAAAGGTGTATATAATCAATCATATTTGGGAGCATTAGAAACATTGCATATAAAGGATTCATGGAGTAAGTGTTTTTGTTCTATAAATAATTTTTGCCTACTTCATCTGCAGTTAATTATTTCAAAAGTTTATTCCGTATTTAGCCGAGTATTCAGTGTACTCTCACTATTTGGGAGAGTACAATACAGCAGGAGCTTGCATGATGCAAAACAACGCAAAGAATTTGGTGCTCTGGTCAGTGCCAAGGTCAACATTTCCCCAAAGTGTTCTTCTAATGCAGCAGGCCAAGGCCTGGAACCAGGCCACGGCTTTATCATCGTGCGGATTTATCCTTGAGCAGTTCCTGAGAAACGACCTCCACTGGGCCCTCGCCTCGCAGAAAAATGGAACCAGGCTCAATCGCCTGAGGCAACCAACTAGCTTAAAAATCGGAAGATAGCCAACAATGCTCCTCATCACTAACACAGTACGCCACGTCACAGCTCTCCCCTCTTCTTTCCAGGCTAAATGTCACTGAACGACTTGATCCGGTCTTAAAAGACCCAATTCCCAATGACTTGCTTTTTATTAGACTAGACAGCTGTCAGATGGAGACATAACCAAATGCCCACTTCTTGCGCCGTGATATTCTCTCTGCCCAGGCCCCCCACGCTGCCTGGTCCTCTTTTCAGATCTGGACATATCAAAGGCAACATGATATTCTTTGGTAATTTATAAAAAGGCATGACCTTGCCTGCTTTTTTCTTTAAATCGACATCACTCGATTAAACATTGAATTTTAACTTAGATACCGATTATACTGCTGAGATACGTATGTATTAAATTACATAAACTTTGGTACTACCATAGCATTTGTGAGTGTGCGAAGTCCCGCTCTGTTTCTGCCTCTATTCTTTCTACTAATGGATTCCTAAGAGGGAAAAAGGTAGAAACTCCTTCAGTAAATTAATATACAAGCTTAAAGCTTAAAATATATGAACTGCTCAAGGCTGACAAAGGGGATTTCCAGAACCACAAGAGCTTCTTTGTGACCCAGCCCTGAGCGGCCAATAACAAGCGTGAGAGAATTTTGGCTCTCTGATCACAGGATCAGAACACTGAGTTAGACAATAGGAGCAATAGCTGTCCCAAGATGGGACAGAGTGGAAAACACGGGTGACGACGATGCCTAGCACCAAAATCATGTACAAACAGATCTGGGTTCTTTAGAAACTGGGCATGAGACAGGGTAAGACTGAAGTGCTAGGATACAAACAACAGGTTAAATATAAAGCGAGATATAGTAAGCGTGTATAGAAACATTACCAAGGCCAACCAAAAAAGCCTGTGAGGCAATGTGGCTCGCTGCTTAGTGCCCCAAATCTGGAGCCAGATGCTTTGGTTCAATTCCTGGCTCTGTCACTTACTAACAACAGCCTACAGAAGCAAGAGAAGTGTTCGCTGAACTGGTTAAGAGGTAAATGCCAAATACATAATATATTTTACATAAAATATAAAAAGCAAACATACTTAAAGTGAAAAGGCTGTTCCACACATTTTGCGGGTCCACATCAATACGAGTACACATAGCCATACACATACATACGTGTTACGAACCCCTCTTTCAGCCAGTGATGATTGCCTACCAGCAGTCAGGCCCTGGTCTAGGTACTTGGGGAACCAAAGCGGGCAAGGGTTCCCTTGTGGGGCTTATATTTGGAGGAAGAGATGGGCAATAAAGTATAATCATAATAAGTAGACAAATTATATAGAATGGTAGAAGGTAGAAACTGCTATGGAAAAGAAAAAGGCGAGCAGGGCAGGGAGGGATTCAGAAGGGGAAAGCAGGCTGTAACAGTAAATAGGACAATCAGGCAGAACTCACTTGAGAATGTGCGAGTTGAGCAAAACCTGACTAAGTCAGCCATACAGACATCTTGGGTAGGGCCTTCTGATAGGAATCTTCCAGGAAGAGGAACAGCTTTGCAAATCAATGAGTTCAAAATTTTAAACATGTTTTAAAGCTTCAACACCAGAGCAAATATCAGGCTTCTCTCCAACACTCGCCCATCTTTGGAAAATAATTTTCTGAGAGGGTTAAAAAAGATAAATAGAAATGCCTGGATTTTATAGAAACATTTCTCAAAGCAAGCCATCGATTTAAAAAGTAATCAATTAAAATGGTTATCTACACAGATGGGTAAATGTTGTCCTGAACTACCCAACTGGGGGGTGGGGGGTGGGGAAAAAGTGAGCCTGTGGGCAGCAAACACGAGGCCGGGCGGGGCCCACAGGACCCAGTGTCACCGCTGCTGTCAGGCCTGTCGCAGCCTGTGCTTCCAGGGAGCAGATCTTCACCTCACTGTTACCGAGCTGCTCCCTCGCACAGGAAGCACATCGAGTTTGGGACTCATAACAGGGAGATTTGTTTTCTCATTTGTGAAGTGTTATTTAATACCCACATTTACACACACTACCACTAAGGCTTTTCTGTGGATAACAACAATCAACTTATTGTAGTATTAATGCTAATAAGTAAAACAGTAAATTCTAAGTAAATATGTTTGTCCTCATCAGATACTACCTACTAGGGGCCAAAGAGTGGTTTTAGAAATCATTTGAAACATCCAAAGATGACGAAATGAACTGTCCTGGCCGTATGTACAACACTGAGGGGCAGAAATGTACTCACTTGTCTCCTACCCCGAGTAAGTAAATGCTAATTACTAACCATCGTGGAAATAGCTCTTTCTGGTTCTACAATCTGACACCATCTTCCAGCCATTTGAGGCGGCCTGCTAATTAAAAACAAAGGTTCCCAATATTTCAATTTTTTTTCCTGTTCAGTTGAGCTGCAGGAAATGGAAGCAGTTGAATGTGAACGTAAATACGGATGTCCTTACAGAACTGCTGTCATAAATTACACGACCAGGAAGAGAGCAAAACAATACAAAAGATCATAATCTCAAAATCTCCTACTGCCATCACAGAAAACAGGTACTTTCTGTAGAAATGGTGTTGATGATAACAGTTAAACTAATAAATAACAACCAGTGACTCCAATCTCCCGAGGCAAAGGCAATAATTACACCCTGTCAAGCTTTCTGTGACATGGATACCTGGTTAATATGAAGAAATAATGAAATCAGAACGACCCCTCAGGGGAAACAACTGTGCAGGGTTCAAGACTCTTTAAAATGTGTTTATGTGTTTTGACCCAATACATCTTCTAGGAATCTACCCAAAAGAAAAGACAAGAATTTGTCCACTCAATGTTATTTTTATAGTGACAAACTGAAAAACCTAAATGTTCAACAGCTAGGAACAGCTTAAAAATTATTTTGGAATATTATATATCTGGCAAAAAGGATATTTACTAAGAAGTCCTCTAGGAGAAAAGAACCATCTTTGTTTAGAAAAAATGGTTTTAACTATACAAGGCAGACAGTATAGTACAGTGTTAAAAGCATTAGTTTTGGAACAAAATGATCCCCTTGGTGATACGGTTCCATTCCCAAGTAGCTCTGTGACTTCAAGAAAATTATTTCCAGCCCTGTGAGTGTCCCCACCTGTAAAATACAGATATGAATGTCCAACTTATCTTCTGCACAGTGCGGTGGGGACGTGGCGGAGGGGCATGAGGGAGCGAGTGCAAAGTAAAGTAATACATCTGAAAACCTTTTGAAAGATGTTAGTAAAGGATCATCAAAGCTGCAGCTGAAGGAAAGAATAAAAGGAGGAAAGGAGGTATTTTTCATTCTTGCTAGACAACGGAGAAAAGGAAAGCAGGCTGTCTTGTAAAATTATCCATTTATAGATGACCAGAGACATGAAGCAATGGCATTCAGGAAGAATCCGGAGTTGTACAAGGATGCATTTTAAAGCAATGTGAGAAGCAGCTGAAAAGCCAGGTAAAATAATAGGTTCTCAAAGTCTCTAAGGAGAGAGGGGTTGGGGGCAGGGGGTGGAGGAGAAAGGTAGTGTGTGGGAGGGACAGGAAGCGCGCTGACAAAAGGACTTGTGTTAAGATTCCCTTGAAGTGTGCAAATCCAGGGTTAAGACCACTTAACAAAACTAAGTTCAAGAAGAGCACATCTTGTGGTGCAGGTTCCAGCCACTGTCCCCAAGACACTGTCGTCATCATCACCTTAATTAAGTAACCTGCCCAGTTTTTATAAATCATGAGGATTCCCAGTTTGTCCTTCCTTTAAAGAAAAAAGAAACAGTCCTTCCTTCATTATGTCGACATACACAGGTGTGGATGACTTGATGATATCAGAGAAAGGAAAATAAACAAAACTCTTATCTAGAAATTACCGGAGTTATTTCTGATTCTTACATCAGTCAGTCACATGGCTGCTTTGGACCCAACCCATCGGGATTAAGTGAGACCATGTACTGCAAGAGTGCTCACTTCATGACAGCGGGAGGTAGAAAAATATACTTGCCTGTGTGATAAAGGAAACTCTGAAGGGCTGAAAACAACTAAGCCAGTGAGTCTAACCACCAAAGAACTTTACTATTCAGTTTGCAACCTTCTCCTTTAATGTGAGCATTCACTGTAAATAACATGTATTTTATATTCACAAAGACAATTGGAAAGATAATTATAAAAGAAAAGCTCTGAAATATTATTAAAGCACCCTACTGTTTCAGCTAAACAAGAGTCAGCATTCATTACACTCTGTGTCATCTGTGACAAAGGCCAGGACGGCTCAGGAAAGGCCCAGGAGCCCCTCACTGACTCCCAGTATGAGTTCTCACGACACCCCCTCCTCTCAAACTCTCTGTCTATCAGACATCATCCATCCCAACACCACTCAAAGAAGCGATGCTCATTTTTTAATAACACTCCTCCATGCACAGAAGACCACAGCACTACCTAACACTGTTATATTAACCCTTTCCCTTCTCACTTTTAACCTTTTCCCTCTCTAGAGTAACCGGATTGTGAAGTAGCTACTCTCTGCAAACTCTATGAGCACAATAGATAATTTCAGAAAATCATTTATATAAATACCATAATGCTGACAAGGAATCCAAACATTTCAATGTAATAAGATGCCAGATTTTCAAACACTTTTGCTTAAATTAAAATAATTTTTACAGTGATTTATGAAGCTATGTTATCAAATAAGTAATGGATTTCCCATTCTAATATGCATTACTCAGCCCTTAAAAAGAATGAAGTAAATCTACATATGTTGATATGGAAAGCTCTCTACCATACACTGACTGAGCAAAAAACAAAGTGCAGAAGAGTTTTAATAGTGGAGCCTCTGCTTACAAAGAGGGCATCTCTGTATGTAACATGCTAGTTTTGCCTAAAGAGCAAGTTAATAGAAGGATTCACAAAAGACTGGAGGAATATGTGAGTTTTAAGTTACTTATATAACAAAAGAAACTAGCTTAGATAATTTTTAAAGAGGTTAGTGGAAATTTTTACTGATCTTATATAAATATCTGACCACATTGAAACAAATATTACCTATTCTATCACAAAAAGTAAAAATAACCAAGTTTCAAAGAAATAAAACTGAGACAAGTGATAGCTATTTTTAAAAAACATGGGGGCGTGGGGGGTGGGAGATGAGGGTAAGGGGATCAAATATATGGTGATGGAAGGAGAACTGGCTCTGGGTGGTGAACACACAATGGGATTTATAGATGATGTAATACAGAATTGTACACCTGAAATTTTACTAACTAATTTTGCTAACTAATTTTACTATGTAATTTTACTAACAATTGTCACCCCAATAAATTAAAAAAAAAACATGCAAATCAGATTTATCTAAATACCCTGTATTAACCAACTCCTTAGTTACTGAATCCTGCGTCTAGTCTAGTTCCAAATGAAAACTGTGTTTTTTCGGATCATCCAAACCAAGTCAACACTGAAAGGTTCCTGGTCTGGGACACATGTCAAAGCTCTAAGATTCAACAGCCCCAGACTGGCCATGCACAGTAATGATCGTCCTTCACCTACCCGTATTCGCTGCCTTTGTGAACCTGTTTTACCACCTTGCAAAACAGAGACAATCGAACTCAGATAGTCAAAACTTTGCCTCTATGACCCTCCCCCAACTTTTCACTTTTTCATTTCTACTTATGATTCTTACATTTCTAAAACAACTTTATCCCTGCCAAATGCCTCTTTTTCCATACTAAGCTATATAAAACCCTGATAAATGAGATTGAATTCTCTTTAAGTGAACCAAAGTCTTAAAGCCACGATGCTCTCAAGCTGGCATACTCTGTGTAAAATGGTAGCACCTATTGGCAGAGCGCTACAAAACTATTCAGCTCAGCTTTACTAAGCACTGCAAATACCTAAAGCACAGCAGGAAAGAACTATGTTCTGGGAGCTGAACTGGAGTCCTCCTCTTTGAGGGTGGAAGTCTGAGAGTGAAGGGGAAGGAGGGAGGAGCCTTGCATACGTTCCCGGAAGGCCATGTGCCAGAGACCACTTATTTGATTCTTTCTCAGACATTTTTACTTTAGTCCATCTGGAGATTTTTCTCCTGTGAATAAATGGCTTATTTTATACTGTAAATATACAGCCTTCTGGTTAATTCAATGGTCACGAAGTAAGGAAAAACATACTTGAGCAACATGGCTGTAGTATTCTCCTCAATGGCCACAATGAGTATAATCTTTGTGTACTCGATGCTTTCTGTTAATAAAACCTCCGGGCTTACTCTCCAGTTCTAAATGTACTCTCCAATACACAAAGGGACAGAAAACCCACCAGCGATGTGCCCAGTGGCTTGCTCACACACAGAACCAAAGCCGGCCCAGTTACATTCTCATTAGAGCCGACAGCAGCCAAAGCATTATTCCTTTTAGACCTTAAACCTGAGCTCCACGAGCATTTATATGGCCAATTTAACTTAACGGTATTATTAAAGTAATTTTTTAAATATATCATGTTATTTAAACTAAAGCTCCTCCCTCTCAATACAAAGAAAATGTCAAAGTAGACCAAAAGACTTACATTACAGCTAACCGCTAAAAGGTGGATCCGGATTCCGGAGGACAAGCCCTTTAAGACTTGTCATTCAAGACACACCAGGGGTGACCCTGTTATTTTACAATGTTAAAATAAACTAGATAATCTTATCTAAAAACCAGTCAGTCAAAATAAAAACAGCAAAACACCTAAACTGATATAATACCAAGATAGACAAGCAAAACATATTTTGTCACATATCAAACTATCAATACCTTTTAATATACATTATATTTGAACTGGGCTGAACTTTTTAAATACATTATTTTAACCTTTCTGATTATCTTTTCCTATTTGACAGTTAATGTTGAGCTCTAGACTAATAATTTTATCATTAAGCTGCTTCACACTTAACATAAAGCATTATGCTAAGCATGTAAGTCTTAATCTGTATCCCATGATGAGGTAATACATGTACCAAGCTTCACATTAATGTACATTGGCTTTACTTCATAAATTGAAAGAAAATTTTATTAAGTTCTAAATTTGGCCTAAACATCAGCCAAATGAAAAAGAAGAGTTTCTTTTCTCCTAGAGGCCTCATGAATTAAAAATTAAGCATAAATTAATTCTCACAGAATACCTTGAGGTTAAACACTATCTTTATAGGTGTGGGAATCAGATCAAAGAGAAAAGAACAAAAGATGTCATGGTTCAGATTCAAACCAAGGATGACATTTGGTTCTGAGCTCTAATGACTGAGGCAGAAGAGAAGGGTTGGTTGGGCTCCAGCACCTCACAGTTGAATGAAACCAAGGGTGTGTTCCCAACAGGAACTACAGATTTCCTGATAATGCCCACATATCACCTCCATTTGTGGCCTTAGGTCTCATATGCCAAATGGGTGGAATCATTTGCAAGGTTGGGACATATCATTAATGAGCTGTTGCTTTGTGTTTAACATAAAGTCAACACGTTCTAGAAGACTCAAGTCGGCTCTGGTCTTATACCAGGATGTTAAGTCTAGAGACATATATAAGTTCCTCTTAGTCTACAGGTTTTAATTCCAGCAAGTGCAGAAAATAGTGAGGAAAGGTTGTAGAGGTATAAAGGAAAGTTTAGTTCAGATTGAAATTTAATTGCCTAGTAAAGAAAAAAAATTTAACACATACCGGATGGATAAACAAAAAGAAAAAAAATCAATAAAAACTAAGAATAATGTCAGGTTCAACAGCTGGGCGTCAGATTTATCCCCCAGCTTCTTGGCCTTCAAAGTACATGGAGAAGTGAGACAAAGTACTTAATTGCTACTCTTTAAAAAGATGGTATACCTAACTTGTACATGAAGTTTCCTATGTGGGTTCTGGTCCAAAAATAGGCTAAAGTTTTATAACTTCAAAACTTGATTAATCTATAATTTTATATCAAAGTAAAAATTCCTGTTTTTAAGAAAATGTTTTGGTGATGGAAGGAGAATTGACTCTGGGTGGTGAACACACATGATATACAGATGATGTATTACAGAATTGTACACTTGAAACCTATGTAACTTTACTAACACTTGTCACCCCAATAAACTTTAATTTAAAAATAAATGGTCAGGAGAAAAAAAAAAAGAAAATGTTGTCACTGGAAGTGACGATCCCAATAATGATCGAGTAACAGGTGTGATAGCAAACCCACGATTCACTCCTTGGGCCACCACTATGAACCCGCAATCATTTCTCCAGCAGGCGCCACAAGTGACATCTTTAAAGAGAGAAGGAAACACTGTAAATTTATTCTGCCTATCTCCTCCACCTCCTCATTTTCACCAGTTGCCAGGTAGAGAAGAGAGAAAAGAGAAAGAAAGTAGCATGAGGATCTTGGAAGATAATTAGCTCCTGATTAGCATATATTTCCACTGTAATATTCAAATTCTCCTCTTCACCTCTTCTAATTTTTCTTCCCGATAGCTTAAACCACTCAATTGTTAAAAACGTAGGTAACATGAAGAACACGCCCTGGCCCACAAGAGCCTACAATACGCCGCCCCCGTTTCCTCATACCTATGACCCCACCGCCCACTATTCTCCTTCTCACTCACAAACTTCACACTCAAATACATCAACTTCTGGGATCGTGTACCAATCATTCCCTGTGCCTACAACACACTTTCCCTGGACTTTGTCATGAATTGGCTCTCTCTCATCATTCTAGGTCTCAGCTTAATTATCACCTCTTCAGAAAGTCTGTTTGTTCCTGACTACCCCAGAGAAAGCAGCACTCTCTAATTCACCAGTTTGCCTTATTTTATTGAAAACAGCAAATAACACAATATGGCATTTACTTGCTAAGAAAAATTGGCCATTTTAAGGCAACCAGTAGGATTATCAGTTTTAAATTAATAAAACACTTAGCAATCACTTCATTCAACCAAATGACTGTAAAGGTGAGGAAATCAAAGTTCTGAACATAAGATGTTTTTCCCTAACGCTTACCTTCACTTCACCAGACCCCATCCCCAATTTAACTTATACTGATCTATAGAAACAGGTATGAAATCCAGTTGGACAGGATGGGCTATACACACAGAACCCAACAGCTGGGTTAAAATGGAATTCTAGGGAACACGGTCCTGCTACGGGGTGCCTCTTGCCCACCCAGTAGAGGTTTATAATCCAGGGGATAGAAAGGTATCTTTCAGACAGCATTCCCTAAAAAAAGTCCTCGTGGTCTTCAGTGAAGTGACTATTAAGGAAATATCTACTGTACATCCATTTAAAAATGTACGAGGGAACTTTGAATCTTGTGTAAGTACAGTAGAAGTACTAACAAAATTTCACCAACATATTATTTCAAGGCTGGTTTTCTTTTTGGGAGGACGGGGTAACTGAACATTTAAGTCTAGCTTTGCTTCCATCCATTGGTACTCGATAGCTAACTACCAAAATAAATCCTAAGCCTATAAATCACATTTTTATAAAAGCAAATGATCTTCAAAAGACAATTTTCTTTAAAATTTCTTTTCTATACCTAGTTTTCAAACACAACCAGGACAAAGTTTAAAGTATAACACAGTTTGTCCTTTCAGTCTCTGAGATGGACCCCCAAACCGAAATGTAGGCAGAACACTTGCAATAGCTGACAAGTAAATGGAAAACTTAAAGGAACCAGTGGCAAGAGCAGAAGCGAGAAGCACAGGAGGCATGCAAAGTATATGTGGATTTTCAGCTTTCAAAAATGAATTGTAAAAGGTTAGACTATTTTTAGGGTTGTTTCCATATAAGATCTAAAAAGCACAGGAGACCCTAAGGAGAGGAAGGAAAAATTGAAACCAGAGAGACGAGGACTGAACTAGTAAAACAGTATTGGCAAATTCCTAGGCTATCACAATCTGGCAGAAGTCATTTCTACATACCTCTATTAATTAAAAGAAGATGTTAGTTTTATTTTAGCAACGATTTTAGACAGACGCTAAAAAACTTCCTCAGGAAAAATATTCCCTCTCTGTCAAAGACACCTCCATAACCTCTAACAGAGAAGGCATCTAAAAGAATGAGGGGTTTGAAAAGGTAATTCAGCAATAAGTAGTCATTAAGGAAATATTTTAATAAGCCTATATAGCAAGGGAAGGGTGAAACAAGAGGCTGGTGTAAAGCCTGGGCAGAGTCAATAATAACAGAGTACCCACAGAACTCAAGAGGACAAGGGAATACGTATATTAAATCATCATGTTGTACACTTTGAACAAAATGGATGAACAAGAGGATAAGGGAAAGGGTTAAGAGAAGAGACAGGGGGCCCCCGACTTTGTGTCAATCTCTGGTTTTATCTAGACGCCAACTGGCTCCACATACACTTCCAAAGTGAAGAAAGACACCTGCCGAAGGTGCACAGGTGTAAAACTGAAGTGGCTGCATCTGGAAGACAGAGACACCTAAAAGCAGACTAGCCTGAGTTTTAATTAACATACTACTTAATTTTATAATACATTCACCCATGGTTCAAAATCCAAAGATACAAAAGGATATACGAGGATATACAGTGAAAATATCATTCCCTCTCCTGTTTTCTAGTCAAGTTCTTGCCAGAGAATTTGCCCAAAGATGGACATACAAGCAAGACAGTTCTTTTTTAAAAAAGCAATCTGTTTTAACTAAACGCACTGACATCACACATATCCATACATTACAACTATTTTTTTTAATTTCCCCCCCTTCTTTTGCTCCCCCCCTCCTCCAGCAGCCCGCACCACTCAGCAGCCCAGGGCAGCCCAGTTCCAGAGAGAGCTGCTGTTCACAATCTTAGCTGTAGAGGCCGCAGCTCACTGGCCCATGTGGGAATCGAACCGGCGACCTCGGCGTTAGTAGCACAGCATTCCAACCACCTGAGCCAGTGGGCCAGCCCACAACATTTTTAAGAAGCTGCTTTCTTTAAAATATTTTTTAAAGTATCAAGAGAAGTGGTAGAGTGAAAATGCTGGATTACAAAGTCTGGGTTCCAGTCTCAGCTCTGTGCAAGTTTGGGAAAGTCCCAACACTTCTTTGGCATTCTCCCTCATCTCTGTGGTCACCTCTTGAGCCCAGGCCACCATCAGCTCCTGCCTGGACTTGCCCCTGTCTCTCTACATTCTCCAAATATGGAATCCACCCACCGGCCTCCTCTAAGCCATTCTACTCAGGGTTTTAGCTGAAATAAGTTTTTAAATGCAAATCTTGGTTTGTTTTTATGTAAATGATCAACCCTTCTCCAATTTTTTTTGTTTAAACCGTTTCAGTGAAACCAGAAACAGGGTACATGATCACCCACAATGAGGCTGGCAGTCTTTAGAGGTCACTTCCTGAGTTGGATCCCCTCAATGAACAGCCCACATAGAAAAGACTGCAGCCCACTGAGACACAGTAAGCAGGCCACATCTAGAATGCGCAGGCTCACAGAAAGCCACGATTATGTGGGAAGCCAGAGGTTATTCATTCATTCAGAAATATTTACTGAAGGCCAGGCACTGTGCTAGCTAGCAGGAACTGCAGCGGACAGACAGAGGAGATCCCTGACTTCATGAAGCTTCTATTTCTAGACACATTTCTAGAAAAGAAGCACATAAATACCCAAGATAATTACGAAGGCATCATCTTCTCAGGTCTAGATTATTGGAGTCAACTTCTGGGCAGTCGCTGTGTGGCCTCTGCACTTTTTCCCACAAAGCAGACAGCGTGATGCTTTTTAAATGTAAATCAGATCCTGCCTCTATCTTGTTCCAAAACTCCCACACGCAGAATAAAAACCAAACCCCTTACCATGGCCTGTGACACCTCAAGCCATCAGGCTCTCCTCCTTACCCTTCCTCACCCATCCCGGCGGCCCCATGTCTGCTGACTAGTCTTCCAAGGCTCCAGCCTGCTCCAACTCTGGGGCCCACCCGCTGTTCCCTGTGCCTAGAACACTCTTCCCTAAGTCTTCACATGGTCTCTCTTCACTGGAATCCTTGTTCAAAGGTGTCCTCTGACCACTGTGTAGAATAGCATTGCTCACTTTGCTCCCTTAGCCTGTTTCATCCACCATACACGGCACAGATCACAGTCAGAATATGATATTTTTTTAAATACTGGGGGGTGGAGGGAGAAAATGGGTGGCGGTATAGATGAAACTAAATTGGCCATGTGTTGGTAATTGATGATATTGGGTGATGGGTACACAGAGATTCCCTATACTAGTCTTTCTACACTAGTATGTTTCAAAACCTCCATTTAAAAAGGTAAAAACAATAATTTTTTAAAAATCCAGAATCCTAAAATAGAACTAATATTTATTTTATGTTTCCAATATAAACTTAAAATAATATTCCAAAGTTTCATAAAATTCTAGTTTGCTTTCTTAACTAATTGGGAAAAGAAGCTATTATCCTTCCAAATAAAATTTGCCACTTCAAAAGTTACTCCCCTTCTCTCTTGTGCTTTCCCAGAACCATGCCTGCCCCACCATGCCACAGGTCTTCCTGTGGGAGGCCTGCTCGGGTCCAGTGCAGCCTGGGGGATGCAGGGGTGTGGGGTGGGGGGGGTACACCACTGCCTGGCTGGGGGTCAGCCGCAGCCTCTCCTGGTTCTCACATTAAGCTCTGCCTCCATCACTATTTAAGGCAACATTCTGGCCTCAAAAGTGAAAAGAAAAAGTAAAACAAAAGTTATCTTTTCATTCCTTCCTCAACAAAGTTGTCCTCTCCACAGCTCATGGAACCACTGCAACAAGCTCATCTTCAGCAACTTCCCCTTTAGTTGACAAGAAGTAAAGGCAGGACCAGGACCACAGCACCCTTGACAGCGGGAATGGAGCAGACAGCCTCTGTGCTTCCCAGTGTCCCCACTGCCCTGATAAGGCTAATTTATACCACAAGTGGCTTTTAAGGACACTTATCCATCGTGGTGAATGTGGGTAGCACGTGGATGCTACGGAGGAGAAATCAGCACTGAGTAATCCCCCCCAGAATATAAGGTGGGCAGTATTTCCTTGATTCTACTAGCAATTCTCCATCCCCTCCCCACATCTCTTTTCACTCCATACCTGCCCCCACTGCCCCCCAAAACCAAACCTGTGGCAAAGAAGATGAACTGGAAACCACTTGGCGTGAAAGAATCAAAATCCTGTTGCCTTGCCAATCTGAGGGCTACCTGACTGGTTTTACTGACAGAACTGGTTGCCCAGAAGGGTGTATATTATCTCTGAAAGCCACAAAGAACGTTTTCTCTTCGCAGTAACAGACCTAAAAGTCCATCAGTGTTTTACCTTATGAACACATACCTGTTTCAATGATTCCATATCTGGCTAATTTTAGGACTTTCTGGAGGAGTTTTTTAAAAACTCAGTTGGGGCCCAGTAACCTGTATTTTTTAAATTCATCAGGTAGTGGTACTCACTCAGATTTAGAAACTAATGATGCAGAACCATGAAAGGTATAAAATAAGTCGTAATTCAAAAGAGTGACCTACCTCCAAAGTCTTTAGTGATTCTGAATATAATCAAAGTATTTTCTCCAAAATAAAACCACAATTCTCAATAATATACAAAGTAAAACTGAATTATTAATTCATCAAAAAACCTTAACAAAGAGCTAAGAAACTACAAGGAAGGACGAAAGCAGGGTCGTTAAGAGTGGTACCATTGATGTTTTGGGCTAAATAATTTCTTGCTGCTAGAGGCTGTCTTGTGCATTGCAGGATGCTCCTATCATTTGAACACAAATTCTGTGAAAATCTTGTAATAATATAATGAGTGATTTTGCTGAAATGAAGGCAAGACCTCTGACTTCTATCCCTTCGATGCAGGTAGCAATCCCCCCGAATTGTGACAGACAAAAACATCTCTAGATATTGCCAAATGTCCCCCAGGGATAGAGGAGGATGGGGAATTGCCCCAGCTCAGAACAGCAGACTAAAGGAACGGGGTTGAAAATAGAGGAAAGAAAGGCCAAAGTAGATACAGAAAATAAGTCTTTGACATAGAAAGCATTAGCACAAGGCATCAGCTCCTTGTATTTACTAAAAACAAACTAAAGGAAATGAATTTAAGTTACAAAAGGGAGCATCTAGAGGACCCACAAGGGAACACCTCTTAACTCCTAAGGTTTATTACAGCCAGGAAGCTGGAGGCCCTTTCCTGGAGATAATCAGAATGTGAAGACTATGTATGACATGACTCAGGAGGTTTGAGACTGGAGTGTGTAGGTCTGAGAGACCTATGGAGGCCCGTGGTTGCCTGACAATCTCGCCCGCCCTGGAGCCTGACAGACTCCTTCAGAAGGAAAGCACTTGACTCATCGTTAGTGTCCTCCTGCGGACTCCGGTCCATGTGATGTGACCAATTTCTGACTGCACACTGAGCAAGCCAACAAGGCTAGCAGGTTTGCAGCCTTTCCCTGTTGCTTTTGTCCCTCAAGGCAGAGGTGAGGCTGGGAACCAGTTTTCTCCTTTGTGCCCAAGGTCATTCCCAGCATTTGTCTAGTGCCAGTGCTGAGGCTGCCAGTTGGGAGTAGAGATCTGACCAGTAATGGTATTTGACCCAGATGAGCGCTCCTACAGGTTCTAACTTAGCAAAAGTAAAGGCAAAGAGAAGAAATCAGAGAGAAAGAAATAAGTCAGGTCAGAAATTACTTCGTTGTAAATCAGCCTCTCTCCAAAATCTACTCCATGGATTTCTGTGGGTCCCTCAAGAACTTACGGAAATCCACAAAGTAAAAAATATTTTAATAATGATATTAAGACATTATTTGCGGGCCGGCCCAGTGGCTCAGGCGGTTAGAGCTCCATGCTCCTAATGCCAAAGGCTGCCAGTTCGATTCCCACATGGGCCAGTGGGCTCTCAACCACAAGGTTGCCGGTTCAACTCCTGGAGTCCCGCAAGGGATGGTGGGCTGCGCCCCCTGCAACTAAGATTGAACACAGCACCTTGAGCTGAGCTGCCGCTGAGCTCCCGGATGGCTCAGTTGGTTGGAGCGCGTCCTCTCAACCACAAGGTTGCCAGTTCGACTCCCGCAAGGGATGGTGGGCTGCGCCCCCTGCAACTAACAGTGGCAACTGGACCTGGAGCTGAGCTGCGCCCTCCACAACTACAATCAAAAGGACAACCTGACTTGGAAAAAATCCTAGAAGTACACACTGTTCCCCAATAAAGTCCTGTTCCCCTTCCCCAGTAAAATCTTAAAAAAAAAAAAGACATTACTTGCCTTTTTTACTGTGTGGAAGGCTATTTGAAATGTTTACCTATTGTACTTTATCTATAACAATGGATCTCAAACTTTACACTCTTAAATTATTTGCACGGATGGTGTAAATGCAATGGTGAATAAAACTGCTAAAGCCTTAGCACAAATAAAGATGGTGGCAACCTAGGACATGCACTCACAGGGAAGTTACTGGTTTCATTACATCTTGACCCTCGATTCCACATCTTTTAAAAATTCTCTGGTGTCTCCCGGAAAAGTATGGGCATAACTAAGTTGTGAGCTGAACTGGCTGCCCTTTTATTTAATATCATTTCTACTTGAAAGAACGAATGGTAGACAAACTATGGTTATTCAGACGTATCTGGTGGACATTTTCTTTGAAATGAATAAAGTGAGCTTGTCACTGGCAGCATTGATGACAATAATAGATTTCAGCAAACTGAGAGTGATTTCAGTTTGCTGAAAGCAAAAACTTTGCTTCAGTTTGCTGAAGCAAAAATCAAAATTTTGGAAAATTTGAGCTTGACAGCTTCCCAATACTTAGCATTTTTCTTATGAAATTGGAGATGATGTAAACAAATTTAATTTTTGATAATAATGAAATATGTCATAATTTGGAAGATGTGAACAATTCAGTGATTCGATTTTTTTCTAAATGACCAATGAATGAGGGAAAAAAAATCACACTTGGGTAACAGATCCATTCTGTTAGGACAAATAAATAGATTTTAATATGACATAGTTTGAAAAGTTAACTCTATGGTTTCATATCCTACATTGTAATTAACCTTTAATAAACTATCACTTGAGTTTGGGTGTATTATCAAATAAGTACATCAAGTTATCTGATAAAACTATTAAAATACTCCTTACTTTTCCAACTACATAATAGCTATGTGAAGCCAGATTTTCTTCATATACTTCAATCAAAACAATTTATTGTAACAGCTTAAACGAAGAAACAGATATGAGAAGCTAGACATCAGAGTCAAAAATGTGAAATAGTGCTTCTCATAAAATATTTTTTGTTTTGGAAAACAGTTTTATTTCTCAAAGTATGTTACTTATGGTAACATATAATAGATTTATTATTTAAATGAATTAAATGTGTTAAAAATACTTCAGTTTTAATTTGTAGTATGGCAAATAATGATAGCTATAATCCACATAAACAAAAGCTCTTTCAGTCTCAATAATTTAAGAGCACAAAGCTTGAAAATCATTGCTGTAGAAAAAGAACACAAGGTAAAATTTTTAAATAGCCTTTAAAGCAGTGATATATAAACAGGAAACTGCTTCAACTTTTAAAAGATATGAAAATTCAGCATGAAAATGAGCTACTGATACACAGAATAACCTGGATGAGTCTAGAGAATCACGCTGAGTGAAAAAAATTCAGGCCCAGAAGTTGACATATTCTGATTCCACTTACATAACATTCTTGAAATGGACAAAATTACAGGAATGGAGAACAGGTTAGTGGTGGCTGAGACGGGTGGGAGGAGCTAAGGTGGAAGGAAGAGTGGATGTGGCTATAAAAGGGCAAGGAGGCGGGGGATGGAAATGTTCTGGATCTTGACTCTATCAATGTCAATACCCTGGTTGTGATGTTGTCCTAGTTTTGCAATGTTACCTCTGGGGGAACTGGGTAAAAGGTAACTGAGCGCTCTGTATTATTTCTTACAGCTGCATGTAAGCGTACAATTAGCTCAAAATAAAAAAAAAATTTACTATTTAAAAGTTATGAAATAAAGAAATCAATAGAATGTAGCAGGATTGTATCAAAAATCTACAAGCTATAAATTCTGCCTATCAACTCAGACTTTAGACTTCTAATGTTTTTCACATCTTAGGAATAAAAACTATTCCTCAAAGCGCCCAATGTAAATGTTAACTTAATATAGTCCTACAACATAGCAGATATCGCTACCATGTTTCCCCGAAAATAAGACCTGGCTGGACAATCAGCTCTAATGCATCTTTTGGAGCAAAAATTAATATAAGACCCAGTATTATATCATGTCACATCATATCATCATATCATATCATATTATATTATATTAAAGACACAGTCTTATTTTACTGTAAGTAAAATATGATATGATATACTATAAGTAAAATAAGACCGGGTCTTTAATATGATATGACATAATAAGACCGGGTCTTACATTAATTTTTGCTCCAAAAGACGCATTAGTGCTGATTGTCCGGCTAGGTCTTATTCTTGGGGAAACACGGTAGGTAAAGAGGATATAAAATGAACACGGCCTGGAACCTGCCCTCAGGTGTTGCACAGGGCAGTAGGGATGGCAGAGTGGCACACAAGTGCTCAGAATGCAGTCGGGAACGTGCAGTAATGGAACTACATACAAAGCTGAACGGAGGCCTAACTCCATAGGAGACACGTGGGCTTAATGGAAAAAGCAACAACTGGGCAGAGCCCTAAGGGGTGAAGAGGTTGTTTCAGGCAGAAAACAGAGGAGAAAGGGGCAAAATACACTGCAGGATTTTAAAAGAGAGATGATTAGATTTGTGTTTTATAAAGGTATCTGACAATGGGGTGAAGGAGACAAGTTAGGAGGCTACCTGTTAGTCCAAGGCTAAAACAGGGCAGGTGAGATCTAGGGGGGCAGTGGGGACAGAAAGAAGGAAACAACTGCAAGGGATGCTTTGGAGGGAGGACTGATAGGACTCGCTGACCATGACAGACTTGCTGACCTAGCACCGAGAGTAGCCGAACTTTGCTGGAAAGGATCCGATAGTAAACACTTAGGCTTTGCAGGCCACATAGGATCTCTGCCACAAATACACATATTTGCTTGTTTTAAACAACCACTTAAAAATGTAAAAGCCATTCTTGGCTCATAGGTCTCTAGTCTGATTTGACCCCAGTAGCCACTTGCTGACCCCCCGACCTGCGAGATAAGCAATAAAGAAGGGAGTGGAGCCTGAGGTGACATCCAGGTTTCTGGCTTAACCGAGTGGACAGGCCCAAGTACCACTCACAAAGACTAGGAACACAAAAGAAAGGGCAGGGTTTCTGAGTTGTTGAAGAGGGTGCGGGGAAAAAGGTAAATTTAGTTTTAGATGGCCCAGTTGGGACTGTTAAATAGAGTAATGGATATATAAATGTGGGGCTCAGAACAGAGGGTTGAGTAGAAAACAGATTTGGAAATCATCAGGATACAAAACAGTTAAAACCGTGTAAGTGGCTGAAAGCCAAGGTAACAGTGTCAAGTGAAAAGAAAGTTGGCTACAATCATGGGAAACACTAGGGTTGGGGGTGGGAGAGAACTAAAGGAATCTGTGAAGAAAACTACCAAAGAGGAACAGAGAGGCAGGTATATTTTTAAATGCTAAAGGACAGCAGAAAACAAAATTGTGGACCTTTATTTATTACCCAGGAGATAATGCTAAATCAAAAACGTTTCAGAAAGACAGTGAGGGCTGCCTAAGGACAGGCAATTCCCATGATTCTGGTAAACAAACTTCACTATAATTTCCAAGAGGCCAACTGTTATATTATCTCTTTCACAAAACAAAGGTTTACTCCTTGGCTGAGTTATGCTATTGTTTCCTACCATGGCACCAACCTATTCTTCATGTAAATCAGGCATGGAAGAAGGAACCAAGAGCCAGAGGGGAACATTCACTTCTGAAGTCTCCTTCCACGAATGGAGGTCCACCAGGTGTAACATCTCTGGCATTTCTTTGCCACTGAGATGATTCTATCTTGGGAAGGGAAGCAACTGATCTGATGGGAAAAATAAACAGTCTACCTAATCGTGCCCTTCTCCCTCATTCAAGCTGCCAGCAGGAGTTGGGTTGGGTGGAAGGTTTGTATACCACATAGGCCTTCTCCAATCCAGCACTACTATGCCCAATCCAGGGCGTAGATCTGCCTATGTTTGGAATTCAGTTAGCAAGCTGATCTGGCTCTAATACTAAACTGCTTCCTTTACTTTGCCTTTATCAATAATAAAAGCAATATCATGGCCCCTATTCATAATTCCTTTAAGTTTTTTCTAATTTACTCAAAACCTGGACTGGGTAGAGAAGTGCTATTTATTGCTCTTCCCTCCTTTCTAGATGCTAACATCAGGTTTAAGCAAACAACAATCTAACTTAATCTAATTAATCTAATGTAATCCTGGTAAAATAATTTGAGACTTATAAAGAGGTTACACTAGCTTCCCATCTTCCTTTTAGATGGAGTATCTTAGGTAGTTTGACAGAGAGAATGTTGTACTTCACATTTGTTTATATTATGAAACAAGCAAGAGACTACCGCCATTAAAGATATAATTACAGCTGAAATTAACTTCAAACATTTCATCCACTTTCAGATTGCAAGATTTTGGAAAAAATTTCCAAGAACTCTTAATATCATCATCATAGTCAAGGAAATCATAGCCCAATTCTATTCTTAAGAAGAACACATCTCCAATATGCCCTCCAAGTACTTAAAATTCATAAATATTTATCTCTGGTCACTTTTAAAATACTTGAGAAGACAAATTTTTGAATAAGTAAATTAAGTGATTTGATGCAAAATACTGCCCACACTATATATTACCGTATTTCCCCGAAAATAAGACCTAGCCGGACCATCAGCTCTAATCCGTCTTTTGGAGCAAATATTAATATAAGACCGGGTCTTATATAATATAACGTAAGACCGGGTTATAATATAATATAATATAATATAATTAATATAATATAATATAATATAATATAATATAATATAATATAATACCAGGTCTTATATGATATAAGACCGGGTCTTATATTAATTTTTGCTCCAAAAAAATGCATTACAGCTGATGGTACGGCTAGGTCTTATTTTCGGGGAAACATGGTATATACCATATTGTGCTATTTTTAGTCTGAGGAAGGGAAAATACACATTCTGTAGAAATTGGACTCTTTTTAGTCCATCTCGGTTCGGCCTATATGAACTATGACACGTGATTAGTCCTCCAATGGGCTTCTCTGCGAATCACAGTAGATACTGTCCAGGGCTCAAGGCACATCTCTACTGTTTCCAACACCTACTGCACGTGAAGGATAAGGTTACACAGATTAGGTTGTAACAACCATACTGCATGAGTCTGAGACAACACTGAGTTGTAGGTGGCTGCAGACCAGGTAGGCCAGGAAGAAATGGACTTAACAATGGGATGGCAGGTGGACCAACTAGAAGAGGGTGCTCTACTAAATCCGTCAGCTACCTGACAGGTACTCTATCTTACTCTTCTCTTTGCACCCTGAAGTACCCAGCACAAAGCTTCCCACACTCAATGTTCAAGTAGTTATCTGTTTAACGGAACTGAGTGTTGTGGCTGACGAAGCCAGAACTCTGGCTTCTGGATAAGCAGCTGTATTTGGAGATTTTTATGGAATTTACTTCTTCTGGATTATGTGCCAATCGTGTGCAGTCGATTTAGGGGGAAGCCTAAAGGGACGCTTAACCATTTAGTGCTGCACAAATGGAAGCACAGAATACTCTATGTGTCTTTACTTACCAGAGCTCACATTTAGGGTGGCACACGTCTAAACAGTTTTTGGGTGCCAGGAGCGTTCTTTGTTTCAACAGCATACCCTAGCCAAGATGCTGACACTGGGCATATTCTCCACCTCTCTGCTGTTTCCTGGTGCTGCTCAGAGCCGATGTAATAATGTCTATGGAGAGTCACAGCACGAGAGGGGCTGGATCCAGACGCTCGAGGAAAAGCAGCCACTTCCACAAACGGGAATCTATGGAAGGAGGCACTGGCGCACCAAAATGTTTTCTATCATATTAAATTCTGGTGGCACAAAGAAGAATCAACAACCAATATTTTAAGCAAACTAATTTTATAGACGTTTCAGCTTACAGACTTGATAAATTAGAGCTCTAATTTCTATTTTCTGGGAAATGGCAAAGTTGGAGAATGGTAGAGAGGAGATTCAGAGATAGTGGGAGGCCCTTCAAAACAGCCTGTGTTTTGTTCACATTTTTATCTGTCAGAGGGTCACAGTATTCAGTAAATGTTTGCTGAATCGAATTGTTGCAAAAGCATTCTCAGCACCCCACCAGCCCAGAGTGCCACAAGTCTGCAACCCTTAACAAATGCTTTCAGTTCTGCTTAGGGCAAAATATTTTTCTAGAAATACTCTCAATGTCAAAATACATACACTAAAACATTTTTAAAAATCTCCTTTGTAAAGGTGTATTTTTTGAAAACGGAGCCATCTACTCAGCGAAGTTTGAGGTAACTCTGGTCTTAGTTTGGGGGTAATACTTAATCAGCATGTGACAGACATCTTAACTTTGAAGAGAAAAGGAAGACACGTGAGGATGATAAAACAGTAGGTCCAAGTTTGTGATTTTTTTAAAGTTTTGCTTTGTACAGACTAAATGAAAACAAATGAGAAAATAAGAAATATTTTGTGTTAAAAAGGAAAGGCAACCTAAGCAAAGAAGTGAAATTGTAGCTGTGTTGTAAGAAACTAAAGAGCAAACATCAGTAATGCTGTCATACAGCTGCATCCATAAACGTTTTTTCTCAAGGACTAGTTACACTAAAGGTTAAATTGGAAATACAAATGCATCTTTCAAATAAACCCTCAGTCCTAGATGTACGGTAACGTTATATGAATAATTAAAAGGCCTGGGTTCCAAGGGTTACGGAGAATTTGACTACCATCCACCTACAGTCAAAGTTGAGAGGCTGCCAACAAAAGCCTCTCTGTGAGGCTTTCCCTGGCAACTCCATCCTTCCCCAACCCTTCCCCTTTGTTGCCATGGCATTCTTTTCCTATCTCTATTACCATTTACCTCAGCATATAATCAAATTTTAATTTCTGTTTTACTATAAATCAGTTCCTGACTAGACTGTGAGCTCTCTGTGGACAAGAACTGGGTCATGGCCATTTTGCTGTCCCCAGTGGCTACTAAACAGTGAGCAGTCGATAAAAGCTGGGTTGAGAGAATGAAGCCAAACTTCTGTTTTACAAGTTGAAGGCTGCTCACTCAAAGGAAGGCTTCAAGTAACCCAAGGTATTCAAAACATGATTTGTTTTTGCAAATATCCACATATTGTCTGCCTTTACCTTTATACCTTAGAATGTCAGCAACTGTCTCATGCAGAACAACGTATGCACTTAATAAGTGCTCAAATAGGTATTGATCCAATTAATACATCTAGAACACACCAGGTGTTTAAACGTATGTATTTAAAGAGAGAGATAATTAATATGTATGCTATTCACCACTACAGAACATAAGAGACAAATTTCCAAGATCTGTTTTCAAGATATTGAAGATTTTAAATAACAGATACATTCTCATTGTTAATCAGGACTTGGAAAATCTTCTACTAAATGAGTTCATTTTCAGAAGTGACAAAGGAATCATGACACAGCAGAAACCCAGTCAAACTATTGAATCTCTCATTAAGGAATCAGAGGACTTCACATAGGTGACAAGTTTCTATAACCAACTGCAAAGGATTTCTAACTTTAACAACTAGGAGCAGGTGTCAACACTGAAGCTCAGTTGTTACTCCTTCTTGGATGATTCTTAAACTTAAATATAAAAACATATAAAAACAAAATCTTTTGACAAACCAGTATTTATCTGATATTTATAGAACTCTTACAATAGTAGTTAGAAAAACAAGTGTAAAGGCAAAATCTTGAAAGAGACCAACATTTGTCTGATAGACATATAGTAGTAACTTTTAAAACAACCATTATAGTTCATTTAAAAGTGAAGTATAATTCTGGGAAAGAGACCTGAATCTCTAGCCATGAATCGGTAAAAGGTAATACAGAGAAATCGAAAAAGAACCTGACGGTCAACAGTGAGGCTAAGCAACGTCTCGTAACCTACACAGGAGTTAAGAGCCTTAGCCTTTTAGAGCCCAAACAACTGGGACAGACTGGGACAGAACAGTAGGCCAAGACAAGGGGTCCAACAGTTCAGAGGGTGGACGTCACATGCACATTCTCTCCCACTTTCTAATGTAGGCTGACAAGGATACTACCAACCACATAACATGGTCTTGGTTTTCAGTAACAAAATACCATTTAACATGTCCTAATGAAACAAAATTCTCCCCAAAAGCCCAATATACGGTAGAGATTTGCTTTTACACTGTAGAGGGTGGAGAGGAGAGAATGGCCCATGATCTAGAATTTCTTTACAAATGATATGTTTAGTAACTCTCTTTACTGTCTCAGTAATTAACATACCAATTAACATCCCCGTTGGATAAGCTACAATAAGGACTTAATATTTAGCAGACCCTGAGAGAAATAAAAAACAGTGATCACATTCACTAAAATCTAAACTACCTTCACCACTATACTTTTCTCCTTGACTAATAAATAAGGAAAAATGGCTTTGAGACACTGGTGATCTTCATTAATATATATAATTCAAGATTTATTACGGATCCATTAAAAGTATAATTATAACATAGATCAAACATTCCTTTCTTCTTTTTTTCCTAACCCCATGAATTAATTTGTGGTATCAGAGTTCTTCTATTTTATATATCATGTATTTTATTTTCATGGCTCTCTCTTTAAGAGTTTTAGTTTATTTTATCAGGTATATTTGGTTTTTCTCACATTAGTACCAACTTTTTATTATTCTGCTTTGTGCTGCCTTTAAAACTCACAGGGTACATATATTAAAAATATATCATTTTTCCCTCAAATTAATCCTAATTAAATTCTATGTATTATAAAGAATAAAATTTTTATTTTAGAACAAGTTTAGATTTACAGAAAAATTGTGAAGATAATACAAAAAGTTCTCACTGCTGTTGACAAATTCTTTTAGCCTTTCTTTATCTTTGTTTCACATTGTTCCTGAAGAACATCCTCACTGAATTTTGAATTCTGGATTGACAGTACTTTTCTTTCAGCATTTTAAAAATACTGTTTCACTGTTTCGTCTCACTACACAGAGAAAATAAAATTGGATTACTATTCAAAGCCATGTACAATGATGGACTCAGATGGATTAAACGCCTAATGTGAAAGGCTGAATTATGAAATATACAATTAAAAATGCAGAAAATTTGTATTATATTTAATAAGGCCAGAAAGCCATTAGGTAAAAAATTACAGACTAGGGATTACATCAAAGTGAGCTCTGTTCAACAAAAGGCACTATTGACAGAATGAAGATATGATGACAGACTGGGAAGAGGCAAATACCAAGGTAATAATATTCTAAACTAGACAAGAGACAGCTGTAAATCGACCAGGGAAAAACAGGAACCCTAAATTAAAGAAATGGGCAAAGGATATGAACAGGTAATTCAGTGAAGGGGTATTCTAAATGGCCCTAGTGGTTACAAAGAGGTGCTGCACCTCATTAGTAACTGGAGAATGCAACTTAAAACAACTGAACATACCACTTTACCCTATCAGATAGGCAAAAATGAGAAAGGCGGATAAAGCCAAGTGCTGGCAGGAAGATGGAGAAATCGGATCCTCTGAGCACACTGACAGAGACCCGAACCTGGCAGAGCTTAATCAAACTAAGCCCGGGGATCCGCTCCTGTGCGTAGGCCAGAGAAGTTCTCCGGCAGGACCAGAACAGAACACGCGCACGGCTGTTTGTTCCTCCCATTGTGTGTGGTAGCGGGGAGTTGAAGGTAATCGGGTGTCCATCACTGAGAGAACAAATCACTCACAGAACAGTACATGGCAGTTAGGAACAAAGAACTAGACGTATACATAGCAACAAAGACAGTCCTGAAACAGTAAAGGTGGTTGGCGGAATAAGAAGCAAAACCAAAACTACAGCAAAGTGCCTTTTAGGTCCATTTAACAACACACAACAAAAAACCAGCATGTATTCACAAAAATACATATAAATTCAAGGATATGTATCAAGCACGTTAGACCAGTTAACTGTGGAGGACTGGGACGAGAAATGAGAAGTGAAGGCAAAAGGAAAATGAATTTTAAAAGCCAAGAGAAAGGACTTACACAGACCAACTGACAGTCTGCTGTGATCTGAGATGTATGATTAGCTCAATCCTCACCACCTAAGGACTGAAAAATAAATTCACCACATGTCATGTCAGAGTTTCAAGATTTAGGAATCAAAGAAGTTAAGGTACACAGAACAACAGCTTAGAAAAAAAATGATAGGAAACAAAGTGGAAGAAATTACATCTCAACAAATCGTAAACATAGGTTGAAGCCAAACACCAGCAGCTACCAAACAAATGACCTGAATTAAAATTAATGCTATGTTCTTCTGTTGGTTCCCTGACTAAGTCAAGCTGTGGTTTATAATCTTAAAAATTTTAACAATCCCTCCACAGCTAACTTTATTAAAGCATAATCGGTTCCTTTGTGGCAGCTAAGTCAACTGAGATACTGATTTTACAAGGTAGTTAAGATGGATTTGGTGATCCGTAAGAGTTAAAATTATTCCCTTGGCACCAATGTGACTAAGTATTTATTTGGCTAACATTTCAGTATTGCATTACAATCAATCAGTTCCTCTCCCCTGCATCGCATACACAATGGCCATTAAGTCATAGTAATGAATTGTATTTAGATGACAGGTTAATCTGACTATTAAAAATACCTGAGAATATTTTTAAAGAAAATTAACTCCATAACTTTTACATACATAAACAGCACTGCTGAAAAGGAATGGGAAAGCGCTGCTCTGTGCTTTTAAGCATGTGCGGCAACCCTCTTACCACACACACTCCCTCACCATGGCCCACAGTCTTTTGTATTCTAGAATCATGTATAATAACCACCATTTAAGACTTGCTCCCGGATCTGGAAGAACAGCTTATGACACTTCCTCCTCCTTCCACTACCTCTTTTTCCGGTAGTCAAGGTCAGAGATAACAGAGATAACTAAAACAATTCACATGTCACTTTGGAAAGTGATTCCAAATATTTGAATTATGACATTATATTATTTACTCTCTTTAGTTCAATCAACAAGCACTTAATGACCCTAGCAATACAGAGATAAAAAAAAACATAGGCCCTTACGACTAGATTAAGAACCCCTCAAAGGGAAACAGACCAATAATTACAAAAGAGATTATATAATATTATGTTAGAGTCAATTAATTTCCCAATTACATAACAAATTTACATATACAAAAATTACTTTACAGACAACCCCTCAGGAATACCATTTCCATAAATCAAGGTATTCCGTCATCTTAGACACAATGAGTTTATGGGCGTGCTAATTTAACTTATTCTACTCTGAAGAGTTCCACAGAAGTTATTTGTAGCTTTCTTCAAAAAAAAAAAAGACAGATTTGTAGCTCTCTTTAAAAAAATTAAAAAATAAAAATAAAAAAATACCTATGTGAAAGCCACAACCTGACCTGGAGATAATGAATAAAAGTCTGCATATGGAAGCATTAGAAAACGTCTACAGAAGATTCTTGTACCTTTTAATGTCTGGAAATGTTATGACAAAACATTGTAAAAACACACTCATCAGCTTTCTTTAAAAACCTGGGAATGTCTCCAATTCAAAATGATAGCCCCTAAGTACAGTTAATGAAGGACAACAACAACAAAAAAATCTCAGATATTCACCAACATTAATTCCATTGGCTAAACAGAAGAAAGAAAAGGAGCTGGGTGGGTGGGGGTCTAACTTTTCTTAAACAATCTATACTGAGTAAATACAGGGGGAAAGGCCGATGACTTAAATATGATCTACTGCCAACCTCATCTGCATGGGGGTTAGAGGAATGTGCTCTCATATACGTTGCTATTTCCTAAAGTTTTATTCTATGGGATAAATTTAGGAAATACTCAGCCGTAAAAATGTTAAAACAGTTTATTCACCAGACACTTGCCTAATATGTCATATGAATCTCAAAAAGAAGAAACTAAACCACTGAATCACTTTGAGATGGAATGTCTAAGATTAATAGACATTAACGAACTCTTTACCCAATCTTACACAAATACATAAAAAATGGAAGACTGAACATCACATCCCTTCTACAAAGGCAAAGAATACGTCTCAGATTCCTTTGTAGTCCACCTCCACCCTCCTCATGGCCAAAACATCTAAGATGCCTTGCGAGTGCTAAAGATCTACGGACTAGTAACATAATCATTGCTTTTAAGCACCAACTGCTGATTAGTCCACTTGGAGTCCATCTGGCATCACACCCAAGAAAACATTTACCCTTCAACCTTTTAAACTTCATTACACCATCTTCCTCTTTTCTGTTGAAGATTAACTTCTAAACTACAGGAGAGGGAAGAAAAGGAAAACTGAAGTGTTTTCCAAAAACGAAAATGATTCATTCGGTGAAAGAACAGTCAATAAGAAATCTGTCTCTCGCAGGGGTGCAGGCTGGGGGTCTCCTAATCACCCACGTTCAAGTCTGGAACTAAATCAACCTCATATATAATCCTGGGTATGGACAGAACGATACCTGAATTTGAAGTGCTTTAACAGTATGCTCTCTTTGCCCTCCACGCTGCCTGGTGTCCTCCATTCTGGAGACCCTCTAGTTTACCCTCTTTAGAAAATAAATCTGTGGTCTCCCGCTAGGGTGAGGAAAGGGCCTTCTCCTGGTTGCATGGAGAAAGGGAGAGAACCTGAGAGTCTAACCTTTCTGAAGCAACTTTCAATGCATCTTTCTATGTGTAACCTTTTATCCCCCATTTCCGGAGGGAACTGGTCTCGCCCATTTCTGAGCCTTTTGGATATTCATACCCAAAGTATAAATCACCTCGCTCCCCATTTCCACTTAGGATTCAGCTCTCTCAGGTCTGCTGTGAGTCACCAATCATCCACCTGCTTTCCAAATTTCAGGATTTTGTGGCTGCGGGCTCTTCTGCAGCTCTGTTTTGCCCTTGTGAATTACTTTTCTTTCTTTTATGTCACTTAGTGAAGTATGAGAGAGAACAGACGCTATCAGGCGTATTCACTCCGCCATCTCTGAGTGGAAGCTTCCTGAACTGTCCTTTAACTCCACTCTTGGTGACTTGAGATATTCCTTGTCGGTAGAAAACAAGTTCAGAAATACAGTGCTGCCAATTGTGCGACCTCAAGCAAACTACTTCACCTTGAAGGACTTCAATTTCCACATCTATAAAAAATGTCAGAAAAGACAATTCCTAAGGTTCCTTTCAATCCTAGGAGTGCATGAGTCTCAATTACTACCCTTGGCAGGAGCACGGCAACTTTTAAATCACCTTGATGTCTTCAGCCAGCACTGCTGTCCCTAGAACTATTTAATTTTTTGGATTATTTGTTTTACCCCTAAGAGTAAAGGAGATTGATCGAAACTATGCAATATGTAAAAACTTTTTCACCTACATTGAGTTAATTTATATAATATAATAAAACTCCGTAACTCCTAAAATTTGTGACTATATTGGATTACGCTGAACTTCACTTTTTACTATCTATAACACGACCATCTAAAGAAATGGTTAGCTGAACAAATCAGTAGTGCCAATTATATGGCGGAGGAGCAAGCTCAACCTCAGGAGAAATAAAAAGAATGCTAGCATCAATTCATTAAGAATCGCAGAGCTTATATGACCTAAATTCTTCCCGTGCTAAGCAGTCCACGTATATAGATGTGGTCACAACAACAGTAATAAAATTTCTGCTGGTGTTTGCCCGCCATGGGCTCCAGCAGGTCCCTCAGGGAATATTTCCCCCAAAGCAGCCTTGTGGCCCCAGCTGAGCAGGAGGAAGCCACCGTTATGCACTCCGTGCAGATGTCCTCTGCCTCGGAAGGCCCTGCCGCTATTGTAAGAAAACCTGTGTCCCTATCAGGAATGGTATAACCGGAGCTTCAGATCTGCCACACTAAGAGGATAGAGCAGTGATGGCTTCCATGCAAAAGTGGAGAGATCACCAAGCCACAACCATGCCACCTGGGGATCTACTTGATCCCACTGGTATCCCTACACCACACAAGAGAAAGTCTCTCCCACACCTCAGCCTGGGACACCTGCAGAAGGCAAGATGAGTAGGGCACACAAATTACATATCCTTTCGCAGTTTCCCAAACAATTTTGCTCAGCTATCTCATTTGCTTCCCAAAGTCCTATAAAGTAGGAAGAGATTATTTCCCCATTTTATAGACAAAGGATCAAGAATTAGCAATTCAGAAAGTCGCACAAATCATAATATCATTTAGGACAATAAATTCAGCCCTCCTAATATAATGTTTATTCTATTACTCATGATGTTTACTTTACTTAAAGAGTAAATATCTTTCTTCCTAGTTGCAATAAATGCGTAGTTAGTATAAAGATGAGAAGTCAAAGAGACATGATACAGGATAAGGGTAGCAAGAATGAGAGAAAAGCCAAGTCAGGACATGTGCTAAATCAACAAAGATTTAATTTCTAAAGATTTGTGTGTGTGTGTGTGTGTTTTGCTATGGTTCAGAATAGTTTCTTGAGCAGACAATAAAACATGGCTAGGACCTATCCTTTGATCCATGTGTTTTATATGTTGGGGAGCAGGGAAACTGACAAGAAGCAAAGGGAGCAAAGGGTCACTCTGTTTAGTGGAGGCACCTAGAAGTAAAGAAAACATGAGGGGCAAAGAGTGTGGAGTAAAAGGAAACAAGGAGAGGCAAAAGGTCCAATAAGCTGGAAAAAATAAGTAAAGATATCTGGGGTTGGAACAAGATGATGGTAAAAGTTGGGAAGTCAGAGGCGACAAGAAGATGAAAGGTGACTAGAAGACCTTTCTATGAGAGGCAGAGTAGAGGTAACAGGCTGTTCAGAACTTCTGGTCCGAGATGGCAGCACACGTGCACAGCCTCTGTTCTTTCCCACACCTCACTAAATGGCCCTAAAGAGGAAAAAGTAAGCATTGACCCATAAGGACAAAAAAGGACTGAAGAGGCAGTAGCAACAAAATCCTGAAATTTGGAAAGCAGGTGGATAATTGATGATTCACAGCAGACCCAAGAAAGCTACACAGTTGGGGGTGGGGGGCGCGGGGCGGGGATTTACACTATGAATATACGAATGGTTCAGGAATGGGTTGGACCAGTTCCCTCTGGAAATGGGGGTAAAAGTAAGTCATAAGCAGGAAGATTTGTTGAAAATTTAAGAAAAGTTAGACTCAGCTCCTCTCCCTTTCTCCGTGCAGCCAAGAGAATGCCCTTTCCTCCCCCTAGCAGAAGACTACAGATTATCTAGAAGGCAAAACAGAAGGTCTTTAGAATGGGGACACCAGGCACAGTTGAGGGCAAGCACCCCAGATTGAAAAACTGAGAGACACATAGAGATGTCTTTCAGAGATGCACTCAGCCACAGTGAAGGAGTAAACCCCCCAAAAGGTGAAGACATGGGGTGCAAATAGAGGATGCAACACACAAAGCAAAGGAAAGCCCTAGGGAGCTAGAGAAGGGCGGCCCATTCTGTCGTGCCACAGCCAGGGACCAACCCGCCTCAGCAGCGCAGGTCAGGAGGCGCCAGGAAGGCCGTGACCGAACACTTCATGTGAACGATCATGTAGAGGGGAGGTTCATGCATGCAAGAGAGCGCTCAGACAGCAATGACAAATACATAGAAAATAAACAAATAAAACACCTAACAATTCCAGTCAGCACAAACGAAATACTCATGATAAAGCTTATGATTTAGCTGTCAACATTTCCCCAGTCACAATAATGTAAATACTGAATATCAATCTAATATTTAGCCAAAATTATGCTATAATTATATGGAGAGGATGATGGTATGGAAAGTGTGGGTGGGTGGCTGAGGTGGGAAGCCAATAATACGTAATGCAAAAAAACCCTGAAGAACAAGAAGTAATTAATGCATGTTATTTAAAGGTCTAAAGGTAAAACCTAAAAGAACCAGTTAAAAGAGGTAGTTACCTCTGGGAAGGAAGAACTTGCATGGAAGGGGTGAGCAGAGGACTACTGTTTCTGGTGAAATCTTAGAAAACGCATTTAATTCTTTAAAAAGCATGTGCATGTAAAGCTTCAATACAAATAAAATTCAATAAAAATTCAGAATAAAGGAAAACAGAAATGAACGAAAAGTCCTCGTTTACGGAGATTTTTAAAAAGACTTTATATTGTCTGTCAGAATAACGTTTCTATTTAGAAGAAACTGATCGTGCACTAGACATGTAATTCAGTCCTACCTTACAACACACTGGCGATGTTTCTCAAAAGACCTGCAACATACAAGCTTGTCTCTTGTTACATTCAGGATTGCTTAACATACTTACTCAATAAATGAATACTGAGTGCCGGAGTGCCCTGTGCTAAGTGTTGGGATACAACTGTCAGTAAAATAGACACAATCCTGCCCTCATGGTACCGTGTTTCCCCGAAAATAAGACCTAACCGGACCATCAGCTCTAACGCGTCTTTTGGATCAAAAATTAATATAAGATCCGGTCCTATATTATATTAAAATAAGACTGGGTCTTATATTAATTTTTGCTCCAAAAGACGCGTTAGAGCTGATGGTCCGGTTAGGTCTTATTTTCGGGGAAACACGGTATATACTTCAATACAGTGGGAGAGAGATTTAATGAAACAATCACATACATAAAATGACAGTTTAAAAACTAGCTTAGGTGGGGCCGGCCCGGTGGCTCAGGCGGTTAGAGCTCCATGCTCCTAACTCCGAAGGTTGCCGGTTCGATTCCCACATGGGCCAGTGGGCTCTCAACCACAAGGTTGCCAGGTTGCCGGTTCAACTCCTTGAGTCCCACAAGGGACGGTGGGCAGTGCCCCCTGCAACTAAGATTGAACACGGCACCTTGAGCTGAGCTGCTGCTGAGCTCCTGGATGGCTCAGTTGGTTGGAGCGCATCCTCTCAACCCCAAGGTTGCCGGTTCGACTCCCTCAAGGGATGGTGGGCTGTGCCCCCTGCAACAAGAAAACGGCAACTGGACCTGGAGCTGAGCTGCACCCTCCACAACTAAGACTGAAAGGACAACAACTTGACTTGGAAAAAAGGCCTGGAAGTACACACTGTTCCCCAATAAAGTCCTGTTCCCCTTCCCCAATAAAATCTTTAAAAAAAAAAAAAGAAAGAAAAACTAGCTTAGGTGAAAGGGTGCCAAGACCACTCAACCAAGAAAGTACAGCCTCTTCAATAAATGATGCCTTGAAAACTGGGTAGCTACATGCAAAAAAATGAAGTTGGGGGAAAAAAAATTAAGTTGGACACTTATTTCACACCATTTGCAAAAATTAACTCAAAATGGATTAAAAATCTAAATGTAAGACCTGAAACTATAAAACTCTTAGAAAAAACATAGGAAAAAAGCTTTATGACACTAGAATAGACAATGATTTCTTAGACCTGACACCAAAAGCACAGGAAACAAAAGCAAAAATAGGGACTACATCAAGCTTAATTTTTTTTGCACAAAGGACACAATCAACAGAGTAAAATGGCAACCTAAGGAATGGGAGAAAATATTTACAAATCTTCATTTGCAACATGATTGGACCATGAGGGCATTATGATCAGTAAAATAAGCCAGACAAAGAAAAACAAACACTGCGTATCACTTATATGTGGAATCTAAAAAATAAAAAAGTCAAACTCATAGAAAAAGTTAAAAAGTAGCTGCCAGGGGTTGGGGGAGTAAAGGAAATAGGGAGAGGTTGGCAAAAGGATACAAACTTTCAGCTGTAAGATGAATCAGGTCTGAGGATCCAATGTAAAACATGGTAACTATAGTTGATAACACTGTATTGGATAAATGAAATTAGCTAAAAGAGCAGAAGTTCAATGTTCTCACCAAAAATAGATAGATAGCTAGATAGACAGACAGACAGACAGACAGACAGAGAGCTAGATAGACACACGTGTTAATTAACTAGATGGGGGAAACCTTTCACAACGTATACATCTATCAAATCACTACAATGGACTTGTATACTTTAAACAGCTTACAAGTTCGTATGTCAATTATACCTCAATAAAGCTGAAATTAAAAAATATTTACAAACCATATATCTGATAAGCAGTCAGTATCTAGAATATATAAAGAACTCCTATAACTCAGCAACAACAACAAAATGAATAACCTGATCAAAAAATGGGCAAAGGACTTGAATAGACATTTCTCTAAAGATGATATAGCCTATGAATATAAGCGTATAAAAAGATGCTCAACATCACTAATAGTTTGGAATACATAAATAAAAAACATGAGACATCACCTCACACTCGTCAGAATTACTACTATCAAAAAAACAGAAAATAACAAGTGCTGGCGAGGATATGGAGAAATTCAAACCCTTGTGCACTGTTCATGAGAATGTAAAATGGTGCAACTGCTACAGAAAACAGTATGGCCATTCCTCAAAAAATTAAAAATAGAGCTACCATGTGATACAGCAATCTCATTTCTGGGTCTATACCCAAAATAATTAAAAGCAGAGTCTGAAAGAAAGATTGGCACACGCACGTTCATAGTAGTATGATTCAGAATAGCCAAGAGGTAGAAGCAACCTGTGTCTATCAAGACACGAAAAGACAAAGAAGATGTGATAATACATACAATGGAATATTATTCAGATTTTAAAAGAAAGGAAATTCTATCACATGTTACAACATGGAAGAACCTTGAGGACATGATGTTAAATGAAATAAGCCAGTCACAAAAAGACAAATACTATACGATTCCACTTACATGAGGTATCTATAGTAGTCAAATTCACAGAGACAGAAAGTAGAACAGTGGTTACCAAGGACTGGTAACCAGGAAGAAAGAGAAAAGGGAAGCTCTCGTTTGATGGGCAGAGTTTCAGTTTTGCAGGATGCAAAACTTCTAGAGAACTGTTTCACAAAGTGTGAATATACTTAATACTACTGAACTGTACACTTAAAAATGGTTAAGATGGTAAATTTTATGCTGTTTTTTTTTATCACAATAAAAAATATATTAAAAAGAAAAAGCTTAGGTGAGATGCAAGCACACCCGTGGTAAGAGGCAAATGAGTGGGAAGAGAGGCCTAATGTATAACACAGGCCGTCTGGGGCACGTGAATCAATTCAATGTAAACATTTATGGCTGCTTACAAGGCACTGTCCGAGGTTCTCTGGGAGGTACAAAGATGAGTGCGACTGCAGCCCTGCCCTAAGACCTGACAACCTGTGAAGAAGACATACTCATGACTTCAGGGATACACACCAAATATTAACAATGGTTATCTCTGTGGTAGAATACATGGATAATTTTTCATCTTGTTTTTGCTTACCTATGATTTTTAATTTTTTCTACTATGAGCCTGCACTGCTCAAAGTGGGAAAAATTAAGAAAAAATTTCAATCAAATTCAAATCTAAAGTAAATGAACTGATCTCCAACAGAAGTATCAGAAACTATTAAAGCACAGCAAGCAGAAGCCATTCAGTAGAGGTGAGCAGTCTTACACACCTCAAATGCCCTAGGACACCACAGTTATACAAGACAGGGCAATAAATACTCAAAATAATGAACCCCAGGTTATCAGTAAAGGGTTTAATTATGCTATACTTAAGAAATTAGAGAAATATGTCACACAATTTAGGTTGACTTCCATCACCCATGACTCAAATTTAAATAGTTTTTGCTCTTAAAATGTACTTGATGGTATCAGTCATCTGGGAAATCTACATACTCAAAATATCACATTACTCAACAATAATAAAAGAATTACTCCCACATTATTATTGCTTCATTCTTTGGAATCAATTACCCTGACTGATGTAAAGCATGATTGATACTTTAAAAAGAAATGGGATAAGTGAAAGGAGTCACAAAAGACCACATATTATTGTATGATTTCATTAATATGAAAAATCCAGAATAAGCAAGTCTACAAGAGGCAGAAAGTAGTTTAGTGGTTGCCTAGGGCAGGGGGAGAGGGAAATGAACAGGAATTGTTCATTGGGTTTGGGTTTCTTTATGGGCTGATGAAAATATTCTAAAATCAGACAGCAGTGATGACTGCACAACTCTGTAAAAACAGTAAACACCACTAAATTGTACACTTACTTTAAAAGTGTGAATTTTATGGCATATGAATTATATCTCAGTAACACTGTTATTTAAAAAAAGTTTAATAAAAAGTCCAATGCTTAATCCTCATGTGTAAATAAAAATAACAATTGCTACCGTGCAGGGTTTTTGCAGAAATAATGTATGTAAGGCGCTTAGCACAATGCCTGGCACAAAGCAGGAACTCAATAAATAAAAGCTATTATAAATATATACATTACGTAATTTGCTTTTGACCATAGACTTCAAAACAAAGAAGTCTAGTCGTCAAAATACTTTGTTTTGAAAACACTACTGCTAAGCCTTGAATTTGTAGCCAAATGGAATCCCTAGAAAAATCACATTTGTCACTTGCTTTGAGACGGGTATAAGCAGCACTTCTCGCCCCGACAGTAGTGTTTACTAACTGCAGACACGACCGCCAGCGTGCTGCCTGCAGCTTGACAGTCACAAGCACTAGTTGACAAATCACTCCCTTCCCACTGAAGCAGTACTTTTTAGAATCTGGTGCACCCAGCCCTACACATTTCCTTCTGTTTAAGATAAGTTTTCAATAAGGTAAAATGAATCATGAGAGATGGAAAAGCCTGTTAGGTTATGTTATGCAGACCATTCCTCTCAGGAACCCTGGAATATGGGAAACTTTTATAGAGCTATTAATATATTAATACTAATGGTTATGAATTAATATCTTAAGAGTCTAATCGTTCTTTCAGACTGGGTGTCTCTCATTAAACATTCATAGTAGTTAGATTCTGAGTACTTCAATTTCTCAGGTCACTTGTGAATGTCATGGTCTCATGAAAGAGATGAATGGGGGGGAAAAAAATCAATGAAGAAACTGCCCAAATCTGCAGAAAACTTAGTCTCAAAAAGAAAGCTGGTCCCCTGAGTATGCTGCTATTAACCCTAAATTGAAAACCCAAGAGAGCTCATGGAAATTTTGAAAACTTAATGTTATCCATTACATAGAAACCTAATCAGGTCCAGAAACAAAGCCCTCAGTTTCTAGGAATCTCATTTTCCTTCACTAGGCAAAGAACACAGAGCCAATAGTTGCTATTCCGCAGGTGGGGAGGAGAAGGAGGAAAACAGAAGCCTAGAGAACCTGCAAACTGAAGAGTGCCTAGAAAATCTAAACTTGCCAATGACACTGAAGGGAAGTTTAAGAAAATTTCCAAATCTGACACAACTAGGTACCTCGATTATTAAATTTGGAATAGGGCTTTTCCTTCATTACATAAGGAGCTTAAATTTCTACATCTAAAAAAGAACACATCTTAAAATTCAATTCTTTAAAATTATTCAGAGTGAAATGAAATGAAGAGCACATAGACATAAGCTACATATTTCTACATGTAAATGAGATCATTATAAAATGAATTTAAAAAATTGTTTAAATGAATTTAAACAGGCTACCAATGTCCTCTTTACCATAAAATTCAGAAATCGCACAGCTTTTTAAACAGCCACCACTCTCATCCCTGACTTGGTCAGTGGAAGGGAATTCCAACTTACACTCCAAACCCAGAGCAGTTGTCCTGAGTTTCACTGCTCTGGAATACTTTCTTTGCTGTTTCAAAGGTCATGTAGTTGGTTAATTACCATAAAATTTAAACTTTAACTCGGAGACGTGAACAAGCTGTAACCTGCATTAAAGCAACTTGAACTCGTATTACTGCAACACTAGAGAACTGTGTGTACATTTCCAGGACAAATTCTGGAAGAATTTAAGAACTTAAAAACTATTATTGTACACTGTGATGTGTGAAAAAACACGTCCTTGTATCTTGCACTTTAAAATGCACATAAATACAATGCATTTTGTAGCTTAATTGAATGTCCAACTGTAGTCACTCTATACGTGTGTGTGCAAGTATATATAAATATACATAAGTATATACATGAGTATGCATATAAAAATCTACAATTTTAAAGAACCCTTGTTAAATTAAAAGTGAATTTAAAATAGCAATTTGGATATGTATCTGCCCTTTACTGCTCTCCATTAATTTTTTTTCTTAAGATTGTTTTATTTGAAAAATCACAGAAAAGTACATATAAAAAATATAAGTCACCAATAATTATCACCTTTTTTGGAAGTACATCTAATAAGAAGTGAAAGTTCCTTCCTCTGCCTCTCTAAACTCAATCCCAGAGAAAAATCAGCATTAAGATTAATGTGTTTTTTCCTATGCTTATAAAAAAAACCACATATATACTGTTTTTAAACAAAAATGAAATCGTGCTATACATACTGTGTCACAGCCTGATTATTTTCACTTAATATATCATAGACTTTTTTAGCTCAGTACATATATAGCCCTAGATCATTTTTTTTAAACAAATGAATAGTAAAAATGGTCATAATTTCACTATTTTTCCATTGACAAGCATTTAGGTTGTTTCCCACTTTTGCTCTTACAAATAATGCTGCAATTAACATCTCACTACATATATTTTTACTATTCATGATATTATTTTTGTGAGAGATATTGACAGACATGCAATTGTTCGGTCCCAAGTTATACAAAATTTACCCTGCTCTGAGTTACTACCAAATTATCTTCTAAAAAAGATGGTACCAATTAATATTTCCATTAAGTATTTTTAAATTATTCTTGTCTAGTGTTGTATGGTCATCACTCAATTACTCAGGGAAATTATTACTTCCCAGAAACTTTCCATCCTTTGAACCCAAACTTTACCAATAGAATCGATAAAGATAAATATACAAACTTGTCACTTCTATAAAAAGAACATCCCCCCAAAAAAAGGAGTGAAATTGATTGCTTAGAAAGTGGTGTTTTCACTAAAGCTAAGGGATAAAAGGGCTCCAACAAAGTTAGTGACTGTGAAAGTCAAGGAGGAAAGGAAGTGAGTAAAAATAAGTGTGGGGACAGAGCCCCAGAAAGTAGTTTACAGGCTCTCGGCCTCACGTGGAAGGGTGCTGGCTCGGGTGGTGGATGGCCGTCGGCTGTGGCTAATTGGCCGTTGGCTGTGGCCGGTTAGCCGATTGGCCGCTAGTATAACTGCTGCGGCTACCGAGGAGAGCCGAGGATTGCCGAGGAGCCGAGGAGAGCGGAAGAGAGTAGAGGAACAGAGTCGAGGACAGTGGAGGAGAGTCATCGGTCAGTTGGCGGAAAGGCGGACAGCAGGTCGTGCGTCCAGTGGGCCCAGCCTCCAGTGAGACCATGGTGGTATGATTCCCCTACCTATGGCTCCGTGGTGTTCCTTTTTGGCCTCACCATATCCTGCGTTCTTGTGTGGGGAGCGGGAGCAGAGACCCCACAGGGCGCCCCGCCCAATATAAGCCAAGGTGAATTGTTAAACTTTGAGTAAGAAGCTTCTGTAAAGTAGAAAATAAAGCCAAACGGAGAGTGGTATATTTTTAAATTGTTTTGTAAGTAATGCATTTCTAAATTATCCATACATAAAGCCAGTTGTAAATTCAAAAGAGACATCTCATTTATGTTTCTTTTTCCACTACCCTGAAAAGTGAGACACAGGGCCAAGACACAATTATTCTTGGCTTACAAGTATCATTATTTGAGAGCTAACACTTGCTAGGCTCCTATTATTTGCAAGGCACTGGGTAGGTACTTTACATGTATTACCCTACTTAATCCCAACAAGTACATCAAAGAGGTAGTACTGGGCCCATTTCCCAAATGAGGAAACCGAGACTCCCAAGGAACAAAATAACTTGCCTAAAAATAAGTGTTGGAAATACCTAAATCAGTCAGGTGCCGCAGGTGGCAGACATGTCACTCTCCTCCAACCAGAGCAGCCATTATCATTCAGTGACCTCGGGCGTGGCCTCAGAATTCTCTGAAACAGGTACTCTCGACAGGAAGGAAAAAGCATGGAACACTACCCGCCATCCCTGCAGTACGCCATGCTGCCTCTCATTTAATAGGAGTCAATATTTCCAGAAGGGCAGGGCCAACTTTTACCACACTGTTTGCACAGTGTGCATATACAATGAACTGTCGTCATCTTATCTGAGGAAGGAAGCACATATAGTTGGCCCAGGATTGGATAAGATAACGGGATCGGTGCAGAGTGGACACAAAGCCGACAGGCCTGACAGGCAGCTGTATTCAGTTGTCCTCCTCTTTTCCACAGAAGGAACCGTAAAGCAAAGAGGAGGAATTCTGCTTTTGTTTCTACTTGCTATACAGTTTCTCCATAAATCTTGCTTTACCTATACTCTAATTTTTCTCTGTTAAAAGATGTTGGGGGCTGCCGGTTAGCTCAGTTGGTTAGAGCATGGTGCTCTTAACAACAAGGCTGCCGGTTCGATCCCCGCATGGGCCACTGTGAGCTGCGCCCTCCTTAAACAAAAAAACAAAAACAAACAAAATGTTACAGAAGAATAACCTGTAAGTCTTGTTTAAGGTATAAAGACATTCTGAAATCTACATAATTCATAACTACAAAGAAAATATAACTAGTTAGATAAGGCAAAAATGCAAAAGATATTACAAAAGTAATTAAATTAAAATTTTTAAAAATACCACTTTGTGTCATGCTATTCATTCATTCAAAAAACATTTACTGAATCCCTTCCATAATACCAAGTATTTTCCTAGGCAATACCAACAGAAAAATAAACAAGATTCAATGCTTCCCCTTAAAAAGCTAATCCTAATTGAGAGACATGTAAAATATTACATATACTTTGTATGGTAAGTGCAGGATTGGCAAATTTTTTCTTATTAAAGGGCCAGATAGTAAATGTTTTAGGTTTTACTGGCCAAAAGAAAAAATGGAGGCTATTAAGTATGTACTCCCATAGCCATTTAAAATGTAAAATTGTTTTAATTTGAAAAACCATACTTAGCTCCTGGGTCATTAAAGAAAAAGGTAATTGACTACATGTGGCCTCTGGCCCTGGTCTGCCCTTTCCTGCATTTGGGGAAAGAGAGAGACAGAAAGTGGTGGCTTGAAGGAGAGGGCAATCAATTCAGCAAAGGCAAAAACAAAATGCTTCACAGAGAAGTTGTGCTGATTTGAATCTTGCAGGATATGTAAAATTCTCCAGGAAAAACAAGAAGAGAATAAGTCTTCTAGACAAAGAGAATAAAAAGTTAGAAAGCAAGAAACAGGTTGGCTGCCAAAACAATCTTGAAAAAGAAGAACAAAAATTGGAGGACTCACACTTTCCTATTTCAAAACTAACTGTTGACAAGGGTACCAAGACAATTTGATGGCGGAAAAAAGAGTCTTTCACAAACAAGTGCTGGGACAAATGGCTATCCGTCTGCAAAAGAACAAGTGTGTATCCCTACCACACACCATACACAAAAATTAACTCAAAATGGATTAAAGACCTAAAGGTAAGAGCTAAAACTATGAAATTCTTAGGAGAAAACAGGTGTAAATCTTTGTGACCTTGAATTAGGCAACAGTTTCTTAGATAACACACCAAAAGCACAAGCAACCAAAGAAGTAGATAAATTGGACTTCATCAAAATTAAAACCTTTTGTGTTCAAAACTTTGTTCTACCAAGAAAGAACCCACAAAATGAGAGAAAACATTCACAAACCATATACCTAAACAGGGTTTAGTACCACAATACATAAAAAACTTACAAATCAACAATAAAAAGGCAAATAACCCATTTACACACCTACTAGGATGGCTATTATTAAAAAGACAGGTATGTGTTGGCAAGGACGTGGGAATCTAGAACCCTCATACATTGCTGGTGGGAATGTGAAATGGTAACATAACATGAACTGTTTCCACTTTGGAAAACAATACCAGTTCCTCAAAAAGTTAAACATAGAGTTTTCCATATGACCCAGCAATTCCACTCTTGGGTATATATACAAGAGAACTGAAAATATATGTGCACACAAAAATTTGTAAGTGAATGTTCACAGAAGCAGTACTCATAATAGCCCCCCAAAAATGGAAACAAGCCAAACGTTCATCCACCGACGAATGGATAAACAAAAAATGTATTTCCATAAAATGGAACATTATTCAGACAAAAAAGAATGAAGTGCTGATACAAGCTACAACATGGATGAACACTGAAAACATTAAGTGAAAGAAGCCAGACACAAAAGGCCACATATTGTTATGATCTCATGTATATGAAATGTCCAGAATAGGCAAATCCATAGAGAATAATTTTGGTCGCCAGGGACTGGGTAGAGGGGTGGATGGGGAGTGAGTCTAATGTATAAGGGTTTTTATGTGGTGATGAAAATGTTCTGGAATTAGATAGTGGTGATGGTTGAACAACTTTGTGAATATATTAAAGACCACTGATTTGTATATTTTAAAACAGTGAATTTTACGGTATGTAACTTTGGTTTTTAAAAATTGAGGGACAAAAAAAAATAGAAAAGAAACATTTGGCATGCTTGGGGAACTAAAAATAGTTTGTTGTGATCACTTCGAAATTCATCTCATCATTTCTTCCTTAGACCACTCCAGCAACTCTCTAAGTGGTCCTTGAGCTGGAGTGCTTACCACGCCTAAAATCTGTCTTTGAAATAACAAGAGCTACCTTTCTAACATAGAAATTTCATCATGTCACTGATTTGCTTAACATTTTTCAATGACTCTTACTGACTACTAAATAAAATACAACTCCTGAAAACGACAGACCCAACTCTCAATAATTCTGTAGACGCATCTGAGGCCAGTCCCCTCTACCGACCCAAAGAGGAAGTCAAACCTAAGACCTGAAGGTCCATGAACTGCCAATCTCTCTTCCATCCATCCCCAGGCCTCCTCTGCCTTCCTTATTTGTTCACCTGGCTAATCCCCGATCATCCTCAGGTCTCACTTTTACCTTCTAGGAAAAGTAAAATCTGGTACCGTGGCAGAGACAGTGGATCTGCAAAATTCATCTGCCCCTTCTCTTAAGTCAGGGAAGCACCTGGGCAAGCTACGCACCGGGTGGGTGTGGAGTCAGACAACTGAGCTCTCACCAGTGTAATGTACGCACAAGTTTCCACGGACCTTCTTTAAGAGACAGCTCTTTGCCTCCCCTTCTTCAGTCCTTGCCCCATCCTGCTGCCTAAATGAATGAAAAGGCTGCCATCTCAGACCATGAGGTAGAGGCCACACATGGCAGAGCAACAACACGGACAGTCTAACATCATCCAATACCCTACTAGCCCCTATCCACCTAACTGAACATTTACATAAGAGGGAAGCAAACTTCTACCTCATTTAAACCACTGTGAAGCTGGGTTTTCTGCCTATCTCAGCTGAACCTGCTTCTAACTACTACAGAACTTCTCTGTGTTCCCGTACTTCCTTTGGTATATTCTCACAACAGCACTAATGATAAGTGTGACTGTTTTCTGTGTCTCCTTTTAGTTTACACTGTAAGTTTCCAAAGAGGGTGCTATCTAATTTATCCCTATATTACTAGAATAGCACAATATATGGCACACTGTCTTGGCACATTAGTAGGCGTTCAAAAGGCATTTATTGAATTTAATTATATGGGAAACCAAGTACCAAGCCATTAACTTCAGCTCCTACCTCTTCTTTCTTCGCAAAGTCCAAATATGAAATTCCTTTTCTGAACATACCTCTCAGTATTTATTTCTCCCAAGTTTCTGTCCCAAATCTCAAGCTGAGCTGTTTTCTCCCTTTAGGAACATTGTTGGTTGAACATAAAATGTATTTTTAAAAAATTACAGTGTTCTCAGAATCTCTTCCATGTCAGCAACTCTAAAAGATTAGAAATAAATTCATCATTGACTTAAAAACATATATTAAGTATCTACTATGTGTCAGGAACCATAAATGCAGCTGAGAATATTAATTAGGCATTCCTGGTTCCTGGCTCTCATGCTCTGTTCAGTCTGCTGTTTCACTTTGAGGACCCACCCCTAGCCCAGCAAGTAACATCAAACTGTACTAAAGGGACTTGCTGTTAAAACTCCATGTTTGTGAGATCTGACCCAGACGAGTTTGTGACTGGCCTGTATCTTGCCCTCTCCAGCCTCCTATCTGCTCCAGTCCTTCCAGTCTAATCTCTTAACTAAGCAGTTTTTCCTGCTTGGACCCTCCCACTTTATTTCCTGGTCTACTTCCTATCTCCCCAGTTCCTTCGTGGAAACTGCTTTACATGGCCTTCTGGATAACTGACGTCTAACTTGGTCGGACCTTTACTGAATACTAGTCTCAGGAGGCAAAGGCTATGGGCTAGATTTCACATCACTCTCCCCACCCCCCGCCCTCCCAGCCCCCGCAAACTTGAGCTTGTTTCCTCAAAAATAAAATGGGGATTCTATCTTCCCAGTAGAGTTATTGTAGGGATTAGAGAAAATTCATGTAAAGAGCCAAGGGCAATGCCTTAACAGAAGATTTTTTAGTCATCATGACTTACTTTAACACAAATAAGTGTTATAATAAATCTGAAATCTTGTCATAAATGATAACAATAATAAAGAAAACCTACTTTATAATTCTACACTTACTGCACACCAACTCTATCTAAATTGTGTTAGGTACTGGGATTGTTAACTATAAACAAAGAAGTACCTGCCCTCAAGGGGATTATATTCAGGTAAGGAGAAAAAGCAAGCAAAGGTAATAGATAATTACAATACAGTGAGGCAAAGACCTGAACAGGGGTCAGAACAAGGTTTAAAACAAAAGCATAAAATATTTCAGATACCAGTGAACATATCCAGGGAAGTAGGGCAGGCAGAGGCGGGCACAGTAGGGAGGATGGGAGATAAGAGGGTGGCAACAGCAAGGACAGATGACTCCTTGGGTGAGACTTAAAGAAAGGCAGCTGTCCCCTGCCCGATTTGAACTAACTTTTCTCCTGTTCAAAAACTCAGACACAAACTGGCCTACTAACTTGTATACTCATGTAAGATTCTTATATTCCCCGCTAGTCCCCTACTTAAAATCCTAGGTTTATAAAATAGCCACACATTAAATACAATGCCCAAATACAGCATACTGCAAACAGGAATAAGGCCCAAGAGCCAAAAAAGCCCTGATCCACCCAAATTCGAACAAACTTAAAAAGAGAACAAAATTAATGAGCCAAGTGAGACACATGCCTGAACATTTGAGGAAATTCAGATTTTTTTTTGGTGATAATGGTATAGTTTTTTGGTTTTGTTTTTAAGAGTAGTTTTTTTTTTTTCAGTTTTTGTTTTATTGTTTAGAGATACATACTGAAATATGGGTGAAATGATATGTTAGGGATTTGCTTTAAAATAGTATGGGGGTGGGGCTGAAGATGGTAGGGATGTAAATTAAGTCTGGTCATAAGCTGATAACTGTAAACTGGGTGATGGATACACAGGGATCTGTTATACTATTTTCTCTTTTGTGAATGTTTGCGATAGTTCATAATAAAAAGTGTGTTTTTTTTAAAGCACTAATCTGGATAGTCTGTAACAGTACAAAACAATTTTCATGAAGCTTCTTCCTTCCTTTTGTTCATTTAGATATCTATAGCAGAAGAAATATTGAAACACTTAACTAGTCCCTAGTTCCCTTTGTCGTTTTATAAGACATTACTTGTTTTCTTTTGGGAACCTCAAATCACAGAAAGGACAGAACGAATTCTTAACCAGGAGACAATCTCTACGTGTTACTTCTCTGCCTTCAAAGAAGGTAACTAATTCTAGGATCACCACACTGTCTTCCAAATAAATCACAGAAAAGAAAAACTTTAGCAAAGAAAAACTTTTTAAAAAAACAATGCAAGTACTACGTATTTTTAATCATTTATTTTTTTAAAAAAAGTATACGTGGTTGGGCTGTAAAAAATGAATTCCTGGTGTCTACTGCCAAATGTTGATTGGAAGAGCTGCCCACAGAGGACAAAAGCTTAGACAGCAGGAGAGGGAATTTAAACCCAGATATGACTTTGTTTGAACCCAAAAGGAAGAAAAGCGGGATAAACCGGTTTTTGAATATATAAAATTTTAACCCTTTGGGATCACTAGTATCTTTTTTATTCTAGTTCCCTTAAAAGTTCTGTTTTCCCAAAAGCATATGTAAATTCAGTTTGTCCTTACAAGTAAACGAATGTTTTTAATCGTATTTTTTATCCTTTACTTACTAATAATAGTAAACACTTACTAAGCTCTCACTATGGGTCAGACATCATTAATTATCTCATTTAATCCTTACAAAGACCTTACAAGGTAGGTTTACTAGTATACGCATTTCAAAGATAAGAACTAAAGCTTAAGGAGGCTAAATAACATACCTAAATTGCCAAACAGAAGAGCTAGAATTCCAACTTACTGCAGAACTTGAGTTCTTAACCACTAAATGATACTTTCTGTCTTTTTGTCCTCAGTACCTGTATTTTTAACTTTTGGCTTTCAGGTCTTATTTTATTCTAACTGGAGAAAAACAAAGTCAACTTTTACTTGTTTATATAATCCCTTCTTTTTAAATGGCTAGATTAAAACATACCGAGATCCTAAGCCACTGTAGGCAATTTAAGCATTAACTTGTATGTACAATACTTTGTATAAAACATGACTCTACTAAGCCAATATAATCAGGTATTGAGCTTTTAGTAGTCTCCCAGGGTTAGAGAAAATTTTTCACTGATCCATACACGTGCTGGGCGGGTTCCCCTTGCAACCAAGGTCCCATATTTATTTGTAAGACAGGTACTGTGGGGGAGGCAAACCATGGCCATGATGCTGGGCAAAGCTAACCACATTTTATTATCCTCTTATGCACTGTCCTCAAGTAAGTGACCTCTAGCTAGGTATGATGTGTGTACAGCTTTTCCAAAATAACACTGTCAACTTTTTTAAGTTTACTGTGTGATCAAGAGACACCATTAAGAGAGTAAAAGGTTAGGTCAGAGAGAGAAGATATTTGCAATGCATACAACCAAAGAACTTAGGTGTACAAATCAATAAGAAAAAGACATGCACAATTTAAAAACTGCCAACACACGTGAAAAAGTACTTCACATGAGGATACCCAAAAGGCCAATAAACATATAAAAAGATGCTCAGATTATTAGACATCAAGGAAATATTAATACCACTACTATTACATATTTACTGGAATGGTTAAAGTAAGAAAATAACAATACCAAGTGTTGGTAAGTACAGGAGCAAAAGGAACTCACTTCCATCATTGATGGGAGTGTAAACTAGTATAAACTCTTTGGAAAACTGTTTGATGATATCTATTAAAACTGGACATACAAACATGGGATTACATCAAACTTAAAAGCTGTTTCACAGCAAAGGAAACCATCAATAAAACAAAAAGGCAGTCTACTGAATGGGAGAACATGTTTGTCAATGATACATCTGATAAGGGATTAATATCCAAAATTTATAAAACACTCATTCAACTCAACACCAAAAAACAAACAACCCAATTAAAAAACGGGCAGAGGACATGAGATATTGCTCTAAAGAGGACACTGAGATGGCCAACAGACATATGAAAAAATGCTCAACCTCACTAATCATCAGAGAAATGCAAATAAAAACCACAATGAGACACCACCTCACCCCAGTCAAAATGACTATCATCAATAAATCAACAAACAACAAGTGCTGGCGAGGATGTGGAGAAAAGGGAACCCTCGTGCACTGTTGGTGGGATTGCATGTTGATGCAGCCACTATGGAATTAGTATGGAGGTATCTCAAAAAACTGAAAATGGAACTACCTTATGATCTAGCAGTTCTACTCTTAGGTATCTATCCAGAGAAATCCAAGATGCTAATTTGAAAAAATTTATGCACCCCTATGTTTATTGCAGCACTACACATAATAGCCGAGACATGGAAACAACCTAAATGCCCATCGGTACACAACTGGAATTAGAAACTGTGGTACATTTATACAATGGAGTATTACTCGGCCATAAAGAAGAATGAAATCTTAAAACTTGCAACAATATGGACGGACCTAGAGAACATTATGCTCAGTGAAATAAGTCAGTCACAGAAAGACAAATACCATATGATGTCACTTATATGTGGAATTTAAAGAACTGAATAAATGAGCAAAGGAAACAGAAATAGTCTCAGAGATACAGAGGAAAAACTGATGGTTGCTAGAAGGGAGAGGGGTGGGGATGAGGGAGAAGGAGAAGGGATTAGACAGCATAAATTGGTAGCTGCAATATTGCCACAGTGGATATGAAAGACAGTTTGGGGAATATAATCAATAATGTTGTAAAGATTTTGTAGGCTGTCAGATGGGCACATGTCTTATTAGGGAGACCACTTCAGGGATGGTGTAGGTGCCTGACCATTGCACTGCACACCTGAAGCTGGAGCTGAATAATATTGCATGTCAGTTATCATTTAATATATATATAGTCGTGGGATATGGAGTACAGCATAGGGAATAGAGTCAATGAAATTGTAATAGATATATACAATGTCAGAGGGGCAACAGACTGGGGGGGTTATCACTTTGTGAGGGGTGAAATGTCTATTACTTTGTTTTATACACCTGAAACTAATTTAAAAAAACAAAAAACTGAACATACCAGTACTTATGACCAAGCAATTCCACTACTAGGTATGTATCCAACATACGGGCACTAAAAGACATATATAAGAACATTCGTAAGAGCAAAAAAACAAACCAAATGTCCATGAATAGCAGAATGAATAATAAATTGTGACATAGTCAGATAATTAAACACTGTACAGAATAAAAAAGCATTAGCTATTGCTATAAGTAACAACATAGGTGGAATTCACAGATAGAATGTTGCCCAGAAGCCAGACAGACACAAACAAGAACATACAGGACTCCATTTATGTGTAATTCAAAAACAGAAAACCACTCAATGATGACAGAAGTCAGAGCAATGGTTTACCTTTGAGCAGTGATAACTGGGAAGGAAGGGGCACCACCTCTGGATGCTGGTCATTCGTGTTCTCTTTATTCACCTGGGTGTAGTTTCATGGGTGTGTTCACTTTGCAAAAATTCACTACAGATTCACTAAGCTACATTTTTATTATATGGACTCTTTTTTTGCATGTTAAGTTATACTTCAATTTAAAAGTTTACTTTAACAGAGTTCACTGTAGAAAAATTGAAAGCTATCTATAATTCCAACAGTAGGTGAATATTCAAACGTGGTATATCCAAACCAATGGAATATTAGTTAGCATGTTTTTAAAGAATGAAATAGGAAATGTGCTGAGTAGCTTTTTTTAAGTTGATATAACTGAATTTACTGTATTACCTCAATTTTTGGGGAAAAAAATCTAAATATGAAAGTGACTGAAAGAAAATTTTCTTAAATAGTATTACTGTTTATATTTGGATGTCAAGCTTAAGGAAATACTCATTTTCTTCTTTAGTTTCCTTTTCTTTTCCATTAAGCATATATTTTTATAATGAGGGGGAAAGGTATTTTAAAAACACTAACAATTTGCCACAGACATTTAGATTATCTTAACCTTAATGAATTATCTATGAAATCTATCTCGATGGAGAATCTGAAGCATTGAAACCACTGAATGAAAACCAACAATACAAGAAACAACTAGAAATTTGTTTTGGTTATGTTTCAATTTCTTTGTAGGGCCAAAGTGAGAAATGGTGTAATCATAAGTCTGATTAAAGCTTTGTAATTGTTCTAGCACCTGTTCCATTTTGCTGATGAACAACACACATATGACATACTAAAATCCAGACAGGATTTAACAAGTGAGGGATATCAAACACAGGTCCTGTTATTGTCAGGGTTTCTAGGTGTGGCTGCAGCTCTAGTATAATAAGATCATTTACATCTCTCTGAGTCAGTCACTCACTCTCCTGTCTGTCTCTCCTTCCACATCAGATGTGGACAGGAACATAACGCACTATACAAAGCACAGATCTGGGCAAAACTGATAACTTAGGAATATCAAATATTTTCCTTTCATAAGGGAAAATGAAGAAAGGAAAAACTATTACCAAAATACACTTCTACAAAATGAAAAAAACTTAGTTTTTGAACATGTTGAATTCCAAAACCACTACAGCCTTTTACCATTCTACTTATAAGATTTTCTAGCTTGCCCTAATTGTGTGTGTGTGTGTGTGTGTGTGTGTGTGTTACTTTCCCACACGACAGATCACTATAGGTTAGAGAGTAGAAGGAATTAAGATTCCAGAAAGTTCCAAACCTAGAAAGGTGAGACAACTTGCAATCACACATACCTCTCAAGTTTATAGAATTCTGGTAGAAGTCTTGGCCAAAATTTAAGGGAATATAAAATGCTACAGTAACCCACAATAGAGCATTAACATTTTCTATTTGTATTTCTCTTAGTCTGCCTTTCTCTGTTCTCCAAACAGAAGTTATTTGTGACCACGGATTAAAAAAAATTTCCCTCCAACTGTAAGTCCAGCAGTTCAGTTCTCACGCTGCAGGGATGCAAATTTCAAACTGGAACTACAACCATTACTAACACTCTAATCACTTTTAGGGGTTTTGATTCTGGTTTAAACCATGTACATGGTTTACTTTCGCATCTTAAAAATAACAAAAATGTTGAATACAATATTTTGGGTCATTTTCTCCCCATTTTTTCCTCCAGACTCTAAATTTTGTTAGAGGGATGGTCTAAGCAATGAATAAGAGCATTATATTCTGTATGGGAAAAACTAACTTGCTCTATGACATACTCACAACTATTTTTAAGTCAGCGAGGACCACAATACAGTTTCTAAAAGGCTTTCCCACAGGAGGGCACAGAAAGATCCTGAGTATTTTGTTTGGTGAAATATGAAAAGGAGATGATCCAGGAAACGAAGTGCTCACATTTTAGGAGTTAATATGGATGTTAAGTGGGTTGTTGTTGCATCAACCCCAATTTTTACTTTTTAATCTCTCGAGCCATACATAAGTCTGAGCTATTATCAAGAAACCTTCTGCATCCACCCTAACTCTGAAACTTGACTTTCCTGAACTAAGACTGGCATCATGGCCAAGTTTTTCTCAAGTCTGTACAGTACATGTTGCTGCAAAGAGATGGTGTAAGTGAGGAGGGCCTCTGGGATCCCTCCAAAACCTGAGGTTTAGATTTTTTTCATAAACCAAATTGAGAAAAACTGCTTACTGTTCCTCGTGTTCAAGCAAGTTCCATTATCCAAATTTAATTACCATGGTGATCATCAGAAAATTTCAACCAACTCCCATACTCTATTTAAATAAATGTATCACCACGTTGTATACTTCAGGAAACACTTGACGATGCCTGCCTTAGAAAGAGAACTCCAGAGGCCTATGAGTGATGTTTATGGGGGGTGGCGGATCTTTAAATGAAGGTCAAATAAAACTGTTCCACAAAGTTTAGAGCTATTTAAAATGGATTTCTCCTTATATCTAAGGCCAATTTATCAGCTCTGTTATCAATTAAAATTGAGTATAAATTCCCTGAGCTCTGTGATCGGTTACTCTGACTGCCTCTATTTGCTCAATCACATTTAGCTCTGAGTCAGCGAGATATAGAAAAATTGTTACCCCAAGTAAGCCTGTATAATTTAGGCAGAGTACCAAAAATCATTACCAAAAGCACAACACTAAAAACAAAACTAAACCCCAAAACTTTACAGTCCAGAAGCCAATTAACCTATAATAAATCTCTTAAATATTTTAAATGCTTTAAAAATATTTTTCCTTAAAAAGTGTCCTTTTTCCTTAGATAGTAAAAGTTTTTGATGAGTCTCCTTATTCTACATAATGCTGACAAAAGAAACTTGATGACTGATAGCAGATGAAAAGGCAAATAACAGAAAAAAAGTTTAAAAAGTTACAAACTTGACAGAAACATTAAGCCTAGAAGTACTTACAAATAAGACATATTTGATATAAATGGCATTGCCAATGGCTCTACAAAATCATTAAGCTTGCAAAAACTGTAGTTAACACATGACAGCTGCATTGATTTTTTTCCATATTTATTAATGCAAATTTCTCTTATTTAACCCTTACCATTTTCTATATTCCCCAAAGGAAAAAGTGTGTATGTTATTTTTTTTTTTAATTCCAGAACCTAAAACCAAGGCTATTTAAGGAACTATGGAAAATACAAAGAAGTTTATAAAAGAATTTTTAATCACTCTCACAATTTCCTACCTATTTTGTTCTATTTCATTCTAGACTTTTAAATACTCATTTGAAAATCCACGACTAAAGGTGTGTGTGTGTGTGTGTGTGTGTGTGTGTGTGTATTTAAAAATAAAAGACATATATAAGAATGTTCATAGCAGTGATGTTTACAATAGCAAAAATCTGGGAACCACTATAGTATCTGCCAACTGGTGAATGAACGAATAAACGGAGGTGAATTCATGCAATAGAATGCTAGAGCAGGAAAACAAACAAACAAATAAACTACAATAACTTGTATCCGCAAGAATGAATCTCAAACAATGTTCATCAAAAAGAAGCAAGTCACAGAAGAATATGTGAAAATTAATGAACAGAAGCCCCATTTAAAATGGGGCTGGAAAGCTAGAAGAGAGAATCCCACCCACACATGTCACTCAATGCATAGTACTGACCCCAACAGGAAGAGATGCACCTTACATCATTGACAGGAGGTGATACTGCATTACTACCTCAGCAAAAGGAAGAAAAGATTCCTCTTTGCCCAGTAACAGCCCAGCCAATGAAAAGTCACTATACTTTGAACTTTCAGTTCCCTCCAATGGACTCTTCGTTTACAACAGCTCCTCCCAAGTCTATAAAAGGGCGTTCCTCTCCTTTGTTGTTTCTCTGGACTTGCTCCTGGTTCACCATTAGACCAACCATATGTCCCAAATTGCAATTGTTTGTTGTTCCTGAATAAACCCATTTGTGGAAAAATACCTGGCTATTTGTTTAAGGTCAACAAATCACACAGCACGATTCACTCGTAAAGTTCAGAAACTTACAAAACTAAATATTTTGTTAGCAATAAACACAAACTATAAAGCAAATTAGGGAGTAACAAAATTCAGGATCATGGTTATATTTGAGGGCAAATTGAGAGTAATCAGCCCATAAGGCCTTCAGAGGTATTTTAAGGTTTTAAATAAATCCTGGACAGTTTATTACACTTTTTCATTCTTTCTTTTCTTTTAACTTTTTTTTATTTAAATGTGTTTTTCCAGGACCAATCAGCTCCACATCAAGCAGTGTTTCAATCTAGTTATGGAGGGCACCGCTCCCAGTGGCCCATGTGGGGATCGAACCAGCAACCTTGTTCTTAAGTACACTGTGCTCTAACAAACTGAGCTAACGTTGGCCGCCCCCTATTACACTTTCTTAAACTGTACATACACATAATATAGTTGACCCTGAACAACACGGGGGTTAGAAGCACCAACTCCTGTAGTCGAAAAATACATGTACAACTTTTAACTCCCCCAAAACTTAAACTATCCCTCAGTATCCTCAGGGGACTAGTTCCAGGATCTCTGCAGATACCAAAATCCGAGGCTGCTTAAGTCCCCCGTATAAAATAACATAGATCAATGAATACAGTCAGCCCTCCGCATTCGTAGGCTCTCAAATGTGGATCAAGAACAATACAGGTATTTATTGAAAAAAATCTACGTATAAGTGGACCCATGCAGTTCAAATCCATGTTGTTCAAGGGTCAACTGTATATATTCTTTTGTATGTGATATTCCATGATAAAAATTTAAATACCTAGTAAGCATAATTCAACTCCAGAAGAAAACCACACTAACTAACTATATTAATCCAGAGTCACTCACATTTACCATGAACAACCACAAATTACATGACACCTGAGGAAACCCAACAGAACAGAAATAAATAGGCCAAGATGGACTGCTGGAAGAACTTGCACCAAAGGAAATACAGTAAGTCCTCACTTAATGTCATCAATAAATTCTTGGAAACTGTGACTTCAAGCAAAATGATGTGTCATAAAACCAATTTTACCATAGGCTAATTGATATAAACAAGAGTTAAGTTCCTGGAGCAGCCGGATGGCTCAGTTGGTTAGAGCGTGAGCTCTGAACAACACGGTTGCTGGTTCGATTCCCACATGGGCCAGTGAGCTGCGCCCTCCACAACTAGATTGAAGACAATAAGCTGCCACTGAGCTTCCTGCTGAGCTTCTAGAGGGGCGGCAGGATGGCTCAGTTGGTTAGAGCACGAGCTCTCAAAGCTAGGTTGCAGGTTCAATTTCCGCATGGGATGGCAGGCTGTGCCCCCTGCAACTAAAGATTGAAAACGGCGACTGGACTTGGAGCTGAGCTGCGCCCTCCATAACTAGACTGAAGGACAACGAATTGGAGCTGATGGGCCCTGGATAAACACACTGTTCCTCAATGTTCCCCAATAAAAAAATAAAAATAAAAAAGAGTTAAGTTCCTACAGCATCTTCTGGTCACAAAAACATCGCCAAACTTCTAAATAAAGACCCAAAACATTTCTAATAGTAAACACTGAAATAAAGGTGAGCTATATATGTACATTTAAGAAACATTAATAAAAACAAGTAAGATAATGATTTTCTAACCCACTTATTTCAGTTCAGGATTGCGGGTGGATGGAAACTACTTCAGCAGCTCAGGGTGCAAGGCGGGAACTCACCCTGGACAGGATGTCTGTCCCTCCATCGCAGGTGCATCGCGCACACCCACGATCACTCAGACCAGGACAATTCAGACAAGTAGAGTCACCTAACCATGCACAACTCTGGGATGTAGGAGGAAACCAGGAGTCCTGGGAGAAAGCCCACGTGGACGCAGGGAGAACGTGCAAACTCCGCATAGTGGACCCAGCCAGAAAGTAATTTTCCCATCAACATTATAATGAAATAATGTTGAGTGAAACAATGGTTTTCAAGGACCTGCTGTATGAAATATTTCAATTAGAAGAGAACTTTTTAAAAATTCTACTTAGCATGCTAAGAGATTCAAAAAGCTATCATGTCCATAAAAATCAATAATAAACTGCTATTAGGATAAATTTCAAAAAGAGAGAGAGCAAACACAAAAGAGGTTAAAAATATGACACATGGAAGAAATAATAAAACAAAAATCCTCTAAGCTGCAGAAAGACAGCCAATAAAGACAAATTGAGAGTCTACAAAGTGCCAAACAGTATGAAAAAGAAGACACACATCTAGACACATCCTATAAAATTTCAGAACTCCAAGGACAAAAAGCAAATCCTAAAAACTTCCAGAATATGGGCATGCATGGCAAAATGACATTTCGGTGGTCCCAGAAGAGTATAATGGAGCTGAAACATTCCTTTCATCTAGTGACTTCGCAGACTTCATAACGTAGTAGCACCGCGCATTACTCACGTGTTTGCGGCGTGCTGGTGGCAACAAACCTACCACACTGATAGTTGTATAAAAGTATAGCTCATACTATTATGTAGAGGACGTAATACTTGATAACCAACAACTATGCGACTGGCTTATGCATTTACTATACTATATTTTTATTGTAGAATGTAAGTTCTACTTATTAAAGTTCGCTGTAAAACAGTATGCGTGTTACACCAGCAGCAGTCTCACACATCTTGCATTCTCTTGATTGCATCATTTCTCTTGTGTTTGATTTAATCTCGTGTTGTTTTGTCCAGTAACACGCTGTACAGGCTTGTAGCTCAGGAACAACAGGCTGTACCATAGAGCCTAGGTGTGTAGTAGGCTGTCCCATCTAGGTTTGTGTACGTGCACTCTATGACATTCTCACAGTGACAAAATTGCCTAAGGATGCATTTCTCAGAAGGTATCCGTTAAGCGGTGCATGTATAAAAATAGGTTACATTCAAAGAAATGACAATCAAATGAGCTATAAAGATAGTTTTAAAAGGCAAGGACTTAAAAGTTTAATACTCATGCACCCCATAAAGTGGTTAAAAATAACTACTCTAAATTTTAAAAAGACAAGAAAAAGGACAACTTAAAGTATGAGAAACAATGGCAGCTGAGTAAGACCTAGAAGAAGCCTAGAAAGCTAAAAAGAAATTCAAAGAGGACTGAGTAAGATCTTGTTGTTTGTGCCATTCTCTTCATTCTCTTTGAGGACGGCCTTTGGTGATACAGCATTACATTTCCTTCTCTAAACGCCCAATAGCACTCCTAGGTTCTAAAGTAAGTACTATTTATTTAACAATGATTTTGCAAAAGCGGTATTTGTGGAATATAAACATTTAGGTTTAATTTGTACACATAACATGAAGATGACTTCTTGTTACACAAAACAACAGTATAAACATTATTTACTTTGATAATATAAGAATATGACTACAAAATCTCAGAAGCAAAAAACGACTAGAAATGGGTAAATTTCATAGCAGAGAATCAAGACACCTTCTAAAGTTGACTTAGTTTTTCAACCATGTTCTCATGCCACTTTTCATTTTTAATTAATAGGAAACAATTAAAAATACTTCTTACAAGTATTCTCATACCTTAGTCCCACCTCAATAACCCTTAAGTAAGACCATCCTTTTCCCTGCTTCACACACGTATACAAGAAAACAGTGATACAGGAACTCTCTGTGATCAGGAACGTGGGACAGTTTGAAGTCCGATGGCCAAGCCCACCCCTCCCGCAGCCCACCCCTCCTCGGACATAGTCCCATCTTTACGACCTGTCCTCTGCTCTCCTCTGGACCCCAGGTCCTGTTGGCATCCTTGGGGCCACCCACATTCCCACTATGACCTATACGCCATGGTGATCTCATAGTTCTACCAAAACATCACGTAGCTGTGTCCACTCCAAATGCATGCCGACCAGATTGGCTCTGGCCTCACACTGGCATCACGTCCATTGTTTCATGAATCCCTCTCAAGCTCCCCTACAGCTGCTGCTCTAATTCTTTTCACATTTCTCAAAACCCCATGCTGTCCTTTCTGAAGAATCTTTTCCCTTTAATCACACACCAATCTCTTCTCTGCAAATCAATTTTTTTCAACCAAACCCTTCCTCCTATTTCAGACAGAGAGATGCCGCTCCCTCTACTCCAGCGGGGCCACAGTCCTGCCATGCTGCTCACACTCACCCTCACACTCTCCATGCTGCTCACACTCACCCTCACACCCTCCATGCTGCTCTCACTCACACTCTCCACACTGCTCACACTCACCCTCACACACTCTCCATGCTGCTCACACTCACCCTCACACTCTCCATGCTGCTCACACTCACCCTCACACTCTCCATGCTGCTCACACTCACCCTCACACTCTCCATGCTGCTCTCACTCACACTCTCCACACTGCTCACACTCACCCTCACACACTCTCCATGCTGCTCACACTCACCCTCACACACTCTCCATGCTGCTCTCACTCACACTCACACACTCTCCATGCTGCTCACACTCACCCTCACACTCTCCATGCTGCTCACACTCACCCTCACACTCTCCATGCTGCTCTCACTCACACTCTCCACACTGCTCACACTCACCCTCACACACTCTCCATGCTGCTCACACTCACCCTCACACACTCTCCATGCTGCTCTCACTCACACTCACACACTCTCCATGCTGCTCACACTCACCCTCACAACACTCTCCATGCTGCTCACACTCACCCTCACACTCTCCATGCTGCTCACACTCACACTCTCCACACTGCTCACACTCACCCTCACAACACTCTCCATGCTGCTCACACTCACCCTCACAACACTCTCCATGCTGCTCACACTCACCCTCACACTCTCCATGCTGCTCACACTCACCCTCACACTCTCCATGCTGCTCACACTCACCCTCACACTCTCCATGCTGCTCACACTCACCCTCACACTCTCCATGCTGCTCACACTCACCCTCACACTCTCCATGCTACTCACACTCACCCTCACACACTCTCCATGCTGCTCACACTCACCCTCACACACTCTCCATGCTGCTCACACTCACCCTCACACACTCTCCATGCTGCTCACACTCACCCTCACACACTCTCCATGCTGCTCACACTCACCCTCACAACACTCTCCATGCTGCTCACACTCACCCTCACAACACTCTCCATGCTGCTCACACTCACCCTCACACTCTCCATGCTGCTCACACTCACCCTCACACTCTCCATGCTGCTCACACTCACACTCACCCTCACACACTCTCCAGGGCTCTAATCTGTGTCCAAACCTCCTTAGCCAACTCAATCTTTTCTCCCAGGCCTATATACAGGCCTCCCCAGGCCTATAAAGATATTTCAGTAGCCTCTATTATTAAAAAATAATAATGAAGTAAAATAAGTAAGTACTCCTTTGAATGTGCCTTTGTTCTTTCACTCCTTTTTCCCAACTTGAAAATGAGAAGCCTACACTCATTGTTTCTATGTGCTCGTCACTTTAACACAGCCTGATTCAGCCCCGGGACTGGAACTGACTAATGCAGCCAGCAGATTCCCTCATCTAATTCTCCTCACCTCTCCACAGCTGTACCGTGGCTGTCTTGATCTCCATACAAGCCGCACACTACACTGCCAGCCCACCTCCAGCTTCTGGGATCACTCCTGGCACTCTTCTTTCTCCTCTGGCTTCCTAACTCTAGGCATTCGTCATTAGCTTCATTTTCCACTTTCCTCTTCTACTTCGCCCTGGTGAGGTTCATGAAGATGATGTCCGGGATATCACCTCCCACAGCTCCAGGACATAGTTCACTATTTCCCACTGCCTATCGAACAGTCTACCAGAAAGTCCTGCCAATGCACAGATGCCATCACGTCCAAAATGATATTCATCATCCACTCCCCTACCCAGCACCTCGGGTGCTCCTATATGTATCACCATCATTCCCCAGGCGACCCAGGCTCAAAATCTGGGCTATCTTTGAGTCTGCTACTATTCTCTCACATCTCACCATCTTTCTTCTCCTCATTGTTTTACAACATGGAAAGTAAAGATGAATAAGCATGGTTTCTAGTCTCTGAGAAGGATGAAGAGAAATGTAAGCAATTATAAAGTAATCTGATAAGCCGTACAAAAGATAAATGCACAGGATGCTGAGGTTGGGGGAAGGAAGGACAAAGGGGAGAGACACACAGGAGGGGAATTCAACAAGCTGTAAACGGTAAGAGTCAGGACTAAAGTCCTGTTCCCATACCCTCACTAGGCCAAAACAACACAGTATGCATCCTGAATAACACAATGCATACCTTGCTTTAAGAAAATGCAATATATAGGTTTTCACTAATTGACTATAAATTAGGCACTGATGATGATTCTCACTCTACATGGATTTTCTTTCAATAGTAACTGTCCCAATGAATTTCCAATAGGATTTCCTTTTCATATATTCTCATTAAACATACTCACAGGTCATCTTGGGAATTACGAGCTGGAAAGAACGAGATTCTGTCATCTAGCCACTCATTTCCCAGACGCTAGAAAAGGTTAAATAACTTGCCTGGGATCACAAAGCTTGTAAAAAGCAGAAATGGAACCTGAACCCAGTGCCTCTGACGTGCCTCTCTCATCTCAGGATGCTTTCCCAATTGATTCACATAAAAGCCAAGAGAAATGAGAATCTGCAGAGGGTCCAGACATCAGGTCTCTTTCAAAAGTCTCGCACATGGTCTCTTAGACACACGCACACATATGTAATATGAATTCCAGGAAAATAAGGATCTGACTATAACTCAGTTCTCCATAAAAATGAGAAATACATCCTCAGCTTATTGATGACAAATTGACCAAAAGACTCTCTTGTTCCCTAGGTTCTCCCCAAAATGCTGATGATGTAATTTTTCTTCCCCCAAATAAAGGTCTAAGTAGAGTTCTAACTATTCAATTAATGGCTGAAAAAAACTTAGTATTTTGGGGAGTGAGGTAGAAATGCACAGGGTTTTCCCCTAGCAGAAGTGGGATGGCTTTCAAACAATGAATTCTATGTAGTGAGCCAACTGTGACGATACCAAGTTCCAGTTAGCATATTTTAGCCAACTTCTGATTTCACCTTCTGTCAGAAGAGGAAAAAAAAAGTTACTTCTCTCCATCTCCCAAAAATGATAGATGCTTTTTACATTATGAACTTGTCTGCCCTGATAGAGTAGGTAAGTAAATGATTAGAATTTACAATGTGCTCTAAACAAAACCCCTTTTACCCTTAGAATCTGAGCCCTTTCTGAAGGGACCTTCTGATCACTTACAGGGACATGTCTTAACGTGTGAGAAATGCAAAATCAAAAGCAGCCAGGAACTCAAGTCCAACTCTGCCTTAACTGTCAGAGGCCAATTTGCAATAATGGATGATAAGGTTAAGAGCAAAAGAAAAAAATATCAGCTTGGTTGGGTTCTTTAATGCCAACTAACGTCTTCTAGAAGACCATATAAAACCCATCCTTACTACTCTATTTTCCCTTTCAGAAAGTGCCTGAGAAATCTGTAGTCTTGGACTAGACTGAAAATAGAGAATTCTGAACTAGTGAGAACTTATTAAATAACTGCTAATGAAAAAAAAAGGACACCTTAATATTATTTAATTCTAAGTAAAACCTGACAGCGTAAACAAACAGGGCTACATCTTCTTGATGACTCACTGTGACACAGTCACATCCTCTTTCTCACTACTACCTCTGCTTCTAAACAGACAAATCATTTTAGATAACAGGTTGTCAAAAGTTGGGAAAGCAGTTTCCTGTCAAATGAATCAGAAATAAGTCACTGGAAAACCAGACTGGTTAGAACCAGAGTTGTTTCTAACAAAGAGGAACTCGACTTCACTCAAGGCTGCAGTTTCTGTTCATTTTCTCTCCAAGAGGAAAAAGTGAGCCTCTGCACAGCCTTTTCTCCTCCTGCTTCCCTAAGAGCCCAAGCACTATCTTCTGCTGTGTCCAGGGCAGAAGGCAATGGCGCTCACACGGGTGCTTCTTCCCTTCTCTCAGCTCACAGGCACTCCCTACGTTTACACCTGACACTAGAGACCTCTTGTCTCACCTGCTTACTCATCCTGTCGGGTGCACCCTTACCTCATCTACCCTTTATGTCACTGCCCACGGCTGTGTGTGCCGACAGTGACGTCTATAACTTTCCAGGGGAGCACAGCTGCTGAAATGGGGGTGGCTCTTCTGTGTGTCTTCACAAAGTGTTTTTCAAGGACATATACATGATAGCCACCCTTAATTTATTTTTAACTCAGAGAATACTCGTACGACCATCAGGAGAGAACTCGCTCAACTTCCTCTTCTGCCTATAAATAACTGTCTCTGCTCCCATCCTCTCCTCCTTTCCTTCTGTTTCAGCAGAACAGGAGTTCCTCCTGGGATCCTGGATGATCGCTCGGAGGTGCTGGAAATCTCAAACCTTCCTGATCCACAGAGACCACATTCCATCAGGTCCTTTCTATTCTAGACCTTCAACCCCTGCTCTCCAAGGCCCCTCAGCCTTCCACCTCACAAATGAACATGCTCAAGTCTCTCCTTTCTTAACATAATTCAGTAATTCAGCCATCAAATACTTTTTGAGCACACACTACGTGTCAGGAGCTCTTTTCTACCCTGAAGACGGAGTGGTGAATAAAAGCAAGTTCCTGCCTTCATGCAACTTACTTTCTCGTGGAGAGAGAGGAAGAAAAGATAAACGCCCTAGCTACTGTCCTTTCTCTCCTTCCCTGTCCACAGCCAGCCTCTACCTCTCCCTCCTCTTCCACCTTGGGTTCTCACCCCACCCCCAACACCTCTAAAACAGCCCAGGCAAAGGTCTCCACCAAGGGCCTCCGCAATGGCGTTTCTCAGTCCACCCTTACTTAAACTTTGCAGCAACAGGCACTTCTTGAAACTCTCTGCTGCTTTGCTTTTCTCCTTCTTTGGCCACACATACCTCTGCCCACTTTTCCTCAGGTTCCTTTTCTTCCGCGTCCCCCTTAAGGGGCGGTGCTTCTGGAGCTCTGTGTGTAGCCTCTTCACACTCCACGTGCTCCCCTCAGACAACCTTAGTCATGCCCACGGCTTCCACTGTCAGTGATGCCCACTCAGGAATACTGAACGTGCAGCTTCAGGACAGGCCTTTCTAAAGAGCCACACACACACAGACCCAACTGTCTGCTATGGGTCTCCACTCGCATGGCACAAAGACCCCTCAGATTCAGTGACACTGAAACTCTCCTCCCATTGCCAAAGCTGTTCTTCTTCCTCTACTACCTGTATTAGGAAATGGTGCGAATTCCTCTCAAGATGCTAAGCCAGAAATCTGGAAGTCAATCTAGGTTCTTCTATCACATCATATGCCCTCCTCCTTCTCTACATTGGTCTCACCAATTCTGCCTCCTTAAATACCTCTTTTCATTCCCTCTTCCCTAAAACTACTCAAGAGCCCCCAAGCTCATTTCAGTGGCCTCCTTCTAAGTCTCTTCCCCCTATCTTGCCCTCCTCTTATCATTGTAGGGCTACTTCACTTTGTAGCCTATGGGTGTGGTACCCCCTGGTTATGTGACACAGGAGCCTGAAACCTTCCCCCTCTATGGTGATCGCCACCAAATACAGATGTCATCCACTCCAGCTTACAATTCCTCCAGGATTCCCCTTGACCTGTGTGGATGCTTTTTAAACGCTCAACTGAAAAAAGCTCTGGGAAATGGAGGAGATAGGAGAAGCACAGCTTGCAGGAGCCAGCCACTAGGGCAAAATGTATTATTTTTTCATTTTAAAATGTGAGATGATATTTTATCCTAGATTCTAATCCTGCATTATAATATATTCATCTTTTAATATGGCAGTCATTTCCCTAAAATTCAATGAAATGCATACTTCAAGATGTACGTACCATGATCGTCCTAGAGCTTTGAGCACTCCTAGCACATCCGTACAAACCCCGCTGGGAAGCAAGGGCCTACAGGACAAAATTTAAGATTCTAAGGCCCACGCCTGCCATGTTCTCGGCCCTGCCCACCTGCCCAGGCTTATTGGACCTACTAAGCTTACGCTTCATGCTCTAGTGATGACTAAATCACTATAATCCCTCAAACATGCTACAGTGAGTCACAGATCCATGCCTTTCTCCAAACCTAAAGTACACCCCTCCCTTGTCTGTCTGCCCCCCCAACTCCTATTCAACTGTTAAATCTGAGCCTGAGTGATACTACTTCAGGGACTCCGCCCAGAATACTCCACAGGATGTAGTCCAGGGGGGGGCGGGGCGGGGGGGGGGCGGGGGGCATTAATGCTCTCCGCCTAAGCACCCTCAGTATTTGTACATGCACGCTTTATGATGTAATGCAATAAAGATACTGGTTATAATATCTTATCTCTGCAAATAACTACAAAAAACTACAGTCATGTCTAGTCCCTCCTAACCTATCAAACTTACTGAAAGTTTTTTTGTTTTGTTTTTGAAATTCTTATATTTCCTCCCATTCATTCCTTAACCCATTATGATCTGGCTTCCGATTCCTACCATTGAATTAAAACCACTCTCACTAAATTCATAAACCACCTGTGGCTAAATCCAATGAATCCACCTTAATCCTTACCATTCTTGTACTTGCAGCAACATTTGCTCTTTCCCTCTTTTGCCTTTCTGACCCTGCAACTCTCCTGCTTTTCCTTCTCTAGCTTTCTTGCTAACCCTCCAGCCACTTCTTCTTAGTCTTCGCAGACTTTCATTTCCACTGCCCACGTTAGCATTCCTCAGGGGTCTGACTGTCTCCTCCTCTCTATTCACTCTAAGCCCTCTTTCCTGGGGGAACTCACCTGAGGCTTTAAGAATCATCCCATTTCAGATGAAGCTGGAAAACAAATTTAGGTTCATATACCCAGTTCTGTTACTCTTCACTAATTATAACAGCATGGATGGAAGTTTGGAAAATATAAAATAACTCAGCAGCACAGTAGCATAATAAAGACTTACAGTGCTTACCATGGGCTTACCAGGCACTAACTACTATATGTATTAACTGATTTACTTCTCACATCAATCATGTAAGGTAAATATTATTATTATCCACATTTTAAAGGTAAGGAAACTGAAACAACTAAAACTGATTTAAAAAAAAAAAAAGGCAGGAAAGAATACCCACCTCTAATGAAAAACTTTTCTACAACTGTAAGGAAAAGTTAGAAGATAATCAAATGAAATTCAGAATTCTGAGCAACTGACTTCTGATAAAGGTGATCTTTTGTTGATTAACATTTAATACTCACCTAGTCATGTCTTCAACATGATAATCATTTTAATCAAGTTCCTTTTAATCTAGATAATCATAATTACGATGTTTCACAAGTTCTATTGCTCAGCCACAAAAATAAACTTGAAGTTCATGATATAATAACAAACGAAATATTTGAGATTTTACTGCACTTATCCTAAAAAAATAACAATAAATTTAGTGTCTGAACAATATCTTGGACATAGGTACTCAAACAGGCATCCGAGAGAAAACCAACAGGTTGTATGCATACAGTCAGGCATATTATGGGTGGCCTGTAAATGTCCTCAGAAATGTAGGCGGCCCCGGTGTTGGCAAATGCTAGGACAAATCAAAGGTCTGACTTAGTTCAACAAACCCAGTATTTACCATATGGCTAAGTATTTTGTTTCCCTGGTTTTTCCAACATTTTCCAAAAAATGTAATGTGGCCAAGAGAAATGTTGGAAAAACAGGCCTGGGAAATAGGTTTTTCCCAACCAGGACCAACCAGTGAAACCAAAATGAAGGTTACCTACAATATCTGGTCTACAGAAAAACCCACCCACTTGGCTTATGGCTCGGATCCTGTGGGTAATACATCCAGTTAAGGTAGAGGAAAGAGGGAATCAACGCGAGGGCAGAGTACAACACAACACAAGAGGTACACATCCCGCACGCAGGGAGCGGAGGCTGGTGGCCGGCGTGGCTCCAGCTCCCACACAAGCACTGTCCGGGCCTGAGGCGCTGTCTTCCATAAGCATTTGCATAATAAATATCAGCAGAATTGAATGAGCAAAGTAGCCAGATAGGCTGATGAAATAGAGAGTTGTCACACATCATCCAGCTGTAAAAGTCACATGGAAAATTAGAGGGCACAGATAAATGGGTAAGGGAAACAAAGGAAAAACTAACATATTTTAGAAACTAACCAAATGCCAGGAAACATCCTGAGCCCCTGAGTCCCTTTTCCTTCCTGGCAGAGGCCTTGGGGACAGAGTCCATACATCTTTCCTCTGTAAAGCTGCCCCCCTCTAAGGAATCCCGCTGGAATCTTCTCCCTGCAAAATCCATCTGTTCACTGAACAAGTGTCTCCTGCGAGTCCTCTATGCCGGCCCGGGGCATCCAGCAGGAAACAAGACAGCGAGTTCTCTGCTCTCACGGAATTAACATTTTATTGGGGTAGAATCTGATAATAAACAAATAAATACATGAACAGATCATCTCAAATGGTGGCAATAAGTAGGAAATATAAAACAGAAAGAAAAGAAAGTAAAAAGAAAGATGAGATGGAGAAAAGGGGGAGTTGCTCATTTAAACAAAAACTCCAGGAAAGGAGGCCAAGCTGTCGGCCAGCACAGACCTTGCAGCTGAGCGTCCCGGGCAGAAGAAACGCAAGGAACAGGCATGGAGGCAGGAACAACATGGCGAAGCCCGAGGAAGAGGAAACGCCTCATACCCTAAGGTCTGTGTTCCAGTCTTACGATGAGGGTGTCCCCGAATGCCTTATTTTACATGGTACCCACTGACCCGTCCCCAGTATTCTCTATTCCTCATGGCAATTTTTCTCCACTGAAATTTTTACCATCTAATAAGCAATATATATTACTTTTTAATTTCTGTCTATTCCTACAGAATATAGGTCGCATAAGGGCAGGGATATTTGTTACTTGAACCACTGCTGTATTGCCTGTATCTATATGGCACATAGTAGGCACTCAATAAATAGCAGCTAAACAAATAAAAGGGAAGGAGGGAGGGAAGCAGGGAGGAAAGGAAAGAAGGACGGCGAAAGGGAGGAAAAGAGGAAGGAGCGAAAGGAGAGTCAGGCAGGGTGGCTGAGCACAGTGGGGACGGGGAGACCAGATGAGGAGACAGGACTGGAGAGACCAGGGAATGGAGTTTGAATTTCATTTCAAAGACAAAGAGAATCCACTGAAGGGTCATAAGCCAGGGGAGCAACATGATCTAATTGTAGTTTAGAAAAGCTGACTGCCGCTGCCATGTGGAAAATCAGTCAGAAAGAAGAAAACAGGAACACCAGGTTTGGGGCTAGAGATGAGGTAACGAGGCGATGAGCAGTTATTACTCACGCACAGAAGCAGATTTAGGGTATTTCTCTAGGTAGCACCAAAAACTTACTGAGGGACTAGGTAGGGAGAGCTGGACTGAAGGAAAGAGGAATCAAGGATGTATTAGTTATTGATTTACTGCTTCTCAGATCCAAATCTACCCTTCATAGCCTGCTCTGTGAAAATTAAGGTGGACCCTTTTATTCTCCAAAGAAGACAGACAGCCAGCGGGTACATGAAAAGATGCTCAACATTACTAATCAGCAGGGAAATGCCAATCAACACCACAAAAAGATTTCACACCTCACACCTGTCAGAATGGCTAATATAAAAAAGACAATAAAGAACAAGAGTTGACAAGAATGCAGAGAAAAGGGAATGTTCCTGCACTGTTGATGGGAATGTAAATTGGTGCAGCCACTATGGACAACAGTATGAAGGTTCCTCAAAACATTAAAAATAGAATTACCATATGATACAGCAACTCCACTTCTGGTTATTTTTTTGAAGAAAACAACAACACTAATTGAAAGAGATATCTGCACCCCTATGTTCACTGCAGCGCTATGTTATTATAGCCAAGACATGGCAACAACCAAGACATAAATGGATAAAGAAAATGTGGTGTGTGTACACACACACACACATACACACACACACACACACACACACACACATAATGGAATATTACTTAGTCATAAAAAAATGAAATCTTGCCATTTGTGACAACATGGATAGACCTAGAAGGTATTATGCTAAGTGGAGTAAGTCAGGCAGAGAAAGACAAATACCTTATGATTTCACAAATATGTGGAATCTAAAAAACAAAACAAAACAGAAATACATTCAAAAGTATAGGAAACAGTGGTCGTTACCAAAGGGGGGATAAATTGCTGGGACAGGTGAAATAGGTGGATTAAGAGATACAAACTTACAGTTATAAAATAAATAAGTCACAGGAATGTAATGTACAGCATAGAGAATATAGTAAACAATACTGTGATAGCTCTGCAAGGTGATAGATGTTAACTAGACTTATTGTGGTGATCATTTCACATTGCATATAAATATCAAATCACTCTGATGTACACTGAAATAGGATATTGTATGGCAGTTATACTTCAATTTATTGCTTCTCAGCCCTCCTCTTATCAATTTAGGGCCCTTTAAATATTTCTCCTTTGCCATATGCCATGATGTTAAGCCTTGTCCATATAGGGCACTGGAAAGACGCTGCAAAAGGAAGGAACTTTTCTTTCTAGTTCCAATGTGCTCCTCTTGGCGAGATAAATAGAATATCAAAAATGTCAGTGTTTCTGATGTCCTATGGCGTACTAGTCAACTTATTTTAAGATCTTTTCTAATTTGAGACAATTGGATAAACGGCTGATATAAGCTAATGAAATTTTCACGTTTTCATAATTATTTTTCCTACATGTACAAGGATTTAGGCACTTTATTCTGTTTGTTCACCCTTATGTGGAAAATGCTAATAACACACTGCTTTAAGTAATTTTAGGATTTGTCTTAATACATGGTAAAGCAAGCATCACCTCACTATTCTGTTTCTACAGTATACCTGGCTATTCTAAAACATTTATTCTTCCATATGAATGCTGAGATCATTTCATCTAATTCCCCACCTCCAAAAGAAATCTCCGTTGGAGCTGTAACTGATTTCCATTAAATTTCTGATATTTAGTCTTCCCATCCAGGAACATCGCATGTATTTCCATTTTTTCAGATCTTGCTTTTATATCCTTGAGATTTTATAATTTTTTAATACAGATCCTGTGCCTTTCTTGTGATCTTTAAGTATTTTATCATTTTTAAGACTATTATAAATAAAGTATTTTTCTCCTCACCAACACAGTTCGTCCCCACACTTCCCCCGGCCAACATCCCAGTGATACCAAAGAATGCGCCCCCCACCCCCACATTATTCGGTCCCACAGTGTTTGGTTTTGCAGAAATCGTTGAGACTATTTCATTCAGACAAGTAGGTTTTCTCTTGCAATATCTCTTCTATTTCAAAGACCCTTACTTGGCATTATATTACATATTCCTTGTCACTCTCAATGTATGTGATTATATATATAATACATATATAGTATATATAACATATAACGTATATATTTCAAAGTCCAATGTCCATCACTGTTTCCTCTCCTCCTATTTCGGGGTCTCTATTTGTATTATCTGTTTGATTAGGGTATATTGCTTAGATTAGAGTCTATGGGTGATCTAATCTCTGAACACATGAAAATTCACAAAATATAGAGCTTTCTTTTCCCTGAAAGGTGAATAACATCTAGAAAATAGGATTCTTGCAATGTAGACCTTTTCTCTGAATAGTCTGTGGCTGTTTCTTACACCATCATCAAAGCTGTACTATTGCAAATAGTTTGTGTTGTTGTTGTTGTTTTAACTTACTGTTTCTATCTAGGAGCTTATAAGTGTTTTGGGGGTTTTTTTCTTTATCACTGAATTCAGTAATTTTATCAGAATATGACTAGATTTGTGCCTTTTCTTAGCAATCTTGCCTGGAACACAGAGAATTCATTCAATCTGCAGTCTTTCTCAATTTGCAATCTTTTTTCAGCTGAGGAAAAACTGCGCTTTATTACTTAATTCTCCTAATAATTCTTATTATTTGCATTTTAGGTTTTCTGGATCTCTCCTCCAAGTCCTTTAACTTTACCTTCATGAGTTCCCATTCCAATTCTTGGCATTTTCTAAGCTTTGAAGTTGTTATTTTATTTGAACAGAGTTCAAAAAAGAGAGTGGTAAAGACGTGTTCCAGCTGCCATCTTCCCAGAATCACTTCAAATGGGATTAACTATCTTATCACTCAAGTAGAAAATAAAAATGCTTCTAAGTGCTCAAAAGACAATTACCTAAATTAATATCTTTAAAATCCAGACAGCTATTCGTTGAAAAGTTACTAGATTGAAAGCTCCTTGAAAACAGAGAACCTGCCTTCTATATATCTCTCATCTTCTCGATAGACCTTGTAAATAAATGTGCTCAATACATCTTTATTGATATATTCAGCACCTTAAAAGTTCCAAAAGATACAAGACATTGTCATTACACTCAAGAAACCTAAGTCTAATTGAGGAGGCAAAAAAAACCCATAAATGAAACAAAGAAATAGTGGTCAGTTAAGTGTTAAACTGGGTAACGGCATACAGCAAAGCCTAAAAATAGAAGCGATTAGTATGGACTATCTCAGTCAGCTGGTTTTGTGATGAAGGAGATATCAGATAGGCCGTGAAACATGGGTACATTTTCATAGGAGAAAAGGCAGTCCTAACAAAAACAGTCACTGCAAAGCACAGCAGCGGAAATGAGCCTGTTAGGAAAAAGAGAGTGAGGAAACCAGTCAGACTGTAACAGAAGAGTCTGTCAGAAACTGGTAAGGAAATCCGAACAGATAGGGAGGTTCATGACAGTCTACATTCATTCATGAGATGAGTAAGTACTGAGAAGCACTTATGCGGAGGATGCTGTGTGCTGCCCTCAAGCAGCTTACAAAGGGAGCTAAGAATATTTATGCAAGTAAAATTTCATAACTTTAATAAGGTAATTTGAAAAATAGCTGTCATAGAGGAGTAACATCAGAGAGCAGAGCTCAGAGAACCAACTAACAAGGAAGTTGAATTTTTTAAATGCGAAGTTCATCTTCCAGTTTTTTCCTTCGTCTCCTTGAAGAAAAAGAATAAGCCAAGAGCTATGATTTTTTCCATGTTCAATTTAAAAAAAGTTTCTCCAAGCCAGAAAGGACATACACTAAGGCAAGAATGACAACTCTTTAAAATTTTAAGACAGGAAAATAAAATGTGTAAGCTATGTATGGTGACAGACTGATGTTAACTAGACTTGTTGTGGTGATCACTTCATAATATAAATATTGAATCATTATGTTGTACACCTGAAACTAATGTTGGATGTCAATCATACCTCAAAAAAAACACAACAAAAAAAAACACGTTTAAGACAGCCGATTTGCCTCACTCACAGATTTACTAAACAAGAAATTATCAGAAGCATCTACCTCATGATTCCTGCTGGGTTCATTTTTATAATGGAGCTTCCATGACAAGACTGGTCAGCACAATTATGACTTCGTGCTTGACCTGACCTAAGTTCTAGTCTACGAATAAGTTGAGACAACATACTCCATGGTCCTTAAAAAGAAAGAAAACCCTACTAATGCTTTAATTTATCCCTAAAAGCAATAGTGCTCTGAAATGAAAGAGATATTAGACCACTATTCCTTCACAAAGGAAGAAATAACTCCAAGAAAAATCCATTAAGTACATGCCATTTACAGAAATATTTATACTAATTTTAAAATTAAACATTAAATTTCCTAAGGGAAAAACAACAACAACAACACTACAAACTCCTTCTGAGCCAGAATGTAACCACAATTCTGCGTCTGTGATCCAGAAGCTCAAGTCTAGGGCACACCAAGGACCTTTCAAAGAAGCTACTCACCCTGTGGACTTCCATTTAGGGCTGTCCTGTGTAGCCTCCAAAACATTTTCGTCCTGAGTTTCCCCTGCAGTTTCTCATCACCCCCATCTCAGCTCAGGGAAGAAAATTTAATTTCATATAAAAATGTAAGTACATAGGGCCGGCCCGGTGGCTCAGGCGGTTAGAGCTCAATGCTCCTAACTCCGAAGGCTGCCAGTTCGATTCCCACATGGGCCAGTGGGCTCTCAACCACAAGGTTGCCGGTTCAATTCCTCGACTCCCGCAAGGGATGGTGGGCTGCGCCCCCTGCAACTAAGATTGAAAGGACAACAACTTGACTTGGGGAAAAAAAGGCCTGGAAGTACACACTGTTCCCCAATAAAGTCCTGTTCCCCTGCCCCAATAAAATCTTTGGGGAAAAAAAATGTAAGTACATAAAATTATCTTTCACTTTATAAATAATCTTATAGGAGTTTACCCAGTATTTTTTGTCCTTTTAAGAACTAGAGAAGTCGCATCTTGCTGAAAGCTAGGCTGACATGAAGGAAACTCTCCCAATATGTTGTAGAGTGCTAACCCCACTGGTTCTGGCAAAACAAGGTTAGAAACAACCAACCTCATTCCTATTCCCATCTATTTTTCTGAGAATAGGACAGAACATTCCAATTATTTTCCCTCCAGGGAGCTCTACCTCCAAAACTCCAAAGATAGAAGCTATATCTTAAGAAAAGTGAGGGCCGACAGTTAAGATTGAAGAGAATTTTGCCAAAACTACTTGAAACATGACTCAGGAAGATGGAGGCGAATAGCAGTGTGGAAACACCATGGGGTTTGGAGCCAAACGGACTTGGGTTCAAACCAGCACACGGTCCTTTCAGGCTTCACGTTCTTTACCAAGTCTCTAGAAAATGGAAATCACACACCTATCTTGAGGAATTGTTAGGGTTAGAAGCACATTTCAAAGACTTGCCCAAAGTCATACAGTAAACAGCAGAAGCAGGACTTGTCCCCAGTTCTAAATAACTCAAGTCCAGCGTTCTTTCCCCTTTGCCATTCATTCCAGAATGTTACTGTTATTGGTGAGGAAAAAGGGCAAGATCAGGTCACGTGTCACAGGGCAGCACACACTGCATTTCCCTCAATGCTCAGGTGCTTTTCGCTAGCTCAGTCCTCTCATCACTGTGATAACAGGAGCTATTTATTCAACACCTACCTACCGGCCAGGCAGGGTATGCAAAGTGCTAAGCACAGGGCCTGTTACATAATAAGCACTCAATAACTGGTGCCTACTTATACAGAGATCTTAACTGCTTAAGAGAGCTTAGCAAAGGCAGGCTTCTTACAGGAAATTGAGTGGAATACAAGTTAACCAGACAGAAAACGGGGGGAAAAACATGCCAGAGTGGGCATTTTTCAGAGAAAGAACATGTGTACAGAGCCATGGAAGTGAAAAAAGCACAGCGCACTCAGGGAAATACAAGTCACTGAGCATGGCTAGGAAGGAGAAAAAAACATGGAAGGAGCAGGAAATGAGGCTAACAAGGCAGGCAGGTGTTGGTACACAAAGGGTGCACTTCATCCTGTGGATGAGGAAAGCCAATGAAACTTTTCAACAGGGAAAAGGACACAGTTAGATCTGTTTCAGAATGACCGTTCCATCACAGAATACAGAAGGATGGAATGGAAGAAGAGACTGAAGGCAGGCCAACGGGTTAGGAGACGACTGTAACAGTCTCAGCAAGGTAAGAGCCTGAACACAGCGTTGTGAACGGCGGGGAAGAAGGAGAATCACCAGGAGTCAGTGACCCATTAGAAGGTAAGGACAACCCCGTTTCTGACCTGGCTGAATGAACATGCTGAAGTAGAGAGTGTTTGTGGAGTGGGCTGAAGCGAGGAGTACAGTTTTGAACGGCTAAGTTACAGCTGTCTGGGGGCAGCCAAGGGGGTGTCTGGAGCAGAGGAGAGTCAGGGCTCGAGAGATACCCACTAGGGAGGCATCTCGCAGCCATGACAGCTGGAGCCTGGGGCATGGATAAGATGACTCAGCGAGTGTCTGTGAAGAAAGAGGAAAGCTAAGGACAGATATCAGGAACACCCACATCAGGAGGCAGAGACAGAAAAGGAAACCCAAGAGGGCAGTTAGGGAGATGGAAGGAAGTGATGCCATAAAAGCTAAGCAAGGAGAGAGTGTTATAAAGATAATGCTCCAAGGTATCCAGTGCTGCAGAGAGGATGCCGTATCCAGTGGGCACCATTCAGACAGACAGAAGTCACTGGTGGCCTTGCAGACAGTTGGTTCCGAGACTTGAGGAGGTAGAAGCAACGGACTGAGGAGTAAGCAAAGGTAAGAAGTAAGACAAAGGAACTGCAGGCCACAGCTTCTAGGATGGATGAGAGGGAGAGTACAAGCACAGGAGAGCAAGCAGATTCCAATACAAGATTGTGGGAAGCTGCTGCTTTTAAGATGGGAGACACTTCAGCATATTCATTACAGGCTGAAGGGAAGGAGCCAAGTGTTAAGTGAGAGGCTAACGATGAGAAAAGAAACAAAGACAAAAGTCTATGACTGAAGAGATCAATGAAGGAAGCTCCCAAGATCCCAGAAGGGGAGAAGATGGGACTGAGAACACAGCCAGAGGGATACGCTGTAGAAGAAGAGGGGTATTTCTCCTCTGAGAAAAGAAAGAAAGGGGATAAGGGTGGGAACTGGTAGAGATAAGTTGGTGAGTGTTGAGGAGAGGAGCTGAGGGAATTTGGCTTTCCTTACAAGCTAGTGAGAATGAAAGGTGATAGACCTGATTCATAACTTTGCTTCATACTCCTCTTTAGAAACCGATGAAAGCTGTAGACTCTGTCGCCCAAAAAGGCACTAACACTCAAAATTCTGAACGTGATTTCAGAGTGTCTCCAAGTCCACTGAAGCCAACCCGTGTATCCAAAGATTCTGTCATCTGTAAGGCTATGGAATTCCAAAGAAATGGCCTTTCAGGAGTGATCTTGTTCACAGAAGAGCATCCACAGGGGAAAGCAACTTATTCATTAGAAGCACAAAGGTTAAAAAAATACCTCTCACTTAAACCTCTATGAAATACTCAATCACTAAAAAGAAATGGACTATTTGTGTACAAAACTATCTTAAACTCTCTAGGGATAAAAAATATAGAAGAACATCCCTGCCTTTAGAAAATGCAGAATTTAAAGACAATGAGTGACAAAGCCTTGGATTTTGCAACGGCTTTAGATAAAAGCAGTATTTTTAAAAGATGAAAGCTCAACCCAGAGGTGAAGGGAGACAAAAATCAGACCCTGAAGTCTAAAGATAGAAGACTGTAAATGGTTGGTGGTAAATGCTACTCAAAGGAAAAGAGGATGCAAGGAACTTCTGAAGGAGGAACTGAAAGGATTTGTTCACTAAGGACAAAGGGAGGACTAAAAAGGGAAGAACAAAGAAGTATTGGAAGGTACATGTGCCTTTTCATAACTTGGATACGCTTGAGTCTCAGAAATCATGCTTAAATTTCAGAGCCATTTGCCGGAACCTACAGGCTCAGAAATGTACACATGCCAGATGTCTGTATCAAACAAACCAGCTTCTCTTCTCAGCTCTCGTCAACTGCTTGCAGTGACCCAACACGTGTTGAGCTAAGGGTAGAGGGTGCCGACAGGAGCACCTGATGACGGAGGAAAGTCTTGCTTTTAAAAAATATATAAGCAAATTGATTCCATTCATCACTTCGTATATAACCACATATTACTAAGTTATACACGATATTGAAAACAGCCAAGTCGGTATGCATCCATTCACTACCAGAAACAATTACGATTGCATGTATGCCACCTGCTACACTCAGCTTTCCTCCTATGATCTCATTTTAACACTCCTCACAACTCTAATGAAGTTGTCATTCCTGTTTTAAGAATTCAAGACACAAAAACCAGGGAGGTTAGGCAGTCTGTCCAAGGTCACAGAGCTAATAAGGGACAGGCCAGGACTTGGACCCAGGCCCATCAGATGCCAAAATCTGTGCCTCTCAAATGATTGCACAACCCCGCATGGTGCCAAATCAAATCCCCAAGACAGAGACTTTGTATTTCAATTGAAGTTAAATTGAAGTGAGCAGAAATTTATTACACTCCCGAAACAATACAAGACAGAAACAGTTGGGGAGTTATTTAAAGAAGTTTAAGACATAAACGACCTCTGTAGGAGCTTACATTGAGGTGAAATGAAAAACAATTTAAATTAGAAAATACATGATTGGCAAAAATGATATAAACTGTAAATGCTGTGAGGTTTGAAGCTCGAGAGCTCACAGTGGTCAGGGTCAGGTTTATTAAAAAGCTAGTACTTCAGATGAACTCTTACAGAATTGTGAGAAACTGCACACAAGCAGGAAGCAGTGTTTCGAAAAGCATTCCTGAATTAATCATGAAAGGAGACCATGGAGAACGATAGTAATTACAATACAAATATAGTGGGAAGGCCCTTCGTAGCCAACATCTGAACTACCAACCCTGAGATACTAATCCTTACAAAGGCCAGCAAAGAAAGTAGCCACCAAGGGCAGGGCTAAGAGTGAAGGGCTAACGATTTCTCCTATTCCAAAATCCAGCTCAACGCTATGGGGCTGTCAAACCACAAGATCAGTTTTTCATACACACACGAGAACTAGGGTGTCCAGGCGAATGATTCTTCCAACAGAGAGAATTTGTCTGTCACTTCTCTTCGGGAACGGCCCTCAAAACCAGTTCACAATCGTTCTAATTTTTTGACAGTCATGATGAAAGGCAGTTTATAGTCACTCTAGTTTTTTCAATCTCAATTAGTTTGGACTCCAAAGAACATCAACCAGCTTTTCTCCACTTGTCTGCAAGTGACCATAAAATGAAACTCCACCCTCAGAGAATTAAAATTTGCCACCATGAGGATTTCCAAAGGAATGTGCCACAGGCTCTGACAGCAATTCCTAAAAATGAGTTCCAACATAAGACAAGTACAGCCCACCAAAAAATACATTTATGCAAGTTTTAGGGGGTAGATCACTTAGGTAATGCTCAGTTTGGGTTATTTAAAAATCCACACACCTGCTTTCCTTAATGCTGCTAGCATCAGGTATAACAACTGCTTAGATACCATTTTCTGATAAAGGTGCATCCTATGAATTCATGACTATGCTACAGAGATAGCGGAAGTGGCCCACCTTCCCATTATAGGTAAAGAAGGAGGGATTTGCCAGTTTTCTGATGGTTTAATTCGAGTTGTCAGCTTCTCTATTCAGCATCGTATCCTTTTCTTCTTCAACTCCCTCACCTCTTCCCCATCTTTTTTTTATTTTTTTATTGGGGAATATTGGGGAACAGAATGTTTCTCCAGGGCCCATCAGCTCCAAGTCATTGTCCTTCAATCTAGTTGGGGAGGGCGCAGCTCAGCTCCAAGTCCAGTTGCTGTTTTCAATCTTTAATTGTAGGGGGTGCAGCCCACCATCCCATGCGGGAATTGAACCGACAACCTTGTTGTTGAGAGCTCGCGCTCTAACCAACTGAGCCATCCGGCCGCCCCTCCAGCGGCAGCTCGTTGTCTTCAATCTAGTTGTGGAGGGCACAGCTCACTGGCCCATGTGGGAATGGAACCGGCAACCCTGTTGTTCAGAGTTGCGCTCTAACCAACTGAGCCATCCGGCCGCCCCTGCCCCACTCTTAAAGAGGATTTATTTCAACTCCTAGGACTTGGCCCTCTCTTATCCCCCAACCTTGAAGGTGGACCCAGTACCAAGCTTTAAGGACCGCCAAGATGTGATGAAACAGGAGAAAGGGAGGATGTGACTGTGTTTGTTGTGTTTGTGCTCAGAGAAGTGTTCAAACAAGAAAAGGGAGGATCCCTTCCTGTAAGTATTATTTCATCTTAAATAACTCTCCAGTTGTCATCGTTGGCCTGTTCTCAGACACTGAAGGCTTGCGCTCCTTCCGACATGCCACAGAAGTATGGAATTTATGTCCTTCTTTCCTTCACCCTTAGGACTGAACTGCACAAGCTAAATCACAGGCCTCTCTACTAACTACCCAATCCAATCTCATATTTATCGTACTCGGTTGCTTCTTTTTCACAACAACAAAGCAGATAGCTTCCTCTTTTCTTAGAAGGCAGCCTCTGTACAGAACTCCATCATGGTCTCATGTACATATGTTTTGTTGATATTTTTAAGTGGTTTCCCTCCCAGACTCGGAGCTCCTTGAAAGCCAATAGAGTTCCCTGCTCACCTATGTATCCCCAGCACACAGTAGCCACCAAATAAATGTCTGGATCAAATACATGAATGATAGATTTGAAAGAGATTTCAGAAAGAGAATCAACAAGACTATTTGGAATTGCGGCATACAACTGTTTTGTGGCGTTTCCTTAGAATAAAATCTAGAGTCAATAGCTTGTGCAATAACAGTCAACATATTTACATCATTCAGTGATAACAGATACCATAATTATATGGCAGCTTAGGATAATGGCACTTATTACATGAGCAACTTTAGACAAAACACTTAACCCTTGTGAGTTTAACTTTCCCCCTCTGTGAAACCAAAAAAAAAAAAAAAGAGGTGGTAATATCTATTCTACCTAATCACAGTCCTAGTCAAGTCAAATGACATAATGTATAAGACCATTACACAAATATAAGATATTATCAGACAGATTTAAACAAATAATTCTCACTAGTCTTATTTGATGTGCATACACTTCACTAAAACACGAATAAAGTTCAGACAAAAGAGCTTACTGTTAAACATATAATAAATATGAGAAAATATGTGAACCATGAAAAATCTCCAACCACGGAATACTTGTAAGAAACCTCCTACCTATTCAATTCATCTACAGAAAAGCTCGCGATTACGGTAACTTCAATTTTCAGTGATTCTCCCGGGAGTTGCAGGCTCTGCCTCTTGCTGCAGAAGCGGGAGGCTTTCACCAGCAAGTCCGCGGTGACCTGCCTGAAGCCCCAGCCAGAGCCCTGCACCGCACTCTGCGGCAAACAGGCTACGGGGGCACAGACCTGCATTTCAGCACAGGGTTAGTCAGCTGATGTATGACCAAAGCCTGCAGCTGAAAATACAGGCGAGCACAAAGAAAATTCTTTAACAGTAGACAACTCAGACTATCACTATAATTATGACCAACGACGGCCTAAACCTGAAAAAAAATGAATAAAATCAAGGAATGAGTGCAGCAAAGCCAGCACACACGGTAAACACATAGTTCAAAGTGCCTTCTTTTTTGTTGTTGTAAGAAGAAAAAAGTACTTCGATCAGAGCACTCACTGTAGAGAAAATGTAAAACAAACAAACAAAGGTTGGTTCCAAATATGCTACAGATATCACGAATAACACCATGCTATAGATTTGGGGGCTGTTGGGTTGTTTCAACTTCACTTGAATTCCTAAAAATATCTATCTACTTCTCCGTAGATCCTCTGTACTCTGAGCAAAACAGAGAGAAAAACAGATGGCCAAGATGCTGACACTGCAGGCCCAAGGGTTTCCAACTGTATGTTTTTCCAGTTATCCATTGCTAAAAGAGATGAAATACAGGATGATGTAGTATAAATCTGTAAGAAACCAATTCGGACTAAGTCATATGCCAAACAAAACAATTCTGCACTGGAAAGCAAACCATGCACTTGTCCTTAGAAATGTTGAAGCCTTGGCATTCAGAGTGTATGAGTTTCACACACTTTTCTGGAGGGGAGGTGAGCTAATCAGTGTGAGTCCTAGAAATAGTTCCTCAGAATCATCTCTAGAAACACCCAGAGAAGTAAACAATAATCAGCTGGAAGCAGAAATACCAAGAATAAGGAGCTTCCAGGATTTCCCTCTCAGTGTAAAAGCAATCAACTCCTATTTTTAATCTCTTTCTGACGCAAACAGCCAGCCAAACCTCTCTCTTTCTGGCTAGTCAAAGATAGCTGCTTCGTTACTGTAAAATAACTGTTTCAAAAGTCAATCTGAATGTAAGTCATTACAGACTGAAAGACAATGCTTTAGGAGAAAACTGAAGTATGTTGCCAGGCAGAACAGGACGGTAATGCCCTAAACACTTCACAGAAAAAAACTCATCCACTACCACTGATTTTGGGGACTGGCCAAAGAATAACTTTCCAACTGATTAATTGAAAAATAATGTCTGTAATTAAGTGCAAATGAAAAGAGTACTTCCCTATACATTGGGAAAACCTAACAGCGTTATTAATAATAATTACTTCCTTCCATGGCCAACTGGATTTATAACACAAATCTACTTATGGTTTTTCATTGTAAAGGATGGGGGGTGGGGGAGATAATGTCTTGATAAGTGAACAAAGTCAGAACTCTCCAGGGAACTTGTCACATTCTTCTTTTCCAATGAACAATTTTGAATCCACTTGAAAAATGCTAGGGAAGAGGGCCTCTGGCAAGGAACTCACTAAGAATATGCGACTCTGGGGCCACCACCACAGCCCTGACATCAAGCTTGGACAAAATACTGCTTTTGTCTCTGAGGCAGCTTGTGATAAAAACAGGAACTTTGTGGAGAACTGATCACAACTGCACAAGGAGCCTGATCACATGCCCACCACACAGCACTGTTTCTCTCATTATTATCCAAGGGACTTTTCTAAGAACAGGGGCTTGATTTATTCCATTCTTTTAATTTTCAAAATAAATCCAGCCCTCCTTGTACCAGTCCATTGTCAAAAGAAAAAGGGTGCCGGCCAGGATTTGCATGTAACCTCTCCTCCCTCCTTCAAAGACTCCAAAAGGTGATCAGATGCGGAAAATTCAGCAGGAATACACGCACCAGGAGAAAACCCTTCTGACAAAGGTGGTCTCAACGCAGCACCGTGTGTCTCTCTCTGGGTTAATGCCACTGCTTATAATCTCTTGAAGACCCTCAAGGGCCCACCCAGTTTCTATCTTACTCCTGTCACTGGGGAGGCGTCTCTCATTGTTAAAGAAGGGAGAAGAAGAAATGCTGACGATTTCCTATGTGTCTTTCTCCTTTTTTGAAGGGGTAAGGGGGACAGAGACAGGAGTGGGGCCCTCCCTCGAAAAGGGTAGAGGACAGGAAAAAGCTGTCAGCCACCCTGCTGGCAGCCTGACCCCCACCCCCACCGTGCCCAGACGCCCGGGCAGAAGCGGAGGGCGCAGCTTTGTCTCGCGTTTTGGGGGGCAGGGAGCGCAAAAGCAGCCCGGGCCTGGGGAGGCCCTCTCTCTCCCCCAAGCCCCTGCTTGACCCCCTCCCAGGGAACACAATGAACCCACACGGGAAAGCCACTTCACCGGGTGGGAGGGGAGGGAAGACGACCCTTCAGAGCCCGGGCCAGATTTCCGGCACCCTCCTTCCCTCTCGCCCGCACGGCCACCAGGGCGCGCGGCAGGGACCTGGTCTCCCTCTCGCCGCGAACCGCAGCGGCGCCCGGGCGCTCGCTCCCCCGCCCGGCTCCTACCCTCGGAGAGCTCCAGCTCCAGCTCCGCCAGCTGCGCCCGCACGTCGGGCGGCAGCGCCGCCACCGCGGCCGGCGCGGGCTCCAGGCCTCGCTCCGCCATCCCGGCTCCGCCAGCCACACTCCGGAAGACAAGAGAGGGGGCCGAAGGAGGGACGGACTGACGCGGGTCCACACCCGGGCTACAAGATCCGGCTCCGGCCGCCGAGCGCCGTCAGCGCCGCTGCTACCGCTGCCGCCATGAGCGAGGGTCACGTGAGCACCCCGGCCCCGCCTCCGGGCCGAGGACGCACCGCCTCCTTTGCCAAGTCAAACTCAGGACTCGCGTGTTTATGGCGCCCTCTACTGGGAAACTCGTGAAACGACGAGCCCAAGCCCGCTACCCCGAACTCTGCACAAGACCGGCATAAGGTGATGATGTGGACACGCAGCGTTTAATTTAACCTTTTACAAACTCACGTGCAAGGAGTTTTCAGGGGCTCCTGGTCATACTTTTTCCACCTCTCTTCTCTTAGTAGTGTATGCCTTTGTCTTTTCCCTAACTCCATTTTGCCCTAACCTACCCGTTTATAAGGACCTGAACACAGGCCCCTTCTTTTATTGGGAATTCCCGGTTCCAATTGCCAGGAGCTCTTTGTTTCTGTTTCAAATACCAGCATTTAAGACAGTGGAGGGAGAATTCGGTTCCTTCTGACTAGACTTCTAAAGACTTGCAAGAGGGAAACTTACTCTTCTTTATTTTTTTATCCTCTTCAGTGTATATAACTTAGTAGGTACTCCAAAAATATTAATATTTTAATTCAATATAAGAAGGATCCAAACATTTGTGTGCTTTTACCAGGAACTGCTGGGCAGATGCTTTAAATTGTCATTCATATTCTTTCTATAACAGTATTGAATCATTTTTTTAATGCCAAATCTCCCCTTCAGAATTTGGGGGATTCCAGTGTTTTTACTTCCTTTCCATGCGGACCCAGAAGTGGTTCTTTAATAGAACGGGCCCCAGCATCTATCCATTAGGAGTTTCTAGATAGTATTTTGTATCATTTATGGGATGGAAGGAAAAAAAAATTTTAAGTTAAGAATTTCAGCTTGAAAAAAGGAAGAATGTGACAGCATGGCTGAGGGTAAACTTTGAAAATTCCTTTTAACTACAACACTGTAAGGAGAATTTGTGGAAATATATGTATGTGTGTCCTCTGGCTTACATGAGGACTCCTGCAGTTTTCTTAAAAGGCTGCAAATTCATTGACATTCCTCCCATCAAAAAGCGAGGCCATGTCTCCTTCCCTGAATCTGAAGGGGCTTCTGACTGCTCTGACGGGTAGAATATGGCACAAGTGATACTATGTGATTTCCAAGGCTCGGTTCCAGAAGGCCATGCAGCTTCCCTTTTTTGTCTTGGAATACTCCCACTCCAGCAAACCCCTCTCTGAATCCTCCCTCCCAGGACACTCGCTGAGAACCCAGCATGCAGGGAGCTGCCACATGGAACGGCATGTGAGGAGCTCTGCCCAACGTCTCAGCCAAGCCCAGCCTTCTAAGCATCCGAGCCCCGGGTGGTGAAGAAGCCTCCAGATGATTCCAGCCCCTGCACATTTGAGTCTTCCTAGCTGAGGTCCCAAATAACAGAGAAAAAACACCCTATCCTTATTATGCCCTGTCCAAATGCCTGTAAACATAACAAAATGGTCATCCTTTTATGCCTCTAAGTTTGGGATGGTTTGTGATACAGCAACAGACTACCACAAGAAGGGCCCTCGCAGGTGTTCTTGTTTATCCTCCCAACAGCCTTTCACCCCTTTTTCCTTGTCAGCAGACCACACCAACCCCTATTAAGGCTGGATATGCCAATACTCACTTTCCCACCCTCCTTGGCAGGTGTGTGATCCAGTGAAGGAACTATTGGGAGGGGAGCCTCTGGGGAGGATTTTCCTCCATGATAAGGGATGCACAAGGAGAAGCGGCTCCTTTATTTCCTTCCTGTTTTTGGATGTTGTCCTGTTCACCAGCAGTCACCTTGCAACCATAGAGGAAAGCTATGAAAAGTATAGAGACTTCTCCTAGAACTTGACAGACTTCGTCTGTTATTAAAAAATAACAAATCATAGAACCAACTATACTGAGCTGCTTCGTTATGTGAGAAAAAAGGTTTAAAACTTTTTTAGTTGAATATTCTGTTTTATACAACCCAAAGCTTCTCATCTGATACTGAATTTGTTACCAAACATGGGCTATTATAGGTGAGCCAACTATGAAATGGCTGAGTGCGGTTGCAAATTGTCTAGTAAATTATCATGTGTAGACTGGGGTTGTTTTGCTAGGAGAAGTTATCAGAAAAGTTCAGGATTTGGGGGGAAATCCTGAATTTGACTGTTTGATGTGGCTTTCAGTAAATTCTTGAGAGACAAACAGTCTGAAGATGTCCCACCGAGGACAGGTGGGGAAATTTGCCTTTGCTTAGAAGCTTTTCAGGCTGTAATCCACATTAACAGATGAGAGTGGAGGTTTGTTGGGCTGGGAAAGCCAACTTCTTTTATGCCCAAATTAAAGCTAGGATGAACAGAAGCAGAAACATAAGAGATTTAACAGGTGATAATATTGAAAACATTGGGGCTCTAGATCTCTGAAGGACCTCAAGACCTTTCATTGAACAGTCTTTGTCATAGGAAGGGGGTAAATTGAGTAAAAAAAATGCAAGCCTGGCAGAAAAAAAAAATAGATTTAGGGAGGTATTCTTCCCCTGAGGTCATTCATTTCAAATTGTCTTAGGGAAGAAATCTTGAAAGGAGAAGTATTCGCTGAGTAGAGGGACAAGAGCTGTGAGGTAAACATTCTCAGGCTTTACAACTGACCAGTGCTGTCCAATAGAAATCCAGTGTGAGCCGCATGTGTAAGTAAGGTTGCATTTCCTAGTAGCTACCTTAAAAAGGAAAAAGGAACAGCACATTTCAATTCAGACCAGCTACACTTCAAGTGTCCAATAACTACTTGTGACTGGTCGCTACCATACTGGGCAGCTCAGATCTAGACCCAATCTTTCCCTGCTTTATTAGCACACAATTAAATAGTCCAGAAGCCCACCAAGTTTTTGTAGCAAACGTTTTGCCAAAGACTCGCCAAATCTGGCTTTAACTACCTCTCATTTTTCAACACTTAAAGCAATCCCTGAATTCCCAACTCCCAGCTACAGGTAAACAGCTGCCAAAACTCTACAGCCCCCAAGAAGGACATACACCTAATGCTCATCCTAGGGAGGCCAATGAAGGAGAATGGATAACTAAGACACTCCCAGAGACCAACACTAGAGGCCGCCAGACTAGCTAACTAACACGTACTCCATTTGCTAGGGTGAGGCATCCCCACTAGTTCTGTCAGGCAGTATGGTAGACTCTTCGCAAAAATGGCTGCAATAACACCCTCCTTCCCACCCTCCACCACTACTGTATTAACTTGTTAGACCCCTCCTATATTGGGTTTGATCATATGACTCGCCTTGGCTAATGAGACAGTAGAAAACATGACACAGGGACTTGGAAAGTACTTAGGCATTGGGGCTTGCTTTTGGAAACCGAGACCACTGTATTGTGAGTGAGCGTGAGCTGGGCTACTAGATGAGGAGAGATATGGCCCAGCTACCCTCATCGCTCAAGGCAAAACCCAAACAACTGTAAAGTATGTGACTGAGGCCATAGGCTGCCCAGTGATCAAAGGTCCATGAATGAGAGCCCAGCCCAAATGGTCCACGTCCATGAGCAAAAAAATGGTTGCCATTTTAGGCTGCTAAGTCTTGTAGGTTTGTTACACAGCAAGTTGATAAAAACAGGGTATGATATCTGCTCAGGAACCGTGTCTACTGCATGTTTCCTTTTCGGAATGCGAGCTTTATTGTACTTACACTTCCTTGTCCAGCATTGTCTTTTGCCGTGGTTTTCCTACGTTAGCACACATCAGAATCACATGGAAAGGTTATTAAAACACTAATTGCTGGGTCCAACCCAGAATTCCTGATTTCGTAAGTTTTGGATGTGGCCCAATAATTTACATTTCTAACAAGTTCCATGGGGATGCTGACACTACTGGTGTGAGAACCACACCCTTCAACAAATATTGGTCTATTGGATGTGTTGGAGACAATTAACTTGTTTTGTAACTCCAGGTTGCTGGTTTGTGAGGAATCTTCTCTAGACCAGAAGATTGCATAGTTCCAGAGTTCCTGGACTTGGATCTGGAGGAGGTAGCTGCATGATATTTGGGATTGTTCCCTTTGAGGGAGGCGATGAGATTTCATGTAAGTGAATCATACACATTTTAAACTGTGTATAATGAAATAAAAGTTTGCCAGAATTGAGTGGGCTGTGGCAGAGGCTGTGGGCAGAGGCTGTAAGCTGTCTACCCAAAGTTCATTCCCTCTCCTTTCTATTTTGTCTAGAGAGCCCACCTACCATCATAGAGGCTGAAAATCCCTGATAGTCAGCCCCCTTTGCTGCTAAGGTATTAGCATATCACCCCAACCTGGCTAAGAGACCTAAAGTGGAGCAAGTCTTCTTGGGGAGGGAGGGAGCAGGATTCTGGGAAAGATGTTCCTCCTTGATAAGGGAGACATATGAAGGGAATACTGGGAACTCTGCTAGGTTCTTGGGTAATTATACTTTCAGAATAGAGTGGCAGTGGCAAGGCTAGCAAATGAAAGCTTGGAACAGAGGAACAGCCACAGAATCCTGAAGGTGGTGGCAGAAGGTGGCAGCCGGGAACGATCTACCTCCTGGGAAACCCAAAGATGCCTGAGTTGGGTGAAGAATGGGGGAAGAATCTTTTCAGGGAGTCTCTCACCTACAGGCAAAAGCAACAAAATTTTTGCATTCATGTTAATAGGCTCTCACCTGTACCCCTAAACTGAATACTGGGGAAATTTAGGTTATTTATAAAACCTACCTAGAATTGAAACTATGTAAGAAAGTCCTGTATAAACTGGAAGACATTGCACAAATGAAAAGGTTTTTGTGAGATGAACCAACATCACGTGATTAATGTGGAGATTTTCATGTTCTTATGTCCATCTGAAACCATGGGGAAAACAGAAGTATACAATAGGCTCTCTTCAACTTAGGAAGGTTTGGGAAAATATTAGGAAGAAGGCTCTCCTAAATGTGTTGTGACATATTACTGGGGGGTGGCTGAGGTGTGCTTTAAAGGAAAGGCATCTTTTCTTATTATGATCTTAAGTGAAATCCTGGCAAGCAATAACAAAATAAACTAGCTTTTATGGAGGAGTGGATTTACAGAGGTTCATATTCTGCCATTCTGATTGCAATGTGTTTTGGAAAATTGAATTATAGGCTCACTTCTTGTGAATGAGCCACTCCCTAATAATCTTATTTGCCTTCATCCAGACTCCTGGAGCCCGTTTAGTACCATGTCTTAAACTGGTTATTCAAAGGACTTGCCATGATAGTATCGGTGATATAGCCAAAGTAGTCCCCAGGCTTAGAGAAAGAGGCTTCATCCAACTCCCTTTCTCAAACCCATGACATCTTCTTTCCACTTTCTCATGCTCACAGCTTCACTGAAGACATCTCTTCAGGTGGCAGCAGGTTGTTGCGGCTTTTTGGTTGTTGATGGTAGTGTTGTTTTTGTTTGTTTGCTTGTTTTTTGCCATTGTTCATACCTGGGAGTCTGACTACAACCCCGTCTCAAGCAATGAGCCTGGTGCTTGATTCTTCTCTCCTTCATGCAGAACAACTTCAGTTCCTATTACCTTCCTGGATCCAAACTCGGCCTATTTGGCCTGTTCTTGGCCACCAAATCCCCAGGACAAAAGCTTTGGTTCTATGCTCACTACTTTAGCTTTTTCTGCATTTAAAGTTCATAAATCATAAATGGGTTACCAAGAAAATAAACAGATGAAAGTGGGGCCTATAAATCAGAGATTTAAAAAGAAAACATTTATGAGAAAAAAATTTAAACACTATTTAGGCATTATTGTTATATTTTTACATATGGTAATGGCATTGTGATTATATATTTTTAAAAGAATAATTTCCAAAGGGAAAACATACTCAAATATTTATGGATTAAATAGTACGCCTAAGATTGGTTTCATAACCCACTAGCGGTGGGATGGGAAGAAGGTAGGGTTATAAATGAAATAATACTGGCTGAGCTCCTAACAGAAACTGAGTGCTAGGAGTTTGCAGGTTGATTATACTATTCTACTTATTTATATATTTAAAATTTTCCATAACAAAACATTTTTAAGTATAAATATTTCTTGTTTCTCTATAAGGTCATAGTTTTGTAATCTCTATTTTATCTAATATCAATGTGTAGGTAGGAGAAAAGGTACTTCAAAACATGAACCTACAGAGCAATCTTAAAGTCTCATAATTGTAATAGTTGAAAAATTGGAAATATTGTCTACCCAAAAGTCTAAAAGAATCAACTAAAATACCATCATTCATTCATTCAAACATATTGAGTTTAGAGTGCTAGGGATGCAGTGTTTGAAAAAGGTCCATACTCTTATAGAGCTTACAGTCTATCAGAATTATTATGAGTTTTTATAAAGTGGCTAAGATTAAGTCAACATATGAGTAACTTTCCTGTCTTATAGCAATAGTCAATTGAAAGAAGAATCCATTCAGTTACAACAAAATACAAGTGGTAATAAACCTAGCAAGAAATGTACAAGACTTAAATGAAGAAAACTGTAATAGCTAACTGAATGATCTAAAAGACCTAAATGGGGAAAAAAGACAACAATGATGACCCAAATAATAGTTACCTATTCCCAGATAGAAAGCCTCAATATCACGAAGATATCAATCTACAAAAATTAATTTATAAAAATCAATGCAATCTATCAAAATCTAATTGTAATTTTCTAAATCATAACTTGACAAGCTGATTCTAAAGTTTAAATATAAGATAAAATGTTCAAAAAATCAAGAAAAATAAAAAATAAAAAATTTAAAAGGGGTATTTGCCTGACCAGATATCAAAACATACTAAAAGAAACTACAAGCCTCAAAACCAAAGTCATGAAGGAACACTGATTGATCTGTGTAAAACTTACGTCTACATGATGAAAGAGAAGACAAACATGCATGTTCTTCGGTGGCAAGACTCAATAAATTTTTGTAGAGTCAGTTCTCCCAAAATTTTCTGTGAGTGCAATGCAATATCCATTAAAAAACCCAACAGGATTCTTTAAACAAAATGTGTTAGGTGATTCTACAATTTATATTAAAGGAAAAATATTGCAAGAATAGCCAGGCATTTTAAAGAACAAAAAAAGTCATGGGAACAATTTGCCCTTTCAAATAACAAGATATACTAAAAGCTAGAGAAGTTAAAACAGGGTGTTGTTAGTGCAGGAATAGAATAAAAGGAATTTGATCCATACTGAAGGAACAGACTCATGTATAATTTCTTTTATGAAAAAGGTGGCACATCAAATCAGGGAGAAAAGATCAAATATTCAACAAAAGATTATTTTCAAACAAATGACTATTCAGAAAAAATAAGTTAAATACTTTTCATAACGTACCTCCCCAAACAATGTTTTATTATTATTATTTTTATTTTTAAAGCGGTGAAAGAGTAGTTTATTAGAAGAGATAATATACTCCAAAGAGTTTGGAGCGGGCACCGAGCAAAGGCAAGGCTCAAGAGGCGCTGACTCAAAACAATGTTTTTAAAAGCTAAAATTTAAAAACCAAAATGATTCAAGTACTAGAAGCTAGAGGGAAAATATTTAGTAACTTCAGGATAGGGGAGGCTTTCCTAAGCAAGTTGTACAGAAAAAGGTTGATAGATGTGGCCTCAGAAACAATGAAAAATATAAGACATAATATAGAAGTTAAAATTTTTAAAATTATGGATAAGAACATATGTCTAGTATATTTAACAATGAAATATCAGAACATAGAAAAGCACTACCAGTAAACAACAAAAAATGACAACCTAATGAAAAAAATGTTAACAAATGGCTAAAAAACATATGAAAAGACTTAAAAACTCACCGGAAATCAAGGAAATACAATTTTAGCAATAACAGATAAACTATATCTAGATATGTAGATCCTGGGAGTATCTCATCTTTTGATCTCTGGAGATCATAAGCTATGAGATCATAAAAACCCAGAACTCCTGAGGGTGATTTGTCCTGTTGTGTGAAAGATTTGCTATATGAATACTGGGTAAGAGAATCTTTCATCATCTGGAAGTTGCTGCAAGGACGAGGTAAACATATGCTATTGGCTAATCTTTCCTGTTATATGGAGAGAGCCCACTTGAGAAAGAAGCCAACGTACAGCTAGTAGACTAGGTAGGCATGGTAGGAGAAAGTGGGGGAGAGCGGTGAGGGGAGAAGAGACATAAGGGCTAGCGTAAGATTATGCGCTCGGACCCAGCTCCCAGTTGGGCCTTTAAAGTAGGCACTGGCATCCCTCTACTTCTTGTCCAACCTCTTTCCCACCCTCTATTATCAGGCTTCCATTCAGTCTATTCAATCAGTTTGGTAACGGTTATCAGTAACGGCCCAACTGTCAAATACAATGGACTCTTTAGTCATCTCTCTCATGTGGCATTTATTTTGAACATTTTATATATTGAAACTTTCTCCTTCTTCAATTTCCTTAATACTTTTCTCTTGCTTCTCTTGCCAAAACATTTAATGCCAGAATAGTTTGGGTATAGTTTGGGAAATCCTTTGCCTCTGCCTACCTTTCATATTTTTAAAATTTGTTTTCATTTCAATACATTTCCAAGTGTAGAGAATTATACCTGTGGACCCACCTCACCACCTATATCTGCTTCAGACATTGACATTTGAATACCCTATATATGCATCACTGTTATTCACTTTCCTCCCTCCTTCCCCAAAGATGTATTTAAAAGGTATCCACCATGTTGCAGCTGGTATTATTCCCAAACATTTGTATACTTTGACTAGAGGTATACATAAACAATGTAATTTTAAAACTAGAAAGGTATTAAACCTTTTAAATAAAAAAGGTACATCTAATTTGCTCTTTCAACGTTTGACACTTTGACACATAGCAGCTGTTCCATCCAGTTCATTCAAGTGATATATACTAGTCCATCACAAAATATAATTATTTTGTTGATGGTCATTGTTTTCAGCTTATCCTTGTTGTTGTTTTGTTTCAAAGCTGCAACGTTCTGTAGTCCAGTCATTTTCCAGGGTATATAACTTGAAGTGGAATCCTGACAATGTAAGGTAGGTATGCTTATCCCTTTCTCTAAATACAGCCAACTTGCTCTCCAAAATTGTTTTATCAATTTATACTCCTATAGCAGTAAACGAGAACTGTTGTTTCTTCCCACCCTTGCCAAAATATGGGTACTGGTATTTAAATTTTGGGGGCCAAGTTTCTGTACTTAGACCCCCTGTCATTCTGGAACCTATTCCTATTCTTCTTCATTTATGACTCGTCAGGCTGCTTACATGTTTCACGGACACCCTAAAATCTGTCCCTCACTCTCACATCCAACCAGATACCAATTCCTGTCCATTCTACTTCCTTAAAATGATATATATATATATATCTGCCCCTTTCTCTCCATCTGATTAGTTTCCTATTGCTGCTATTAACAAATTACCACAAATTTAGTAGTAAAACAACATACATTTATTTATTCTCTTACAGTTCTGGAGGTCAGAAATCTGAAATGACTGATGGAGTTGAAACCAAGGTGTTGCCTGGGCTGGTTCCTTCTAGAGGATTCAGGAGAGAATCTTTCCTTTCCTCTTCCATCTCCCAGAGGCTGCCAGCATTTCTTGGTTCACGGATGCATCACTTTAATCTTCCATTGTCACATCTACTGACTCAGATCTCCTGCCTCCAGCTTACATGACTTTTTTGATTATATTGGACCCATGTGGATAATCCAAGCTAATCTCCCCATTTCAAGATCCATAATCACATCTGCAAAACCCCTTTTGCTATATAAAGTAACTTTCACAGCTTCTGCGGATTAGGATGTGGACATCTTTGTGGGAACTACTCATCCTATCACACCATCTTAACTGCTGCCCCCTTAATTCAAAATATCTCTCACTTGGAAAATTCCCCAATATTTACATAACCACCAGACCTGTGTTCTCAATTTCAAATCTAACCATAATCCTCTGCTTAAAGGCTTTCAGTGGTTTTCCATTCCCTACAGAATCAAGTGAAAACTCATTTTCTTAGCATACCATTGATCATGATTTAACTACAAATGAAATTCTTCAACTTCTCTCTTGCCACTCTACGGAAAGCTACACTCCACTCTTATGCTGAATTTGCCATATTGTCACACCTCCTTGCCTTTCTTTACTTGCATTCTTTTCCAGTATGCCAGCCATTCTTCCTTTGCCTACCTAGCCAACACATACCAATCAAGACTCAAGGTGAGAGTTAATGCCCTCTCCCACCAGGAGGGCTGGCCACTATTTCCTGTGTATTCCTAATTCAAAACACTTTATAGCAATATTCTGGCTTGTAACGCTTGACTCTCAAATTATTAAGGGTAGGAATTTCCTAATTTTAGCATCCTGTGCACTTAGTATCTTTTAGACTAGATATGTAAGATCAAAATGGTCAGAAGTGGAACAATTAAGATCACAGAAAGTTAGTTTGTGGGTATTTTCTGAAAGGTTGAATACTAATGAAAACCGTAATGCTGCACAAATAGTTATATATCCACAGGTAAATAATATAGTGGGAAAAAAATTAATTTTATGTAAGTTTACATCTGGAAACTTTGAAGATTATTTCCTTTTACTCCCCAATTTTGTGGCTAAGTAACCAAGCTGAGAGAATTAAATGACTGGTCTAAAAACACCAAGATTAGTAGCAGAGTTGGCTATACCTATGGAACACCTATAATTTCATTCAATCAAGGTAGAGGGGAAAGTTTGATACACATTCAAATTCTACAACCTTCAAGCCATGTTTATGGGTGTTACATTATTTCTACGAAACTGGTTGATGGAGGCATGCATCAATTATATCTTTTAGGAAAATGGCCACTCCATAACAAAGAAAACGTTTAGAGATAATTTAACAGTAATGACAAACTAAATGCATTTTATTCCTCCCCAGTACATCACAGACCTTACTGGTGAGGACTGAAAACATTACATCCTGAATAAAATCGTGTCAAGTGCCTATGACAATAGTTGGTGGCCTGGAGACTGTCCAGGTGGGAGAGAGGATGATGACTGGAATTAAGGGAACAATTGAGAGAAATAACAGCAGATACAAATCAAGTAATTTTTAGCCCTGTCCATAACACTTTTAAAATTAGCTCAAAGAAAATGTAATCTAATGAAAACCACCCTATGCTAGAGATTAACTATGTCTTTTGGACTTAAAAGAACAAGCATAACCATCTCAAAACTATACTATCTCCCTCCCCACAAAAGGTTCTTTACCAATATCTCCAATTATGGTGAACGGCACAAACTTCCATCCAGTCCCAAAGCCACAAATTTGATTTTGATGCCTTCCTCTCTTCCTCCATATCTAATCCATTCAAGTCCTATTCCTACATGCTTCTCAAATATTCTACTTTGCTCCAACTGTATCATCAGGTATAATCTAACCAGTCTCCCATCTGTTCTCCATAATGCACAAATTAAAAATCTCAGTAGTCTGGCTCTTACTTTCTTCAGCCTCAGCTTGGAAGATGGAAGTGTTCCCCACGCTGAATCCATAGGACCCTACAATTCTTCCAGTGCCTCACAGGTGGCATGTACAGGTTGTTCCCTCATCTGGAATACCCGCCTCCTTAACTACTTACTACTCTTTCAGGTATCTGTCCTGTTTCTTGGAGAAGCATTCTACCCCTGAATCATCCCCGACTCCAACTGCATAGATTCTAATTCTAGCTTTTGTATTTACTACTGGTCTAATTTTGCAATTATGACTATTTCATGCTAAGCACCGTAAGGGCAGGAATCCATTGCTGCCTAGCACACTGCCTGGAGTATAGCAGCAACAAATATTGGTTGAATGACTACTTCACCCACCACGATTAGTTTCAATGGTTAAGTCAAAACCCTGTTTTGACAAGGTCATTGATACTTGTAAAGGCAAACTTTGGAATGCAAAAAAAAATCAAAATTAGAACTTACATGCATCACTCAAGATACAAGTGTGTAAAGATAAATTAACAGCCTACATAATATTAAAGGGAGGCTGGGGTCCTACTATGGTTTAGTAAGTCCGATACTTTAGGCATACAAAGGAAACAGGAAAAGGAAAGCAACTTCAAAGATATGCATAACAGCTAGCAAAACATGAATTGGAAAAGATAACGCATAGATAGCTTGCTCCTTTACACAATACCAGAAGAAAATGAAGGTCGTTATTTCGGAGCAATATGAAGAAAGTGAAAACATCCTAATTCCCTTAAACTCTTATACAAACTAAAGACACTCTTGACAGTTTTTATTCCAGAGACTTTTAAGGACATTCACAATCCTGTAGTAGTAATGTTAAACTTTTCATAAAAACTGCCAGGCATATAACTGAAATTTAAACTTGGAGACATGCTTAGATTAGTATTTTCTAAATATATTAGGAATCTCAGTAATGAGAATCCTGACAAACCCATTCATTTTAAATACAACTCAAAAGCCTACATAAAATTGTCTACCAATTCGGTTATTAGTCCACTAAAAATACACAATTACATTGTGTTCTTAACACGTTGCGTACGGATCACGAGAATCTTCACGAGGGATTTAAATCGCCGTACACAACATGTTAATATGATAAAGAAATTTAAGTAATGTATCCCTCTCTCTTGGCCAAATAAACTAACACACACAAGGCACTAAAGCTTTGTTAGCATGTAACACTTGTACACCTGTCATGTTGCTCACCAATATTAACTATCTTATTGAAATAATCAACTGTTCATTAGCAAATTAAAGGTCTTAACTGTTTAAAGGGCAATGCTACTAATGAACCACATATAGATAGAATAACACTCAAAATATCTTATTGCACTGTCCTCACCATTTCACTTAAAGGAGGAACTTTATGGCTTCTCTCTGGCATATCCCAATTGCCAGCATCACTACTCTTGCGCTACAGGGCCATTATAAGTAAAAGAAGGGTTACCTGAACACAAGCGCTGTGATATGGCAATAGTCGACCTGATAACTGAGTGACTAATGGGCGGGTAGTATATACAGCGTGGATACTCCGGACAAAGGGATGATCCATGGCCCAGGCACACTACTCAGAATGACATGCAATTTAAAACTTATAAATTCTTTATTTCTGGAAATTTCCATTTAATATTTTTGGAACGTGAGTGCCACATCTAACTGAAACCACAGAAAGCAAAGCTGTGGGTAAGAGGGGGCTACTGTATTATTTTCGGTAAAAGTTGAGCTGTCACATTAATTTACAGATACCTGCTGTTAAAAAGCTAGAGATTTACTCAACTTTTCCATTTTTGTCTTACATAGTTTTAAAAAGCTTAACAGACCTACTTACATTTCCCAGTGAACTTTTGCTTTAAAAAGCTACCCAAACCCTTCAGCTTTAGGGTTTGATACTATCAAAGCAAGATGTGGTTGAAGAAGATAACCTAAATGATTTTCTCTTGGAAATGAAAGTTTTAAAAGCCCAGAATTTACATACTCAAGTCAACCCAAAATCTGCCTGCCCAATGAAGGCAAAATCCTTAAGCTGTGTATTGCCGTATGATTTTTTTTTTCCCTTTCAGTAACTGCTTCTGACACAAAAACAACTTAAGAAAACCCCAGAATCATAAAGCTGAATCTTCTAGCTCTCTGCCCTCACTTTACACATGAAATATCACATATCCTGCCTCCCCTCCCCTCCCGAAAACAAAACACCAACTGAGATCAGGATAGTAATGAAACTAGAGAGAGAGAGTGGGCAACATATAAAATTATCGAAAAATAACAAGAAGTCATTAGACATAAACCACCTGGAGAAAAGGAAACCAGTTCTGCTTTTAAATAATTTTATTGTTTCTAATTTTTGTTACTTTAATTTCTCATAGCACCTTGGCAATGTTGAAAACAAAAATACAAATACAAGGATGTACTCATTTTAACATAATAGCACGTGTCACACCATTTTGGGGGGCGATGGTTTTGACAACAGGAACATACCTAAGTAATGGACAAAATAGAGCCAGATAACTGGTTCTGACCACCCCCAATGCAAACGTTTAAGAGATGTCACTCAAGAGACACCTGAATGAAAAAAAAAAAAATTAATGTGGATGTTTCTTCCACTATATGCTAATCAGTGTTTGTGCTGCAAAACTGAAAATAAAACCATTTTATTTTATACACAGCCTGTTGGCATCTGAGCTGTACTTTTAGGAACCGTTTATTCGACAATTTATAAGTTCTCAGCTTTAAAAAAATCTTTAATAATTAGGTGTATTTTGAAATAGAATTTACTCTCAATTTGAAAACAAATTTTCTCTCAACTTCTTAAAATGTCCTCAGTCAGCTAACGAGAACTGAAATGTCTATGTATCTTGTTAGAAGCTCAGATTAGCTAAGTTAGCATACACCAAAAGCCTAAAGTTAAATTAACAACCACCAAATTGTAAGGAAATATAAAAAATTAGAAAAAATCCCCCATTGTATAGTTAAGAATTTATAAAAATCCCTCAAAAGGAATATATATTGTCCTCTTTTGCATTTTATCGTCTCTGTAAAAACAAACTGGATACTTTTAAAATATGGTTAACATACATGGCCAACACAAACATCAGACTTTACCCCAGTGCTGTTCAACTGTCAAAGTGAAACCAGTGGACATGTAAGCCAAAAGACTAAATATTAAGGCCATAACCACTAAAACTAGAGAAAGTATTCAGTAACTTTTAAATACTATTTTCTGCTCCAGCAGATGCTAATACTCAATCATTAAGCTTTCTGCAAAGCCAACCTGCTTATTTAAAAAAGAAAAAGGAATGTGAAACAATATTTAAGCTACATTAATTTTAGGAACCAAAAATAAATTAAAATCTGCATGTCATTTGATCACATGCAAATTAAGCACATAAGATGACAACAATAAACCTATCACTGAAAGATTTTATCTTCTCCCAAAATCCAGTTGAAAAAAATTTAGACGGATCACTCTTTTGAATGCCAGTGTCTACATTTGCAAAAATGAAGTTATTCAGATTAGAGACAGGCCCTAGATATCATGAAAACCTTAATAATCAGGAGAGGAAATGGAGATAATTTTGCAATCTTTCTATACACCTCTATGAAGTGCAAGGCGGAGAACTGTGAATCTTTTCTTCACGCAAATAAGAACGATGGCAGAAGATCAATGTACCATACAATCAGTATCATTTGCATCTACTTTTAGCCTTCAACAACCCAAGAAGTGTTAAGCCAAAAGGATAAAGAGAAAAATTTGACATATAAATTCTTCCTTCTAAAGAACCAAATAAATAGCTGAACTACAATGAATGCCCAACCCTTATCAGTTACAGAGTAATGCAGGGAAAAAAGCCAAGTTTCACACAACTCATAGGCATCATTTACATACAAACCTGAAATCTGCTGTAATAAAATAAATGCTAAATACATACTGTGAATATATATATATTTTATGTACACACACACGCGCGCGCACACACACACACAAATTCTGCCCTATACATCCCATCAAAATGGGAGCTATTAGCTATAATGATGCAAATTAAATTAAAACTATATATTTTATAAGAAATTTTAAAAGGTCATGTCTTTAAATTAAATTTCTATTTTCAATAACATTTGGGAAAAAGCAAGAACAAACTTGCTTTCTTCAAAAAGAAGACTCTTTTCTTGTGTTTCAATTAGAATATTTAGTTTTTAGAAGTTGGGTAAGTCACACAAGCATACAAATAATACAAGCCCACTTCTGTGACATGTAAAAAAATGTTTTGTTGCAAGTGCGATAATTAAGTTTATAATCCTTGCCAAGTGATTTTTATAAAATGTTTATTCTCTTAAATCCAATGCATTCACAGAGTGTTAACACTTTAAATGTTTATCATTTCCACCAACTGCAGCATTATTATCTAAGTAAACCAAAATAAGCAGTTTTATCATAGATGTAGTCAATGATTACTAATACTTTTTTAAAAAAGAACCTAAACTTCCCCCAAATGTTTAGCACAGGCAGTTTAATTGTATGTTTCATCTAGATGATTTAAAAAAAATAGTGTGTAGAAATGAATAGTTCCAAACTACTTAAATATATTACACCACATTATCAATCCACCAAATCAAAAGCAATTGCCAAGCTGAATAAGTTACAAAGAAATGGTAATTCTGGCGTGTACATAAATGTGCAGTGTTTTCAAAGCTTTGAACAGTTACCTACTAATACAAATCTCCAAAGCTTAACTTAAGAGTTGGAAGATGAGTTTCACAGTAATGTAATTTTAACTTCCATTTACATTCATTTTAATATATTACTAAGATGTTTACTCTATGTCACAATGGTGCTTTCCAGTGTTCACAATTTACAGTTTCAATTTGTACATATGTTATTCACTAATATAAGGGACAGTTATTACTATTACAAACTATCCCTAAAAAGAAAAACCCCACTTTACACAGAACTCTGAAAATGGTATGACTTAAAACAGATTAATGTAACATGGTTTTTAACATTTTAGCCATTTTCTAAGTACCAGCATGTAAACTTGCCTATTTAATATGAGAGTTACAACTTTATTCACTGAGAAATTATGTATCAATTTTCTTCAACTATCTTTCTCACCTTAACTCAAAAATCTCATGACTTGCTGGTTCTGTTTCTGTGAATTCCAAACTGTATTTTTTTATTTTTTTATTTTATTTTTTTGGAGAAAGGGAAGGAAGGCAGGCGATAAATACACTGTAAATAGAAAAGGTTGCCCCTAAATTAAGCCTTTAAAAAAATTATTTTTACTTCTATACTATTTAACACTGTAAGAGATTCAATTACAGTGTTTCATCTTTAGCTCTAACACAAATAAATTACTGTAGGGTCAGTCTGCCCTACCGTTCTGGGATCTAAAGTTCTAAATACTTGAATAGAAGAGTAAAATACTTCACTGTTCAATTCAGAAATCTAGAACAGTTATGAGATTTGACTGGTCAAGGCAGTTAGAAACATACAATTACATAGGTGTTTGGTTATTTTGCTTTTGGGGGTTGGTAGTCAAAGAACAGACACTGACAAATGAAGTAACAAAAAAAGTTGTTTCCTATTTAAGGGGGGAAAAAATCACAGAGCAGTTTAAACTTCTACAGTCCATTTGACCTATCCACTCTAAGACAGATTTTCAATTTTCTGAATAACCCCCATTCTTTCCTTGAGTATTAAACTGATTGGTAGTCATCTCCAAGTACAATCAGAGTTTTAACAGCTTCATGTTGAATGAAACATTAGTAAGGTCAAAAAGAGATTACATTTCAAACTGGAAAAAAAATCTACTCAAGTACGTATTACATTCAATTTTCATATCATTTAACTAACATGACAACAGATTTGGCTCCAATCACTCGTGTACACACTCACACCACAACAGGCACCCCAGCCACTGATCTGCTTTGCAACACAAGGCCATATAGGCAGAGCTGGCATTCTCCAAGCCAAACTTTAAATAGATTAAAAAAAGTAATTTCTAATTTTACAGAAATGTTTCTTCAAAAATATTTTCTCTCACTCCCTCATCTCTTATACTGAAGGATGTGTAATATGATTTTTCCCCAAGCTAAATCTGAACCCTCAAAATTGATTCCAGGCAGAAGATCTCTGCAAATTAAAATCAAAAACAAAAATAGAAAAATTATATTTTTATATATGTATATATATATATATATATATATATTTATACTGATTGGACTCCTCCAGCACTTTAAAATCACTTTAGAGATGAATTTTGGGATTCTACTGCTCACAACTCCAAAATCCATAATGATTTAAGGACAGACTGTTTCCTTCCTGGCTACCCGCTCCCCTCCAAAACAGTTCAGTACAGCCACGGCGGCTCAAGTTTAATGGGAAGAGAGAGAAGTTTTTGAATAGTTTTTTTGTTTGTTTGTTTGTTTTTTACTTTGGTGATCTGGGTGGCACATATTGCTCTTTGCCGTTACGTCGAGTCACTCCCTGAGGTATAGCCCTATGGCCAAACTGGCGTCTCTGTTCCCTGATTTTTCCAGCTGCTCCCCTAGGAATGGTATTGCCTCGGAAGCCAGAATAATCCTTACTAGCCCTTGCTTCTGGCTTCTCATGTGGTTTCTCAATGGACTTCTCAGGAGCTCCATTCTCTTCATTTTTGGTGGGAGACACTACATTGGAGCGGAGTTCTCGTAGTGGCTGCACAGGAACTGGAGATGGCTCTTTAGGGGGCTTCTGGCACACTTCAGCGTAACTTAGCTTTCGGGGTTCCTTTCAAGGGAAGATAAGGAACAAAAAGATTTATGGTACACATTCTCTAAGTACTAAAATACAAAAAGGATAGTATTAACCACAAGCAAATCAGTAAGGCACACTAATATACAATGCTATCCAAGTGTATCAGTACAATCTTTTAAAAAAATACATTTGTTGAAAAATGATAAAAAACATTAGTAATTTATGTATAGAACAATAATTTTACTTAAGGAATTTATTTGAAGGATGTTCATGTCACATTATTTATAGTGATGAAAAAACTGGAAATAACCTAAATGTCTAAGAAGGGACAGATTAAACTAATAATGGTCCATTCATATGACAAAATAAAATGGCTTCATTCTCTCTTCCCTCGGTACAAAGAAACCTGAGAAGGATTCCACAAGAATCTCAAGAGAGCCGATGGAAACCAATAATATATTAATAGAAGACTAATTAAAAGTCCTAACCACCTCATCTGAAAAAGGAGGACAATGGGGTCCTCCAACAATGGGATCAGGTACGTAAAAGGTCTTTAGCAGTGGTCCTGGCATACACTAGGCAATTAATAATTGGTAGCTGTTATCCTATACTATTATTATTAAATGACAAGATAAAATGTTCTTAACCTAGAAAAAATAAAGAACTGTACACCAAAATGCTACTATTGTATCAGTGAATAAAAGGTGTATAGGTAAATTTTGTGGGTTCCCCCCGCATCCGCTTTTCTGTATTTTCCTAATTATAAAAATGATTCTGGAAAGTGAATAAAAATGAGTGGTCCCTTATGGGTTCCACAGATTTAATCATTATACAAAAAAAATTTCAAGAGGCTCAAGGCACCTTTACACTAGCCCAAAAAGGATATATACAACATAAGAAGCTTCACTTAACCATAATATGATCAGAGAAAAAGCAATCAAAAGAAACAGAATGAATAGTAACTTCTTCACTTCCTCAACATGGCTAAAAATTCCATTTCTTCACAGTGCCCCAATCTGGGCTATTTCCAAGTGACTCTGCACTAGCAAAGAGTTACGGGAAAAGAATAACTTCTCATTATTTACCCTATTATTTTTTTCTTACATAAAACTAAATTCATCAAGTTACCTGCAGGGCCACAGTTACAGCTACATTTACGTTACTATTACAGGGGGAAGCAGTATTTGTCCTTGATGGCTTTGCAGTACTTGGGGAAGAAACTGATACTGTCGGCTGGTTGAGAACATCCTTCTGAACAGTGGAATCCTCTGGTAAATCCTTTTCTTGCTCAGTTGTGCTAAGGAAAAAAAGAGCTTGATATCAGACTTAGTATAGCACACAGAAACAGGTGAGCAAATGATCAGAAGAAAAAGTACTCAGTCATATCCTGAAACCTGTACCTTAACGCAGGAGGCTCAGCTGTACAGGGAGGACTGGTACTCATACTGAGTTGCTGGGCAGAGGTGCAGTCTGTCTGTTCATCCTCTGCAGGCACTGGACAACTAACTCTCAACTCTTCATTATCCTTAAAGTAAAAACAGATTTAAAAATTGCACTTAAAGTACAGGATAAACAACATAATATTGTAATAAGAATGTATGGTGCCAGGTGGGTACTAGGCTTATTGGGGGGGGAATCACTTTGTAAGTTATATAAATGTCTAACCATTACACTGTACACCTGAAACTAATATAATATTGAATGTCAACTGTGATTAAAAAATTAAAAGTTTTTTTAAATTGCACTTACATAAATACTTCTCCAAATAAGATATGCAAAGGGCCAACAAGCATATATTAAAGATGCTCAACATCATTAAACAGCAGGGAAATGCAAAACAAAATCACAATGAGACATCACTTGACACTCACTAGAATGGCTATAAATCAGTAAGCCAGACAGTAACAAATGTTAGTGATGATATTGGAACTCTCATACATTGAGGGTGGCAATGTAAAATGGTACAGCCACTTTGGAAAACAGCCTGGCAGATCCTCAAGAAGTTAAACGTAGTTACCATAAAACCTAGCAAATCCCACTCCTGGGAACATAAACAGGAGAGAAAACATGTCTGCACAAAAAAAGCTATACACAAATATATGTCATAGTAACATTATTCATAATAGCCAAAAAGTGGGAACAACCTACATACTCATCAACTGGTGAATGGATAAATAAAACGTAGAACAGTGGTCTCCCCCTTACCAACAGGGGCTATATTCCAAGACCCCCAGTGGATGCCTGAAACTGCAGATAGTACTGAACCCTATATACGATTTTTTATTTTATATGTATATGACTTTTTAATTTATAAATCTGGCCCAGTAAAAGATTAATAACAATAATAAAATATAACAATTACAACAATATACTGTAATGAAAATTTTGTGAATGTGGTCTCTCTGTCTTGCAAAGTATCTTATTGTACTGTACTTACCACTTCATTTAAAGGAAGCAGTTTACAGCTCTCTTTGGTCTATCTGAATTGTTAGCATCACTACTCTTGCACTTTGGGGCCATTATTGAGTAAAATAAGGGTTACTTGAACACAAGCACCGTGATGCTGTGCCCGTTAGTCTGATAACAGAGAGTGACTAGCAGCCATGGAGCATATACAGCGTGGATACACTGGACAAAGGGGTGATTCACATCCGAGGAGCACTACTCAGAATGGCATGCAATTTAAAACATACGAATTGTTTATTTCTGGAATTTTTCATTTAATATTTTTGAAGTGTGATTGATGTGGGTAAATGAAACCATGAAAAGTGAAACTGCATGTAGGAGGGGACCTACTGTATACATACAATGGACTATTATTGCATGATGAAAGGAATGAAGAACTGACACAAGCTACAACAATGGATGAATCTCGAAAGCAATATGCTAAGTGAAACAAGCCAGTCACAAAAAGACAAAATACTCTATGATTCTACTTATATGAGGTACCTAAAATTGTCAAATTCATAGAACAAAGTAGAATTATGGTTGCCAGGGACTGAGGGAAGCGGGAATGAAGTTGCTGTTTAATGGGTAGCGCATTTTAGTTCTGTAACTAAATTTTAGTTCTCCAGAAGATGAAGCGTTCTGGAGTTTGGTTGCACAACAATGTGAATGTATTTAACACTACTGAAGTATACACACTTAACAATGGTAAGATGGTAAATTTTATGTTATGTGTATTTTACAATTAAAACAAGAAAAACAAGAAAAGAGCCCTAGAAATTAATATCTAAAATACTAAAAGCCAGGGTAGCTGGTTAGCTCAGTTAGTTAGAGAGTGGTGCTGATAAAATACTAAAAGCCAATTATTCAGGAAACTTGGGAAGACATGACCCACCAATATGGGAAAGTAAAACAAGAGTAAGAAAAAGAGGGGATTCAATAAAGGAGAATAAGGAAATTCCCAGATGGTGAAATCCCAGGAACACAGCAGTGTGCAGGCCACCGAGTGTAGGACAGGAGAAATACTAACCATATACTATGAAGCTCAGTTAGGAAGAAAATATGTAATACTGAGATGTGACTTATAAATGAGGGCATGGGGTAGTCTAACTGGCAAAGATTTTCACTTTTTTAGTGATACTAAAATAATGGGGCATCTTGTAAGTGATGGTGTCCTAGATATGATGAAGTACAATCTATTGCGAGGATGAGACAAGTATGTTGGTTTAAGAGAGCTAAATCCTTAGCTTCTAGAATGTAAAGTTAACAGGCAACATCTAAAACTGAAAAGTCAAGAAACAGCAGTATAACCATGTTAATTAGAAATACAGGGAGAGATGTCAGGAGAAAAAGCTAGAGTTGAAAGTGGTTGCTGGAAACTACTATTTTCATTATAAGCTTAGATCTACTATGTATACGTACTATTAAAATAAGACTGAGTTTACCAAACGAGCTTAGAATTCATTTATGGCACTGGTTAATTATAGGCACTTAAGTGGCAATGACTTTCCATTCAGCTTCCATTAATCAGTTCTAGCAAACTGAGTGACTGATAAAAAGACATACAAAAGTGAAGAAACATTTTATTGAACCTTGTGTAGCTTTATCATAAATCTTTTTATAATACTCAAAGTATGCCGAAAACCTCATGAATAAAAACTGTTAGAAATACTTAAGTACAAATAAAAATTTAATAATAACCTTGAAAACATAAGTTAATATAGTCCCATAAGGTGTTTCAGTGTTTACCTTTTCTTTGTAGACACCTTTAACAATATCAGACATCCTACTCTCCAAAACAAGTTCACCTGGTGTTCTTGATGAACTCCCAGGTAAAGGAGGAAAATTTGAGGCTAGTAAGTCAAACTTTGGTGTTGGAGCCTTAGCTTCAGCTGTTGAAGGATGGGGTCTCTAAAAGACACAAATCATAAAACAGGTCACATGTCTGTCTCATTCTCTAATCCTGTACCACAGAAGGTGAAAGTTTCAAAAAACAAACTCTACCCTAAGGCACAGAATTGTTCCCCTATAAATTCTTGGCTTCTCATCTCAGTCGAACTCTCATTAGTCTTTAACAATGACTACTTTACCTTTAGCCAGCTGTTTCTTTTGCAACCTTTGCCCCACTACTAAGCCTTCTAATCTATCTCCACTATTTGTTGCTTTCTATATTTACTATACCTCCTTTCGTAACAAAATAAAAACAAAAAACCCTACCTCAAGTAAATTGGCCATCATCTTTTCTCCTTCCATACAGTCTAAAGAGAGAATACCCTTCCTTGAAAATCTCATCTTTCCCTTTCACCTACCATCCTATATATCCTGACAAACCTCTCACTTGTTATACCGCCTCTTCTACTTCCTCACCTTTGTACTCATCACTCACTTCACTAAAACCGCTTTGACAAGTCACCAATGCCTTCCACAATGCAAAAGCTGACATTCTTTTTTGCCCCCGACCTCACTATAACATTTGGCATGGTACACATTCTTTCCTTTGGGAGCTCATTTTTCACTTAGCTTCTGTGATACCGCTATTTCTCTTGATTCTCAAGTCTGACAATAATGTGCTTTTCTTTCCCTGCCCACTTTTTTTTTTTTTTACAGGACTTTATTGGGGAACAATGGTCAAATTGTTGTCCTTTCAATCTTAGTTGTGGGGGGTTCTGTTCAGCTTCAAGTTGTTGTTCTTTCAGTCTTAGTTGTGGAGGGCGCAGCTCAGCTCCAGGTCCAGTTGCCGTTGCTAGTTGCAGGGGGCACAGCCCACCATCCCTTGCGGGAGTCGAACTGGCAACCTTGTGGTTGAGAGGACAGGCTCCAACCAACTGAGCCATCCGGGAGCTCAGCGGCAGCTCAGCTCAAGGTGCCGTGTTCAATTTTAGTTGCAGGGGGCGCTGCCCACCATCCCTTGCGGGACTCGAGGAATTGAACTGGCAACCTTGTGGTTGAGAGCCCGCGCTCCAACCAACAACTGAGCCATCCAGGAGGCAGCTCAGCTCAAGGTGCCGTGTTCAATCTTAGTTGCAGGGGGCAGAGCCCACCATCCCTTGCGGGACTCGAGGAATTGAACTGGCAACCTTGTGGTTGAGAGCCCACAGGCCCATGTGGGAATCGAACCGGCAGCCTTCGGAGTTAGGAGCACGGAGCTCTAACCGCCTGAGCCACTGGGCCGGCCCCTCCCTGCCCACTTCTTTTAATGGTTTTTGGTTTCTATATGGTTACTACCTCTCACTTTCCATACTCTCTCCATTTGATATCCATTATCCATGACTTCAACTACTATGTATATGGGAACAACACTTAAAATAATCTTGTTCACTTTCTGGTGGTCTTTTGACTGCACAACTCTGAAAATTTGCCAAAAATCATTATTAAGTTGTACATTTTAAATATTTTCAGCCCAGACCTTCACCTGAAACCCAGACGTTCATTTGCCTATCAGCCATCTTCACTCAGATTTTGCTTAAATACTTCAAACATCATTAATGAATAATCTTATTTTATAGTCCAAAACGACTATGCCCCCCATCCTTGGCCTACCATGCTCCATTCTTGGCCTTCATAAAAAAATCATTCACTCTCTTACAGAGTCCCCTGCCATGTCCTTGTCTAATCTTATGACTTCAATCACTACGCGTCAGCTTACAAATTCAAATTTTATCGCTAGCTAAGATCTCCCTCCTGCACAAGGGCACCTGCACCCCTGCCCTTCCTACTGGAAAGCATGCCTATCTTTTTTTTCCTCATCTCAATATTCAGTCCTCGATCCAGACATTTTCAATGTATTAAACAGACTTCAAGCCGAATCAAGTCTCCTCAATTATTTAGGACCACTTGAGGATTGACGTGGCCTGCTAAAATGGTATCCTTAAAAATTGTTGCCTCAAGGTTCATGGCTGCCTATGCCTATGGTATAGAAAGCTATACATGAAAAAATAACATTGTTTTAAAGAGTTCACAGTTTGACCTAAGACTATTCTTTATTATAATGTAATACGTTTACTTCTTTGAAAATGTGTGTTTTCACTACTTATGTGATATATGTACACTTATCTGTATATGTATACCAGCTAGTAAACTACATGTGTATTACTTATATAGGTATATAATTCACTACTTATACATGTAAAATAAGCATTATATTACACATTTATGACATGTCTGTAAATCCTAGGCAAGGTTTTCTTGAGATCTCCGTATCTTTCTACACCATTTTTATTCTCAACTCCTTTTGGTCTCAGTTAAAAGATGGTAAACAGTCACCATGAACAAACCACAAAAAAATCAAAATACGAATTTGAAGCTAGGTAAATTAAGATTCAAATAATAATATGTCTAGAAACATAGCAAATTTTCTTTAAGCTGTTTTATAAGATTAGTGGATATAATAAACAGTACATAAAAATTGCCTTCAAATAACAATAAATAGTATTAACACCATCCAACAGAGCTTTAAAAGTGAATGATATGTCCTATCAGATGGGCAAAAAATCATATTCTCTGCAAGGCTATGGATAAACAGGGACTTCTGTTCACTATCTGTTGGAATGAAAATTGGCACAATCCCTACAGAAAGCTATTTGGCAGCAATATATTAAATTGTGACCCAGAAATCCAACTTCTAGAGATTCTCCTTCAGATATTATTGTACACATAGGAAATGATGGTTGTATAAGGTTATTGTTGCACTGTTTGTAAGATCAAAATAGTCAAACAACTTAAACGTCCATTAGTGAAGAGTTAAACTGTTCATATTTTTTATTTTTAAACCAAATATATTAGGTATTCAAGTAATTTTTTTTAAAAAGTGAGCAACACAGGCCAAATCCCTAACTATATATGTCCTTTAAGGGGTGAGGGTGGGTATGGTAGGGGTATATATTTCAGGGTCAAGCACAGGCTCTATTTATCTTTGCTGAATACTATAAGCAATAAAACAAAAACCCAGAAAGGTAGACCACAAGTCAATGCCATAGAAAAAATTACAAAAAGGAAAAAAAAAAGAAACTGAACAAAAGTAATTAAAAGTAAAAACCACTTACTGGGATTCTGTCATCTTCTCGTCGTCTTCTCCCTCTGAAAAGAGTTCTCCTTTTAACAACGACAAAAAAAGGGGGTGGTGGGAGGGATAATTTATAAGTTTCTTCAAATTTATACATTCTGTCAAAGATGTGGGTGAATGTCTAAAGTATCTACACTTTCTAAATCTCCATTATTGTTAAAAAATAAATATACAGTCTTCTGAAGGGATCCTGCGCTAATCTACCAAAAACTTCAACCACCACCACCACCACCACATAAGTTGGGCACATTTTTATTAGAAGTGTTCTCTCCACACCAGAAGCATATTAGGGTTCAGTTTTTTTGTTTTGTTTAGGCAGGGTAGGAATATATAACCCCATTCCCATAGTTTAGAAGTTATGAGAAATTAAAACTATAATGCAGATGGGATCTTCTCTCTCTAAGCCATTCTTTCCTCAGTGAACTCAAAGGACTTCAGAATAACTTTATAAACCTCTGACTCACAGCTATATTCTATATGGACATTCTTAAATTTCTCAATAACTTTTAAAAAACTACTGATCTGTATGATGTAACACTATTTATTTAGCATACACCAATAAGTAAGTCTAAAAAACCCACATTAGATCGTAGTTTTCAAAAGTTCACATTATGATCAAAGAATTTTCATATACCTCATTTCCTTATTTATTACCATATTTCCTTACCTGCCCCTACCATAGTCCCCATTCTGTTCAATCTGCAAAGTGGGGGTCTCTTTTGGCAGGTAGCTTTGCTCCTGATGCGCTGTTACTGCAGGGTTATGCCGTTCAGCTGTAAAGTTCCTTGAACCAGATCTGTTTAATGGTCCATCCCCCAATGACACAGAGACCTCTGTTGAGTGTTCTGAACCACCTGATGACCTAAAATGAGGCTTCACACTATAAGAAATACAAAATTACATACATAAAAGCTAAGACAGACAGAAAAATCTTTCCTTGTAATGGTAGAAACTCTTAATAGGCCAAGTTAAAAATTGCTTCCTGTCATATCCTAATTTCCCATTAATTAAATTAAACATAAAACTGTCATGTAAACCCTTTTGTGTCCCAGATGCATTATTTTTAAAAGGCAAAGAATTCTTACGTTACAAAGTTATTTGGAGGGATTTGGGAGAAGAGCCAAAGTTCTTCAAGATAAAACTACTCCTACATCAATATTCAGAATATAACTAGGATTTTAGCTATTTTCTTTGACACAAGCTGCAGACTTGACACATCTAAATCAGTCAGGCTTTAAACTTAATGATTCTATGCCATGCTTTCTCAGTTGGGCAACATCACCCCCAAATGGGAGTAAATATTGGTTCCTTGGGGGGAGAGGGGAATCTTATTCCTACTCATTTCATGTATAAAACACAGATAAACATACATTACATAAATAGATATACCATAATCTCTAGTATTAAATTTTCATAGGGGGAAGTTAGGGAAAAAAGTCTAAAAAGGCTCTTTTAGGCGGTGACAATGAAAAAAAGAGTAAGAAAAGGTGGAATATATTAAAATCCCAGCTTCGTACTAAACATCCCTCACCAAATAAAATTTGTTGTTCAAACAAAGATCCATACATTGGACAAAAAAAACTAGAAAAACACAATGAAAATAATAGTCTGCCATGACTTCATGAACTAAGGCATGGCATACTTCTAACAAAAGTAGCTTTTATCTTGGATGATGTGTATAAGCATCCAACTCTAACACTCTGTAAGCAATGAAGCCAGGGTAGGGTGAAGGCGAGAGGATGCAGTGAAATCAATAGTGAGAACATCTCAAGTCCAAGCAACCGAGGATCTTGGCTCTGCAGCAGATTTAACAAGGAAGTATGAGATTTATATTTGGTCCCTTGTTAGCAGTTTATATAGACCATTTTTACAGTCTGTTTTCATAGTTACAAATTCATAATATTAATAACACATCGCCAATTCCTGGCTCTCTAAATACGGATTTAAAACCTCATAATTGTATGCCCAACAATTAACCATTAATTCCAACAGCATCTCCAGCTCTCCTACTTTACTCTTTACAGAACATAAAAACTTAGGTTACTATTATTAAAACTTAAAGCTAAAACTCAGGCTACAAAGTTGAGCTGAGTTTAATATGATTCTTTTCCAGTTAATTACTTTCTATCACAAAATAGATTTTAGTAGCAATGAAAATTACCGTATGTCAACTAACACAAAATAATTTTCAAAATATATTATCCAACACATCTGAAAAATGATCTCATTAAGTAGACATGCTGTTTCCATGATTCAGAAAGTTTCACCTAAATTTTCTCATTGCATTTCAAAACACCTAATGGACAACTTATTAGGTTTAAACAGCCCTCAGATCTCATAATCTTACCCTTCACTGAGAGGGACTTACAATCTCAGTCCGGGCAAAAGAAAGAAAGGAGTGGTAAAAGATAGAAAGGAAGAAGTAAAGTGACAGAAAGATAAAATATGAAAGGTAGAAAAATGCCCGGACTTCTGAAAGTTAGTCCTATTCTCTCTAAGTAGGTCTGGTGATCATCACAGGGCTGTTATAAGGTTAAACTGTTAGACGGTTAATATAGTAACTGCCAAACTTTCTCCTTGACTGGAAAGTAAGTAAAAAGGAAGGTCTGGCAGTGGTCACTTCTTAAGGAGGAAACACGGATTTGGGTTGGGAGTCAAAAAGCTTTTTTAGTTTCATCTGTAATATTTGCATTTTTATAAGAAAGTATTCACGTACTATTTCTGTAAAAATTAACAACCTGTATTGGTTAAACATGGAAAATAATTGTATACAAATGGTTTTGAATAACAAGAAAAATTATAATAAACCTGCCCGGTATCTTCAAAACCATAGGTACACCTCCATAAAAGCAAGGATAGCTTGACTGTCATTCTAGGCTTTCTTATCGTAATCTCCCCCCCTTCGCCAAGAAAGCACAGTAAAGACACATGACAATAAAGAAACACAGTGAACACACTTAATGTATTTTTAAGTCAAGCACCTGAAAACATCAGTATTCTTCGCTATTAGTTAAAAATTGCTTTTAGTCTAACCTCATAACAAAGATGTCTATTCTATTAACAGTTTAAAGGAAACGTTAGCCATTTAAAGAAATGTGAAATCAATAGATATGTATTTTATAGAGCTACTATGTCTAAGCATGGGAAATCTGTTATCTCCAAACAAGGAAAACTGCAAATTGTCATTTGCTCTAATTTAATTATTAAAAAAAAAACACTTTACCAGCTATGGTAAAGGAAAAGGAAATGTTCTAAATCTCAGGTCTGTTGATAACTAGTAATGTAACCCTAGTAAGATATCTGTCCTCTTCAACTTTTACTTTCTTCATCTGCAAAATGAGTTAAAACTATATGGTAACAATCTGGTCTTTCCAAATTTAAACATCCTTGTCTCTAACAAAATAATCTTGTTTTGAACAACAGGATGTATATAATTAAGGTTCACTGACTGTACTTACCCTTCACTGAGGGTAATACTTGAATTTCACAGTTAATTGTTAGTGTATTACCAAACAAGAGTCATCGATAAGAGCACAAATAATCCTTTGCTTATAAAAAAACCTTACATTGTTACAATATGAAGAGATCTCATTTGAAACTTCATAAAGCAAAAGAATTTTATCTAGTTAAATTTTCCTAACACTTAAAAATGATCTTTAAATGTTTTAACCAATTGTGTCAGTTAAAGCTGAGTACAAAAATTGTGACTATTATACTTACAAGAAGCGGAGTATAGCATTAGGAATAGAGACAGTGGAAATGTAACGGCTCTGTGTGATGTCAGAGGGATAGTGGATGGGGGGAGGGGGGTTCACACAGTGTGAGGGATATAAATGATAAACGTCTAAGTATTACTTTGTCTTGTGTATCTGAAACTAACAAAAAAAAGAAATTAAAAAAAAAAATTGTAACTATTAGAGGATAGTACATATGAATGCTTCCAGAATCCACTGAGAAGAATATTTTTTAATACTGTAAGGCTTCTTTTTCCAGTGAGGCATGTTTCAGAAAAACCTTACAAAAAGGATTTCGTTCCTAGAAGTCATCTTAGAAAAACATTATGTGGTTTTTCTAGACCACAAACACTATTATGTGGTCTCCTTGCCAAAAAGAATCAACTGGGAGAACAAGATCTGGCAAGAGAAACACCACTGAAAAGAAATAATTTTATAAAAACAAAACCCAGAAGGCTCACAAAATAAGCAAACAAAAAATAACAAATGTGACACTATTAATAGTGTCTTTTTTCTTTGGTTACTCTAATACTGTCAAAAGCCATAATATATACCAAATTATTGATATTATCAGTTGTTTATGTAAAGAATAATACTTAAGAGACATATCAATATTTTACATAACAAAAGTTTCCAGAGTTCTCAATAGTTTGTTTAGAACAGCATGTTGTAAGTGTAGGCTTTGGAGTCAAACTACCTGGGCTCAAGTATTGGCTCTGCCAGCTACTAGCTATGTGCCTGTAAATACATGATATTTAACCTTGTATGTCTCAATTTCTTTATTTTTAAATAGATACAGGAACTATCTATCTTATAGGGTTATGAAAATTAACTGTGATAAACATGTAAAGCCCATAAAACAAAGCTTTAGACATTAAATGCCCAATAATTGTTAGCTATTACCTGTTTTACAGTATAGTTCACAGAAATTATTTCAAAAATTCAATTCTTAAAAATCCCAAATAATTCATATTCCCAGCATTTATCACTCAATTCAGTTAACATTTCTATCCTCAAAAAAAAACTCGTTCTCTAAAATGTTACCTATTTAACACACTAAATGGCATTTAGACACCAGATTTTTATGTTACTGCCATGAAATATTTTTTCAATTCTATTATTTAAAAAAACCCAACAGTATGTATTGTGCACAATCTCATTTTTATACCCATTATCAACTCTAAGGTCAAAGTGTGTTCATTAATTCTACATTAAATCATTCACATGTTTGTAAAAAAAAAAGAAGAAGAAAAAGAAGAAGAAGAAGAAGAAACAACCCCTCTTAATGAGTCTGCAGATAAGCATCCTATGCACACAGTTACTCTATAAGAACTACTGGGAATTATTTACAATGAATTCCAGCCATGATTTTTATCTTACCGACTTTTTTGGAATGGTCGACCCATATTCACAGCAGCAACATTTGTTTTATAAGATCCTGGTGAATTAAAGCCATTCACAAAACTACCATTGGGAAAGGGAGCCTAAAAGAAAATTTTAATGTTTAAAAACAATTAATGGTAAAGGCAAAATCTGGTGTGAAGGTCATTAAGAAATTTCTGATGACCTAACCTAGCATCAATTTCTTTTACAAGCCAAACATAATTTGCTACTTATACAAACTTTTGCAATACTTACTTCAAGTATCATTTGATTTACAGAACAAGAAATCACTAGTTCGTTACTTAATAAAAGACACTTTTCTCTGAAAAAGTTTCACAAAACTAAAAGCAATTAAAATCATTCAGGATTTATCCAATTCACTCAGCAAAATCTAAATATAAATTATAGGAACCAATAGCTCAACGCTTACTCATATGCATACATTTGCTTATCACTACTTAAAATAGCCTGAAAAGAACCAACATCAACACGTTAAAAACAACAATAAAAAAGGAACTACTCTAGCTGATTTCTTAGCATTTCAGCTTAAGTGAAAAATTGTATTATTTAGAAGAATCTCACTTACCAGTGGTGTTTCAAAGTAAGGTGCAGGATTTGGAGACCAAGACTGAGGCACGATACTGTAGACTGAGTACTGTTGGTGAGGGTTATATACAGGCTGCATAAAGACTGGTGAGGCATACTGTGCTTGGGTTTGGATGGGCTGACTATACATACTAGAATCCATTAATCGATAACCATTCTTAGCAAAAAATGTATTGATGGCTTTTATCCTTGCCTAGAAGCAAGAGGAATACATGATAATCACAAAATACTACGTGTATATATTTTTATAAATATAATTTAAATTTTTAACATATTTTACATGACTACATTATTTCTGCCTATTATAGAATCAGTAGAGCAAAAGAAAAGGAAATGATAGTTTTGATGAAAGAAACCTCTGCATGGCAAATATCACAAAAAACCAAAAAAATCAAAACAGTAACACGAACTGCAACTTATCACCGACAAGGGGGCTAATATTCCTTATAAATTCTATAAAGACATTAAAAAGTCCAATGAGCCTATTTAAAAATGAGAGAAATGAACAGAGTTCACAGAATAAAAAGGACAAATGGCTCTTAAACATATGAAAGGATGCTAAACCCTGCTCAGAAGAGAAATGCAATTTAAAATGAATTAAAATTTCTCATTTATAAGATTAGCTAAAGTCCAAAAAATTGACAACATGTTCTGTTGATAAGACTGTGGGAAAAGGCATTCTAATATACTGATGATGGGCAAGCAAGGAAAGTTAGCAATATCTTCCAAAATACAAATACATTTACCATATTCTCATCAATCCCACTTCTAGAAATCTTTCCAAAAGATATACTGACCAAACAGTTTCTGTTTTTAAAGGACACACAGAGCTACTTACTGACACTAATTGTAATAGGGAAGGGGACAAAAACTCTCCCCAACACACACACACACACACACACACACACACACACACACACACACGACAGTCCATTAATGGTTGAATATACCACAGTATATGCACATAACTGAGTAACACGCAGATGTAAAAACAACTGAGGAACTGCTCTAAATACTATTATGAAGTGATTTCCAGAATATACAGAGTATTTTTAAAAAAGAGGGACGGCAAGGAGAAGAGTTTGTATTATACGTTATTCTTTAGCTAAGTGAGATGGGGATATGAATATACTTGCATCCACACATATATGTGTGTGAATATGTATTTAATATACTGTTTTAGATATTTTACTTTTAAACCATATTGAAAATAAAATTTTAAAAAACTAATTTGTAAAAGCAAAATGAACCTAAATGTGCATCCAATTAATAATATAACAGAGAAATCTAAGTGAAGTCGAACCACAATAAAATCAACTGTTATGAATGTTCCTTAGGAATAAACCACAAGGAAAAGTATGGAAAATTTCTTAATTTATTTACAAAATTACATTGCTATTGGTATTACTCTGATATTTTGTATGTGATTACGGGATACATCAAATCAATAATTCTATTGGGGTCACTGAGATCTGAAGTTTAAACATGGGAGAATGGCAACGCAAATATGAAACTGAAGAAGAAAAACCATGTTGCCTAAATTTAAACTGGAAGTACCAGTGGAAATGCACGACATAGTTTGTCTTTAAAAAACAAAGCAAAACACCTATTTCATAGCTCTGTCCAATAAAAGGCTTAGAAACAATGACCAAACCAGTCATCACAAGCACTCCTTGTGCCCAGTCAGTGGACTGCAAAGTACCATTTCCCCATAAAAGTATCATGGGGGCTTTGGAGAGTTACCCCAGGCTTTTGACACAAAATGTACAAAAGTCTGGACCATCTTATCACAGTAGAGAGCAAGCAAACCACTGAAAACTATTAGGGCCATGACAAAATGACTCATGAGTTAACTCAAAAAGGCCACACTTCATCAATAAACAGGGACAATAAACACACCAAATGTTCAAATATTCAAAAACAAAAACAAACCCCAACATCTGAACAGTCATTTTGAGAGTTGCTAAGTAATCAACACATTATTTTCAAAATCTGTTAATAAAAGCTAGAACCAATTTATCACGCATTTCACCTATGAGCTGTACCTCAGGGCAATGAAAATGAGGGCAAGCTTCTCTTTGTAGAAGTATTCAACTAATAAGTGGAAGAAAGATAGCATAGAAATAGTACCACTTGGTAACCCTTAATAGATCTAGTCAATGATCAGTAACAGCTAGCATAAAAGAGAGACACAAAGACATATTTTATATGCTGTTGTTCTCTCTTTCCATGGCTCTGAAATCAAATCCAATTCTGTTCAAGCCTCTATACCTAGCTACCAATTTGCATGAAATACAGGGGACAGAGGATCATGTTAAACTACACTCAAAAACATAACTAGCCAATTCAAAGACAGGCAAGGACTTAAATAGACATTTCTCCAAATAGGATATACGAATGGCTAATAAGCACAAGAAAAGATGCTCAATATCACTAACCATGGAGGAAATGAAATAAAAACTAATGAGATTCCATCAAATGCATTCTTCATTTCAGTTATTGCATTCTTCCATTCTTCACTTCTGACTTGTTCTTTTTTTTTTATCCCCGATAAGTGGCACATGATTGTATTTGCATATATAATATAAACAAAAACTTAAACAGTGGAAAATGGCAGGCTAGGCTCTAGGGTGGATACTGCCACTGAATTAATACTTGAGGAGAAAAGAGTGCTGGGACACTCACGACAACCAGGAGAGTGCTTAATAAAGGGAAGGCTGCTGATCTTTCCTAAGGGAGAAAAAAAGTAGCTACTGTTGCCATTCTTCAGTGGCCTGTGTCCCAGGAGTGGCTGGCTGGTGCCAAGGCAGGTAGTGAGGACTTCGTCCTTCAAAAATTTGGGGTGTGTTGTGGTTGGTGTGGTGGATCCCTGAAGGATCAGTGCTGATGCTTGCCTCAGTTTTGGTCCTCGTTGCAGCAGCCGATTCCTGTGATGACATCTATCAGAAGACTTAAAGAGCCAAAACCCTTCACCACCATCACTACCCTATTTGGAGCCAGACAATTATAGTAATCTTTATCAGGTCACAAGCTGAATGCAGAGATAATGGAACAAAAATTTCAGTGACCACAAACAAGGAATATACACTTTGTAAAAACAGTTTAGAAAAGTTGCAGACAGCCACAGCTCTCAACAAACAGAAGTATTAGTAATATCTGCGCAGTGGGAGATTCAGATTTCTGGAGTTAACACTTTGTAATACTCAGAATGTCGTTATCAACAAAAAAATATATTAAAAAAAAATTTTTTTCCCCTTTCTTCCCCTTCTTCCGGCTCCCCCCCACTCTGGTTCAAGCCGTTGTTTCTCAGTCTAGTTGTGTAGGACACAGCTCCCTGGCCCATTGTGGTGTTATGAGCCTTGTGCTCCCCCGGGTGAGGCAATCGGTCACCGGTTGGCGGTCGGCGGGCCACAGCAGGTCACGGCAGCTCTCGCCGGCTGCCGGCTGCTCACGATGGCTGCCAGCCACTCACACTGGCTACCGGCTGCTCATGGCAGCACACGGTAGCCTGCGGCAGCACACAGCAGCCCACACCAACCTCCAGCTGCTCATGGCAACCCAGCTCCAGGGAGAGCCGTTGTTCACAACCTTAGCTGTAGAGGGTACAGCTCACTGGCCCATGTGGGAATCGAACCGGTGACCTCAGCGTTAGGAGCACGGTGCTCCAACCACCTGAGCCACCAGGCTGGCCCAACAAAAATATTAAAGAACATATAAAGAAACAGGAAACTATGATCCATTCATGGGAAAAAAAGAATTCGATAAAAGCCATACTGAAGAATGCCAGACATTGGAATTACTGGTCAAAGATGTTAAATTAACTATCTTAAATGTGCCCAATAACCTAATGGAAACTATGGACAAACCTAAGAGTAATCAGGAAAATGATGTATGAACAAAATGCTAAAAGGAAAAAAAAACCAGTATGCCTACACCCTACAAGAAATGCTAGTGGGAGTTCTTCAGGATGAAATAAAAAGATGCCAGACAGTAACTCAAAGCCAAAAGAAGAAATAAGGAATATTACTAAGGATAATTACTTAGGTAAATACAAAAGAAAATTATTGTACTTTTGGCATACAACATTTTCCACGTATGATTTAAAAGGGAAACTAAAACAATATAAATCGATGCCAATGGGCACAAACGTATAAAGATATAATCTGTGACAATAAGAATATGTGACACTACTCAACTGAGGTTGTTATGAATTTAAAATGTTAATTGTAACCCACCAGAGAACCACTAAAAAAACCCCAAAAAACCCTAAATGGCAGAAGTATCTTTCCTATCAATAATTACTTTAAATGTAAATGGCTTAAACTTTCCTATTAAAAGGCAGAGAATGGCAGAATGAATTAAAAATATACAGGATCCATCTATATGCTATATATAAGAGACTCATTTTAGATTCAAAAACATTGAAAGTAACAAAATGCAAGAAAATAATAATCAAAATACAGCTAAGATGACTATATTATTATTAGGCAAAATAGACTTTAAGTCAAAAAAGGTTACAAAAGACAAAAGACATTTTATATTAAATAAAAGGTTAAATCAAGCAAAAGGCTAAAACAATTGTAAACATATATGCATCTGCCAACAGAGCCACAACATATATAAAGAAAACACTGACAGAATTGGAATGAGAAATGACAACTGACTTCATTAACCCCCTTCAATAATGAGACAGGAGAGCAATAAAGAAATAGAGAACTTGAACAACACTATAAATCAATTTGACCTAAAAGAACTACTCCAAACACTAGAATATGCATTTTTCTCAAGTGTACATAGAACATTACCCATGATAGACTGTATGTTTTTAAATAAATTTAGAAAGACTTAACTCATACAAAGTATCTTCTGTGACCACAATGGAACGAGACTAGAAATCAGTAACAGAAGGAAAACTGGAAAATTCACAAATATGTGGATATCAACACAGGTTCTTAACCAACGGGTCTAAGAAGAAATCACAAGGAAAATTATAAAATAACTTGATTCCAGACAAGCAAAAGCTAAAGTAGTTCATTAACACTAAACCACTCTTACAAGAAATGTTAAAGGGACTTCTTTAGGTAGAAAAAATAAAAAATATAAATTAAAAAATAGGAAAGAAAAAAATCTCACTGACAAAGGCAAACAGTAAAAGCAGTGGATCAACTATTTGTAAAGCTAGTACAAAGCTCAAAAGACAAAAGTAGGGAGATCATGTGTAATTACAACAATAAATTAAGGGATACACACAAATACACACAAAAGAAGTAAAAAAAAAAAATCACAAAAATATAAATGTGGAGGGGATGAGTTAAAATTGTAGTGATTTTAGAATGTGATCACACTTAAGCAACCATCAACTTAAAACAGACTGCTATAAATACAGCTTGGTATAAATGAAGCACATGTTAACCACAAACCAAAAATCTGTAAGAGATATACAAGTCATAAAGAGAAAGGAATCTAAACATAACCACCCACTGTAAGAAAGTCATCAACAAACCAGAAAGCAAAAGAATAAGAAACAAAGAAGAACTACAAAAACAAACCGGAAACAACTAATAAAATGGCAAAACTACATACCTATCAATAAGGACTTTAAATGTAAATAGACAAAATACTCCAACCAAAAGACACATGGTGGGGGTGGCCGGATGGCTCAGTGGTTAGAGTGTGAGCTCTGAACAACAGAGTTGCTGGTTTGATTCCCACATGGGTCAGTGAGCTGCACTCTCCACAACTAGATTGAAGACAATGAGCTGCCGCTGAGCTTCCCGAGGGGCGGCCGGATGGCTCAGTTGGTTAGAGTGAGAGCTTTCAACAACAAGGCTGCCGGTTCAATTCCTGCATGGGATGGTGGGCTGCGCCCCTGCAACTAAAGATTGAAAACAGCAAGTGGATTGGAGCTGAGCTGCACCCTCCACAACTACACTGAAGGATAACGACTTGGAGCTGATGAGCCTTGGAGAAACACAATGTTCCCCAACATTTCCCAATAAAATTTTTTAAAAAAGAAAAAGAAAAAAGGAAATGTATGATTTCCTTTCCTGGCTTCTCCACTACTTTGAAATGTTGGGTAACCTTGAGACCCCAAATATCTGCACTAAGAATGGAAGCTGCACATTTAAAAAAAAAGAAGAAAAGACATACGGTGGTAGAATGGATTAAAAAAAAAAAAAAGACTTATACATGCTTACAAGGGACCCAATATAGATTGAAAGACACACAGATTTAAAGGAATGGAAAAAAATATTTCATGCAAAAGGAAGGAAAAAGCAGGGGTAGCAAAACTTAGATCAGACAAAACAGACTTTAAAACAAAGGCTGTAACAAGAAAAAAAAAGGGCATTTTGTATGATAAAGGGATCATCAACAAGAGGATATAACTCTTGTAAACATCTATACACCCAACATAGGAGCACAAATATATAGAGCAAAATTTGACAGATATGAGGGAGAGATCAATAACACAATAGTAGGGGACTTTAACACCCCACTGACATCAGTGGATCATCCAGACAGAAAATCAACAAGGAAACAGTGGCCTTAAAGGACACATTAGATCAGATGGACTTAATTGATATTTTTAGGACATTTTACCCAATAGCAGTAGAATATACATCTTTCTTAAGTGCTCATGGAACATTTTACAGGACAGATCATGTGTTCAGCCACAAGATAAGTCTCAATAAATTTATGAATACTGAAATCATATCAAGCATCTTCTTTGATCACAATAGTATAATACTAGAAACCAATTACAAGAAGAAAACTGAAAAACAAACAAACACATGGAGGCTAAATAACATGCCACTAAATGAGTGGGTTAACTATGAGATCAAGGAGGAAATCAAGACACCTTGCGAGAAATGAAAATGAAAACACAATGACCCAAAAAAATCTATGGGGCACAGCCAAAGCAGTTCTAAGGAGGAAATTCATAGCAATACAGGCCCATCTTAACAAACAAAAATCTCAAACAATCAAACCTTACACCTAAAGGAACTAGAAAAAGAAGAACAACAACAAAAAGCCCAAAGTGAGTAGAAGGAAATAATAAAGATCAGAACAGAAATAAATGAAACAGAGAAAAGAAAAAGAAAAGGAAAACGAAGCCAAAAGTTGGTTCTTAGAAAAGATGAACAAAACTGACAAACTGCTAGCCAGACTCATCAAGTAAAAAATAGAGTACCCAAATAAAATTAGAAATGAAAGAAGAGTGACAACCAATACCATGGAAATAAAAAGGAGTATAAGAAAATACTACGAATGAGTATGAGTCAACAAATTGGACAACCTAGAAGAAATGGATCAATTCCCAGAAACATACAATCTTTTAAGATTGAATCAAGAAGAAACAGAAAACCTGAACTGACTAATGAAATCAAATCAATAGTCAAAAAACTGCCAACCAACCAAAGTCCTGGATCAGATGGCTTCACAGGTAAATTTTATAAAACATCAAAGAATTAATGCCTATCCTTCTCAAACTATTGCAAAAAACTAACGAGTAAACAAGGTTCCCAAACTCATTTTATGAAGCCAGTATAACCTTGATACCTAAACAAGATAAAAATACTACAAACAAAAAAATATTATATGCCAGTACCCCAATGAACACAGATGCAAAAATCCTCAACAAAATATTAGCAAACTGAATTCACCAATACATTAACAAGATCATACACCATGCCCAAGTGAGATTCATTCCTGGGATGCAAGGTTGGTTTAATACCTGTAAATCAATGAACATGAGATACGACATAAATGAAGGATGAAAATCATACATGATGTCAATAGATGCAGAAAAAGCATTTGACAGAATCCAACATCCAATTATGATAAAAACTCTCAACAAAACGTGGATGGAGGGAACCTACGTTGACATAGTAAAGCCCACATATGACAAACATATTGCAAACATCATACTCAATGGTGAAAAACTGAAAGCTTTTTCTTTAAGATCAGAAATAAAACAAGATGTACACTATCACCACTTTTATTTAACATAGTAGTAATGGAAGTCTTAGCCACAGAAGTCAGACGATGAAAAGAAATATAACACATCCCAATTGTAAAGGAAGAAGTAAAACTGTCATTATCTGTAGATGATATGATACTATAGAGAGAACCCCAAAAATTCCCCCAAAGAACTATTAGAACCAATAAATGAATTCAGTAAATATTCAGAAATAATTTGCATTTTTATACACCAATAATGAACTCTCAGAATGAGAATTTAAAGAATCTCATTTATAATTGCTTCAAAAAAAACACAAAATACCTAGGAATACATTTAATAGGTAAAAGACCTATACTCAGAAAACTGCAAGACACTGAAGAAAGAAAGTGAAGAAAATTAAAACAAACGAAAGGATATACTGTGCTCTTGGATAGGAAGAATTAACATTGTTAAAATGTCCGTACTACCCAAAGCAATCTATAGAATCAATACAATCCCTATCAAAATACCAATGCCATTTTTCATAGAACTAGATGAAATAATCCTAAAATTTATATAAACCCACAAAAGACCCTTGATGGCTACACCAATCTTGAGAAAGAAGAACAAAGTTGGAGTTATGCTACCTGACATCAAACTATCCTATAAGGCTGTAGCAATCAAAATGGCATGGCACTGGCATAAAAAGACACATAGATCAGTGGCATGGCACTGAATAGAGTGCTTAGAAATAAACCCATGCCTATACAGTCATTTAATCTATGACAAAGGAGGCAAGAATGTACAATGGGGTAGAGGCAGTCTCTTCGATAAATGATGTTGGAAGAACTGAATAGATACATGTAAAAATATAAAACTAGACCACTTTCTTATACCATATACAAGAACAAAATCAAAATGGCTGAAGACTTAAATGTAAGACCTGAAACCATAAAACTCCTAAAAGAAAACATAGGCAATAAACTTAGTAATATTTTTGGGGGACATATCTCCTCAGGCAAGGGAAACAAAAGAAAAACTAAACAAATGGGACCACATCAAATAAAAAGATTTTGCACAGCAAAGGAAACCATCAACAAAACGAAAAGACAACCTACCAAATGGGAGAAGATATTCACCAATGATACATCTAATAATGGCTTAATATCCAAAATTCATAAAGAACTCATAAACAACCCAATTAAAAAATGGGCGGAGGACCTGAATGGACATTTCTCCAAAAAGGACCATACAGACGGCCAACAGACATATGAAAAGATGCTCAATGTCACTAATTATCACAGAAATGCAAATTAAAATCACAATGAGATATCATCTCACACCTGTCAGGATGGCTAGCACCAAAAAAATCAACAAAAAACAAGCGTTGGCAAGGATGTGGAGAACAGGGAAATTCTCGTGCACTGCTGGTGACTGCAAATTGCTACAGCCACTATGCAAAACAGTATGGAGGTTCCTCAAAAAATTAAAAATAGAACTATCTTATGACCCAGCAATTCTACTTCCGGGTATTTATCTGAAGAAATCCAAAATGCTAATTCAAAAAGATATATGCGTCCCTACGTTCATCACAGCATTATTTATAATAGCCAAGATACAGAAGCAACCTAAGTGCCCATCGACAGACTACTGGATAAAGAAGTGGTACATACGCATATACAATTAAATATGATATATCTCAGCCACAACAAAGAATGAAATCTTACCATCTGCGACAACATGGATGAACCTAGAGGATATGCTAAGTTAAATAAGTCAGAGAAAGACAAATGCCATGATCTCACTTATATGCAGAATCTAAAAAACAAACTCACTCATAGATACAGGGAACAATCTAACGGTTTTCAGATGGGAGGGGAGTTGGGAGAGTGGGTGAAAAAGGTAAAGAGAGTAAGAAGTACAAACTAGTAGTTACAAAGTAGTTACAAAATAGTAAAGTACAGCATAGGGAATACAGTCAATAATATTGTAATAACTATGTATCGTGCCAGGTGAGTAGTAAACGGGGATCGCTTCGTAAGTTATATAAATGTCTAACCACTATGAAACTAATATAATACTGAATGCCAACTATAATTGAAAATTAAAAATTCACACTCAGATTTTATGTAAATTTCCAGAATGATAACTCATAAAAATAAATCTCAGTGCACTCTGAATCACTAAAAACAAGCAGCTGAAAATATTTAAAATAAACTCTTAAAACTAAAAAAAATAAAAATATGTAAAAATGGACAAAGGAATTGAGTAAAACATTTCTCCAAAAGATCAACAAATGGCAAATAAGCACATGGAAAGATACTTAACATTATTAGCCATTAAGGAAATGAATCCCCAAACCATAATGAGATGCCACTTTACACCCATTAGGATGGCTTTTAGCAAAAAAGCAGAAAATAACAAGTGTTGGTAAGGATGTGGAAAAATCTAAATCCTTCTGTATTGCTCGGAATGTAAAATGGTGCAGCTGCTAATGAAAAGCTTCATGCTCTTTAAAATGTTAAACATAGAATTATGTTAGACAGCAATGCCTAGTTATATACCAAAAAGAATTGAAAGCAGGGACTCAAACAGACAGTTGTATAGCATTATTCATAACTGTCAAAAGGTGGAAACTAAAAAGTAATGAAATTCTGATACATGCTACATGGATGAACCTTGCAAACATTATGCTAAGCGAAATAAGCCAGACACAAAAAGACAAACATTGCATGATTAAATTTGTATGCGGTATCTAAAACAGGCAAATTCATAAAGACAGAGTAGAGTAGAGGTTGCTATGGGTTAGGAGAATGGGAGGTTATTGCATCATGGGTATAGATTTTCTGCTTTGGATGATGCATAAGTTCTGGAAATAATTATTTGTGATGGTTGCACAGCAATGTGATGTACTAAATGCCACTGAGTTGTAACTTAAAAACGGTGAATTGTATGTATGTTTTATTTTACAATAAAAAAAGCATTAAAAATGATGTTCACTGCAATAGTATTACTTGTAAACAAAGAAACAAGGTACATGGAGAGAAATGAATAATTAAATCACGATGCACATGAACAATGTTGTATGTATACTTGAAACGATGGTGAATAAAAAAAATCTTGAAGCCCTATTAAGTGAAAGGAGCAGATGAGTGTCTAATGTACATTCCCATTTAAGTAAAGACAGAAAATTCCCAGATGGACACAGAAAAAAACCGCTCTCTCATCACCTCTGGGGAGGAAGACTGAAGGACTCTAGCAGAGGGAGATTTAATTAATTATTTATTTAACATTGTTTGACTTTCTTAACACATGCAGGTACTACTTTCACACTTAAAATTCTGAAATAGTAAATATACAATAAATATAGAGAAATAAACATTTATTCTACGTGACATGTACCATCTCTATGAAACCCAGATAAAACTTAGTATTAAGTTATAAAAAGCCAGTTGAAACAGGATGAAATTAGCAACACATGAAGAAACAGGTAAACAAACATTATTCACTTAATCTTTTTGTCCTCCAAGATCACTGCTTTTGCCTCACAGAACTTCAGAAATGAAAAAAGAATGAACACTTCAAAGAAATAAATCAAGACCTTAGAGGTAACTTGACACTCCTAAGATCAAAGATCTTGAGGCTGAAAGCAGCATCAAGATCTGTAATATAGGATTTCTGGCTCTTGCACCTGTCTTGCTGCGTGCTAGGTCATATGGTTATAACGAATAATATAAAAATTAATGTGAACCTGTGACTCTCCTAGCAAGAACATTGCTATGTGATAGCTAATCAAAAGAACCATAAACAAAAACGGCAGAGAAAAATACTTATAATGAAATACATGTATATGTATATATCTACACATACTTTTAGCACTGTACCTGAAATCTCAGCAAAAGCAATAAGATATAAGAAATGGGAGGTATAAAGAATTATCAAAATAGTAATTATTTGTAGATGATATGATCTCTCAGGCAGATAATCCAAAGACCTAACAGAGCATTAGATATAACAAAGGAGCTAGGCAAGGTTGTTGCATAATAATAACACTAAGATGGGGGCGGGGGGAAGCAACAAAAATTACTTTAAGGAAGTAATTATAAAACACAAAAGACCTGCATTAATAGACAAATATATCATAAAAACATTACCACAATATTGAATAATGTAGGGTAAAACTGTCTATTGTCCCCAATGTAAGCAATAAATTAATGCAATCCCATTTATTCCAATATATGGTTTTTGTTTGGTTGTTGGTATTAGACATTCTAAAATTCATATGGAAAAGTAATGGTCTAAGAATAACCACGACAGTCCTAAAAACTAAGGAGGGAGAACTTGCATAAAAAGACAAGGATGTTATAAAACTACCATAATTAAAACAGTGATGTTGGTTCAGTAGAGTTTGATATTAGGTTGGTGCAAAAGTAATTGCGGTTTTTTGCAATTATTTTTAACCTTTTAAAGCGCAATTACTTTTGCACCTACCTAACAGAGCATAGAACCCAAAACAGAGCTCATAGATGCAGCATTACAATTCGTGGAAAGGCAGACCACTCTACAAGTGTTGAGACAACTATCTTTCCATATAAGGGGAAAAAATGAAATTAGATCCCTATCTCAGACTATACATCAGATTAATTCCAGATGTTTCAAAGACCTAAATTCAACATATGAAACCTTAAAGTTATTAAAAGACCTAGGAGAGTATTTTTATAGCCTCAAGCAGGGAAAGGAGAGAATAAGGAGAAGAGCATTACAGGCAGAGGAAATAAAATGACAACTGGCAGATAGTGTCATATGTAATATGGAAATAATACCACCTACCACACAGCAATAATGAGATTTAAATAAGTGAAGTTCTTAGAACACTGTCTGACATATAACCTTTTAATAAATGTAAGTTTCTCTCATCCTGGTTCTTCCACTTACTAGTGTGAAACTGGGTAGCTGACGCCTCGCTTTCCTTAATAGTAAAAGAGAGAAAATAGGGGTACCTACCTTATTGGGTTCTTGTAAGAGTTAAATGACTCTCTCTATATAAAGTGCTTAGAACAGCAACTGATATACAGTGAGAGCTCAATAAGAGTTAGTAAGAATAATGCATTGCATTTACAAAAAGTAACTGTTATCCTATTACATCCAGAATGAAGAGCATGTTAAAGTAAGTGCATGTTTAGGATTCTATTTAGATGGTAGCTCTGGTAGGAATGTGGAGAATAGACTAAGGGGGGAAAAGCTGAAAGCTTAACAGTTAAACGGCTATTTTAATTTGTCAAGCCTAAACACAGGTAATAATGAGTGAAAGAAAGTTTGAAGGCAGAGTTCATGGGATCTGAGGACAGATTAGACAGGTAAAGACAGAGCGCAAGTGCCACCAATGACAATTCCCAGGTTTCCCAAATGGTTGACTGCTAAAGTGATGATGCAGTGAATTGAGATGAGGTTGAAAAATACGGGAAATGTTTTCCACCTTGTTACTAAAAACTTATCTCTGCTCCACATTTTAAGATCTGGAATTATCTTACATGTTTGTAATCAGCATCTAACTAAAACTTCATGCTGTTTGAAGTTTTGCCTTCAGAAAAACTGCTGTATAGAAAGTATTTTGATGTTCCATCAACTAATTTTCTGAAGTAGCACATCGTATGAGCCATAAATTTCTTTAAAACCATTATGGGTTTTATAACATATTACCCATCTGTGCTTTTGAATTCTCCAACACACAAACAACAAAAAGCTTTGTTTCATGCTGGCCTTACTTACAAATGATTCTTACCATGATTGGCTTGCCCTGAAATGTTTTCACTTCTTCTCTCAAGTATTTAAAAGCCTATTAACAAAGCAGAAAGGAATTTTCATTAGTATTCAAACATTTCACTAAAGCCACCTTTATTTTATCAAGAGAGTTTGGTATTAGCAACTCTCTCTAAACTAAACAATAAAAAATTCTGAAGGTGATTCCATTATGCAGGTGATAAGGAATGAAAAAGTAAAAATTTACTGTAGATTACCTACTATGGATTATTGAAAATGCACAAAATTCAAAACCAAACCAAAATGTCACTACATATCAATTCAAAAATGGTTCAGACAGCTTTCCTAGGTGAAGCACTGGAAAAAAAAGCGGGGTGGAATGCAGCCGGTTAGCTCAGTTCGTTAGAGTGGGTGCTCTTAACAAGGTTGCCAGTTCGATCCCCACATGGGCCACTGTGAGCTGCGCCCTCCAAAACTAGATTGAAACAACTACTTGACTTGAGCTGATGGGTCCTGGAAAAACACACTTAAAATAAAAAAAATTAAAAAAAAAAAAAAAAAGTGAGTGGTTTTAAAATGCCATTAGATATGTTTTTGTTTCAAAGTAATACTACTTATCTTTGAGTAGAACATGATAAAAATTAAAAGTAAAATCACTGTATCAAAATTCCAAGAATCAGAAAGGAAGTAGTGTATTGCGGGCCTAATATGTATCAGAAACATTAACTACTGAATACATGATTCCCAATCCCCACATTAATTTTAAAACTGTGTTAACTTTTTTATTGATAGACAACAAACTGTTCTTAAATTGAAACTGAAAAGGCTTCAGGAAGATGATCGAAAAGGAAACTAATTAATAAACAAAACCAAAAAGGTGAACAAAGTGCTCAACAATCACAATCTTTACAAACAGTACTGAAGGCACACATTTTCTCAATCAAAATATACCACTACTTCTTTTACCAGCAGGACTTGAAATCAGAAGAGAAATTTTTTTCCTCACCTCTTGTGCATCTGTGTCTGACTGGAAAGTGATATACCAGTTGCTATTGTGTGCAAACTCACAACTTATCACCTTGGGACAGTTTTCATTTTTAAACAAAGCTTTCACTTCCTGAAAAAGAAAAACTTTAGTTATCTAAAAAATATATTGATGGCTATATTTTTCATTTCATATCATTTGGTCCTTTCTTTTTCTTTGTTAACTGTTTATGCCTTCTGCCCATCTTTCTATTGAGAGTAGATGTTCTGGAACAAAAACATACAGTATAGTTATAGAATAAATTTTGTATGTGATTTAGCAATGGAATTTATTTTATAATCAGCAAAGCTGAAGCATTTCACTCCTACGGGCATTTTCCTTAGAGTAAAATCTCTCCAGTCTTGCCATTATAAAAAAAAAAAAGTATGTCTCCCATTAACATTTTCATGTATTCTCATTCAATCCAGATGTTTTGTCTACATCAGACTGATTCATAGGCATGAACCCTTGGGCAAAAAATGTCTTCCCTTTTCCATAATTGATGTAACTGAACTAAAATTCCAACAAATATATGGATTTGGAAAAAGACAGTTACCAAAATTCAGAAATATTTAACAGTTAATAACTTGAATGCAGTTTATAAAAGGAAAGAAAAAAACTGGAAGTGAACATTAAGAATCCCTAAAACATTATAGAAGAAAAGGAAACAGTATCTGCTGAAATACCACCCAAGGTAAGACACTTATTTATTCCTGAAAACAACCCTGTGTTGAAGATTTTATCATCTCCCTTTCCCAGTTGAGGAAATGGTGGCTCAGACTGTTTAACCTAGCTACACTACCACAAAGTGAACTCAAACCCAGCTTTGTATGTCTCCAAACTCCATTTTGTCTAATAACTATTTGAATACAAAGAGAAATTTAGTAGTAACCAATAATTCCCAAATATCAAAAGAATCTGATTTGGTTAAACTGTCCCACAAAATATCACTAGGTATCAATTAAAAAAAAAAGACAATTATTAAGCTGATTGGACAATCAACATGGCAACAGTGAAGCCTAACCTGTATTCTAACTCCCTCAAATGTTTAACTCACTGTCTCTACTCGGGATGAAATTTCTTAAGTCAAATACTACTTGAAATAAGTGATCAACCAGCTGAGTTTCGTGATGTTTAATGAAAGTGTTAAAATATCACCAAGTTCAGTTAATACAATTCCTATCCACTCCAGATTTACATTTTTGGAGAACTATCTACAGAACTATTAGATTGTCTGCCACCAATTGATCTCTACCTTTCAAAACGCCATGGATATTCTCCAAATATTTGTAATTCCCTTAAAATGTATAATGAATCAATTTACTGAAATCCTAGTAAAAACCCTATTTTCAGCCTTTATCATTTTTCTTTAGGGAAGAGGTATGCTCATAGATTTACTTTCCCAAATATAAGAAGTCTGGATCTAAAGTAATCAACAATTTATTCCATTTGAGAAGAATCTTTAAGGTCAAAACCCAAATCCGTTCATTTTCATTTGAATTTCAGTGATTACTGCCTAGCTAGACTTTCTCTGGCTACTTTAGTCATTTGCACTTCCTTTACTTTTTTTTAAATGAACATTATGTTGATGATTTTGTCCTTTTATTTACTGTTTTTCATGTGGTTGAGCTCCTTAAGAAATCAGACTACGAATTACAATAATTATAAAAATGATAATGGCTAATCTTGGAGTATTTTATATGCAACATACTGCTCTAAGCTCTTTATATACTAACTCAATTCTCACAACAATTTTATGGTCACATATTACTATTATCCCATTTAACAGATGAGATTTGTTAAATAACTTATCCAAGGTCATAGAACTAGCAAATAAAAAAGCTGGAGTTCAAATCCAGGTAGTTTGGTTGTAGAGTTCAGGCTCATATACTCTATATTGTTTCTTAATATTGCAAATACTCTTACCATTCTGCACTCTTCCTTTCAATTTGTTACTTTTGACATATAATTCATAATTTTAAATGAAAGATCTATCTAATGACAGTTTCTTTTCTAATTTCTCTTACTGTTTCTAAGTTTAGGAAACTTTCATTCTGGAGATATAATACTGGACAAAAAACCTAACTTCTAATGTGTCAAATTTGTTAGGTGGCAAGAGTCTAAATTTTTTTAAAAATGGTTAATCAATTACCATTTATCAGTTACTAATTAATACTTCCCATGTCTAATCTATTAAGCCTTAACTGGACAACTTAGTGTGAAGCTATGTGGCTTGGTAGTTAAGAAACATGGGCTTTGGAATCAGAGAGATCAAGTTCAAACCCAGACTCTGTCCTTTAATCAGCCCATGTATCCTTAGGCAAGTTATTTAACCATCCTATGGCTGTTAACTTTGTAAAACAGACAATAAAACCTTAGGCTTTAAACAACTAAAGTACATTGCACAATACTCAGTAGAATCTAATTATTAAACAATGTTGTTATACACACATTATTGCAGAAAAGGGACTATTTCTGGACTATATTGTGTCATTTAAATATTATTTTATTTTTGTACCTGTACTATATTATCTTTATAACTGCAGCCTTGCTTTATATTTGCTAACCAGTAGGGTTAGTCCTGGCCCATTAGTCCTTATTCCTATTTTTCTTCTTCATTCCTCAGTCTGTTCTTTCCGATAAATCCTCAAATTCCCCAAAGAGCCTATTTATATTTTAACTGCCATTCAGTCGAATCAGTAAGTTGAAAGTTACTCCCACTGCGGTACTCAGTCTTCCCTCCTTAGAACACAGAATTACATTTTCTCCCTTCCTCTGCACCATTCTTCAAGTATTGCAAAATTTACACAACAAATTCGTATTTATCCTAGTCACAGTAATAGAAATGAGGGCCTTGAGATACTTTGTTGTTTAGGCTCCTCCAATTTAAAAGGTAAAGAATATTTAGCTTTAACAACGCTTAATGATTTACCTACCTCTATTGGTGTTGTTTCAGGAATCTCTCTAAGAATCACAATGCAACGCTTATGACTTGGTCTCACTTTCTCGCCCTTCTCATCAACTTGTACCATGGGAGAAGCTGAAATTTAAAAAAGGGTTTAATTCAAAAGTGACAAATAGAGACATTAGTGCCATTAAAAAGCTCACTTCTATTTCCAACTGAATAAATTAGCAGAGGTTACTATCCTAAAGAAATTAAGTTGTAGTATCAAAGATTAGTTACAATAAAATATGTTGAGATTAATATGCAAAAAACATTGTCAAATGTTATTCTTTGAATATTCAGAGTACCTAACTTTGTGACTTGGCACTAGGTTGGAGTTGGAAAATACCCTTCAGTGAGCATACAACACATATCTAATAAGGCAATTTCCCTATATACAATTTCCAAATTCCTTACTTCAAGAGAGAACAAAAACCAGTGTACTTGCATTAGCCAACCCCTACTGTAGGAAATGTAAACAGCTCTAATATGTCAAGAAATTCTTTTAAAAATGATAATTTAAGAAGCACTTAAACCAAGAATTATGCACAAATGATTATAATCTTTCCTTGATTTTAACATATTTACTTACTTACTACAACAGAGACCTAGAAGCCATCTTTTAGATGCCGATTTTGAGGAAATACTGAATAAAGACAATACTATACAGTCAAAACTTTTATTAGGTTCATACAAAAGTAACTGCGGTTTAAAAGGTTAAAAATAATTACAAAAACTGCAATTACTTTTGCACCAACCTAATATTTCCAGTCCCTTCAGAAAGAGATAATATGCTACATGTCACCCAACAGGCAAGTACAGAGAAAAAGGAAGTAGTTAAAAAAAAATGGCTTGGGTATTAGTGCTAGGTTCCAGCACTTAGAGATGGGGGGTTCTGCTTGTCTCGGCCAATTTTTTTATGTTGAGAAGACTGGGTCATTTTAAGAAATGTCTGTACAAACCAATCAGATATTTCATAAATGTGTTTAGCATTCTGAGAATGGAAACCCTCTACTCCCATATAGTAAGTCTATTATTAGACTTGCTATATTTAACTTTTAAATATTTCCAAGAACGTATTTCATATAAAAATGAAGATGTGCCTTTATTCAATCAAGTAGTTAACAAAACCCACATAAGAGCAGTTACCAAGAAATACTGATATAAGATAAAAACAGTAAAAATTCTTAGAAACTCAACCTGAAACTATAAATTCTTTACCAAATTTTAGAGCAGTTTTGTCAAACTGTAGGTTACAACTCTTTAGTGGGTTGTAAAATAAATTTACAATAAAAGAAATGAGTTCACTGCAAGCATTTAATATTAATCTGTGTAACTAACATTTCAGTTGTGTGTGGTTGTGTGGCATATGTGGTATATACGAAGTTTCATGTATAATATACTTCGTCTTGGGTTCAAATGTTTGAAATAGATAGCTTTAGAGGGTGTGAAAATGACACATAAAGCTTTCTAATAGCTCAGAAAACAGAGACTTAATTGCTAATATGTGTGAGTGGTTATCAAGATGAACAAGCAAGGTGTGGAATTGACACAGAAGCTATATACCAGTCAGTAAAAATAAATTACTGAAATAGAATAGCAAAAAATAGGGAGTCAAAAACAATTCCCTGTATGATCAGTAATCAAAAGAATATTTAACTTTTTGACTTGAAATAAGCTAAAAGGTATGATTTACATACATCTCAACACTTCGAGAATTAGATCAGGGTCTGTGGTTAGCTTTTTTATTTCTTCCATGTTGGCAACGGTCCAAATTGGGATAAATTGATCACTGTCCATTTGAGATATCAGGTAAAGATCCTTTGACAAATTTTCTCTGAAAAAAATAAACAGAAGCAACAGTCCTATAAAACAATCTCTTAAAAGCACCTAAAGCAGTGCCTTATTCACTTTTGTCATTAAGTCTAGGAAACCAAAATTATGCTATCAGAAATAAGATAGTCAACTATGAAAACACATAATATATAACAGATATACTCTAACAACTTCCAGAAAGTTTCTTAATCCCCAAATACATTGGGCTCAAACAGTTCTGAATAAGGGGTTTTATGGAATTATACTGATATGGAAAGAAACTTAGTATTAAATTTAAAAGTATGTTACAAAATATTATATATGGTGTAGTTCCAGCTTATAAATACTTTATCATTGATGTTAGAATATGCAGTTTAAACCATGAGCTGGGGCCGACCCGGTGGCACAGGTGGTTGGAGCGTCATGCTCCTAACTCCCAAGTCACCGGTTCAATTCCCTCGTGGGCCAGTGAGTGGTGCCCTCTACAGCTAAGATTGTGAACGTGGGCTGATGAGTGCTGCCGTGAGCTGCTGTGTGCCGCCATGAGCAGCCGGTGGCTAGTGTGAGCTGCCGTGGGCTGCTGTGTGCTGCCGCGAGTGGCCGGTGGCCAGCATGAGTGGCCAGCAGCCAAAGAGAGCTGCTGTGAGCAGCCGACTGACTGACAACCGGCAACCGACTGTCTCAGCCGAAGGGAACGCAAGGGTCATAATACCAGCGTGGGCCAGGGAGCTGTGTCCTACACAACTAGACTGAGAAACAACGGCTTGAACTGGAGGAGGAAGGGGGAGGGAGATTTAATAAATATGTTTCATTTTTTATTTAAATTTAAATAATAAATTTACAACATTTAAAATTAAGACAAAATTCTTTAAGATACAAACACTTCTAACTTACCAATAAAACCATGTTTAACAAACTGAAGTAAAATCAAATTCATATCTTATTCACATCAAGTCTTTGAAGCAGTCTGATTATAAATAGCTATAAGTCTGCCTAAAAGCCACCTTCTCAGTGACCATCTTATTCAAAACTGAAACCACCCAAGCACTACTGATTCCTCTTCCCCTGCTTACACTGCTCTATTTTTTTCCACAGTGCTTGTCACTTAACACATTTCTAAGTTGATTACTTAATATGTTTATTGTTTTGGTTCCCCCAGCCAGAACAGAACACAGGTTCCATGAAGGATCTTTGTTGTTCAAAAATGTGTTTCAAAGCCCTAGTGATTGGCAGAGTAAAGTCAAAGGCCCTTACATTCAAATGTTATTAAAATAGAACAGTTACTTTTTTAAGGTTAGAATTGTCAATAGGTGGTGATTTGTTTTGGTAAGGAAAAATGAGAATAAAAAGGATACTAGTAAAGGTTAAACTCACTTTAGCACCAAAGAAGGAACATGCTAATATCACCCTAATCAGTAAGATATTCTTGAAGAACTTGAAAATAAGACAACTGTAAATTTTTTGCATAACTAAAAAGTTATATCCTAAATCAACTTTGACTTTCAGCAGGTCTATTCTTATAAAATTGTGTGCGAAATCCTTAAAGAAACAGTACGTCACAGAAGTCAAATTAATGGATGTAACATCTAAGACGTGAATATTCATGACTAATACCTGACTTGTATTAATGGTAATTTTGCTGAGCTACAAATGTCAATTACCCAGCTGGTTTGAACTGTATCACAGCTTTGAATAGAATGTAGTAGATCATGACGAGCAAGAGCTCCCACTGCAACAATCAAAAACGTTTAAATTACAAAAGTCATGTTTTCAATGATAAAGGAGAGCTGTGGAAGCTACAGGACAAAATGAAATTCCAGAAAGATGATCTTTTTTTCCAGAGGGCATTTGCAGATCCTGGACCTGAGGGAAACCAGCAGAACTTTCAGGAGTTGCAAAGTACTGGCATTATGAATTGGAAACTAAAGGAGCCCCCAACACACAACTGTTTACTGAGTTCTAAGAAAGAAGGTAGAAGATTGGGAGCCAGGTTTAAAAAGCAGAGTAAAATCTCTGTGGTCTTGTGGAAGTTCCAGTGGAAGGAGGAACGTTGCATCAAACATAAGATAGGTCTCCTCCACAAACATTTGCCAAATTTTGAAGCTTTTATGGGATAAGAGGCTAAAGAGCTAATCTAAAACCTCTGAAGAACACAACTAAATCTCCCTTGGTGTTTCAGGACTGAGGTAATAGAAAACTGCCAACTTCTAAATCAAAAGCCTGAAAAGGTCATGCCTGAGGAACAGACATAAATTAAAGGTGGACTGAGTCTAATTAAAATGGCTGCTCAGCCCTGACCCAGATTAATTCCTGACTGAATTGAAGCAATCAATTTGTTTCTGCCTACCAGAAGAAAGTTCAAATCTTTTCTTGAAGGAAAAATTGTCACTTGCAGTTTCTAGCTTCTTTTATATGTAATGTCCAGCATATAATCAAAATTTATAAGATATGCAAAAAGGCAGGAAATTATGACAGAGAATCAAGAGAAAAAACTCTGAATATAAGCAGACACAAAATGATTCAATTAGTGGGCACAGATTTTAAAATACCTATTACAAGTATGTTACAGAAAATGAATTGTATCATAGGCATACCTGACTAGAGAAAAGAAAAGCCAGAAGGTTCTTGCTTTTATTCTAGGGCCTGTACTAGATTATGAAGACAAAGAAAAAAAAGGAGGGGAAGAAAAGGGAGATATTCAGGATGAAGAATCAATTAAACCTGAGTCACGGGTGTATTATGTGTAAAGATATGAAGAAGTCTGATAAAATGCAGGTTTCTAGCTTGAAAAATTGGTTCACTACCTGTCACCAGATATAGGAAAAATAGAAAGCATTACATTTGCATGCATATACAAACTTCTATTTATTTTGTAAGGGGCAGTTTTACATATTGAAGTTTTATGATATCTAAGCTATAAATATATCTATGTCTTGTCTGTAAATACGACATCTTAAAACGTTTGCCTGAAAGAACTCCTTATTTAATAGAAGACATTGGTAATATAATATCAGTGCTTATCCACCTACCTTGCTAAAAATAACTATGATCAAAGGTTATAAAAGCCAACTAGAAAAAATATAAATTAAGAGATAATCACTTTTTTGAGAATCCTAAACCTGAATATGTTCATAGGAAAAGTCTCCAAGAGAAATTTCATTATCTTTCTACTGAAAATAGATCCTTTGCAAGTTCAACTTGGACATCCTGAAATCTAGTTAAGACATTCGTGTATACTGAAGAATGATACCAAAAATACATCACTGAAGGAAATAAAACCATCATTCTTCCACTCTATTTCACAGGTATTTTACATTTAGTAACCAAACAATTCAAAAAAGGAGAACTATCAATTAAAAAAATGATAGTGAGGGCGGCCGGTTTGCTCAGTGGTTAGAGCACAGTGCTCATAACACGAAGGTCACCGGTTCGATTCCAACATGGGCCAGTGAGCTGCGCCCTCCACAACTAGATTGAAAACGACGTGACGTGGAGCTGATGGGTCCTGGAAAAACATACTGTTCAATAAATAAATAAATAAATAAATAAATAAATAAATAAATAAATAAATAAATAAATAAAATGATAGTGTACCGTGAAAAACAGAATTCTAATTGTTTCTTCAGACATTCTTTTAGGTCTTCTGTAGAAATTGCTGAATTGCTTTCTCCTGGTGGTAGTAAACAAGAGGAAAAAGTTACTACCAAATTACCAAGGTGGTAAACATTACCCATTGTTGAACTGAGAATAAGTTTCAAAGTATGCACAAATTAAACTCATCACAAAACTGTATATTTAATTATTTTTAGACTAGATAGCTCAAAGTCTAAATTTCTTTCAACCTGTCCTTCATTCTTTAGATAGATTTCACATAAGTTTATAAACAATTTTATCAAATAATTAACAAAGCACCATTTATACTAACATACTTGGCTAGCATATTATAAAATACTACCACAAATACTTTAAAAATGTGAAAACTATTTATTCCTTTGATGAAAACTCAAAGAACAAAAGTAACAGTAATCTACCCCGGCGCCGCTCGTGGCACAAAAGTAACAGTAATCTACCCCGGCGCCGCTCGTGGCGGGCCCAAGTCCTTCTGATCGAGGCCCAAGTCCTTCTGATCGAGGCCCAAAAGAAAAAACAAAACAAAACAGAAAGTAACAGTAATCTAAACTTGAAGACAGTAACTAGTTAAACAAATTGGGATATATATATGTATAAACATACATGTGTATGAGTGTGTATAGAGAGTGACACACACACACATATTCATGTTATTGGTAGCAAATCTGATGTTAGTCACATTCTTTAAACTTCTATCTCTTAATATTCTTTCCATTCCTTAATGTTAGAGCACCATTATCTTCCTGGGAATATTTAAAGCACTCAAACATCCTAAAGGATCAGACCTACTCTGTAATAGTCTTCTATGCTTTCTATTATTTAACCCAGAACATGAGACTTTTTTTTCAGGACTCAAGCCTGGAAAACCATCACTCTCTTATTAGACTCTCACACAAAACATTAAGACGCAAAGTATATAACCTGTCCTATTCTTAAATAACATTAATAATTAATTTCTTTTAAATACACAGACAATAGGATGTATATGTAAAGATAAATTTTGTACATGATTTTACCACTACCTTATCTTATTACTCAAGATTCAAAGTGATATAAAATATTAAACTAACTTCATTAAAATGAACATAAGCATCTATTTCTATATATTAAATAAACTTCATCCACCCAAATGCTAGCTAAATGAGCAATAACTTCATTTAACTTCCCAATGTCATTATAGCAAACTTATTAAACACCAACTGGTTGCCACATCAGTTAAACTAACTGTGTTCAATAGTCAGTAGTTAGGTATATTATGACCACAAGTAGGGAGTAGAACCTACCACCTTAAATTATCATATGGACATACCACCCCACTCCACTTCAGAAATCAAATTACAAGCCAACAGACCTTAGAAATCTAGTCCAAGTATTTATAATAAATAAGGAAATTGAAGTTAAAGGTTTATATGCCTTCACAGAAGTCAGAACTAAGCAGTGATAGAAATGCCTAACTTCCCCATCCCATTATATTTATTTTCCAGAGACCCTTTAGAAATTAGAAAAATAAAGTTAAGCAGTTAAGGTCTATGGTCCATTTTTAGTTTCTTTTAAATTTCATACATTTAAATCCAATCAAATACTAATCCATGTCAATTAAATGAATGCAAGAAAAATATGATTCACAAGTTGAATTATAATAGGACCATGTTTTTAACACAGCCTTTTCCTTAAAATTAATCCCCACAATTCCACATTAATAAATGCATTTCAAACTGACAAAAGTGATGGGAAAATTGATAGAACTTTACAATGATCACAACTAATAGACCAAGAAACTTGGACCCTATGGAAGACTGTAATTTAGGTCCCTTTTAACTATTTTGACTATTTTTTTCCTTTTACTTTAATTTCACACTTTCCTTTAATAGGCTATTTAAAGTAAATATTCTTTTTTTAATTACAATGTTTTTGTTTGGTCATCTAAAAACAGTATTTATAGCAATCACCTAACATCTCATTAACATAAACTTCTTTCCAAATAAGAAAATAAAATGATCAGTGCCATAGGTTTATGAGAACAATGATAAGAAGACTCGCACACTGCATTCTCATTTTACCAATAAAACCATAAAGTTTACCAGAAACGTCATATATTTGGTAACTCAGATCTTCTGGCCCTAAAATCATTCCATCAGTTGATTCTTCAATGCCTGCAGAATTTCTTGTGGTTTCACAAGATGAATACATTACTTCATATTCCTTACACATATCATCTGAAAGCTCTGTATTACCTGTACGAAAGAAAACATAGTGAAAATAAATAGGAATTCTTCAAATCCTATCTTTAGGAACTCTGTAACAAGATTTCAAGGAATTCTACCAGTTGGGAAAATGTCCACATGGTTTTAAGTTAAGATTTCTCTTCCCAAGGGAGATATATTTTGATGATTATGGATAAGCTAAAATGATTAACAATATAAACTTATATAGCACTAGCTATGTATCAGACAGGTTAACGAATTTTATTCATTTAATTCTCAGGAAATCCTATTGCAAAAGTTATTATTAGTATTGTTTTACATATGAAGGACACAAAGGTGAAGTCATTTGCCAAAGGTCAAAGAGTGAGTAAATAGCATTGCCAATGATGGTAGATCAAAACTAATTTATAAATACCACATTATAAATGAGTTAAATGCTGGACCCAAAGATATAAGTACAGCTATGATTTGAAATTAGTGACAATTCATTCATACTAGATATGAGAACTGTGTACAAACTACATATTAAATACTTATAAATATATTTAATGAAATAATCAAAGGATGTACCCCAAAGTTCTATAAACTGGTTTGGCCACATGTTGAACCAAAATGTGATTTGTTCTGATAAAATATTTCGGACTTACCCTCAGGATGGGACCCTGATGTGGCTGCTGTTTCATGCCAAGAGTTTTCAGTTCCATGAGTTACTGGGGTGGCATCAGTATTTCCAGGAGGAATTTCTTGCCATACTTTGGCATTAGGATTTAAACCAGCTCCTTTAGATGTTACCTGCTAAATAATCAAAGGATCTATTTGTAAATTTTAAAAGGCAGTGCTCTAAAAGTACAAATTTAGATACAAGACTTTTCCATCACTTAAATGTGAAGAAAACCTTCAATATTAAGTAATTTAATAATGATTAAATATTAAATAATATTTTGTTTTAAGCTCAACTTGAAAATAGAAGTCTTTTTAAGTAGATGAACTTGAAATGTATAAAATTTAACTACCTACCAATAAAAAACTTCTCTATAAAATACTGTTAATGTAGAAATACTGCTTTTACATCAACCTGCTTGCAAATGTCATAAAACTTATTCAAACTTTCACACATCTTTGACATTAGTGTGTTTGTGTACCTAGAGCAGATTTTTGAATTATCCAGAGTCATTTTCCAAAGTATATACTTTTTATTGCCATCCAAGCTGTGACAGAGATTTGTGAGGATGAATGATTCTATCACTGGAAATTTCTTCCCAAATCAAAAACATCAGTTTGCCTTACATTAGAATGTGCTTTTCCATTTGTCCTGAAATAGTATATCCTTAATGTCCACAACAAGACTATGTAACATACCGTATTACCGTCTAAAGTGACCTTTTGCATATATCATCTAATCACAGACACAGAGGTGAAAAGTAGAAATGGCTCACAGTATGAAGTGTGGGAAGGAGAAGAGTATTCAAAAGATGGAGAGAGAGGAAGAAAGCAGGATACAAAAACATACTTCTCTCACCTCATTCAAGCAAGCAGGGCTTGATCCTTCCAAGTACATTAATGACCCTTCAAAAAGTTTACTCCCTTTCCAGAAAGTTACTTTTAACTGCCGTCTTAGCCATAGGCTTCTCCCCTGGATGGCAGGCACCAGAAGGTGGATGCAAAGGGTAAGGAATTAATTATTCAAGCTTATGACCTGCAAATCCTGGGGACTCAGCTTTCGTGAAAAATAACTGGTACACACTGAGCCACTTACCAGGAGGTAGTTATAAATTCTGCGTACATGGAGGGAGTTCTTACAACTGACACTGGCTCACAGGGTAAAAACAAAAAATCAGCCTTTAAGGTATCACCAACACCCAAATATGGCAAACGAAAGCAGGACTCTGGGAAGGCAGAACTGCAGTCCCCAGAGTTGCGGAGAAGACTCTGGGAGGCCTAACTGTACTTCCTGCAATCATGTCCTATGAAATTCCTCTATAACCTTTTAATCTAAATAAATCATTTTTTACTTGAGTTTCCATACTGTGCAACTACTATGACTAACATGACTTAAATGTATGAACCAATGAAACATTGTTTAATTACACTTTACAGCTTGCCATATATTTTCTGATTGCTCATCAACTGAAATCCAATTTGGGAAAAAGGAGAAAGCTCAGACATAACGTCCTTTTCCATGTCAAGGTTCATTCACATTTTGGGAGCAGGGCTGGGCCTGAAATGGGGTGGTAGTGCTTACTTCAGCAGCACATATGCTGAAATGGTGATGGTAGTGGCAGTAGTTTATCGCTGACACTGTTTAGAACTGGCAGATACAGGATAGTAACAACTATAGCCTTTTAGTCAATTTATTGCTTTTAAATTCTCTACAGACATTTTACTAACAATTGTCACCCCAATAAATTAAAAAAAAAAAAAAATTCTCTACAGACAATACACCTCCTTTCTGCCTTCACCATAGCATACCCTCCCCCCACTTTGCCTTTAGAAGTGAGGCGATTACATGTGATTTGGGAAGTTAGGTACAGCTTAATTTCTGACTGATAGCCAAAAAAACCCTGAAGACATTGTGATAGCCTAGCCTTCTGCCATGTAAACAGCATTTAATTTGATATTAAGTATTTTAATAGAAGAAAATCTATGTACCTACTTATCCTCTCTCTCACTTTCCTTAATTCTGAAAATACCAGTTTTTTTCCTACCCAAGAAAATGGCAAATAATAAAGACTACAACTCTCAAAAAAAATCAAACTTCTGAATCTTGATGAATACAATGAAAAAGTAAAAAACTCAATAAACGAATAAAATCTATGTATGAAAAAGATACAGAGAAGGAACCATATACCTACTAGAAATACCCCTAACTTATAGAATTGTTATGTAGAGTAGTATGTGGCTTTAGTAAAGCAAAATGGGAATTATTTCAAGGTAGTTAATAATTATTACCTAAACATATTATATAATGGTTGAGGCTCTAGAATCCCACTTGAATTCAAAGCCCAGCTCTAACATTAACAATTGTATGACAGTGAGAAAATTTAACTCATCTGAGTGTCATCTGAGTTACAGCTGTACCTCAGCTGTAAACTGAGGTAAGAATTCCTTATTTTAAGAACTAAACTGTATTAATACTTGAAAGGCAATTAACACTCAGTATAAATACCTTGTATCTTTTTTTACAAAGCATGTTGGTTTTGAATAGAAGGTGATTCGACTGCCTCACTACACAAACACTACTGCATTCTATCAAAATAACTGCAAGGTGAAGTTAAAAGTTAAATGTAAACTATTATGTCATAGAAAATTAGCTTTGAAGCAACAGATGCAAATCACAAAAGATAGATGGGTGACTAGAGAATATAAAACTGCAACAAAAAACTAAAAATAAGCCTAGTAAAATTAAATTCTAGGAAAAATACATACATATGTATACAAATATGAAAATAAAATACCATTTTGCATTTATCAAATTAGCAAAGCACTTAAAAATAATTCCTACATTGGCATAAAATTTGCAAACTCATTCTTTACTGGAGATTGTATAAAATAGTGCAACTCATTCCCACATATTAACAATATAAGAGCCAAGAAATGGAATTAACCCAAAGTGAGATGAGGACAAAGGAAATTATGACACTCACTGGTAAAGTACTACACAGCCATGAAAAATTACAAAGATACATTACCGCATTTCATAAAACCTAAAGGGTACTAACATGTCGGAAAAAAAAATTAAACTATGACACACCAAATATTTTAAGATGTATCCCAATTTTCAGAAGTTACAATGTACATCTTAGGGTTGATGAAATATGAAACACATCAAAATGGAAAATGCTTTCACACAATGTAGTGAAAAAGAACCCATAACCATCATAACAAAAGCAAATGTGTTAAGCAGTTCTCTGAGCTAGGCACTATGCTGAATGCTTCACATTTCTCATCTACTTAAAAAAAAAACCTGTATGTACTAGTATCTCCCTTTTACAGGTTATCCTATGAGAAATAATATAACCAACTAAAGACACGCAGAGTTTAAATATGAAGTCAGTATTAACCATACAATGATCACAACTCATAAATTATTACAACTACAAAAAGTACATAAACATGTGGATACGAGCTAGAAGAGAACATGATATCTGCTACAATAACCAGATCAGAGACTTCTCTCCCTTGTAAAGCATTTCATTAATAAAGTATTCTATTAAAACACTGCTGCAAGTTTTAGTCATAAAAATATGAAACTTGGCCAGCCCGGTGGCTCAGGCAGTTAGAGCTCCGTGTTCCTAACTCCGAAGGCTGCCGGTTCGATCCCCACATGGGCCAGTGGGCTCTCAACCACAAGGTTGCCAGTTCAATTCCTCGAGCACAGCAAGGGATGGTGGGCTGCACCCCCTGCAACTAGCAACAGCAACTGGACCTGGAGCTGAGCTGCGCCCTCCACAACTAAGACTGAAAGGACAACTTGAAGCTGAACGGCGCCCTCCACAACTAAGATTGAAAGGACAACTTGACTTGGAAAAAAGTCCTGGAAGTACACACTTCTCCCCAATAAAATCCTGTTCCCCTTCCCCAATAAAAAACAATATGAAACTTAAAAAAGCATATTACACCTATTAAGAATTTTTCAAATCACAGCATAAATGTGTTTACTATATTAAAATCAAGTATGCTGTGCTTTTTGTGCCTCTGAGTGTCTATAGTATTATTTTAGTTTTATACCAATCACTATTTATTTAAATTTACATAAATGTTGACTATTTCCTATGATCATCATTCTTTCTTGCATTTCAGACCTTTCTTCTGGAATCATTTTCCTTCTTCCCCCAAAACATCACTGATCGATTTTTTTTGTTAAGTAATCTCTCAAATTGTGATTTATCTGAAAATACCTTTATTTTCACCCTCTACCATTGCTGTATACAGAATTCTTGCTAGGCACAGATTCCCTCTCAGCCCATTAACAGACATCCGCACTACCCTCTGGTTTGCAGAAATCAGTCCAGCTGTCTGTCATTCCTAATCTCTCTTTTATCTCTAGTTGCTTAATTTCTGCCAATGGTGTTTTGCAGTCTTATAATCATAAGTCTAAGTGTGAAATTCTTTTTAATTTATCCTACTTGGAATTCACTGAACTCTTTTATCTGATGCATTTTTCATCAATTCTTAATATTCTCAGCCATTATCCCTCAAAATACTGCCTTTCCATCAACTGCTCTATTACTTCCTTCTGGAACCCCAATAAAATATTTTATACCTTCTCGATCCTATGTTCCATATTTTTTTGTACCAATCTCTTCCCCATTTTCAATTTCTTTGCCTTTCTAAGAAATTACATTCTCAGCAATATCTTAAGATCTTTCTTTCAGTTCATCAATTTTCTCTTCAGCTGTTTCTAAGATGTGTTCAACTTGTCCAGGAAGTTTCTAAGTTCTCTTTTTTTATATATTTGGTTTTCTAAAGTTCCTCTTGGTTCTTTTCTCAAACAAATCTAATCAATGTTTTGTTTCTTAATCATCCTTTCAGTATCGTCCTTCCTTTAAGCATATTAAGCATTCTTATAGTCTATATTTGATAATTCCAATTATCTGCAATCTTTGAGGGTTTTGATTGGTTGTTTCTGCTAAACCATGCTCACGAATATTTACATGCTTTATGATTTTACAGTGTAAGCCCATTTTCATTGGAACTTCATTTGTGGGAATTTTAAACATTACGTTTAAACTGTGCTCTTCACAAGAGAATCTGTTTTCCTTATGGTAGATGACCGCGTAGTAGGAAGACTACCAATCTGGTATCACTTTAAATTTTCAAGATGGGTTTTTTGGGGAACAACAGGTAGTGTGAATTTTGCCCTACTCTGGCAACAAAGGATTTGTGATTAGGGAAGACTTCTCCCCATCAACCCAGAGCCAAGGCTAAAAGTGACAAGTTTCCTTTTCTCTGGGAAAGATTTCCCTCCCCCACCCCCAACCAAGTTTACCTTGTGTTCTGTGTCTAAGCATTGTTCATTAAAACCAAAGCTCTGCGCCATTAAGGATCAACAGATGGGCAGGGGTAGCCCTTGGGTTTATCGCCTGCTTATCTCTCTGGATCAGTATTTTGATGTTTTTCGTTTGAAGATTTCATTTGCTTCCTTACCAGCTTAAAGCTCTCCTTTAAAAATGTTTTGAAAATATTTTAACAAACATTTTGTTTTTGTTAAGCCATATTTAGGCCAGGAGCAGAAACCTTATCTTAAAAGCCATCTTGTCTTGATGCTGTCTTGTTTTATCTGCTAGGGGCCTGTGAGCGACCTGGGGCCAAGGTGTGGAGCTGGAGGGCTTGGTCATGCCCTGAAACTGTCTGTCAACGAAAACCCCCTGAAGCATTGAAGGGGGAACAGCCTCGTTCAACCCCTCCTATAAAACTCCATACCCCTCTATGCTCAGGGAGGTTAAGGCTTTTCTAGCCTGACCTCCCGCCACTCAAACACGCCAAATAAATTCTAATAGACCAATTTTGGTCTCCCGCGACTCATTCCTCTGGCCGTGCCTAACAGTTTTCAAGAATATCTAATTCATAATATATCTAAAAAAAGAAATACTAATATTGTCTTAATAAAGCTAAATTGAAGTATAATTTCAACAATTGAGAGGCAACTATGGTATGACAGAAAAAAATATAACTTTATTTTGCTACCCAAGAATTATGGTATTATTGGCCCCCGTTTTCCCATTTTAAAAAACATAATGCCTACTCTACCAAAACTCCTTATAGTTTCAACACACCTTATGCACCTAGCTTCATTTGTTTGGGTCACTACTTCCTCCTTCCCTCTTGCTATTTGTATAGAACCTCCATTTGGTTTCTGTAATAGTTCATTTAAATATGTGTTCTTTACAACTACCGTGTTTCCCTGAAAATAAGACCTGGCCAGACAATCAGCTCTAATGCGTCTTTTGGAGCAAAAATTAATATAAGAAGACTTCTAAATTTTGCTCCAAAAGACGCATTAGAGCTGATTGTCTGGCCAGGTCTTATTTCCAGGGAAACACGGTAGGCTCAAGGAAGACAGACTTTAGGTCTTCCTCTTCTATTTCAGTTATTAAACCAGGCAAGGGTAGATCTTCAACTGTCTATTTGAATAAAATACTATAGGCATATGCGCAAAAAAAGTGAATTAACGTTTAGCAACTGTAATTACCTTTCTAGCATGCCAGACCATCAAACTTGATACACATTTCCTTTTTGTAATGTGATCTGAGTTTAAAATGGAAGGCTTATGTCACAGTGCTTCTTGGCTTTTGGTTTCAGAGCTGCTAAAAAATTTTACAATAACATCAAAACCAATAATAAAATGCCAAACTTTGCAGGGGGTCAGAAGTACCTTTGAAGTAGCATCATTTGAATAATCACATCAAAATCTTAGCTTACAGATGTTAATTCACAATTACCTCATATCATAATTAGCTCAAGGAAGAAACCAACTAGTTTTCTTATAATATCACCAGGTAGCCCTGCTAGGACAGGTACCAGGTACTATTTAAAAATCTCTACAGAGCAATTTTAGAAAGCAAGTCACGTTTATATTTGTCACTATGCAGACATGCGAATAATGTGTACTGTATCAAAAGGATCTTATCAAGGATTTTTATCAGTCAGTATTCAGAATCCACTCTGGCTAAATTAAAGAGAAAGGTAATATATTAAAGGATAGTGTCACTGTCACTAGAAGTGCTGGGGGGGAAAAAGAACAGATGCAAAGATAACATCACCCAAAATAATGTTGCAGAAATGGCTTGATGAGGAAATCACTATCCCTGGCACCACCAAGAACTAACTGCCAAAATTCAATTCCATTCCAACCTTTACCATTGCCAGTACCAAAGCCACTTCTCCATTAGAGAACCTTGCAACTAGTAACTCCACAGCAAACTGACCACCTCTACTGCCACTCCTGCCCGCAAAATTAAGTCTTGACTAGAACCCTTATTTCCTCCCATTGTGAATTTTCAAACAGAAGTCATCTGTGGGTGCGTGACTAGCGGCTCGGAGGTAACATGTTTCATCTACCTAGATAGTACACGACAATCTGGGAATTTGAGTTTTGATTAGTACGTACGCTAGACAGCTCTGGCTCATAATATGGCACTTCTGCAAATGTAGAAATCTGCTCCAAAATTGGGAGGCCCCAAATATGACAAATATTCACTAAAAGAGATTAAGGCCAATATTGAACATACAAAATATATTACGCCATATATACTTAATTTATAAATAAATACCCAAATATTGGGGGATTATGATAAAAGTTACCTTTTATTGATGGGATGTATTATTCCATTAAGCACTTAATAATCAACAAAATAATTAACTAGATGATTTTTAGCAGCACACTATCCATAAACATGATGTGTCCCTTGCTAGTAGCGCCAATAATCAAAGTGTGTGGTCTATGGCATATAGACAAGCAGCGCCCCTGGGCATGTTTATATTTTCACTAGCCTAGTTAAGAGTAAAAGCCAACATACACTCATATGAAAAGTGTTTCAATGCATGTTGCTCAGTGAAAAGCAAAAAAATCAAGTTGAAAAATAGTTCAGTAATTTGTTTTATCATTTATGTTAACAAACACATAAAATCACCGTACAGATAAATTTATAGGTATGCAAAAGCAGAAAAGGTCTGGCAGGTTCCAAGACCAACTTATTAACAACAGAACTATGAATTACTAAGCTATTTGCCAAGCAGGGGAAAACGCACAAAGGACAAGCAAGAATAGCTAATTACAAAGTATCATTTTTACCTATTGAACTACTTAAAGCCATTTTCACAACTATAAAAAGCAATCAGTTCACCACTGTAATTCACACAACTTTTGTAAGCGTTGGCAATTTTTATCAAAAGCCTTAAAAATATACGTATTTTGGTCTAGAAATTCTACTTGTCAGAAAGTCTGCTCAAACGATACACAAAAATATATAAGAATGTTCACGACACTAATTTTATAATAGTGGAAAATTAGAAACATCCAACTGTTAGAATGTGAATGTTTGCATGTCCCCCAAATTCATGTTGAAATTCTAATACCCATTGGGAGGTGCTTAAGGTATGGGAGTGGAGCACTCACAAATCGGATTGCACTACTGCCCTTCTGAGAGACCCTAGAGCTCCCTAGCGCCTTTCACTAGGTGAGAACAGAGAAAAGGTACCAGCTATGAACCAAAAGTCCTCACCAAACACCAAATCTGCAGGCACCATGATCCTGGACTTCCCAGAAATCAATTTCTAATGTTTATAAGCTACCCAGAGTGTGATACTGTTAGAGCAGCCCCAAATGGTCTTCACTAACTGTAGTGCAGCCATTTACAGAATATCCTTAAAACTAGAGTGTATATAAAACTGGTGAAATCTGAAAAAGTTCTGTGGACTGTACCAATATCAATTTGCTGGTCTTTACATCATACGACAGTTATGCAAGGTGTCCATGGGTAAAAAGTACATAGGACCACCCTGTATATTTTGGGAGCCAACTTCCTGAGAAACTACAATTGTTTCAAAATAAAGTTTTTAAATATTATAGAAGACATGGAAATGTTCACAGAAACTTGGGGGGAAAATAAAATAAATTCCTATCCTATTACAAAAATGATTTTTGAAACAATGCACAAACACAGAAAAGACTGGAGAAACTAAAAATCAGTGTTATCACCGATTACTTCTGGGCAGCAGCATTTTTATTTTCATTTTTGTGTTCTTCTGTATTTTTCTACAATTAACATCTATTACTACAATCAGAAAATATATCATGAAACATTTAAGATCCAAATAAAAGACATATCAACTCGTAAAATCACTCTTGGCAAGTGACATAAAACACTATTGTCTTCCAAGAAGAAAGCTCATAGAACCTACCAGCAGATAAGAAAAGCACAAACAAGCAAAAAGAATTCACAGCAAAAGTACCCCAAAAGCTAATAAACATGGAAAAATGTCCAATTACACTAGTCATTGAAGAATCACAAAATAAATTATTTCATTTTAATCCACATAGTGAATTTTCATAAATGAGAATGTCTGATGCTGAAAGAGATACAGTAAATTGGGCAACAGTACAAGCTGTCATTAACACTTTTGGAAAGTAATTTGTCAATATTGACATGAAAAACTTAAAAAAATGTTCACTCTGACCCACTACAGTGAATTTTAGCCTAACGGCTTTATATACAATAAAGAAAAACTGAAAACTAAAAATGTCCATCAAAAAAAAGTTGATGTGTTTTTCTATAACAAATAGTCTTTAAAATGACACAATAATCAATGTCAATTTAATTAGAACAGAGGCTTATTTTTTCATTTAAACTCTAGATAACCATGTTTGACTCATCTTTTGTCTAAAGTTTAATAAAGAACTCCATGAAAATCTTTATCTCTTCCACAGAACTAGAAGCCTTTGAAGCTACAGAAAATATCTGTTAAAGAATGAAAACTGTCCAAGTGATTACTGAAACTACCTGCCAACACACACATAGTATGCAAACACTTAGACATTCTCAAAAAAACCCTTCAAATTGTCAGAACCAAGAATTAGGGGAAAATCACCATAAATGTGGTGAAACCATCTCTTTGATCATATACATAACCGTATTTGTTTTATTTACCTATTTACTATCAAAAACAGAAATCTCATGCTACTTAGCCCTAAAAATGCTGAAAAACAGAAACAAAGTGTATAAATTGATTAAACTTATTTGCTTCATGGCAGATCAATCATCCAAGTTTAATTTTGATATCTCCAATATTGAGAGGACCACTAAATTACAAGCACTTAAAAAAGACAGACAGACACAAAACAAACACCTGTCATTTTATCCAGTATAAAACTTCAGGGTCCTAACAAAAGACGCTTAGGAGTATTTCATGGAAAGTAAAAATGAAAATTAAACTGGGAAATTTTCACCCATTCTGACAGAGGATAACAACAAACATTTAGGAAATACTTATTTCATCTCCATAACAACTTCAGTTAAATACCATTATCATCCACATTTTGCAGATAAGGAAAAAGTTACTTTGTCTGAAGGTCATCTGGCTAGTAACACAGAGCCAGGATTTGAGCTTTGGCAGTCTGGAGAACATGCTACAGTGGCTCTTAGCCACTATATCACAGTTGCCTTAGAGAAAAGTTTTAAAACAACTAGTTACATACATTTAAGGAGTATTACAAATCTCACCAAGCCAAATGGTCCCTGGTCCCAGCTCCGCCTAGAGTGGCTAATAATCCAGAAGAAATGGATACAGAAAACAGCCACCAGATAAGAACTATGTAGGGTCCCCAGGGCAGAAGTCAATTCAGCTCTGCAGGGCCAAGGTACAGTTAATTTTCAGTTTAAAAAAAAAAAAAATTCATGGTAGTTTATGTAAAAAAAAAATGTACCCTCTAGCACAAAGCATTTATCCTAACCTGAATTGTTTCATCTGCAAGCTACCCAATGGCAGTGACCTTGTTCATGGTCACTGCTCTTTAGTCCTTAAACAATGACTAGCATACAGGAGGCCAACAATAAAATCTGTAGAATGAATTAACATATTAACATATGCTATATGAGCATTTCTCAAACTTTACTGTTCATAAGCATCATCTAGGGATCTTGATAAAATGCAGATTCCAATTCAGCATCCAGATACAGGGCCAGAGGGTTTGTATTTTAACAAACCCCTGGATAAAGAAAGTTTGCTGAGCCTGCCTGGTGGCCCAGGTGGTTGGAGCGCCGTGCCCCTAACACCGAGGTCGCCGGTTCGATTCCCACATGGGCCAGTGAGCTGTACCCTCTATAACTAAGATTGTGAACAACAGCTCTCCCTGGAGCTGGGCTGCAGTGAGCAGCGGAGGTTGGCATGTGCTGCCGCCGGCTGCTGTGTGCTGCCGTGGGCTACCGTGTGTCGCCGTGAGGGGCTGGCAGCCAGCGTGAGTGGCCGGCAGTGAGCTGCTGCATGCTGCAGTGGGCTACCATCAGCATGAGTGGCCGGCAGCCAGCTGCCGTGGGCTACCATGTCCCGCCATGAGTGGCCGGCAGTGAGCTGCTGTGTGCTGCATGGGCTACCGTGCGCTGCCATGAGTGGCCAGCGTGAGTGGCCGGCAGCCATCGTGAGCAGCTGGCAACCAGCCAGTTACTGTGAGTGGCCAACCGACTGGCGACCAGCTGCCTCAGCCGGGAGGAGCACAAAGCTCATAACACCAGCATGGGCCAGGGAGCTGTGTCCTACACAACTAGACTGAGAAACAATGGCTTGAACTGGAGGGCAGGGGAGAAATAGGAGGGGGAAGATAGTTTGCTGCTGATCTGGGGCTCCCACTTTGAATACCTAGCAAGGTAACTGGACCACCCTAGGTCATTTCCCCCAAGCTCTCCAAATTGTCAAGAATCAGAATTCACTTACTCTCCACTGTGGAAGAAAATCTGAAGTTTATTCATCAAAAAAGATATTACTGCTGGTCCTCTAGTTTCAGAGGCAAAGACAAGACATATATCCATTACTTATATCCCCAAATTCCCATTACTACAAGTAGATGGCATCTGACAATTGCTTAAAAAATAAAACAAAACTGAGACCTCTCTTGTTTTTAGTGGCTTAACTTAGGGGGTCATGGATTGCAAAGAAAATATAATCAAAACTCAAGACTTCTCCCTAGAAAGTTCTACATGAGATTCAAGAGCCCCCTTATTAAAGATTAAGAACCCTATTAGTAGATATTTATCATTTAAATAATTTAATTAGTCCTCAAAATACAGAGCCATTTTACTTCAAAATGGTTATCTGATAAAGCAAATGGCTAACTATAAAATGAACGAAAAAACCCCACTAATATCAACATTAAAAAACAAAATAATCCTTTCCAGAAAAGGGCACCTTTTAATTACTAGTGTGTATAGTCAAATCAGCAAACTATGTTACTTTCAAATGAAAATGACCACAAACTGAGATGAGTTATCTTTCATAAGTATATATGAAAGCAGCAGCTCATATACAGTGTTTATGTATCAGATACTATTCTAAGTGCTTTACATTAACTGCAAATTCTCTTAGCAACCATACGAGGTAGATAGTAATATTATCCCCATATGTTAGTAGTATCCTCAATTTACAAATAAGGAAACTGAGAAACAGGTTAAACAACTTGCCCAAGGTCATATGTAATTAGAAAGTGGCCCAGCCTGAGCAGGCAGCCTGGCCCCCGAGTCCACGTTCTTAACCACGCTTTTATACAACCTTGTGTATAAATGTCTTATCATTATTACTCAACCACTGCTCTTATTTTTTTTTCCTTCCCCCCAACTCAAAAGGCTAGGATAATCCTATTTTTCTTACTTTGCTCAACTACAAATTTTTGTAAATCCTATAAATTTGCATTTCCCATAGCCAATTCAGCAACAAATATTGTAGTACCAACTTATGTACACTGTGTTGCTTTGTTAACGATATGGAAAAAAACTGCCAATAAATACACAGTGAATCTCTGATCTCTTCTGAAAAATTAAAAATTATCATACAAACTAGGACATTTTTAAGATGAAACAGTGAGACATCTGTTCCAGAAAATAGGTATGCACTATGACGGTCTAGGACCAAACTACACCTGTTGTGTAGTTTGTGGTGTCTAGTGATATAAAATACTGGCCAATTATGTGCTACAAAAACACTGATTACTCCCGATGTTTCTGTCCTGACACAGAAAATGCTTTTCTCTTCCCTCAATAATCTAGAAACCAAACAACACGTAACTCCTCATCCTTGGAATCTGGCTTTTTGCCAACAGCTCATACCCTACCCCTAGTCATATTTATGTAAAGTATTCCTCTGTCTTTGGTTTAGAGCCCGTCATTTATAAATACTGAAGTATTTCCTGAACCAAAGATTGGTTCAAACGGTCTGACAAGGCAACAGACAAGGGAGGAAATATGAGTAAGTGATATTCAAAAGTCCCTTTTTCTTACATCTACTTATGTTTATACATTAGGAAAAAACATTTTTTTTCCACAAGAGCAAATATAAACGTCCTATTTGCATTTTATAATTTATATTCCTTTAATTTTTGCATGTAAATGAGTCTGTATTTTAACATTACTGCAATCTTTATCCTCATTTTTAAAGTTTTATTTGTCTAATTGAAACTATACTCTTAAACTTCAAAAAAAAAATTTAATAAGGTAATTACCCTGTTTGGCTTACCTAGAATGAGAGCAAATTAGTAACAAGGCTGGAATTAGAACTCAAAAAGTTACACATCTCTTAAATCAGTGCTATCTCAATTGTTATAGCAATCACCAGAGCTACTATCACGTAGTTTTGATAATTTCCAAAAATATTTAATATATAAAGCACAAATTTCAGTCATTTTTGAAGGCAACTACTTACATACTGGACAAATTACATCACAATAGTTACTGTGACGATCCCGTGATAGTGTCTGTCAAACCCTTGCCCATCTACACTGTTACAAGGCTAAATACATAAACACCACAAACACAACCCAACCCTGTCAAAAGAAATTATGATTTGAAACATTCATGTCTAGTGTTAAGGTTCACTTCCCCCTGAACAAACCCAAATCAATACAATATTAGTTGAGTACCCATATTTCTAGTTACTGGTTTTTCACACACTGTACTTTAATAGAGTACTTTTATATCTTTATGTTCACTTCTGAGCATTTTATTCCACTTTTCACACTTCAAAAATAACTTCTACTTCACTTTCAGCCCATTATATCTAAAAACATTTTATTTGAAAATGTTTTTATTCATTTTTAAATTCTGCATCAAGTTCCAATAATATTCCAAAATCAAATTGCTTAAAAACCACTCAGCTATACTCATTTATAATTCTTCTTGGCAATCATTTCACAATTTGTTTAGACACTTTCTTCTTTTCTAAGTCACTTTAAAAAAATCATTTCCTCTAATATATGGTGACGGAAAGAGAACTGACTTTGGGTGGTGAACACATAATCTGAGATATAGATAATGTATTACAGAACTGTACACCTGAAATCTATGTAACTTTACTAACAATTGTTTAAAAAAAATAATTTCCAATCAGTAATATCCAATAACTTTTTATAAGTGATTATTTAAGTTAATGGGATTAAAAACTGAGTTCTGTGCTTGAAGTGAAAGGCACTCTATCTATGATTACTGTTATCTAAGCAAATATCCCACTATTTTCAGACTAAGGCTAATCTAAAATGTAAAATGTTAACACCTAAAAAAAGCAAAAAACTTAGGAAGTCAGATAACTTACTTTTTAAAATTATGTAAGATCTAGGAGGGGGCAATGGGGCATTATTTAATGTGTACAGAGTTTCAGTTTTGCAAGATGAAGAGTTCTGGAAATGGATGGTGGGGATGGCTGCACAACCATGTAAACATACTTATTACCACTGAACCGTATACTTAAGATGACAAATTTTGTTATGAGTATTTTACCATAATTAAAAACAATTTTAAAAAGTATGAGTTTTGTTTTCCTTAGTCTTTTTTTTTTTTTATTAAAGTTTACTGGGGTGACAATTGTTAGTAAAGTTACATAGATTTCAGGTGTACAATTCTAGAATATGAGTTATTAAAGCATCTTAAGATGCATAAAAGTCACTGCTACCTAAGTAAGTGGTTATAAGTATTCATTTTCAGGGAAAAACTCAAATAGAGATAGAAACCCAATTAAAACACACGCAGACACGCAGACACACAGACACACAGACACACACATACACACACACAGCCAAACAACTGGAGCAGATATAACTGGCTGAAAATATTAGAGGGGAGAAAATTATCTGAAAAATGAATAAAATGTCAGCAACCATAAAAAACATGAAAAAATTGCAAACTGTCTCCTTGGTGTTCAAAGATTTAAATAACTCACTAGCAGCCAGAAGAAAGCTGTTTCAAACGTACAGAATTTGTTTTAAAGAAATTATGTTGGGACATGTTTGACAATTTTGTGAATTATCCAAACATTTTTACCTCTTTCCAGAAAGCCAGACATTGTGTCTCCTTCAGAAGAGGTGAGAAAAAGACAATAAACTACTGAAGTCAATATAGCCGTATGTCTGCAAGTCCAAGTTAAAAAAAGTGACATCTAAGTATTACTTAAAATAGGATTCCTTGTCTGCCTGCCGATTTCTAGTGCAGTATAGCTAAGTAATTTATAGAGTTCTAATCCCAGCTTAAACATTCACTAGCTTTTAATATTGGGCAAGTTTTTAAAATTCTCTGTGCCTTAGTTTCTTTATCTCTAAAATAATGCTACTTAACCTCCTAAGTAGGCTCAAGTAGATGTATATACATGCATACATGCAGAAACACTTAACAGACTTGATACATAGTAAGTGCAATACATGCGTATACCACTATTATTATAGCATTACTGTTATCAGTGCTATTATCTATCCCTAGTTAAGCTGGGTTCTGCCTAAAAATGTACTCAAAGTAAAAGATCCTGAACACAACTGCAGAGGACTCAGATTCCAGATTAGAGGATCCTACCAAAGATGATTCACAAGTAATTCGGTTTATAGTAAAGTGGTTCTTAACCTCTCTCTGTACTATGGACCTCTTTAATAGTCCAATTAACCTATGGATCTCTTCTCAGAATAATGTTTTTAAATATATGAAATACACAGGACCACAAAATAAACCAATTGTATTACAATCATCAAGATATTTTTAAATTTAGTAACAAATGTGCTTTACTAATACATTAAACAACATTTTTAAGAGTAATGAGCGTAAACAATATTTCAAGATTATCTGCAAAAACTGTATTATATATAGAAATATTTCTTGTGGCATTCATTGAAATTTCAAGAATTTTCAATTCTAGATTTCAATCAGATGCTAGTGAAAATATACAGGCAACTTTTTTTTCCTCAACCAAGTTCATGGACTTCCTCAATTCTATCTAGTCCCAGAGTAAGAACCCCTAGTTTAGAGAAGTGCAAAAAATAAATTTTGGAGCCAGAGACTTATGTTCTAGAAGCCAGACTTCAGACTTTAGTCCTCACATTATTCACACCTGAATGACCTTAGACATCAAACTTCTGAGCTTGGGTCCACTCGTTTAAAAATAATTCCTATACCATGAGGTTATAAAGATCAAATATTAGTTAACAAAATGCCAATAACCAGTGGGATTTTTTTTTTTTACTGATTTTAATATACATTCAGTCCCAAGTATTTAGTGACATTGTTAATTCTTTATAAAACTCATTATAAGAAAAATTTTAAACCACTTACTGATTCACAAAAAAAAGTGCTTCATGGAAACATTGATTTTATGTAACAGTTTAGTGAGAGCCATGATTTGGCATATAGAATGACCTGTATCTAAATCTCAATTCCACTACTTTACTTTTTTACTAAGTTACTTAACCTCTCCACTTCAGTTTTCTCACCTGTAAGACATTGCATTGTTTTAGAAACGAGATCTTAAACACTCAATAAATGAAGCTACTATTAAAGTCCACATTTTAACAAAGCCAAAGGAATCAATTTGGAACTCAAAAGTTTATTTTGGAATTCATGTCGATATAAATACAATTTCGCAGGCTTTCTTTTGCCCTGCAAAACATACACACTTAAAACCTGCAGCATTTGCACGGCATAACATTCCTAACACAAACTGGCACTGCTTAAAATCATATCTGATTTCTTATTTCTGCCTAAAGGAAAACAACAGTGAGGATACAATCGGTCAACAGAAGGGCTCAGTAATTTTAAATCTTTTTATGACTTACTTGGAAGGTTACAATGAATGTTTATTATCAATGTTGGACGTACTCTAAGGTAGCTGTGTCAATTTAAAACCCAACTTAAATATCTCATATTTACCAGTAACACTGATTAGATTTTTAAAGTGAGAGCAGGTATTTACTTTACGCCGTAATATTACGGAATAAGATCCCTCCCTTCCTCAGAAAAAACACCATAGACTGGCCCTAGCTCCCCGATCCATTATACGCAACCTGTAAATTCCTTCCCTCATTGAAAAGATTCTTTTTATGGGCATAGTTAACAAGAGCCGAGTTGCGAAGTTGCAGCTTTGCTGGTTTGACGTTTTCACAATGCAAGAACAATATGATCTGGAATCTACTCAAAGCATTAGCCAGGCAGTCAGCTGATGCTCACTGCACACAAGAGAAAGACAGAAATAAGAGAAATTAAACCTCGCATTTGTGTAAGGCAGGTATCCACTACTTTTAAAATCAAAATAGGCCAACAACAGAGTTTCTTAAAGTAATAAAAGTATTTCTATTGTTAAACAACAACACAAAAAAAATCTTCCCGCAGACTAGGTTTCTCTCATTCTTGGAATTTTCCTTGTAAAGGCCTTTCGTCGGTTCATAAAACCAACTCCTCACCCCCCCAGCCGCTGCTTGAGTAACTTTTACAAAAGGTCAAAGCGGTGCCTTTCAAGGCTTCCAAACCCTATTGGCTTCTCCTCCGTTCACAGTAACTTACTTTCCGCCCACAGAACGTTCCAGAGACCGAGGGACTGGGACCAAACAAAATTTGGTGAGGGTTGCTAAAAAGAGGCTTTCAACTTTCTTTTCAAAACACTTCTACCAAATTCCAGCGTCCTCCCTCCGCGGCCCCACATGTTGCTCGCCTCCCTCCCAGAGGGCCCCGCGAGGCCTCGCTTCACCCCCCAGAACGCGCCCACCTGATTACCCTTTTCTCCGCAGACTCCGCCCCCTCCCCCTCCCCCGCATGTTTGCCTCCTTTAGGAGATCCATATGGGACACTTCCCCCTTCCTCTGATCCTCACCCCACACCCGACAAGCCTCGATTCTCCCCTTTCGATGTTCCCCGACTCCGGCCCTCACATCCCACAGCTTCGGAAAGTGTTGTGAGAGTGCAAAGTGGAGCCGCAGGCCTGCACGGCCCAGGTGCTGTGTCAGCCTATCTGCCGGCTCCGCGGCGTGTACGGCCTGGAAAGTCACATGGCGGTGGGACCGGCCGGCGTCTGCACACTCTTGCTCCCCTCGGAGCAGGACGAGATTACCGAGTCCACTCACCTCCACAAAGAGCAACATGTCTTCCCCCTTTCGGCCCAATCCTTCTCGCCGCTGCTACTCCAACTGTACAGGCCCGAGCCCCAAACGCTAGGATAAGGACACTCGCCTGGCCCCTCCACCCGGCAGTGGACCCGGCTCCTCCCCCGCCGTCAGCCGCTGCGGCCTGACCCGCCCAGTCCCACCTCCCTTGAAACAGCAACTGTTTCCGGGTCTAAAGCACAATTGCTTCCGGGAGAAGAGACAATCTTCGGTTTGCTCAACTTTTGCACAACCTTTTCCCGCAGCAGCATGGAAAGTACTATCATCTGCCCTGGGAGGAGGAGGGAAGCGATCAGAGGAAGGCACCATTCTGTGCTACGGGGGTGTGTAAAAGTCGTACTGCGTTTTATCCATTGCCAAACAGATAATAATTTCGTAGTTTTCATAGCTCAAAATCTAGATCTGATGAAGAGTCGAGTTTGTGCGAAGTGTTCTGAAGGAACGCCCAACGCTGCCGAAAAGGTGGTGGATAACAGAAAAAAAGTAGAGAAGAAAAAAGCACTAATAGTAAATATATTAATAGCAGCTGCTGTATATTAAATGCTTACTATGTGTTTGGCATTCTAAGTATTTTACATGAATTAATCTGAAAACAATCGTATGCAATATGCAATATATACTATTATCCCCATTTTATCAGTTAAAGAAGCCCACTAGAAGGGCGGGTTTCTCTTAGACACACCTTTAAAGAACTTTGCCCCACGTTCGCTTGAATCGGGTGCCCACATCTCTGCTTAATATAATGCTACTTAATAATACTTAATCTGGATAGCCTCTTTGGTATTCTGCCGTCAATTCAAATGAGATATAATTTTTAAAATTTCGTTATCTTTATAATTTTCTGTTAGATGATCCAAATTCCTTATCTTTAACAATACCTAGTAGAATTTATCCCTCCCTTGTCAGCCTCACTTCTATATCCTAGTTCAGATCCTCATCTTTTGAAATAATCATGTCTTGATCTTCTCCAATGGACTTTTTTCCCCATTCTATTATTTCAAAAATCTTCCTAAGTTGAAGGTTTCACTTTCACCAAAACTGCCGTTATTTGCTTTCAAGACCATAGTGATCCCACATAATCTACCTTACTTTAACTCAAATGAATCTCCTTACTTTTTCACTTAGGTACCAGATTAATTCCGCCATCAAATTGCTAGTATTTGTGTCTCATTCTCTCCCTAATCTGATCCCCAGTAAACTCAACATTACTTCATCTCAATTAAACCAATCTCCTCACTTTTCCCCTGAAATACAAACTCAGCACTCACCTCCAAAGCCATGGCTCAAAGGGTCTTCCCTATCTGGAATGGCTTCATTTGTCAATCAACCTTCTCTCTCCATGAGGTTTTCCCAAAGACTGTGCTCCCCACAGATCTCTTCTTCATGTCCCTTGTTAGCACTTGAATATAATATTATATCCTATCTTAAATCATTTTCCTTTTTTGTTTGTTTTCTAGTTGCAGCACAAGTACCGTATCATATTCTTCACAGTCTAGGATGATGGTAGCCACATAGTAGTGTCTCAACAAATGCTTGTCAAATTGAAAGGGAGGGAGAGAGATTTTAAATTTGCTTTAAAAAGTCTTCATTTCCAGTTGCTGACAAATTCCATGATGCATAAACAATATGAGAGAGAGAGCACAATAATGCAAAATTAGTTTAGTTGACAAGCATGTAGACAGCTTTGTGAATGCCTATTGGAGTAACCAATGTAAAGAAATCAAGAGAAATGAAAGTTATTTAAGGGTCTCACAATCTAATATTATCAACAAAGTACTTAAACGGATTAATTGATAATCTTAAGAAATGCCGGACAATGATGGGTATCTTAATCAAACCTCACATTTATAAAAATAAATAATTCTCCTTAATTGTCGTCCTTTCAGAAAACATGAAGTTCCTTGAATAGACTTAATTGTGATTTACAGGAAAGGGGGGAGCAATATTTTATGACTAGGGGCAGAATGGGCCTAACAATACAAGGAAGTATTCTGGGGCTTAGAAAAGTTTCCGTAAGAAGAATCTGAAACTATAATGTATATCCAAATGTTAGACAGTTTCTGTAGAGGAACTGAGGAAGAATATACCAAATGTTAGAAAAAGAAAACTAAGTACAGCATCTGGTTTTGAGAAATTCACCAACTAGTACATAGAGACAAATAATAGTTACACTTCAATGAGTTAAGTACTATAATAGAAAGTTTACAAAGTGATTTGGAAACAGAGGAGGGAGTAACTTAGACAAAGGATCTTAATTAAAGATAAGGAAAAAGATCTAATTTGCTCTTGCTAAATATACTGGTATTTTTAAAAGACAAGTACTTGATGATCCTCTGCCTCCCTTTCTCTGAAGGCCTGAAACATATATATTGTTTAACTTGACAAGTTTACAAGGACTCAACATAGGACTAAGTTTACAATAAGTACTCAAATAGGAAGTTCTTGTAGAGAACATCCAAAACTTGTATAAAATCTAAAACCTACAAAATGATATTATATAATTTATGAATACATATACCTGTAGTAAAACCATATAAATATAGACTAGACATAAATACATCCAATTCGTGATTGTCATTGCCTCTAAAAAGGGATAGAGGGGAAGGAAGTAATTTGGGGAGAACACCAAAAGGGTCTTCAATTTTATCTCTAGTGCTTTCTTTTATTTAAAAATATCTGAGGCACATATGACAAAAATGTTAATATTCATTCCAGGTGATAGACACATGGCTATATGTTATAGTATATATACATAAGTTATATGTCATTTTTCATATATTTTTAAATTAAAAATTAAGCTACACAGCCAACAAAACTACCCTGTCCTTGAATTCCTCCAGTCTCCTAAATCCTTTCACATCCTCTGCAATCAAGGAAGCTGCCCAAAGCAATCCTCTTTCAGTTAGAAAGCAGCCCTAGCATTCCCTTCAATTTCTGGAGCCAAATATGGAACTCCAAAGCCTCTTCAGTCAGGTTCCTTGAAAAAACAGGTAACAAGGTAGTGCAAAGAGCATGATAATTGTTCAAAGAACACCTTCCAAGTTACAGCACGTCTAGCAAAAGTTGAAGGGCAGCTGAGGAAGTTGTAACACAAGTATTCCATTACAGGCTGAAAAATTCTTAAGAAGAAGAAACTTGAAGAAGAGAGAAGAACAGGGAGTTACATTTGATACACTGGATCTTGAATTCTAACAGCTAGATTTTAAGCTCATGTAAGCAGGGCTATTTCTTCTATTTCTTTTATCGTTCCTGTTGTCTAGTCTTTTCCTACCCACCCTCCCCCCTTCACCCTTCTACCATCACAGCATATAGAATGCCTAGTTCTCTGCATATACTAAGCACTCTTTAAATGTTTGAGTCAACAATAATGTCACAATAGGCCTATTATGACATCACCAGGAATGGAACACCATGGTTAGCAACCAATTAGTAGCAGGGTAAATCACAACCCCTGGAAACGGAAAAAACCTCTTCTAGTTTTTTTTCTACACATTTGTTAGCATTTGCTTATATTCTGTGAAAAGAAGAAATAAAAGAAAATCACTCAACTTTTCAAAATATTTACCAAAATGCAAAATGAGACAGACGATGAATCTGAATCAGAAAATGAAGTTATGGATCCCATCATGTCCAGAATAGCGCAATCAATGGTCTCTAAACTTGAGATCCCAGACACAACACAGCAAGTCATCTCTAAGATTGAGCGAGCACAACTCTTTCGATCCAGACAGGTAGGTAGTAAATGAGAAGTTTACAGGTTGCAATTTTTTTTAACTTTCCATGACCAGCTACAGTTTTTTTTTTAGAACTTACATTATTTGCATGATATTTGACTGTTTTGAGTTAACGTTGAGCTCAAATGACGATTTCTCCTGATGATGGATTACAAGCTCCAATTTTATGTTAATATCTTTCACTTTAATATCAGAATTAATCAAGTTTTAGAGAAATAAATCACATGTGCTACTGAGTGATTTGGACACAAGGAAAAATTAAAATCCATTGCCAATTTTGATATCTAATTTTAATCAATAGTTTTCATTTGTTCACAACTGAGTTTTTATCAAATAACTATTAATAAAAAGAAACATAGATTGCTTTGAATTCTAGTTCCTTTTGTTTCCACTGAACATTTTTTGGAAGAGGGGTTTATTGGCCAAGAGAAATACAAAGCAATTAAAAAAGAGCTTAAATAATATATCAAATAGACCCCCAAACAATTAAGGCAATGCTGTACTCTAGTCTCAGATAGAATGCAACAAAATCAGTCAGGTTAAATTAACTCAGAGGAAGTTCTTTCCTAGTTTCAGAAGTGCTAAATGGTTACATGTACTTTCCCATTCACCAAGTAGATTTACAGAGTTCCAACTCCCCACAACTAGCAACAGTAACACAGTGTTTGCTTCTAATTGCTTCACTGAGGTGTAATTGCCATACAATGGAATGTGTATTTTTAAAGTATGTTTTAATATATATGAACTCCCGTGAAATCATCACAATTAACAATGAATTTACCCATCACCCCCAAAAGTTTTCACTCCCACACACCCCTCCTTGCCCCATCCCCACCAATCTGCTTTGTTACTATAGATTATTTTTCATTTTAAAAGAATTTTATATAAGTGGAATCATACAATATCTACTTTCTTCTGTCTTCTTTCACCTAGCATAATTATTTTGAGATTCATCCACATTCTTGCATATATAAATAGTTCATTCCTTTTTATTGCTTGAGTGTTTTTCCGTGGGATGGGCATTTGGGTTATTTCAGGTTTGGGGTTATTACAAATAAAGCTGCTATGAACATTCGTGTATGTATTTGTAAATATTTTGACAATATATGTTTTGAATATATGTTTTGTTTCTTTTGGATAAGCACCTAGGTTTGGAATGGCTGGGTCATGTGGCCAAATGGCTGGGTCAGTTTTTAAATAAACTACAAACTTTTAAAACATAAATATACTATTTTATATTCCCACGGGCAGTATATGATATTTTCAGTTGCTCCACATCTTTATCAACACTTAATATTGTCAATCTTTTTTAATTTAGCCATTCAAAAAGGTGTAGAATAGTATCTCATTGTGGTTTTAATTTGTACTTTCATAATGACTCATGATTTTGAGCATCTTTCCAAGAGCTTATTTGCACTCAGTATGTCTTCTTTGGTAGTTCAATTATTTTGCCCATATTTTAAAAATTGAGTGGTCTGTGTTTTGAGTATTCTTACGTATTTTAAATACAACTCCTTTATCAGATAGGTGATATGAAAAAAATTTTTTCCCATTCTGTAGCTTGTCTTTTTTTTTTTTTTTTTTTTACTAATAGTGTCCTTTAAAGATGAAATCCCTGAGTCTAATTTGTCAATGTTGCTTTTATGGACCATGCTTTTGATGTAGTATATAAGCAATATTGCCTAATCCAAGGTCACAAACATATTCTCCTATGTATTTTTCTAGGAGTTTTCTACATTTATATTTTATATTTATGTTTCATTTTTGTTTGTGATATCAGATATAGATCGAGGTTTGTTTGTTTTTAACAATTATTCTGGCTCCGTTTGTTGAAAATACTATCCTTTCTTCATTGAATTGCATTTGCACCTTTAGTGAAAAATCAGTTGACCATATGTATATGTGTGAGTTAATGAACTCTGTAGTCTGTTCTCTTGATCTACTTGTCTACCTTTATGCCAGTCCCACAGTGTCTTGATTACTGAGGTTGTAAAATAATTCTTGAAATCACGTAGTTTTAGTTCTCCAACTTTGTTACTTTTCAATTATGCCCAACATCTTTTCTCACATCTTTTTTTTACCCTCTTTTCCTTGCCTTGGGCTTCTTTCTCTGGAGCGACACATTCAAACACTCATAAACCTAAAAACTGTCTGTATCCACACTGCTTTCTCCCTTTGCATTTCCATATCAAATTTAGTATCTGTCAAATTCTACCAGAAAAATAAAATAGGCTCCTGGTATCTTGATTGGGATTATGTTGAATTTATAGATAAATTTGGGGAGAATTAAAATCTTATCAATATTGTCTTCTGACCCCTGAATATAGCATATCTTTCCATTTAGTTAGGTCTCATTTTTCTCAGAAGTGCTTTGCAGTTTTCAATGTATAGGTCTTGTGTACCTTTTGTGAGATTTATCCCTAAGTATTCCGGTTTTTTTATACTGTTGTTTTTAATTACCATTCTCAATGTTCACAACTAATTCATAGAAATACAATAGATTTTTGTGTATTGATCTTGTATCTTGAAACCCAGTTATTCCTCATAGATTTTCTTTGTACATTCTTTGGGAGTTTCTACGTATGCAATCCTGTCATATGCTAACAGACAGTTTTATTTCCTCCTTTTATACCGTGTGCATTTAAACTTCATTCTTCACTTACTGAGTAGGCTAGGCCTTCCCATATAAAGTTGAATAGCTGTGATGAGACATCCTTACTTTGTTCTTGATGTTAGGGGAAAGGATTCGGTCTTCCATCATTAAGTATGATAGTAGCTGTATATATTTTATAATGCTTTTCATCAAGTTGGGGAAATTCCTTTTCCTAGTTTGCCAAGATTTTTCATCAGGAATAAATATTGGGGTGTATTTTTATTCAATAATTATATAGAAGTTGGGGGAGGCAAAGAAATTAAACCCAGAGAATATAGAATGAAGAAAATAATAAAAATTAAGAGCATTAATTAATAAAGTAGAACATAAAAATACAATGAAGAGACTTAAGAAAGCTAACAGATGATTCTTTGAGAAGTTTAAGTGAAAAATCTTTTTAACAGTTGACTTGGGGACAGTAATTTAGAAAGCTTAGGTAAAATGGGAAAATTTTCTAGGGAAAAAAATATATATGATCAATCTTAGAATCATATGCCTCTACCCCACAAAAACATGATATCAGGGCCTAATTCTTGGGAAACTGTAAATGTTACCTTAGAAAAGAGGTCTTTGCAGATGTGGTTAAATTAAGGAGAGTATCCTGGATTTTTCTAGGTGGGCCATAATGCAATCACAAGTGTCCTTATAAAAGGGAGACAGAGGGAGATTTGACATATAGACAGAAGGCAATGTGAAGACAGAGCAGAGATTTGGCCTTAAAAGTTTGGAGTGTGTGGCTACAGCCAAGAAATGATGACAGCCACCAGAAGCTGTAAGAGGCAAGAAATGGATTCTGCCCAAGAGCATTCAGAGGAAGTGTGGCCCTACTGACACCTTGATGGCAGCCCAGTGACAGATTTCAGACATGCAGCCTCCAGAACTGTGAGAGAGTAAATTTCTGGGTTTTTTTAAATATCATGTTTGTGTAAATTTGTTACAGCAGTCATAGGAAACTAACACACAAAGTGAAGGCAAGTATAAAAAGGATAATATATTATGTTGAAGTAAGGTTTGTTCCAGAAAATATATTGTGTTATTCGCCGTGTTGACAGGTTAAAGGAGAAAACCGTAAGATCAACCCAATAGCTGTAAAAATAAAATGCATTTGTTAAATTCAGTTCATGCATATCTTTTAGCAAACTAGAAATAGAAGGAAATATCCTTAACTTGATAAATTATAACAATGAAAAATTTATAGGAAACATCATACTTAATAGTATATTAAAATTATACCCTTTAAAATGTGGATAAAGACAGAGATTCCCACTTTTATGACTTTTAATCTCATGGTTCTGGAAATTCTAACCAACACATTGAGACTAAAAGACACAGAAAGAATGAGGATTGGAAAGATTTGACAAATAGTTATTTGTCAAAGATGATTATCACACACACACACACACACACACACACACACACACACACAGAAGAATCTACAAAATATTACAATTACCAAAAAGCCTAAAAGGTTACTGAATATAAGAGCAATGCAATAAATCAATTGCTTTTCCATATGCTGCCAAGAAACAGAAATGTTAAGAAAATACACCATTTATAGTATCAATAGAAATATAGGTACTGTCTTAGTCAGTTAGGGCTGCTATAACAAAGTACCATAAACTAGGTGGCTTATAAACAAAAGAAATTTATTTCTCACAGTTCTGGAGGCTGAAAGTCTAAGATCAGGGTACCAGCATGGTCAAATTCTGGTGAGAGTCCTCTCACAGGTTGCAAAATAATGACTTCTTGCTGCATCCTCACGTGGTGGAAAGAGTGAGGGAGTTCTCTGTAGTCTTTTTTATGAGGGCCTCATCCACATATCAAAGGCCCCATTTCTCAATACCATTACATTGGATGTTAGAACTTCAAAATATGAATTTTGGGGGTACACAAACATTCAGTCCAAAACAGGTACCTAGAAATAACAACAAAAAAATGTGTAAGACATTTGTGTACAAATTATAAAATTTAATGAAGAGCAAATTATGAAACCTTATTGAAAGACTATATAAATTTAGAGATAAACCATGTTCATGGATAGAAAGACTCCATATGTTAGTGATTCCCAAACCAAAAATAGAGATTTAAAGTAAATTCAATCAAAATCCCAAAAGGGTAACTCATGGAGCATGACAAACTGATTCTAAAATTTAATAGAGGAGCTAAAGTCCAAGAATAGCCAAAACAATGCAGAAGAACAACAAGGTAGGATACTATCCCTAACAGATATAAAGAATTATTCTAAAGCTATTTTAGTTAAAACATTGTGGCTTTGGCACAGGGATAAATAAGGCCATGAAACAGAGAGCTCACAAATAAACTGTCATGCAATGTGATAAATGATAGAGCTGGCATTGACTATGTAAGGGGGAAATAGATAATACTCAATGAATGATGTTGGAGACAATTGGTTAAGTTTATTGCAAAAATGATTTTGGTTCCCTATCTCACACTTAAATGTGAAGGAGAATATATTTATGACCCAGGGTAGAAAAAGACTGGTGAATTCCTCTAGATTAAGAAAGAGATCTTCTGTTGGTCAAAACATTATAGAGGGAGGAAGAAACCAGCCACAAACTGAGAAAATATATTTAACACTGTATAACAAATAAAAAAAATAGTATCCAGAATATATAAAGAATTTCTATAAATCAATAAGAAAAATAACCCAAGAGGAAAATGAACAAAGGCATAAACGATCATTTCCCAGAATAAGAAACAAGTCATTGCATAAACATTTAAAAAGATGATCGACTTCATTGATTATCATAGAAATTCAAATTAAATGACAATTAGTACTATTTCACACCACTAGATTGGCAAAAAAGTTTTTTTAAGTTTAATAATACCACATGTTGGCAGAAATGTGAAGCAACAGGTATACTCATACTTTGCCATGGAAGTATAAATTGGTATGACTACTTTGGAAAACACTTTGGCATCATCTAGTAAAGTTGAAAATGCATACATCTTACAATCTTACTTTTCTAATATTAGTGATATACCCTAACAACACTACTAAGTAGAAATTTAATGTGGGCTATATATGTAACTTTAAATTTCCTGGAAACTACAATATAAAAAGTAAAAAAAAAAAAAAAAGTGAAATTAATTTATTTTATTTAACCCAAAATATTATCATTTCAACATTTAATCAATATAAAAAGTACTGAGATATACACGTTGTTTTCATACTAAGTCTTTGAATTCCAGCATGTATTTTGCACTTACATCTCAAAGTACATGCTAAATTTTCATTAGAAATACCTGAGCTATATTTAGATTTCATAAAATTTACATTTGAAGTTGATTCACATACCAAGTTCTTCCAAACATACTTAAAAGTTTTCCAATAAATAAATCAAGTGTTAGTTTTTAAATCTCAATTAGTTTTATATAAAATGGATTCCTGTCACACTGGCCTGATTACAATTGCTCAATAGCTGCTTGTGGCTTGTGGCTACCTTATTGGACAGCACAGCTCTAGGGAGAAAACTTGCATGTGTGCACCAGGAAGCATGATCAAAAATGTTTATGTTACCGTTTATAAAAGGACAAAACTGGAAACAAACCAATATAGGAATCGATAGGTAAACATATTTATGCAATGAAATACTAAGCACAGAGCAGTGCAAATGAGTGAACTGTAGCTATGCATTTCAGCCTGGATAAACTAAAAAACCACAATGTTGTGGAAAAAAGCAAGTCACAGAAGAATATAGAGAATGATTCAAAAGCAGGCAAAACTACACAATCTATTGTTTAGGGGTGTGTGTGTGTGTTTTTGTGTGTCTGCTGTAGGTAAGGCAAAACTTTACTCATTTTAGGTTTTCAGCTAGAAGTCTTTAACAAGACAGATTAATAAGAGAAAAACAGTTGATTAACATGTCCAGGGCACATCACCTAGGAAAAACCTAAACGAAGAGTAATTCAAAGTGACTTATATTAGCATCTTCAACAAAAAAAATCAATAAGTTTGTGGAGAAATGACAGGACAAAGGAGAGCAGATTTAGGTCCAATGGTGGCAAACTGCAAAGGTAAATACCTGGGAAGAAACGAATGGATGTTTGCAGATTCCTCTGGGGCCGATGTTTGTCTCCAGTCAAAATAATTTATATCCTGCCTTCAGGCATAAAACGGACAGGGTAGAGAGAGCTTTTCCTGCATTTCCTGCTCCTAATTGCCTTCAGCTCAAAATAATTATATCAAGGAGGCATATTTTGGGGTGACATTCTGGCATGCCACTGTCAGTGCTGTAACAAATTTCCACAACTTTCCAGTGTGTTCTCTCACAGTTCTAGAGGTCAGAAGTCTGAAATCCGTATCACTGGGCTGAAACCAGGATGTCAGCAGGGCTGCCCTGTCTCCAGACTTTGTCTTGGGTAGAATCCATTTCTTGCTTCTTCCAGCTTCCAATGGCTGCTGACTTTCCTTGGCTATGGCCACATCATTCCAGTCTTCAAGGTCAGCATCTTCAAAAATCTCTGCTTCATCTTCACATTAAGACTTCTCTGTATGTGAATAAAAGTGATTAGAACAGAATCCTGAAAGCACTTTAGACTTTCACCATTAAATATGGTGTGCTAGCTGTCATTTTTTTTGTAAATGTTCTTTATCGGGTTGAGGAAGTTACTCTCTATTCCTAGTTTGTTACAAACATTTTTTAAAAAATCATGAATAAATGTTGAATTTTATCAACTACTTTTTCTGCATCTATTAAGATAATCATATGGTTTTTCTTCTTCAGTCTGTCGACATGGTGAATTACATTTATTAATTTTTCACTTTTGATTCAGCTTCGCATACCAGGAATAAAGCCCACTTGTTCCTGATGTTATCTTCTTGTATGTTTGATTCTATTTTCTAATATTTTGTTAAGCATTTTTGTGACAATCGCCATGAAGAATATTGTTTATATTATAGTTTAATTTTCTTATGTCTTTGTTTGGTTTCAGTATTAGGATAATCCTGGCTTCAAAGAATGAGTTGAGAAGTGTTTCTTCCTCTCCAACTTCATGGAAGAATTTATGAGCAGTTGGTTAGCTTGTAATGTTATTCTTCATTGCTTGGTCTAGCAAACTTTGACCCTGCTCTACTGTGTACTTGACTTAATTTGCTGCAACTAGATCACCTCTGTTTCTGATTGCAGTATTTCCAACACCTAACATCTGATCACTCCTTTTTTTAAATAAAAAAATTAACTTTAATTGTGGTAAATACACATAAAAGTTACTATCTTAACCATTTTTAAGTGTACAGTTCAGTACTGTTACGTATATTCTCATTGTTGTGCAGTCTTCAGAACTTTTTCATTTTATAAAACTGAAACTCTACACCCATTAAACAACAACACTCCATTTCCCTCTCCCCTCAGCCTCTAGAAACCACATTCTACTTTGTTTCTATAAATTTGACTATTCTAGATACTTCATATAAGTGGAAATATACAGTATTTGTCTTTTAACGACTGGCTTGTTTCACTTAGCATAATGTCTTAAGGTTAATACATGTATTAATACATGTAGCATGTGTCTGAATTTCCTTCCTTTTAAGGCTGAATAATGTTTCATTGTATGTATATACTACATTTTGTTTATCCAGTCATCTATCAGTGGACACTTGGGTTACTTCCACCTCTTGGCTATTGCAAATAATGCTGCTATGAACATTGGTGTACAAATATTTCTTAGGGACTCTGCTTTCAATTCTTTTGGGCATATACCCAGAATTAGAATTGCTGGATCATATGGTAATTCTATTTTTTATTTTTTTGACTGTTTACATTTTTTTATTATTTTTATTTTTCAATTACAATTGACATTCAATTATTATTTTATATTAGTTTCAGGTGTACAGCATAGTGGTTAGACATTTATTTAATTTACTATTTTTAATTTTTGAGGAACCTGCTACATTGTTTTCCACAGTGGCTGTACCACTTTATATTCCTACCCACAGTGTACAAGTATTCTAATTTTCCACATCCTCACCAATATTTGTTATTTTCTGGGTTGTTTTATTTATTTGTTTGTTTTTTGATACTAATGGGTGTGAAATGGAATCTCATTGTGATTTTGATTTGCACTTCCCTAGTTATTAGTGATGTTAAGCTTCTTTTCATATGATTGTTGGCCATTTGTATATCTTTTTTGAATGTCTATTCAAGTCCTTTGCCCATTTCTGAATTGGGTTTTTTTGATGTTGAGTTGTAGGAATTCTATATATGTTGTAGATATTAATTCCTTATCAGATATATGATTTGCAAATATTTTCTTCCATTCCATAGTTTGCCTTTTCATTCTGTTGATTGAACCCTTTGATGCACAATAGTTTTAAATTTTGATTTAGTCCAATTTATCTATTTTCAGTTTTGTTGCTTGTGGTTTGGGTATTATATAAAATAAATTATTGCCAAATTCAATATTATGAAGATTTTCCCTCTCTGTTTTCTTCTGTTTTATAGTTTTAGGTCTTATGATTAAAATGGTTTTTGAGCAATTTTGAGTTAATTTTTGTATACGGTATAAGGTAAGAATCCAACTTCATTCTTTTGAGTGTGGATATCCAGTTTTCCTAGCACCATTTGTTGGAAGACTGTCCTCTGTCCATTGAATGGTCTTCACACTCTTGTCAAAAATCATTTGACCATATATGGGAAAATTTATTTCTGGACTCTATTCTATTACATTGGTCTATATGCCAGTATGCTGTTTTAATTACTGTTGCGTTGTAGTAAGATCTGAAAATGGGAAGTGTGAGCTCTGCAACTTTATTCTTCTTTTTCAAGACTGTTTTGGGTATTTGACCTACCTTGTGATTCCCTATGAATTTTAGGATGGATTTTTCTGTTTCTGTAAAAAATACCACTGGTATTCTGCTAGTTATTGCTTTAAATCTGTAAATTGGTTTCAGTTGTATTGATGTCTTAGCTATATTAAGTCTTCCAATCCATGAATATGGAATGCCTTTCCACTTATTTGTCTTCTTTAATTTCTTTCAGTAACATTTTGTAGTGAAATTACAAGTATACGAGTCTTTTACCTCTTTGGTTAAGTTTATTCTGAGTATTTTATTCTTTTTATGCTATTGTAAGTGTAATTGTTTTCTTAATTTCCTTTTAGGATTATTAATCATTAGTGTATGATAACACAAGATTTTTGTGTTTAATTTTGTATCCTACAACTTTTTTGAATTTATTAGTTCTAATAATTTTTTCATGTGTGGAATCTTTAGGGTTTTCTACTTGTAAGATCACATCATCTACAAACGTAATTTTATTTCTTCCTTTCTAATTTGGATGTCTTCTATTTATATTTCCTGCTATTTATATTTCCTGCCTATTTATATTTCCTGCCTATTTATATTTCCTGCCTATATTGCTCTGGCTAGAACTTCCAGTAATACATTGAATAAAAGTGACGAAAATGGGTGCCCTGCCCTTGTTCCTGATCTTAGAGGAAAACCTTTCAGTCTTTAACCATTGCGTGTGATATTACCTTGGGATATTTCATATATAACCTTTATTATGTTGAGGAAGTTTCCGTCTATTCCTAGATTTGTGTGTATGTGTTTTTATCATGAAATGGTTGAGTTGTCAAATAGTTTTTCTGCATTAATTGAGATTATCTCTTTTTTTGTTTTTTTCCCTAGCATTCTGTTAATTTGGTGTATTTCATTGATTGATTTTTGTATGTTTAACCATCTTGCATTGCAGGAATAAATTCCACTTGGTCATGATGTATAATATTTTTAATGTACTGTTAAAATCTGTTTGCTAGTATTTTGTTGAGGATTTTTGCATCAATATTCATCAGAGATGTTGGTCTATAGTTTTCTTTTTTTGTTGTGTCTTTATCTGGCTTTGGTGTCAGGGTAAGGCTGGCCTCAAAGAATGAGTTGGGAAGTGTTCCTTCCTCTTCAATTTTCTGGAAAAATTTATGAGGTGTTGGTATTACTTTCTTCCTTGACCACCATGCAACGTATTAGCTTGTAAAGTTATTCTGCATCACTTGGCTTATCAAATTTTGTCTCTGCTCTCCTGTGCTCCTGACTTAAATTATTTGCTGCAACTGCATCACCCGTTTCTCATTGTAATGTTTCCAGCACCTAACATCTGATTACTCCCTTTGCATGAGGATTTGCTTTGCAAAACCGAAATCTTACTCTTATTGTAAGGAGTGTAGAGTGAATTGAATTTTTCTGAAGCCAAATTGAAAGAGTAATTGATAAAGTTGGAAGGGATGGAGCAGTGGTTCTTCATCTATCGGATTTACTGTGCCCTTTTAAAATATTGTTAACTTCTCTTTTATTCCTCTGACATGAAACTCATAGATAAAATATCTATGCTCATACTTTAAGAAATATAAATGTGAGGGTAAATAAAAGGAAAGTGACTTATAATAACATTCATTTTGATGTGTAAAATCTAGGTCAAATTTCACTAGAAGACATAAGAGGCATACAGAGGCTTGCACCTATATGTAGAATTAAAATAAATATGAAAGCTACAAATGTAAACTGACACAAATGCAGGGTTGTTTGTACTGGCACTCCATGCTACTAGCACCAGTGCATTGTTGTTCGTATTGTAATGTTTTAGAATGGTGAAATTTTGTGGGAGAAATTCTAAAACACAGTTTCCCATTGATGTATTTGCATTCCTAGAAATTTCAGTTATGTAATTAAACTAGGCAAAAAAATACTTTGTGTTTATATTTTAAAAGCAGTATGTTTCCACTTGGATAATTCTAAAACAGATTTTTTTTTTTAACCTATATGAATGTCTCAAAGGACAGTCAAATTTTATGCGGGATTGAGCCAATTCTTAATTGTGTGGACTGTAGGATGGGCTAGCATCCCTTAGCATCCATACTAAATACCAGTAAATCCTCCTAATCATTGTAAAACCTAAAATACTTCCACAAATTTCCAAGTGCCACATATGTAAGGTAGTAAATTATCCTCATCAAGAACTACTGGGATAAAGTAATGAACAGAAGAAATTTGCTGACAGACTCTTGAGGAAGGGGAGATAATGAAATAAAAGTCATATTGAAGAATATTCTGACGGCTGCTTTCTGTGTGAAGTCTAGGTAAAGAAAAAAGAAACAACTTCCTTTTATTTGTTTTTAGCAGCCATCGTTCATCAAGCATTTTCACAGGTAGTCCATCTCACAGCACAGCAACTATGAATTTATTGTCTTTACCATTTAACAGATGGGGCAGAGACAGTTCAGAATTGTTAAGTGATTTACTAAAAGTCATTTTAATGAAAGAGCTAGAGTTGGAATCCAGATATGGTTTCAAACCCAATGTTCTTTTCATTGTATCGTAGCAATGCTAGGATGATGAAGGCAGAAAAATTTTTCAGAGGGAAAAATCTGAAACTCACAGTAAAGCTAGAACTAGCAAGACTTTGGAGTGATTCTCACTGACATTCTGGGAAGAAAAATGACCAAAGCTCATTTTCAAACTGAGAATTTATTAATATATCCTCCTCCTTATTCTTATAGGACATGAGTATGCAGCTCGGTGAGATAATGCAAAGTGTGCAGCGGACACTCAATCGCTACACTGTTGATGTGACCCTGCACCCTGGAAAGAAAATCGCCTATGCAGAATATAAGAGACGAAGAATGAATTTGCTGGAGAAAATAGCTGCTTATGCTAATTCTGCTGAAATTAAAGAAAATATTCTTGTCCATATCCTGGCATGGTTGGAAGAATGGAGTAAGTTTTCAAAAGTGGTTCAAAGGAAAACCACCAAGTTAATGAAAAAGCTGGAGAACAGAATCTATAAGGAAATTTTGAAGGATTAGAAGAAGACTAAAGAAGAAAAGGCTAGGGAGTTAATTCAGAGAACAGTTGTCCTCTGTTCCATTAAGAATAAAATAAAAAAAATATAGACTTGCTCGCTTAGTGCCAGCTATTCTGGCCTCCTTGTTTTTCTTCAAGCATGCTCCTGCCCAGTGCTATATGCTTACGCTTCCCTTGCCTGGAACATTTTCCACCAGGTAGCCACATGGCTCATTCTCTGCTTCTATCTCACTTTAAAATGAGGTGTTCTCTGACCATTCCCATTCCCTACCCCTTGCCACTGTCCATTTTACTCTTTTCTTTATTTTTGTCTACTCGTATACCATTTCTTACCATCTGACATACTACTATATAATTAATGTGGTGGTTTTTTTTCTCTCTCCTTTCACTAGAGTGTAAACAGTATGAAGTTAAGGAATTTGTTCTATTCAATGTTGTATCCTCAACCTCTAGAACAGTACGTGATAGAGGAGATGTTGGTTGAATGAAATAAGCAAAGGACACAAAAAAGAGGAATTTCATTTAGTTGCAAGGAATCTATGTAACGGGGGTTATAAAATACTAGATAACTTACCAAAGGCGTTAATTGGGATTTAGATCCCAAATATTAATACACATGTCCCCATTTTAGATATCTACTTCCCTGCAGTCAGGGCACTAAACAAAATAGACACCTTTTAACCTGATTCACATTTTTATGTCCAAGACTTACCGTTCAGCCTTCTATTCCAATCTCTTCCATTTTCATTTCTTCGTAGAGAAAAGCCTCAGAACAGCAATGTGAGATACCTACATTTCCCAATACAACAATATTTCCCAATACTACAGCCATATAAGCCCACATGGTTATAATTATTTATTTTTCTGCATAAAAGTAATTTTTGTACTCTCTTCTAGATGGCATTTTGTCTGAGACGACTGCAGTTGATACTGATGACCACTACCACTGGCTAGCACAAATGGAGATTTTACCAGAAACGTTCAAAGCCATTGAGAGCGATGTCAAGATACTGATTAGAATTAGTACCTCTTTGCTTGAAGTAAAGAAGAGACAAACAAAAAAATTAAGTAAGCATACTTTAAGACTTTGGAAATAGATTTCACTTTTTCTAAAAAACAGCTTTATTGAGGCATAATCTACATGCCATAAAATCTACCCAGTGGAAGAGTGCAATTCGATCAATTTTAGTAAATTTAGAGTTGTGCAACCATCACCACAATCCAATTTTAGAACATTTTCATCACCCCAAAAAGATCCCTCATATCCATTTGCAGATAATATTCATGCCCACTCCCAGCTCTAGACAATCACTAATCTATTTTCTGTCTCAACAGATCTGCCTTTTCTGGATATTTCATAAAATAGAATCATATTATATGTAGTCTTTTCTGTCTGGTTTCTTTTATTTTGCTTAATGCTTTTGAGGTCAGCCATGTTATAGGATGTGTCAGTAGTTTCTTCCTTGCTATTGCCAATTGCATACCGCTGTTTGTATGTACCACACTTTGTTTACCCATTTACCAGTTCATGGATATTTGGATTATTTCTACTTTTTGGCTCTTATGAATAATGCTGCTATGAACATACATGTAAATTTTTTGTGTGGACATGTTTTCATTTCTTTTGAGAAGCTAACTAGGAGTAGAATTGCTAGGTCATTTATCTATTGCTGGTAAACTTATATTTAAGACATTGTTAACTGATTTCCCAAGTGACAGCACCAACTTACATTCCTATCAGCAATGTATTCCAGTTCCAGTTTCTTAGCATCCTCAACAACACTTGTTAGTGTCTGTCTCTTTTATTATAGCCTTTCTACTCGGTGTGAAATGGTATCTCACTGTGGTTTTAATTTGCATTTCCCTAATGACTAATGATGTTAAGCACCCTTTCCTGTGCTTACTAGCCATTCCTATATCTTCTTTGATGAAATAGCTATGCGAATATTTACTCTTTCTTTCCTCTGTTCTTTTTCTGCCTTCTGTATTAAAGACATTTTCTAGTGTACCATTTTAAATCCAGTTTTCCCTATATTTTTGAAGTAATTTCTTAATGATTGGTCTAGGCATTGTAGTATACATATTAAATTATCACAATCTGCTTCAGATTAGTACTAACTTAATTCTACTTAAACATAAACTCTTTGCTCTAGTAGCTCTATTCCTTCCCCTCTTTTGTGCTTTGTCATATATATTATATATTTATGCGCTGTAAGCCCAACAATATAGTGTTATAATTATTGTCTTATATGATTCTCTTTTTAATCAGTTAAGAGAGGAAAAATTAAAAAAGATTTGTACTGTCTTTTATATTTACCCACATGTACTGGTGTTCTTTATTTCTTTGTGTGAATTTGAGTTATCCTCTTGTGTCATTTCCTTTCCGCCTGAAGAACTTCTTTAGTATTTCTTGTAAGGCATGTCTACTAGCAAAAAATTCTTTCAGTCTGTTTACCTGGGAATGTCTTTATTTCACCTTCCTTTTTTTTTTTTAAAGAATTTTACTGAAATATAGCAAACACACAAGATTATATAAACGCCTAACCACTGCGCTGTACACCTGAAACTAATATAAAATAAAATAAGATATAACAAACATACAATATTATACTAGTTCCAGGTGTACACCATAGTTATTCAACATTTATATACCTAAAGAAATGATCACCATGTTAAATCCAGCACCCATCTGACACTGTACCACACTATCACAGTGTATTATTGACTATATTCTCTATGCTGTACATTATAACCCCATGACTTATTTGTTTTATACCTGGAAACTTAGACCTTATTTCCCTTCACCTTCCCCCCCTTTTTAATTTTTCAATTACAGTTGACATTCAATATTATTTAATATTAATTTCAGGTGTACAGCATAGTGGTTAGACATTTATATTATATAATTTAAGAAGTGATCCCCCTGACTAGTCTAATACCCACCTAGCACTGTAGTTGTTACCATATTATTGACTATATTCCCTGTATTTTATTTGACATCCCATGACTATTTTGTAAGTACCAATTTGTACTTCTTAATCTCTTGCCCTTTTTTACCCATCCACAAACCCCCACCCATCTGGCAACCATCAAAATGTTCTGTTACCTAAAATCAGTTTGTTTCTGGTGTTTTTTTGTTTTTGTTTTTTTTAAAGATTTTATTGGGGAAGGGGAACAGGATTTTATTGGGGAACACTGTATATGTCCAGGACTTTTTTTCCAAGTCAAGTTGTTGTCCTTTCAATCTTAGTTGTAGAGGGCGCAGCTCAGCTCCAGGTCCAGTTGCCGTTGTTAGTTGCAGGGGGAGCAGCCCACCATCCCATGCGGGACTCGAGTAGTTGAACCGGCAACCTTGTGGTTGAGAGCCCACTGGCCCATGTGGGAATCGAACCGGCAGCCTTCGGAGTTAGGAGCACAGAGCTCCAACCATCTGAGCCACCGGGCCGGCGCCCTTTTTTGCTTATTTTGTTTAGATTCCACATATACGTGAAATCACATTGCATCTGTCTTTCTCTGTCTGACACTCCACTCAGCACAGCACCTTCCAGGTCCATCCATGCCACCGCAGATGGCAAAAACCCATTCCCTTCCACAGCCAAGCAATATTACATTGTATGTACAGAGGTTGTCAAAAAAGAGTATACACATTTTAAGAAAGGAAAACTGTATTAAAATTGTAATACTCAATATATACCAATAACACAAGATGAATACAAGTCACATTTGACTTCTGCAATTACAAGAGGTGCTCAAAGTGGTTACCATCAGCATCCAGACACTTCTGATTATGGCGAACTACTGCTTGAGCAATGTTGATCAAATTGTCCACTTGTGTACATTTTTGGCACCCCCAGTATGTACTATCTCCTCTTTATCCACTCATTCATCAACAGACACCCAGGCTGCCTCCACATATCACCTATTGTAAACAATGCTGCAATGAACATATGGATGCACAAGTCCCCTTGAAGTAGAGTTTTGGGTTTCTTCGGATAAATACCCAGAGTGGGATTGCTGGGTCCTTCTTTCTCTCTTGTTATAGCCTTTGTTTTAAAGTCTATTTTGTATGGTAGAAGTATTACTACCCCAGCTTTTTTTGTTTCCATTTTCATGAAATATCTTTTTCCATCCCTTTACTTTCAGTCTGTGTGTCTTTCAATCTGAACTGAGTCTTTCCTAGGCAGCATATGTAAGGGTCTTGTTTTCTTATCCATTCAGCCACCCTATCTTTTGATTGGAGCATTTAATCCATTTACATTGAAAGTAATCATTGATAGATATGTAGTTAGATATGTAGTTAATTCTTATTATTATTCATATCTTTGATTTCCCCCCCCCATCTTAAATAAGTCCCTCTAACATTCCTTTGGTAATACTGCTTTTGTGTTGATGAATTTTTTTAGCTTTTTCTTGTCTGAGAAGCTCTTTACCTGTCTTTCGATTCTAAATGATAGCTTTGCTGGGTAGAGTAATCTTGGTTGTAGGTCCTGGATTTTCACCATTTTGAATATTTCATGCCAATCCCTCTGGCCTGCAAAGTTCCTGTTGAGAAATCAGCTCACAGTCTTATGGGAGCTCCCTTGTAGGTAACTCACTGTTTTTCTCTTGCTGTTTTTAAGATTCTCTTTATCTTTAACCTTTGGCATTTTAATTATGATGTGTCTTGGTGTGGGCCTCTTTGGGTTCATCTTGTTTGGGACTCTCTGTGTTTCCTGGGCTTGTATGTCTATTCCGTTTGCCAGGTTAGGAAAGTTTTCTGTCATTATTTGTTCAAGTAGGGTTTCAGATCCTTGCTCTTTTCTCCTTCTGGTACCCCAATGATGTGAATGTTGGTATGCCTGATGTTGTCTCTTAAACTATCCTTATTCTTTTTAAATTCTTTTTGCTGTTCTGATTGGATGTTTTCTGCTACCTTATCTTCTAAGTCACTGATTTGATCTTCTGCTTCGTCTAATCTACTGTTGATTCCCTCTAAAATGTACTCATTTCAGTTATTGTATTCTTTATTTCTAATTGGTCCTTTTTAATGTTTTCTATCTCCATTTTTATGTTTCTTATCTCTTTGTTGAAGTTCTCCATGAGATCATTGAGCATCCTTGTAACCAGTGGTTTAAATTCTGTGTCAGATAGATTGCTTTTGTTTATTTTGTTTAGTTCTTTTTCTGGAGCTTTGTTCTGTTCTTGTATTTAGGACATGTTTCTTTGACTCTCCATTTTGGCTGCCTCCCTGTGTTTGTTTCTATGTATTAGGTAGGGCTGCTGTGTCTCCTGGTCTTAGTAGAATGGCCTTATGTAGTAGGTGTACTGTGGGGCCTGGTGGCACAGTCTCCCTGGTCACCTGAGCCAGGTGCTCCAGGTGTTTCCCTATGTGGGTTCTATGTGCCCTCTTGTTGTACTTGAGCCTTGTTTGCTGTTTGCACATCAATGGGAGGAATTGACCCTGGGGGTGATTGGTTGTGAGGACTGGCCTGGACTTCAGTGGAGGAGCTGCTGTGCAGGGGCTGACTCTGTAGAGAAGGACTTGCTTTAGCAGGGCTCTGGTTCCTGCTTAGTCTGCCCTTAGGGTGTGTCATCCTTAGAGGCATTCAGGTGATGCTCCTGCTTGGTCTGAAGGCAGCCACAGGGCATGCCAGCCCCAGGGCCTCATGGGACTGGCCAAGTTTGGCCACAACCTGTGCCTTGCCTATGCCACCTGGCATAAGCCACAGTGCAATCCGCAGATGGATGCCACCTGTGCTGGGCTTGGAGGTGCCTCAAGAGTCCAAATTACAAACTGAGGCCAGCTGTTTGCTAATGCCAGGCTTGGAGCTGCTTAGCAAGATGTGCAGGACACACCAAAACCAAAGCCAGATGCTGCTTGTTTGGGTTTTGTGAACCTTTGAGAGATTTTGGGGAAAGTCCGCAGCATGAGCCAAGACATGCCATTTGTATGGAAAAGGCACTGGAAGTGGCTTGGGTGTGCCCAAATGTTGGGTGGGGTGGGGTCTCACGGAATTATCAGGGCGGGGCAAACAGTGTTAGGTTGATGAAGACACAGCTATGACAGCTGCCTAAATCTGCATGCTGGGAGAAGGTAGCGCTCAAAGAAACAATGGATTGTGCCAGCACTTCTGTCTAGAAGAAAGCTGCCCCTCCAGCCCTTCCTCAGATACTAGAAAATTCAGTTCCTCCCTGTATGCTTCTGGTGCCTTTTGAGCTGCTTCCCTAGTGCTGGAGCTCAGAGTGTGCGAGTCTATCAGCAAGTCTGTGTGCAGGCCCTTAAAGAGGAGTGACTGGGACTCCATCCACCCTTGTCTCACCTAGACACAATCTCTGCTGGTTTTCACAGGCAGAAGTTATGAGGACTTCTCTCCTCAGCACTGGAACCCTGAGTTGGGAAGCCTGGTGTGGGGATGGGACACCCCTCATGCCTCAGGGGTACTTCCAAAGCCAAGATATCCCTCCCAGTTTTTAAATGCCACACACAGTGTGCAACCAGCCCATTCTGCATCTCTGCCCCTCCTATCAGTCTCATGGTGGCTTCTTCTGTATGTCCTTAGAGGTAGGACTTCAGTTCAGCTAGACTTCAGGAGATTCTCAATGATGGTGGTTCTGTAGTTTAGTTGTAATTCTGATGTGATCATGAGAGTAGGCAAGCACAGCATTTACCTACTCCTCCATCTTCACTGGAAATTCCACCTTCATTTTTTTTTTTTTTAAATATTTTTTTATTGGGGAAGGGGAACAGGACTTTATTGGGGAACAGTGTGTACTTCCAGGACTTTTTTTTTTTTTTTCCCCAAGTCAAGTTGTTGTCCTTTCAATCTTAGTTGTGGAGGGTGCCGTTCAGCTTCAAGTTGTTGTCCTTCAGTCTTAGTTGTGGAGGGCACAGCTCAGCTCCAGGTCCAGTTGCCGTTGCTAGTTGCAGGGGGCACAGCCCACTATCCCTTGTGAGAGTCGAACCGGCAACCTTGTGGTTGAGAGGACGCACTCCAACCAACTGAGCCATCCGGGAGCTCAGCGGGAGCTCAGCTCAAGGTGCCGTGTTCAGTCTTAGTTGCAGGGGGCGGAGCCCACCATCCCTTGCAGGACTCGAGGAACTGAACTGGCAACCTCGTGGTTGAGAGCCCGTGCTCCAACCAACTGAGCCATCTTGGAGGCAGCTCAGCTCAAGGTGCCGTGTTCAATCTTAGTTGTGGGGGCGCTGCCCACCATCCCTTGCGGGACTCAAGGAATTGAACTGGCAACCTTGTGGTTGAGAGCCCACTGGCCCATGTGGGAATCGAACCAGCAGCCTTTGGAGTTAGGAGCATGGAGCTCTAACCGCCTGAGCCACCGGGCCGGCCCCCCCACCTTCATTTTTTAATCATCTTTTTTAAAGGTAGTTTCAGATTTAGAGAAAAATTGAGAAAATAACATCTTACATTAATATGATACACTTGTTATAATTAACAAATTAATATCGATACATTATTAACCAAAATCCATAATTTATTCAGAATTCCTTATTTTTACCTAATATCATTTTTCTGTTTCAGGATCCAATCCAGACTATCTGATTATGTTTAGTTGTCATGTCTCCTTAGGCTTTCTTGGATCTGAAAGTTTCTCAGACTTCTCCTTGTGTTTGATGTCCCTCACAGTTTTAAGGATTACTAGTCAGGTATATTGTAAGATGCCCCGCTATTGGAATTTGTCTGATGTTTTTCTCATGTTTATCCTGGGGTTATAGGTTTGGGGGAGAAAGATCACAGAGGTTAAGTACCACTGTCACCTTATCATTTCAAGGGTATATATTATCAAATGATTTGTGACTTGATATTGATGTTGATCATCTGGCTAACGTAGTGCTTGTCAGGTTTCTCCATCGTAAAGTTACTCATTTTCCTCATTTTCCATAATGTGCTCTTTAAAAGGAAGTCTATATGTGCAGCCCACACTTAAGTAATGGGGAGTTATGCTCCCCCTCCTTTAGGATGGAATATCTATTAATTATTTGAAGTTCTTATGCACAAGAGTTTGACTCTTCTATCCCATTATTAATTTTAAATTTTAAATTTATATCAAAATGAACTCACAGATATTTACTTTAAACTTTGGGTTATAACCCAATACAACTTTATTTTCTCGCTCAAGTTAGTCAAGCTTTGGCCATCGGGACCTTATTTAGTTGGTTCCTATGCCCCTTTGACATACCCCCATCAAAGTAGTTTCTTTCTTTTATCTTTTTTTTTTCAGCAGGTCCTTACTTTCTGGTACTACAAGATGCTTCAGATTCATCTTGAATATTTCCTGCCCCAGTCATAGAACATTGCATATCTCCAAGAGTTCTGGTTCCTTTTATTAGAGAATAGTATTAAAAACCAAGGTTTGGCTGCTAGGTGTGCTCATTGCTACTGGGGTGTCATTTCTGTTTGGCCCTCTCATCTGACAAAGGGAAAATGAATAATATATGTGTGTCTACAAACCCATGAATGTATATACACACGTCTATAAATACTGACATATATAATCGTCTGTAACTACATTAAGCTAAACATTGGTTCTTATTGATGTCTCTAACTCTAATCCATTATCACATAGATCATTCTAGCTCCCTCCCCTTGCTCATCTGTAAATTCCCACCCCAACAAAGAGAAACCTGCTCCTACCACCTGCCATCCATTACTTAATTGTTGAATTCCAGTATACATGTATAGCAGTATCAGATTATTAACCCATACTTCACAGGAAACAACAACTAGAGTATAGTACTTATATGCGGTTCCTTTTGCCTTTAGACTTACAGGCTCCATTCATTTCCAGTAACTTAGGTCAGCACCTTCCACCACCCCCATCTTTTTCAGTGAGGTTGTGTCATACATTTTTAATACAGTTAGATTCTGTTATCACAGTCTGCATTCCTTCCTAGGATCCCCTGACCTTCTAAATGGTTATTTTTTAAAATTTGCATATACTGTTTCACTCTTTATGCTGTACAGTTCTATGGGGTTTGACAAACGTATATTGTCATGTATCCACCATTACAGTATCATACAAAATAGTTTCTCCATCCTAAAAAACCCCATTTTTCATCTATTCATTCTTCCTCTCTCTCTCCAAGTCTTTGGCAACCATTGATTTTTTAATGTCTCTATAGTTTTGATTTTTCAAGAATGTCATATAATTGGAATCATGCAGTATGTAGCTTTTCCAATCTGGTTTCTATCATTTAGCAATATAAATTTAAGGTTCCTCCAAATCTTTCTGTGGCTTAATAACATTTCTTTTTATTGCTGAATAATATTTCATTGTACAGATGTACCACAGTTTGTTCATCTACCTATTGAAGAACATCTTTGTTATTTGTAGGTTTTGATGTTTAAGAATAAAGCTGTTATAGTAGACTGGGGGGGTTATCACTTTGTGAGGGGTGTAAATGTCTAATATTATGTTGTTTTGTACATCTGAAACTAATAAAAAAAGAATAAAACTTATAAATATTATCATGCAAGTTGTGTGTGTGTGTGTGTGTGTGTGTGTGTGTGTGTATAAGTTGACAAATTAAGTGGGTAAATATTATACCTACAAGCATGATTGCTGGATCATATAAGACTACATTACTTCAAAAGTAACTTTGTAAGAAACTGCTAAACTGTCTTCCCAACTAGCTGTACCATTTTCCATTCCTACCCGTAATAAGCAAGAGTTCCTGTTGCCCCATATGTCAGCATTTGGTATTATTGGTTTTTTGGATTGCAGTTATTTTAATAGGTGTGTAAGTGTCTCTTTGTTGTAATTTGCAATTCTCTAATGACAGATGATACTGAGCATCTTTTCATATGCTTACTTGCTATCTGTATATCTTATTTATTACCTTTATTTTTAAATAAGATTTGTACATGCTTACTACTTTGAGAAGAGTGTTATTTCAGGGAATGGGTGTTAATAGACATTCTGTAATGCATTTAGAGAAGTGTTTAAAAACATATGTAGTAAAAATGGTTATAAGAGCTGTATATTCATGCTACTTTGGGAACAGTGTTATTTCGTGGAATGGATGTCTTACCTTCATTTTTTGAAATACATTTTTGCTGGATATAGAATTCTTGGTTAGCAGTATAATTCTTTCAACACTTTGAATGTTATCCCACTGTCTTCTGGCCTCCATTGTTTCTGAGAAGAAGTGAGCTGTTAAACTTACTATGTTTCCCCTGTACTTGATGAGTCTCCTTTGATTGTGATAAGTCATTTTTCTCTTTTAGCTTTAAAGATTCTCTCTTTATCTGGCTTTCCATGATCTGACTATGTTGTGTCTAGGTATGGATTATTTTGTGTTCATCCTACTTAGAATTCACTGAGCATCTTGAATGTGTAGATTAATGTTTTTCATCAAATCTGGGATGATTTGGCCATTATTTCTTCAAGTATTTTTAATGCCCCTCTCTCTTCTTCTTCTGGGACTTCTATTATTTGTACATTGGTATGTTTAATGGTGTCCCACAAGTCTCTGAGGCTTTGTTCATTTTTCTTTATGGTTTCTCCTGTTATTCAAATTAGACAATTTCAACTAATCTAGCATCAAGTTTGCTGGTTATTTTCTTTTGTCAGCTCAAATGTGCTGTTGAGCCCTTCTGGCTAATTTTTCATTTCAGTTATTGTACTATTCAGCTTCATTTTTCCCACTTGGTTTTTCTAATTTCCATCTCTTTATTGATATGCTGTATTTGATGAGTAATTATCATCATACTTTACTTTTATTTTAAAATATGGTTTCCTTTAGTTCTTTGAATATATTTATAATTGCTTCTTTTAAAGTCTTTTTTCTGATAGGTCCAACATCTGCCCCCTCCTCACTGACCCCTGAGACAATTTCTATTGACTATTTTTCCCCCCCTGTGTATGGTTACACTTTCCTATTTCTTTTCATGCCTCTTTTATGTTGAAAACTGGACATTTTAGATAATATATTGTAGTAACTCTGGATTCTGATTCTCCCCACAACCTCCAGTGTTTGTTTTTATTGCTTTTTTGGTTTGGTTTTTAGTGACTTTCCTGGACTAATTTGATGAAGTCTGTCTCCCCCACAGCATGCAGTCACTGTTATCTCTACTCAGTTTTTTTCTTTTTGTTTTTATCTTTAAGCCTAAATTCCTAGGGGTCATCTTTGGGTCAGCAGAGCTTAGTGGTAAGTCAATGATTGGCCAATCATTTATTAATCCAGATTGATCCAGTAAGACTTCTTTGCTAATGGATCTGTGTATGGATTAAGAAAGCATTGTTTTAAACAATGCCTCTAGGCATGAGTTTTTCCATGCTTTGCTCCACATGAAATAAACCCCCTCAGGAAGTAGAGCTGTCAATCCTCACATCCTGCCTCACTGTGGTAGAATTAACAGGCCATGGAACTGGGTAGCTGGAGATGGGAGCAGCTCTAAGCTAAAACATCACAGACTTCTACTGTTGTTACTGAGGTTCAGTAATTTTTTTTGAATAAGTGCTTCTCAATTTGTTGTGTGCCTTTGGTCAATTTCCAAAGTCCTAAAAGGGTTGTTTTGGGCAGTTTTGTCTGGTTTTATTACTGCTTTTTTTTTGGGGGGGGGGGAGAATTTGTTGAGTTTCTCATTCAGCCATTCTGGAAATCGCTTCGAATATTTGACTTTTGTCCTTGTGTAACCCTTTTGAAAGAACCAAGGTTAACGTTGACTCAGAAAAGGGAGGAAAAAAGATAGGAACCCAAAATATAAAATGGAAAGCACCAAGCATAATCAAAGCCAAAGGTAAGTTTTGGCTTCCATTATGTCTAATCCCAAACTTCTAACAGAAGGTAAGTTGAGGTCACAGCTGAGTTCTTCTCCTAAACTCTGTAAGCAGAAGTTCTAGGTGATTGTGGAAAAATAGTTGTTCTTTTATTTTAGAGCCAAAGTTTCCTCACGAATCTTTATCCTATAGCTATCTGTTAATTTAAGCTAACTACCTTAGGCTTAAACATAGAGCACAATACAAAAGAAGATATGCAATCTCATCATTTTATGTTTTATGTTTTTTTTCTTCTAGCATCTAGAGGTGCTCTATGGAAATCTTGGAAAGAAAGAGTTATAAAGCGACCTGCAACAGCCCATGCTTTAAGACCAGATCAGATGATTAGTGACGACTTCGCAAGAAATATAAAGGTTTCAGAAATACAAGGTATGCTACAGGAACTCATAGGTACTGCAATGTTCAATAAATTGGAAAACAGTGCTATTAAATACATATCATCAACAATAGCAAACCTTTCTAAAGCACTGAGTGCACTAAATGATGAAGTAAAACTTATTAACTTCCAAAGTGCCAGTGTGTATATAAATGAGACCAATGAAAGAGAAAAAGAGCTCTCCCAGAAGATAATACAAGATCTCAGTGAAAAAAACGTAATGCTTCAGCAGAAACTTCAAGATGCAGAAGAAAAATGTGACCAACTTATTCGATCCAAAGTATCTTCAGTGTCACCCACATCAACCTTGAAAATATTATCTGAGCTTTCTCCACAATCACCCATGGCCATTAGCAAAGCTGATAAAGAAGACAGTATAGACAGTATTTTGGCTAAACAATTTGAAAATATTGTAGATGAGGCCCACAGAAAAGGGACCAGAGCCTCAGGGATCAAGTGGGACTCAGCTATGTCATATACAGCCCAAGTTGAAATGACTCCAGATTTAATTGGACAGCAATCCCCTTTACCTGAGAAAAAACAGAAAACACCTAAAAATATCACTGAAGATACGGTATTACTAAAGAAAGATGGTGTCTATCAGAAAGACGGGGCTGATGAGTATCAATCACCGAAAAGAAAGCATACAAAAAGAACATCTCTGCAGGGGACCTCTTTATCACATCTGAGTGAAGATAAAGGTAAAAAGATGGTCTCAGAACCCAAAGTTGATTACCAGTTTGAGCTACAAGCACTGGAAAAGAAGAGTAAAGAAATGAAATCCTTTTCTGAAGCCAAATCAAGGTCATCCCTTGAATCAAAAGATCAACGTGTCCCTACTGATTTCCCTTCTACTCACATAGAGAGCCCAGGTGGCAAAAGTGGAACAAGTAGTTTATGGGAACGAGTCAGGAAGCTCAAAACTGAATATTTACTTGGGAAAAGCCAAGTTTCTTCAGAGAATAAAGAGGAGCCCACCCCTGAGTCAATAGATGAGAGCGAAAGTGAGATCAGCACCACAGAGCCATTCAAGCTGACTGAACGGGATCATCCCTCTGAGATATTGAAAACAAAAGGAAAGAAATATCAAATCTCTCTAGAAACTACCAAAAGCAAAGAAGAAAAAACAGGAGAGAAGGACACATCAGTCATCACCAAGAAGTTCAAGTCTCATGAACTTGTTAAATCACAACCTAGAATAACTGAAGAGACTTCAGAATCTATCAGAGGTCTAGGAAGTTCACATGGCAAAAGTGAACAGAATAACCTGGAAGAATTTCAGAAAGCCATAATGGCTTTCCTGAAAGAGAAAACTGATCACATAGAAAAGCCTTTGGATGAAAAAACTGTGCCAGAAAAGGAGTTATTACTTCAAAAAGCAGAAGCAGAAAAATTAGAAATCATAAAGGCAAAAATAGAGGAATATTTCCAAAGTGTGGCTGAAACTGTGATAAAAATCTGGAGAAAATACAAAGATATAAAATACGCAGGACAAGTTAAAGAGAAACCTATGAAACAAAAAAAGGTAGTCTCATATATGCCAGGATTGCATGTTCAGAAGCCAACTAGTGAAAATTCTAAAATTAGCACCTTACTGTCAGATGAGAGCATGGACCCAGTAGTTCACAGTTTAATAGAAATGATTGTGACTGAAATAGAAAGTGAAAGAGATGCTCCAGTAGTCTCAATAGCAGGGATACACCACAAGGAAAAGGAAAAACAAAGACAGAAGGAATATCTGCAAGAGGGTCAAGAAAACAATTTTGATATAAATCTTAAAGACCAGTTGGAAGAAGAAAGGAATCTCTGGGAGAAGAGTTATAATATGATAAAAAAGAATTTGAAGAAGGAAAAAGCATGGTTCCAGATGGAGGAAGGAGAGAAAAAGCAACAGAAGAATCGGTGGCAGGAGGAAGAGGTGCGGGAGGAACAGCAAAAACAGAGGATAGAAAAGCAGAGTGAGAAAGATGTGCAGCAAAAGCAAATGGAAGACGAGGAAGAAGAGCGGCAGAAGCAAAAGCAACAGCAGCTGGAAGCATGGGAGCAAACAGTGAAAACGCAAGGGGTGCCCTTGGAGAAGAAGGGACAACAGATGAGACAGGTTCAGAAGGAAGTGAAACATCTACAGCTGGAAAGCAGTTGGGAGAGACAGGAGAAGCAGAAGCCAAGGAGAAAGGTAGAAGACCATAAAAGGCAGTGGCAGAAAAAAGGAAGGGATCCGATAAAGATGGAGGAGGAAAACTCGGAAGCACTAAAAGAGCTATTCAGCCACACCTCAGTGCCACTGTCTCCTAGGAGGAAAAAGAGATCGAAAGATGCATTCCAGTTATACAAACCACAAGAGTCCCACGGGAGTCTTCAGACATTAGAGAGTCTTGTTGAAGAAGAGCACCCCATACCAGTCACTCTTCCCACCCCCGCACAGGCTCCCTCACCTGGGCCCTATCCTATTTCTGGATGGTCTCCCACAAAGTCCATCGCTGTCACCGCTGAGCAGGCCCAAGCACTGGGAATCACTGTCACCCCTGAGCAGGTCCAGGCCCAGGGGATCATTCTCACCCCTCAACAGGCCCAAGCACTTGGAGTCACCATCACCCCTGAGCAGGCCCAAGCACTTGGAGTCACCATCACCCCTGAGCAGGCCCAGGCGCTTGGGGTCACCGTCACCCCTCAGCAGGCCCAGGCGCTTGGGGTCACCGTCACCCCTCAGCAGGCCCAGGCGCTTGGGGTCACTGTCACCCCTCAGCAGGCCCAGGCGCTTGGGGTCACTGTCACCCCTCAGCAGGCCCAGGCGCTTGGGGTCACTGTCACCCCTCAGCAGGCCCAGGCGCTTGGGGTCACTGTCACCCCTCAGCAGGCCCAGGCGCTTGGGGTCACTGTCACCCCTCAGCAGGCCCAGGCGCTTGGGGTCACTGTCACCCCTCAGCAGGCCCAGGCGCTTGGGGTCACTGTCACCCCTCAGCAGGCCCAGGCGTTTGGGGTCACTGTCACCCCTCAGCAGGCCCAGGCACAGGGCATCACTCTTACTGCTGAGCAGTTCAAGGCACTGGTGGTCTCTCTCACTCCTGAAAAATCGCAGCGTCTGGGACTCATACTCACACATGAGCAAGTCCAAGCATTGAGGTCTCCTCTCTCTCTTGAACAAGACTGGACACTGAGAGGCCCTATTACCCCTAGCCAGGACCAGACACTGAAGGCATCGGTCACTTCTGAACAGACCTGGGCAACGCAGATCCCTGTAACCACAAAACAGGCCCAGAAATCTGGTGTCCCTATAACTCCAGGACAGGATGAGGCATTGGGAGTCACACCACAGCAGACCCAGGCATTGCAGGACCTTCTTCCAGAACAGGCACAGGCACTGGAGTTGACTTGTACTCCTGAGAAAGTGCAGACTTTGGGTATCACATGTATCCCTGAACAAACCCAAGCAGTGGGTACCACCCTCACCCCTGAGCAGGAACAAGCTTTAGGGGTCCCTCTTACCCTTGACCAGGCTCAGGCATTAGAGACCTCTCTCACAGAAAAACAGGCCTGGAAACTGGGGGTCTCTATCACTCCAGAAATAGTTCAAGAAGTATCAAACGTTCTTACTCTTAAGCAGAACCAAGCATTGGGAGTCCCTATTGCCCCCCCAAAAGCCTGGATGTCAGCTGTCACTCTTACGCCTGAACAGACCCAGGCTTTGGGGGCCCCTCTCACCTCAGCACATTTCTTAGGCTCTCCCATTACCCCTGAGCAAGTCCAACCTTTGGGAGCCCCCTTTACCCCAGGACAGGCCCAGCCCATGGGTATTACTCGCATGTCTGAACAGGACCTAAAATCAAGAGTTCTTCCCACTAATGAGCAGCTCTCACCACTCAGGGCTGATCCCTCTTCAGGACATACCCTGGACGTTGGGATCTCTTCTATTGCCGATAAATCCATCAAACCAAGGGTTCCTCACATTACTAAGCAGTCCCTCATATTCACTCCTTCCACTCTTAGACCATCTCAAGAATCAAAGGCTTCTCTTCCCCCTGGGAAACCCATGACATCAAGAACTAGGCGACCCCTGGCATTGTCTGTTCGTACTGCTGAGAAGTCCTCAATTGAGGTCTCTTCTACTCCTTTGCAGATATCAAGGTCTCCTCTTACCCAAGCCCTCTTTGTCCCTGGGAAATCCCTAGGAATAGGGACTCCTTCTGACCCTAGGAAGCTCCCAGCACCACAGACTTTTCCTTCCTCTAGACAGACCCTGGTCTCTAAGAGTCAATCCACTTCTGTGCAGTTGCTAGCACCAGAGGTCCCTCCCACCCTGCCTGGGAAGCTCCCCATATCCGGGGCCCCTCCCACTCCAGGGCAGCCCCTTGCAATGGATTTCCTTCATAGCTCGAGGCAATTCCTCACATCTAGGGACTCTCTGCCTCCCCAGTCTTGTCTGATAGCAAAGGACCCTCTTGCCCCCAGGCAGCTCCTTATAGCTGGAGTCCCACCCACCACCTCACAGATTTCCACTGTCTGTGATCCTCTCTCTCCTGGAAAGCCCTTCATTCCTGGGGCTTCTTCCATCCACGGGGAGCTCATGGAATCTGGACCCTTAATCCCCTCTGAGCAGCCCCAGGCATTTCAGCCCTCTGCTGCCCACGAGCAATCTCCCTATCTACAAGCCCTTTCCAGCCTTGGGCAGCATCTGGCACCATGGACTCTTCCTGGGCAAGCTTCCCCACTACAGATCTCTTTCACCCCTGGGCATCCCCCAACACTATGGGCTCCCTCAACTCCTGCACAGCCCCAGAAGGATTTGTCCTCTGCTGTTTCTAAGAAAAGTAAGAAAAGATTGGAAACTATTTCTTCTCTGAAATTGCAATCAACATTGGTCCATCCCAGTGCTCCAAGCTTCAAGGTACCTCAAGCCCCTTTTACCACTAAGAAGTTCCAAATATCAGAGGTCTCTGACACTCCTGAAGAAACCCAGATACTCTCCGATCCTTTTGCCGTAGAACAGTTTAGAACGTTTCAGTCCTATCTCGCCAATTATAGGACACCAGTATCACAACTCCCCTACATTGATGCAGGGACTCTTCCCACTCTCATGAAGCCTATGACATTGCCGCCTGCTCTTATTACTCAACTACCCCAAACGTCACAGACCGCACCTTCTCTATGGGACCAGAAATCCCGATTCCCCCCTATAAACAAGCCATGTATACTGACTTCAGTTTCAGGTACCAAGAAACCCACGATAATGGTACCCTCTCCTTCCTCTTCCCAAGAGTTCAAAGAGCAGAGGTATTTTGTTGATGTGGTGGCTCAGAGAAAGAACCTGATACTCTTACATCAGGCCACAGAAACTTCTGGACTTCCTTCAGAACTACATGCAACAGCCAGGGATCTCATAATTGAGACCCTTCATACGAACACAGTTCGGCTGGGATACCTATTCCGCAAATACATTGCCTATAGGCTGATCCAGCGTGCAAGGTAGATGTCACTATTACATGTCCAGATTTCTGATTTAGTCCTGATTTCACATACCCTCCCTCATTGCCCTGTACGTCTATACATATTTGTCAGATCAGATGTTCTAAAGGTTCTCTTATGGAAGGTCTGTGTGATGGAAGCCCAGTTAAGACAGCAAAAGGAGATTTTTTAGGAATAAGAAGTGTCATATAACATGATCCGTTTCATCCATTTATATCGCTAGCAAATATTCTGAAATAAATTTTGTGGATCGTGGCTGATCTCCAAAACATCAGCTTCAAAAATTTAGAGGTGCTTCCAGTTATTCTGAATTTCTTACATCATGGATTCACCAGAAGATACAATGATTCTTAAAATGGGAGATGGCAGGTTATGCACAAGGTGTTGCCATGGCAACTTTGCTACTGGAGTGACCTGGAGGAAACACGTCCTGGTCCTGAACTTTAAAAACTGCAAATATCAGAAATAGGTCAGGGAGAATTGTATACTTGAAACTTATGTAATTTTACTAACCATTGTTGCCCCAATAAATTTAATTATAAAAAATATACATTAACAATGAAAAAAAGAAAAGAAAAAGAAATAGGTCAGGGAAAGTGACAATTGGCCTGCTATCCTAGCATTTGTGTTGGAGGTTATCAACCTGTTATTTTGGTGAAATTTTTAAACCTTAAGTTACAAGAAGCCAAACTAAAACCTCTAATAGAAGAGGTTGTCATTAATTATAGGGACAACTATATGTTATTTATTCAACAGATATTTACCGAATGCCTACTATGTGCCAAGCATTGTTCTAGATGCTAGAGATACAGCAGTGAATAAACCAAACTACCCTGTTCTCATTAAATTTACATTTTTGAGGACAGAATTCATTTGAAAACTAAGGACTAGAACAAGGTGCAAAAGAAAGACTTTCCCAAGATAGAATCAGAACTTTTAATTTCAAAACTTAAGTAATCTGAGATTTGTTGGAAAATGTTTTACTCTATACCTGTCTTTAGTTTTCTCTTTCCAAACTGAGTATTCCTAGTCTTTTAAATGTTTTTACACTTTAATATCTTTATCCACTTGAGAATCTTAAATAACATGTACTTCGTCATTCTCCAGTTCTCTTATGTCTTTTTCCTGTGTTATACTTAAATAAAAATAAAAAAAAGGAGTACATTCACCTGGTACGATATTTAAAAAATACAAATGGTTGAGTGAAAAGTCTCTCTAATATTCCTATCCCTGGCCATTAGGTCCCTCCCCCAGGGTTACTAACGTATGTCCATCCAGAAAAATTCTCTGCATATATACAAAAGTATATATGCTACTTAATCCCCCTTTTTACATGTTTTAAAGTTCTGACGTTTGATTTTCATACCTTAGATATTAGGTATTAGCTAACTTGGGTATTAGTACATAAAAAGCCTATTCATTTTATAGCTCCATAGTATTCAAAGTCTGGATTTACCAGAATTTACTTAACCTCTGATGGATATTTATGTTGTTTTAAATATTTTGCATTATAAAAATATACTCTATGAACAATCTTGTATACGTACACACATATGAGGTCAATCAAATTCGAGAACTCATCCTAGAAAAAGTGTTACATACCTCATTGCTGTATATTACTCTGGTCATCTTTGAAGTACTCCCCTTTGGAAACTATGCACCGACGCCAGTGCCTAGTCTACCCTTCAAAGCAATTTTGGAACTCTTTTTCTGGAATGGCCATCAGAGCTGTGGTCATATTACCCTCGATGTTCTGAATTCATCAAAATGTCTTCCTTTCAATATTTCCTTTATCTCCAGGTAAAAAAAGAAGTCATTGGGGGCCAGATCAGGTGAGTGTGGAGGGTGTTCCAATACAGTTATTTGTTTACTGGCTAAAAACTCCCTCATAGACATTGCCATGTGAGCTGGTGCATTGTCGTGATGCAAGAGCCATGAATTATTGGTGAAAATTTCAGGTTGTTTTCATCTAACTTTTTCACGTAGCCTTTTCTCACAGCACTTCCAAATAGTAAATTTGGTTAACTGTTTGTCCAGTTGGTACAAATTCATAATGAATAATCCCTCTGATATCAAAAAAGGTTAGCAATATCATTGCAACAAGTTTGTGAACATAATTCTCAGACCTCGTATATGTATGTCTATTCCTAGAAGTAGAATTTCTGGATCAAAGCGTAAGTATTTTGTAATTGTGATATATTTTTGTCAAATTATTTCCAAAGAGGTTGTGACAACTTACATATTAATCAGTGTTTTATAAAAGAGTATTTTCCCACATCAAGACTAACATGAACTATTACCAGCCAATACGGTAGATGAAACATGGCATTTCACTGTTTTAATTATCATTATTTTTACTATGGGTGAGGTTAAACATCTTTTCATAGACTTAAAGCCATCTGTTATTTCATTTTCTGTGAAGACTCTATTAAAATACTTTGCCCAGGGCCGGCCCGGTGGCTCAGGCAGTTAGAGCTCCGTGCTCCTAGCTCCGAAGGCTGCCGGTTCGATTCCCCCATAGGCCAGTGGGCTCGCAACCACAAGGTTGCCAGTTCAATTCCTCGAGTCCCGCAAGAGATGGTGGGCTCTGCCCCCTGCAACTAAGAACCTTGAACACAGCACGTTGAGCTGAGCTGCCTCCCAGATGGCTCAGTTGTTGGTTGGAGCGTGGGCTCTCAACCACAAGGTTGCCAGTTCAATTCCTCCAGTCCCGCAAGGGATGGAAGGCAGCACCCCCTGCAACTAAGATTGAACACAGCACCTTGAGCTGAGCTGCCTCCTGAACCGCTCAGTTGGTTGGAGCATGTCCTCTCAACCACAAAGGTTGCCGGTTCAACTCCTGCAAGGGATGGTGGGCTGCGCCCCCGGCAACTAGCAACGGCAACTGGACCTGGAGCTGAGCTGCACCCTCCACAACTAAGACTGAAAGGACAACTTGAAGCTGAATGGCACCTTCCACAACTAAGATTGAAAGGACAACAACTTGACTTGGAAAAAAGTCCTGGAAGTACACACTGTTCCCCAATAAAGTCCTGTTCCCCTTCCCCAATATAAAAAAAAAATACTTTGCCCATTTTTCAATTGGGTTGTCAAGCTGCTTTTTAAAATTGATTTGGGGGACCTATTCAAATATTTGGAAAATTAGCCCATCTGTGACAAAATTCCCCTCCCCCCGTTTGTGTTTTGTCTATGCTTTTGGTGGTTTTTGCTTTGTAGAAAATTTTGATTTTATGTGTTTACATCAATATATTTTAATGCTTTGTACCTTATTTAGAAAGCCCCTTTCCACTGCAAGAAATATAAAACAAATCCTTTCTAAGTTTCTTTTACTACTCTTATGGTTGGTTATTAGTTTTTTTTGTTGTTTGTTTGTTTGTTTTACATTTAAGTCTTTGATTCACAACTTTCTGTTGTGAGATACGGATCTGGCTTTTTTTTTTCCACATGGCTACCCAGTTGCCCCATGGCTTCTTACAAAAAAATCTACCTTTTCCCCTACTGACTTGAATGTACCTTCATCATACATTCTTGTACCAATTAGGCCCATATTTGGACTTTCTATTATTTTTTACTGATTGCATATAGATGAGTCACTTCTATTCCGTGTTATTTATTGTAGTTTAATTTTTATGATGCTGAGTCTTTGTGCTATTCATTAGTACTACTTGCCAGTATTTGTCAATGATATGTGAGCACAATTTATGTGTGTCATTTCTATGCTGAGTTTGTCATTGTCGGTTTGAGACCCTCCAGAGTCTCCTTTTCCTCGGGCATGATAACTTACAATGTTCATGGTGATAGCTGTTCTGTTAGCCATGTTCCTGAGAATATACAATGAAGCTCTCCCTGCTGAGCCCTAATGGATTTGTAATATGAACAAGTAAAGTTTTATTTTTAGCCACTGAGATTTGGGGGTTATTTGTTCAAACAGCAAAACCTAGCTTATTTTCACTGCTACAGTCTTCCTATCCAAGAATATGGTACACTTTTCTTTTTGTTCAAGCTGTGTGTGTGTGTGTGTGTGTGTGTGTGTGTGCTTCAGGAGCGTTTCAAAGTTTTCATTTAGCTCTTGCATATTCTTCCATAAGTGTATATCCTGGTAGTTTTTATTTTTGTTGTTACCATTGTAAATGGACTCTCTTCTTCTATGATGTTTTCTAACTTGTTATTTGTATAAATGAAGGCCAGATTTCTCTGTATCAATTTTGTATACAGCCATCTTACTCAAGCATGTGAAAGTTTTTCAATTAATATTCTTGATTTTTCCATGTATATAATCATGTAACCTGGAAATAATAATTTTTTACATCTATTATAGATTTTCCAGTTTTTAAACATGAAATTTCTGTCTCTTGACTACCTGAATTCATTAGTACCTCTAGGACTGTGTTAAAAAAATATTGATGTTATGGCTACAAGGCCATCTTTACCCATTTGACTGCCCTGAATAACAGCTGTGAGTACCTTTCCCATGCCCCATGTTATTTTTTTCTAACAAAAGTTCATATTCAAGAATCTTTAAATGGATCACTTATGTTTAAAGTCTCCTTTCTGAAAAAGTTGCAAAATGTCTTTAAACTTAGTCAATTTCTTTTCTTTTGTTATTTTCTGTGTAACTCAGGTTGCCAAAATCTAAGTCCTTTTTATTGCTCATTATTAAAAAATAAGTATAAATTGGTTAAAAAGGTAGTGACTATCTTTCTAGTATTTGTCAGTAAGAAAAATGCTGACTTTTGGGTTAAAGTACATTTTTATCATATTAAAGAACCTATTTGCTCCTATTTCATTATGTTTTTTCAAAATCAAGAATGGATGTTGAATTTTGTTAAATTTGTTAAATGTGATTTCAGCACACCATTTGCATGTGTATTAAATAAAATATGATTTCTCCTCAGATCTATTAATGATTAATTATATTAAGCCATCATTGCATTCCTGGAGTAAATCCTATTTGTCCTTGGTATAGCCTTCTTTAAATGTGTTATGGAATTTGTTTGCTGATATTTTATTTAGGATTTTTTTGCATTGATATTAATTAGTAAGTTCGATTGGTGGTTTCCTTCTTTTGGTGCTATCTTTGTCAAATTTTGGTATAATTTTAAGCTTATATTAAAAAATGTAGAATCTTATCTTTTTCTATGCTCAGGAATAGTTTAATAGTAAATTAGCTTTTTTTTAAGGTTTGGCAGATGTCACCTGTGATATTACATAGGCTTGGTACTTTTGGGGGAGAGTTCTTTGACCACTTTCTCAATTTTTTATGGCAATTAGTTTGTTTAGAGTTGTTGAAGATTTTGAAGACCTAAGTGACATGATCTGACCTGTTTCAGTAAAATCATTTAAAAATTGAAATATATAGATGAACATTTTGTAACAATATTTAACTTATACAACTGTAACTTTAATCCCATCAAGGATCAATTAATTTTTGTCAGAAAGCTCTTCTTTCATAGTTAATGTTATAATAATCAAATCACCAACAGGTATAATAAGGAATAAAATATTAATAGATTAAAGATTCCATAACAAGGATGGCTAAGTCAAGAAGATTCTAACATTTTATGGGAGAGAAAACATAAAATATAATAATATTAACTATTTTTGACTAGTATAAAAGATGGTTATAAGAATGCTACCCACTTGCTTCATTGAGAACAGTGTTATTTATGGGAATGGATTTAACAGGCATTTTGTAAAGCATGTACAGAAGTGATTAAAAATGCATGTAATGAAGATGGTTATAACAGTGAAAAAAACAAAAATAAAAATCACGTACAGGATATGGAAAAAACCCAATGCTATTGGAAAAATAATTTAATTAAAATACATTAAATTAATTCAGAAAGTTGATACATTTAAGTATTAAATGATCCATACATACAGTAGGTTCTAAACTATGAATTATAACCCACAAGAAACCTAAGAGTTATTCCCCCTATGTGTAAGTATGTGTGTGTGTATATATATATATATATGTATATACATACATATATATATGTAAAGTACATACATTCAGAAAAATATCTTCAATGGGTTCCCATTGCCTAACTCCCCCCCAAAAAAAAATCCAAACTCCTAAATATACCTTTTAAGGCCTTTCATAATCCAGCCATTCCAGTCTCCTCCCCCACTATATCCTTTCACATATCTGTGATCTAAAAGTCCCAGACTGCTCTCCACTCCCAAAATGTAACTTTCATTGTCTTGCATTTGTTTATAGAATTCCCTTAACTTGGAATTCCTCATCCCTTTTTTCCCAACCTGGAATTCCTCTCATCCTCTTTTTCCCAAGTAAGATTTACCTGAGATTCTGTTTAAAATACAGATCCTGAAGCCTACCACCAAGATTTTTATTCAAATGATCTGGAGAAGCACTTGGGAATCTGTATGTTCAAGAAATGCCCCTGCCCCACAAATGATTCGGTCCAAGTGATCAGGGTCCATCCTTTGAGAAATACTGGTGTTGTGGAAAGAGAGAAAATTTGGGTTTGCTTCCAAAATCTGCTATTTATTAATTATGTGACTTTAGAATGTTATTTAACTTTGCTCAGATTCCTTTTCCTCTCCTGGAGCAGGGGATGGTGAAACACTATCAGTTTAGGAGACCACAACATGGTGGGACACATTATAGTAAAGAGAGAGTCCATTTTATGACTTTTCCTCAAGATCATGTTCAACATCTTCCTATGAAGCTCTCTTTATTCCTTTTATTAGAATTAATTATGTGTTCCTATTTGCTCAGACAGCATGTTTACATTTTATGTAGCATTTATTTCATTCTCTCTTTGACACGGTTAATTTATTAGTCTCCTATTCTGGCTAGTAAGTGCTTGGAAGGCAAAGACACTGTCTTTTTCACAATTGTATTAAGTACCTTCTGTGTCTTGTACATATCGATACTAAAATTTTAATGTATTATAATAAAGAACACTATTATAACATTAAATTCTTGGAAGAGTTAATGAAAATTTGACAGATTTTGAAATTTTAGTCATGTAGGGAACTAGATTAAGATGTCATCGGGGCAGCCAGTTGGCCCCATTGGTTAGAGCACAGTGCTCATAACACCAAGGTCACAGGTTCAATTTTCACATGGGCCAGAGAGCTGCACCCTCCACAACTAGAGTGAAAACAATGACTTGACTTGGAGCTGATGGGTCCTGGAAAAACACGCTGTTCCTCAATATTCCCCAATAAAAATAAAAAAATTAAAAGATCTCATTAAGCAAGCCTCCCACTCTGTCCCATCCCTCTCTATTTACTAAGGATGAGATGAGATTGAAGTAACTGAGGCCAAGTTTGCTGAGTTAAGGTCAGTAATTATATCAATCTAATTCTTGTTAATTTTATCAAGAAACAACATAATCAAACGATTACAAGCCATCCAAAACAGTGGGAAAGGTTATGAGATGCAGAACCTCTATATCATGCTGAGCAGAATTGATGACTACCAGAAAAATGTGATGGCGGTCTGGACCAAGAAGCAGATGTCTCTAGAGCAGAAACGGAATCAGTGCCTGAGGAAAATGATGTTCTTATTCAGCCAGGTAACTTGTTTCCTATTTCCTCTCCCCAGTGTGTAATAAGGAAAAAGAAAGTAGTAAGCTTTGAAAATAATATTTACCTGGAGATACCATGTATATTGGTTTCCTAGGGCTACTGTAACAAATTACCACAAACTTATGGTTTAAAACAACAGAAAGTTATGCTCTTACAGTTCTGGAGGCCAGTTTGTGAAATTGAGTGAGGTTGGTTCCTTCTGGAGGCTCTGAGGGAGAACATTTATTCCATGTCTCTCTCCTAAGTTCTGGTAGCAGTAGACAATCCTGGGCATTCCTTAACTTATAGCTGCATAACTCCAACCTTTGCCTCTGTCCTTCCCATGGCCTTCTTCTCAGTGTCACGTCTTCTCTTCTGTCTCTTATAAAACCATGTGTCATGGATTTAGGACCCACCTGATTAATGCAGGATGATCTCATCTTGAGATCCTTAATTACATCTGTAAAGACCCTTTTTTCCAAATAAGGTCACATTCACAGGTTCTAGGTGACCATATCTTCTGGGGTGTTCACCATGCAACCCACTACACCGTGAATTCAGTAAAACTCCTAAATTGACAACAGTAATATTGGCTGGACTCTCTAGATGAGGAAAAATTAGAACAGGAGAGACTTCCAAAAACGTTCAACTTCTTCCTAGTCACCCCGCATCTACTAGCCTCTAAATATGAAAACTCCTAAAGTCACTACTCTCCAACTGATTCACGGTTGTTACTTCTCAAAACTATCAGATAACAAGTTTTGATGAGTTTACAAGAAAGGAGACTAAGATTTATTTAACTTGCTTACATAGCACCAGGCACAGAAGATCCTGTTAAATTCTGACAATCCCCTCATTATGGCCCAGAGCCCCCTCTGAGATAACCATCAGTATGCTTTTGGGAGTGATAGTAACCTTCCAAAAAGTTATAGAGCTGAGATTAGAGTTCTTTGCTTTGGGATTACATGCTCCCATTACATGTTCTAGCATGGAGTTCTGGAGCATTCTTGGCGTTCTAGGAACATTTTATATCTATATGTCCTTTCTTTCACTAAATTAATTAATTAATTTGATTAATTAACAAGACCAGTTTATTTGCTACTTTAGAAGGTGCAGAGACTTCTCATCATGGCCTGATTCAAATCAGACATATTCTAAATTTTCCAGAAGAGTTACACTTTGAATGTTAGAAAATGGATATTTCTGACAGTTTTTGGTTTGAAAAATATGGCCAAAGTAAATGAAATAAAGCAAGATGCGTTGGCAGTGCCACGAGCTGTCTAGCAGGATTCACAATGTCCAGGGCATTTCCGAAGATGACAAAGGGTCTGGGGTCAGCGAAGCCATAATCTAGATGAAAAGGTGGATATCAAGGCATAAAGAAGGGAGAGGAAAAAGCAAAAGGGAGAAGAGGGTAGAAACTAATAAATACCTTATGTGGAGTCAGGGGGGTGGTCAAGAAGTTGGTTCTGCTACCACATCATGTTTGTTCCAAGCAGCTTCACTACATACTAGCTAAGAGGCCTTGGGCAAGCCACTTAAACTTTCTGAGTTCCAGATCTCCACATGGAAGACAAGGATAATAATAATACCTCTCTCATAAGGTTGTTGTAAATACCAAATGAGTTAATATATAGAAAACACCTGACATTCAGTAAGTATTCAGTAAATGTTAGCTATCATTCCATTTGCATAGTGCTTCACAATTTATGAAGTGCTTACATATATATTATCTTATACAACTCTCATAACAGCCTTGTGTTATTATTCTTATCTTAGTAATGAGGAGAAAGAGGTGCAGATAAAACTAGCAACTAGCTCAAAGTCACACAGGTAGGAGATGAGAAGGCTAGAGCTTACGCAGGACCAAAGTTTATATATGTCATAGCGGCCACCTCTGAAATTGTGTGTTGGAGGTAGGGTGGAGGTTAAGGAGTGACTGGAGGAAGGGAGAAAGAGGATGGCAAAAGAGGATTTGCAAATCCATGAGAAGGGAAGTATCATAGTTTAGCCAGGGCCAGCTAAGAAGGCCTTCTTAAAGACTCTGGCCCTTTCTTTTCATTGTTCCCTTTTTGGTTTATTTATTTTTAGCTCCAAGAGATACATAAATTGAATCTTAGTCAACCTATCCCTTTGATAATCAATGAAAAACAGATACCTGCTCCTACCAGATTTGTTCAACAGCCATTGCTAGAGCTACTAGAAAAGGACAGAAGATCTGACATACTCAAGAAATTTAGGTATGTCATAGAAAAGACTGACAGTAAATGTTTTTTGGATGATATGTAGGACCTAATGCTTTGTTTCTGCCCAAGCGCTTCCTCTTCCCCACAATTATGATATGGTACAGTGGAGAGTCCAAAAGAGTATTAATTTTCTTAGCTAATTTAGCAAGAAGCTTATTTACATATATTTCTACTTAAATATTTAAGACCTAATTTTGAGTTCCTTTAAAGAAAAATGAAGCTGATTCTTCCTTACTAAGAAACAAATTAATACACAATGAAGAAACTTAGAAACTTTTAAAATAAAAAAGGAGACGGTAGGAGCTTTGGGAAGGAAGGGGGGAAATTGTTGCTGGGAAAAAAAAATAGCCTGGATATGGTCCATATACTCCAGGAAGCTAAGAAGGTAGCTTTAAAATGGATTACTAAGTGAAGTCATGGAGATGCAGCATTCAGGGAAGGGAAAAAAAGCTATTTCAGCAAATTCTACTGTTTTACTCCATTTCTCAGTCAAAGTGGGCACAACTAATGTCCCTCAGTGTGAGGGAGGGCATTATAGGACAGGGTTACAGTGAAGAGAAGAGGGGAGAATAAGAAGTATATATTTTGATTGGCTAGGGAGCTCAAGAGAGTTTGGCGCTTCCAATTAGTGCTCTCTGATTCTCTAGACAGGAAGTCCACATGGAAGCCATCTGGAACGCGGATCAGTCCACTTCAAGCTACCCAATAACAGAGAAGACATCAATAAATTCACTCTGGGCCCAGCTGGGTGGGTACCCAGCTATTCCTATGCTGCTCCAGTTAGATGTTCAGTCTACTTTCAGAAAATCTCTTGCGTCCATCCAATCACAGTAAGTTAAGGACTGGGAGAACACTCTGGTAGTTGGGCCTTTGGTCATAGACCTTTTGTTTCCCTAACTTGACTTTCTCTTACAGCACCAGGGAGTTACCAAAAGTATTAGTCATTTAGTGTTTCTCTTCATAGGCCTGCAGATGTCACTACTGATATAAAATAAAATAAACAAATAAACCAGTTATAATGCCATGAAACCTAATCTAACACTAGATAGGTCCACTTTGAATTTCACCCTGAAGGGTTTATTATTGGAAGTACCAGAAAGACCATAATGAATGCTTTTTGCCCACCTCCTGGTAACATACTTAAAAGCAAGTGCGTATCTAGGCCCAGTCTGAAGTAAATTAAGTGCTTATCTCCCAGGATACACTGAAGAGACTTAGAGAGAAAAGGTAAGGTGGGTGACAAGGATCCACATTTCCGAATTCTGCTAAATCAGATTCTCAGTTAAACCACTGGAAATCATTCCAGCAGAAATGAAGAGTTTTGGAGTCGGCATTATGTCTTTCAGGACAGAGAATGATTTAATGTTCTAAACTAAGAAGTTAGACAATTGAACTTTTGTAACCTGAAAGAGTTTACAGGAGCAGTCTGATTTATTCTGGTAAAATCCAAGTCCTGAGCTAAGAAGTAACATTAACTCACAAATTTCTTTATGTGGCAGATGCCATGAAATAAGATATTTAAGATTCTGTAAGATAGTAAAATAATAGCAAAAATTTTACTATATAATGTATATAATATAAAATATACCATGCACACAAATATTCATGAAAAAAAATTACCAAACCAAATGTAACCATTAAGCTGCAAAAGCATGCCTCATAAGTTACAGGTTATAATCAGAAAGCAAACTTGATTTTTCTGTCTCCCATTTTTCCTTCCATTTTTTTGTAGTGATTAAATTAATCAACTTAGGTTTTTTTGAGGAATAACATTGCTAATTTAATGACTAAAGTGCTTGGGACAAGATATATAAATTTTTCTTTGAATAATATTTCCCTTATCTCCATTTCATAGCCAGCTTCAACTATTAGATATCCTCCTGACCTAACTAACCACTTCTTACTCATGCTAAATCCTACAAATTTAGTGAGACACTTATTTCCAGTTTACTGCTTAGAAGGACTCAGAATCAAGGAGTTTTCAGAGAATTGTTTGTTTCATAGAATTTTTTTTTTTTTTTTTTTTTTTTTTAGTTATAAGGTATATACAGTAAAATTCTCTATAGGGTCGAGTTCTGAGTCTTAACAAATGCATAGTTATGGCAATCACTAATCTTGCTGTCCCTACAGTTTTGCCTTTTCTAGGATGTCATATAAATCAAAATACAGTCTGTAACCTTTTGAATCTGGCTTTTTCACTTAGCATAATTCACATGAAATTCATCCATGTTGTTGCACATAGATCAATAATTCATTCCTTTTTATTTACTGACTAGTATTATTCTCTTGTATGGCTGTACCCTTTGTTTATCCATTCAACAGGTAAAGAACACATATAACTCTATACAAAATAAACTCATGATTGAGGGGTAAGGTTGCCAGATAAAATACAAGATACCCAGTTAAATTTGTTGATTTTCTCTATTGATTTCTGCTCTAATTTTTATTGTTTCTTTTCTTCTGTTCTCTTTGGATTTAATTTGCTCTTCTTTTTCTAGTTTCCCAAGGTGGAAGCTTAGGTTACTGATTTAAGATCTTTTTTCTTTTCTAATATGTGTATTCAATGCTATGAAGTTCCCTCTAAGTACTGCTTTTGCTTATTCCATAAATTTTGGTAAGTTGTATTTTCATTTTCATTTAGTTCAAATTTCTTTTAATTTTTTTAAGGAGGGCTCAGCTCACAGTGGCCCATGTGGGGATTGAACTGGCAATCGGTGTGATGAGTACCACGCTCTAACCAACTGAGCTAACCGGCCACCCCCAAAATTTTTTTTAAATTTCTCTTGAGATTTCTTCTTTGACTTATGTGTTATTTAGAAGTGTGTTGTCTAATTTCTATGTATTTTAGGATTTTCCTGCTATCTTTTTGTTATTGATTTCAAGTTTAATTCCACAGCAGTCTGACATTGCATAATTTCGATTCTTTTAAATTTGTTAAGGTGTGTTTTATGGCCCAAAGTGTACTTTATCTTGGTGAATGTTCCATGTGAGCTTGAAAATATTGTGTAATCTGCTGCTATTGATTCAAGTTATCACTTATATGCAGTTGATTGATGATTTGATCGAGTTCACCTATATTCTTAATGATTTTCTGGATCTGTGCACTTCTGAGAGTGTTAAAGCCTGCAACAGTAATAGTGGATTCATCTAGTTCTTGCAGTGTTACCAGTTTTTGCCTCATGTAGTTGATGTTCTGTTATTAGGCAAACATTAAGGATTATTATGTTATCTTGAAGTATTGACCCCTTTATCATTATATAATGTCTTTCTTTCAGTCATCCCTGATAACTCCTTGTTCTCAAGTCTGCTCTGTCTGAAATTAATATAGCTGCTCCTGCTTTCTTTTGGTATTTTCCCCCCATCAATTTACTTTTAATCTATGTGTCTTTATATTTAAAGTGGGTTTCCTGTAGACGATATAGAGTTAGGTCTTGTTTTTGGATCCACTCTAACAATCTGTCTTTTAATTGTTGTATTTAGATCATTGACATTTAAAGTGATTACTGATACAGTTGAATTAACATCTACCGAATATCTACCATATTCGTTACTATTTTCTATTTATTGCCCTTGTTCTTTGTTCCTGTTTTTGTTCTATTTTTTTCGTTATTACCCTAGAGTTTACACTATACATTTACAACTAATCCACATACACTTCAAATAACATTATACTGCTTCATGGGTACTATAAGTACCTTATAATAACAAAATATTGCTAACTCTTCCCTCCTGTCCCTTATATCATTTCTGTCATCCATTTTGCTTATATATAAGCACATGTTGAATTCATAGTTGAATACATTGTTACTATTAGTTTGAACAAACTATTATCTGTTAGACCAATTAAGAATAAGAAAAATAAAACTTTTATTTTACTTTCATTTATTCCTTCACTAATGATCTTCCTATCTTTCTGTAGATCTGAATTTCTGATCCATTATATCACACTTTCCTTCTCTCTGAAGTACTTCCTTTTCAACGTTTCTTGCAAGGCAGGTCTACTAGCTACAAATTCCCTCAATTTTTATTTGTCTGAGAAAGTCTTTATTTCTCCTTCACTTTTTAAAGATAGTTTTGCAGGGTACAGAATTCTAAGTTGATAGTTTTTCTCTCAACACTTTAAATATTATACTCCACTCTCTTTTTTTGTATGGTTTCTAAGGAGAAGTTGGATGTAATTCTTATCTATGCTCCTCTATAGGTACAGTGTTTTTCCCCTCTGGTTTCAAGATTTTTTCTTTGTGTTTGATTTTTCTGAAGTTTGAATATGGTTTGCCTAATTGTAATTTTTTGGGCATTTATCTCACTGATCCTGTTGTTATCTGAGTTTCCTGGTTCTGTGATTTGGTGTCTGACATTAATTTTCAGAAATTCTCCATCATTATTGCTTCAAAATCATTTTTGCTTCAAATACTGCTTCTGTTCCTTTCTTTCTTCTCCTTCTGGTATTCCCATTACACATGTCACACCTTTTGTAGTTATCCTTCAGTTCTTGCATATTCTCGATTTTTTCTTTTTTCTTGTTTTTTTTCAGTCCTTTTTCTCTTTGCTTTTCAGTTTTGGAAGTTTCTATTGTCACATCTTCAAGCTCAGAGATTCTTTTCACAGCCACATCCAGTTTACTAATGAGGCCATCAATGGCATTCTTCATTTCTGTTAGTGTTTTTATTCTCCAGCATTTCTTTTTTATCCTTTCTTAGAATATCTGTCTTTCTGCTTACATAATCCATCCATTCCTGCATGCTACTTTTTTCATCAGAGTCCTTAGCATATTAATCATAGTTGTTTTAAATTCCCAGTCTGATAATTCCAGCATCCCTACCATATCTGATGCTGGTTCTGATGTTTATGCGGTCTTTTCAAACTGTTTTTTGTCTCTTAGAATGCCTTCTAATTTTTGTTAAAATCAGGACATGATATACTAGGTGAAAGGAACGCTCACAAATTGGCCTTTAGTGGTGTGATGGTAATGTATAGGGGAATGGGAAATATTTTATCATCCTATGATAAAAATTCCATAGGACTTTTAGAAAGCCTCTGGACTGTGAACTATACCAGTGCTTCTCAGTAACATCCCGTCCCACCCTCTTCTTAGGTGAGATGGGATGGCTAAGGGAAGGTGGAATTGGGTATTTTCCCTCCCCCACGTGGAAAGCTAAAGTCAAATAGAGTTGGGTATTTCCCTTCCTCCAAGTAGGTTAGGCCCTGATAAAAACCCAGCAGGTTACGCCCTGGTAAAATAGTTTCTCTTCAAGGCAAACTTTGTTAAGAACAGAATGCTGTGGTATATTTCAAATGGTTACTTTCCTATTTTAATAAAAATCTTTTTTTAAAAGAGATTTCCTCCTTCCCCTAAAAGAAACATGAGATTTTTATCTGATCATCACGATGAGGACCTGGTAGAGTCTTCTGGAGGTCCCTTTGACTGGGTCCCCCTGGAGGTTTTAACTCTCAGACTTGTCCATACTGAGCCTCCAGCAATTCATCAATTACAGTTTAGGTTTTCTGCCAGGCACTGGTTCCTGCATAAGTTTCTGCTCGTGGGTTTCTGTTCCAGCAAGTTGTGATTCTCTGTATTGCCTTTCTGTCTCTCCAATCTTGGGGGCAATGGTTTGCCCTGTGACCTCACTTCTCTGAAGGATCTAAAAAGAGTTGTTGATCTTTCTGATTGTTCAACTTTTTACTTGTTGTTAGGATGGATGGAGCAGCAACTTCTTGCATAGATTATTCAAAAAATTTCTGTGCACTTACTTTGTGGTTGCAAAAATGGGCTCATATTGGACATATTTTTTTAATTGCTTTGTGTACTTAACAATACATCTTTGAAATTTTCCTATGTTCATATAGACTTACATCACCATTTTTATTGGTTGCATGATATTCGTTGTATAGATCTACCATAATTTATTTAACTTTTTATCTCCTGATAAAATTTAGATATTTTTCAACATTATAAACAATGTTGAAGTAAATATCCTTGCATAAGTTTGTATATTTATATGATAATTTCCCTACAAAAATTCTATTAAAACAGTATTTATTTTTTTTCAATTACAAAAGTTAAGCATGTTCATCATAAAATTTGGAAAATAGAGACAAGTCCATGCTCAGAAATAACCACTGTCAATATTTAGGCTATGCTCTAACTTTAGGTATAATAATACTGTCAAATAAATAATAAGTTATTGCCAAGCCCTGCTCTTCCTGATTTTGGTCTTGGGAGACATTCTGCCTTGTTAAGGTGACTTATAAATAAGGATTACATATCAATTTTACTACTTTAACTTTGTGAATTCTGAAGGCACTCTTTTTTTCCTCTATGAATCATCTACATTCCCACAAATGTATTTAAGAGAAATTTGTAATAAGATTAATTTTCTTGTCTTGTTTCCAGGCTTAAGAAGATTCCCAAGTGACTGAAAAATTAAACACAAGCATTTCAGTAAAATGTGTATTTTGCTCTCTTCATGTACATACATTGCTTTGTCTGTCCTTTGCTTTTATATTCTGTCTATAGTTCTTCAGGTTAAACATCTTCAGAATACTACCATGACCAGTCAAGAAAGAATTATCTTCTGCTCTATATTACTAGGAACATAAAGTTTCAACAAACACAATGTAGGCTATCATAAAAGGGACATCATACAGCCACTGACATGATGGCAAAGTGTCACAGTTTACCTCCCCCAACCGAAACTCCAAGAGGCCTCAGAAATAAGAAATGAATGGATATAAAAAAAAGAAAAGAAAGCCAGCAGAAACCCTGGAGGGTCAGAGGTATCTATGATTTGGTAAAGAAGGAAAACAGTAGCCCTGGACTCCCAACATGGGGAGAAACTTGGGAAGAAATTGTGAGCTGGGCTCTTTTCTATTCACCACATTGCTCACGGCAGATCACTACTTTCCCATCAGCCCTACTACAATACTGACAGCAGGTTGGCAGGGGAACACTACTGGGATGTAAAACAAAACAAAACAAATCAAAACAACAACAAGAACATTAAGTGCTGTCTCACCAAACAAACATCTAAAGGTTTCCTCCTACCTCCTCCTATAGACCTTTTCACCCAGAGAGCTAGAGAAATACATTCTTAGAAAAGAACAAAACCTAAGGTAAGGTATAGAGAGGTTCACTAAGGGGGAAGCCTTCTGATGAGAGCGACACACATGAGGATATTCAGAGTTGGAGCCCCAACTCATCAGGACTGGCACAAGCTAAGGCCTAGGTTTTGATTACTCCCACCCTTTCTCCATCCGTTACCTACCAAGATAAGTGATACCCATGAGGGAAAATGACCTCACAGGGAAAAATAACTAGACAATTAGAAAGGCAGTAACTGAATAACTTATAATAGATGACAAGCATTAATAGAATACAAGCCAAATAAATGTCCCCAAAGAGGATACTGATAATGAAGCAGAAACATTATAAAGAACCAACTAGGATTACTGAATATTCAAAGAACAGTTGAAATAAACTCATTAGATGACATAAACATCAAAATGGACATAGCCAAGATCAGGTCAAGAAACTTTTCCAGAACAGAGTGAGAAGAAATAAGAGATGAAAAATACAAAAATGAAGAAATATAAAGGCTAGATATAGAAATAGCACCATTTATATAATAGGAGTTCTAATAGGAGAGGAAAAAGGAAATAGAGGGAAGATGATATATGACAAAAACAAGTGAGAATTTCCAAAGAAAGATTGATATTGAAAGGGTGTATGGGGTGATAAATAGGGTTGATATATAAAAATGAATACTTAGTGATATTTAATAAAAAGAGAAGATTCTACAGACTTTCTAAGACTAGAAGCTCACCCACAAAGAAAATGAATCAGAATGATGTGAGACTTCTCCAAAGCAACATTAGAGGCAAAAATACAATAAAGAAATATTTTCAAAATATTGAAAACAGAAACTTTGACCCAAAATTTATATTCAGCTAAGCTATCATTTAAATGTGAGGTACAATAAATATATTCTTAGACCTTCAAGTTCTCAGCAGGTTATCTTAGAGATGCTCTTTGAAAATATTCTTAGAGGAAGTAGTCTATCAAAGAAAAATTTTAGGAAATGCTATAAAATGTAAGATAGTAAGAATGAGAAAATAACTGTAAAGTTTATTATTATCTAAAAAGGAATTTTATACACACACACACACACACACACACACACACACCCCAGATATAAAAAAGTAGAGGACAGAGTGCAATATCCAGAGGTGGGTAAGAGTGTGTGTGTGTGTTAAAGTATTTGTCCCAGTAAGGAAGAAGATACACATAGATATTGATAACTTTCATAAATTGGGAAAAATACGTACAAGTGAGTCTTAATAACTTATGGATAACCAATGGAAAAACAAATATAAAATGCATGCCTTTCAAACCCATGGAAAAAAACTGATTTATTCAAGGAAATGAGCAAAAAGAAAAAAATGAAAGAAAATTTAAACTAAGATGGAATAAAAAGTTCTAACATAAAAGTAATTTAATACATTAGTTTAATTCACCAAAGAAAAGAATCCTCAGGTTGTATTAAAAAAAAAACAAAATTTAGCAATATAATGTCTACAAGAGACATATTAAAAAGAATGGATAGGGCAAGTTAAAACAAATACGTAGATGGAAAAAGAGAACTATGAACCAAAAGAAAGCCCAAACAGACATCTAATGTCAGAAAAATAGGATTCAAGGCAAACAGTATCATTAGGGACAAAGGAAGACAGTAGATCAAGAATATGTAATATATGGATAATAGAACACATCTATGTTGTTAATATAGATGCTTATAACAATATAACCTCAAAATAGATAAAGCAAGAAATGACCCCTGGCTCTCCCCTGATAATACTGCTTCACCTGCAGCCCTCTCAAATCATGTCTATTTTAACTCCCACATCCCCCTTATCACTTGGCCTGGAAATGAGGTGGGGGGTCTTCTTCACTCCTCAATGCTACTTCAGGTCATTCTTCCCTGCCCTCTCTACATATTACATAAAATATATGATATATTGTTGTCTGTCCCCTCGTACCTACCCCTAAAAAGAAAGAAGAGTCTGTGAGGCTATTCCTTTCAGGGACATTACTTCACCTTTATGCCATCTCCTTGTTTGGCCCCAAAGGATGGCTGGCTAGCCAATGACGGGTAGGATTCCTCAAGAAAGGAACAACCTAAGACAGGCACAGTCATGTGGGGACCACCAGGAGAATTCACGGGGTTGATAGAGGTGGGCACAGCCCCCCACCTTCCCCTGTCTAAGGAGAGCTTCTGCCTCTGTGGCTGTATTCCTTCCCACAACCTGCTTGGGATATGATAACATCAGTTCTCCATCTCAGTAAGTTTTCAACATAAAGGTTTTGTCCCCTGGGGAGGTACAAACAATAATTATTTATACATCATGAGACTTTCGACAGGCAAGGGTGATTGGTTTGAACCAGTTTTCTGGTATAATGTATGAGACTCACAGACGCAGTAAAAACAATGCTACTCCCTTGTATGTGCATCAATAAAAGCCACAAGGCGGCCCGATTCGGGGCTCTCAGTCCTTTGAGGCTGTGAGGCCCTTGGCCCCCTGTTTCATAACTTTCTTGATTTCTGTTTCTTTCTTAACCCTTCGCCGCCCCTTCTCGTTCTCTCACTGCCCGTGTTGCACTGGACGCAACAATATATAAAGTCGAGTGCTTTATATATATATATATATATAAAACACTCGACTTTAAATCTCCTGTCTTTATATATCGCCCATTACCTTCTCTGTTGCTGGCATTTACCTCCTCCTTGCTCACTGTCACTCTAAGAGTACCTTTGTCATAATCCCTAGCAATTTCAATGTTCATATAGATCTTTCCAACACCTGGCCTTGCAATGTTTTGATCTGTTCTCCTTCAGTAATTTCATTCTCTAGCCATTAGTCATACCCTTGACCTTGTCATTACAAAAACAAAAACAAACAAAAAAACCCACCAAAACCAAACAAAGTCCTGCAACCTTTCTAAAATCTCAATTTCAAACAATTCATTCCTCAAACGTCACCTCTTTACAGCTCACTTCCACTAGTACCCCAACTCTAGCAATCCTTTGATCTCCACAGGGACCTTTTACTTCATTGATTCTACCACCTTCCTACTGTTCACCCTCTTCATGTCCTCATTTCCTTTGTAACCCAGTATAAATTCCATGGTTGATAATTATAATCAGTCCCTTGTATCTGAGTATGCTCTTAACTCTAACTCACTTGCTCTTCTCTTGCTCTGACATACTCCTTGGCTGACGGCAGCCCGGCTTAAATCCAATTTTCTCTGCCTACTCTATAGCTGCACCCTGGCAGCTGAATGTGGCTTCAGGAAAACATTCAAACTTGCTGATTGGTCTTACTTTAAATACTCATTAACCTCAAGTTAATGAGTATTTGCTGCCTGGCATAATGCTGCCTGGCAAACATACTGTATTTTCCTTCCTTCCATTCACTCTGACTTTCCTGAACAACAACTTTGTATTTTCTCCTGTCTCTTCAAATCTAAGGCCTTCTCTTTCCTCTTCTTTCTTGGCTGATGACCTATTGCACTGAGAAAATGGAAGCAGTCATTATTAACGCCACATACTTCTACCACCACATCTTCCTAACTATCTGCATTTGTACCTATATATTCTACTTTGTTACCTGTGGATGAACTATCTAATTCCTATTTAATGCTGGCCCCTCCATTTGTTCACTAGATCCCATTTCTGTTCTGTTCAAGGACTTTGCTTCTGTAATTCTCCCATCTCTCTCTGTTCCATCAATTTTATCCTTTGCAACATAATGGTATTTTTCTCAACTTAAAAAAAAAAGCAAGCAACTCTTTTAAACTTATTTCCTCTGTTAGCTACTGCCCCATTTCTATCCCTCCTTTCACAACAAAACTCCTTTCGAAAATTGTGTGAGCTCACCAGCTCCAATTTCTCTCCTCTCCTAAACCCATTCTAATCAGGTCTTTCCCCTACTCCATCATCAAACTTGCTCCTACGTAGCAAGGTCAGCAACAACCTCCATATTAAATCCAACTGCCCATTTTCAGCCTCCTCTTACTTGACTTAGCAGCAGCATTTGCTGCTGAACTATTGATCACTCTATTTTTTTGAAATAATTTTTTCCCATGGGTTCCAGGACCTCATGTTCTCCTGGTTTGCCTCCTACCTTTCTGGCTACTTCTATTAATACATCTTTTTGCAGATTGTTCAACTCTCTGACCTCAAAATGTTACAGTGGTTCAGGGTTTACTCCTTGGACTTCTTGTCCTGTCAACATTTCCTTAATGGTCTCATTCAGTGTTATAGCTTTAAATACCATATATATGCTGATGATTACTAATTTATATCTCAGCTTTGACTTTGCCTTTGAACTTTGCCCCTAAATACTAGTCTTATATATCCAACTATCCATTTGATATCTACACTTGGCCAAGCTCCTGATAGTCTGCACCAAGGCTACTCCTTATGCTTTGTCTCTGATGATAGTTTTGCTTTGAATTTGTAGCTTGAATTTACCTTATACAAAATAGATACCTGTTTTGTTTTTAGTTTCTGTTCATATTAGCTTCAAATATCTACTTACGTCTCTTTACTTTCAACTTATCCATATTCTTTCATTTTAAGTGTGTCTCTTATAGATAATATATTGCTAGATCTCAATTTTTTAATCCAGCCTGAGATTCAACCTGAGTTTCTGCCTTCTCAGAAACTGATGGATTAACTGATTAACACTTATGGTAATTTTTGCTATATTAGGACTTATTTTTACCATTTAATTTATAAAGATGAGTAAAATGGACAACTGTCTTATGGGCTGATGAGGAAAAAAAGAGGCAAATAATCAAATCACATAATGAAATCAAGGGAACTAGCTACAGATATAACAGAGATAGAAAAGAATATTGTGGTCAATTATAAGCTAACACATTAAATAACTTAGATGAAGTAGATGATTTTTGGAAAATTGTAAAATGCCAAAATTGGCAGAAGAAATTATATGAACAGACCAAATACCTATAAATAAATTGAATGATAATTAAAGACCTTACCCCCCAAAAAAAGCCTTGGTTAAGCATATGTAGTTTTTGAGTTTTTTTAATTCTTTTTTCTTATTTTTATTTTTTTTCCTTTGGGCTTATATGGTTTTACAGTGAGTTTTACCAAGCCTTCAAGGGACAGATAATGCCTTTATCAATTACATTGTTCCAGAGAATAGGAAAAGAAGAAAAGCTGCCTATTTATTTATTCCAAAATCAGATAATACAAAAAGAGCAAATCATAACCCATGTTTCTGATAGAAATAGATTTAAAAAATAGATACAAATAAATATCATTCAACTGATTTCAACAGTCAAGGTATTCTTCCAGGAAGAGAAGAATTATTGACCATATCTATGGAATAATAGATCATCCCAAGAGCTGCAGTATAAAATACTTGATAAAATTAAACATTTACATTTAAAATTTCTTCAGAATAACAGAAATATTATTTCTCTATACTAGCAAAAATAAGCCTGAAATGGCAAACTACCATTCACAATAGCACCAAAAATTAGAAAATATTTCACAATTAATCCACAAATATGGCACAATACTTTTACCTTAAAAAATTTAAAACTCTATTAAGACATAAAAGAAGATCTGAAAAAACAGATAAACTATCTTCTTAGATAAGACAGCTTAGGAAAGATGTCATTCTTCCCAAATTAATGTACATGTTCAAACCTTATTTTAAAATGTTAGCTAGAACTTTTTTAGAAACTTGAAAAACTCATTCTAAAATGTATATGGAATAGTAGATCATGAAAAGATGAGTCAATTTTGAAAAAGAAAATTCAAAAGGGGATAATAATACCATCTATTAAGACCTAGCACGCCAGATATTTTTTCCCCCTTCTTCCGCCTCCCCGCCCCACTCCAGTTCAAGCCGTTGTTTCTCAGTCTAGTTGTGTAGGACACAGCTTCCTGGCCCAGCCACTCATGCTGGTTGCCGGCCACTCACGCCTCTTCTGGCAGCACACGGCAGCCCGGGGCAGCTTACACCAACCTCTGGCTGCTCACAGCAGCCCAGCTCCAGGGAGAGCCATTGGTCACAGTCTTAGCTGTGGAGGGCGCAGCTCACTGGCCCGTGTGGGTATCGAACCAGCAACCTCGGCATTAGGAGCACGGTGCTCCAACCACCTGAGCGACCGGGCAGGCCAACCATAGATATTTTTAAAAAATAAAATAAAATAAAACACCAGTAGCACTGGAACAATAAACAAATAGGAAAGATAGAAAGCTCAGAAGTAGACCCATGAAACATAGAACCTGACATATAAAAAAAGTGGCAACACAAAGGTGGCAAAGCCATCTTTATGAGCAAAGGACAGACTGCTTAGAAATTATGTTGATATGAATTGGTTCACAATATTAAGAAAAAGTAAGTTAGATCTCTACCTTATACTAAATATAAAGGTAAACTTCAGATGGCTTAAAGATATAAATGGAAATGTAAAATTATGAAGCTACTGGAAGAAAATGTAGGAAAATACCTTTGTGACTTGGTGGGGAAAGGTTTCTTAAACAAGATGCAAAAATACAAAACTTAAAATCATTACAATGTACACTTTAAATATCTTACAATTTTATTCGTCAATTATACTTCAATAAAGCTGAAATTTAAAAAAATTCAAAAAGGAATTGGAAGCCAAAACTTACTGAATTATTTACCAGCATGGCAAATTTAAGAGGCAGTTAATACCAAATCTTGGCAAAATGTGTGGGGAGAATGGCCTCTTGCACACAGGATGTGGAAGTGTAAATTGTCTTAGCCATTCTGGGAAGCAACCTGCAAATACATAAATGTGTGTGTGTGCCCTATAATCTTAAAATCTCATCTCTTGGGTATATGTCCTAGGAAAAATGTCATGTGGACATATCAGGTCTTTCCATGATAGCAGGGAAGTGGAAGCAATGAAAGTATTTTAACCAGGAGAGCAGGTATATAAAATAGGGTGGAGCATACTATGGAAGAAATGCAGCAACAAACCAGGTGTACATATGGTGCACAGGTAGATTTTAAACACATAATATAAAGTGAAAAATAGGATATTTAAAGCACAATATTATGTATGCATATTAAAAACAAATACACATTCTAGGTTTCCATGGCTCTTTCCACACCTCTTCCTAAAAACTATACAGAGCAAAAAGAAAAGCAAATAAAAATTCCTATAACTGATAATAAATACAGGAAAAAATCCTACAATTTCCAATTTACATGTAAGTTGGGGAAAATACTGTACAGACCATCCAGAAGCCCCATAAATGTGTACAGGTCACAGAATCCACTTGAAAAAGTAGAGAATATGGAGGGTCTTAGTGTTGGTAGAACCTGATAACATCAACAAGGGGTCGCTCCCAGAAGAAAATCATCCAACCCCTGTGGGAACAGATGAGAGGTGGTCTGAAACCTGGCAGTTCAGCACTGGCAACAGGAGTCAAAACACAAGAGCTTAGATAATTCATAAAACAAATGTGGCAGTCTTGGGAAAGTGCCACTTTAAGGAGAAAGAGGCACTTTGGAAAGTAAGTCATTGTTCCTTGGAGACAGCAGCCAGTGGTAAATGGAAGAAAGAAAAGAAGTGGTAATAAGTACCCCACTTAGAAAACAATAGGAGAATCAGAAGTCTGTCTACAAAGAAAAGCACATTATAATTAAGAAAACTGCTCTTCACTATAGCAACAGAAGAGGGAGCGCTTGAGCTGAAAACAAAAACAAAAACAGGAAAGGACCTTAAAAACCATCTCCATTCTCTTCAAAAGATCCATTTGTTCCAAGCTGACCCAGAAAAACTCAACATATTCAAACAAGAATAACAACAACAAAAATTCAGTTTCCATACAAAGTTACTATAAGGAAAAAACACAAACACACAAAAAAACAATCATAAGTTTTGACAGATGAGAGCACACCAGAAAAAAGGCTGTCTCAAAGCAGAAACCAAGACTAAACTACAAAATACAGTAGTGGGTCCTGTGGTGTACTCCCCAGATACCCGTTTCAGTACTCGTACCCCAAATTGCTGGAATGTCGCTGGCTGAGTCCCTCTCTGGGAATTTCCTTTAGCCAAAGAAAACCCTCAGCCAAGATTTGCCTGCATCCAGTGACTGGTCCATGCTGAAATATAGAGGTCCCTGCCCCAGGGTAGGACAACTCAGAAGGGCCATCCCAACTTCAAAGCTCCTTATAGGATGGTAAAGCCTTTGTCGTGACATCACGGTCAGCGGTATACTGCAGCAGGCTCCTCTGGGCCTGTGAGAGCCAACTGGTATAATCTTCAGGAATTTTGTGAGCAGGTTGTTAAACATAGCCATTACTAAAATTTAAATTATAGAAACTCACAATTAAATACATTATATTCAAAACCAAGGTAATAAATACTCAACATTCATTACTTCCTAATTATTTTACTACATTTACTATTACCTATGCCCTTGAGGTTATGTGTATTGTTTTTGTATGGGTGCTACTATGCATTTCTCCCCAGATCCACATTCAGTGATATCCTGTTGGGAGCTTAAATTGGCCATGATGGAAGTATTTACATGCTGGAAAATGTTACAAATCAGGGCTTCCCCCACACACACAAATGCTGTTAAACATTTACCTGCACACCATTAATTGCAGTTCAGCATCTCCCGTCCGATCCTCCTTCCTTCACGTGATTACAATTGCTGATCCCACAGTGCTCGCCAATAAACTTCCTGCATACAAATCCCTGTGTCAGAGTTTATGTACCCAGGGAATGCAACCTAAAACAAAACAACAACAAAATAGCTAGGACCACGTACCATACAGAACACAGAGGACGGAAATAAGAAAAGCCAAGAAAAATGAAAGAGATGAAAACGATCCAAGGGAAAGTAATATAGAAATCAAACAGCACCCAATATGCATTTTCTGGATGCCTTGAAGAATAAAATCCAAATAATGGAATAGAATTAATATTTACAACTACACTTCAGTCACACTTTTCTTGGGACTGGGGGCGTGGGTGTGGAGGGGAGGACAACCTGAGACTATACATATTGAAGGGCACACCATATACCAAGTTAAATAGACAGATTGGTCATTGCTTAGATTTATCCTAGAAAATTATTATGCTTTAATACAAAGAAAAAAAATTACCTGCGCTTCCTGGCAAAAAAACCAAGTCACTTTCTAAGGATAGCAAACCAGTTTGGCATCAGAGTTCTCAACAACACTTAAAGCCAGAAAATGGTAAAGCAACATTGACAATATAATTGAGGGGAAAAAATTGTGCACCAAGGATTTTTTTTTTTTTTTTTGCAGGGGTGGGAAGGGGAACAGGACTTTATTGGGGAACAGTGTATACCTTGGGGACTTTTCCAAGTCAAGTTGTTATCCTTTCAATCTTAGTTGTGGAGGGCGCAGCTCAGCTCCAGGTCCAGTTGCCATTGTTAGTTGCAGGGGGCGCAGCCCACCATCCCTTGCAGGAGTCCAACCGGCAACCTTGTGGTTGAGCGCCCACGCTCCAACCAACTGAGCCATCTAGCACTGGCCCATGTGGGAATTGAACTAGTGTGAGGAGCACGGAGCTCCAACCGCCTTAGCCACCGGGCCAGCCCAAGTTCCAAGGATTTTAAATGTAGACAAACTGTTCTATAAGCAGCAAAGCTATAGAAGAAAGTTTTCATATGTTAAACACCCGGACTGTTATATTCATGAGTCCTTCCTGAGGATAAACTGCACCCAACTAAGAGGACTGAGAAAACTGCAGCAAAGAAACTGGTGGTACACACGGAACATACGAGTATTTAACTATGTATCTGCGACTAAAACAAACGTGGGAATAAGAATAGTACATAGGGGGCCGGCCCGGTGGCTCAGGCGGTTAGAGCTCCGTGCTCCTAACTCCGAAGGCTGCCGGTTCAATTCCCACATGGGCCAGTGGGCTCTCAACCACAAGGTTGCCAGTTCAATTCCTCGAGTCCCGCAAGGGATGGTGGGCTCTGCCCCCTGCAACTAAGATTGAACACGGCACCTTGAGCTGAGCTGCCGCTGAGCTCCCGGATGGCTCAGTTGGTTGGAGTGCGTCCTCTCAACCACAAGGTTGCCGGTTTGACTCCCGCAAGGGATGGTGGGCTGTGCCCCCTGCAACTAGCAACGGCAACTGGACCTGGAGCTGAACTGCGCCCTCCACAACTAAGACTGAAAGAACAACAACTTGAAGCTGAACAGAACCCTCCACAACTAAGATTGAAAGGACAACAATTTGACCATTGTTCCCCAATAAAAGTCCTGTTCCCCTTCCCCAATAAAATCTTTAAAAAAAAAAAAAAAAGAATAGTACATAGGCTTCAGGATGAAGCTAAACATCTCTTTCCCAGCAACTGGCTCCCAGAAACTCATTGCAGTGGACGATGAATGCAAACATCGTACATTTTATGAGAAGCGTATGGCCACAGAAGTTGCTGCTGATGCTCTCGGTGAAGAATGGAAGGGTTATGTGGTTCACATCAGTGGTGGGAACGACAAACAAGGTTTCCCCATGAAGCAGCGTGTCTTGACCCATGGCTGTGTCCGCCTGCCCTGAGTAAGGGGCACTCCTGTTATAGACCAAGGAGGTCTGGAAAAAGAAAGTGCACATCTGTTCGGGGTTGTATTGTGGATGCCAATCTGAGTGTTCTCAACTTGGTCATTGTAAAAAAGGAGGGAGAAAGATATTCCTGGTTTCACTGATGCTACTGTGCCTCATCGCCTGAGGCTCCAAAAAGCTAGCAGAATCGCAAACTTTTCAATCTCTCTAAAGAAGATGATGTCCGCCAGTATGTTATGAAAAAGCCCCTAAACAAAGAAGGTAAGAAACCTAGGACCAAAGCACCCAAGATTCAGCATCTTGTTACTCCACGAATCCTACATCACAAATGTCGGTGTATTGCTCTGAAGAAACAGTGTACTAAGAAAAATAAGAGGCTGCAGAATATGCTAAACTTTTGACCAAGAGAATGAAGGAGGCCAAAGAAAACCACCAGGAACAGATTGCCAAGAAACGCAGGCTGACCTCTCTGAGAGCTTCTACCTCTAGGTCTGAGTCCAGTCAAAAATGAGACTTTCTAAGAGTAACAAATAAATAAGATCAGACATCACACACACACACACACACAAAAGAATAGTATATAAATTTTATGTGCTCTGACAATGTAGTAATAACTAAAAAAAAATGAGAGAAGGGGGAAAGGGGGAAAAAGTAGAATAACTCACTGATTGTCTAAAAGGTAAAATGTGGGAGTTAAAGGAGGTCATTTAAGCCAACAAACTGACTATAATAAACCAAAACATATTTAGAAGGACAAGAATAAACATTAAGAAAAATAATAATATTAACTAAAATTGGATGGTGGTGGGCAGAGAGAGAGAGAAGGAGGTAGTTTCAAGTTCTTCCATTATTACTCCAAGTAGAAAACTAATAGTCAATGTGTAAAAAGAGGACCACGGTATCATATGAGTAGTATTGATATAAAGGGCATCATTATAACAAAACCATAAATTTCCCTAAATATCAAGAGAAATAATACATACATATACATACAAACACAAGCAAGGAAACTGAGCACATAATTTACTGGAAGATCATGCATTGTTTTGTATATATGAAGATGATATAATTGAGATCAAACATAGCAGTTGTGTATATATGTATACACACACATAGGCTTAAATCACTTATTAAAAAAAGATTTTTAGATTGACTCACAAAATAAAACCCCACTCTGTGCTGTGTATTAGAGAGCCTAAAATAAAAGTATAAACAAAGATGTACTAGGCAAATGCAAATTTAAAAAAGCAAGGGTTATAATCGTAGTATCAGATAAGGTAACATTGAAGCAAAAAGTATTAGACGAGACAAAGGACACCTTATAGCGCGAAAAGCTACAACTCATGAAAATACCGTGTTTCCCAAAAATAAGACCTAGCTGGACTATCAGCTCTAATGCATCTTTTGGAGCAAAAATTAATATAAGACCCAGTCTTACATTAATTTTTGCTCCAAAAGATGCATTAATATAAGACCGGGTCTTATATTAATTTTTGCTCCAAAAGACGCATTAGAGCTGATAGTCTGGCTAGGACTTATTTTCAGGGAAACACGGTATAATAGTCATGAATATCTATGCAACAATTAATACAGCAACAACTTTTGTAAAGCAGTAGCTACAGAAGATCGGAGAAATAGAAAAATACTGATAATGACTTTAATGCATATCTTTCAGTCCAAAAGAGTTCAAATAAATGAGAATTCAGGTGAACTAAACAATTTTGGACTATAAGACAGATAAAAAGTTTATCAATCTTTTACTACAAAATGTTACATGATAGTGTATCAGTTATCTATTGCTGTATAACAACTCACCTCCAAAATTCAGTAGCTTAAAACAACACATATACATTATCTTATCATTTCTGTGGGTCAGGAGTTCAGCAGCAGCTTAGCTGGCTAGTTTGGGCTCCAAGTCTCTCATGAGGTTGCAGTCAGGATGTGATTGGGGCTGCAGTCATCTGAAGGCCTGACTAGGGCTGGAGGATCTGCTTCCAAACTGGCTCACTCACAGAGTTGTTGGCTAGAGGCCACATGGACCTCTCCATAGAGCTTCTTAAGTATCCTGTGTTGTGGGAGCTGGCTTCTCCAAGAACAAATGACCCAAGAGAAACAGAAAAGATGAAGCCACAAAGCCTTTTTATGACCTAGTCTCAGAAATGCCACACTGTCATTTCTGCCACATTTTATTCGTTAGCAGCAAGGCCCTAAGTACTATCCATGTTCAAGGGGAGGGGCTCCACCTTTTGAAAGGAGGAATATCAAAGAATTTGTGAATTTGTGAATTATGTTTCAAAACAACCACAGATGGTATACGAGAAGTAAAAATTTGGATTGTTTTTCTATTAGAATAAAAATTTGATCTTTGAATAGTCTGCTGTCAACACTCAAATAAGCGAACTTTCTTAAATCACAAAAATACTCTACACAAGATCCTGTTAACTTTTGAGTCTTGTATTTGCAGTAGTCATTTAATAGGCAAAGGAAAGGAAGAAAGGGAAGATTAAAAAGTCAAAAATACACAGAAACAATGTTTGGTCAGCATGACTCACTAATGGGAATGTTCCAACATTATCTTACTTGTTTGGAAGACAAAGACCTTTTAAGGATAGTGCAATTTAAGGATTTGGACCTGGTCCTGCTGGAGTTTAAAGGGCTCTGCCTTGACCAAGAGCCTCAAGCGAGGACAGACTAAGAGGACAAATATAAAGTATCAAGTCTTTTTTGTATGTATGTAGTCATTATCTCTAACTGGGATAAAATCTACTTATGAAAGATTGCAGCTTTTCTTTCTTTCTTTTCTATCTAGTTTAGCTGTCCAATAAATGAACTACGTAACAGAAATCAAACTAAAGAAATATGGTCAGCCTTCATTTCAAGCGCTAATTTATAATTACTAGAGTGTTGAAACTAAAGCCCTGGCTTCCAATTCTGCTAGGTAAATGTTCTAACTGGAGGTCATAGTTCTAATTCTATTCACCTTCTATTTAAAAACTCAGGTTTACCAGATCCTGGCATTGTCTAATACTTCAAAAACAAAATCAATCAAGCAATCCTAAAATGCAGTTTTATACTTCTCTGATAAATCTAATGAAAAAAATCTCCCAGTGAAAGGAGATAAACCGAGCACATCTGGGACTCCTGTCAGGATAAAAGAATCTGTGGAACACTGTTTAGAACCAACTGCCAGAGCTCAGTTATCACAAACTTCCATCATATTTAAATAATTGGAAATAACAGTTTGCTTTCTAGATGAGGTCAATCCCCATAAGGCTATAGACTGGCTGAGACTGATGACCTTTTCTCAGTCCTTGGGAAGGCATTAACAGTTGATTAATGCATATTTAGCATATGTATTTTATACTGTATTCCTATAATAAAGCAAGCTAGAGAAAAGAAAATGTTATTTAGAAAATCATTAGAGAAAATACATTTACAGTACTTACTGAAAAAAAATCCACGTATAAGTGGGCCTGTACAGTTCAAACTGGTGCTGTTCAAGGGTCAACTGTAATCAAGTGAAACAGGGGAAGAAAAAGTATTCCCATTCAAGAGGCTATCCTGCAAAGATCCAGAGGCCCGATAGAGCATTGTTACTTGAAGATCTACAGCAGGTCAAAAGAGCTGGGACCCGCCTTACAGGGAACTGGGAGTGATGGTAGAGTACTAAGAGATGAGGGTAGAGACATACGCAGGCATCAGGCCATGTTGAGGGTTTTAGATCTTATATTGAGTATAATGAGAAGTCATGAATGGATTTTAAGCTGGAGAGTAATAATATCATTTTCATTTTAGAGCACATACTCTAGTGGTATGGAGAATGGACAAGTCATAGTGAAACTAATGAAGTTGTACATGCCATAATCCAGATGAGCGATGGAATGTACCAATTGGTACCAGGTGGAACGTACTGTATCAATTACGGAGTTATTGTCGGTCAGCTCCAAATCGTTCTATATTCTGCTCGGGGTGCTGTTTATATTAGGACTTTACTAAATCTGGCATTTTGATATGAGATAGGGATGATATTTCCTGTTTTTCCATAGGAATAGCCAATTGTCCTAATGCCCTTTATTAAATAACTTATCAGCCAGTGATCTGAAATGTCATCTTTAATCATATATCAAATTAATCCTTTCTGGGCCCTATATTCTGTTTCATTGATTTACCCATCCTAGTACCAATATTACCATATTGTGTATTAATTACTGTGACTTTTAGAATCAGCTTGTCAAGTTCCTAGAAAAATGCTGTTGGGATTTTGATTGGATTGCACTGAGTTGATAGATCGATTGGGGAAAATGGATATCTTTTTGATATTCAGTCCTCTCATACTCGAACATGGTATATTTCTCTGTTCATTTATATCTTTTTTAATGTTTTCAAAATTTAAAATTCCTCCTTGTATCTTATACATACGTATTTTGTCAGATTTATTCCTACATATTTCATTTTTAATGTTATTGTAAATGGCATTTTGAATTAAGTTTTCTCACCATTTGTGGCTGAAGTATTAGAAATGTATTTGATCTTGTACACTGATCTTATACCCGGCCATCTTGCTAAACTGAATTATTATTTCTAATAAGTTATGGTTATGTACTTTGGAGTGTTCTATGAAGATAAGTATATTACCTGTCAATGTTTCTTCCTTTTAAATTCTTATGTCTCTTTCTTTTCCTTGACTTACTGCCCTGTCTAGAACTTCCTGTAAAATGCTGATTAGAAGTGATAATAGTAGACATTCTTATCTTGTTCCTGGTTTTGGAGAGAAGTCGTCTAAACTTTTAATGTTGGAAATGAATAAGTTTTTTGTAGATTTCCTTTAACAAATTAGGAAAGTTTTCTTTTTAGTTTGCTAAGAGTGTTTATCATGGATGGATACCGAATTCAAATGCTTGTTCTACCTTTATTGAGATGATTATATCTTTTCCCCCTCTGATCTGTTAATATGGTAATTTACACTGTTTGCATTGTTTTGTTTTGAATGTTAAACCACCCTTGCATTCCTGGAATAAACCCAACTAGAGCATGCATATTATCTATTTAATACACTGCTAGATTCAGTTTACTAACAATTTATTTAGAATTTGTGTCTATGATAATGAGACTGGCCTTTAATTTTCTTTCTCTTCCTATCTGGTTTTGGTATCAAGGCTTTCACAGCATTATGGAAAGAGTTGAGGAATGCTTCCATTTTTCCCATGTTCTGGAAAAGTTAAGATTTAAGTGATCTAGTCTTTGAAAATCTGGAAGAACACCGAAATAAAGCCATCTAGGTCAGGTGCTTTAACTGCAGACCAAATTTATTTAATGGTGCTTTCAGTAGCAAACACAGGCATCCCTTGTGGGTTCCATCTCAGACCACCAAAATAAAGCAAGTATCAAAATCAAGTGAGTATCGCAGCAAAACAAGTTGTAATCTTTTGGCTGGTGGAGGGTCTTGCCTTCAATTTGTAAAAACCACAACATCTGTGAAGTGCAATAAAGCAAAGCCAATAAAATGAGGTATGTCTGTACCAGACTATCCATGTAACAATGGCTTAAACAATACAGACATTTAATTATTTCTTCCTACTAGAGTTCTTTCCAGTAAAGGGTTAATGACAGAGTGTTTTTCTGGTGCTGCATCTAAGTGATACTCTAATAGAAAGTGTAAAAAAAAAAGTGTATTTGTACTTCTAAGCAGGCTCAAATTTATGCATCAAGAAAAGGAGCAGAATAAAGAATAAGCTTTGGAAATCAATCAATAAATAAAATATTTGATAGGTGTTAATTTAAGTATACATACATACATATGAATATACATGTGTTATATATACAGAATCAGAGAAAGAGTTCTGTGTACTTTTATGCCTGAGATAGATCCAATGCACTATATAATAGCATTTTTATTACATGCAAAAAAAATAGAATTAGGGACTTTGAATTCTAATCCTCGCTTGCCTTCCCTTTGACTTAAGAATCATGTAAGGTACAAATCTTGTACTTTTTATATTCTCAGGACCTAATGCAGTGCATAAACAGTATACAGAAAGTCTAATCTTCATTTTGTTCTTCAATAAAATTGGAATAGTAATGCAGACATAACAACAAGTTAGTATGATCAGTCTGACTGAGAGCATTTTGTGTTTTGGCAGACATTCTCAAAATAAAAATTGATAATTTTTCTGCAGTATCCCAAAAGCACATTAAGATATTTGCAAACAGAACTGATAATCTCTTCTTTGTCAGTAGGGATATGGAGATCTTCCCAATAGCCAGGGCATTTTGAAAAGTTTTTCCCGCCTGTAGGAATAAAATTAATTGTGAAAGCGCAGGTGTGTTGGGGGAGCAGCGGAGGAGGAACGAGAACCAACTTAAATTAGGCAGTACCACTGTCTCTTTCACAGGATGAAGGTGGGAGGAGATGAAGAGGGCCAGACTCTGGTAATTTAAGGTGACAGACACTAATAATAAGTGTCTTTGAATTTAAAAGCTGCAGCAAGAGAGGACATAATTAAATTACATGAGGACAAAGAAGGCTAGAGAAAGACTAAAAGGTGCTCTCAGGTCAGCCTTCCACTACAGCTGGGTACTGTTCTCACAGAGTTCCCTAGAGAGTGTTCTACCATCAAGTGACATTTGAGGTATTAAACATGTGAGATGGGATTGGACACCTTGAGCATATGATCCTTAAGGGGCTGACAGTGCACACTTCCTGTTGAACTAGTTTCTTATCCTAGAGTCTGATCCCCGAGCTCAGATGTTCTCCTGTTCTCTAGCACTTTTCAAATTTCTATCATTCTCTGACTAAAAGAGTGAGGGAGAACCAATAGATCAGCTTCTGCTGTGGGGTATGCAATTTACCTCCAGAAAACTTCTCAACCCATGTGAGGAACCACTGGGAGAAGTGGGAAAAGCATCTAATATTTACTGAATGTGTACTCTATGCTAAGCAGAGTGCTAGGTGTCATTTAATTTAATCCTCATCACAACACTGTCACCTAAGTATTATTGCCAAGGAAGAAGGTGAGACAGAGAAGCTAAGAAACTTGCTCCCTCACTCATATTTAAAAGCCAGAGATGAAATATAAACGCATTCTGACTCCAAAGCCTTTGCCATTCCACCAGAGCAAGGGATCCCTCCCACTCAAGTGTTATGCCTGGGTGTTTCCCTCCCTCTTGGTAATACATCATCTCCCTTGCTCTGTAACATTTCCACAAAAGAGTGACTTTTCACTGAAACAATTTCAACATTCTGCAAACTAAGAACCTGACAAAAATCTCAAAAGTTTATTAAGTTAAGGAATATTAGTGTACATGTGTTTAAAACCCTAAGATTGAAAGGAAGTACACTAATCCTGCCAACAATATGTTGTTTAAAAAAGAAAATCACTTCCTCCTTCATTTATTGGAATTGCTTGGAAGCAGAAGTCAGGAAATCCCCTTCCTTGATTTGTGGTATTTATGAGACTTATTCCCAAAGAACAGAATTTATTCTGCTTTATCCTTTGAAATGTTCAATATTTTTTCATTCTTCCTTAATAGAACATAGTTTTGGTTATTTAAAGATTTCCACGTGACAAGAGTTTATTTTATTTCCTTTTCTATATTCTTAGAAAATGAAGCTATAAGCAAAGTATGCCTAATTACTTCTTATACATAAAAAATGTATATTCCCTACAATAATAACTTTACTATTAATACTTAGGAACTACTTATGGGAAAATACCTTTAATACACATAAATATTTCCAGTTGAATGAATTAACTATACATTTCAAAACACCTTGAAATGTGTAGTTAAAACTATACATGAATCTCAAATAGATGTTTCGGAAGAATGCAAATTGTTCACATGTATAGAATTAAAAATATCCAAGAATAACTACAGAAAACTTTTCACCTATGTAAAATAAATTATTTTAGTTATTAAAAGATTATCACAGACATGTAGTTAAATGGAATAGAATAGAATGTCCAAAAATAGACCAACACAAATACGTATATTCATTTAATTTTCAACAAAGGAGCCAAAGTAATTCAATGGGAGAAAGAGTCTTTTCAACAAACGGTGCTGGAACAACTGAATACCCATATGGAAAAACCTGGATCCTTACTTCACACCATATACCAAAAAGTTAATTTGAAATTATCACAGACCTATACGTCAGAGCTAAAACTATAAAACTTCTGAAACTATAAAACATAGGCAAAAATTTTTGTGACCTTGAGTTAGACAAAAATTTTGTTAGATAGAATGCAAAAAGTACAAGACATAAAAGAAAACAATTTATAAACTATATTTCTTCAAAACTTAAAACTTCTGCTTTTTCAAAGATACTATTAAGAAAAATTAAGAAACAAGCCACAGACCTGGGAGAAAATATTTTCAAAGCACGTATCTGATAAAAGATTTGTATCAAGAATATATGAATAATTTTTACAAGTCAATAATAAGACAAATAATCCAATTAATAAACCATTTAAATTTTTCCAAAGCTTTTATGGTACCCTTAATTTTTTTTATTTTTGATATGGTAGTTAATTTTGACTGCAATGCAATTGAAAATAATAAAAATTCTTTAAGAATGTCAATCATTAAAGCAAAGTCTTGGAAGAAATTAATGTTAGCTAATCTCTTTAAGCTAATAAAAAGAATGATAAAATGTATATATAATGAAGGATATGCCTGACATACAGCAGTAGCAGTTTGTAAATTACATGCCACCCATCTCAACCTTAGTACTCGACCAATTTTAGTAATTTCAGTTTCAAGTTCATTAGTTACAGTTTCGAACTCAATTTTATTTTTATTGGGTTGGTGATAAATAGAATAAACTTTATCTAGATAAAGTCCTTGTCCAACCCCTTCATTTATGTGAGGAAACTCTCGTGAGGTGAAAGGACTTGATAAACGTCAAGGATAGAATAAACGTTATCTAGAATACTTTAAAACAATTGACTTATTTTATTTCAGATAATGAAATTGCAATCAATGACTTAACCAATACCAAATGATGACTTCAGGAAAATTTTCTAACAAATTTGTAGCTACTTTAGACTTCCTTCTCACTAGTGTACAAACACCATTAGAACAAAAATGCAATTAAGTTGGATTTCAAATATTCATTATCAATGCCATGATCATTTAAAGTAGACACTCTCTGCTACGGTTGACACCAATTCTTTTAAAGTAAAAAATATCATTACTAGTACAGAAACTGATTCAACTGTGTACAGAAGATAAATCACTAGGTGCTTTTCTTTAAAAGTATGGAAGTCTAATCAATCATAGTACATATCTGGTATGCTCTTCTATGATATTCTTTTTTTTTTTTTTTGAAGGGGAACAGGACTTTATTGGAGAACAGTGTGTACTTTCAGGACTTTTTTCCAAGTCAAGTTGTTGTCCTTTCAATCTTAGTTGTGGAGGGTGCCGTTCAGCTTCAAGTTGTTGTCCTTTCAGTCTTAGTTGTGGAGGGTGCAGCTCAACTCCAGGTCCAGTTGCCATTGCTAGTTGCAGGGGGCGCAGCTCACCATCCCTTGTGGGAGTCGAACCGGCAACCTTGTGGTTGACAGCCCGCGCTCCAACCAACAACTGAGCCATCTGGGAGGCAGCTCAGCTCAAGGTGCCGAGTTCAATCTTAGTTGCAGGGGGCAGAGCCCACCATCCCTTGCGGGAGTCTAGGAATTGAACCAGCAGCTTTGTGGTTGAGAGCCCACTGGCCCATGTGGGAATCGAACGGGCAGCCTTTGGCATTAGGAGCATGGAGCTCTAACCGCCTGAGTCACTGGGCCAGCCCCTTCTATGATATTCTTAAATATCTTCATATAATTTCTTTTACAATATGTTCTGCTGTTTTTGTTACATTGTATCATGTATGTAAACAACTACCTATTCTACTCCATTTTTCTCTTTTAATTCTATTGCCCCTCTCACTATGAAAGATCCATTATGTTTTACTCAACTATAGAGTATTAAAAATTTCTGATAGTATCAATATCTTTATTATTTAATTTATATACTTAATTGGAAATTGAGTCATTAGTTGATTCTTCTAACAAATCTTAAATTTTAGTAAAGTCTAAAAAGATGTTCTCTAAATTTTTTTTCCCCAGAAGTTTGCCTAGTAGTTTTATTAGTACTTATTTAGGGTTACTAAATATGCACTCCATTTGTTGAACCCTTGGACATGCTTTTCTGCAGTCACTCCTAAATGCTGAACTATCAAACAATCCTTACATCCTAATTTACATTCTTTTATTTCAAGCCATTTGTACTGTTCTGAAAATAGTAACACTTGTTTTTCATTCCAACAAGCTGGAAGCACAAGGTTATCTATTTCTCTTTGATGAACATGATCATTTTTCTTCAATGATTGGTCATTCAACGATTTTGAAATTTGTTTCCATTAGCTTAAGTATCCCACAGTTTTCACTCCTATCATTATTTTCTGTGTCTATTTTAAACTTCTTCAGATTTAAAAAACTTAAATCACTCTCTTACTTTGACATTTTAGGGATCAGAATCTGAAAAGCAATTTTATGTTAGTAAAATTCACAATACTACTACTTGGGGATTAACATAAAATTTGTTAATGATTACAATATGATTTTAGAAATAGCATAAACTTTAAATTAAAATATTTATCTTGCTTTTTGGTCTTTACCTATATATCTGCAGTGTGACTTGCTATTTCTTGAAAATCTACTATCAGTTTTGATTCTTTTCCCAATATTTCATAAAATAAGACTATGAATAAATGCTTATGATTTGATTAAGCAAAAAAGATGCTCACATCTGCCAAAGAAGTATAGTTCAGACACGGATGTTGGTTCATATTTTTAAGTTAACAAGTAAGGCAAAAGTGAAACAGTGGAGATATATTGAAACTTCATTCCTTTGTCAATGACATGAGTGACTTCTTTCCTGAATTGGATAATAGTTTTTGAATACTGGAAGAATATTTCCTCAACTTTTTGTGCTACTCACAATGTCAAGACCTCAGATGTGACACACCTTTAAGTTTAATTCTGCATTATCAACATTTTCTCCACAAACCCGTTGCCTGTTTTTGTCAATAAAACTGTATTGGAACATGGCCATGGCCATTTTTAATGTAAGAGTTGAGTAGTTGTGACAATGAATATATATATTTAGGCAAAGCCTAAAATATTTACTATATGGCCTTTTACAGAAGTTGCAGATACTTGGTCTAGAAAACAATAAACCAAGCCCTGATTTGTAGCATTTGCCAATTTCCATGGTTTAAATATTCCTATTGCAGCCAATTTCATGCTATAAATGTGACATCTCTGAACAGTTGGGAAGAGATGCAAACATTATATAGTATTTCCAACATACAGATACAACAGACAACCTCAAGAACAGAGCTATTAGAAAAATAAAGTAAAAAAAGAAGTGATGAGTTTGAGTATTTACTGTTTTTAACATATTTAACTGTAAATTTATATAATTTGATTTTTAACAGTGGTCATGCTTAGCAACTGGCTCATAAAATCCCCGAAAACTTCACAATCAGCCTTGTAAATTGGTAAATGCCAACTGCAGTGTACTACTAGCTCTATTTTCAAAAGGGCACAAGCAGGTCTTTGGGAGAGCAAGTTGCCTAGTTGTTAAGTGGCCAAGTCAAGATTCAAATCTAAGTCCAAAACTCTGACCCAGGTTAGGCTTCTTATGAATAAGGTCCTTTATTGGCTTGATTTTTTTTTTTTTTTAATTGTGGAGGGGGCATATATCGAGGGAACTCCACATGCAGGGAATGCATTTTCAGGAGGACTATCCTATACTCTTTCACGTTCCCACGCTGTCTGCCAGTTTTGCTAGACTCTTGATGCCTATCCAGAAATCAGTCTAGGCTGGATATTTGAAGGAAGAAGGCAAAAACCGAGTGGTCTATCCATCACCTGCTGTTGGAAATTTTTCTTTAAAAATTTCCTCGGAGCAGCGGGATGCCTCGTTGGTTAGATCGTGAGCTCTGAACAACAGGGTTGCCAGTTCGATTCCCACCTGGGCCAGTGAGCTGCACCCTCCACAACTAGACTTAAGGACAACGACTTGAACTTGTGGTGTGAAACCTTAGTACACTTGGGGTGCAGGAAAAGGAAAGGACACTATCAAACGGCACTCATGCAGCAGCAGGGAATTTGGGGGGCAGGATGACCAAGTGCTAGGTCTCTTAAAGTCCTCTAAACCTTTCGGCAGAGCTCCTGTTCTAAGTGTAGGAACAATAACGGTTACAGCTGCTGTAACTTTGACATCTGTCCTTGTCCACCCCCTTCATTTATGTGAAGAAAATCTCGTGAGGTGAAAGGACTTGATAAACGTCAAACAGTCGAGCCAAGATTAACATATAGCTCTTTCTACTACACAACACGGCCTCCTCTAGAACACTCTCCTTGCACAGAACTTACCCCGAAAGCACCAGGAACCTGGTCGGGGACTGGCCTACAGTGGAGCCTAGGACAAACCTCCCAATCGCTCCTGAGTCACATTGCGGTCAGTCCGAGACTTAAGGCTAAAGTAGAGCAGCACAAACCCAGGGCAGTTAAGATGCGTGCATTCTTCAACCGGCAGCGTGGAGAGTTTGAAGCGGCCCTGGGAATAGCAGCCACGCCTCTCACACCGCCGAGGCCGCTCGCGGCGAAGCAACGCGAGCAGCCGCGAGGGCAGGGCACGCAGCCGGCGGCGCGCACGGTCGCCCGGAGGCCGCGCGGGAGGCGGGCTGGCGTGCGCGCCCCCGCGGCGGTGGGCGGGGTACAGGGCGGGGCTCTGAGCCTGAGCGGGGCGGGGCCGCCGGAGCTGTAGGTGCTGTAGCTAGGTCCCGACAGGTGCGCGAGGCAGAGCACCTGGGACCCGTGGCAGGGCTGGTAGCAGCGCATTGAAAAGACTGCTTTTAGCCAGGTAAGGCCCTTCTCTCTCCACATCCTCCACAGTCGAAGAGTGCGCGGAGATCCCGGCTTCCCTCCACACCCTCTTTCTCCCGCGACTTCTGGGGCGGGGGCAGCACAAGGAGCGTGAACCCCTTCCCCTCGAAAGAGGGAATGTTGGAACTGCTGGTCCTGTGCTCATTCCTCACTTCTGGGTCTGCTTCAGGGTTGGAAGTAATTATGTGGGGCTGAGCCTTTGCTGCCTGAAGGCAAGAACTCCCTCCTCTTCAATCGGAAATACTCCTTTCTAACTATATACTTTTTTTGGTGTGGTGGAGGAATGGCAGTTTATTAAAATTCAAAATAATCTACCAGGGAAATGGTATTATGATATTCAACTGCTCTTTTCCTTCATTTTCAGCCTTCCCTCTTTGATTTTTCTCTCCTTCCATTCTGCCAATTGAACTCCGTTTTAAGACACTTATAATCCTTTTGAGGTATGTTGAGAATATAGCAGTCCTTGCAGCAGGATGTGTCATCCCGGAATCGCTATCGTGTATATATCTCTGCACCTGTCACCAACATACGTAGGTGTTAATATAAGGTAACCATACACCCCTGGCTACACCTACTAAGCTTGAAGTTGTAGGTGCTAGGAGCGAACCATCTGGTGCCCGTCCTGCCCTCTTACTGGTGCTTACAACAACGAGTTTAGTGATCTTGGTGAGAGATATTTGAACTACTATTGTCTTTCACCTAATTCCAGCTTTCAAAAGCCTGCCTTATCCAGATGGTTCTATCAACTTGACTTTTTAAGTTAGTCAAGATATTTAGGGAGTTATCAGCCTTTAAGACAATGCCCCTTTAGAGGAGAGGTCTCTTTTGCATGAGGTATTCTTTCTTTTGCTCTTGATTTCAGTGGTTAAATGGAATACTTTTTATCTGCATAGGTACTAATACTATTCAGAAATGATAAATGTTTTAGGAACTGTGGAATAACACTTTCTTCTGAGGTCTGATGTAAACACAAAAGAAGATGACCCTTAACAAACATTTCTAAATTCTTGTGAAGTTATAGCCTGGATGAAGGATCATGTTTTAAGTAGACCTTCAAGAAATTATAGAGGTATCAGGAGAGAAGGTTTAATTTAGAAAAAAGTGTGCATGCATATATATTTCCTTGTTTTTCATCAATAGAAAAATATATAGCATGGTAGTAGGTAATTACTTTAGGAATTTATTTCATTTTTTTGGACAAAACATTTACTGAGTGCCTCTTGTTTTGTCAGTCCTACTGTGGACTCAATGTTCCAACCGTTCCTGCTCTAAAAGAGCTTAAAGTCAAATGGGTTAGGCAAATCAATAGATTCAACTGACAGTATAAGTGGGGTCAGTGCTGTAGTACCGATCAGCCCAGAGATCAGCCCAGAGTGCTGTCGGAGCACAAGAGATTGTTTTCTTAATGACCTCTTCTGGTTTTCCTGAAAACAAAGTAAACGACAACAATAGCAAAAACCTCTGACTCATAGTGTTCTCTTTGGTTCATGTATTAGGTCAGTGCAAAGGTAATTGCGGTTTTTGCAATTATTTTTAACCTTTTAAACCACTATTACTTTTGCACCAACCTAATATTTGTATCATTCGTATTTCTTACCTCGTGTTCTGTCAACGCTATAGCCTTTTGAAGATGGGATTAGGCCCTGTTGTTAATTCTGTGGCAGTTCAGTAAGTAATTGGTAGAGCTGTCTTCACTGTTCTGTATTGGGCCTAGAAGTGCTGTTACCAGGTAGCCCCTGACCTGTAGAGCTACTGGGAAGAGAACAGTGTATTGGCAACATTAGCAGAGCAGTGCCATTTTGTAAAAATTACTCCACTGTGTAACTTTGTTTAACTTGGTTCCTTCAAACTTTGTTCCAGACTCTGGTTAAAGGTGGGCCAAATGTCAACCTTCTAATAATTCTAAGAAGCGAAAACTTCAGAAGTAAAAACAATTCTATTAGCAGCACATCTTGGTAACTTTTTCTTGCTAAGATGCCCTCAAAATGTCTTTTTCTTTCTTTTTTTTTTCCTTTGGAGGCGGGGACAGGGTGGGTAAATGGATGGAGGAAGAAAAGATGAAAAGTGAAGATTCTTTGTAGAGTTTTGATGATCTGAAGTCTAGAGTAGTCTTGAGTGCTTTTCATACAACTATAGGCTTTTATTTATTGCCTACTGTGTACCAGTGGTCTAGTATACACAGGATGAACATGACATGGTCTGTTCTGTATGATTATGTTTTTCATTTTTTAAATAGAGATTGTGAGTTAATACAGATGATGGTTGTTTCATTTGGTAATTTGAGCTATGGTACTTATTGAACACATTTTTTGACGTTGCTTACTTCCTTTCTTTCTTTTTACACTCTAGGAAAGTGGTCTCTGCCAGGAATTTTTGGAAAGGCAGTAGGTATATGTGCATGTAATTTGGGTACCTACAGTGATTATGTTGTTTTCTTATGATGTTTTCAAGTACAAAAGTTCTTCAAAGTCAAAAAAAAAGTTCTTCAAAGATACACAGACAAAAAAGAATGTTGAGAGGGTGGGAGAGCAATAGACATGTTTGCTGTAAAAGGCCACCTAACTAGAAATAGGGAGAATTGGCAATTATTTATGTAGACAGCAAAACTAGTTTTCAGACATTCTTAATTCCATACACTCAGAAATAGATGACTTTCACTTAGCTTGGTATTGTATGTCCTCTTTCTGCAGATAGAAAAATGTGTAACTTGGATCTTAAGTGAGGAATTTCCGTAAGAAAAGACTTGGTTGTTTTTTTTTAAGGTTGCTGTGGTCTTTTACTGTATGTTTTTTGATAGGAAGTTAAAGTACTTTATTTTGAATTGTGTACAGTAATCTCCAGGTGATGTTAAATTACTTAACACAGACTCTCAAGGTTCTTTAGTAACAAATGAGTGGTTGTAAATTGAGTAGTTTCTACTTAATGATTGTGGAATTGAGATCTATGGTAAATGGTACTCTTGGTTGGACCATACTGATATGTTTATTCTGTGGCTGGATGCAAAGTCCTTGAGACTCCGTCAAATTATTGTGCTAATGCAAACCTCTTTTCATTAAAAGGACAAAGTTTGACTCAACAAGCAATTCATTATTCAGCATGTCAAATGATTTCTTTATACTTGAAAACGTTTCTAGAGTCTTCACATGTACAGTCATAAGAAGTTAACATGATACGATGGAAATTTACATTCTTTTTATTTTCTTTCAAGGGATTTCTTAACAATGCTACTCTGAAATTAAGAACTTTCATATTTAGAAAACAAAAAGATGCATCTCTTTTTTTTTTTACTTCTGATAACAAATGTGGAGCTAATTTTTTCACCCTTACTATTTGGAAAACCTTACAGTCCCTCAAACATGTTTTTCTTACACGCCAAAGTATTGCCAATTTTTGTTGCATTACCCATAGATCAGTAATCCTGATATGCTTTTACTTGGTTTTAGATTTCCACGATCTTTTTTTTTTTTCTTCCATAAACTGAAATTCAAGCAAATGGCCCAGGACTTCTTTTCCTCATAATCAGTTTTACTACACAGGCAACGTGTGCTCAGATTTGGCTTCCACCTCCAGCATTAGAGGAAATCTGTCCATGCATAGTATCCAGTGATTTAACTCTGATGGCCCTGCCACTGTCCTCCTCCTACCACTTGGCAACATTTGACCATGTGGACAACTTTTCCGGTTCTTCCTGTCATTTGGCTTTCTTGACGTGACTCTACCTGGTTCTCCATCTTCTAATAGAACGACTTTCTCCCATACTCCTTCATTGACTCACAGTCTGTTTGCCCCCTTGAATGTGGGGGTTTGCCGTGGCTCTGTCCCGCATCTTATTCTCATTATACTTTCTCCTGGTGCGATTTGATCTATTTCCATGACTTCAACACCTCCATGTGAATGACTTGCAAAGTTATCTTTTTAAAAGACTTTTTCCATATTATATATATAATTCTTGTTTTGTTTCCACTTATACAAACATACATACACATTTAGATAAAAAGAAGTGTATATACTTATTATAGAAAACCTGGGGGAAAATTAATTGTAAAGAAGATAAAATATTCCATAATCTGTTCTAGAGAAAACTACCATTTGGTATATTTCCTTTCAATCTTTCCTTTTTCTTTGATACACACACACACACACACACACACACACACGCACGAACACACAGCTAATTGGGGTCATACTATTATAGTAGATATAGTTTTGTATCTGCTATTTTTACTTTACGTTATGTCATAATTTCTCGTGGCATCAAAATCATTTAAAAATAATTTTAATGGATGTTTAATACCCTGTTGTATTAATGTTGCATAATTTAACTATGCACTTGGGTGTTTTGTTACCTTAAGTGAAAAAAATTGAGAATAAATTTATGTATAAAATCTTTGTACAAATCACTCATTATTTCCTTAGGTTAGATTCCTGGAAGTTGAATTACTAGGTCAAAGGGCATGAAAATTTAAGAATACTAATCCTGCTGCCAAATCTTTATTGATTTGATAAGCAAAAGTGATTTAATTTGTATTTCTTTAATTACTAGTGAGAGTGAACACTTTTCATGTATTCATTTCCATTTTAATTTCTTCTTCTGTGAATTGCAATTTGGTTAATCCATTCCCATTTTTATTTGGGTCTTAACATTTTAGTTATTTTTTTTTTTTTTGGTCTGGGGTTCTTTCATTTGTTTGTGAGTGGTCTTTATTAGGCCAAATCGAATGAGTGGAGTAACAAAGTAGAAAGTGTACAAGAAGTTAAAATTGTGGTGTTTTAAATGCCTGTTGTTATGAGAAGCCAGAGTTTGTGGATGATGAAGCAGCGTTGCCACATGGGAAGGGTGTTGACTTGAGATGAGAGTCAGGATTCCCAACGTGGTGTTGAAAACCAACCACTTAGGTTATCTTGGGGAAGTCATTCATCCTCTCTCAGCCTCACCTGTAAAATGAGAGGTTGGGGCTCTTGATCCCCAAATCCATACAAACTCTGTGCTGAAAGGATGACTTTTGAGCCACTGTTCTCTAGACATTGTGAAACTGTTTTCTGTCCCATTCCTGACTCTTCACCCATTTTAGATGTATAGAGCCTGAGGAAAGACTGGATGCAGTAAAGGCAATTTCCACAGGGTTAGTAAGGCTTAGTGGAGCCTGGGGACAATTTAAAGTGTTTGCGCCATCAGGAAACTAGAAGTTGCAAAAATTGGTATTTTTTAGACAGTCCCATAGATTGATACTTGGCAACCTGGTAAAGTAAGTCCTAGGAGACCTGCTGATCTATGCCACAAAGCCTCATCGTCTTTAGTGGATGGAAAACAAATCTCATTTTATGACAAGTGCTTTAAGTTATGACAAGCCAAGTTATTTAACAACTTTCACTGTTCTGTACAGAAACTATGCTTAGTGTTTTTCTTTGTGATTGTGTAAGCTCTTCATTTTAAGAATAGTAATTCTTTTTCCTTTGGTCAAAGATTAACTAGTTATTTGCCTTTTAATTTTGTGAGTGGTATATTATTACTCATCCGTAGTTCTTTTTCTTTGCGAATTCATTTGTTGCTTTTGTCCTTAAAAGTCTTGCCATCCAGAGATGGACTAAGTCTTCACTTCTATTTCCTTCTAATTTTTATCTTTAATTTGTCTTGAATTTGCTTTGGAATACCAAACCAGGATGTTTAGTGCCTTTGCATATATCTTAGAGCTCCGAATCCATATTTCCAGCTACCTGGTAGACCATATGGATAGTCCCTACATACCAGGCACCTAGTTTCCCGAAGGAGAAGACTTGAAGTTGTCTTGCACTCTTCAGTCTTTCTCTCCTCCCACATTTAATCACCAAGTTTGGTTAATTCTACCCCAACAGTGATAATGCCTCTTTTGTCAGCCTTCTAATGCAGACCCCCCTCTTTTGCGAGAGTCTTTGAGCAATCCTTACAGTGGGCTTCAGTTTTTCCCTTTCAGTCCAAAGTTGTCATAAATAAATAAAACACTGATTTTCAAAGTATGGTTCCCTCAATTACCTGTCTCAGAATCACCTAGGGTGTTGGTTAAAAAGGTAAATTCCCAGGTCCCACCTCGACCTACAAATCAATATATCGGGTGGCAGGGGGGAAGCGGGTGCTGAGAATCTACAGTTTTAACAAGTACTTCAAGAGATTGATTTACACGCTTAAGGGGAATCAACGACCAAGTAAATTAAGCCTCAGTGTCTCTGTGTGCCATTCAAGACCCGCACTCCCACACCCCACAGGCTGTTTCTCCAGGCTTGTCTCCCACATCGCTACCCACCCCCCTGGCACTGCAGTTATGCAATGATTCATGGTTTCCCGGACCCACCCTGTGCTTTCCTGCCTCTGTGCCTTTGCTCATACAGCTCCCACAGCCTCATGCCCCCCCACCCCCACTCCTGCTGTAATCCTTTTCCTTAAGAGCACAAATAAAATGCTATTTTAAAAAATAAAGCCTCTTCTAATTTCTCCTATTTGAATCAGTGGCGCCCTCCTCAGTCTTTAGCACTTTATTTTTACTTCATTTTTTTACCTTAATGCTGTCACTATGTATAATTTATTGCTTCCTTAAAAAATTATGAGCCTTCTAAGTGTGAGAACCTTGCCTTTCGTTGTCATTTTGTAGCCATTAAATATGTATACATATATATGTATATATATGTATATGTATATGTATATGTATATATATATACATATATATATATGGCAATTAACTGCTCAATATATGAAATATATCTCATCTTGCATACACTGTTATATAACAGTGTTGGGCTTCACATCACACTTAGAATACATTAAAATTTTTACTATTGCTTGTAAATCCTTTTTTAATTGAGCTGCCATTTATCTCTGGCATCATCTTATATTTCTCATTCACTCCCTAGCAATGTTATTCCTGCCTCAGGACCTTTGCATTTGCTATTTTCTCTGGAAAACTCCCCATGTCTTCACCAGGCTGGCTGCCTATCTCCTCCCCATCATTCAGGTTTCAGCTCAAATGTCATTCACTGGAAGAAGCCTTCCCTGACCATTATCTAAAACATCTACCCCCTTTCTACCACCACTCCTGTTACTCTCTTTGTGTTTCCTTCACAGCACTAATCACAGTATTTAATTGTCCTGCTTCCACAGTAGAATGGAAGCTTCGTGAGAGCAGAGACCTTGTGTGTTACCTTTAAGGTTATATATCTTTAGCAAATAGAACACTGCTTGGCACATGGTAAGTGCTCAATAAATATTTGTTGAATGAATCAGTAAGTCTTGGTGTGGTTTGCAATCCAAAGCTTTGTTGTTGGTTGTTTTCTTTGTTGTTTTTTGTTTATTTGTTTTTTGAGCAACAGCTTAGGTAGTTTCATCAGGGTTCAAATCAGGTGGTAGTCTCTGAGGATTTCCGAAGGTAGCACAACAAAGAGTTGGATACTGTGATAGCCAGGATTCAGTTCCATCTGAGTGCAGGTTTTCCAAGGTGTGCCCAGGATCCAGGGCACTATTTTACTACCTGTCAGCCTCTACTTCCGGGGTTATTCCTGCTAGCCAATACTAGTCTATTAGTGCTCATTACGTTTTTAAAAGCAAGTATAGAAAACTAGAATCCAACTGACTTAGAATCATCAAGCAACCAGAAGTTTTCTTCTGCTTTCCTTGTCTGGGAGAGCAATAAAAAGCTACAGAGAATCTTCAAGGAAAGAATATTTTCTTTACTATACATCCTGAAATAGGGTGTATTGATTAGAAAGATTTTCAGCAACAGCTCTAAACAAGGGGTTTCTTGTTAATATCCAGTTGAACCAGACAATGTAACTAATCATTTCTAATTTCTTCCTATTTCTCTTCATTGGGTAGCCTTATTTTTTAATTCCATATTTTCTTGAAACTGGCTTGAAATTTTTATTAAAAATAATAATAGTTTTTATAGCAATTTATAATTTTCAAAGTACTATTACTTTCATCCTCTCATTTAATCCTCATAGTCATCTCATGTGAATTATTATGTTTTGGAGATGAAGAAACTGAGACCCAAAGAAATTGATTGACTTTCCCATGCTAACTAAAAAACCACTACTCAATAAATGCGTCTCAATTTTTTAAATAGCACTTTAATTTATCTAATTTTTAAAAGGTAAACATTAAAATTTAATTAAAACACTACTATTAATATGTTTGTAACCAGTCCTTATTAAGAAATAATAGCCATAGCATTGGTTAAGATTAGCAGAATTCTGTCACTAATGTGGTTGTATGATTTGGTCATTCTTTATGTTACCAGGCTCAGCTTTGCTTGTCCTTGATTAAAGCATTGTTCGGTGTTAGCTTCTCAGATTTTTACAGAAAGGAAAGATTACAGAACTTGCTTAGAGAAGAGTCACTTTTCACCAAACCCGTTCTAATTTTCCTGCTTGAAGGGATTGGTTAAATTGATCTGAACTGGCTTTTCAGATTGAGCAAGACCTGAAAAAAACACATCATCTAAAATTTCAGATAAGAAGAATGGAAGCCAGGCCCTTCCTGGAAATGGCCAGGAGTGAAACTAAGAAGCCCTGTATTTGGAGAAAACTTGATTAATTATTAAGGACAAAGGACTGGTATAAGGAGGTTATATCTTTCATAGAAGCAGCCTTCTTAAAAAAAGTGTTTATATTTCTTTTGCTTTGACATTGTGAAGAAGACTTTAATTAGCCACTTTGTCTTAATAAAGCATGTAATTGGCAAGACCTATGAGCATATACTGTGTAGGCAGATACCCGATTATGTAGGTGGGTCTTTGTCGAGATATGTGGCTGCTGATAATTAGCATAATATTGTTTATCGTTTGTATAACAGGCATTTATTGAGCCCCTATGTGGTACCAGGCACTGGTACTTGGTGTGTTTGATGATAAAGTATGGAACGGTACAAAGGTTAAAGGAGAAGCAGGCTGTTCAGAGTAAATCTATGCTTTGTGTAATGATCTCGGTCCACTCGAAATTTCCACATTCTTTTTCTAATTAAGTATGCTTTTCTCTACTTTTCCCCTTAAATTTCAAGTTACTGACATGATCATCTGTTTTTCTACTTAATGAAAGAGGTTTTCCTTACTATGTGTGAAAAAATACTGGAAAAACCCTCACTCCATTGGATTATGTTTCCCCTTAACAATGAGTTAATTATCAACTGGGGGGAAGGGAGGAAGAACCAAGTGAATATATAACAAATTAGATTTGAAAGAGAAATAGCTTTCAACTTGCATCAGATCTGGTAATTCCTTAGTTTAAAGGAAAAATATTTAAAAGGTTCTTGGGTAGTTCTTCATGACCTAAAAATTTTAGACCAAGTCAATTTTTAAATGCTGCCATTGGATGTTATTCTTTTTAACTGTCTAAATAAGATACATGAAGATTACCACAATTATGTTAAAAGCTAATTTGGATTTCAAAAGTGCAGGAAGATAGGATATTCAAGTGAAGGAATAAAATAACAGAAGCCATGTAAGGTAATCGTTATATCATCTTCAATTTTTACAGAGGTGTTGAGAACCCCTAAAAGTTGGCCCTGACAAGGTATAGTTTGACAGAGATTTAGACTTTTTGGTGCAGAGGAATGGAGTTAGGGTTTTGAGTAGATTTGGTGTGCCTGGTAGTCACTACCAGTTTCTCAGAGATGACATTAAAGATGCCCTTTTTTAAATTGCTGATTTAACAAAAATAAGTTGACCCTGAAATGCAGTGTACACTAGAACTGCATTTCTGGTTTATTCTCTGTGCTAGAGATCATTTTGTTTCCATGCCAGCCTCCTAAAAAATGAATAAGAGCTAACACTTATTTAACCTCTCTGGGCCTCAGTTTCTTCATCTGTAACGTGGGACAACACTCTTCTGAATGTGTTACTATGAGGATTAATACGTTTATATATGCAAAACAATTAAAACAGTATCTGACATATGGTAAACATAGCTATTTTTATTACCACAACCACTATCTATTTATTAAGCACTTATTCTAGCACTGAGCTAAAAGCACATTTTAGAGGTGATGAGGCTAAGGCGTACAGTAATTTCCTAATATCACCCAGTAAGTAAGTGGTAGACTGAGGGTACAGGCATAGCTGAAAGGAACCTGGGGCAGAGTCAACCTAGACGTGGAACAGGCTGAGGCATCTGGCCCAGCCTTTGCCATATCTAGTTTTAAGACCCTTAGGAGGCTAAGGACTGGGGGCCCAGACCACCCCCAGACCCTGGGAAGATGTGGTTTGCAGTAAGTTATTCGAGCATTAGGGTCTGTCAGACTGTTTCATATCCTGGCTCTGCCTCTTAATAGCTGTGTGACCTTGAGCAAGCTCTTTAACCTTTCTGAGCTTCGGTTTCTTCCTTTGTACAATGAGAATAATATTTGTTTCATGGTATCATAGGATTAAGTAAATAAAATCAAATGGAACGAATCACCTTGCATGTGACCAGGGCTCCATAAGCCATCCCCAGGCTTGTGCTAAGGTGACCCAAACTTTTGCCTGATTCTGACACAGTCCATCTCGATGGTGGGTGATTAGGGTCTGTGTCTGCCTCCCTGCTCTAGCCTAATAACCCTGGAATCAAGCCAAAACTAAACTCCCAAAGCTATTTTCACATTGGAATCATAGGGGACCCTTTTCAGCAAAATTTAATGTGTGTAGACTCCATGTGAGAGATTCAGATTCCAAAGACGATCCTGCTATTCAGAGCACCCTCGTCACCTGCTCCCGCACAACTGGGAGCATTACACTGGCTAGTTAAGGGGAGCCCCTGGAGCGCAAGGCAAAACAGTGATTTTTTTAAAAAAGACATACATTTAATTTTTTCCCAAACAGTGCTCTTAATGCCTGGATTGTCCTATAGTGTCAGTCAGGCTTCTCACAGGGCGGTGCTCTGGTGGGAAGATTAATGAGCAGTCAAGGGGCGGATGCCCTACAAAAGGGAACTCTACAGAAACGAGGATCTCGTCTGTATAGTCCAGCAACATTTCTATTTGGAAAGAATATTAATGAGATCTGGATAGGAATCAGACACCAGGAAAGGACAGCTGCTGTGAGAGGCCATTTGAATTGTACAAGGAGTTACACATGATATTCAGAAGTCCTTGTGCAATTTTAAAAAGTAATTAACTTGTAGAGATAATGAACAATTTATAAATGACATTAAAAAATAAATGTAGTTTCAAAAAGTAAATACTGAATGTCCAATACACATTTGAAAATATACTCAACCTTCCCCATGCTTAAAGGAATGAAAACTAAAACAACCATTTACCATTTTTCACATATCTAGCAGATTGGAAAAAACAATGATCAATAATCCTCAATATTGGCAAGGATGTGGAGAATAGGCTTTCTCCTATAGCTGATGGCTCACATATAAATTGATGCAAAATATACATATAAACTGATGTAACTTTTTTGGAGGGATACTTGGAAATGTCTATTAAAATTTTACTGCATACGCCTTTTGAACTAGAAATGCTGCTTCGAGGAATTTACACCGTAGGTGCACACCTCCAAGTCAGCAATAGCAGAAGCATATTCATTGCATCTTGTTCTTAAGAATAACGACTCTGAAACACCTTAATGTTCATTGACAGGGGCCTGATGAAATGTTATAGACCATTTTGGAGTGAAATAGTAAGTGGTCCTGAAGGTTGAGGTAGCCCTACATGTCCTGAGGTGGGAAGATGTCCAAGAGGAAATAATAATTGCTGGAGAGCACAGTAACATAAAACCACTGTTAGTTTTTTTAATGTGTTTTTATGAATAATGTATGTTAACATCTCTGTGCCTCTGTTTTCTTATTTGTATAATAAAATCGGCATCATCATCATATCTACCTCATGAGTTGTGAAGATAAAGTGAGATAATATATGCAGAATGCTTAGAACAGGGACTGACACGTAGTGGTGTGTGTTTGTCACCATCACCATCACCATCATCGTCAGCATCACATCTAGGCAATACGTGTGAAAGCGTATGCTTCCGACTGTGACAGAGGTTGTCTTTGGGCAGTAGAATGGGCTTGGGGGAAGGGCAGGACCGAGCAGGCAGACACTTCTGTTTCTTATTGCTTGTGAGGAGCAGGCCCGTCCTGGACCAAGCACTCTGACCGAGGAAGCTGGACAGTGAAGAAAATGACAGCTCTGCGTCGGAGTGCTTTAGAGTACGCTTGAGACCTGCAGAGAGGTTTTGAGTGTGTTTTGAGAACCTGCAGAGAGGTTCTCCAAAGGAAAGGAGGAGGGTGAAGAAGGGTGGTGGTGTGAGGAGAAGGAGGGAGGCTGATGGATTCCACCTTGGCTGCCACAGCTCTTTTTAAAAACCATTGACCTGATTAAAGATTAAAAAATTTTACATGTCACAAGAACCTTATGAAGACCCAACATGTACATCTGAACTATCCTTTTTGCAATTTAGTCACATTTATACTAAAAAAGCGATTTATGTTTAATTTGACTTTTGAATAAAAACTAGAAAAAGTAATTGCTCAAAGTGGCCAAACCAAACATTTAAGAAGAGATAGGTAGTTTTTCTAGTAATTATAAAATAAAAATTTCACTATTTTAAAGAGACCGCTAATTTCTTTTCAACTAGTGTTACTACCTCCATAATAAAATATTGTAAAAAGAGCCTTATGACATAGGCCATGTTAAAAGAATATGACATGTAAACTAAGTTAAGCTTAAATATGTGTTCTGTTAACTAAACCCTTAGAGTAATGCTTACTGAATGTGTCTTAGACACAGAGACATTCGAAGACTGACAAGATGGGTTCTGACCCCAAGCAACGTGCCAGGCACTTTTTTGCATTTATTGTCTCCTTTCGTTTTTAGAACAACCCTGTAGCATTGGTTTATCATCCTCATTTTATGTGGAAGGAAAGTATAATACAGAGAGGTCGCCAGGTATCGGGTCGGCATTGGAATCAGAATTGGAATCAGCTGGTGTTTCCATGCTCCGGCTCTGCCGCCGAGTAACCATGCTGGAAGAAGGGGCAGTGTGGGGGCTGCACTGAGAATTCTCGGGACCTCGGTGATCATCTATCATCTCGTCTATAATTCAAACTATAATTTTTTAAATGCAGTTTTATTGAAATATTCATATACCATACAATTTTCCTATTTAAAATTTGTAATTCAGTGGTTTCTGGTATATTCACAGAGTGATGCAGCCATCACTCACCCCAATCAAGTTTTCAACATTTTCATCACCTCCCAGGAAAAAAACACAAAACCTGCCCGTTAGTGTCAGTCCCTCTTAAACCCCCCAGCTTTCCCCCTGACCCCTGGCCAAGTGCTAGGCAACCACTAATCTTTCTGTTTCTATAGATTTGCTTATTGTGGACATTTCATGTAAGTAGAATCATACCATATGTGATCTATTGTGACAGGTTTCTTTCATTTGGCATAATTTTTCAAAGTTCATCCATGTTTTAGCATGTATCAGTACTTTATCCTTTTCATGGCCAAATAATCAATGTACCTTTACATGCATAGACCACATTTTGTTTATCCATTCATCAGTTGATGAGCATTTGGAATGTTTCCGCTTTTGGTCATTGTGAATAATACTGTATGAACATTCATGTACAAGTTTTTATGTGGACATGTGTTTTCATTTCTCTTGGAGACACATACACACACACATCTAGGAGTGCAATTGCTGGTCATACGATCATGATAATTATATGTTTAACCTTTTGAGGAACTGCCAACTATTTTCCAAAGCAACTGCAACATTTTACATTCCCATCAGCAGTGGATGAGGGTTTCAGTTTCTCTATATCCTCACCAACACTTGTCAAACTATAATTTTTTTAACCACATCCTACAATAAGAAATAGTTTGCATTCTTATCCAGTTTATACAAACACAAATAACTGAAACAAAAGCTTTATAAAAGAATACCTATACTATGTGTGACACAGTCTGACGTTTTCTGTTTCGTTCTATTTCATTAGCACAAGCAAATAAACATGCTGCTTCTGACCCACGAAATGGACTTCACACTCACTAATTGTCACCTACACTTAGAAAAACTCTAGGCTATTTTAACCCCTCCTTTTTACACAGGAGGAAATTGAGGCCCTGAGAGATGACTTGTCCAGCATACGATACTGCTAATTAGTGACAGATTAAAGATTAGAGGCCAAGCCTGTTGGCTTCCTACTTTAACTTTGACATCTCAATAAATTATAGTTGCCCTCATATTCAGTAGATAAGAAGAAATTGGAGTTTCTGTCCAGATACCATTTTCTTGCCCTTGTAAATTTTCCTCGAGCAGCATTTTAAATTCAGCAGCAAACCAAACTAGAAGGAAAAGAGAGAGAGAGAGAGAGAGAGAGAGAGAGAGAGAGAGAGAGAGAGAAAAGAACTCACTTGTATTATCATGAGTTATTGGTCTTGCCTTCTGGGCAAAGACGGTCTAGGTGAACCTGGATGATAGGCAACAAATTTATCAGTTCAGAGTCCAGATTTACTTTCGTTTGCATCTTAGCCTGCCTTTGCAGGGCTGCCGTTTCCTTACGCTGCCAAACTTGAATGGCAACAGAAAATTTGAAGTGGGCAATCTAAAAATACTTTATGCTGCTGTTTTTTCCATTTTTCTTGGAATACATATGGGTCTTAAACCTTTTCATTTCAGTGTTTTTCAACACATGATGGAGAAACCTCTGACATTACCATCACTTCAAGTTTCTTTTTAAAGAAAGTGTGGTTGTCCTGGGCCCTCCTCCAGACCTAATGAATCCAATTGGGGGATGGGACCTGGAAATCAGTATTTTCAACTTTCTAGGTGATTCTTCTATACACTCAAGGTTGTGACCAGCTGAATTAAGTTTTATTCCCCCTTTTACTTCTCATCTTAGCTCCCTTTTGGGTTCTAGAATTACTATTTGGCTTTGTTACCTGAAAAGCCAAATCGTTATTTGAAAGAATTAGCATTTGTAAGAAAACTCCTGAATTATGCCAACAGAGGGAGTTAACTAAAACAATCTGTATTGATAGGGTTCGGTTTTATTATAGAGTTTAGGGGTAGAGACCATTGTTTGACAGCTAAATCCATTGGTTTCCCATAATTTGGAATCATTTGTCTTGGAATAAACAAACACAGCCCACTGTTTTGTTTCATTTTCTCTTCCCCCAAAGAACTAGGCTATAAATTGAGCTGAATCCAACAAACGATTTCAGATACTTGGTATTCCTCCCTTTATTTAACAAATACTTTAGTGCCCACTATGTGCCAGGCACTGTTCTGAGAGTTAAAACACAGTGTGACTAAAAAGAAACAAACAAACAAACAAAACAACGCCATCAGTGTTAGGAGTAGGTTTAGTATTTTAGGAACTTAGAGGAATCTTCTAGTCCAGGCTTGGGGGTTCAAGGGGAGCATCAGGAGGAAAGTGTCATCTAAGCTGGGACCTGTAGCATAAGGCCAGGGAACGTCTAAAGCATTTTTAGACAGAGTAAAGATCATGTACAGAGAAAGGCCAGGGATCAACAGAAATAAGTTAGGCCTACCTAAACACATGAGAACAAGTTCATACAAAGTCCACATGTGAAAGAAAATAAAGGGTGGGTGTGAAATAATACTTACTGATTAATAACAATAAGAGTAAAGATTTATTGAGCATTTATTAGGTGCTAGGTAGTATAGTACATACTTGACATTTGGGAACTTGTTTTAATTCTCAAAAAAAAAAATAAAAATGCTATGGGGTAGGTTCTATCCCCCAAATTTACAGATGAGGAAACAGAGTATAGTAACTTGCCCAAGATCACACAACTAGTGAGTGGGGTGAGATGTGAACAGCTAGTTTCAAACTCCATGGCCTATGGTCCTAGTCTCTCTCCACTGTGTGTCACATGTTACACATTTTATATAGAAGTTTTGATGAACTACGGTAGGTGACGGTATATTCCTCAGAGAGGTTAATAAATTGCCTATAATCAGCAGTTGGAAAGAGGCTGAGTGAGGCCTCTTTTTCACCTCAAATCTTGTGCACATTTTGTTATATCATACTATTTTTCATATTTTGTTTGATATAAGGAAAACTTCGTATGCTAGCTCATCTTTTGAGAAAAATTATTTGTGGTTATATAAACTTACTTTGAGAGGTAGAGGTAAGCGAGGATGCTACATCTGCCTTGGGCTGTGTCATGTTGTATTTTTATGGGACATAGGAAGCTACGCGGAATGCAGTGGAAATCGTAGGGCTGAAGTCAGGAAGCTTAGGGCTCGTGATACAGCTTTGGAAACGATCTGGTGCGAGTGACCTTTGATGACATGAGAGCGGCTGAGCTCACCCAGAAGAAGGAGAGAAACTGAGCCTTGAGTATCAGGGGTGACCTTTGAGTTCCTAATATCTAGCAACAGGGATGAGTGGAGCGGGAGAGAAGGGATTCAGTGAGAAAACTGAAAATGGTTTCAAAGATAGGAAAGGAATCAGAAGTGTAACGTTTAAGAAAAAGCAAGGGAAAATACAATTTCAAAAGTGAGAAACTAATCAACAATTCAAAGGACAACAAAGACTGATAAAAACTGAGACATGGTTCTTAGATTGGACAGTAAGAGATGTTCAAACAATAATTGCAGGGATGGTAGCAGTAGGAGCCAGACCCAGGGGGCAGAGGGATGAATGGGAGATGAGGAAGTGGGAACAGTGAGGGCCTGGAGGCTAAGGTGTGGCTGTAAAGGTAGGAGCAAGGTGAGGTGGTAGTTTGGGGGGGGAAGGCTGAAGAGAAAAAAGAGTTCTTTATTTTATCCATGTATACAAATTTCAGATATGTACACACACACACACACACACACACCAGAAATGTGAGCATGTTTTTAGGACAAAGTCAGAATTGGAAGTGAAATGAGGTTCTGAGACGACACCATGTTTCCCCCAAACTAAGACCTAGTTGGATAATCAGCTCTAATGCATCTTTAGGAGCAAAAATTAATATGAGACCCGGTTTTATTTTACTATAATACAAGACCGGGTCATATAATATAATATAATATAATATAATATAATATAATATAATATAATATAATATAATATAATAATACAATACAATACCGGGTCTTATATTAATTTTTGCTCCAAAAGATACATTAGAGCTGATGGTCCGGCTAGGTCTTATTTTTGGGGAAACACGGTAGAAGGGAAAGATCAGGAGCTCAGACCGTCATGACAGTTATTTTTCCCCTGACATAGGTGAGGTGGCGTGAAGGATGATACTATCTGAGGGAACTTTCTTTTCTTCCTTTATCTCTGGATAAAGGTGGTAAAGTGTGAATCACTAAGGGTAAATATAAGCACCCAGTGAAAGTTGCTGATTCTTTGGCGAGCAGTTTGCAGAAGTGAAACTGCTTTTCATTACGTGCACAGCCCCTTTTTCATTACTCTTGCTCTAGATCTTAGTGTTTTTTAAGAACAAAATATCCTTAAAATAAGATTTTTAAAAAAGAAACAATGTTACTGAAATGAATATGTCCTAATGCAAACATCTACGGCCTTGTTGGCCCCTGGGATTTTGGTCATTGTTACAATTTTCCTATTGTCTAGGACACATGTTTTTATAGAGACTTGGCTAATGGTCTTCTAAGAACAGTAACAATGATTATTTACAGACTTGTCTGTCACCATGTTGCTGAATAATAGAGTAGTGAGCTTTTTATGTATAGTATTTGAAGTTATTCAATGGTTCCTTTTTTTTTCATATCACTTGTGTTTATCTCAGAGTTTGAATAAGCTAAAATGACTAATTCACAGTTCTGAAAAATGTCATTTACTTTCTTGACCATAGTTTTGGACTATACAATAAGCATCCATTTTTGTACTGATAGTGTTTTAGATAAAATGTAAGCTTTCATGGCAATTTCATTCAAGACAAATTTCTATTTCTATTTAGAAAGCAATACACTAGATGCTGGGAGGGCAAAAGGCAAAGGAGAGCTGTCCCTTGACCTCAAGACTTTTCCATTGAGTAGGATTGATGAGATTCTGATAAGATAGAGGAAGTGGCTTATACTGATTGGGAATAGGGCTAGGGCAGTTCAGGAAAGGGTTCTTTAAGGAGGCAATCTTTCCCTTGAGTCTTGAAAGGTGAATAGATTAAAGAAGGGATAGCATTACAGCTGGAATGAAAAAAAATGTGGTGTGTCAAGGGAGTAGATACCGGTTATGGCATAATTGTGGAGATTCTGGATTTCTTTTCATGTCAAAATTCTATGGAGTTAGGCTTCTCACTATCAGAGAAAGAAAGAAATAGAAGGGAACATGTACTAGAATGAATCTTGGGATGCTAGATTGGAGTCAGAAGTATCACTATGAATTTATAGTTTAAATAAATATAGATAGGTAGATACAGAGATAAATATAAAAATATAGATATGTGTAAATACATGGGTTAATATCCATACATAGATTTCCTGGTTCTGTCCCCTAGGAGAGCCTAGAAGCAGTGACGTCTCAGTAGGAATGAGCACGCCAGTGTCCAGATCTTTGTTTCTCCAGTGAAAGGATTCAGGGCTTCTTGATTCCTGGGCTGGGGTAGGGGAAATACAAGATAAGTATGGAACATCTTATAGTGTTAGAAAGTGAGAAAATGCTTTAAAAAAATTGGTGGTCTATTGAAAGGACATGGGAGCCAAACTGAAAGAGCTTCAAATGGCCAAAGCTGGAACAATTTGAGCATAAATAAAATAAAATAACCCAGGGAGTAAAATAAATATCCATGAGTCTATATTAATATAAATAAAATGATTGAATTAATAAATCAATGAAGGCTAAAGGTCAATTATTCCTTACAGAAGGAGTCCAATTAAAAAATGTAGAAGGAAGGAGGGCAATAGAAAACCACAGTAATAGTGGCTGAAGACAAGATCCACTCATGAATGCTAAAATTAGTGAGTAAAAGTTTGAGGAGCAGGAGAAGAATATCTCCCCCCAAATATTTATGAATCACAGGGAACAATAGTGAGTGTACAGTGGGAAAACCTGCGAGGCACCACCTTCCCCAAGTGATCAAGGTTAACATCACCAGTAATGAGACATCTATGATGTCAGACCATTAAGTTTGAGGACTTGTTGCAACGATGTTGCTAACCTTTTTTGGTATCAGAGGGATTATTCATTATGAATTTGCACCAACTGGACAAACAGTTAACCAAGTTTACTATTTGGAAATGCTGAAAAGGCTACGTGAAAATGTTAGACGACCTGAACTTTTTGCCCACAATTCATGGCTCTTGCATCACGGCAATGTACCAGCTCACACAGTACTGTCTGTGAGGGTGTTTTTAGCCAGTAAACAAATAACTGTATTGGAACACCCTCCCTACTCACCTGAGCTGGCCCCAATGACTTCTTTCTTTACCCGAAGATAAAGGAAATATTGAAAGGAAGACGTTTTGGTGACATTCAGGACATCAAGGGTAATATGACCACAGCTCTAATGGCCATTCCAGAAAAAGAGTTCCAAAATTGCTTTGAAAGGTGGACTAGGTGTTGGCGTTGGTGCATAGCTTTAAGGGGAGTGCTTCAGAGGTGAACATAGTGATACTCAGCAGTGAGGTATGTAGCATATTTTCTAGGATGAGTTCGCAAACTTAATTATCCGACCTCGTACATCACATACCCTCTGCTATGATGGCGTGAGGAAGGCACATCAGCTCTGCAGTATGCTTCCCAAAATTCTATAACTTCAATCTAATCTGAGGAAAAAAAAAATTTTTTTTTGAGCATTACAAGTTGTTCCAGGCTCATCTTCTATTTGCCCTGCACCAACTCTGAAACCAGCCATTTCTCCAAGGAGCCCTGGTTCTTTATATTGAAGAAACTAAGAAACCCAAATTGAGAGACATTCTGCATAATATCTGACCAGTATTCTTCATAAATGTCAAGGTCCTGAAAGGCAAGGAAAAACAGAACTGTCATGGACTGGAGGAGACTTAAGGAGACATGACAACTAAATGCGGTGTAGGATCCTGGAACAGAAAAAAGACATTAGTGGAAAAACTGCTAGGATTTAAATAAAGTCTGTAGTTTAGTTAATGGTATTATACCAGTGTTTATTTCTTAATTTTGATAACGGTATTGTCATGTAAGGTAAAGCTAGGTGAAAAGTATATGGGAACTTTTGTACTATCTTTGCAACTCTGTAAATCTGAGCTTGCTTCAAGATAAAAGGTTAAAAAATAGCTATTAACGTCAAAAATTTTTTTCAAGTATGTGAATTTAATCACAAATTTTTTATACAAAGATATACCCTTATAAATAAATGTAGTTTGTATTCCGAAAAAACTTTATGTGGGCACATATTGCACTTTGCTTTTATTTAAAAATTCCCTTTGCACCTTAAAGTTTTTTAGGTTTTTTTCTTTTTTCTTTTAATTAGTTGCTCCCTTTAACATGTTGAATTAAAGTTATCGATTTAAAAAAAGAGCTTTAAAACTACAATTTATTTCTAAAAATTAACATCTCTCTCTATTTGTATTTTTTATTTTTTGTTTTTTTCAATAACATTTTCTCTTAACAAGTAAGTTTGTACAGTTGACCCTTGAACAGCACAGGAGTTAGAGCTGAACCTCCGCACCCCTGTGCAGTCTAAAATCTGCATACAAGTTTGGGCTTCCCAAAAACTTTACTATTAATAGTCTACTGTTGACTGGAAGGCTTGCCAATAACGTACACGGTCAATTAACATATGTTATATATGTTATATGTATCATATACTGTATTCTTACAATAAAGTAAGCTAGAGAAGAGGTAATGCAGTTATAGTATGTTAAGCCATATTTAGGCCAAGAGTAGAAACCTTATCTTAAAAGCCATCTTGTCTTGATCCTGTCTTGCTTTATCTCCTAGGGGCCTTTGATCAGCGGTTCTGGGTGGGTGGGCCTGGGTGAAACCCCCTGAAGCATTGAGGGGGGAACAGCTTGGTTTATCCCCTCCTATAAAACTCCATACCCCTCTTTGCAGATGAAAAAGAGGTTATCTTTTCCCTCTGCTCCAGCCTGACCTCCCGCAGCTCAAACACGCCCAATAAATTCTAATAGAACAATCTTGGTCTCCTGCAACTCATTCCTCCAGCCATGCCTACCATAGTATTTATTGAAAAAAATGTGCATATTAAATGGACCCGCAAAGTTCAAACCCATATTGTGCAAAGGTCAACTGTACTTGTTCTCTTTAATTTTTCGAGGCTATATTCAGGCAACTATGCCTCTTGCACACATAGCCATCTCAGGAGTGTAAAAAAAAAAAAAAAATAGAGGGAGGGGGATGAGTGAGATTGGATTTATAAGAACAGGATTTAGGAATTTATTAATGGCAGCTCATTTGCTTTTTTTGTCTCAGCCTGGTTTCTGGGAGCCAATTCACTTGGTTAGGTAAGTTAAGTCTAGGTTAGAGTAGGTTTAAGTTTCACTGTTAGAATAGGTTTCCTGGAGTGGCTACACACCTCACCCTAAGCAATAGTTTGATGAAGCAGATACCTGGGGCTACATATCCCAGTGAGTCATTGCCCAACCCTTAAACTTTCAAGGACCTTTGTTCAGAGATCTTTATCTCCAGGCGGCAGCTCACCCATAGGAGCTACCTGGTGCGATACACACTTTGAATGGCGTATTAGAACTCTGGCTCTCATACTAACGAGCTGGTGAGTTTGGGAAATTATTGGACCTTTCTGTGCCTCAGTTCTTTTACTATAAAAAGGGAGTTTGATTACTTATTTCTAAACTGCTCTCATTGTAAAAATGCCACGTGTATTTAAAGCTGAAGACATCTTCCTTCTTAGCAAATGATTTCCTTTTCTATGTATCCCCTTTTCATTTGATAGACCTCATAGTCTCTGAGGCTAAAAATCTTAGTTATTTTTGTTATATCCATTTCCTTTAACTCTTGCACACAACTGTCAACCATTCCAGCAGTTCTTCCTTTATGGTTGAAGTGGTGGTAGAATGCAGGTGACCTAAGAGTTTGGGTTTGGAGTCTTGTCAGCCAGCATAAGAAATGTCCAAACCTGTAGAGAATTTTTATGAGATTATTTGAGACAAACTGACGACAATTGCCAGGAAGCAGGATCTCAAATGCTCCGGAAATAACAGTTTTGCAGTTTCTTTTATGCATTTGGAATTAAGGAGGAACCTAAGGAAGATTACATGAAGGTGGGAGAAAGCAATGTGGGTGGTTGGATTACAGGATAGTTAAGATTCTGTGCAATCTTGAGGTGGTTACACCTTGGAGGGGTATTGCTGCTGGCATTTCAAAGGTGGGTTAAGCTAGATGCACAAGAACAATGAACAGGTTTGCTTTAAAACTTTTCACTAGAGAAGTTATAGGCCTGGGGCGCAATTACACACCATGAGCTGCCCAGTTAGGAATTTATGATCAGATCACCCTGTGAGATTACTTTACACAGAACCCTGTTTTTATCCACACTGAAACACTGGGTTCTGCCTGGAACATATATATGAGCTATGTGACCTTAGGCAAATTACTCAACCTCAGTGAACCACATTTTTTAAATGGAAATAATACTGGTCTATCTTTAGGGTTGTGTAAGGATTGAGTTAGTGCTTAATAAGTGTTCTATTCTGTGTACGGTAGTGCATGGGTTGGATCTTAAAAGTCCACAGGGCCTCTGGAAAAAATATTCAACGATATTATAGCAGCCCAGATTGAATATCTCCTTTTGGGTAGATCTTTCCAGGTGTTGGTACATGCCTTTTTCACTGTTAACAGGATTTCTAGAATTAAGGAAATTGTTCTAAAGTCTGAGTTTGGGACTCTTATTTGAGAAAGAGAGCAGGTAAGTGGAGGGAGATAGCACACCTTTAATACAAGCCTATGAAAGTCGAAAGAGTCACAATGGAGAGTATTTCAAGTGGACCCAAGGTAACTTTAAGTATCTCTGAACGAACAAATGATTGTTTCTGACGTCCATCATTCTGGGGAGATACTTCCCACTCCTCTCTCACTGAAAGATAGTTTGTATGAGCTTGTAGCTGTGGGGTTCAGAGATTTTGCTACCCAACACTCTACCTTGGTTAAAAGTGGTGATTTTAATCGTGATTCATTACTTGTAGTGGAAAGAAAATTGACTTTGGAATAAAAAAAGAATATTGGTCTGAATCCCAGCCCTGCTACTTTATAGCTAAGTGATCATTGTAAAGTTATTTAAGTCTCTGAATCTCAGTTTCTTCATCACATATTTATATATAAAATAATAAAACTAATCTTTTAAAGTGGTTGTGAGGATTGAGATACATACTTTGCATGTGCTGATGTTTTAAAATGTTCCTTTCCTTCCAAGAGTCTAATTTTTAACCTTAGCCTTGAAGTTTTAGTTTCCTGTTGTGTATCAGTAGGATTTTTATTGCTGATGTGTACATCTCAGCACATGTAAAGCAAAACTCACCATTCTCCCTCTTCTTCCTGTATTTACTCTCTGGTAATGGCGTCAACATTCAACATTATTCAAGACTGATGGTGCCAGCTTTGATTCCTTCTTCTACCCGTAAAGCCCATTTTATTCTAAGAACTGTCAGTTTTCTTTCCATCTTTCTACTCCCACCTACACTCATTTAAACCTTGATACCTCTCACTTAGTTTTAGGATCTTCTTGATAGTAATTTAGACTCCAATCTTTTCCCCTTTTATCAAGTTACACACTGCTTGCAGAATCATCTTTTAAAATATGGCTCTTATTGTGTTACTTGCTTTTACAGAAACTTTCTGTGTTCCACCAGAGAAATTGTGAGTAATCCACTACAGAGTTCTTTTTTTCACAAATGCACATATTGAGGCTCAGGGGAAATTATATTTTCATTTGCCATAAAAGTCTCACGTGTACTAGGGAGTGGCACCGTAAGACTAGACTTCATTTCAGCTCACTCACAGGCTAGTTCTCTCCACTCTTGGAATATGGCCCAAACTCCATAGCATGGTTTTCAAGGCTGTGGTTTCCCATTCTATCTTCCCATAGCTTATCTTCAACTTCTCTTGCACCTGGAGTCTAACTCCATTGAAGTTTCCTGTGCTATTTCAACTTCCTAACGGTGTAATGCTGTTCTCCCTACCTGAGATGCACTTTCTTCTCCCACCCTCACTTGTTGAAATTCTGCCCATTCCTAAATTTCAAGTCAATCCGATGTCTCTTCCCTTCCCACCCACCAAGCCACAAAATCAGGTCCTGTACTCCTAGGTCGTGCATTGCCTCTAACCACATTCTGCCTTGTGCTGTAATTATTGGTGTATATATTAGCAAGCCCAATAGATTTTGCACACTATTTGGGCAGGGCCCTCTCCCTGTACCTTGTAGGAAGTAGTTACTCAGTAACCTGGTGCCAGGTGCTTCTTACCTTTACCTATTTCATAGGGTGCTAACCCATTGGTAAGAAATAACAGTTTGTTTCTGTGAAGAACGGTGTGGTCACAGTGTGAGCCCCCTCGTTCCTCAAGTATAAAGTGTGCGTAACCCAGCCTTAGAGCAAGATAGATGTTATGACTTTTCTTAACTTTTTGGCCAAGAGTAATCAAGACCATGGAATTAGACTTGTGAATTAAACTCTTTTTGCTTTATCACATTCAGTCTCAAATGATTTATGCTTTTCCTTTTTTATAAACAAATTTGAAAACATACCTTCTTTTTTCCCCTTTGATTCAGAATTGATCGCTGGAGAAGAACTGACAACGTTTATTCCCACGTCTATACTAGAAGCATAACTTTACTAAATAGTATCTTAGATTATTGGTCCATATTTCCTAAACTTGGCTGAAAAGGTCATTACTGTGATTTTACATACTTAAATTTAGCTGAATTGTTTGTGGCTTCAGTGTCTTTTTTCTTGTTAGAGAAAAGACTGACAATGTTCAGTGGGTTTGTCAGTTACAAACTAGAAAGCAAATAGAGAAATATCATATATTATTTGATACATTCAGGTTTATTTCAAAGACCATGTGTAGAATTAAGGTTATTTTATTCAGAAAGAAGAGATAAAAAATGAACATTACTTTTTTTTTTCCTGTGTCAGGGTCTTTTCTTTTTTATCTTATTTATCCTGATAAGGATACGATGAAGTAAGTACTATTATTATGGGTGAGAAATCTAAGTTTTAGCAATGAATGCACAGCTTTAAGTGGTGGGGCCAATAGTCCCACTTAGATGCATTGCTCTCCAATGCCGGAGCTCCGTACCATCAGAGGGTTCTATGTTGCCTTCCAACTTGGAGATTAAAATAAACAAAAATAAAACTAGTATTGTTTTCAGGCAAGGCTTTCGTTGGAAGCACAAGTACTACATGTGGAAAAGTAGTGTGATCTTTAAGGGTTGCCTTTCATCACTCACTTTGCATCACAGGACTTTTAGTGTGAAACAGAGGCCCAGGTTGCTTAGGTAAACACACTGTGTGTTCTACTGTTGTCAAGGCTGTTGGAAGCAGTACCTGAGGAACCATACATTCTACCAGATCAGTTCTGCTCTGTCATTGTCAAGAGAGCTGCCAGTGGTACTTTCATCTATATTTTTCACTCTTCAAATAAGGAAATGATTGACTCATTTCTAATCTCATCTCACCTGGACAAAGGTTCGAACTCCTTTAGTAATTATTGGGGCAAAAACCAAACAATCCAGGATAGGCGCTAGGTGATGGCAAGGGTATGGCTTTATGTATTCTTTGACTTGAAAGGATTTAGAAAAGAACTTACATATAGAGGTTTTATTCCCCCCAATTTAAAGTTCATTATACTTTTCCCAATTGCTAAAAGGCTTTAAAATAGTAAGAATCGTAACAGAAGCCAATACTAATATGTTATACTTAAAGTGCTCTTAATACTATTGTAACATACCTAGTATTTTAAATATATTATCTCCTTCAATCTACATCAAAATCCTTATAAAAATAGGTATGAATCTCATTTTTCAACTGAAGAAACTAAAACTGAAAAAGATAATATAATTTGCTCAAGGTAATAGTTACAATTTCATCTAAAGTCTAGCTTGCCTTAAAGCCCTCGTTTCTTTATATTATCCCATGCTGTGTTCCTAGCTATCTCCCCAACAACAAGTGGTCAGTGCTGCAGAGCTTGGGGAGAGAGGGCAGCCAAAAGAAACTTGGATGTAGGTAGAACCTAATTTGGACATGAGTCTACAGAGATGCTGATTGTACCTCCCCTGGGATGTAACTCAGAAGAGTGGAACATTTCACTCCAAATGTACCTTTGGAACAGACTTAAGTTCAGGGAAAGGCCAATTGATGTTTGCACAGTAGGGTCAGTCATAAAATGATGGAACTGGAAGGGATCTTACCGATCATCTGGTCTAACCTTCTCATTTTACAGGAAACTACAACCCAAAGATATTGAATCATTTGACCAAGGTTACAGTTTTTGAGAGAACTGGTAGAGGAGTGTGGTCTGCTGCTCTAAGGCGCTTTGCTCTCTCACTTACAACACACCACTGCTAGTGTTTGGATGCTGGAGAATCCTCTTCTGTGTCTAATATTCTGACTTTCTTTATTACATAGGTATTTCAGTATCTGTAGACAAGATGGAATCAACTCCATTTAATAGACAGCAATGGACTTCACTATCATTGAGGGTAACGGCCAAAGAACTTTCTCTTGTCAACAAGAACAAGTCATCGGCTATTGTAGAAATATTCTCCAAGTAAGTGCTGATTCTGGTCCAAAAGGACCATCTGTCTTGAGCAAACATCACCACCTGTCAGGGAAATCAGCAAAGAAAGTCCATCGTGTAAAAGGGCTTTACTGAGCACCTCGTGGGTTTCCAGGGCCATACAAGGCATCGTCAGGAAGGAGGGGGAGGATCACCAGGGCACACATTTTCTGTCTTTGAATTTTTGTTTAGTTGGAAAAAGAAAAAAACTACAAACACAAACGATGATCATAAAAAATAATTATTAAGCAAGATGCCAACAAGTCCAAAATGAACAGGAGTAAGGACTAGATACAGAAGAAGAGAGAGAGAAAGTGACCATCATGGGCAGAAGCTAGTCAGGAAGGCTTCCTGATTGAGGTGAGTTTTGAGGCAAGTTTTAATTTAGTTGAAGGGCATGTAAGGTGCCCTGTCTGCCTGCATTGTCCAGTAGGGTAGCCATTACATATACGGCTATTTAAATTTAAGTGAATTACAATGAAATAATATTTAAAATTCAATTCGTCACCTACACTAGCCACATTTCAAGTGTCCCATAGCTACCTGGAGCTAGCTATGGGTTGCTACCATATTGGACATCACAGAAGCATTTCATCATTGTATAAAGTTCTGTTGAACACTGCAAACTACGTAGGCAAACTACAGCCCACTGGCTGCATTTTAGTAAATAAAGGTTTACTGGCACACAGCCATGTCCGTGTACGTATTGTCTACGGCTACTTTCATGCTACAGCAGTAGAGTTGCAGCAGACCACGTGGCCCTCAATGTCTAAAATATTTACTACTTGGCCCTTTAAGAAAAGGTTTGCTCACCCCTGCTCTGGACCATGAGTCCTTTGACATGAGGGCCCCTTTCCTGTTTCTTTTGTATCCCTACTGTGTAGCATGGTGATTGGAACATAGCTGACACTCAACAAACGTTGAAGGAATGGTATATGTAAATAATATACCAGAAGAGCAAATGCACCAACTTCACTCAAATAGAGAGGCCATAGTGTGGAGGAGCTTAGGTCAGGTGGTAGGTTTACCTCACTAGTAGTCTATTAATAGGAAGCTACAATACATTTAAGAGAAGGAAGGTGGTAAAGATTTGAAGAAAGTAATTCTGGGAGCGGTATCAAAGATACCGTTAAATACCGATAAAGGTTTCTGTAATCTACAGTGTCACCTTTTCTTCAATAACAAATCCATCAAACACCTGCTATGTGGAAAGCACTGCCCTTCTAAACTGTTCACCTTTGTTATCGCTTAAGGTGGAGAGGAGGTGGGGTGAGAACGACCTGGCCCTTTTATTTTCTACATTATGCATTTTATATTGCTGTAATTGTATGTTAAACATATATTATTCTTATCAAAAAAAGAAAATCAATAGAGATATTTCAGGAAAAATGGGATCGAGATCTGGAAAGCTGTTACGACATAATCCCTGACCTCACGGAACTTAACAGCATAGTTTAGTATAGTTTATATAGTAGAGAAAGTCCCCAAACTTCCTTCATCTTAAGAATCCCATCAGGTAGCTGCTAATAATATAGCATTCCAGTTATCTATGCTGCGTGAAAAACAGTCTCCAAAATGTAATGGCTTAAAATAATGACAAGACTTATTTTGCTAATAAAGCTGCAGTTTCGGCAGGGCTTGCCTCTACGCCCCTCAGCACCAGTTAGGGTAGCTCTCAGACTGGGAGCCATAGTGACCTAAAGGCTCACTGGCCTCACCAGTGAGGCGGTTCACGCTGGCAGTCATCTGGGCTCTCAGCTGGAGGCCCTGGTCGGAACACCTACGCATGGCTTTCCATGTGGCTGGTGGCTTGATTGGCGGCTTTCCCAGGGCAAGCATCCAGACTCAGAGCGGGGGAGGGAGCAAAGGAGGAAGGGAGTCAGGGCTGGGGATGTTGCCTATTATGACCTCGCCCTCAGAAGTTCCACACTTTTGCCACAAGCTCTTCATCAGAAGTTAAGTCCCTGAGGGTGGTTCATATTCAGAGGGAGGGGAATTTGACTGTACTTTTTGATGGGAGGAGTGTCAAAGATTTTTTTGGACATATTTTAAAACCATCCTATATAGCTTCCCAGCTCCCCCCTCCCCCACCCCAGATTCAGAGTTGATGTGTCTGGGATGGGGCCCAGGAATTGTTTATTTTAACAAGTATCCCGGGTAATTTTTACCTTCAGGGGAATTTCGGAAGTACTGGTTATAGAAGAGATGGACTTATGAACTCAAAGCAATGAACTTGAACATAAAGCAGAATGATAGGTTCAAGCAAAAGATTGTGGCGGCTGAACATGAATAAAGGGAACAGGAAAGCGAGCAGTCTGGCATGGAGAAATACAAAAGGGAGAAGGGACTGGTACCGTTCAATTAGGGCCAGGTGATGGAAGGCCTCGAATACCGTGCTAAGTTTAGGATAAACAGTGGAAACAGTTCAATAAACAGTGGAAACAAGTGAGGGTTTTTGTGCAGGGAGAATGACATGGTCAGACTTGCCTTTTAGAAAGATGCTTCTGGCAACAGTGTAAAAAGTATACTGGAAAGGTGAGAGATGGATAGCACGGAGACAAGTCATGAGGTTCTCTTGAGAACCCAAGTGAAAGCTATTGAGGGTGGGGGGCAGCCGGAATGGAAAGGAAGGGAAAGACTTGAGACAGTGTTGATATGTGATTAATGGGACTTGGAAACTCCCTGTTTTGCAGAGAGGCTTCTCCACATTCTTACCCTTTTCACCCTCCCTAGCCCCACCTCTTTCCAACTGGACTTGGCTTTCCCTTGACACGCATTCTGTGTCTGAGTAGTAGTTGCCTGCTTTTTCCTGCATGTGTTTCCCTGAAATATTCTGGGGCCAGGAGTCAGAGATGCTACTCCCTACATCTCCACTACTGTTTCCCATTCCTTGTTTTTGGTGCCTTGTTCTGAAGTTCTGAACTTGTGCTTTGCGGCTCACATCTAACTGTACTATACTCTTCTTGTCCTCCCTTTCTTTGCAGTGGGGTACCAGCCTCCAGACGAGCACCTTGCCTTCACTGGGGACACTGGCTTCTAGCTCCCTTCCCTTCTCAGTGTCTCTCAGTGGAGGTGCTGTTGGCATTTTGGATGAGGCAGATGTTCCTGTGCGAGATATTCATCATTTTGCCTTCCTCCAAATGCTAGTGACACAGTGACAACCAAAAAAGAAAAAAAGAGGTGGAGGAGAAACCCCAATAAGATTCCTACAGTTTTCCAAATGTCGCCGGGGCCAGTATTGCCCCCAGTGAAGAATCACTTGTCCGTGTGAATGATCTGTCTCGTACTCTGGACTCATAATTTCTTGATCTCCCCATGTCTTCAACCCGTACATTGTCTCCCATGCCCCTGCATCCAGTTCCAACCTTACCATCACCCGGAATCTATCTCTGAAACGTGCATTTGAGAAACCTACTCTTTGATGAGATCCTTCTGCACTTCCACTTGTTCCACTCTCTTCTTCCCACTGACCCTGCTCGTGGGCCAAACCAGGACCTCCAGGCCATGGATGTCAGTCCCCTTCCTGGCTTCACTTCCTTCCCTGCCTGACTTGGTCAGTCACGTCAGAAACTCTCACCCCTTCCTCAGTTCCTTTCTCCCTCCTTTTTACTGTTATTGTCCAGCCCAGCCAATTCTCAAGATAGAGGATCTGAATCTTGTCGTAGCACTGAGGAGAGTTAGGAAAGTGGAAAAGCTATTCATCTTAGGGGCCTTAATAACTTTTCAGAGAGAATTTGCAAAGGATCTTCGAGATCACCTTCTCATACAAGTAGCACAGTAGGCTGTCTTTTCTCCATGAAGGTTATCAGAGCAAATGGCAATTATGCAGGACTGTAGATCCTGAACTCATGAGTCAGACTCAGGGTGCCAAGCACTATGCTAGACTATTGATAGAAATAGATATTACTTCCAATCCTAACAAAAACTATAGGAGGGAAGGACATTATCCCTGTTTTATAGCTGAGAAAACTGAAGTGTAAAGAGTAACCTGCCCATGTTAATATTTTAACTTGTTTTGTCTAGTATTTTTCTTTGGATGCATATATCCTAACACATTGAACTGGTTTGGAAAGATGACTAGAATTGTATTTGACAGGTTGGGAAAATGGGGGCAGCAATGCTGAGGAAAGGGAGCCATAGGAGCCAAGGAACAGAAGTAAGACAGGGCGTGATAATGTGCTCTTAAGACAGTGAAAATCAGAGAGTCCTCCTGGATTTCCCCTCCAGCTTTCATACTCCAGGAGACATACTGCTGATACTGCTTACGGCTTTTACGGTTCACTTACTGTGGGTTCCCAAAGCAGACGGCAGGACGGTGTTCCACAAGGCATACGCAGAATACCTACTTCTAATACGAGTGACGTGATTTTCTCTTCTTTTGAAACACTCTCTATTATGGGGTTTGGAATTAGTAAATCCTATACAAGCCCAATTGAGAGACTGTAGGAACCCTTAGAAAGTTTCTGATCAGAGACGAATATAAAATTTGGAGGCAACTTAAGCTGGCTGATATTTGTAGGATTAGCTGGGCTTTACTTTCTAATTGTTAACAATACATTTTACATTTATACGTGCATGAGAGTAATTTTTCTAGCATCAGAACTTGTGTCTCATGACTACTTTATAGCTCCAGACTTCTCTTTTACTAAGCTTCTATGCTGTATAAATCATTACATTTGAGGCAAGGAAGGACCTATCGATGGGTCAATTTGAACAGCTAGCTTTGGTTTCACTCACTGTTGACTTCAACATAACATAATTCTTTGCTTGATTAAATTTTGACTCGGTGGAATTTGGTTGCTTTGCAGAAGCTTCCTTTTGACTTGTATATTTTTGGAATTAAAGGGAATCTAGTCCAGTGGTTTTCAAACTATCTTAATTGAGTTTTTTTCAGGAAAACCTCAGGGGACAGTTCTGGGAAAATGGGAAGATTTAAAGCCTGAGCCTGGGCCCTTTCACCCCAGTCCTTGGACTTTGATGCCTTTTATATGTAAGATTCTAAATAAGGTATCATTTGAAAAGAGGATTCTGCAGGGAAAAGGGTTTAAAAACCACTGACCTGGCTAACCTTTGTCCCATTCTTCTACCAGATAATGAACTTGATGTACCCCAATTATGACTGAAGATCACACCCCAAGATAGAGGCAGGACCCAACCCCCACACCCTTTCCTCACCCGTTGTGCCTTCCGCCATGTCACACCTCTTCCCACTCTTATTATAACTTTACCCACTCCATAGCCCCAGAAAGAACAGAGTTTATATTAGTATTTAGTTTTCTGTGACTGTTCTTCCTTCATTAAGAAAAAAACTTGGCCCTCAGATCTCCCTGGTTAACTTCTTTGCTTCTCTGTAACATTTTAGTGGTGACATTGTTTCAGAAGAAAATACATTGCCTCAAATTGGGGAGTTTCCATTTTTCCTTTTTTGGCTGTGTTCCCTTTGCCGTATTTGAGGGCACACCAGCAAGAGTCATGGCTCAGGAACTCCGCTTTCTGGCTTCACAAAAGTTGGAGACACTGTTATTATTACTCCCCAGATAATTTCGGCATCCTCCATCAGCTGCCTGCCTCACAGCTGAGCATTCATGAGCAGTTGCAAGATTAAATTATGTATGTGGAAAAGAGGAGACTGGAGGACCAAAAATCTTGGAAGGGAAGAGGGATGAGATTTGAATGATAGACATCTCACTGCAAATATTTTTCCCCTCAAATTTGGATCTTCAAAATGCTTTTCCCCCTTCCCCAAATCGGGGACCTTCACATTTTGTGTCATAATAATGCCAGTTGCTCTGAGTGCCTTTGAGGAAAGTCTGAAGTCAGAATTCTGCTCTAACACTGAAGTCAGAAGTATTGCACCTGAGTGTCTCAGCGTTCTGAGGGGACAAAATGGAAAAGTGCCAACCACCTGACTTGGAAGAAAGCAGTGATGTAGAACCTGTCTCCCTGTGTATCTACTACTGCTTAGCAAATACTTCATTACAAATAAGGGGTGGGGAGATGTGAGTGGGAGTTTCAAAACACAATTCAAGACAGCCATCCGTTCAGACACCAGCGTCTTACAGATGCCTCCATGCTACAAGGGCAGGACTGAAGCTGAAAACTAATGTGATCTTCTTTCCTTGAATCTGTGTTTCTGTTACGGCAGTAAAGGGCACTTCTGAGCTTATTTACCCAACTAACCACAGGGTAAATACCTTGCCTTGGAGAATAATTGACTAAGAATAAACCTGTCTGCGGATTGGCTGCAGCTTTCATATATTGTATTATTGCTGTAATACTCGTATACTGTAGATGATTAAACTAGGGGTATGAAAATACAGGTTAAAGGCCAGTTCTAAGTTTCTTTGTAGCTATAAACCACTGTGTTTTGGCATTTCCATTTTTAAGAACTCTTTCAAACAGATATATGAGTACAAGTGGGGAAAAAATACATACACGTATGTACAAGGATATTCACCAAAGCACTATTTGTAATGGTAGAAAACTAGAAACAGGGCCGGCCCGGTGGCTCAGGCGGTTAGAGCTCCGTGCTCCTAACTCCGAAGGCTGCCGGTTCGATTCCCACATGGGCCAGTGGGCTCTCAACCACAAGGTTGCCAGTTCAATTCCTCGAGTCCCGCAAGGGATGGTGGGCTCTGCCCCCTGCAACTAAGATTGAGCACGGCACCTTGAGCTGAGCTGCCTCCCGGATGGCTCAGTTGGTTGGAGCGCGGGCTCTCAACCACAAGGTTGCCAGTTCAATTCCTCGACTCCCGCAAGGGATGGTGGGCAGCGCCCCCTGCAACTAAAATTGAACACGGCACCTTGAGCTGAGCTGCCGCTGAGCTCCCGGATGGCTCAGTTGGTTGGAGCCTGTTCTCTCAACCACATGGTTGCCGGTTCGACTCCCGCAAGGGATGGTGGGCTGTGCCCCCTGCAACTAGCAACGGCAACTGGACCTGGAGCTGAGCTGCGCCCTCCACAACTAAGACTGAAAGAACAACAACTTGAAGCTGAACAGAACCCCCCACAACTAAGATTGAAAGGACAACAATTTGACCATTGTTCCCCAATAAAGTCCTGTTCCCCTTCCCCAATAAATAAAATCTTAAAAAAAAAAAAAAAAAAAAAAGAAAACTAGAAACAATCCGAATGACCATTAAAAAGGAGTATGGGTGAATTAATTATATTTATAATGGAAAAGGCTTGTCAGGGTTCCCAAAGCCTTCCATGTTGCTAAATCCAGGAGATGTTTGTTCACCTTTATCTTACATGACCTTGCACCATTTCTTCCTTCCCACATTTTTTCTTCTCTTGACTTCTCTGGCAGTCTCCTGGTTTTCCTCCTACCTCTCTGTCTGTTCCTTGTCATTCTCTCTTATCACCTCTTCTGACTGCTAAATGTTAGTCTCCAGGACTGAGTTCTGGGCCTTTTCTCACGTTCTGCCTCTTTGTAGATGATACCACATACTCCCATGCTTTCACACCATCCCTGGACAGACAAGTCCTCAGTTTACAGTATTGCCTCAGATCGCTCTTCCGAGCTCTAGACACATGTATCTGATCACTGTCACCACCAAATGGATGTTTTAGTTAACAGGGCTGACACGGAACTCTTCATCTTCCCTCTCACAAATTTGCTCCTTCTTCAGAATTCCCCATTTCAGTAAACAGTACTTCCATTGACTCAGCTGCCAGAAACCTGGGAATCGTGCTGGGTTTTTTCTTCCCCATCCCCTCATTACCAGTCCTGTTGATTCTACCTCAAATGTATTCACTTTTCTTTATCTCCAGTGCCACCACCCTGGGCCATGCCAACACCATTTCTCACTAATGCCACCTCCATTCTCGGCCCCTTCCAGTCCATTCTCCACGCAGCCTCCAAAGCGCTCTTTTACAGACATGAATTGGATCAATGACCATCCAGTGTACCTAAGATTGAGTTCAAAACCCTTAGCCTGGCCTACAAAGCCCCTGCCTCCCAGCATCCACCCCTGCCTCTCCCTTTCTCGGTGGACCTCAGCGACACTGGAGTTCTTTGTGTACCTTATAAACATGAGACCCTTTCCTGCCTTGGGGACTTTGCAAGTGCTATTTTTCTATGCCTGGAATGCTTTTCTGCCTCGTTTTGCCTGGCTTACTCCTGGTCAAACTTCAGATCTCAGTCTAAAGGTCATTTCCTCAAGTGAGGCTTTCCTTCACACACACACACACACACACACACACCACTCATTCCACCCCCTGCCTTCTCAGTTTGGTTCCTTAGGTTATTTGATAGTACTATTTTGCTTTTTTCTTTGAAGAATTTATCACTGTGTGTGTGTGTGTGTGTGTGTGTATGCATATATATGTGTAAATATACGTGTGTATATATATATTTGTGTGCTTACGTGTTTAATGTTTAAACTGTAAGCTGTCTGAGAGCAGGAACTATGTCTCTTTTGGTTGTTTCTTTCATTTTTCTCTAGTGCTTAGAACATATTTTTTTCTTTCTTTTTTTTTTTCTTTAGTTGGGGAACAGTGTGTTTCTCCAGGGCCCATCAGCTCCAAGTCGTTGTCCTTCAATATAGTTGTGGAGGGTGCAGCTCAACTCAGACACCCCAGTTTGAGGCCGTTTTCAATCTTTAGTTGCAAGGGGTGCAGCCCACCATCCCATGCGGGAGTTGAACCGGCAACCTTGTTGTTGAGAGCTCGCGCTCTAACCAACTGAGCCATTCGGCCACCCAGAACACATTTCTTGAATGAAAACTTCAGCTGTTCTAAAATGGAGAAAGACGCAGAATAGTATGCATGATATTATCCCGTATTTGTTATTTTTAAAATTTTGTATATTTTGGATGTTATCCCTTATCAAGTACATGATCTGCAAATATTTTCTTCCACTCCGTGTGTTGCCTTTTCTCTCTGTGGATAGTGTCCTTTGATGCACAGATTTTGTTGAAGTCTAATTTGTCTGTATTTTCTTCTGTTGCCTATGCTTTTGGTGTCATTTCAAGAAGTTGTTACTAAATCCAGTGTCCCAAAACTGTGTCACTGTTTTCTTCTAAGATTTTTACAGTTTTAGCTCTTATACTTGGGTCTTTAATCCATTTTTACTTAATTTTTGTATATGGTGTAAAGTAAGGGTCCATCTTCATTTTTTGCATGTGGATATATAGTTTTGCCAACATCATTTATTGAAAACACTGTCCTTATTAGATGGTCTTGGCACCCTTGTCAAAATCCTTTGACCATATATGTGAGGGTTTATTTCTGGCCTCTGTGTTTCATTCCATAGATCTGTGTGTCTGACTTTATGCCAATACTACAGGTGTTTTTTTAATTGTGGTAAAATATACATCATATATAATTTACCATTTTAACCATTTTTAAGTATACAGTTCAGTGGCATTAAGAACAAACACTTAGATTGTTGCGTAACCATCACCACCATCCTTTTGTTCTTTTTATTTGCTGCATAATATTCCATTACATGAATACGTTACAATGTATTTACCAGTCCTCTGCAAATGGACACTCAGGTTGTTTTCAGTCTTTTGCTTCGCAATTAATGCTGTGACAAACACTCTAACGTAAATGTCATTTTTGCTTGTGTGAGTAGATCAGTAGAATAAATTCTGGAAACAGAATTGGTGAATCATAACATTTATGCTTTTGTAATTTTGTAATTTTTGTAAAATTGACAAAATACCTTTCATAGAGGTGTTAATAATTTACCTTTAGTATACTAGCTTTTAAAAATATATATATTTTCCTACTTGATAGGTATAAAACATTCTTAGTGTTGTTTGAATTTTCATTTTGAGGTTGAACATCCGTTTTGTTCATTTAAGAGCCTTTTGATAGTCTATTCTGTGAACTGTGTGTTTACATCCATGCTCATTTCTCTATTATTTGTCATTTTCTTATTGATTTTCAAGAGTTCTTTGTATTTTAGGGAAATTAGCCTTTGCAATTTCCCTAAAATTGCAACTTATATTGCAAATATCTTTCCAGCTGTTTACTTATAGCACTTCTAATCCTATTTTCTTCCATCACTTATTTATGGTCAATGAAATTCCAGAACATTTTGGAAGGTTTTTTACCTTACCGTATTAGAAAGCTCTGCTCAGTTGTGGAGTAATACCCAACCTGGTGAAGGAGACACTTATTAACATCTTATTGTTAATATTTAAACTGTGATAGGAATGGAAGAACCTTCGAAATCCTCTCACATAATGACTTACTTTTGTAGATGAGGCCAGTAAATGAAGTGATATGACTCAGGTTACATAGCAGGTAAACAATGGGGCCAGAATCACGATTTTTCTCTGGCTTCCATTTTGGTTGAAGTTATTGTATTTATTTAACACACACACACTAAGAAAGTTCTGAGCTTCTGAAGGTATTTATGAATTGAAAGTTGGTTTTAGTAGAGAAATGGGCCCTTTCCCATTCTGCTCTTTTTCTTTTTTTCTCACTTCCTTTTTCTTCCCCAAATGTCTCGTGAATTCTGAAATTCTACCTTAAGACAGAACACGCCCTTTAAATGGGCCCTTTTCTAGGGTCAGATTAATGCTAATCGAGTTCTAGGTGTGCAGGCCCAAGGAGAGACACATGCTGGGGATTCGCCGAGGGAAGCTGCCGTCTTTAACGCCAAACTCGGGCGCCCTGAGGAAGCCGGGGAAGGTTCTAGGCAGTCTTGGAGTTTGCGGCAGCCTGGACCTCTCAGGCCTCCTTTGTCTTCAAATGGAGATAACTTGATCCCCACTGAAAAGCCTTGGGACTTCACTTGTTTCTCAGGGATCTTCTGATCCAAGTACTAAAAATGATAAAATTAAATAAGAAAAGAAGTAAGAAAATTAAAATAATACAATTATAAATGCCTGTTTATCAAATATAAGATGCTGTCAATTGTAGGCTGTGCCACTAATTTATGCATCGCTAAGAAAAAACATTGCTAGTGAAAAGGACCAATGCTTGCTTACCACGTAAACTTTTCTCACATAGCACTTACACGTACATAAAAAAAGTAAAATACATTTTCTTTAAATGCCAAATCATAGTGTAATCTCTTTAAAGATATTTTAGTTGGTATCTAAAATGTGTAGTACCATCAGATACATTTCACTGAACTAAACTGACAATTCCAACAACTTAGACTAAATTCACACGTGTACAGGCAATATGACTACCTCTCCATCATGTGTTTGGTTGACAAAAATTGAAAATTTCAGAAGCATGAGCATGGGGGAAATATGCATCCTAGGATTAATGCAATGCTACATTCTTTGACTAATCCCAAAGCATTTTTACACACATTGTCTCATTCAATCTTCCCAGCAACCCTGAAAGTAGATATATAAAGCTGTTTCTAGATAAGGAAACGGAGGCTTAGAGCAGTTAAGTTCCTGGCCAGACGTCATAGTTAATAAGTGATGAAACCGGGACATAAACCCCAGACTTTCTGCTCTCCCCAGTTGTTTCCCAGCAGTTGACCTCATCAACTTGAATCTTTCTGTTGTATCAGAGCAGATGACTGGAACTGAGGGCTGGCTGCTCTGAGTCTCTGCTTCTTCGAATAGAGTTGATTAAAGACAATTGCTAGCAGAACTAGGTATGCAGACGTGGTTTTCTTAAAGATTGAAAGAGTGAAAATATAAGTTTAATTTCAGGACATTTTCTCTCCCCTCTCCCTTCTCTGAAGGTACCAGAAAGCAGCGGAAGAAGCAAACACGGAGAAGAGGAGAAATGTAAGTATTCGGAAGGAAGCCCTGGGCGAGTGGGACTTGGGGAGCCGAGCCTGTGTGGCCCAGCCCCCTGCAGCCTCTTGGGGGCTTGGTCTCCATGTGAGCCTCGCCGGGCACGTGTGCCAGCTGCTCTGATGTGTGAGCCATTTGCCCAGGAGAACGTGCCTTAAGTGCAGGGAATGTATTTTTTTCACTAGGTTCCCCTTTGGAACCACTTTTTCTTTCCTGAATGGAGTGAGGGACCGCAGGCTAAATGCTTTGCCTGAAGTTAGTAAAATGGCTTACAACTTCTACTGAAATTAGGATACAACACTTCCGAGGCTGCCATCCATGCTTTCTGAATCAAACAACCAGAATTTCTGTATCTTTGCATTTAAATGGTAGCAGCTGTGCAGCTGGTGTCATCTTCTGGGTTCTTTGTTTAAAACAAACTTCTTGACCCAGCCTAGTTAGCAAGTTTTTTAGCTGCAGGATCCATCAAAGACTAAAACCTCAGAACAAGCTCTCTGCTTGTACCCATTCTCTACTCTCCCTGCCAGCTAACTTCCAGCTGGGCTGGATGCTGTAGTTTTTTGAAATCTTACTTGACTTAATCTTATGAGGAAAAAAACCTCACATGTTTGGGCAAGAATCCTTTCATTTGACTGGCATTACAAAAACATCCTCCTGGCAGTTTTCAGTACCTAACCTATTTAAATTAGTACATTACATGCCCCTGTCAATTTGTTCTCTCTAAGCAGGTCATGCTGACTGGGTCCTTAGTTTAATTTTCCTGTAATTCAAAAATGGATCCCCTTGGGTACATTGTAAGAAAAAGCTACCATCATTTCACTCAACTGCTGGTTTCTTCCTTCTCTCTCTTGCTTGTTATTTTCCCTCCTTCCTCCTTCCTTCTTTCCTTTCACTCATTCATTTAGCAAGTATTCACAGAAAACCTACTATGTGCCAAGCTCTGTTTTGGGCGTTAATACAGACACATCTCTGCCACCACGAAGCTGACATTCTAGTGGGAGAGATGGCAATAAAGATATTGTGTCAGGGGGTGATCAGAGCTGTGAACCACGTCAGATAAGAGAGATACTGTAGGGTGGTCAAAAAGACATTTGAGCAGAGATCTGAGGACATGAGCCAGGCAACACTCAGAGCACACGCAAAGGCCCTGAGGCAGAAACATTCCTAGTATGTTTGAGGAAAAGCAAGGTCATAGGGGACCCTTGTGAGGACCTACTTTACCCTGATCAATGGGGACCTTTGGAGGATTGGTGTGCAAAGGAGGGTGATATGATATGACTTAAATTTTTAAAAGAGGAGTAAGAGACCAGAGCTACAGTGGCAGAAGCATGGAGACCAATTACGAGACAATTGCAGTGATTTAGACAAGAGATGATAATGGATTGGACTGGAGTAGCAGCCACGTGGGTGATGAGACGTGGTCAGGATTTACACTAAAGTTAAAGAGAGAGAAGTAAGAACGGCAACAATGTTTTTGGAGCAAACACCTGGGAAAATGCCATTAATTGAGATGGGGAAGAGTGCAGTAAAAGCAGGTTTAGAGAAGAGGAAATATTAGAAGCTCAGTTTTGGACATATTGAATATAAAATTCTTTATTAAGACATCTAAGCGGAGGTGTCAAATAGGAACTTGGATGTACAAATCTGAAATTGGAAGAGATCGGGCTGGATATGAAATGAGATATGTGTATGTGCTATTTAGAGACACAAAATGCATGCGATTACCTGGGAGTGAGTGCAGCCAGAGAAAAGGTCTGCGGACTGAGCTCAAGGGCACCTTGGTGTTTAAAGGTTAGAGAGATAAGGAGGAACCAGCAAAGGAGACCGAGAGAGAGCAACTGGTGAAATAGCACTGAAATAAGAGAATTCCAGAAGTCAAGTCAATAAAGTGATTCTAAAAGGAGAGTTCTCAACAGAGACAAACACACAGATAGGCTGAGATTGACCACTGGATTTGGCAGCATGAAGACCATTGGTGACCTTGTGCTGTTTGTAAGTGGTGAAATAAAGGCCTGATTGGAGGAGCAAGACAGTGGGATCATAGAGTTGACACCATGAGATTAGACAAACATCTATGGAGTGTCTCTTCAGTGCCAGGTGCTGATGATACAGAGGAATAAGATGTGGTGGTCCCTGTTTTTAAGGGACTGTTCAGAATTTGGAAACTATAGTTCATAATCCCAGTGTGATAAGTACCACACTAAAGAAACACTCAAGGTGCTGGGGGAGAATTTAGGAGGGACTCATAACCTGGGTTATGCCATGTCAAGGAAGGCTTCCCAGAAGAAGTGGTGCCTTCCTGAGCCCAGAGGACAAATAGGAAGCTTTAAAAAGGAGGTAACGCAGTGGCAGAAGGAGCAGCACATACACAACAGGTGTAAGAGAACAGGCACATTCGACAGTTGAAAAGATAATTGTCACCTTCACTAAGATGGAGAATTCAGGAAAAGAAACAGATTAAAGAGTGAGGAATGAAGGGAAGAGAGGGAAGACTTCAGCCTTAGACAAGGATGAGTTTTAAGATACCTATAGGACTTCCAGGTAAAATTGATAGGTAAGGAGAGATATGAGTCATCAACAGACAGCTGGGGGCGGGGGGGTGAACCCAGATCATCTACAGAGAATATGAACAGTGAGCAAAGAAGAGGACGATGGAAGGGAGAGACAGAGGAAGAGAACCAGTAAAGAAAACTGAGGAGTGGCCAGAGAAATGGGAAGAAATCTAGGAAAAGGCGGTGTCACATAAACCAGGGAAGGAGGGAAGCGGGGAGTGGTCAGTAATGTCAGATGTCATAGACATATCAAATAAAGCAGAAGTGTCCGTTGGCAGTTGAGGTCAAAGGATGTGGGATAGGTAGTTAAAGAAGAAACAATAAACAAAAAAATGCTCAGCCTTGCTAACAATCAAAGACATGTAAATTCAAATATGTGGTGATGGAAGGAGAATTGACTCTGGGTGGTGAACACACAATGGGATTTATAGATGATGTAATACAGAATTGTACACCTGAAATCTATGTAATTTTACTAATAATTGTCACCCCAATAAATTTTTTAAAAAAGACATGTAAATTAAAGAAATCATGAGATATAAATTGTAATCTAAACAAGTGGCAGATGTACTTAATGGATAATATTCAGTATTTGCGGAAATAGGAACTCTCAACATTTAGTGAGAAGCCAACTAGGCAATATCTATTAAAATCGTAAATATATTTCATACCCATGGATCCAGCATTTCTACTTCTAGGAATCACCATTGAGAAAAATTCACAAGTGAAGTAAAATAAACTTAAACAGATATTTATTGCAGGATTTTTTGTAATACTGAAAAAATTGAAATAATGCAGATATTCATCAGTGGGGGATGGTAAATTATGGTATCTACATCCACTATAGTGATATATAAAATATTACGTATAGTAGTATACCATGTGGTGAAGAGTTTATGTATTGACATAGAAAGATAGCAAAAGCACATGAAATGATAAAAGCAAGATGCAGAACAGCAAGAACAATACGATTTTGTAGGGAAAAAAACGTAGTGTATAAAAATAGGGGGAAAACTGAGAGTGTATGCCCCGAACTATTAGCTGTGGATATCTTGGTTAGGAGGGGTGGGGCTGTCAAATAGGGGAATATATAGCCTATGTTCAAGGCATGTATACATTCTTATATTGATTGTGACTTTTTTTCTCCCAATAAGGTTTTTTTTATTACTTTTGTAATGGAGAAAAATAATAAGTTGAAAATAAGATAATGAAATGGAAATTTTAAAGACATAATTTGTGATCTTGATGGCAGCTACTTCAGACGTGTTTTTGTGGTAGAATTAGAGTGAATGCAAAGTGATCAAGTGGAAATAGCAACTACAGACTGCTTTCAAGACCCTTAACTATGAAATTCAAGAGCCAGCAAGAGCCAGAGGAAGACATAAAGTTGAGAGCAGGTTATTATATGTTTAACAAACTTTTTATTTCGAAATAATTTTGGATTGACAGTAGAGTTACTAAGATAGTACAGAGAGCTCCCATACACCTCCACCCACCTAGCTTCCCCTAGGGTTAACATTTTATATAACTATGGTACTTCTATCAAAACTTAAGAAATTGACGTTGGTACAACACTATTAACTGAACTACAGACTTTATTCAGATCTCACCAGTTTTTCCACTAATGACAGAGGGTTGCTTTTAAGATCCACTAGATTTGTTAGAAGTCTAAATTGTCTCCTGAAGAACAGGGAGAAATGTCCATATAAATTTATAGCAGTGACTGACCAGATGAAAGAATACTTAACATTCTACCGTGGAAAGCAAGTTAGAGAAACATTCAGGAGCCAGTGGGTAAATTTGTTTCTTTTGCAAATAGTGAGATTGGGTTATATGATAGCCTGGATTCCCAGAAATTTATTCCTCTTTTTCTCTTTCTCTTCCACTACACCTAGGACACAGAAACGCAGGCCATTAATACTATCATCAGTTATATATTCAGGTTCCCTTCAAGCATCGAATACGCCACTTCTTGAAATCTGTGCTGTTTGGGCACTCATCTCCACAATGACTGCCTATATACCACTTTTCTGAGAAGCTCTCAGCCTAGGAATTTCCTTCCTTGAAGGCTACATATATCCAGGTAGTCCATATTTCCAGCCCCACTAATGTCTGCTACCGAACTTCCTCCTGCTTTTAAGGTGAAAATTCCCCTGCCAAGATTTCAACATTAATGCTCATTTGACCCAGCCTCTTTGTTTTACAGGCGTGATAGATAACTGAGACCCAAAAAAACCAAGGGACTCATCCAAGCTCATACATCTCAGAGTGACAGAGCGGGGACTCATCCCAATGCCAAGTCAGATGCTCCTGCAGAAAGAACATTGGTGTGTCTGATCTGGATTCAGGCAGCAGGTCCTGGTCCAGAGGCAAATCTGCCAAGATTCGCGGCCTTACTGGGTGTCATTGAGAAAGGGGGCTGTGGTCGTGTGGCAACCAATTGAGCCCTTGAAAACTTGCAGCCCCCTTCACGTCCCACTGCTTATTCTAGGAAAATACTTGGAAAATTAAAACCTTGATACAAATGACATCAACTAGAATTTCACCTTATTTTATGCCCCCACCTCCAACTGTAGAACAGTAGAGACTCTAGAGAGAGTAGAACAGGAAGAGACGACAACCCAAGTTTTGGGGAGATGACTGGATACTGTGGGTTGTCACCATCGTGAAGTATAGCTGGAAGAATAGGGAGGACCACCCTATTTAATAATAACTATCACCTATTTATGTCAAATACTATACTACATGCTTTAATATAGTCTCATTTATTTATTCTCCACAATAGCCTTGTATGGTAGTTTCCAGAAATGAAGAAACTTGCCCAATGTCACTTGGCTGGATGGAGCTGGATTATACAAGTAATACATGTTCATTATAGAAAATACAGATAAAGAGAAGAAGAGAAAAGTGGCCCGTAGTCCATTTTCCAATGATAACCCCAGCTATCTCAGCCCAATACTCTTTTCGCTGTGCTGCCCAAACCGCTTTTAGCGATTGCTTTTGTTCTGTACCTTCTTGCTTCTCTTTTCTTCCCCAGAAAGACTGTAGCCACTGCTTCTCCCCCATCTTTACTTGGCTCGGGTCCTAAAGACCTGGGCCAGTGCTGCTCCCAGGAGTGATGTCAGGGTTTAGGGCCTTTCATGCTGTCAGACCACACAGCCCTGCCCTTCCCCTTTGTGTCCCTTCTCCAGCACTTTTGAACTTGTATGCTTACGAGCTCCCTTTTAATAAAAAAGCACATTTAGTCCTTGTTAAAATGTCCCCTAAGGGATGTTCTCCACCCAGGCCCTTGTTTGGGACACTGCTTACATTCTATCACACATCCCTCTCTTTCTGGTCATCACATGTAAAGTAGAAATGACAATTTCCAAGCCGCTTACAGTAACATCAAAAGTATTTAATATTCTGTAGAAGCTTTCTTTGTGATATGAGGACGATGTATAACTTGATTTTTGTATTCATTTTTATTATGTAATGAATCCATATTGTAAAAAAGGAACAGAAAGTACAAATGCCGCAATCCACGAGTCAAAGGTAACCCCCTAACATCCTTCCAGAATACTTCCCTATGCTTATATTTATAAACATTTCAAATATTTATAAATATTTATAAATACATGTGTGTATTATAAAATGGGATCATGCTGTTTTAAAATTTGCTTTTTTCCACTCACAAGTATCTTATGAGAAAAGCAGTGTCCAGTTACCAAGGCAAAATGCCCCTTTGATTCTCGGGGCTCCTGTTTGGGCAGGGCTAGGGCAGGGCAGGTAAAGTCGGAGACCTAGATGACTCATCCATTGTGTGGCAGGGGTAGCGCAGAGCCAAGAGTGCTGCTGGCAGTTAAGGTCACACCAGCTTCCGGAACTGGTTTTTTTCATTTTTTCTTTTCCAATAAGAAAACTTTTCATGCTTCTTCTATCTCTGATCCATACATGCTTCCCCCAGTGAATCTTGTCAGCTAATATTTAAACACTAAAATCAAGCAGTTTTTCTCCTGTAACTTGTTTTCTGAAAGCCTTGCAGCTACTTGATGAAGTGGCTCTCAGAGTATATTCAGAAGAGTAATAGGGTGAGAGTCTTAATTCCCAATATAGCTGCTAATCCTGTTTAATTCCCCCAAAGTCTTTCAGTCCTAGGTGGCTTGTCTTCTTTCTTAGTGGAAAGACCAGTGAGTCAAAGACTACAGGAATGGAGGGCAAGAAGGTAGTATTGGAGTTGGTGGTTTGTTGGGAAGGTGGTGCTGTTCTAATCAGGAGTACTTTCCAAGTATGGGACATTGAATTTTATTTAAACAAGCATGTTTCCTATATTATTGTGGAACAACACTGGTGACAGTTTCCAGGTTGTTTTCTACGTGTCTTACATGTAGAAATTAATTCCATTTTGACCCAGGTGAACTCTCTTTGATGTGTCAATGTGCTCTTCTATCAAGAGAGTAGGTGGTGGTGGTATTTTCATATGAAGCCTGGATATTTTTTAATCCAAGGATCTGTAAAATAGTGAATTTTCTGATACCTGAGAATCTGTACATGCAGGGAAGAGCAGGAAGAGAATTAGATTCTTATGTAAAAATAAAATTTGTTTATATGCATGTAAATTGTGTCAGATATAATGAAATGTCATTTATGCAAATACATGTAAAAGGCTGATAACTTCTTTAACTGTCTACAAATAGTTTCAATCTTTGATGCTACTATCCACAGTTAGTGTATTATGTAGACTCAGCTATACTGCATCTTTGTCTTGTTTTACAGAAAAAAAGGGATTCGCCATGTAATTTGGTGACATGTAATGATTATTCTTTTCCATTAATCTTTGGATAAAAATCCCTTGTCTTCAGTGTAACCATCATTAGATCTGGGCTCTCCTTTCTTCTCATTTTGTCCTTATAAGGCTATCCTGTTTTATCACTTCCTGCTTCAGCTCCTGACTTTTTCTCTCTTCCCCTCTCCCTCTCCTGGGGTGGATGCCTTCTCCATGTGGCAGGGCTGTAACTGTTCACAGCTGTCTGAAACGCCAGTGGACCTGGAGCAGCTTGGAGTTTAACTTTCATTTTACAAAGAACAACATGTTTGAATGTTTCAGCAGGCAAGTTATAACTGGCACTTACTTCTTGTTCTTCTAGAACACTGAGAATCTCCCCCAGCACTATAGGAGGGGGATCCTGACTGTGTTAAAGAAGAAGTGGGAGAACCCGGTGCCGGGAGCCGAGTCTCCCCCCGACTCGCTACGAAACAGCAGCCCTGAGGTCAGGCACAGAGACGACCGTCCTCCTGCTGAAGTGGTAAGCCCCTCTGCCCCTGGGGCTGAAGCTCACCGGGACGAACGAGTCCACCCCAGACCTAGACTTGGATCCCCTCCTGAAGCCCTTATTCAGCATCCGTATCCCCGCATCGAGGACAGTGAGCATCTTCAAGACCACTTAACAGAAAGTAAAAAAATGGAAAATTGTCTGGGAGAGTCCAGGCATGAAGTAGGAAAACCTGAAATCAGTGAACCCACTGAAGCTGCAAACAAAATAGAGAAATACAGCGTTCCGCTGAACAGACTTAAGATGATGTTTGAGAAAGGCGAACCAACTCAAGCCAAGGTAAGGATTTGGGAGGGTTTAAAACTTGAGGAAGCCAATTCAAGTAAATAAACAAAGCTGGTTTTCTAATCTAGACAGTTTGAGTAGTGGCGAACATGTGGTCAGTACTTCTTTTGATTCAAGTTAAATGAGCTAATTAAAAATCTCATGATTTGCATAGATGCTCAGATTTATGAGTCTCCAACCCAATTTCATGTGAAATCAAGCACACACTGGGCATCAGATTGATATCTAGAAATGAAGAGAGTTTGATGCCTGTAGGATTATGCGTTTTTGTACGCTTGCCCTTTTAATTTGTCTTCCTGTGTCTTTTGTCATTTGTTACTTGGGGGGGTGGGGTGTGGAATTACTGCTGAATCGGTCTCCTCTTGGACACAGCTGCAGGCTGAGTGTTAAGGCCAGAGTTTAACGTTAAGACTGAGGCTTAGTTGTCTCTTTGCTAGCTGAATCCCTTCTCTTCTTCTCAACTTCCTCATCTGTGCCTTCCAACAAATGTTTTCTATCAGCTAAAATCTTCTCCCAGGAAAAATCAATGAAGATAGCCAGACTAGCTGTAGCCTTCAGGATTTTTGACTTGCAAATGCACAGAGTTGCATTTTCCTAGGACTGCTAATGAAATTTGATCCTTCGTGTGGATTGCAGACCAGGTCCCCAGAGGGAATTACTTAACTAGAAAATGAGTTACATATGCTGGTGACTTATAACACAATCCAGGGGCCGCAGAACTGGTAAATTTTTCCAGTTTTCTCATACTTTCCTGCATATCTGGCTTTGTACATGAGGATGTTTTATTACAGCAGTCATAATGAAATAAACAGATCTGATGGTAAGCAAAACCATCATTTATCCTAGATTCCATCTCGATGGGAAAACTGAATTTTTTAAAGCTAAATATTTGGCCCAAATCCCTTCATTTTTGAAGTAATGGTATGAAGTATTCTTTCTGAGAGAAAAATTAAATAACTCATCCCGATTCTCAATTATATTTGGGGTGACAGTCTCTTCCCATAGTTCCTGGAGCTTTCCTGCCTAGAAAAGTTCTGGAATGTTTAGGGAGCATCTATTTGAGGATGTAGAAAGAATTTTTAAAGGTTTGTAAACCTAGAACCTTTCTCTGTGAATGAGTTTTAGCTCTATTTTAATACTGAAACCAATTGGCAAGAGATGTAACCACCAAGTAGTTTTATAACTTAAACTCTCCTCCCTCCCAATATTTAGTCCTCTAGTCCTGCCAACTCCCTCTTCCTTCTTTAGTCTTAGCAAAAAAAAAAAAAAAAAATTAAATTTAAATGGGAAGAAGAATGTTAAATGGACGGAAAAAATGTCAGAAATCTTAAATAGAGAGGAAGGGGCTTTGTTGTGACTCAAAGCTCCATTGTAAGTCTCCTCCTCGCAGACCCTGCTAGGGCAGGACAGCTGATGTCACGCCAGCACACACAATGTAGGTTCAGTGCAAAAGGCTGGTGCATGTTGCAACTGGCCTAAGGTAGGAAATGACTGGGGCTGCAGCAAACAAAAATGCTGATTATGTGTAAGGATCTGGTGAGAGACTTTTTTCTTACAAATGCCCGGTGAGAGATGGATAAGAACAAGCCTGTCTCTTTGTGGCTGGTCAGAGTGGAGAAAAAAACTCCTAATATAAAGAATCGAGTCCCCAACCCACTTTCACAGGCACTGGGCTTCCTGATTGCTAATGGTCTAGGAAGATAGGGGAGAGGGTGCCCTAAAATCTGGCTTTTTTAGGTGCCTTTTGAGCTTCATGAATAAGTAGTCGTTTGTCACTCAATGGACTGCTTCAGGAGTGTCAAATACAACTACCCTTGGTTTTATAGCTGTTTTTCAGTATCATCATCCATGTTGGAAACTGTGTAGATTACTTTATGAAGTTTTGTCTAACATTTCAATAAAACTGTTAAAATTTATGTCTACTTTAGGTTAAGGAATAACTAACCAGTTTGAAACTAGGTTATGGTTATTGTTAACGTAATTTCGGGTTTAACATGGGAAAGGCTTTAATCATGAAGTTACATAACTGGATCTTTGGAAAGAAGCAGTGAGAAATATGGTAGGGACACTAGAAATCCTTTTAGGAAGAACTGTACAAGTAAGCATGTGTTCCTCAGGGCTAGAAAATTAGTATTCAGTGAGACAAATGAATACATAGGGTACACATTGTGTGTATCTTTGGTTCCATAATTGATTTTTAGAGAACTGGTCTGAATCTCAACTAACTAGATGAGCAGGGACAGGGAGCAAATAGGTAATGGAAATACATGGTCAAATGTTGCATCTCCTAAATCTTTGTATCAGAGGTATTTACAGGAGAGAAAGTTAACTGGCTTGAGTTTCACTTTTCTGTCTCTCTTGCTCCCTTTTGTCTGAGAGGGTTTCTGTTCCTGTCCACTTCTCTTCCTGATTTTTTCTCTGCCCTCCTGTTTTTGTTTTTTTTCCCCCTCTCCCCCTGCGTAATCTCATCTCTTTCTATGACTCCAAGAGATGAATCCACATCCTAGAGTCTAATCCTGAATTCTTAACCCAAACTTCAGCCTTGTATCTCTGCCGTATCAGACATCTCTCTGTGAATATCCCTTAGGTACTCAGATTCAAGAAGGCTAGGAAAGGATTCATTATCTTTCCACCCAAAACCTGTTTTACCGATGGTGTCCCTTCACGCGTCACCATTTACCAAATCTCCTAGTGCGTAAAGCCTGGAATCAGTTCTTTCTTCTGTCCGCCTGCTCTTCCCAGTCAATTATTAATACTGCTAAGCCATCTAAGTAAGTCTACCTTCTGTGCGTCTCTCAAGTATGGGCCATTCTGTCTGATTCCATAGTGTTCCATAACCTCCCACCGCTGGCCTCTCATTTCTTTCTTCCCATGCATCCTCCACACTATTGCTGTTTAGTTTTCTGAATATAGTTATAAATTATGTTACTCCCTTGATCAGAAACTTTTGATACCTCAAAGTAATCCAAATTTAATATCTACCTCTTCCACAATCTGAACTCAGCCGACCTTTCCAGTCTCATGGCCTATCTTATATTCAAACCATGGATTACTTCCCTCATTTTCTAAAGTATTCATTCTTACCCCCCAATTGCTACCTTGTAAAATCTACCTCCTCAAGGTCTATCAAGACTGTGAGGCCTTATCCCAGTTGCTTCTGGATGAATTAACCCGCCTCCTTCTCCTCTAGAATTTTCTTTTTACTTCTCTTTGGGCACTTTAATAGTCATTTATAAATCTGTACATTTCCCAGTCTATAATTTCCTTCAAAGTAATGATGTTTTCCTTCCCTTGTGGTCAGCACAATGATTTGGCTCTTAGTGTTTACTTAATAAAAGGAAGAAAAGACGCTTAGAACTCTACTTATAAATAAGAATCGATCAAAGGCTATTCCTCACTCATTCTCTACTTTTGATGAATAGGTTATTAGGTCAGATGGTTGAATTGAATATGGTGCTTCTAATTCCAATGAGTGAATGAATGACGGGTGGATTAATGTCACCTAGCATTAGTAGGAAAAAAGAAACCTTCCAGCGACAGATGCTGAATGTGGTTTAGCATCCCTAGCTTCACGTATATGTTGATCTGGGTTTTAGGTAGCTTACATAACTATTCTGGGCATCCCTTTATGAAAAACATAGCTGATCAACTAGTTATAACCAACGTTCAATTACTGTCATGTTGACATTTGAATCCATTATCGTTAGAAGACAGGATGAGTTTATTCAAAAATTAAGTACTTCTTCCATGACCAGGAAAGACCAAGCAATGTAGGAAGCATGTGACAAGCTCCTTAAGTCTCAGTTTTTTCTGTTTGCTTCCTAAAATATTTTGTTCACATAAATCGTTGGATAGGAGAGTAAAGACCAAATATTTGGACGGTATACTTCTGCCTTCATAACCTATTTAAATTATTGTCTTTTGCTTGGGTCAGGATTGAACCAATTAGGTGTAATACAATGAAATAAGGCTGGAATGTGGCTATCCCTTAGTTCTTGTATACAGGTGCTGACTACCGCTTCTTCCATGCAGTGTTTCTATCTTCTAGGAGAGGAGTTAGATAAGGAGAGAAGAAAGAATGCCTCCTCACCAAAAATCCCTATTTTCTAAAATATATAAACACACTCACTTGCTCACTCTTTGGGGACTAACCAAGGATACGTAGTAATGATATGGCAAAGATAAGTTTGTCCATTAGTGAATGGAATTAATACTATTTAGAAAAACACAGCTGGCCCGGTGGCTCAGGTGGTTAGAGCTCCATGCTCCTAAACTCCGAAGGCTGCCGGTTCGATTCCCACATGGGCCAGTGGGCTCTCAACCACAAGGTTGCCAGTTCAATTCCTCGAGTCCCGCAAGGGATGGTGGGCAGCGCCCCCTGCAACTAAGATTGAACATGGCACCTTGAACTGAGCTGCTGCTGAGCTCCCGGATGGCTCCGTTGGTTGGAGCACGTCCTCTCAACCACAAAGTTGCCGGTTCGACTCCTGCAAGGGATGATGGGCTGCGCCCCCTGAAACTAGCAATGGCAACTGGACCTGGCGCTGAGCTGCGCCCTCCACAACTAAGACTGAAAGGACAGCAACTTGAAGCCGAACAGCGCCCTCCACAACTAAGATTGAAAGGACAACAACTTGACTTGGAAAAAAGTCCTGGAAGTACACACTGTTCCCCAATAGAATCTTAAAAAAAAAAAGAAAGAAAGAAAAACATTCTTTTCTTTCTCCTTCCCCCCATTATTCATGGTATATTTTAATGCTTCCAGTTAGTCATATCTTAATTGTGTTCATTTGTTTTATATTACAAAGGTAAAACAGTACATTCAGCTAAAATGGAAGTATCTAAAATAAAAATGGAAGTTTCCCTTGTCCTGTCCCCCTTTTCCCTTCTTTGTGACTTCTCTCGCCTTAGACTTCTAAACCCAATGAATTTCCCTTAGAATTTCTCTTTTTCTTATCATCAGGATCATTATATAAATGGCTAGCATCAAAACGCCAACACAAACTGCACTTGTTAATATAAGAGTAAAACCATCCTTCTTCAAACAGTCCAACATTTTTGTGGTTTTCCTTCTTGTAAATCCTGGAAGTGACACTTGTTATTTTGTTTAGCTTTACATAACAGTGGTACATAGCAGTGTATATGTGTTGGTGTAGTAGAGCCAGTCCTGGAGGAAAAAAGAAAACCAAAATCAAGTCTGATCTGTATTCATCAGATATTTTATCCATAGCCAGTGAATCCATAATTTATATCAAATTACAAAGCAAACAATTTATATTTGCCTTCTTGAAGAATCCATAGGGAATCTCTACATTGTTATATAATTATCCATAACATTTTATTTTCTCCTCTCATGGTTAATAATTGCATGTGTTTCCTTGTCTACTTAATAAGATTTTTCTTCTGCTTTTTTTTTTTTTTTTTTAAAGATTTTATTGGGGGAAGGGGAACAGGACTTTATTGGGGAACAGTGTATACTTCCAGGACTTTTTTCCAAGTCAAGTTGTTGTCCTTTCAATCTTAGTTGTGGAGGGCGCCGTTTAGCTTCAAGTTGTTGTCCTTTCAGTCTTAGTTGTGGAGGGTGCAGCTCAGCTCCAGGTCCAGTTGCCGTTGCTAGTTGCAGGGGCGCAACCCACCATCCCTTGTGGGAGTCGAGTAATTGAACTGGCAACCTTGTGTTTGAGAGCCCACTGGCCCATGTGGGAATCGAACTGGCAGCCTTCGGAGTTAGGAGCATGGAGCTCCAACCACCTGAGCCACCGGGCTGGCCCTCTTCTGCTTTCTTAATGTCTTAAGTAAATTATTTGGAATTAAATTCCAAGAAGAATGCAGTTCTGAGGATGTTCATAACTGGTATTAATTGCATATTTTTTAAGTCATAATTTTAAGATGGGCTTAAGCCAAGAAAGGGATTTAATAATGTCAACATCACTGTGGGGTCTAATATACTCATCCTGATGTAGGGGAGTATATCTTTAATTTGCTTATCAGAGAATCACAAATCTTAAATTAACCCAGCATTACACCTCCAGTAGATACATTGGTAGTGCTTTAAATATGGATAGCTGGTTGTGTTAAATGAACACAAGAATCATCTTTGTTTTTCTATCAGTGCTTTCTCATATATCCAAGTAAAACTAAATTTTTGCTGATTTGTTATATTTACCTATAGTTTATAGCTTCTTCTATGATTTCAAAATGCAACCAAGACTGCTGTCAGTGTTATTTTGACTGACTTCTCTCTATAGCGGATCATTTCTCATAAAGTCCTCATGCCAATACATATAAATTAACTTTTATATACCCTTAATTAATAACTCTGAATAACTCGTTGGTCTTTTGTGGTAAGATAATAATGGATCCAGGTGTAAAGGTGCTAGTCAAGGAATTCTGATCTTCCTCACTGTTCCCTTACACGGCTGTCCTTGATGTGCCAACTGGAGACCAGTTGTCTCTTTTCTGCTTCCTTTCATGCTAACTACTTACTGGTTTCTAGCTGCTTTCATTGCAATAAAACATGTTGAAAAAGTAATGTCAGGGGACTGGAACATGCTCTAAACAATGTTGGATGTGCCAGACTCTACTCATTTACACCTACCACCACCAAATATCACCACCCTGGTCTTGCGGTTAGGCTTCTGGATTAGACAACATAGGAGTGTATCCAGATGAATATATGCGTATTAGTCATTTCCTCTAGCCTTCTAACTTATCAGTGAGTTACGATGAGTGAGACATCCCTATCATGATTGTTTACATAAATCCTAGAACTATAAAGGATGATAAGAGGTTATTTAATTCAGCTCTCTGCTCTGAAGCAGTTAGGATATTAAAATCCTTATTTTACAGATGGAGACAACTGAAGTCAGAGGAGTTAACTGATACACCCAATGTCATGTGGCTAATTAATATCAGAACAAGGACTGAAATTGTGTAGTACCACTTCTACCCAATAACACTATCTTCAAACTGTTATTATAATAACTGTTTATTGGATAAAAGCAACTGGCCATTGCCGTACATATCTTTGAAATCAAAGGAAACTTGGAAAAATTTTAAACACATCAGCGGCTATATTCTCAAAGAAATTAGCTCTCTATCTTCCCTCTTCCCGCATTTTGTAGTCTCTTAACTGAATAAAAACCATCATGGCAAAGAAGAGAAGAAATACATTGGAATGTAAGATATTTGTACTAAAACTCTTGAGTTAGCTTATGGGTTTGAGAGTTTTGTTTTTCTTACGTAAATTAAATAGTCATCTGAACAACTAACACTTTCTCTCTCTCTCTCTCTCTCTCTCTCTCTCTCTCTCTCTCTCTCTCTCTCACACACACACACACACACACACACACACACACACACACACACACGCTGTAATCCAGAAAGGAGAAGGAAAAGCCAAGTAAACCTTGAAGAGTGACCTTCATCCATTGAGCACAATGATATCCTTGTCATTGCACAAGTAGTTTGTACATGGTTTTAGTCACGGTGTGCTCACTGTTTTGTGTGCTTTATCTTTTATTTGGTCTTTTTTATATACACCTTTCTATAGATCTTCCTAGTTCATATAGTTATCCTTTTATGGCCATATGGTATTTTGATTATACTATTTAATCATTTCCTGGTAATTAGATCATTTTCTAGACTAATAAAAAAGCTCTCAGCATCTTGGCAGAAACATTTTGGTTTTAGTTATTCGAGAGGGAGTGGCTATATTTCTGAAGTGATGTTATCATGGTCAAAAGATATAGCTCATTAAACATTCTTCTTACATATATTCAGCTTGTTCTCAAAGATTATACTGTTTTATAACACCACTAGCACAATCTAAGAACATATTTAATTCCCCAGCACCTCATCAGCATTTGGTTTTATCATTTTATATATATTTATGTTAATTTCATAAATATGAAGTATTGCTTCGCCTTCCTTTTTTTTTCCTAATTGTAAGAGTAATACATAATTTTTATAGAATGCTTAGAAATACAGAAAAAATAGAAAAATCCCACTACCTGGAGATAAGTGCTCCTTCTCTGTGTATTTTTACTTAAATGAGCTGTAGTTTTTCTTAGGGGATCCCTAGAGAAGGAAATGTTTATCTCACATTATTCTGAGAAATTAAGGCCAAGTTTTATCTACACCCTGTGATCCCCATACATAGTTCAGCAAAGTCTCATTTTTCCCTAAAGTCATCCTTCCTGCACCCTTGACTTTTGAGGCATGGGAGTCTGAAGGAAGGTCAAAGTTGAAAGGTTGAAGGAAGTGGCTGAGAGAGAGGTAGGAGGATCTTAATAAATTAAACTTTTAAAGATAAATTTTCCTGAAAATAGGGATAGGAACCCTGCTTCTTACTTGACATTTGGGACCTAACATTTGATTTCTTTAAAAAAAAAAAAAAAAATCCAGAAGAAAAATTCAACTGACTACTGGCTAAAAGCCCCAAACTCTTATTCTGTTGTTGGTACTTGGTGATGTGTTTGTTTATAGAGTCACAAAGAATGTTTAAGGGGCATTCACACTAGAGTTACTATTGTCAGCTGACAGGAAGAGGAGGACCTGTAGGGTTGGGTGGGATGAGGTCAGGCCTTAGGAAGTTCCAGAAAGTCTTACAGTGTCTTGTCTTTTCTCTCTTCTCTTAACAGCTTATGATTTAGGCTCCCTCAGGCATGTGAAGAAAAAGGGCTGCAATGTGATAAAAATGTGTTACAGAAGAATATTTTAGTATTAGAATTCCTGTTTTTGTTTTGTTTGTTAATTCTTTCTGTGCTCCTCTACTTCCTTGAGAAATGTTGGAGGAAACTCCTCCTTCTTCCTGTACCTCTTTACAAGATTACCACTTGTAAAATAAGGATCATAACATTTATAGTAAATGCATTTGAGATCTTGTTATTCTGGATATTTGGGTGGTTTGGAGGTGAAAAGATAATTTAAAAATGCTTAGTGCTTCACCTGGGATCTCATTAAAAGCCGGCTCGTCTCAGAGCTGTATTCCTCCTTGGACACAGGGTCAGTATAACTTTGATTTCCAGAGATGTTTCTCTATTTCTATTTTTCTCTAAGACCAGATAGCTTTGCACATTCACTTTTTCAGTACTTGAAAGAAGATAATTCAGAGTGTTGATACCCTCATGAACCAGAAAGCTTTTCTTTTTCCCTTTTTTTTTAAAATCTCTTACTTTAACCCAAAGGTTTAAATAAAAAGCTAGCAAAGATGGGAAATTATATGCATCTAAAACGAAAGAAAGTCTCTGCCCTGGCAGGGCATATGTTCTCTTCTAAATGGTCTTGCTCCCAATAACACCAGTTCAGAGCCTTCACACGTGACTGCAAGTACAGACAGAAAACTGAACACTCAGCAGGTTGCAACATGTAACACATACTCTTGAATTATACTTGAACCTTACCTTTGACAGAATGTAAATATTTGAAATATTGTTCTAGTATTAGAAGTGCAGAACCTGTTCCCTTTGGTTGAAAACAAAAGTTTATTTCCAGGCTTTCTCTCTTTTTGAGCCCTGAAAATTCTAATTTTTATAGTGATCATCTTATAGTGCAGCAGCATTTGGAATAAATCTTTGGAATTTCCTTTACTGTAATTATCTGCAAATGAGAAATGCTTTGAAAACAAAAAATGTGGACGGGAGGGTATCCTGCCAAACTTATCTTTTCGCTTTGGCAGATGATCTTCATTTCCAGCTTGGGGGCTCCTCCCGGAGCAAGACTGTTGCATCACATGAGTCACGTGGAAGTGACTGATGGTGCAGCTGACCTGAGTAGGATGTGGCAAGGTTAGAGTTGCTACAGCTTCTCTTGGTTCTTATTAAATATAGATGCAACTAATAACGTAAATAGCGAAGCTGACTGGAGATAAATTGTATTAAATGTATATTGAATTTGCAAGAAATTTTATTCCTGTTGGTATGGCACAAATAAACCTGTCCTCGGCTCTGACTTCTGCAGTGGTGTGTTTTCCATCTCCAAGGGAGAGGGACTTGAAAAAAGTGGTAGTTCACTGTCTTAAACTTTACCGTTGAGTTGATTATTCCACTGAACGTAGAGGTTTACTAGCTGTTTACTGATGTTGATTTCAAAAGGGTACTAAGTCTTACCTCCTGTTTTACTGGATTTCTATTATCTTTTCTACTTCAAGTTATAGGGAAATAAATTTAAATGATAGGATGTGGTGGAAGGCTCTCATTACAATCTGAAAAAGCATGACATGCTCTCTGTGTACTGTGGGAACATTCTGTGACACTAAGTGGCTTTCTACTGAGTTAGTGTGCCAGTCTTAAAAATTATAATTTGTAACTTGGAGATCTACCCTAGATATGACAGAAAGAAATGTAGTGATTTACAGAAATCATGAAATATTAAAAAAAATCTGTACCATTCACTTTTCTATTAAAAAACAAACAAACCTGGTCTCTGCCCCCAGTAAGCTTCCTGTCCAATAGAGGGACACACAACAATTTGATAAGTGTTATAATGGAAGTGTAACAGGTACCTTGGGAACAGAGGAAGGAGTACTTAGATTTATGTAGGAGAGGTAGGGCAGACTTCACAGAGGGAAAGTTGCTTAGTTTACACTGAGTCTTGAAGAAACAGGCATCTGCTAGACCACAGAAAGATAAAAAGATGGAGGGAACTCATTACAGTATCATGGACCTCACAGCAATTTGCTTTTCCTGGAGGGTAAAGAGTGACAAAGAGAATACCCAGCGAGGGTAGGTGGAGGCCAGATCTAGAACTGGTCTTCTGTGACATACTAAGCACTTTAGATTTAATTCAAGGAGTGATTAGGAATCCTTAAAGAATTTTAAATGAGAGTAATATAGATCTATATGTTGGGGTAGTTATAATACTTTGTATTATTTGGGATACTGGCAGCATCATAGAGACTTGACTAGAAGGTAGAAGAACCAATTAGAAAAATGGCGCAATAGCTCATCCATGGCAGCAACAGCAGGGATAAAGTACAGCGGAGAAGGAGAACAGCAGGTACAGCCATCAGGACTTGGCAATTTGGAGAGACATGTTATTGTCATTTGCGATATAAGGATTCCCCTCAATGACTGTTTAAATTGCAAGGCCTTCTGGTTAAGCTGGTTAGGCAGTGATTGTTAGCAGAGAACATAGCCTAGATAGAGTAAACTTATTTTTCCCTGGGTACCTGTGAATATGTAGTGCTTAATATTTATAATACTAAAAACACATTCTATGAAATATCAAAACTAACATAAAATCTAATATATTTTGGATTTTATTTATAAAGGAGATTTGCAGTCCTCTTTCTTGAACATGGCATCAAGATTTCCCATCTTCTGTGCAAAACTTATTGCTGGGTTGTTGTTTTCCAAACAGATTCTTCGGGCCCAAAGCCGAAGTGCAGGTGGAAGGAGGAGCTCAGAAAACAGCTATTCTCTGGATGATTTGGAAATAGGCCCAGGTAAGCAGAGAGCTCCTCGTGTGTGAAGTTCTCTAGGAAGTACTCACTAGAAACAGAACCTTTTGGCCTCAAAGCCAATGCTTTTGAAGGAAGAGTGGGACAAATGAAAAGGAAGTCTATTTATTAAATACAAACCATTACCAAATCTCATTGCTCTCTACAAAAGTTTCTCTGTATTTTCAATCCATCCTTGTCAGTGGTAACCTGTGGTAACCGAAGGGTACTTTTGCGGGATTGCAAGGGATGTACGACCAGCAGTTTTGGCTCCATGGTCATCTGGGCCTTTAGGGCTCCCATGGATGGGCAGTATCCCCCGTCAAGATTGGTTATCCTGCATGACCAGCAGTAACAAAACACCTTGAGAATGGAATTATGTTCTGAAGGGGCATATAAGACACTTCACAGAAGAAAAAATAAAATTAATGAACATAGGAAAATCATCATCCTCCTAGTAATCAAAGAAATGCAAATGAAATTACATTGAGATCTAATTGTTTTTTACAAATTAAATAAGCCAAAATTTAAAAATATACAATAGTCAATTAAGGTAAAGTTTCTCCTTTTAATGTTGGGAAAGTGACTATTACCTTATAAATGACAGTTATATGCCTCATTTCCTTCTTTGTACTCTTAATAAAAGAAACTGACTACATCAGATTACAGTACCCCCAAATTTAGAATCTTGAAGCCATTGAAATCACACTTTATCTTCTAATAAAGCATATTGTTTGCATGCTTCCAGGTCGGTTGTCACCTCCTGCTTTCAACTCAGAGAAAAGTGAGACTAGGCGAAATCTGGAGATCCCGCGCCTGTCAGAAACCTCCATCAAGGACCGAATGGCCAAGTACCAGGCAGCTGTGTCTAAACAAAGCAGTTTCACCAACTATACAGTATGTGTTCTGCATCATTCATTCACTCATTCATCCAGCAAAGGGTCGCTGAGCACGGGAACTAGAAATGTCTCCCAGACCCTGACTTGTGAGCCATTTCTCCCTCTCAGGTCCCCTGCCATCATTCTCTTTTCACAGAAATCCGACCCTGGCTTCATTCATAATCCTTCCCATGTTCTAATCCTGATTTTGCTTTTCTACGTCTCATTCCCACTCCTCTCATGGTTTTTGTGATGTTACCATTCACTGATGTCATTGAGAGGGTGCCTGGTCTCTTCTTCTTAAGTGTGTTCTCGTTATTGTTAAAGAAGTAGTATTTTATTAGTTTTAACAGAAACCTTGATTTTATTTTTGTCTTTGAGAGAAAAATGGGTGAATAGTGGAGAGAAATATCAGATATATTCAACATTAATAGGGGGTGGGGATATTTGCAATTGTTTTATTGATCTATAATTCACATGGCATAAAATCACCCTTTTAAGCTATACAATTCAGTCATCTTAGGTATATTCACAAGGTTGTGCAACCAACATCACTGTCTAATTCCAGAACACTTCCATCACCCTAAAAAGAAACCCCCTGCCTGTGAAGCCATTCTTAATTCCCCCCTCCCCTCATCCCCTAGCAACCACTAATCTACTTTCTGTCTTTATGGATTTGCTTATTCCAGACATTTCTTATAAATGAAATCATACAATATATGGCTTACTTAATCATTTCTCCTTGTGATGTAATGATTTTCTAAAAGAATCAAATAGTGGATAAGAAAAGGGAAGAGAAATGACATATTGTACTCGTAAGCGCAAAAAAAATTGGTATTCTAAATAGAATGGGTGGTCTTGCCATTTTATACTTCCCTAGGCTTAGCTGGCAGGATGACACTATGGAACTGATTAATTGAAGTTACCTTTTAAATGCCATTTATTCATATATACACATGCATATGTACATATGTCCACATACATATATATGTATCTTTCAAACATTTGTTCCTTCTAAGATTTCAAATTACAGACCATTAGTCTCTCGATATTCTATTGTTTAAAGTTGGAAGAATAGTATTGAATTTTATTTGTTCGCAAGTGGATTGAAACTGCCTATTAAAAATCATAGCCTGTATTTCAGGAGGTGAGCCTTCTTTTTCCCACATTATCAAGTATGCATTCTCCAGTAGTATCTGCTGGTAGCCTAAGTCCCTGGGCAATAAATAATTTCCTCTTGATTTTTCACTGTCATTTTAAGGAGAGATGATGTGTGTAAATCAATAGTGAGTGTGAAAGATGAGCAAATTGAGGCTTCTCTTAGAAGGTAGGTCAGGGGATACAGCAAATAGGTGATCTGTGGAGCTTTATTCCTTCTTGGTACAGGATTCTGCTGCTTCCCAGTGCCCTCCTGCTATAAACATTCCGACCAGGTGACTCCCTAAGTGGAAAAACCTGTTCCGTGACTTTTTGGAAAAAAAACTCCTAATAGAGTGTCTGCATTGCACTTCTCAGGCTCTGTAAATTTTGAGTTGAAAAGCTTTAGGAATTCTTGTAAAAGTACATTTTATCTCATCCCAAAAGAATTTCTCAGGCCCCTTACTGAGGACGGTTGTAATAAGGCACACACTCTCTGGCAGTGACTCTGGAGGCAGGGCTTTGAGATGGGATCAGGAACGAGCTGTTGGGCTGTGGTACGGTTGTGTTCTCAGTGCTGGCTGCCAGCTCCTCCATATAGATGCACCGCCAGGATGTGTGCCTGAATCTGGAATCCCACGCCTGAGTAAGTCAGTCCCACTCACACTCCCGCACTGGCCCTGTTTTCTCCCCATGCCTAAAGAATCACAGAGAACAGAAGGGTACTAGGTTACTAGCAGACGAATAGTAGTGAATGTTCATATTCATCTACCTCTACAAACCCTCAGCTAATATAATTAACGGTGAAAAACTGATGCCCTTTGCTCTATATTCAGGAACACGACAGGGCTGTCCCCTATCACCCCTGCTTTTCAACACAGGATTGGAAGTCCTCGCCAGAGCAATCAAGCAAGAGAAAGAAATAAAAGGCATCCAAATTGGGAATGAAGAAGTTAAATTGTCACTCTTTGCAGATGACATGATGCTGTATATAGAAAACCCTAAAGACTCCACCAAAAAGCTATTAGAAACAGTAAACGAATACAGTCAAGTTGCCGGCTACATCTACCTCTATATTGATTTTGGATCTAGTAAAGATAATTTTAATATTTTGTCCCAGGTGTTCTTTGCAAGGAAAAAAATATGATTATGCTAATTCCTTATGACAGTATTAATGCCTGCTTTTTTAATGTTGAGGCTCTACTATGAGAAGCAGAATAAGGTATGTTTTTAGTACAATGTATGAATTTTATGCAAAAAACATGTTTTTGAAAGTTTCACCAAAAAAGATTGTTTTATAGTATCATTAAATATAACTTGTTTTCATCTGTATACATCATCCCTGTCTCTCTTTCCAGGCCGGGCATATATGTATAAATGGTCAGTATATTTTCTTAATTATTGGCACTTGGCATCTCCTTTTCCCTGCTCCAGAATGGTCTTTTCTGATAAAACTCACAAGCTTTGCATTCCCACAAGCTCTGCTGCTAGAAGAGTGAATCACAAGAACATTGTATGCTGGGGGTGGTCTGGGTGTGCGTCTGTGTTGATGTGTCTGTATTCTAATGAGCATCTGGTTTTAGACTAGTGTACAAATATTTAACTCTGAGGTATGTGTCCACAAAGCTGCTTTTGTCATTTCACAAGTCAATGGGTTTTGCTTATGAGAATTAGGGGGTTGATTTCACCTGAGGCCTTTTAAAAGAATTTTTTTTTTCACATTCCAAGTTTACTTAATAGATGTGCTATGAAGAGAATAGAATAGTAAGATTTTTTTAAAAACTCACAGACTACTTTTATTTTCTAGAATGAATTGAGAGCCAATGGCAGTGAAATCAAAACTCATAAATTGGAGCAAAAGGAGAATGTGCCCCCAGGTCCTGAGGTCTGCATCTCCCATCAGGATGGAGAAAAGGTAGGTTGAAAAGCCTGATGTCCAGTTGCCAAGGAAGCATGTGTTCTAAATTAGATACTTAAAATTAGAAACCCTCTAACCCTGGGCTGTAGAGTGTCTGGGAATTTGGTAACAGCTGCCAGGACAGATTGTTGTTTTTGCAGGTCACATAATTTCGGTTGGGGAGCTCTGTAACTTATAGCTGACCAAATAATGAACTTGCCTTGGAGAATGTTTTTGCTCAGCAAATGCTCAGAGGGCGTAGAGCTAAAGTGATTTTTGAAAATCTGTTTTGATTAGAGATACTATCTTCAAAGTGTTTATTACTAATTTAACTCATTTTATGCAAGAAAATTTCTTTCACTCAAAGTATTTTGAAAGCTAGGCACTATGCTAAGCACAGGAAATGCTAAGCTTAAAAATTAAATACATTAATTTTAAATTAAAAACATACCGTTCCATGTGGTCTTTAAGTACAAAGAAGCTAACAGAGTAGAAGGGAGATAGATAACGGGTTGGCCATCATAAAACGGTGTGACAAGTGCTATGAGAGGGCCACGGAAGCTCAGACTGAGGACACTTACCCTGACTTCCTCAAGAAGGTGATGTCTGAGCCAAGTCTTGAAGAATGTGTGGAAATAGGCCAAGTGAATAAGGACAAAGTAAAGAAAGAGAAGGGTGTTCCAGGCAGACAGACATAATAGAGGTTTGGAAACTGGAGATCCAAACCAAGATGACTTGGCTGGAGCATGAGGTAGTTATAGGCAGTGGTGAGAGACAGGTGGGGGGGAGAGGGCCACTGTGGGTATTGAAAAGCTTTGTGTGCCTCCATTAAGAGTTTGGATGTAGTCCTGCAGTGATGGAAAGCTAGGGGAAGATTTTAAGCAAATTAGATTTGTGTTTTATGCATTCATCATTAGATGAATGGCTTACTTTGAGTAAGTACCAATATGGATGTCAGTTGAATTTATCATTTCCTCTGCCAATCCATTACCCAATCTCTTTGGTCTTTCGGTCAATATGATAGTCAAATGTTAAGTTAGATGAGGAGAAAGAGCTTTCAAATCTATTACAGTGATTAATCTTAGGAGAAAAACCATTCTGTCATCCATATTGACACCCTTAAGGTCATTCTTCCAGAAGGTGAAGAGATAATTAAAATGGGTTAAGAGCTATAGTTCTCAAACTTATTTCACTATAGCAGACTTGTAAAAGCATGCTGTATTGACAGAAAACCAACAGGAACTCATGAGATACACTACACACTTGGACCAAAGGAGGCACACAGAAAAATGGTCTCAGATTAATGGCTATACCATTTGAATCATACAATAGAACAGGGGGGAAAAAACTAGAAAAATTAAATCACTTTATTTCACAAAAACATCACAAATACATGTTGAAATAATGTTTCATAAAATGATCAAATAAATTGCATACATCCTTGCAACAGGGGGCTCAGGCATTAGTGCCGTGGGTCACATGCTGTGTATCAAGTGAGATCTCCCATTAGACTGCTTGGTTTTCCCCTTTTAAAGTGGGAGATTATGTCATAAGAATAACTGAGTAAATATGTTTGAAATTTTTCTTATATACTATAAAAAAAGACACTTAAGAGAAAAATACCCCCAACATTGAAATCCCCACCATCTGCACTAGGAGCATAGTTTGAGAAATGATCATTTGGGAAATAATGCTCGGATTGTTCCTTTCTCTAATTTCATGTTTTTTTCTTGATTGTCTTCGTGCTGATTCGAAACTGGAACTCTGAGCTGAACTGGAAGATCAGAACATTTTAATTATAGCCTAATAGGGCATCAGTGCAACTGAATCACGAATTGGGGAGTGGGTGGGGAAGAAAGGTGTTAAAGATAATACATAGTCTTCAAGCACATACTGCAGGTTCATAAACACTTGGCTGCCTTAAAATTTGTAAAATGTTTCAGAGCCTCAGCTGTCCTTTTGGCTGTTTGCCTAGTTTTTGTTAACCAATACCTAAGAACTAGTCGATCTTTGGCTTGTTACAAAAGGACATTAATGCCAGTGTAAACTTGCCTGAAATAGAATATTTTGTCAGGGTATTGTTCATCCCTTTCTCCTCTTGTGAATGAATTTGTACTTTCCTTTAATGAAATGATTGAGCAAAATCTCACGTGCTCTCTCCTGGCTGTTCCTGCAGTGAAGTCATCTGGTTGGGCATGTGCAATGATGTCATGATTGGCATTAACTTTATCCTGCAGGTTCAAGGTAACCAAATTAGAGGTGAGATAAGAACATCCTGGGATGGCTGCACCTACTAATTAGCAAGAATTGAAGAGCTTTTTATGGCCATGCACAACTTTCAAAAAATTTATTTCCTATCATTAAAAGAAATAATGCATGTAAGGTGATCACACTAGTGCTCATAGTAAACAGTAAGCGTTGACTGTTATTATGCCGGTTTATTCTATAGCATGTCAGAATTCCTGTAATGAAAAGTGTAGCGGAAAAAAACAACTATCCTGAAATTCAGGTGCCGTCAGCCAACACTTGATTCCATTATAAATTTATTCAGTACATTAGACATCCTGATATAAATGCTCAGCATCACCCATAAAAATCCCTGACATCTGAATGAAAGAATATTACAAGAAGAGTGCACAGTGGGTCACCTATTGACCCTTTTGATTTTGAATGTGGAGGAAGATACCAGGATGGCCTAGGGGCCAGTAGAAAGAAGAAACCTAGTAGAAAGTTCTTTTATTTAAATTTGATGGCTTCTGGGAAAAAGATCTGCCATCTTGTTAAACTCTGCCATTTTGAGACTGGGATTAAAAAGGGAAACTAACCCTGAAGGTTATACTGGAGGTTGGTTTTAGATAAATTTGTTTTATAGCTATCAAAAAGTCTTCTGTACTAGCAAGCTTGTTTTAGCAGAATGTATTTGGTTGGGAAGTAAGGAATTAGGAAAATAAAAGAATATTTCCTATTTCTAAAGACTTTATCTTGCCTTGGAGTGAGTTATGATGAATGAGTTATAGTTTATGGTAAGCTTTGCTCTCCCTGATAGAGGGTTTTGTTTTGCTCCCTGTCCCCACTCCCACCTTTATTGAGAATAGAAAATCATGGTTTAAAAGTTTTTTTATAAAGGAAGATGATGCACACTTTTGGCAGCTGAGTGCAGTCTGTTTCTGGCATTGCTCTGTAATTGAGAGGCATGTTAATATCCTAATAAAAGACATTTGCCGCCTCTTGTTTAAATGCTCAGCTGTTCTGGGCCCCTTATTTTCCCCAGGCAGTCAGTGACTGACTGGAGTCAGCAGGTTTTTATGGCATTAACAGCAGTTTGCTCTTTTATTTTTAATGTGCTTCTTAATCCCATCCCCACCCCCTTTTTTGGTAGGTTTCTGCAACGGAGAATAGCCTGGCAGTCCATTCCACCCCTGCAGAAGATGACTCCTGTAAACATTCATTCTTAGATCTTGAGGGTGAGGTTCTTGTTCTCTCTTCCATATTTGGTTGGGGGGTGTCCCCATTGCTGTCAGTGCTGAGAAAGTAACATTAAATCCAGTAATTCAGCTGATCAGATCATTTACTTAGTTGTAAGGATTGATGCTTAAATACCCTTCACACATTTTGTGGCTTAGGGAGAAGTTAAGTTCGATTAAATATGATTAACTTGGGGCAAACTAAGTACTTTTGATGCTTCTCTCATTGAATTTATCTTACCTTTTGTACCAAATCTTTTTAGAGTTAAAGCTATAAAAACTAACTTTGCAGTTTTATTTTAATACAAGTTTGGCCAAGATAGATTTTATTCATTTACAGGGATAAAGAATTAATATCTGAATAACCTGTGAAAAATAGCTTTCCCTACGTAGCTAAATGTGTACCATAGTCCACCCTCTTGCCAGACCCTAGAGATTTTCCTGTTTGTCTTTAATTTGAAAACCTTTTCATCCTATTTTGGAGTCATTTTCAGCCTCACATCTCCCAAAGGTTTTTATCTTTTTATCTATATCCACTTTGATTCTGATTTTTGGTGTATTATTTTATATATATGTCATGTGGGGTCTCTGGTCCCGCTCCCCACATAAGAACGCAGGATATGGTGAGGCCAAAAAGGAACACCCACGGAGCCATAGATAGGGGAGTCATACCACTATAGTCTTGCTGGGTTGGAGACACAGGAAGCAGGAGCTACACGATCCATAATCTACCGTCTGCTTCCCTGCCAACCAATCAACTTCCTAGCGTAGTCATGGCAGTTATAATAGTGGCTAATGTCTAACCAGTAACCCAGGGTTTCCCAGGGTACCACCAGTCTTTCTAGGCACAGCCAAACATCCTGGGCACAGCCAGGGTTTCCCAGGGTACCGTGCTGGAACAATGTCTCACAGCCAAGTTGCTAACATATTCTCAATGGCGGCTGGTCGAGACACAGAAAGTAAACGTCCGCCTGCTCCCCAACAAGGGGTCTTCCTGCACCACAGTCTCGCTGGCAGCAGGGCAAGACACAGGAAGCAAACACCCACCAGTTCCACTACATGGTGGTACATTCCCAAGCAAACAGGCAAGCAGGAGTGGAAGGCAATTCCCCATAGTCCACAGTCATTGTCCAGCGCTGTGTGTTGGTCTCACAACGTATGCCCTCTCTGCAGGGCGAGGGTTCCTAGTCCTCCCCAATCTGGGGGTGAGGGACAACCTTGACGTCACCCACATCTGCCACCGAGGACTCAGTAAGCGTTTCCTCCTAGAACTACAAGTCCCACATCCAGGCTGCCTCAGCAAGCACTTCCCAGCCCACACAACCGTAACGACCTTCGCTTTCTCCGGCCTGTGCTGGTCGGAGAACTGTCCACGTCCTCCCACCCTTCCACAGGGGTCCAGCTCTCTGGCAGCTGCACGGCTTTTCCTATGCTGATTGGAGAATCGTCCACGTCTTCCCACCCCTCCATGGGGGTCTAACTCCTGACAACAGTGGCTACCGAGTACCACACAGTGTGGGGGCCACATGTCCTCCTGCCCAGAGTCAGACATCATTCTTACCTGGCCGGAATCTTGCTTGCCGCACCAGGTATCTGCATTTTTCCCAGGCAAATCACGCTTCCTGCTCCCAGCGCCGCTGTGCATGGACTTCCCAAGGCTGAGTTTTCACACACGCAAACTGCTCTACCATCCTTCCGAGAGTTTTGGCAGGCACCATACCCTGCTCGCTGTGCCATGTATCATGCGGGGTCTCTGATCTCGCTCCCCGCACAGGAATGCAGGATATGGTGAGGCCAAAAAGGAACACCAACGGAGCCATAGATGGGGGGGGTCATACCACTATATTCTCGCTGGCAACTGGGTTGAAGACACAGGAAGCAGGAACCACATGATCTGCAATCTGCTGCCCACTTCTCTGCCAACCAACCAACCCTGTAGCGTAGCCATGGCAGTTATATCAGTGCCTAATGTCTAACCGGTAACAGGTGATGGCCAACCAGCCACAGTGGATGGCCATCTGATTACAGCTGATGGCCATCTACTACCCGAGCCAGCACCTTCCCACATGAGGCCGAGAGCCTGGAAACTGCTCTCTGGGACTCTGTCCCCACAATATATATCCATATATGTATATATGGATTTCTACCTTCTTCCCACGTTAGTTTATTAGACACTGAAAACTCAGCAACTAAAGTAGAAGTAAAAGCTAAACAGATCCCTAGTAAATCCTACCTTAAAAATTTCATAGAGAAACTTGCGGTTTGAAAACAGAACATTCCTTTTGCAATCACTTTGCTTAGACTAGAATTTTTTCTGAGTTTTGACTAGGTTTTCAAAACATTTTTTTCAACATTTTTTCGAAATGTTAGCCTTAAAAAAAAAAAAAGCCTTAATCTTTTAGTACTTTATTAACTTAACTCTAGATTTTAAGGAATTTTTTTATGTTTCCTTAGTGGCTGTGTAAATGACTTTCTGTTCCTCTTCAGAGTTTTCCATGAGATGAATATTTGGCAGGAAATGAACTTATGCAGGCCACACGTCAATGATTATGAAAAAGCTTCATAATCCTCGTCCATGGATATCTGCTATAGGACTGACCAAAAAGACAGTGTTAGATTATACACACACAACACACACACACGTGCATGTATACACGAAATTTCTACTTTCACATTCCCCCATTTCCCCAACTTCAGTTGAAGCACCCCAGAACAAGTTATTGAAAGTGCTAACTACCAAAAAGTCATCAAAGTCTATAAACAGCCTTTAAAAATGACAAAAACCACAGGGCAGAAAGTTTCTTATAGAGAGGTGGTTTAGATTTCTCCTGTTTGGGGCAAAGGGGGTGAAAAAGCCTCCTAGCTGAAAACCCAGTTTGTGAGGGAACCTAAGAGCATAACTTTTAGCATTAGAATATTCTTCAATAGAAAAGCAATGTTTTTCCTGGTGTTGAAATGACTTATTAGTGAAGGTGCCTAAACTTTGCTTTGGGGAGGAACCTTTTCTGAGACTTCCCATGAGTTACTAAAAAATGTCTTCTTTTTGTAATTCAAGCAGGTAACTCCCAGGTTAAGAGTGAGGTCCAGCAGCCAATCCATCCTAAGCTGCTAAGTCCAGATGCCAGAGCTTCCAGCCTTTCGGAAAGTTCTCCTCCCAAAGTAGTGAAGGTATGATGGCAATTTCTCTTGGAGTCTTTAGATGTTGGTTTACTAGTAGAGCTCACTGCACCTTCTGTCATTATGTTCATTATAACCTGATTTGCTTTCCTGGGGATGAAAATACTAAGTAAGGACACACTTAAGGCAGGTTACTTTTCCTGGAAATCTTGCTGCTTCTGCTCAGGTGTTGGGGTCAATAGTGGGGAAGCTCATTAAAATCACTGTTTGAAATCTGGAAAACTCATGAATGTTTTAAGAAAACCTGAAGTTAAAATAGCATGATTAAAAAAAAAAAAAAAAAGTCCAAGTTTATAAACCTGTGAATGGGTGAAAGCCCACAAAACGGGAAATATGAGAAATCTGTTCAGCTAAAATCAGCCCATTGGATGGGAATGTACAATATCAACTTACATATATTGGCTTCCTGGTCTGAGACCTTTACTATTACCTGTTTGATAGTCAGCATTATTTAAAGAAAGAATATGTACTTTCCAACGGGGCTTGGCCAGGCCATTTGCTATAAAATGGACATTCAGGTAACACTTATACTACTATACCCTAGTGTCCCCTAATAGTAGATGTTAAGGAATGTACAGAGTTTTTGTACCCTAAGAAAATTGTACTAAGGTATTCAACCTATGGTCTGTTTTTATTCACTAATTTCGAAAAACCTTCTTTTCCCTTTCTACGAACATATATATATATATATATATTTCCATAAAAATAAACAAAGGTTTTTTGTTTTGTTTTTTAAATTCCACACCTGTTGTAAGCTTGTTTTAATTGAGTGCTTTGCTAATGCTGTGCTAATTTACCCATTTGGATTACTAACCAAACATACCCACATTTCTTTAGTGTCTTTCTCCTCTGGTGCTTGCTCTCTTAAGTAGCACCTTTGAACATTTGAGAGAAACTCAACAGGCAGAATTAGTTTTCAGGTGGTTTGGGCTGCCCCATCCTCATGCCCTCATCTCCCATGCGTGTATCTCTCAACTGTGGGCATGCTTGGTCCCTTGATAAAAGTTCTACGCACAAAAAGAATGAAGAGAAGAGGACACAGGCAAAGGAAGGGGGAGAATCCAGAATTTAAAAGGTGAATTTTAAAAGGGGGAAGAGATGAAGAAGGTAAACATGCACATTTTAAAGGAAGCAGAGATTCATGAGAATAAAGTTTATTGAAAAGGAGGAAGAGATAAAGAAAGTAGCAAGAGAAGGCTAGTAAAGGAAGAAAGAACTGAGTTATAGTGATTGAATCTGCACGTGTATTCAGCATGACCCTTTCTTCTTCTGGCTGTAAAGATTTGCTTATGCTGTCATCGGCACTTCTTTTTTTTTTCCAGTATTTGGAGTCCAACAAAGTAGCAAATGCCACGAGGTTAATTTCCTCTCCAACAGCAGCCCTGCCCAGATGTGAGTCCTTGGGTTATGGTTCTGGATCAAGAACAGCTAGCAAATCTGCCTTGGCCACGGATTCTGTGTGACTGAGGGACTAGGGGAATTCCCTAATCTAAGCACTGAAATCTGTTCTTGAGTAGTTTTGAATTCTCAATCCAGTCTGACGTCCCTCCCTCAGCTGCTAGGCCAAACCTCCTGGTTCTGGGTTAGACCTCTGAGATCCCTCCTGATTCAAACTCTAGGGTCTGAGCTGATGAGCGATGTACAGCAGAGCACACACTTGGGTCTTCCTAGCACACTTCAGAGAGGCGACGGACGTAAAGCTCCCTCTGCAGCTGCCCCAGACCCATTCCTGCTTCTTGGGCCCTGGTCACTCAGCAGCAGTAGAATGCAGACAGGCCTACTTTCACCAGCCATACACCTCATATTTTGAACATTGTCTAAAGACTGGGATAAACTGGCTCGCTGCCTAAATTTTCCGTGGTCCAATGCTCAAATGGTTATGGTATAGAGAGCCTGGGGTGGGACCCTATCACATCTCCACTTTTATTTAAGGGAAGTTTATTTTTCTCTTCCTCAAAGTTACCCTTCATATTCTGCAGGCAAGTATGTAGATATTTAGTGCTTATAGGACGGCCTGCTGGCATAACTGGACTTGTGGCTACAGACCATGCAACAGAAGTTGTTTCTCCATTTTGGGAAATTATATACAGCTAAGAATAAACTTGTTCACTCAGAATAGATTTTTGGGTCCCACACATCCTGGAAAAACTGTTCCTTAGTGCCTTGTCAGTTATTGAAAATAGGACATTTAAGGTAGAAACTTAATTCATTTCAAATTTTGGCTTAAATTAAAAAAAAAAATACTGGTCGTTAAAAGTAAAGATATTGTATATCTTGAACACTGGCCAAATAACTCAGTTGATGAAACTTGGTGCTAATAAAGTTGAAGTTGCAGGTTCATTTTCAAAACGGGTGTTGTTCTGGGTGCAGAGCTCAGTGGACCCTATGAGAAGGATCAGCACCTCTTGACTCAAGAGACCCAGAGGTCTCTTAAGCTTTATGCTCTCCCATTGAAAGAAGTTAGCCCTAAACGTTCCCAGAAGGACAGATAAGGGAGGAAATACAAGGAGATGTAGGTGGCCCTGGGAACATTCGCCTGTCCCCACTGTGTCCAGAACAGACCAGTCTCAGGCTTCCTTGGCTGGTCTGCTGATGAATGTGGAGAGAAAACACAGCAGACTGCATGAGAGGACACCCCCTCCTCCATGCCTGCCAGCTGTCCCTTCCTCTGTGGACTGGGTCGGAGCCTTGATGCTATTTTGCAAAATGATCAGAATTATGCTAGAAGGGCAACCAGCATCTTACGTCACTGTCTATATTGTTACTACTTTCTCAGAGTACCAACCTTTTTTCTACGTGTAGAGCAGCCTCTTTGAGACAGAAATATCCCTAAAATGCTTTCAAAAAGAGGTTCACAGAAAGCTAGGGAAGGGTTAAGGCTGTGTGCAAAGCAGGCCCAATCATTTACTGTGTGGTGAAAATTTTTGGTTTAACTTCCTAGATATTTTGTACAAATTGGAAGGAGGGAATGACAGGCATTTTGTGGTGTTCTGTCTGGAGAATGGAGGCCTGACATCAATATAGAATTTTCTTCTGATTACATTCGGTCTGAGGGCTAGTTAGCTTCACTGCCTGTTGCCAGCTGTTGCCTCCCCCGACTCCCCCACACACACACACACATATATACCCCAACTGAAGCATTCATTAGACTAAAAAATATACTTAAGAGAGTGAAAGAATGTAGATGAAGTCATGCACATTTATTGGAAAAATAACTTTAAGTAGATGCTGATCAGCAGAGGGCCTGTAGGAGCCCTCAGATGGGAAAGACATGCAGTGTTTATGGATATCAATTATTTATGTATTACCTCACTCATTTCTGACTATCCCAAAGATATTATCTACATATTTTAATTTGAAACAACAACTGTAGTTTGTTCAAAGTGCTATAGTGAGATTATTTTCATCTGGGTTAGCATCTGCTCTCTTCCCCAAAGAGTTTCCTTTCATTATGGAAATTTGAGACTCCAGAAAAATTTAGAAAGTGCTCTATTGGTTTGTGAGTCGGGAGTTCTGAGTTTTATAATAATTTACTGACTGTGCGAACTTGGATAAGGCACCTGACATCCTGGGGCGTTAGTTTCTATGTGTGAAAAGGGCGAGGGAGGGGAAAGGAAAAAAACATCTTATTGACTGAAAAAATATGTTGTTAAGATTTTAAAAAGTCTAATATTCTCATATTGGCAGGTTTTAAATGTGGCTGTGCCAAGTCCAAGCATGCCATGAAGGCCTGGGTAGGATGTATGCCAGGCCTGCCATAATGGTAGAGATTTTTGGGCACTGACTATGCTTCCTGTTGTCTGAATAGACATGGGGGCCATTACAGAAAAGTGGCTGAGAGCCCAGGACAGAGGAAATAAAGGGAAGGCACAGCCGCAGCCACTCTGACCTGGCATTATACCATGTTGGCATCTTCTTGTCTTTATAAAACTATAAGGGCCTTTGGGCAGCTGCCTCGTAAACCTGAAATCATATTAGAAAGGGTTTATGTAAAAAACGGAATAGGAATAATGGGAATCCGGTAGGTCTGGCTAGTGAGAAGCTTGTGGTTAGTCAGATGTCTGAGCAGCAATCCACAGGCATACCTCAGAGATATTGCGAGCTTGATTCCAGACCACTGCGGTAAAGTGAGTTGTAATCTTTTTGCTGATGGAGGGTCTTGCCTTCAATTTATTAAAAAAAAAAAAAAGCACATCTTTGAAGCACAATAAAGCACAATAAAATAAGGTATGCCTGTGTTATTTCATATTAAGGAGGAAGAATAATTTTTCACCTGTGTGGGTGAAGGCTCCATTCAAGAGAGAGCCATTGTGGGTCAGGTGTGGGAGGTAGTGAGACACTAAAGAATTGTTAATGAAACACTCCTTGTGTGGGTGAAGGCTCGTTAAAAGCTCGCTCTCTCCTGAGCTGGGACATATTCCAGCCTCAGGTAGATACAAGTGAGGCTGATTTTGCCACGATTAGCCGAGTTACTTGAAAAAGAAAGAAAACATGGCCTTATTCTTGGGTCTGAGTCTGTAACTGAGTTTTCAGCCCAGCTACAGTAAAGTGCTCCTGGGCGCCCCAAATGCTGTATATTCATTGAAGGTTCCTGTTTGTCTCTTCCAGCTTCTGCTTCCTGCTCCCGGTACCTAATTTCTGCTCCTGCCTTCCACTTTCCTCCTAATGTGAGCTCAACTTTCAGCTTTCTCTCAGGTTCTCCCTCCTATTCTCGGGGCTGCACCCCTCTCTACAGGGTGGTGTGTGTGTGTGTGTGTGTGTGTGTGTGTGTGTGTGTGTGTGTAACGGAGACGTGCTCTAGCTTTCCATTTCCCTTTAGCAGAATAATACCCATTTTACCCATTTCTTCCTATACCACGTGAAATTTGTTTCCTGCTTTATCTTTACTGACCAGAATGCTTATTCTCCTGTCATGTTAAAAAATACAGAATCCATCCCGCAGCTGAAAAAGATTTTCAATCTGATAATACACTTGTCCTATTATTTTACATTATGTGAATTGTGATTTGTACAGGCTCTCTCCAGTGGCTTCAGTTGCGCTATTGTAGCCAATTATTCTGCATGCAAGAGGAGGGCTGAGTCCTTTTAGAGAAACCTAATTAAACTATGCAAGGACATCTCCACTTAGGTCCTATCTTGTTAGAAATGTTCATATAAGAAAAAAAAGAATTCTGAGCTCCAAATAATGCCTATTTCTTCCAGCAGCATTCAATACAATAACATTTGATCACATTTAAATACCTTCCTCATGCTTGGTAAACTAGGTTGTAGCCTGTGGTCTTTGATGCTTTAAGTGTTTTTTTTAGGGCCCTACCCCTAGGAATGGAGGAGGGTGCTTTTTCTACTTAGTTCTGCTCCTTCATTCTTAAATCCTTTGGTGCTATTTGGGAGTTTCCTACTAATTATATTAGACTCCCTTTTATAGATTTTTCCCTTTACTTCCATTTCATGCCCATTTTCTACTCTCATTTCCTGTCCAAATCTACTTGGAAAACCATTCTTATTTTTTGCTTTACCTCCTAGTGAATCATATGCAGTCTGAATTATTATTTTTTTAAATTTTATTGGGGAATATTAGGGAACAGTGTGTTTCTCCAGGGCCCAGCAGTGGCCCAGCAGCTCCAAGTCACTGTCCTTCAGTCTAGTTGTGGAGGGCGCTGCTCGTCTCCAAGTCCAGTCACTGTTTTCAATCTTTAGTTACAGAGGGCGCAGCCCACCATCCCATGCGGGAATTGAACCGGCAACCTTGTTGTTGAGAGCTTGCGCTCTAACCAACTGAACCATCCGGCCGCCCCTCCAGAAGCTCAGCGGCAGCTTGTTGTTTTCAATCTAGTTGTGGAGGGCGCAGCTCACTGGCCCATGTGGGAATCGAACCGGCAACCCTGTTGTTCAGAGCTCACGCTCTAACCAACTGAGCCATCCAGCCGCCCGAGTCTGAATTTTTTATGCATCTATTTCGAGTATTTTTATCAAAACTCTATCTTGCCCGTAACCTAATTTATTTTTGCCTACCTTAATCATTCAGGTCCTGGGCCTTAGGACTAATTTGCATCATTTACCACCACACCTGTCTTGGCAGCCAAGGGGCACCAAAGTGCCTGTGAGATCTTCCTGGCCACCTTAACCTAAGTGGCTTCTGCCTTTACTGGTTGAGGTGTTTCTGTTGGGGCAAGTCAAGGGTCTGACACACGTAGACTTGTTATCCCCACCCCTAGGAGCCATGTAACAATTTCTTATTACGCAAAAACTTAACAGTTTTGGAGTTCTGGCTTTCATCAGTGCTAGAATACCAAGTATTTCATGTTCTTTAGGATTGGGTTTACCAGCTAGAAGAGCTGTGCTCACCCCACCCTATTCCATATTTTACAAAGAGTTCATGATTTCTAGTCTGTTAGGACTTCCCACTCCCCATTACGTTAGTTTTGTTCTCCATTGGTTTTCTTAAAAGATCATAGAACCTAGCTTTATTGGGCTATGCGTTCTTCTAGAGTCCTAATAAAATAGTTTGTGTCTCTTAAATTGTTCCATTTATGTGTCAGTTTTGACTTATTTGAAAAGATTATGCCTAGTGGATTGAGCAAATCAAGATTACAAGCAGAGGGGACTAAAAGATGCTTTATCAAAGTGTCTTTTCATAATTCCCAAACCCAAATGCTCTTCCTCTGCTTGAAATTTATCCCCTTCACAATTCATTCTTAGAATAGTCTGTCCTGCTTTTACTTGGTGCTTGAATCAAACAATCAAACTTCTTTCTTCTGTTTGTGTTGACATTTTCTCCTAATTTCCTGTCTGCGGAAGCATGTTGTGTGCTGTTTTCTGTGTGTGGTGGCTTGTCTAAGCCTTTCTCTGCAACCCAGCCCTAGATCCACCCATCCTCAGTGGATGCCACATTTAGGGCAGCCAGACCTTCTGGAGAAGGAATTCAGGAGAGCCTCCTGGCTTTAAAGAGGCAGCTGATAGAATCCTAGCAGACTTAGTGTTCCTATGAGAATTGACAGACCAGGTAAGGGAGCCCTTAGATCACAAAGGAAATCTCAGGGCCCATCTCAGCAGAGCACTTAATTCATCACTGCCTATGCTAGTTAAAGCTGTCCTTCTCCTTTTCCCAGAAGTTTCAGGCACCTGCCAGAGAGACCTGTGTGGAATGTCAGAAGACGGTCTACCCGATGGAGCGTCTCTTGGCCAATCAGCAGGTGTTTCACATCAGCTGCTTCCGTTGCTCCTATTGCAACAACAAACTTAGGTAAGCCGGGCCAAAACAAGCCATCTCTCTGTATAGCAGGACCTCCGGGGGAGTCTTTGGCTTTTAGAGCATTGGTCTTAAAAGCTACTGTGCTAATAGCATGCTATTAGTTAAAGGCCCCTGAAAGAAGTAAAAAGTACCGTTTTGTGACAGCTATTTCATATCAGGTAGTAGTGGTATTTGGAACTTCTTAAAACATTGATATGTTAATTTACATGTTAGGACTGAAGCTTAAATAATAGGGTTGCAGGTAAAACACCCTGTGACCTAATTTAGTAGAATGTTTCCCCTTGGTAGCACAGAACCATAAAGTTGAGAAATCTCAAGAGGATACTTGTCTAAGCCCTTATACTTCAAAGTGTCCTGAGCACTGTATGAATGGTAATAATAGCAAGAATAATGGACCCGGAGGAGCATGTATTTTTCTGTATGTTGCTTCATTTTCTTTCTGAGAAAATCATTATTATGTATCATTTCTTCCAAGTCACTCAAAGTATGGAGATAAATGTGCAAATTGGGGAAATATTCCATAGTAACTCATTTTAATCATAGAATCTAGAGAAAGAAGTAACTAGGATGTCACTTCCTCCAGCTTTCCTTCCAGAGCAAACATCCCTTCTAAAATACTCTTGAAAGGTGTCGTGTGACACTTCTGCAGGGCTGATGCCTCACACCTGTTAGTTCCAGTGTTAGGTAGCTCTAGCTCCATGACTTTCCTTTCTATTGAGCCAAAATGCGCCTCTCTAACTTCCACTCATTGGTTCTTTTTCTGCCCACTTTATTATTTTTTTCTCCAAAGCACATTTTTCTGAATTTTTGAATTTTTATATTTCTTCTGTGAAAATGCTGCTGTTTTTATGCCCCCTTTAAAATTTGTTACCCTGTGAAAGACACCAAATCTCCTAAAGACCTGTGCAGCACTGACATTGAGATAGACTTACAGGGCGGCCGGTTGGCTCAGTTGGTTAGAGCGTGGTGCTGATAACCAAGGTTGCTGGTTCAATCCCCACATGGGCCACTGTGAGCTGCGTGCCCTCCTTAAAAAAAAAAAAAAAAAAAAAAAAAAGACTTACTTCCCAGCTACTGCCCACCATTCTCCTGTTAACCGGAGCTTACTTTTTATTCAGTCCCTCGTACCTCCTGAGAGCCCACTGTTTACAGTGCATTGTACCATTCCTGTAGAGATGTGCTTTTAAATTAGGAGGAAAACTAGGAGGCAAAAGATTCAACTTTTTACAAAGGAATATCATTATAAGTAGTTATAGGTTATAAATACTTAGGAAATATGTTAGTGATCAGAGCAAGGTGGGATTACCTAGGCAATCCTCCCTGGATGAAATTTTATGTTTGTTTGTTTTTAACAGTTTTGACAAAGGGGAATGAAATCATTTGAAAATGGGAGCATGTATCAGGTGAAAGAATGTCTTGTGAAGGTTCACGTCTGGAAGTGAGCGTATTTTTTATAGGATAATTAAACAATCATGCTTAAAAGGGGGTAGAGCATCCTAGGTGATTGGTGTGCTTTTGAAGCTATTTTTCTCACTTAGCATCTTCGGAAAATACTGGATAATTGCCAGATTTCAGCCTACCGTTATAAATAAGAGTATACAGATGTGTTAACTTTATACTCTTTTTCTTTTAACCACAGTCTGGGAACATACGCATCATTACATGGGAGAATCTATTGCAAGCCTCACTTCAATCAACTCTTTAAATCTAAAGGCAACTATGATGAAGGCTTTGGGCACAAACCACACAAAGATCTGTGGGCAAACAAAAATGAGAATGAAGAGACATTGGAGAGACCGGCCCCACTTCCAAATGCAGGAGAGACCCCTCAGAGCCCAGGGGTAGAAGATGCCCCCATCGCGAAGGTGGGTGTGCTGACTGCAAGCATGGAAGCCAAGGCCTCCTCTCAGCTGGAGAAAGAAGACAAACCCGCTGAAACCAAGAAGTTGAGGATCGCCTGGCCGCCGCCCACTGAACTTGGCAGTTCAGGAACTACGTTGGAGGAAGGCATCAGAGTATCCAAGCCTAAATGGCCTCCTGAGGATGAAACCAGCAAGCCGGAAGCTCCGGAGGATGTGGATCTGGATCTGAAGAAGCTTAGACGATCTTCTTCATTGAAGGAAAGGAGCCGCCCATTTACCGTAGCAGCTTCATTTCGAACCACTTCGGTCAAGAGCCCGAAAACCTTATCCCCACCTTTCAGGAAGGGCTGGAGCGTGTCAGAGCAGAGTGAGGAATTTGTAGGAGGAATAGCAGCAGGAAAGAAACAAGTGGAAAATGCCAGTGCCTCTGAGAAGAATGGGAATGTGGGAAAAGCAACCTGGCAAAACAAGGAATCTAAAGGAGGGGAGGCAGGGAGGATAAGGAAGGAAGGTCATGGTTTTGAGATGGGGAGTGAGAGTCTCGTAGAAAATGGTGCAAACTTAGATGAAGACGATAGAAGCCTTTTCAAACAGCAGTCTCCACTAGAACCGAAGTCCCCAAATTGGTCCAGCTTTGTAGACAACACCTCCATGAAAGAAATCACCACTCAGAATCAGAAACCCCAAGATGTAGGAGTCTGGGAGGGAGACGTAGTCAAAGAGCTTTCTGTAGAGGAGCAGATAAAGAGAAATCGGTACTACGATGAGGATGAGGATGAGGAATGACAAATTGCAATGGTGCTGGGCCTTACATTTGTGTTAGTGATAGTGAGCCAGAGCCCTCTGTCAGAGTAATGCACAAAAACAGTTACCTTAGAATGAACTGTAATTTATGGGGAAGTAATTTTGGGAAAGAGTTCTTGCTTCGAAAAAATCCCATACTGCAGCTTATCTCTAAATGCTAGAGATAGCATTACCTGTATCCTCTATTTTAGCCATGATGATATACATAAGTGCTTTAAGGTCATATGGGGGGTGGGGGGGATATTCCAACTGATATAGTCAGGATTCCACTGTATTCCCAAAAGGCAATATGAAAATAGATAGATGATTAGTAATACATTGTTACACTAAACATTCAAATATGGAATTAGTGAACATACAGAAAAGATTTAGGGGCTTAAACATTATGACTGAATGCACTTTAGTATAAAGGGCACAGTTTGTATATTTTTAAATGAATACCAATTTAATTGTTTAGTATTCGTCAGTTAAGAGATCAAATATTTAGTCTTTTTTAAAAAAATTTTTTAGGTTAATTTTCTTACGCTGATATATATGGGGAATTTATTGCTTTACATCCTGCTCTCTAAACCACATCCTGAACTGGATTCTTGAGATGTCACAGAACTACCTTTTTGAAGCACCTTTTGAGCACCTTTGGTGCTTGGAGAGATCTACTGTCTCCCAGATAAACTATGGTATTTGCCAATGAGTTTGACTATACCCCAGGTCATTGCCTTCTTCTCTGGTGGTATCTGTGCTTCTCATAACTTACTGAAAGCTGCAATATTTTTATAAGATCTTTTATATTGCTGTTTGCCATGCTGCATGTTACAGCAAAATGAGGAGTTTAAAGAAGGAATAACAGGGAAAAAAATGCCTTAAACCACTTGAGTTCCAACCCCCAAACTCTATATTCCACTTGATAATCCCCTTTCAGGGACACTAGTTTTTAAATTCCTATCAGCTCCTAAATGTATTGATTTTTGTGGCAGACAGTATTCCCAGGGTGCAATTAAACCAATTATAGGCATTTGTTGGGGGATGGTTTTCTAGTATTAAGGCTTTGGAACATTATACACTTGAGTACATTTGTTGTACATAATTGATATTGCAAATTGTATGTGGGGAAGAGAGATGTTTTAAGCTATAGGCTTTTCTTTGTACTGCATTTTTAGAGATTTAGCGCTAATATTTTTTAGAGATGTAAAATATCCTGCTTTCTTACAGTCTTGCTTAGTCTGAAACATTTTTATTCAATAAAGCTTTTAATTTACATTTGAACTTTTCAGTATTCCTTTTTCGTTATTTTGCATTGTTACAGTCTCTCGGGACCTACTTTTACCTTAGCAGTTTGGGCAGAAAAAGGTCTGATGTGGTTTAAAATATGTGCTATGTGCTATGTGCTATGACTATATCTTACCACAAGGTGGTGGTGTTGGGCTGGTTATCCTTCCTAAGGAAGAGAATTTTTTTCTTGAAAATTGAAAGCAGCTTGGCAAGAGAATTAGTGTGTATATTCAAAATGAGCCGCTTGTTTTACCAATTCAAACTCCAGTGGTGGTTTTTTATTGTTAATTGTATTCAACGTTTAATAATTTACCTTACAGTTATGCCTCACGTGCCAAATGGAATTTCCAAATGCCTCTGCTGAAAATGGATTTGTTTTCCACTTTGGGCAGAGGCATAGTTTGTTGTTTGATTCCCTTGCCTGTAGAGGCAACTGCCCCAATTGTTAAGGCTTTTTTTTTTTTTTTTTAAATAGGAATGTGGATTTCCTTGGAGATAGGCATGTTTTTGAGTCATCTATTACATTTTCCAAGGGTACTGTGTGTTCCAGGGTCTTGCCTGGTCTTCTAAAGGGATGGCGGGGTACTACTTTCTGCTCTTGGCCCCACCCCAGGCTGAAGTCATTTAGAAAGTCTAGTTCATTGAGTAGCTATCCAGAAGCTCCTGCTGACATTTGTAAAACATCCAATCCTGGCTTGAATTTAGCTATCTGTACTATGTGACTCACTGCTACTCTGACCCATCCACATGATACAGTATCTACTGAGTTTATACAAAAAAATCTGAGTGCCTATGACTGGCATTTATGGATATTAGTTGAGTATGTCACTATATTATCAGGTACATAGGGACTGAGATTACACTTAAAAGAACACTTTTTTTCTTTTTTTGACATTTCTTAGTGAATTTTTACTTAAAAATTAATCAGGTTCTTTACGTGTTATATACTAGAAAGTTTCTTTTGTTTTGTTTTTTAGAAAGCTCATGGTAACATTTCCTTCCTTGTTAAATATGGGCATTTTTTTAAGTTTGATAAAATAACACACTTTAAATAATTTAAGTGACTTTTTTTGGGATGCATTACAACTTGCATTGCAGCATTTTTTTAAAATTTATTGGGGTGACAATTGTTAGTAAAATTACATAGATTTCAGGTGTACAATTCTGTATTACATCATCTATAAATCCAATTGTGTGTTCATCACCCAGAGTCAGTTCTCCTTCCATCACCATATATTGGATCCCCCTTACCCTCATCTCCCACCCCCCACCCGAAGAACACTTTTCCATGCCTTTCAAAAGCTATGATAGACATATTATAGGTACAAAGTGTAGAAACAAGGACTAGCTCCATAATCAATGTAATACAAGGATGTACTTTCAGGAGAATGACCAGATAACAAACATTCTTAGAAAAAAACAAAACTGACAGTTAAACAAAAAACGTTTATTGTTTATTTTCTCAGCTCTCCCAAATGAAGGCAACTTGTTTGGATTCGGTATGTCGATGGTGGCAGTAGGATGATGTGAGTTTCTCCTTGGTGAAGCTGGAAAAGGGGCCCGCTTGGCACCTGAGATGGTTAAGGAGACTCTTCTTGACTGTTACAGAACCGACTTAGTCCCACAAGCTTGCTGGTGGGATCACTCCTGGCCAAAGTGAAAGCTACACCAAGTTTGCTTTCATTACATATTTCATCAGCACTATGTTTTGTAACAGCCAAGAGGTTGAGAAATGGTATGTCTTTTTCTGGGGATAGATCTTGAGACCAAGGTCATCATGTACTGGTTCCTGCAGGCCAACTTAGCATGTTCTCTGTTCCTTGCGGCTCTTATTTGAATTTCCATGGGATCAGGGAGAGTTTACTTCTTTTAAAATGTATCTTGAATATAGGATAGTTACCATTAAGCTATTGCTGCCCTTGGACAAAAGCCCAGCTTGGACAAGAACCACTCAAGCAGTGGTTCTCAGACCAGCAGTGAAGGCATCACCTATGTATTTGTTAGAAATAAGAAATGCAAATTCATGGGCCCTACCCTGAACCTCCTGAATCAGAATCTCTTTGGATGGAGCCCAGGAAACTTAACAAACTCCCTATGTGGGAGGTGGGACAAGCTAATACCCAAATTTTAAGCACACTGAAGTTTGAGAACCACTGAGCTATAAGCAAACCTAGTCTACTCCTTAGGATGTCTGCTTGTTTTTCCTTCTTCGTCTCTTTCAATCTTTTTAACTTCTGGGTTAGCATGCCATACTAGTTACATAGTTATTTTATCTGTCCTTAGACAAGAGGTAGAGATTTAGTTCTTTTAATCTTTCTGAAGACTGTTCTAGTTTCGCTCTTGTGGTGGAGAGGAGTAGGTGGGACCAGCCAAGATGGCGAGATAGACCCTAGTGAGAAGGGGGCTGGGAGTAGAGAGATGGGTATGGTCTGTTGGGAGCGGGAGCAGCTCTGAGTCTCCAGGGCTGAGAAAGGAATGTCCCCATTAGGGTGCTAGGCCTGAAATAAGAGGTGTGGCCGTAGTTGGATGGGCGAGAGAGAGAAGCGTGGCCGAAACCGGTAGCAAAAAGGGGCGGGACAGAGAGGAGAGGCCTGTGGCTGGGTGGAGGCGGAGCGAGAACGGAGGGGGCGTGGCTCCAAGGCGGGGCGGGGGCGGAATGGGAGGCCTGAGAAGGAGCGTGGCCAGGGCGGGGTCTCAAAACGAGGCGGCCATGAAATCTGCGGTGAGTGAGGTGGGCGGGGAGACGAAATGGGCGGTGAAGAGACCCGGCCCCGCGGAGGAGGCGGGCTGAGACGTGCGGGGGACAAGAAGGGGGCCGGAAGGGGGTGGCCGCCGGTCCGGCCCCGCCCCGGGGCCGCCTCCCCGCGGGTTCCGTTGGCCGTGGCGGCAGCTGAAGCTGTGGCGGCTGTGGCCGCGGGGCGGGCGTAAGATGGCGACAGCGGCGGCGGGAGCCCTGAGCCTGCTGTGGGGCTGGCTATGGAGCGAACGGTTCTGGATGCCCCAGAACGCGAGCTGGGCCGACCTGGAGGGGCCGGGCGACGGCTACGGCTACCCGCAGGCCCGGCACATCCTTTCGGTGTTCCCGCTGGCGGCGGGCGTGTTCTCAGTGAGGCTGCTCTTCGAGCGGTGAGAGCCCGGGAGCGAGCGGCGCGGAGGGCCGGGGGCGCGGGCAGGTGGAGCTGTCGCAGGGGAGAGGCCGAGCACCGGAAGCAGAACTGCAGGGAAAGTCCGGAAGCAGGGGGCTGGGGGTGCCAGGGCCGCCACGCGGGGTGCACCGAGGGTGGCGCAGGTGGTCGCGGAGCCTTAGGCTGAGACAGAGTTTGGGGCGTGTACAATGAAAGAGTGACAGAGTCGAAAGGGACTCTGGGCCCATTCAATTTTAGATCCCGGAGGTCGCTTGGGGAGTGGGGTCTTACAGGCCTCCTCCCATCCTCCAAGGATTCTACCGACTAGGACACAAGTTGTGAGCTGCGGCCGAGAACCTGAAGCGAGGAACTGGAAAGGGCCACGGGAACCCTACTTGGAGCCATGGAAGATGAAGGGTTAACACAAGGACCAGACATTCCAAGCCAAAGGAGAGGGTTCATGGAAATCAAAGATTTGTGAGGACACTTTAGTTTCTGAGAGTTGAGGGGAACAGGATTAGTTAGGCCCTAAGCCTTGATTTGTCAGCTCTTGGACATACGTGTGTGTGTGTGTGCTCAATAAAATTCCGCCAGAGCCCCGTAGGAGAGTAGAAACCTGATAGGGGCAGGGTGTATTGGAGCCTTAGGCTCTCAAAATATGGAAAGGTGTCAGATTAGTTGCAGGAAGGGCCTTGGAGGCCTGAGATGGGAGGAGGAGTGGTCATCTTGAAAGGATGGAGAGCCCTAGGGCTTATAAGGAGAACTGCCGTATTGAACAAAGCAGAATCACAGCATACTTTGTTCGCCTTGTGTGGTTGGGGAAGGTGATTTCACCTTTTTTTTTTTTTTTTTTTTTTGAGTGACGGATGGTACCTAGTCTAAGATAAAGATATTCACTAAGGACTTGATGTGGTGATTTTATTAGTATAGCTGTGGGTGATTTTGATCAGGTCTACTCAGACTCAGGAAAGACTTCTTTCCAATAGTTCTCAGGTAATGAGGTGGCACTTTGACACTTTTTGTTCATTTGGCCTTTAGAGCAGGAATACCCTTTCTAGGGTGGTAATATATTGCAGATAAAATAATCTGTTATTCTCTGAAAAATCAGTATTATCTGTTTTCAATTACTTATTTGATTTGCCTACTATTTCTGACAAAATCTTTCAAAAAATATTTGTTGTATGTAGCTAGCTAGTCATTCATCCATTCATAGTGTTTGTATGTTGTTATCAGACTGCTCTGCCAGACTGCAAATGGAAAAATAAAGATGATTTTAACTGAAGCAGATGAAACCCGAAGATCTAAATGCCTTTTCTGGGTCCTTGGGAGCTTAGTGCTACAGTTTTTAAAGTGTAGTCATTGTGTTAATATTACTGTGGAGATACAAACCACTTGTCTCTCTTAAGAATAACCTAGATCCAGGTACTCTTTACCTTATCATCCATATGTGAGGGCTGAAAAATGAGAAAGACAATGTAATAACTAAAAAGGAAAGTACACAATTCAAGACCTAAAAAAATAAAAACAAAGTTCATTGTCCTAAAAAAGATTCTGCTCATTTAAATATATGGAAATTTCTCCATATTAGTGATAAGCGGACGTAGCTTGTTGCTTATAAACACCTATTTTATATAAACTTGCATATATCTTCAGATTTCCCAAGAGTCCCCCCAGATGGCTGAAGGCTATATCCCCTGGCAGAGCCACTGGAAAAGATCCTTTACCTGTGGGAATTCTATCTGAATGTTTCTATGGTGCTCCAGTGTCCGGAGAGTAGGGGTAAATGGGAACACTGAGCTGAAAGCATTCTAGTATGGTATTTCTTGGCTAGTAAGCATCGGTACCTTGTTCATCTCATGTTTGATCTTAGGAAAGTTTAACTCTAGAAGCAGTCTTGCTATTTTGTTTCTCTTTAAGACCTACTTTAGTGAGCAATATAATTGACTACTGGTTTGCCTTTTCCTCTCTTGTTGCACCGGTCTTCCATAAAGAAGCCATTCTTAGAGTATAGTAAAAGATGTATCAGAAATATTGGTATAGATAGTCATCTTTCCTACATTTTTCTCATTTCTCAAATCCCACCTTAGTTTCTAGAAGCAATTCATGTAGTAATCATAGACTGTAAAAGCTAGATTTCCAGCCTCCTCTCACAATTGAAGTAAGGCTTAGAAACATCTTGCAGCTTTTCAGAGGTTGCATCCTCACCTGGAAGAGAACCAAGATCCAGGTCATTTTCCCCAGACCCTCTTGCCCACTGCATGATGTGGCTACCTTTTTCCTGTTCCTTAACTCCCTTTCAAGGGTTAAGATTTAACCTGTTTCTAGTATTCTAGGATTTGAAACTCATCCAGGCTCATCTTATTCTTCGTTGTTTAATGTGTTTGAGTTTTGCATTTTTTTGTTTCAAATTGTCCTGAATATTTTAATGGATCTTACACTATGCCCCTTGATAAATTATCTCTATTCGTGTTGTTTTTAAGAATCTCCTAAAGAATAAATACAAAGTTTACAATATAGTCTCACTTTCTCTTCCTTGTCATCAACCATAGTGACCATTTATTTTTTAAGTTGCCCCATTCCCTAGAGAACTGCATCCTCATCTGATAGGGATGACTTTAAAAGCTACCAGACCATAAATAAGATGTTTGTATCTACCTAACTATTTTGCTAAAGAACTGCAGATGGGAGAAAATTACCTACCAAAGAACGGAGGTTTCCTTTTGTGGGCCCTGCTGACGAGGGTTGCATTATGAGGCCCTGCGCCTTACAAAAATGCCTCGGGTGTAGCAGTAAGTAAATACTTATTGATTGTTTGAGAAGGGTCCACCGTCATCTACTCAGATGCCCAGGGGAGTAACTGGAATCTAAATATTCCATCTGAAATATATGTTGGGCTTGACTGAGAGAGGCAAAATTATAATTCCTTTGTTTCAGTTGTGTTTTACCATAATATATTTGCTTGTTGTGTACCTTCCTACAGCTTCTTTCTCTCTCTCCCCTCCCCCCATACACAAATTCACATTACTCTGTACCCTATCAAAAGAGATAAGAAACTCTTCCACCTGTTTTTTTAAACGTATTTTAATATAATGATGATTGAGACTTGAGAGAAAGAGTGGTTCAAGCTAGGTCTGCTATGTCTTGCTTAAACTGAATCTTTAAGATAAAATTGTTTGAAATTTAATATCTAGTCCCTTGAGCACTTTTTCCTTGGGATCAAGTAGGAGCTTGAGACTTAATATTGACACCATCAGAGCTATGTAGGTTCATTTATTTTGGATATGGTATTGCAGTAGGAGCTTTATATTGCCAGAAGAAGAATATTTTGTGAATTATACAGGAGGTAGATTTGAGCTCTTCTTGCTGTTCATTCATTATTCCAGTCCCCTCTTCTCTCTTGTTACTTCCAAGACTGCCTCCCTGGGGTGTCTAAAGAGCCTTCTCAATACCATGCTCGCTCACCCAGGGACTGAACGGATTCCCTTGCTGCCCTGTCGTATAACGTAACGAGAGTAGTGACTCATTTTTTTGTGTGCACGTTTCTTAACCACTCATTTCATCTTCCTCTTGTAAACCTTGCTACCTCTGTTGCATACTGCCTTTTTTTCCTCCTGTTCCCCACTATTTCCTCTAAGAAGAGGAAGAACTTTTTTTCCCTCTTCCTGACAGGCCTGCTGGCCCCCTCCCAGATCCATGTCAAGTCACAGCATTGTGACCCAGTATTAGTTCCTCTAGCCAGGGGAGTGAGGCTTTGGGAAGAATGGACGTAGCTGCTGACTAGGCTGTCAGGGAGACTGCCTATTCCACTGCATCCCCAAAGGTGTTCTGTTGGGCGTTATTGAATTGTAAATCACAGAATTAAATCCGGTTTGTAGATCCAGCAGAGCGAGATTGAAAAAGATGGTCACATGGCCCTACCCTTATCTAAGAATCCACCTCCTAATAAGCTCCAGATGGTCCGAAGCTGTATGTGTTCCTCCTCTCTCTGGGAAAACTTCTTTCCCCAGCCCTTTCTGTGCGGTGGGTGTTGATGCTCTGCAGACAACCCTGAATACTATTATGCCTGAGGTCAGGCTCCTGGCTTAGCCCTAGAGACAGTATATTCGTCACTGAAAAAGAAACATGTCTGATATTTTTGCTTTAGCCACTTCCTGACTCAAAACCAGGGTCTCCAAGGTGGGTAAAGAAGAAATTCATGAAAGAGGAGGCAGCCCGTGAAATCGGTACCCTCTTTACAGAGTGGGAAGGCAGAGATAATACCTATTTTGGCTTTCTCTCTAGAGGTATTTTTAGGCAGATAAAGCTGCTTTCTAAAGAATGCACTGAGTTTTGAGCTCTTTGTGCTTGAACCCACTCCTACCTTATCTTTGGGAAAGTTAATTGAGGTGTTACTGTAAAAGGAGTTAACTAACCATAATCACTTCTAACTAAAAAAAAAAAAAAGAAGAAATCAAACTAGTTTCCTTAGCTACTAAACTAGTTTTCCTAGATATGAAGAATTCTCTCTGACTTATCTAGAACTATGCTGTCCAAGTACAGTATCTGCTGCTAGTACAGTAGCTGCTAGCTTTGGGGGATTTCAAATGCGACTAGTCACAATGTGTTCTAAGTGTAAAATAGATTTCGAAGACTTAGTGCAAAAAAAGTAAGATATCCTAATTTTTAACATTGATTACATATTGACATGATCGTATTTTGAATATATCAGGTTAAACAAAGTATATTCTGAAAATTAATTTCAACTCTTACTTTTTAAAATGTGGCTATTAGAAAATTTAAAATTATATATGTGGCTCACATATTTCTACTGAGCAGTGCTGATGATAATGGTTCAAATATTAATAACCAAGAAGAGAATTATAATATAAATTCACATTTGAATCAGTTTTTAGGACCAGAAGATAATCGGTCCTAAGTATATTGGATTATACTTTAAACAACTGGTCTTTCTAAAAAATTGTAGTAAAAATGGAATTTCTAAAATGTAAATCATTTCTTGAATGATGTAAATCGTTATAGTCTGTTTTGAGTAATCTTCAGTTGACCCTGTCTTTAGCCAAGCATTGCTCTGTAGTTTTGCTTTTCTGCATATATCTTCTCAATTGAGTAGTTAATGATCTGTAAACAAACAAGTTGGACAAGTAGTTAAATGTACATGGTCCGTGCACAGCCCTGGTAAGGCAATGAGAATAATCACACTATTATAACTCTTCTCAAAATTACGGAGTTTCTTAAAAGGTATTCCTTATAGTCTTTAGCTTTTGGGTAGTGTCAGCATTTTTAAGAAGTCTCAATTATAGGTACAGACGGTCTCAAACTAAATCAGATTGCCAGATATCAAACTATATGCCAAGAATAAAAAGGTGAGTGAGTCATGATGTCTACCCTCAGAAAGAGAGCAAGAAAATCAGTGGTTAAAGTACAGTGTAATAAATGTATGCACAGGGGTAAGTTATGGGAATTTAGAGGAGGTGGACTCAGTTTCTCTTAACAGTTGTTAACTAAAATATAGGCTTAATGTCTCACTAACAAACACTTGTGTCTTGGACTATGAGGGATAGTAAAAACTTCTTTTTAAGAAATAACTTTTTAACCTTTTTCTCTAATCTACCTCTCATTTGGCACGCCTGCATTTGTGTGTTTGTACTTTAAGCAAATACATTAAGTTGTATAATCACTCATCCATTTAAAAAAGATAAATGTGTTTAATGAAAGAAATATACGTATGCAGTTGGAAAGGGGAGGAATTCTTAAACAATAAGAGTCTCAGGACCCGCGTGTATTCTCCAATTGCACTTGAAGAACTGCTGCTCTATAGCAAGTAAAATATTTCCTAGAACAATAAAACTACATCTTAGTCTTAAATTAGTTGAGTCTGTCTTAAGCATTTGAACGTACTTACGTACTCTAAGTAATTCTTCTCTCCAGACTTATTTCCCTTATGATAAGGTGAGATGTAAGCAGGGTGCTGATCCTTCCTTCTCATCCCAGTATCAGTAGGCACATATATTAAATTGCACAGGCATTATTAGTCATCTTAATTCTTTAAGGCTCTGTATAGGTCTTAGTGAAAATAACTTTGCTGTAAGTAGAATAAGGAGTGTAGGACAGTCTGGTATGTGCCTTGTCATGGTTTAGGATAGTATGTGTCATAGAGGTCCTTTTCTTTATAGTCTGTTTCTGCTTCATTTTAAGAGCACATTTGCCAATTTAAAAAAATAGCCCTCAAAAGAAACTGCAAAAATTACTTAATGCACAGACCATGCAAGACGTGTTGGATTTGGGGGTATAGGTGTCCTTGAAAAGTTCAGTACCTTGTACACAGCAAGCTGATGTGTACAACACAAAAATCCTATCCTTTTAAGAATTTACTCAGAAAAATACACTGAGATGAATGCATATGTATAAGGAACATACAAGATAATAAATGGCTGGGAGTCATCAGCACATAAATGAATAGTATTAACATAATTTAGTAACTCTTAAATTTTTTGTTTTCGGTATTATTTTTCACCCTTAAAAATTATTGAGGATCCCAAAGGAGGGACTTTGAGGAACTTCTGTTTATGTGGGTTACATATACCTATCAATTCTTCCATATTTTAAATTAAAAATGAGAAATTTAAGAAATATACTTATTATTCCATTAAAAATAACAATAATAAACCTATTACATGTTAACATAAGTAACATATTTTTGACAAATAATTATTTTCCAAAAGAAAAAATATTTAGTGCAAAGAGCAGCGTTGATTTTACATTTTTGCAAATCTCTGTAATGTCTGGCTCAATAGAAGATAATGGGATTCTCCTGGCTGGCTTCTGCATTCAGTCTCTTGTGATATGTTGTTTTGGTTGAAATACGTAAATAAAAGCCAGCCTCACACAGATAGGTCATTGGAAAAGGGAGGTATTTTTTTTCTTTCATACTACACCAAAACACAAGTAGTAGTTTCTTAAAGATTGGTTGCATTGTAGAGTCTAAAACCATATCAATGAACTTTTCATTCATGTTAAAATTCATGGGCCTATCTTAACACTTTAAATGGATATCATGTATTGGTCATTGGAAAAATACTGGTTTTCTGAGTTATATAGATCTCCCAAATGTCAATACATTTCATTGTACAATATTAAAAAATCATATTAGTTCAATCTCATGGTAACTAATCTCATCAGAAAAGTCTTGAAGTATTGGGAAGTTGTCAAGTTCAAAGGCAGATAGACATTCTTTAAAATTCTAATTTTCACTTGAAAGCTTGAATTTTATCATTGGCAACAATGTTGTTTTTTGAAGTTACAGGCTTATTTCATTCATTTTCAAGAGAATGTCTCCTAAATACCTAGGTCTGAATAACCTTAGTTTATCCTCAATCATTCTTTCAGGTAAAAATGCTCTTCTGTGAAAATGATTTAGTTTAGCACACAGCTCAGCCAAGTGCATTTCCTTGAGACAGCCATATATGTACACCAGCGTTTTGCAACATCATCACAAATAACAAGACAGTAACAAATGCAAATAATGTCTTAATATAATGAAAGTTGTTTTGACTTTATAGGCCCCCAGGTAGTATCTCAGAGACTCTCCAAGGTCTACAGACTGTACTTTGAGATCCTCTGCTATAACTGAGTGAGATCACCCAGGGAGTGTAGAGTAAGAAAAGAACCTACATAGAACTTTGTTTTAGGATAAGGCAAAGGAAAAAGAAACCCAAAGGGAGATAAGAGGTATGACAGTCTTATAGTAATTTGATAAAAGTTAGCATTTAGTAAGTACTTTGCCCCAGGCACTGTTCTAAGTGCTAAACATAGTGACTCTATGAAGTAGGCAGATGCTGTGGTTACCTCATTTTACAGATGAGAAAACTGAAGCACAGAGAAAGTTACCTTGTACCTTGTCCAAGGTGACTCGACTACGTAGCAGAGCATACCAAGCAGTCTAATTTGACTGCCAGAGAGATGGACAAAACTAGGAAGTGAATGGCAGTACAGAAGCTAAGAAAAGAGCATTTTGAGAGGGAGGGCATAGCCAATAATGTAAAAATGGTGCTGAGTGGTCAGGTAAGATAGAGGACTGAAAAGCATCTATTTGATTTCACAGTAAGATCATTGATGACTGGCAAGAACAGCTTCAGTGGAGTGGAGGGGCACAAGTCAGTGAGAGAGGGTGAGGAATGAGTGGGAGTTAGAAGAGAAGTCACAAGGAGAGAGCTTCTTCAAGAATTTTAGTTGTGAGGTGGGAGAGAAGCAGAGGGTATGATGGACAGGGAGAGCCGTTTTAAGATAGGGAAAACTTGAGCATGTTTGAGGTCTGATGAGAAGAAACAAGTAGGGACTGAGGCCGAAGATAACAGAAAAACAAAGAGGAATAAACAGAATGAAATTTCTGGTCAGGAAGAGACTGGATCTAAAGTGTGGGGATACCAGTTTTAGATAAGAGTGGTTCTGAGGAGGAAGTTGAAGGCGTTCCCTTCTCCTTAGCCCAGATTCTTGAGTCTTGGCTATTTCTACTTCTTCCTCCTTCTCTCATGTCTTTCACTGCTGTAACTCATTACTGTCTTTTAGAGTCTCCGTTTTACTTGTAGGAATTTCTTTAGTGAAGGTTACTGCTGATCTCCACATTGCCAGATCCAGTGGATACTGAGCTCCTTCTCCGACTTGATCTCTGCCTCGCCTGATAGGACTCCACCTCTGGCCTTCCTGTCGCCTCAGTTCACCTTTCACGCTTGTTGTTTCCCAGGATTCTGACCTTGGTTCTCTTTTCGGTTTATATTACTTTCTTATGTAGTTATGTCCATCCCCCACAAATTTAGCTACCACCTATATTCTCATTCTTTCACTCTCTTTCTCTCTTTTCTTTCCTCAGGTCTTGGTATGTTTGTGTATGTGTGTGGGCATATATTACTCAAGCCCTTTTTCCAAGTTTATTTGCCTACTAGACAGTGCCATTTCAGTGACCCATGGGTACTTCAGATTCAGCATACACACAACTCATCTATCACTCCCAAATTTGCTTTTCTCATTCTCCACTTGGTTGCGGCACCATAATCAACTTAGTTTCCCAATCCAGAAACACGGAAGGCGCACATGCCTCTTCTGTTGCCTCTCACATCTATTCAGTCACCAAGTCCTATCCCTTTTACTTCCTCAGCATCTCTTGAATCTGCCCTTTGTATTTCTAGAGCCCAGGTTTAGTGCTTTATTACTTATAGCATGGCTTTTCTACAATAGCCTTTAGGTGATGAAAGTTTTTTATTAATATACATCCAGATCCATTCATCTCGTCTCCTCCCCCGCCTAAAGCCTTTCAATGACTGTCCATCAGCTATAGGATAAAGTTCAAGCTTAGCATAACACACAAGGCACCTGTGATCTGGCCCCTAACTGCCTGTGTAGTTTTTTCTCCTGTCACTGTCGTCACCCCCTGCCCCCAATCTATACATTGCACAGTTCTCTAAATACACTTTGCTTCTTATCTCTGTTTTTAGTACATGCTGTTCCCTCTGCCTGAATGTCCTTTTTACCTTCTCCTTCTCTTTCCACCCTACAGAAGCCACTCAAATTGTTAATGTGATTTGTTTATTAATAATTCAGTTGTAAAGGGAAAGGACTTTCTGAATCTATTTTCTTTTTTTCTTTTTTTTTAATTGGGAATATTGGGGAACTGTGTTTTTCCAGGACCCATCAGGCTCCACGTCAAGTCATTGTTTTCAGTCTAGTTGCGGGGTGGGGCGGGGGGGGCACTGCTCAGCACAAAGTCAAGTAGTTGTTTTCAATCTAGCTGTGGAGGGCGCAGCTCACTGGTCCATGTGGGAATCGAACCAGCGACCTTGTTGTTATGGGCACCTCGCTTTAACCACAGAGCAGTCTGGCTGCCCTGAATGTTTTCTGTGGGACTGTGCATTTGCCTCTTAGGGGGTGGGGGGTGGGGAGGATTTTCAAATGCTAAATACCTAAGGATTAAATTCTCAAACTCTGCTGTCTTCTCTTCGTGTGTGTGTGTGTGTGTGTGTGTGTGTGTGTGTGTGTGTGAGAGAGAGAGAGAGAGAGAGAGAGAGAGAGAGAGAGAGAGAGAGAGAGAGAGAGGCATATTCAGGTTCAGGTAATTTAGTTACTGAGTACTACTCTTCACCTAATGATAATACCATCATCATAAATCTGTATAAGGCCTTCCTCTTTCTGTTGTATTTTTCCCTTCTTCATCCTTTTCCCTGTTTCAATTTCTTTGATTTTTTTCTTTTTATGTATCAATTTCGACACTTCCTATTTTTCCAGAAATTGATCTAAGCCAGTGCTTCCCAACCCAGTCACGTTTCTTTGCACACATGGAAAATAATATGTGCATTGCACAGTGGGGTATATGCGTCCAAAGGCTACAGGCTAAGGGTTTCTGGCTACCACAGGCCATATGGACCACCCTGCGAACTAAAAGCAACGTCTCAACATAAGTATAACCCATCTGTGTTACTTGCCATAATACACCAGTCGAGAAGCTTGATCTAGACTTTCTCATATATTTGTGCATAATTCATATCCATCAGTGATGTTGCAATGAATCACACAGCACCGATAGTATAGCTCCTGTCTTTGGTATGAAAAAGCAAAGCAGTAAGTAATTTCATCTTAATTAACCCAGGCTTAGGTTGGCTGCTGCCATGTATCTTGAGGGCAGGAAAAGGGCAGAATGAAATGATCTCTACAAAGCAGGACAGATACATTACAACCAGGTTGGGTCATTAGACTCATGTTCCTGGAGTGGCAGATGGAAAGGAGGACCTTAACATTATAGACTTATAAATGCCTACTTATTCAGACCTGCAGGCAAAGGGAAGTCAGGTCTTAAACCAATTATTTTAAAACTTGGGCAACAAATTGATCCTGGAGAGGACAGAAAAGCACAAGATAAGTTTGATTTTTCAGTGTCATCCAGCACAGCAGTTTGCAAACTACTGTGTTTCCCTGAAAATAAGACCGTGTCTCTTATTAATTTTTGCTCTAAAAGATGCATTAGGGCTTATGTTCAGGGATGTCATCCTAAAAAATCATGCTAGGGCTTATTTTCCGGTTAGGTCTTATTTTCAGGGAAACACAGTATGATGTCAGGTACCTTTACACTCTTAAAAATTATCAAGGACTTCAAAGAGTTTTTGTTTATATGGATAATATCTATCAGTATGTACTGTTTTAAAAATTAAAATGGAAAAAATTAATATATATTTATTAATTCCTTTACAAATAACAATAAATTGATTATATTGGTAATAGAACTAACGCCTTATGAAAAAGAACTATTTCCCAAAACAAAACAAAAGTAAGAAGACTAGCATTATTTTACGTTTTTGCTAGTCTCTAGTATCTAGCAGCTGTATTCTCATGTCAGCTTCTGCATTCAGTCTGTTGCATTGTCATGTAAGCTGTGGAAGATTCCACTGTACACTCATGAGAAGATGAGAAAGAAAAGAATTCTTATGAAGTTATAGAATTATTATGAGAATAGTTTTAACCTGCAGACCTGACAGGGCCTCTGAGACCCCATGGACTCTCCAGAACATGCTTTTTGAGAAGTGCTGACCTAGCAGAAAGGATGACTGCCAGGCTCTGTGTCTGGAGTTGGATGAACCTAGGTACCTATTTTATGTTATACTAGATGCCGGGTAAATGATGTAGAATGAATACATGATTAAGTCTGAACTTCCTCAAAGTTTTCATTTAAAATCACTTCACTTTCTTCATTAAGGTAATTCATTAAATGCATAAATAAATCTGTGTATTTAATTTTTTTTATCACAGAAACATCCTTTTCCCACCATAACTGCTTTTTAGTTTTGGGCTTTGTGCTATAGCACAAAATAGATGCCCAATAAATATTCGTCAAATACATTTTCTTAGGGTCTATACAGCTGTAACTGACTGGATGCCAGTAGTTTCACGTCTTTCATTGAACTCTGTGAACTAATGAGAGCAGGATGTGAGCTAATGACAACTGTAGGTCCAGATAATAAAAAAATTATCTTGGCTTCACCCAGGTGATCAGGGTACAAACCTGTTTGTGTTGTATAAAAGAGGATGTCTTGCTCTTTCACCTCCTGCCAGAGGTACCATCAGGGAGTACCCAGGCTGAATCTAGGAAAATAATACTAGCTGCCTTTTATTGAATGTTTGCTAAGTGTCAGGTACTGGGCTAGGCATGCATCGTATGTCATTCATCTTTAACATGAACTTTCACAAAGTCTCTTAGCTGGTACAATCTGTCTAACTCCAGGGTCTTTAATCACCTGACTGCTCTGCCTTGAGGAAGAGACCTAGATCGGGGGTAAGAGTAGGAAGAGAAAGGCTGTTTTTTGGGTTTGGATCTACCTCTTCATATAATTAATGTAGATGAGAGGAGACGGATGAGATAGAGAGAGATGATTCATTGCTTTTATCTCTGATATGGCACCAGCTCAACAGCAAAGAATGGGCCTTAATTACTCTTCTGGACGCTGATCAATCCGGTTGGACATCCAAACTGAGCTCCAATAGAGCAAGGGTGGGATTTGCTGGACCTGTCACTTGTCAGTTACTGAGAAACTCCTGAGCACAGAACCTTGGTAAATACAAAAGCAGTATTCTTTGTGTTCACAATAAATGTAAAAATGAGTGGGGTTTTAAAATATTTATACACAGAATAGCATACCAGGAAATATAAGGTAAAATATTTACTAGTATTAGCCTTTGAATGAAACTTTTGTACCACAGATGTGGCTAACTGTGCTCTGAATAAATGTTTCCCCGTGGCTCAGGAACTTTCGTGATAAGGGTAAAAGAAATATTCATAGAAGATAATAAACAAAGTTTCTTATTCTCAGTCCCTCCCTTGGAGATAAATTCTGGATTCAAATGCAGGCCAAGAAAATAGGTCAAGAGCACTCCATCTTATACCTCCCAGTCATAATTTCATCGTGGGACTCCCTAAGATGCTAAAGGAGCTAAAACTGGTTTTGACTTATCCTCAAAGTGACTACATAGAGCTTTTCCAAGAGCTGATTGGTGCTCACAAAAATCTGTGGTGGTGGTGAAGTGGGAGATCTTTCTTAAAGAACCAAGGAATAGTTTCTCAATTTTCAAAGCTACAAAAGTTAGAAATTAATTACAATCAATGATAACACTGTGGGATCTTAGATATAGAAAAAAATCTTAGAAATCATCTCGCATAACCCCCTTTTTTAGATGATGAAACCAAGACTCAAGATTTAAGTGACTTGGCCAAGTTTATGTAACTTATTAGTGGTAGGTCTGAGACTAGAATTGAGTACCAGTAAGTAATTTCATTCTCACCCTTCCTACCGTGTTTCCCCGAAAATAAGACTTAGCCAGACAATCAAATTTAAGACCAAATTTAATATAAAACCTGGTCTTATTTTACTATAAGACCGGGTATAATAATATAATATGATATAATACAATATATAATAAGTATAATAAATATAATATATAATCATATACTACTGAGTCTTATATCAATTTTTGCTCCAAAAGACACATTAGAGCTAATTGTCTGGCTAGGTCTTATTTTTGGGGAAACACGTAGTTTCCTAGTTTCTTTCTTCAGTGCTCCTGAAAGTTCTAAGTATTTCCATAATCTTCTTACTAGTCAGGAAGATGACCATGACCCAGGATATTTGTATTTAGGAAGAGCTCAGTCTCAGTTTTACTTTTCCCTGCCATTAAGATCAAGATGATCTCTCTCTCTCTCTTTTTTTTATTTTTATTTTTTTTTGCTGTGTAAGGGGAACAGGACTTTGTTGTCCGTTCATCGTAGTTGTGGATGGCTCAGCTCAGCTCCAGGTCCATTGCCATTGTTAGTTGCAGGGGGCGCAGCCCACCATCCCTTGTGAGAGTCAAACCAGCAATCTTGTGGTTGAGAGCTCGCGCTCCAGCCAACTGAGCCATCTGGCCACCCGGGAGCTGAGCTGCAGCTCACTGACTACATTCTAGTTGCAGAGGGCGCAGCTCACTGGCCCATGTGGGAATCGAACCGGCAGCCCTGTTGCCCAGAGCTCAAGCTCTAACCAACTGAGCCACCTGTCCGTTCCCAAGATGATCTTCTGATTTAAGGAAAACTACTATTAAGCACCTTCTTGTGCCAGGGTCTTCATATACAGAGGGTGTCAGAAACATGTATACAAGTGGACACTTTGGTCAACATTGCTCAAGCAGTAGTTCACCTTAATTAGAAGTGTCTGGACGCTGATGGTAACCACTTAGAGCACCTCTTGTAATTGCAGAAGTCAAACGTGACTTGTATTCGTCTTTTGTTATTGGTATATATTGAGTATTAAAATTTTAATGTAGTTTTCCTTTCTTAAAATGTGTATACATTTTTTTGCACCCTCTGTATATATTATCTCATCGAATACTTACAAGATTCTTGTAAAGTAAACCAGTGCTTCTAACATTTTAATGGTCATATGCATCACGTGGGGAGCTTGTTAATGCACATTCTGAATTTGCAGGGCTGGGATAGGGTTCAAGATCCTGCATTTCTAAAAAGCTAGAAAAAGCCAACAATGTTGTTGGTCTGTGGACTTTATATTGAGTAGCAAGGATGTTGATATTCATCCTTACAGATGAAAAACTGAGGTTTATAACGATTAATAAACTGTCCAAGTTCATAAAGGCAGTAAAATGGTAGACTGGTTATTTGATCTAGGTCCTTCTGATTCTGAAGCTCAAGATATGATGAGGGAAGCCAGGGAAAAATAGAGAGCTTGTGGTCCACTGTTTCTTAAACAGGTCACTTCTCAAGTGAGTCAATGGCAGAATCCATGATGAAATCAAAAAGTCCTGGCCCCCAGCCAAGTGTTCCCGTTTTCCCCTGCCATTTGTCCCCTAATCAGGAGCTTACCCTCATGCTTGGCAAACCGTATTTAGAATTGGCTTTTGGGTTTTCTCCATTACAGGTTTATTGCCAAACCCTGTGCACTCCATGTTGGCATCCAGGACAGCAGTCCTTATCAGGCCCCACCCAATGCCATCCTTGAAAAGGTGTTCGTCTCTATTACCAAGGTAAGTGGGCACAGAAACAAGATTCGTGTGAGGGGTTGCCCAAAGGGCAGAGGAGGATAGAGAACAAGTACCTCCAAGGGTAAGGACCAGATGGGAGGATCTTTCACATTTGGGTATTCCATATAGCTATGAGGAGAACTTGATCCCCTCGGGAAAATACCTGGGCCAGGATCTAAGTCAAGTTTACACACATTTGAGTTTTAGGCCTTAGCAGCCACCCCCCACCACCTCCAGACACATCATATCTTAATTTTGTTTTTCCCTACTCCAGCTTTTGTCATTACCTAGTTGCATAATTAAGATGGGGACGGTACTGATAGCCTTTGCAGGTTGGGTTTTTAATATTGGTTTTTACTCAGCTTGGGGTGGAGGGAGAAGCAGGGATGTGTATAGGTGAATGGTAAGGTCCTTGATGCGTGCAATAGGATGTCTTACTAAAAATGACTTTTTGGGTGAAACCTGGAAAGATAAACATCACTTAAGCCACTGTAGTCTTCATCTCTTTGACACTCAACTAGTCAGAGGGATTTAATGAAGAAAAGGGATGTTCTGACTCTGGTCCCACGTCTGCAGTATCCTGATGAGAAAAGGCTGGAGGGCCTGTCAAAGCAACTGGACTGGGACATCCGAAAAATCCAATGCTGGTTTCGCCAACGGAGGAATCAGGACAAGCCCCCAACGCTCACTAAATTCTGTGAAAGCATGTAGGTGTGCAGAGGGCGGAGGGGAGTGAGGACGGGGTGGGGGGTATAACTGGACTCTTTGGAAATCACTTCTATTGTTAGGACAACAGGTGATAAATGTGGAGGGATAACTTGATTTATTATAGGCAGAAAGGAAGAGAACTGGAAGACTGGTCACCTTTAGTTTCGTGGACATGCTTAACAATAAGCTGGATGTAGTTCCATTTTGTTCCCCTTTCCCAAATAGATTGGGAGTGAATTCCTATCACTGCACTTATGAAGATAGACATGCACCCCTTTTACACCTTGATGGCGATGTTCCATCTTGCTCTCAATTGACATTTTGGTGGGAAGCATCCCTTTTCTGGACATGCTATACTTCATTTCACTGGGTTTTTACTAATTACCCTGTGGACAGAGAGCACTGTATTTATTGTCATACCAAAAAAAATACATATATATATATATGTATTTTTATATATATATATATATATATATATATATATATATATATATATATATATATATATCAGGGAGTCTGACATGGAAGAAAAGTTGATTGAAGCCAGTATACACTTGTGGAAATCTGTTTTAAACAAGAGACTGGAAGATGTCTCTATCTTTTTGGCTTTTGAGGTAACAGTATTTGCTCCTATTCTGGGGACTTATCTTCTTTCTCACCAGGAATTATCTTATCCCCAAATCCGTTATCTTGACTTCTTTAGCCTCAAAGACTTTCTTTTGAGTGAATATTCATCTAACCTCTACTCTTTGCCCACCCAGGTGGAGATTCACTTTTTATTTATGTATATTCTGCTACGGAATTAGATTTCTCTGGTCGGTGAGTCTGAACTTCCTATCTCCTACTGGGTTCTAATCATGCCTACATCTCTAGAGATAATACTTTTAGATCTTTATTTTCTCCCCCTTTTCCCCCACTTCATGCCATTAGCCCAGGTTCATATGCTAAATAGATTGTCTTCTGCATGGGGCCTGACTCCAGTAACCTCATAACTCTACTGCTTCTCCCTAAATAATATTAATGATAAACATTATTATTAGCATTGATTAAAGCAGCATAGTACATGATAGTTTACAAAGCACTTGCCAAAATCCTGTTCTTCCAAGAAGGCAGTTAAAGAAAAGGAATTAGTAACCCTTAAAAGTGGGTATAAAACAATTATTTCTGCTTTTCAGTTAATTGTCAGAATCAAAGAAGAATTTCAAGCTTTTTGATTCCTGATTCCACGTTTTTTTCCCCACTGCACCACACTATTTTTCTCTAAATGCTATAACTGAGGCTTCAAAATACATGAAGCAAAAAGAGGCAGAACTAAAGGAAGGGGATAAACAAAAATATAATCATAGTTGGAGATTTTAATAATGTTCTATCAGTAACTAACTCACTAGACCAAAAAAAAAAAAAAAAATCACTAAGGATATAGAAGAGTTGAATACCACAATGAAACAATTTGATATAATATTGACATTTCTAGAACATCACACCTACAGCTGAAGAATATAATTTTTAAGTGCCCATGGAAGATCCAGTATGATAGAACATATGCTAGGCCATAAATCAGATCTCAGTAAATTTTAAAATATTGAAATCTTACAGAATGTGTTCTCTGACTATAATGGAATTAAATTAGAAGTCAATAATAAGATAGCTAGAAAATATTTGCAAGTTAAATAATTCTTCTAAGTAATCAATGCATCAAACGAAATCAGAAGGGAAATTAAAAATATTTTGAATTGAATTATGCTAAAAATACAACAATAAAGTTTGTGGGATGCAGCTAAAGCATACTTAGAAGGAAACTTACAACTTTAAATGTTTATATTACACACAAAAAAATTTGAAATCAGTGATCTAAGTTTCCATTTTAAAATCTGGAAAAAGAAGAGCAAAGTAAACCCAGAAGAGCAAAGTTAAAGGAAAGAAATTATTTAAAAAATAAATAAGCAAAAATTAATGTAATAGGCATTAGACAAACAGTGGAGAAAACTGATAAAGCCAAAAGTTGGTTATTTGAAAGGTTTAATTAAAATTGATAAACTCCTAGAAAAAAAGAAAATAAATTATCAATATCAGGGAGAAAAAGGGATTATCACTACAGATCCTGTAGACATTGAAAGGATAATAAGACAATAGTATAAAAAAATGTAATAGTAATAAATTCAACAGCTTAGATGAAATGGACATAATTGAAACTCCATTAGAAATGATTACTTTTGAATCTTTGGCGTGGAGCTCTCTCTGTTGGTGACCAAATGGAATCACTGTCTTCCTGCCTCCCTAGCTCCTATATTCCAGGTGGTGATGTTTCTAAAAACTATCCTAGAGCTCTCCCTGCTCTTATTTACCTCAAAGCATGGGTTTTCTATTTGTAATAATACTTTCTTGTTCTAGAAGAAAAAGCTAGCCATTTACTGATCCTTTAAGGATCCCTAAATTCTGTCAAGAGGAAATCCTTTTTCTTTCCCATCTCCCTTTTTGCCCCTAGCATAGAGAGAGTGGGATCATATAGGGGGGCCAGGGGAGAATCCTGAAGACTCACCTGGATTATCTGTTTTCTCTTAGACACCTTGGTTTTGGGACACCCGACAGTGCTGGCATAGCTATCCACATCAGGTAGGATCTGAGCCCTTGCAAGACAGGGGCCTTACGTGTGTATGTAAGTTGGGGTGGGGATGAGTGCAGCCTCAGGTCAGATGGCATATTGGTATTTTTGAGGGGTAAGGGGCTGAGTCTCTTTGAGTCGTATATTTGGGGAATCTATTTCTAGAGCCCCCATAGCTGTGAAATCCAGTGACCTTTTTATTCCAGTTCTCCATTATATTCACCCTAATTGGGCTGGAAAGAAAAGCAGTTTCCTGGCACTAAAGGAGGTGCTTTCTGGTTCAGGTGTCCCATTGGAATCAAGGGTGACTTGGAGTCCCCTTAAGAGCATGGTTCTAATCTATACTAGAAAAATGTTGGGGCTACTAACAGGGTGAAAAAAGGGAAGGCCTAAGTATATTTAATCCCCTAAAAAGCATTAATTACCAGAATTTTAGATACATTGATTTGATTATGCTATAGTATGTGTTAACCTTATCTGATCTCTAAAAGATGAAAGCTGAAGATATGTATGTGAAAGGGCAGAGGGAAGAGGTTTAAGTCTCCACACCAACCCAAAGTCTGTTAGCGCTTGCAAATCTTGGAAGATGATGGGGAGGAAAGATATCTAATAATTTTGGGTGTTGGTCCTCCAAGGCAGAGAAAGTTGCAGAGATGGAATGAATCTTTGACTAGCTGGTATTCTAACTACTACTTTCTCTCTTCCAGCCTCTCACAAGTGGACTTTATTACTATTATATCATGGAGTTGGCCTTCTATTGGTCTCTTATGTTTTCTCAGTTTACAGACATTAAAAGAAAGGTAAGGACATTGGCGCCCTCAGTTCCCTAACTTATTGCATCCTCCTTCCTAGCAGCTACCATTACTGCCATTGGGATGGATTCTCTGCCCTGATTGGGACCACGAAAGAGGGAGGAAGTAGGTTTCATGGGACTATTAGCTCTTTGTAATGTTCTCAGAAAGGAGTCTTGACTAATAATGAAGTATATTTGAAGCATTCAGGGACAGCCAGCATGAGAATAGTTAACCAGCTAAGAAGCATACCCATTTCCTTATTTTTCTCCAAGTTTCTTACATGTATAAATCTCAGGATACTAGTCAGAACGTAGGAATAGCAAGGCCTGATCTGACGAAAAGGCCTGAGTCCAGAAAAGTGAGATCTGGCTTTTGTTTGGCATTAGGGACCCTTGTTCTCTCTCTGTTCTTCCTTCTTGGTGACCCCATTTACTCAAAAAATTTCAACTGGAAGGCATTGTAGATGATTTCATTTACCCTTTTCTTGCTATTGTTCAGGAAACAGATTCAGAGAAGTAAGTTAATTTGCCCACATAGTGGCAAAGTTAGAAATGACTTTAAAGTTTTTTATAAGCAGACAGAAAGGGCAGAATCTTCACCTCTTACTGGTGTCCACCTGACATAATGTAGTTCCGGCAGCTCTAACCTAATCTGTTACTAACTTGTGGTTACCTTTGGTGAGGAAAACCAAGGTTAGCGTTTATGGGAATGGACAAACTAATCTGGATCGTTAGTTGTGTAACCTAGAAGCTTAATAATTCAGATGCCTTTCACTCTCCTATGGTCAGGTTCCCTTATTAAAATTTTATTTTAATAATGACACATATATAAGAAGGTTTGTAATATACATGTAGGTTCTAACATACTAGAATGTATACTTGTGAACCCATGCCCAGCTCAAGAACTAGAATATACCATTGTATCTGTCTCTGTGGAGAACATAGACTTTTCATCCTTGTTTCTTGGACCCAGATTCACCTGCCTTCTCCCACCCTCTGTCTCTCACTGGGCTGAGACGCATTTGTTAGCTACCATTTTCCCCCCAAAAAATAAGACCTAGCCAGACAATCAGCTCTAATGCATCTTTTGGAGCAAAAATTAATATAAGACCTGGTCTTATTTTGCTATAATATAAAGCCTGGTCTTACATAATATAAAATGCATTAGAGTTGATTGTCCGGCTAGGTCTTATTTTCGGGGAAGCACGGTATGTCTGATAACTGAGGTATTTAGAGATTTCTCCAGGTCTAACTTTGGCATTTGAACAAAGGTAATTAGAGCTTTAAATCTGAAAGCAGGAAATGCTTGCAGTAGGATGGATTGTTTGGCATTTCTCTGAAACTTTGGAGGAGTTTAGTTTTGCCCCTCTACAAACCTCCCTTTTCTGTTAGGTCCCTTTGGTTGAAATTTTTTTCAACAAAACACAAGAGTCTTAGAATCTCAAGGATATTTAAGGCTTGTATGTCTGACTACCACCTGGGAATTATTTCTAAGTGTTAGCTCAGACTCCATACTTTACATATTACAACTACCAAGGAAAATAGCACTTTTCTGTGCTTTGAGCTATATTAACATAGATTATGGGTCAGTCACTGATGTGACAAGTTTGGAGTCAAGTGGTAGCCAGGTCCCTAATGGAAAGTTCAAACAAAATGGGGCTTCTAAGGATGGGATAAGATCCTCAGAACAATGCAGGGCACTGAGTTGGCTGGCATCTCTATGACCTTGCTTCTACCTGCCTCTTCTATTTCCCTTCCTTCCCAGGACTTCCTGATAATGTTTGTGCATCACTTAGCTACCATTGGGCTCATCACCTTCTCCTACATCAACAACATGGTTCGCGTAGGAACTCTGGTCATGTGTCTACATGATGCCTCAGACTTCTTGCTGGAGGTAAGATCCCATCACCTCTCTCCTCATTATTCTCTTTCTTACCTTTTCTTCCTAGCTGAGAACTGGCTTTCTCCTCAATTCAATTTTTATCTTCCTTTCTCCAGGCAGCCAAGCTGGCCAATTATGCCAAGTATCAGCGTCTGTGTGACACCCTTTTTGTGATCTTCAGTGCTGTTTTTATGGTCACTCGTCTCGGAATCTATCCATTCTGGTAAGTGTTAGGGCTGTGGAGCTGTAGTAGATAAGTCCCTAATGATACCTGGTCAGTTTAGGGAACAGACCATTGAGAACCTTATAGTGCTGCATTTTCCGTGGCCTAACCTGACCCTTCATGGACTCACAGGACCTCGATTCCCTTGTATAATATTTCTGTTGAGGCAGGACTCAGAGCACCTAACTCACTTGGCTCTGGCTTTCCTGACTCATCTCTGAGGAACCGTCCTCATTTTATGCCTAAGTAATTCCTTTGCCGTCTTTTGTGCTGATACAGAATTCTCAGGCTCTTCTTGCTTGTTTTCCTGCTCTAAATTCTCTCCCCCATCCTAACACACACTCACACGTACACATATACACACACCTTCTGCAGTCACTACTTTATGGTCCAAAGTCAATGACTCTGTAGGTTGGAAATTCTCCTTAATCTGAGTGAATGAGCTACCAGTTATCCTATATGAGCCTGAGGATCGGAGTAATTCCTAGGATCATTATTAAAATTGCTGTCCCAGTGGTGTGAAACTGCATATTTGAAGCGATTAATGTGACTTAACTCCATCAGTTCCTAAGATTTATATATCTTCCAGTCTCTAAAGATAGAAAACTCCACAGGCCCCCTTTCTTTATTCTTTTCTCACTGGATGGATATCCCTGGCACGTCAACTGAAAGGGGGTATGGGGCGAAAGCACACAGTTTCTGCTTCTCAGGGAACTCAGCTTCATCCCTGTTTGCCTGACTTTGACTCTACAATCTGACCACGGGCCTCCGTCTTCTAGGATTCTGAACACGACCCTCTTTGAGAGCTGGGAGATGATCGGGCCCTACCCCTCCTGGTGGCTCTTCAATGGCCTCCTCCTGATCCTGCAGGTTCTGCATATCATCTGGTCCTACCTAATTGCGCGAATTGCTTTCAAAGCCTTGATCCGAGGAAAGGTGAGGATGAAAACTGGCTTCTTTCTTTGGGGCTGGGTAGAAGGATGGGTGTTACTCAGTAGACCTTCTCTCTCGATCCAGCCTGGTGAGCCCCATCTACACAAGCAGACCAAGCAAAAAGCCTCGGGCTCCAGAGTTTCCGCCTTTTCTATGAGTGTTTAGCCTTCTAAGACATGACTTAGATGCAAGAGGAAGGATCTGCCTTCTTCCTGTCCTAGGAATAACCATTATTAAATAACGAACGGTATTAAATTTTAGAGATGGCCTCAGCCATTTCCTACCCCTGTCTACTTCAGTGGATTTGTATTTTTATTTTTCAGCTGGGGAGCCTTTTTTTCAAAGGAAGTCATATGCAGAGCTCCAAGATACAAACTATATAAAAGCAGAGATTGCCTAGGGAGTGGTTTTAGTTCACAAGCCACCCCAAGATGACCATACTGTGATGTTCAAGGTGTGGCTTATGGAAGGGACTAAGTACTGGCTTCACCCAACTGTTGTATGAGGCAAGGGTCCGAAGTGAGATGGATACTTAGGGTTTCAAATACCCATCTTATGCCCAGAGGCCACAAGTACAAAGAAAGGTGTCATTGAATGATAAAATTCATAAGTGAATCCAAGTTCTGAAGCAGCCAAGCTTTCATTAGCCCAAGGGCTGGGGATTCAGCCTTCAGTAATACAGAACCAAGGGGACGGGCTCTGCTGAGGGACACACTCAAGGACCGAAGGAAGAACTATATATGACTTCTTATGTCACTGTTCCTTATAGCTGTAGTTGGTTACAGAACTTGCTCAGTGTGCTTATGCTTCTTGCTGTAGCTACTGGACATCTCTCTTCTCCCCTGCTTTTCTTTCCTGACCAGGTGACTTATCCAGGAAGGATTAGACCCAGACTCTGTACTCTCCACTCTTTTCTCACCTCCTTCCTTTTTTCTATACCTGGCGGGAGCTGGACAGTTTCATCTTTTGCATGTAAGTGTATCTGTGCTTCTAGTCTTCAGTGAAGCATGTCTGTCTGGACGTGTTTCTCTTCCTCCTGCTTTCCTTTCTGTTTCCCGTGTTGTCTGAGAGTATGCCCCCTCTGCTGACCTTGTGGAGCCATTGTTGACTGGAGCTCAGGTTGCCAGATTCTTTTTCCTAGATGGAGGCAAAAATAGAGTCTATTCTTTTTTTTCCTTTCTGTTTTTCTTTCCTTTCTCCACCCCACCCCCCCTTTTTTGAGCCTCCCTTTTTCCTCAAATCCAAACACACTCTGCTCTCTGGTGGAAATTTCCTAAAGATCAGGCAATCAGTTATCTGGGTTCAGAGGTCAACAGCTATTATAAACCATCGAATCTTAGAGCTAACCAAAGCAAGTCACGCCAAGATGACCCACTTGGCAACAACAGTTTTAGTTTTGTTTCCTTCCCACACCCTTCTCTCCTTTACTCATTTATGTTTAAAACAGCACACATTTATTATCCTTCAGTTCCGGAGGTCAGAAGTCTGACATAGTCTCACTGGGTTTCTCTCTTTTACTTTTATGGTTCATGGTAAAGAATTTTAAATACTTTGCTTGATACGCAGAATAGTTTAGATTTGAAAACACTGCTCTAATCCAATATCTTCATTTGAAAATACAAAACAACAAAGCTGACATTAAGCAGTAAAGATTCAGATGGTAGCATGCTTGGGACTCGGACCCTTCTTCCCAGTTGCCAATCTGCTTGTCACCATGTTGGTCTTGGGGAATGCCAAAGCTGCACGGGAGAAGTGATTGCCACCCCCTTCTTTCTTCCGCCTCCCCGCCCCCACTCCGGTTCAAGCCGTAGTTTCTCCGTCTAGTTGTGTAGGACACAGCTCCCTGGCCCCTGCTGGTATTGTGAGCCTTGCGCTGTCCCGGTTGAGGCAGTTGGTTGCCGGTTGTCAGTGAGTTGGCCGCTCACGGCAGCTCTTGCTGGCTCCCGGCCGCTCATGCTGACCACTGGCTGCTCATGACAACACACAGTAGCCTGCGGCAGCCCACAGCAGCTCACGCCAACCTCTGGCTGCTCACGGCAGCCCAGCTCCAGGGAGAGCTGTTGTTCACAGTCTTAGCTGTAGAGGACGCAGCTCACTGGCCCATGTGGGAATCGAACCAGGGACCTGGGTGTTAGGAGCACAGCGCTCCAACCACATGAGCCACCAGGCCATCCCAGAAGTGATCTTACTACTGGGAAAAGGAGAAGATTGGAGAAACAGTTTCATAGGGTATTGATAGTTGAGTCCACGAAGAGTAGAACTACTGAAAAAGGCCCAGCATGGTTTAGCTTTGGGGACAGCAAAACTCAGGATAACCAACATGAGTAACTGCAGTGATCACAACCACAGAAGATAGACGCAATGATGACAACCATATGTATTATTTATGTTGGCCTTTTCTATTTTATGAGGTGGAAGAGGAGAAAGGGTGTCTGGAGTTTCCCTCAAACCTAAATCAGGACTCAGTGAATGATTTCAGCTCTCCTAGACTGGTCCTGAAAGATACCTATCCCGACCAGAGAAGCTCCTTATTTCATAGAAAACAGAATCAGAGATGATAGAGAAACCCAGGAAGCAGGCAAAGGATATTCACAGCAGGAGCCTTGGTCAGGTGCCACCAGGAAGTAGGCCAGATTGGGAACAGCGCCCAAACATGGGCTCTGTGGGCTTAGTCTGTCTTACGATTCCAAAAAGGTATCTTCATCTTTCCTGCCTTTGGTCCCATCCCACCCAGGTGACTAAGGATGATCGCAGTGATGTGGAGAGCAGCTCAGAGGAAGAAGATGTGACCACCAACACAAAAAGCCCCTGTGGCAACAGCTCCAGCAATGGTGCCAATCGGGTGAATGGTCACATGGGAGGCAGCTACTGGGCTGAAGAGTAAGATGGTTGGTATGGGGACCTCAGCAAGCACGGACTTATAAGGCCACTGGCAACCTACTCCTCTTGGGCCTCCCCACATCTACACTCCGGTGACTAGGGGTCTGCAGGGCAGTGAGGAGAATCAAAGAAGAAAATATTTTCACTTTTTTAAAAACTCTGCCATTTTGTATTTAATAGCCCCTAGGTTTTTTTTCAATAATATTATTTGCGCTCTGTGTTTGTGTGTGTGCGTGTGCATGTGCATTTGTGCATATGCCTGAGTTTCATTGCCTGGGCACAATTCTGGACTGCGGCCACTAGGCCTTGTCTGGTCCCCTTTGAACCCACCTCAACCCCAGATCTGGTTGCATCTTGAATTATGCTGCCTCTGGACTGTCCCCTCCCTTGTTGCCCATGGCTCTTAAGGCTCTGGCCATCGGAATGGAGCATCCAAGTTCAGCTACAGGTTTCTGCACTGTTCCTCCTGCGGAGCTGGAATGTTTCACGTGAACATGTGTAGATGGATGGCCAGGATTGCTGTGACCCCTAGCTAGACCCGCTTCCTACCACCTGCTCTTTACTCAATGGTACGCAGGGAGTGGTGGGTGGGAGAGGGTGAGCTGAGGGCCAGAGGAGGACAACAGCCACTGGGTGAGCTGTTAACAGTTTATACTTTTGTTTACTCTTCTGTGATTAAAAGTGCTTCAGCCCTCCCCTGCTGTCTCAGCCTCTCAGTGACTCTATATCCCCAATTCCCTGAATCCATAAGCTAATTAAGAATTGTTTTAAGGTCTGTTTTTAGAGACCCTGGGACACCAGTATTTTCCCTTCTGTGCATGCTGGGAAGAGAGTGCCTACATTTTAGGACTTTATGTTTTAAGAAAAAATAAATATATATATAGTGGTTACAAGAAAAAATACTGAGCAGATAAAAGCATGTATATCACCAAACCAACAAAGGCTTTGGTTGAAGAGCTAAGACACCTTTAGTTAGATACCTGTATTTCCCATCTTATTGAATACAGAGACTGCAGTTGACAATTTAAGATTGCGATAAATGAGTCTGAACAGATGTTTTCCCTTTTAGTTAGCCAATGGAGAAACAGTCTTCCTAATCCAGATTTTTCTCTAGTTGAAGTCTTGGCAAAATTACCAGTAGTACTATTCATCTCTCAGGATAGTTTTCCATTTAGTGAATACTCATGTTATCAAATATTTCCAGATGCTCTTGTGTACATTAAGACAATAGGGGTACTTCAATGTCAGGGAGATGGATGAAAATAGAAAGAAATAGGTTATTGTTTTAAGAATCAGACATTCACTTGATGTTCACTGACATTATTAGGATATTGACCCCTACTAAACTTACCTTACTGAGTGACTGGAGTTTAAAAAGACTTACTATGAAGTATAGGAAAATAAAGTTTTTTAAAAAAAATCTTACGTAGTTATTTAGTCAGAGATCATCAGGAAGACTAAAAAAGACTAAGGTCTTACATTTAGTTCCTCAACTTGCCATATTGTTAAGTAGACTAGTAATTGTAAAATATGAATGAAATACTTTTGAAAGTCAGACAAGATATGTTTTTTCCCTTCTGAAATTTGAGCAATTGCTTTATAAATACAATCTGGCTTAGTTGGCCCAGTTAACCTGACAAAAGATTCAACCAAGTGGTATGATAAAAATAATCATAGCTAACACATAGCTCTTTATCCCATGCCAGGCACCGTAAGAAGTTCTTTACATATAAAATTGAAGCAAAAACAGGTTAACTTGCCTAAGGTCAAACAGCTAGTAATGAGTTAAACCCAATGTCTCTGTTCTTAACCACTGTACCTCTTCCCGAGACTTCATAATGAGGAAGAGTAGATGAAGAAACATCTAGCGTAGACTTTTTAGAGTTGGCACGGAATGAGTGAGTTGAGATTAGGGTCAATTACAGGGATAGGGCCTTGCTCTGAAAAAACTACATGCATATAGTTGGAGTGGGAGGTGCGAGAAAGGGTGCTAAGGCATTTGCATACTGAAATCGTGTTATCAGTGCAGCAAGACTGTCATAAGGTCAGTTTTATAGATGGCCTGGGAAGGTTTCATGCCTGAGAGGAAGGACCCAAATCAGTAGAGAGCAAGTTAGATGCAGACGCACATCATCCCTACCAGAGAACTAGGAATATTTGTAAGAAGCAAGGAATATAAAGGGGTTGTAACTTTACTATTTATTGAAAAAAAAACTTATGTTTGTGTAATGCTTTACTGCTTAAAAAATGATATCACATACATCAAAAAGTGAACTTCAGGGGCCGGCCCGGTGGTTCAGACGGTTAGAGCTCCATGCTCCTAACGCCAAAGGCTGCCGGTTCAAGTCCCACATGGGCCAGTGGGCTCTCAACCACAAGGTTGCCAGTTCAATTCTTTGAGTCCCGCAAGGGATGGTGGGCTGCGCCCCCTGCAACTAGCAACGGAAACGACCTGGAGCTGAGCGGCGCCCTCCACAACTAAGACTGAAAGGACAACAAACTCGACTTGAAAAAAAGTCCTGGAAGTACACACTGTTCTCCAATAAAAAGTCCTGTTCCCCTTCCCCAATAAAATCTTTAAAAAAAAAAAAAAAAAGTGAACTTCAGAACAGGGATTATTATTCCCATTCCATAAATTAGTGTTCTGACTGTCTATTAGTATGTAACTACCATAAAATGTAGTGGCTTAAAAGAATTTATTGTCTCTCATGGTTTGGTTGTTTGAGCTCAGCTGGAGATATATCTTGAGGTTGCAGTCAGATGAGAGCTGGGAATGGAGTGATTTGAAGACTCAAGATGATTTACTATGTGTAAGATGATTTACTATCCTGGCTAGAAGTTGGTGCTGGCTGTTCCCTAAGTCAGGGCTGTCAGCTAAGGTACCTGCACATATCCTGTTTCCCTGAAAGTAAGACCTAGCCGAAGAGTCAGCTCTAATGTGTTTTGGAGCAAAAATTAATATAAGACCTGGTATTATACTATATTATATTATACTTTATTATACTATACTATACTTACATTATACTATACTTATATTACATTCTATTAATATTCCCAGTCTTATAGTAAAATAAGACCAGGTCTTATATTAATTTTTGCTCCAAAAGATGCATTAGAGCTGATTGTCCGCTAGGTCTTATTTTCGGGAAACACGGTAACCTCTCTGTGTCTTGGGCTTTGCACAAGTGGTTGTGTTCCAAGAGGCAGGAAGCAGAAGTTGCTAGGCCATTTAAGAGTGTCGTCTAGAACAGGCACACATCCCTTCCACTGTATTCTGTTGATCAAAGTAGTCACAAGGACGACCTAGATTCAGGGGGGTGGTGAGATAGACTCTACCTCTTGATGAGGGAATGGCAAGGTCACTGCAGAAGAGCATGTGGAATGGGAGATACGGTTGCATTCATCTGAAAAATTCAATCTGCCACAATAAGGAAACCGAGTCTCGAAAATTGTTTAAAAAACACAAACGTCTTAGATTGTTCTTCATGTATAATGAGATCTCACGTCACAATCTTAAAAATATCATATGAATTTAGTTAGTGGGTTATGATAATATGGTGAAACATTATCCGTGTGGGAAGCTATTTTCAGTTCAATAAAACATTAAGTACCTACTTTATCATAGGCACTGTGGCAGAAGCTGGGGACACAAAGATGAAGAAGATCTGGCTTTACCCCAAAGAGCACACACCCCAGTACAAGGGGGGAAAGGCAATACAATGCGGTAAGAACTATTTTAAATTTTTCAAGAAAACGTGAAAGTGGCACTGGGCCATTAAAGATAAGTAGAATTTTGCCTGGAAAACAGGAATGGAGGTATGTTTAGAACACGTGAGAATATATAAAAGATAGTTCTGGCTTAATGCAGACTAACCTGAGAAAACATCTAGAAATGATGGGTAAAGCTTTTTAATGCATAGCTGAGCTTCCGAGAAAGGATTACAAAAGCCGCAAAGAAAGGAATTGAAAGCCAAAGCAAAAGGCAAGCAGCTGATGCAATTACTGGAAAGGCACACATAACTGAAGGACTTGGGTTTTATACTGACATCAAGAGACAAGACTAGCCCCATGCAGGAAGCTGGAACTGAGACCTCCAGTTAAAGCTCAGACACTGAAAGACCAACAGCCTTAGTGAAAGGAAGAAAACTCTCAAAAATTCACCCAGTTGGCCAAAGGAGAAAGCAAGCAAGTTTAAATGCTTGGGCTTGTGGAATCAGGAGACAGAATTTTCTCAAATTCTGGCCAAACACTTCATGTGAATTTGAGAACCTCAGCGTACACTTCCTGTGTGGTCTGGGAAACATCTTGACCCCCACCTCACCCCCAGGTAAAAACTTGCATGAATACTGGTCTCAGATCGGTTATCCATGGGACTGCTCTGGAGAGACGTGTACACAGTGATGCAGACGATGTGGGATTCTTACACCGTCACCACGCTGCTGCACCCCAAATAAAAAAGCTCCGAAAGATTATCTCAGTCAAAACTGCAATACATACAACTAATAAAATACTAGTATCCAGAATATATATAATGAAGAACAACAAAGACAACCCAATAGCAAGAAAAAAGAAGGGGCGTATGGGGAGCAAAGGATATGAATAGGCAATTCCTAAAGGATGAACATGCTAATGCATAATCAACAAAAAGGTGCTCACCCTTACTGGAAATCAATGATGTAAATTGAAAAGAAACCACGTCACACCAACAGAACATGGAAGTATTGCTGGTGAGAGTGAAATTGACATAACCACTTTGGAAAAGCAACAATAAATAACTAGGAAAGCTAAATACTAATAATTCCTCTTTTGAAGAAACTAGCCCAAGAAGCATGGGCCCAAGAAAATGTACAAGAATGCTCACTGCATTACTATTTATAAGAGGTAAAAAGGTGGAAATGACCCATTCGTTGATGTATGTGTGTGCATACACAATTGTAGGCTCACATACATATGTATTTAAAATAAAGTTTTTTTAAAAAGATTTATTATAGGGAACTGGCTCACATGGTTATGGAGGCTGAGAAACCCTAGGATCTGCAGTCAGTAAGCTGGAGACCCAGGAGAGCTGAATGTGTAGTTCCGAGTCCATAGGCCTGACAAGCAGGAGAGCTGATGGTGTTAAGTGCAGTCTGAGTCTGGAGGCAGAGGAAGACCACAGTCTCCCAGGTTGAAGACAGTCAAGTGGAGAGAGAATTTTCTGTTCTATTCAGGCTGTCAGTGGATTGGATGAGGCCCAACCACATTGGGGCGGGCCATCTGCTTTATTCCATCTACAGATTCAAATGTTAATCTCATCCGCAACCACCCTCACAGATGCACCAGGAATACTGTTTAACCACTAATCTGGGCACTCAGTAGCCCAGGCAAGTTAACACAAAATTAACCAGCACAGTGTGTAAGTATCAGAAACATAATGTTGAGTGAAAAAGGCAAGTTGCAAATGACTATGTCTCGTTTGATGGAATTAACATTACTTTCTTAACCCCAAAATAATATTAAGGGTCCTTCTATAGCAAAAGCACAGAAACACAGCTACTGAAGGATGTGTTTATATCTGTGAGGATGGAGGATGTGAGATGAGTTTATTTTTGGTGCCCTCCAATAAATTTGGAATAATTCATAATTTTTATTTTTTTTAACATAAAAAGTACCTGACACTTCCAGGGAATTGTAATCTGTTGGAGTTTGATCGAACTGGCAGGAGATGAGAGTAAGAAGATGGTTTGGGGCCAGATTGTGAAGAATCTTGACTATGATGCAGAAGAGTTAAAGTTTAGATGGTCGTGGGAGCCCCCAAAGGTTTAAAGCAGCAAAATTAGTCTCATAAAATCTGTCGTAGAGAGGATTATCCTAGGACTTGGGACTTGATCATAGAACAGGTACAGGAAATGGCTTTATAAAGGGCCTATGAACTGGCATAGGCCAATACATAGTAGTTACATACTAAGGACACATACTAAGGTCGTCTGTACCACTGTCACCTCAGCCATCTGCATATAGTTGCTTTTCTTCTAGTTTTGTAAGGTCTCTCTTCTAGGGCAGGCCTCACCAAGAGTTTAACCACAGCCCTAGTAGGCCGATAAAAAAAAGCAGAGGAGCCTTTTTTCAATTCATTGAGATTTTGCTTCCTGGCAATTGTCAGTTTAGCTCAAATAAACTCATAAAAATTCTCAAAAAAAAAAAAGAAAAACAGATTTGGGATCTGCCTTCACTCAAAGTGACTGCTCTCTGAAAGCCATTTAGGAAACAATACTAAACTTTTTATCAGCAACATGGCTCTACTAAGAGATTTATTTGATGTTTATTAGAAACTATACGACTTGAACTTGTGGGTTTTTTTTTTTTTTAGCCCAATTAGACTTTGTCTTTTAATGGGGAAATTCAGTTAGATATTTTGTGTAATAACCAAATGAACTTGATTATGTTCATTTTAATTTGACAGCAAATTTGTCTATTCATTATATACAGTTCATGCTAAGGAAATGCTGAACAACGGCTTGAGTTTAGGTTTTGACAAGCTGTATTTGAAATGACAGTAGGCGCTACAAGTGAAAATGACTGTTAAGACCATTGAGGTAGGAGTGTACTGGAACCTAGGCCAGGAGACAAGACTGGACAGGTACACACGGGCATTATCTGCTCTGTTAGTCAGAGTTCTCCAGAGAAACAGAACCAGTAAGTTAGACAGGGAGCGAGAATGAGTGATTTATTTTAAGGAATTGGCTCCCACATTGTAGGGATTAGCAAGTCTGAAATGTGTAAGAGCAGGTGGCAGGCTGGAAATTCAGGTAAGAGTTGATGTTGCAGTCCGCGATCTACAGGCTGGAAACAGGCAGGGTTTCTGTTAGTTTTGATGCAGAATTCCCTCTTTGGGAACTCTTCTAGGTCTTTGCTCATAAGGCCTTCAACTAACTGGGTGAGGCCCATTCACATTAACCTGCTTAATTAACTCCTCAGCTGATAAGTATTTGGTCTTCATCCCAGGTTTTTGGCAAAGAGCTTTTAAGACCTTTGCAATGTCCTGTGTTGTCATTTTGTATGCTAATGAGGTGACTCTGGTTGGTCCCCTGGATAGTTTCAGAATGAGACTTGGTTTCCAGAGGAACCAGACCAAGGCCTGACTAGAAGATTGGAATTTTCAGCCCCATCAGACCTCCAGGGAGGGGAGAGCGGCTAAGGATTGAGCTAATCACCTGTGGCCAATAATTTAATCAATCATGCTTATGTAATAGAACCTCCATAAAAACCCTGAAAATGGGGTTTGGAGAGCTTCAGGGTTGAATATATTGAGTTGCTGATAGGGTGATGTGCCCTGTACCTTGCCCTATTGCATCTCTTCCATTCGGCTGTTCCTGAGTGGTATCCTTTATAACCAGTACTAGTAAATAAAGTGTTTCCCTGAGTTCAATTCTGTGAGCCATTATGGCAAATTATCAAACCTAAGGAGGCTGTAGGCACCAATTTGCAGCCAACTCAGGCAGGAATGTGGGTAACCTAGGAACCCACTACTAGTGATAGTCATCTGAAGTAGGGGGCCGTCTTGTGGGACTGGCCCTTAACCTGTGGCGTTAGCACTAACCCTGGGTAGCCAGTGGCGGAATTGTAGAACACTCGGTGTCCAGAGTTGAGAATTGCTGGGTGTGGGAAAAGCTTGCACATTTGATATCTGAAGTGTTTTGAGTAGCAGAAAGTTTTCATTTATGACTCCTTTAACCTCTGCCCTCCTCTACCTCACCTCACCCCCCAATATAACTAATATTGTAAGTTTGGTGTGTCCTTTCAATCCATTTTTATACACTTTTTAAAGTTTTACAATCACACATGTATCCATAACAACAGTATGGTTTTCTCCACGTTTGTGAGTCTCCTCTATCCTATGCAATTTCTCACATATACACTGATACGTTTCTTTGTCTACCCCTGCACTAATACCCCAACATTTAGATTACTTTAGCTTTCTACTATATCTTGATATCTGGTAGGCTCAACCCATCTTCTTTGTTTCTTTTCAAAATTGTCTTAGTTACTTGTGTTTTTGAAGGTTTTTTTTAAGAGGAAAAGTATTATCTTTTTTTAAAAAGATTTTATTGGGGAACAGTGTGTACTTCCAGGACTTTTTTCCATTTAAGTTGTTGTCCTTTCATTCTTAGTTGTGGAGGGTGCAGCTTCGCAGCTTAGCTCCAGGACCAGTTGCGGTTGTGGTTGCTAGTTGCAGGGGGTGCTGCCCACCATCCCTTGCGGGACTCAAGGAATTGAACTGGCAACCTTGTGGTTGAGAGCCCACTGGCCCATGTGGGAATCGAACCGGCAGCCTTTGGAGTTAGGAACACGGAGCTCCAACCGCCTGAGCCACTGGGCCGGCCCCAAAAAGTACTATCTTGTACAGACACTTAGCCCAGCATGGGAGGGTGAAGGGTCACAGAAATCTTTTTGGAAAAAGGGAGAAGGGGGTAGAGAGGATGTTCTATCAGACAGAAAACATGAACACGTGTGAAAACAAAAAACAGTATGTAACCCTCCAGGCATTTTCCTATTCCTGGAACGTAAGATGGGCCAGGTCTTCAGGACCTCGTATGCCACACTAAGGGGTCTTGGACTTGACTCTATAGGCCCTAGATTCTTAACCTATTGTCTATGGTTGGGCTTCAGAGGGGATCTAAAACAGGGGAGTGCCACATCAAATTTGGTCCACATAGATGTCTCTGAAAGCCACACAGCGAATAAATCTGATGAGGTGAAGCCTGGACGAAGACCACTAATAGCCTTCTACAAAAGTATAAGCAAGAAACAAGGGAAAAACTGACTGCATGATGTTTAAGTGGGAACAATTAGTAAAGACAACTGCTTGGTGGGGAGGACAGGGAATAATCTAATCTCCCATATTTATGACTTGGATGATAGTGCCATTAACTAAAATAGGGGAAACACATGAGTAGGTTCTGGATAGTTTAGAAAACTGGCAGTCAAGGCCCCTCTGTGGTCCACAACCTATCTAAGTAAACAGAAACACCAAGACAGAGACAGGGCAAAATATTTAATGTCTGTAGGTGTGCCTTCCCCCCACTCCTGTTATGATGTGACAGCCTCCCCAAACTGGCAGTTCCAGAGAAAACACGGGCACTTTTTCTCAGCAGGGTTGGAAAACCATGAAGGCCCTAGTTCTCTTGACTGGGATATGATTGTAGGCGAGGTCTTTCCACCACAATGCCTCAGGCCTCTCTGGTCAGGAAAAAAGCCCCAGTTCTACAGGACTCCTGAGGTCTTCTGTTCTTCTGCAGCCTGGCGCCGGGAGCTGCGCCGCTGGAAATAGCGGTAGGCTCGGACACTGCAGAGGTAGCCCCCATACACAGTGAGCAGCATCATGGAGGCGGAGAAGGTCTTGTAGCCAATGTCAGCTAGTTGCTTGCCAGTAGGCATGTTGTCCCCTACAAAAACAGAGTGGATTTAGACCTGAGGAAACACCTCATCTGCCCAGCCCACTTCCCTGTTTAAGGCCATTCCATAACTTCTGCATCCTGCTTAGTCTATGTACACTCTGTTCTGCATGGCCCCTCCACATATGCCGAGTCTCATACCGAAAGACAATGTGTGGGAATTATGCTAAGATTCAAAAGGGCAAATAAAGTCTGCATACGAGCCACAGAAACACAGCTGGAATCAGGTGCAGCGAATGACCTCATAGCTAACACCTGGCCCTCCATGTTTGTGGATGTTTGTGGAAAGAAGTGACTGATAGGACCGCCCAGAAATGTTAACTGGTACACGACTTTAAGCTTGCATCCAGTTTTTCTGGCTAGTAGGAGGTAGCCAGGGATTAAACATTAGCAGTAAATTATTCTCTGTAGGAGGATCAAATGGGAACCTTCTAGGCAATATCCAATTTATTTTCCCATAAAAACAATCTTATTCATGGTGGTTAGGTTCCCAGGTTTGCCCTCAAGCACCTGTTAAAGCCATAATATACCTGAAATAGTGCCAACAGTACCTTTATATTGTTTCAATTATACTTAACCCCTATAGCATTAACTCTAAGTTCCAAACACAACACCAAGAACCTATCCCAAGGGCTAAAAAGGAATTTACTGAGTCTCCAGCAAATTGTTAACTGAGATTTGCATGCACTATATTACATCTAAATTTAACTATTCCCTGGATATTCTCAGGGAGTAAGAGAAAGTTTAGCAATGACAATCTCTAATCCTGAACAAAATGTTCCTCAAATTGGGACTATGAATGTGTTCTTAGACTCCTGTCCATTGAGGGAACTGAAATTAAAAGACTGAAATTAGTAGAAAACAGGTTTCTTAAAAGTCAAGAATTTGGTGCCTGACCACTGCACTGCACACCTGAAGCTGAAGCTGAATAATATTGAATGTCAACTATAATTTAATATATATATAGTCACGGGACATGGAGTACAGCATAGGGAATAGTGTCAATGGAATTGTAACAGCTACATACGATGTCAGAGGAGCAATAGATTGGGGGAGGAGGGTCATCACTTTGTGAGGGGAGAAATGTCTAACTATTACATTGTTTTGTACACCTGAAACTACTACTACTACTACTACTAATAATAATAATAAAAGGTCAAGAATTTGGAAGAGGACAAGCGCAGCATTAGCTGGCTCAAAGGGTCGGGATTAGCTGGCTTAGAGAGTTGGGGGTAGGGTGAGACATAAATGCTTCTCCAAATGAGTGCTATGGGCTGGACATTGCTTTTGAGCCAGTCCTTGAGGGTGGACCCCAAGCTGAGATGAGGCATAACTTCCTTGAATTATAATTTCAAGTGACTATGCAACGTGACTTTAAATAAGGTCAGAGGAAGAAAACCAAATGGCACAGGTTCAAGATGAGAAAGAGTTGTGTTCCGCTTATCTGAGGTCTGAAAGGACCCCAAGCTATGAGACACTGAAGGAAACGTGTACACACACACACACACACACACACACACACACACACACAGCAGGATACTAAGGTAGTAAGCAAGCTCCCCCCAATGAGACTTGCAGACCTTCAACCTCCCCTTCACGTCTTTCTCCTATCTTCCATTGCCCTGGCCAGATGCTAACCAGTTTTAGGATCACCTCTTCGAGGGCTGAAGGAGAAGCCTGGAAGTATTCACCAGTCAACAAAGAAACAGGATGGTGCAGAAGAGTGACTTGGCTAGAAAAGTAACAGAAGACTTTCTAATAGACATAATTTTTGTCTAGAACCTCATTTCCTTCTCTTTGTCTAATCTAACCTAAGATATTTCCTATTTTCAAATTACCAAAAACTCTTCACAGACCCTGAACTAAGGCAGGGCAGGAGCAAAGGAGAAGACAGATGCTCAAGCTCGAAGATGTATTAACTGAATGGATTAAGGCAAAGCTGAAAATATCTCCAAGGCAGCAAGTAAGGAAACTGTGGATTGGGATACTGTTAATAGAAATAAGAAACGAGAAGAAATAGGTGTGTGTCACTGGGGTGGTGATGGCATTATCAGTCAAGAGAATCACGAGTTGGGTTTGGGCACGTTAAAATTATGCTGCTCAACACAGCATGCACGTGACGATGTCTACCTGGCAGATGGATGTGTAAATCGGGCCAGAGACAGATCGAGGTAACAAATGACACCAAAGCAGAGGATAAGACCAGTGAGAGAGGCCAAGAGAACGCCAGTATGAGGGACCAAAACAATTAAGGAAAGAAGGCAGGTAGGAAATTCCAGAAACATCTGGGGGGCTTTTGCATTTAACACCCCCCCCTTCCTGGTTGAAAATCACTGCTGTGTCAAGTCACTGCCACTGGTGGAGGTGTGCTGTATCTTTCAGATGTGTTGGGCCAGAATGAAAATTGGGAACCACTACTACAAAGACTGGTCAGAAGGGATCAGTGGATGATAATGGGTGACTAGGTCACAGGTCAACGTAGCGTAGAAGTTAATGTGGTGCACTGAACTGAAACAGGCGTTAAGTATAAAGCGGATTCTTGGCCAGGGCCCCAGGGGGCCCATGAACCCTGACCCCCAAGGTCAGGGCTTCTGGAGCCAAAGCGTGGAGGGTCGAGACGCCCGGCTGGAGTTAAGGTTTGACTGAAACCTACGGCTGCACGGAGCTTGTTGGGCTAGAAGCAGTGCAAATCGCGGCTTGCGGTCCGCGGCGCAGGATAACCGGTGACCTCCAGGGCACCAAGGCCAGCCCGAAGCCCGGCGCATGAGAGGATGCCGTAAGCAAACGCCGGCCCAAGCAGGCGCGCCTCTGCGGCCAAGTGGCCCTTGCCCGGGCCCAGCAGACGGCGTACCTGGATGCTGCAGCTCCCTCCCGTCTAACCGAGGCCTCCGCAGGTAGCGTCTCGCAACCACAGTCTACACAACTTCTTAGCGCAGCCAGATGCAGCACCCACGACCTGGCACGTGAGGGTAGAAGCCCAGGAACAACCCTAGACGCAGAGACGCTATTGGTGAGCCACCCTTTCTCCTTCCCACTAGCACCGCTTACCCTCTAGGATTCGGTTCCCAAGGCGAGAGCGTGCACGGTGCGCCGGACAAGCGCAACTCCGCCCACAGCGCAACTCCGCCCACTGGAGCGCGAGCCAGCGCCCTCCGTAACTCCGGCTGGTTGCCTGAACTGCCGACTTCCGGGGCAATCACTACGCATCCTCAGACAAGACTTCCTCTCCGACGGGCCCGTTGAATTCTGGGGGTTGTAGTAATTCTTTGAGAGAGGGTCTTTGGCGACTCGGGCTGTGGAACCGGAACTTTTAGGATATTCAGTCACCGTACAAAAGACGATTTTTCTCTGACTCAGTCAGCCAGTCAATCCCCAGCCGACGGTGACGTCTCTGGTAGCTAGGTAGATTCTCTCAGGGTCAGCCCTCTGGAGGTGGACCGCGCGCCCCCTAGAGCCTGGATCTGCTCTCTTCCCTGTGGCCCCACTTTGGCCAAGCTCAGGTAGGAACTCGGCCTAGACCGCGGAGGATGCAGCAGGTCTGGCCATGACCACGGAGTGGGCATGAGGGATGTTTCTGTCCCATGTGTGACCACTCCGCTCGCAGGCGACGTGATAAAGCCCCAAAGAAGCTCCGGGAAGGAGGGAGGGGGGTACCACTTGGGGGAAGAGGGGGTGCGTTGGGGAGTGGGGAGTGACTGGGTTATGGAGGAGGGCTTTATTTTTTTTCCCTTTTTCCTGCCGCTTGAGTGAAAACATACACGCAATGATAAAACCACAGCGTACGCACTGCCACATGCACTGAAGCACCCTTCCCAACTCGTTTCTGGAAAAACGCTTTATTGGGTAGACAAGTAGGCCTGATTAGAAGGCCTCAAATTCAATTAACTGTGGAGTGAACAAAAGTAGGCAAAAGTGTTTGTCTAACAAGGTCGCAGCTGCAGCTGAGGGAAGGGAGCCGTCTTTCTGCCCACACTTTGACTTCCTGGATTCAGTCAGTGCTCCCCACCTGAGCCCAGCCAGATGTGGGGTGACTGTGCTCCTCACTCCCAGTGCCTGATCCAGGCAGCTCTGCCATTCGCTGGTAAGAAAATGAATTCTCAAAGGCTGGAGACTGAAAGGAGCCTGCCTCCCTGGTTTGCTCAGGATTACGGGAGGGTTAACTTAATGCTGGCCACAGCTACGATGTGCCAGGTGCTGCCACACAGGAAGCTGAGACCCTCAGCTGGAGGCACTGAGGCCCTCGGGGACTATTTATAAACCCAGGGCCCAGGCTGCTGACCTGTGACATTCCCCCACTGCCACCCCATCCTGGAGCAAGGCCCAGTCCTCTGCCTCCTCCCCTTCCTGTTCTTCCCTCACCCCGGGGGATAGAGTGGTTTTCATTTTTTTCCTCCTTGAGTTTCCCAGCTCTTGTGGGACTAATATATACCTCGTGACAAGGCCTTCAGATGACACAGGAGAGCTGGCCTTGGAATGTCAGGACCCGCCAACATGGGGACCTGCTCACCCTCCCTACCCCTGATCAGCCTTTGGGCCACTCTCGGGCTAATGGGTCTCTAGATACAGGCGCTGCTTAGCCTCACTGGCTGCTCTGCAGGCAGTTGAGAAATAGGTACAGGGTTTGGGAGAAGGAAAGGGGTGGAGCCAATCCTGGGGAGATAGCAGGAGGAGGGACCCAGCTAAAACCTCCTTCCCCCCTCCCCCGCAACACACTAGGGCTCCTAAGAAGGGAGGCAGGGTAAATACAAAGGTCACAGGGAGCTGAGCGATCTGAGCCTGCTATGAAAAGGTGTAGCTCTGTCAGCAGATTAAGTTCCTGCTCCCCAAAGAGGGTGCTGGCAGGGAGGGTAAGGGAAGGCTCCGAAAGGTCATGCACGGTGGGGAGGAGCTGGCCAAGAACTAGGAATGAGGAAATCCATGGGGAGAATAAAAGGCCCCGGGCCAGAGATGCCAGCTTGGCAGAAACTCTGGTGCCAGGGCAGCCAGGGGAGGTGGGGGAGGGAATGACCAGAGGTTTCTGAGGACGCAGATATTGCTAGGAGAAGCTGGGAGGGCAAGGGTGTCGAGATCTTTGTGTTTTGTTAACAAACACTGAGATCCATTAATGCTGTGTGGGGGCTGGCAGAGGTCAGAGCAAAGGTCCCTATGTCAGCTCAAAAGCCCAGACCCTCCCTGGCAGCCCTTACCTCATAGCTCTTTAGCTACTATTTAACTGGGCTTGGGGAAAGGATTCCTGTTCTGTGTGAGGCAGCAGTGGATAGCCCTTGTCTCGCCTCCCTCTCTCTCCACCGTCTGCTCCACCACACACACCCAGGCAGGCAGCACTGGGGCTTCCCCGAGGACAGGGAGAAAGCCCTACATCTGGAGAGGGACAGAGCATCTCCATTTCTGGTGAGATGTCGTGGCAAGAGGCTGCAGCGACTTGGTGGTTCAGGGTCTCCAGGCAGGTAGCTGGACCCCACAGCTTCCTGTCCTCCAGTGAAAAGCTGAGCAGAGGCTGCTCCGTGGGGAGTCCCGGAGATCCCCGTGGCCAGGTACCCAAGCTTCTGCCTGTTTCCACTGGGGTAAAGAAGCTGCCTGGCCTGGGCCACAGCCCCGCTCACATATGTTCTGGATGATTCTGCAGGCAGCGGATGAATTCCCCCACGGGCTGGCTCTCGTAGCATACCCTGTACACAGCCATGAACAGGGGGAACCTAGAACAGGGAAGGAGAGACCCAGCTCAGCCTCTTGATGTGCCCTCTACCCCCCACTCCCCATCTACCTCTGAACCTTCCACTTTCCTACTCTCCCGTCTTTGAGTTCAGACGGACTCTGGAGCTCTTAATTTCCAATTGCTGACAATTTGAACTTCCTAGCCCTGGGTTTTACGGTCAGGTTGTTAATTGCCTTGTTCCCTATCGTATTGAATTTGCTGGCATGATTCCCTGGCACTGTTTTATTCCAACTGGACAAGCCACTTTCTGAGCCTCAATATCATCACCTGTAAAATGGGGGCAATATAACAACATAGTAAAGAAGTGACCATGTATTCTGTGAAGGTGCTCAATAAATGCCAGTTTCTTTCTCATCCTCTTGCCCAGGCTGTTGCTTTACCAGGAAGCATTACCCTGACCTGCCATGAGCTGATTTTCTGAACCTGTTTCATACTCTCTTATTCCAGGATTCTTTCTCAGACCAACAGAGCTCTGCTCTGATCAGCCATCACCCCTACTGTCTTTGTGCTCCATGGAAAACAGCACCTTGAAGCAGAGACTGTCCTCCTCACACCTCAGCACTCAGGACAGTATTCAGGGGACAGGAGGTTGGCTTCGGGGGAGTCAGGTGAGCTCATTCCTGCTGCTCCAGAGCTCCCGCCCCCATAGCAGAGGACAGGAAGGAAGGGATAGAGGGAGGCCATGCAGAGGGGTCAAAGCAATGTGGTACAATGAGCATGAGACTGGAAGGAGCTCCCAAGACATGAGCTAGCTGGGGACAGTGGGCGTACCAGACTCTCCAAGCCCGTCTCTGTATCTGTTAACATAAGAGAACAGTTCCTCTCTGCCCACTTCACAGATTGAGGAGGGTTCAGGCAGATGATGAACAGGGAGAGAACTTCTGGCTGTGGTTCCCTCCACCCGTGAGGTGGTGGCAGACACTTACTTATCCACCAGGCCCTTGTGCTGGAGGATGCTGTGCAGCTCCCGGGCTGTCTGGGGCCCCTGCAGCTTCTGCCCATTCAGCATCTCTTTCTCCAGCTGCTCAATGGACTGTGAAGGAAAGAGGATGGGTGAATGGAAATGGGAGAGGAGGGTTGTCAGTGTGAGGTGGAGAGTCTGGGGCTCAGATGACAGGTGGGGGTCTTAGGAGGAAAGAAAGGCCGGGAATGGTCACAACAAACTTCATGTTTGTGCTCAAGCCAAGTTCCTCTATAGTGGCTCCTACAAGGCCCCCCCTCTGTTCTCCATTCTCCCCAGAGCCCACCTTTCCGGTGCGGGCGAAGGCCTCGGCCACCTTGCGGTTCCGCCCTCCGTAGCAGGTGGTGATGAGGTCAGCGACACCGCAGCTCTCCAGGAAGGTGGCAGAGGACACAGGGCCCCTGCAGAAGAGCTTGGCGAAGGCGATCATCTCCATGAGGCCCAGGCGGATCACTGCTGCCTTGGTATTGTCGCCGAAGCCCAGCCCATCGCAGAAGCCAGCTCCGACGGCCACCACGTTCTTTGGGGAGTGCAATCCCAGGTGAGAAGGGATCCCCCTCCTACAGGCCCACCCTCCTGGATCCCTCAGCACCTGCCTCCTGCTCCTTCCATCAGCCATGACAGGCCCACTGAATGAGTGACGTATAGTGGACGGGTTCCTCAGCTAGTCCTACCACTTGGTTTTCCCATCTGCAGTACCCCCTTCTTTTAGCCTGGGCTTGTGCTTCCTGGCTCCCCAACTCTGCTCCATATTCCATCCTTGAGGACATTTACTGAAAACCAGTCTTCTGCCAAGCTGGCCCTCCCATCCCCGACTATTCCTCATGTCCACCGTTCTGGCCATCCGTTTGTCTCGGGGTTCTGGATGTCTGGTCTCCCATTAGCCTGGGTGCTCCCCCAGGGCATCTCCTCTTCCCCTTGGACCAGCCCCTGAAGCCAAGGACAGGGAGGTCCCACAAGAGGCTATAGAGAGAAAGGAAGGAGCGGCTCCAATGTCTGATGGTGAATAACCATCAAGCCTGAATCGCTAAATGACCCTGCCCTTGCTCCTGCAGTTTCTCCTACGTGTATGGGACTTGGGGGCAACAGGAGCAACTGCGCGTGAGCGGGAACCTGAAGGACAGTAACCTCGGAGAGCTAAGCCCGGCCGTCCTCAGGACCGTCACCCCCCACCCCCAGAGCTGCCGTGCACCCCTCTCACCTTTAAGGCCCCACAGATCTCTACTGTGTCAACCTCTGGCACCACTGTGATGCGGAAATTCGGTGTCTGCATCAGCTCTTTCAGAAGCTGTCCCTGCGCCAAGTCCTTGCAGCCTAAAGTGGGGAGGGGCAAGGCTTCAAGGGGGGCTCTGGACTCCTTCCCACACCTGCCCTAAGCAGGACCTGTGACCTTCTGCCTGGGGGTGTCTCAGCCCTCCCTCCCCTCTGATGCTGGGGTCTCCTTCCTCTGTCTGCCTTAAGGGAGCTGGCTAAGTGGGGTGGGGGAGAGAGCGTGGGGAGGGGATGTAACTGGAGCTGCACTGGTATGGGGGGGCTCTCACCAATGGTTGTCTCACAGAACTTCTCATCAGCCACCTCGTTGGCAATGTTGGCCCCCATCAGCACACTCATGGGGATGCCCAGGTGCTCCCCAATCACTTCAGAGATGAGCTTCAGCCCGTTGGGGCCCTCGTCTACCCCCTGGGCACAGGATGGAGCTCAGGCCAGGTGCCCTTTATGCCCAACTGAGGGCTTCCCACCCAGAAATCCTGCCCCTTCCAAGTCCACTCTTCATCAGTGTCCCCAAAGGTCCTGTCCCATTCCAACCCAGCCACAGCTTGCCGTCAGGAGGGTAGATGGCAAGTGAAAATGAGTCCATCTGAAAACTCCTTCCACATACCCTCCACCGATCTACTTCTCCAAGGCAATGTATCCCCTCCACATGCCTGAACAATCTATTCCTGAGGACTCCAAACCAGCTGCCACCCCAGCCATTGCTCCAAACCAACTTCCCTTTTGCACTTCTCTAACCAGCCTGTTGCTCACACGCCCCAAGCATTCCTGGTCCACCTCCCAAACTCCCCATAACATCTGCCGACAAACCGATCTCTTGTCTGTTCTCCAATCAACGGCCCCCAGCATCTGACTGTTTCTCAGGCCTCTCCAAAGGCAACTCCTTCCCCCTCTCTAGAAAACTCCTGGCCTACCTTTGCCACTTTCTCTTCTCCTCACTTAGCCCACCCTGAGCCCCACAACAGATAGCTGCACCCCCACCCACATGAAGGTGTCCCTGGCACCTTAATGAGAGATATCCCAATGGCGTTTGCCTTCAGGTGGCCCTTGAGCTGGGCACAGATCTTGCTGATGAACTGATGGGGCACCACAAAGATCAGGATGTCAGCATCTGCTGTAGCCTGGACCACGTCCGGGACGGCCACCTGTGGGGCGACAAGTGCGCCTGGGCCTGGTGGGCTTCTGCCCCCATGCAGCCCCCACTGAGATCTAAAAGCCAAACAGTGAGGCAGGTGGGGAAAAAGGAAGGGCCATTTGGGGACTGAATCTGGAAGGGCTGAATTTGGAGGAATGACATTGTTCCTTCCCCTGAGCCATCACTCCCTCTCAGCTCCAGCCGTCCTGGGCTCTGGACTCCTGGAAACCTCCTCCAGCACTCTCCTAGCCCTTGGCTGGGGGACAGTTTGGGAGGCCAAAGGAGGCCTGGGCTTGGCAGAAGGAAGAGGCCAAGTAATTTCATCACTCTGCTCCTCAAGGGCCCTAACTAGGAAGGGAGAGCCCTAGTCCTCCTGCTATCTTCTCTGCTGTAGGAGCACGCCACATGGATTTGCCCAAAGACCTTAAGTCCAAGGAGCAGCTTCATTGCTAATAACCCAGTGAATGAGTAACAAGGTTAGAGCCTGAGGCAAACACCACCTGGACCCCAGTTCTGGGAGCCTGAGAACCTGCCTTTGGTTGCCATGGAAACCAACTTCCTTTCCCTCCCTTAAAAGCCTGGGAGCCCATAAATGGGTGAGTGGTGGGTATTTAGGTTTTCCTCAGGTCCAGTAAGTGCCCTTTGGAGGCTGTGCTTTAGAGTTCCGTGTCTGAATCAGCCCTCCGGAGACACTGCCCAAGTCCACATGGCACCTGCAGTGCCCCCCCCCCAGCACGAAGCACCCCTCCACTTCCCTCTCCCTTCCTTGCAGGTTACTGGGGCTTACCACGTTGGGGGGCAGCTTGTGCCCTGGCAGGTATTTGACATTCTCATGCTGTGTGTTGATGATCTCTGTCAGCTTTCTGCCCCCAACGTCTTCCTCAAACACCCACATGGTCACCCGTGGGTCAAAGCGTGCCAGCTGGGCTGCATTGCCACCCACGATCTTGGCGATGGCTGAGCCCCTGGCAGGAGGGGGAGCACAGAAAGTGGAGGAGTGGGGGCGTGCGGGAGGAATATTGGCAGGGGAGGGGCAGTGTTCCATCTCAGGATATCACAGCAGCCCCCCAGGTTATTTACTAACTACCTTCTTTGTCACCCCCACCTGTGACAGCGTGTCCCTAATGAGACTCAGTCTACCTCACACTTGGATGCTAGAGAAGGGTCCCAGCTGTTTGATCTCCCCACTGCCCCAAACCCAAGCAGCTTTTTGGGCAGGGAGCTCTCTGGAGGCTCCTTTCCTGTGGAGAGCAGGTGCAGCTGCCACGGGGGGCAGGGGCCAGGAAAGGGTTGGGCATCATCTGTCTTTCGGGGGTAGGCACAGAAGATAGCAGCAGGGGTGGGAGAGGAACCAGAGGGTATTGCCTACCCACTGCCTGCCTCCTGCCCACCAAGCCTCCCTCCCTAACCCCCTGTGTACTTGGGGGAATCCCCCCTGCCTCCTCATGCCCCTTGACAGCCGCTTACCAGTTGCCTGAGCCTACAATGCAGACTTTCTTGCCAGCCATGGTGCCGCTCTTCTGCCTGAGCCGCTCAGTGCCACACTCCCCAGCTCCTCTGCCGGCTGGGAGCATATAACTCCGCCACACGTGGGTGCAGCCAAGCCCCGCCCTCCGGGGGTGGGTGGGGAAGCGGGCGCCCAGGGAGACAGCCTGGCAGAGCCAGGGAAATGGGAGAAAAGAGTAGAGACAGGTGGGGAACAGGATTGGGGCAGAGACCAGGCCCCACTTTTCCTCTTAGGTTTGCCAGCTGCCGGTGCTGGCGAGCTTCTATCCTCGGCCCCCACCCGGTTCCCCCCACCCCTCCTGCAACGGTCTCATTTTGAGGTCGGCCAAGAAATAGCCCAGATAAGAAGCCAGTAACTGGCCCTCCTCACTCCCTTCTGACTCCCAGCACTGGAATAAATTGTATGCAGCCCTATGTATATTTGTTCCCTTAGGAACAAAGCTCCAGATAGAGGAATGCTTTCTTTTCCGAAGTATATGCCTTGCATATCCTCCCAGGACCCCCCAAACTGCTGCAGTTTTGTCCTGTAGCAATGACAGGGCCCATACATATATCACTGGCCCCATACTAGCTCCACTACAGGGCTGTGGGTAAGTGGGGTGGTGGGTGTGGCCTCACTTTTAAAGCCAAGACCCCACATGAGAGGTAAAGACCTGCTTTGAGGACAACCAGCCCAAGGATAAGAGGAGACTCCAGGAGTCCCGAGAGACAGGACCATCTGTTACCCACAGTGGTCATCTCAGGGACTCACCAGTGGGACTCTCATCACCTCAAAAGGATCCCCACCTAAATGTCTTCCAGGAAGGGAGGGTGGAAAAGGTCAAAGAGTCTCTGATGCCAAGTGGCCCAAATTCTTTTGCAGACTCTGGGCTTGAAGAAAAGAACAGGAGAGACAGGAAGGCGGCCAGAGTGTTCCGTCCTTGAGAGGCTTCCAGCATCCTTCAGTTCTTCCTTGCGTTTCTGAATGACCACATTGGGGGCTCCCTCAGGTTAGTGGCTAGTTTGCAGGCACTAGAAATGGGGAGGCAGGACCTGGGGCTGCTGTGGCCTCTGTGGAGCTTGGTGGTCTCAGATGCTGTAATTGAGAGTAAATGCGATGTGTGACTTTGTGGGGAGGGGAAGGGGGCCAATGGAAGGAGCACATTCAGCAAGTCAGGGCTCTCCATCGCCTGTAGCCATCTGTTGGACTAAGAGCGGGAACTCTGGTTTCTAGGTTGATCCCGAGAGTAAGGCAAAGGGCCCTACCACTCCAGCTGTCCGTGCACCTTGGCCCATAGGGCAGAGACCACTGTGCGCTCACGTGCTGACCTCCTGGCCTGGCAGACTGTTAAGTGGGTGTTTTCGGTCCCCTGGGCTGCTGCTGGTCGGCAAGTGATAAGCACTGGGCCAGAGGGGAGTCTGTATGCAACCACTGGGTAAGTGGATGCAAGGTCAAGCCTGGGGAGCAGTGGTTTTCTAAGTTCTAGGGACTGCTCAGGGAAAGCCCACCACATTCTCCTTCTATGGCCAGAGAATTCCCATAAGGGAATATACATGAAATTGGTGGCTGTTTCCCTTAGGAACAAAGTTCCACCTACTACAGAGCCAGCCTCCCACAAATCACACCAGTATTGCGCTGGCACTGAGACAAAGGCACCAATGCCAGGCTGCCAGCTGGGAGCACTGAGTATGGGTGATGGGAGAGAATGCCTCTGTCCCTAGCACATACGATAGGAACCCCAAATAGATGTTTACTCATAAAATAACCCCCTTGTTTTTGCCTAAATGCTTCCATCTCTTATGCCCTAAAATAATCTCAAGTAGTATGGAGACAAAGAATTTGTTCGTTTATATAGGAATAGTGTGCCGAGATCCAGAATTGGCTTGTCACCGGAAGTTACCTGTACCAATAGAGCTCTTTTCCCAAGAGCAAACTAGATTATTTGCTTGGAATTAATAAGGGTTCACCAGCCATTCATTACACACGTAATTAGCCTGGGTAGAAACAGCTGCCACTCAATGTCCTTGACATCAATTTTTTCCACTCCCACCATCCACACACTTTTCCCTCTGCTTTCCCTACTCAACTCTGGTAAACCCTTAAGTTCCAGACTGGGAACAGCAGTTGCCTCCTTGGTGGGTTTGACTGCACGCAGGCAGTACTTGAGTGTTCCCATCCAGAGGCAGAGGATAACCTTGTAACTATAACTTGGCAACGTGGCTGCACTCCGCCTGTGTTCTAAACCGCCTTCTTGGGTAGAACCAAGCGGCATAATGGCACAGAGGAAAGTAACGAGCCACTGGGGGGGGGGGGGGAGAGGGGGGACAGGCGCATGATGGGAACCACTCTGCGAATGGGACTGTCCTGAGCCAAGTCCTCCCAGCTCTGCCTGTGAGAGGCTGGTTGTCTAGTGGGGGGATGACAACACAGCAAGACCTTCCATGCAGGTCATTAGGGCTGAAATCACTCAGGGCAATGAAAGTGGACCTTAAAGAATGGCAGGCACAGAGAACAAAAATGTTTTTAACTGTGCAGGCCCAGGCCAGGATCTACATAGGAGCCCTGAGAAGCAGGCCTTTAGAGGAAGCTCAGGGTCATCTAGCCTGAGGGACCACAGGTACCCAAGGCCAGTGCACTGGGCCAGCACACTCGAGCCCTGGGAGCTCAGGACAAGGGAGCAGATGGCAGGGCCACTGTCTTCTTAGTACCTTCCCAACAGGAGGTGGGGGCAGGACTGTCAGACCCCATGATAAAACCCAGTAATCCCACCAGCAGCAGCGAGCCCTGAAGTGAGGACCTGAGGTGTACGCGGTAGAAACCTCATTTTCCACCATCTCCCCAGCGCCTAGCACCACAGCTGGCCCACAGCGGGTGCTCCATAGTTGTCAAATACAATGAACGAGCACCATAAGCATGGCTAACGGTATTGGAGGAGCAAGAGCTCAGGGAAGGGCTCTCCCTTGGTAGGTAGGGGGACTCATCCTTCAGAAGATTCTTTTATTAAAACTGGGTGACATCGATAAGGGGACAGTACAAAAAAAATTTTGGTCCATGAAAAAAAACAATAATTCAGCTAATAAAAAGTTATCTTCAACAGAGACACTGTGTAGGAGTCTGAGCTTCCTTCTCATGGTTCCAGCTCCCAGGACAGAGGCTGTCCAGTATCGCTATGGGGAAGAAGCTTTCAAGGGAGGGGTAGGACAATGGCAGTTAGGGGAAGATGGGGAGCAAATTCTGCCGTCCCCAGTGTGGAACAGGCAGGGATCGGGGAGCGTGCTCGCAGGAGCCTGAGGAGGGGGTGGGGAAGCAGGGGCTTTGTCAGTTCTGTGGGTGTAGAGCCCTTGCTGAACGGAATTCCCCTTCTGTGCCCAGCTGTCTCCCACCCTGCTGTTGAGTCTGCGAGCCTGGGATATGCTAACTCGGGGTGCTACAACCTGGAAGAATCTGCAGCTCTCCTGGAAAGATGGAAAACCATCTCAGTTCCAAGGGGCCAAGATCACAAAGTCCTGCTGCTACCTGAGGGGTCTGAAGCTTTGAGGGCAGGGGCTGGGGAGTGAATCCTGTGAGGCAGGGAGGGGGCGGAGTCACAAGCCAGATCAGAGCTCTTCTCCAGCCCTAGGCGCTTTCACTCCTCAGTGCCCAGGAGTCACCAGTGGGTGTCAACTGGGCAGACAAGGGACAGGAAGACGGGGATGGCCCAGGGCTTTTACCCGTTTGATTTTAGGCCTGTTTCTCCAAGAAGGGATGAGGGAAGCAGGGTGGAGTGAATGAATGAGTCACACTTCCAAACAACAGCCGGAAGGCTGGCAATGACAGTACCCCAGGTTAGAACTCTGGGGCTCTGACAGGGAAAGGCAAGACTCCCCCAACCCAAATGCCCTGGGTTAGGACAGATAGGAGGGAATCCTAAAAGGAGCAGCTATAGGGAGTGTGATGGGAGGGAGCAATCGTTAAAAGAACAAACTCCAATACTGATGTGGACCCCCTATGAGGGAGGAAGAGAAGCACTGAGAAGGCGGCCAACCCAAGAGCGACGGACTGGCCCGGGGCCCCGTAGAGCCAGGGTCCCTTTAGTGCTAGAGGGCAACCTGTGAAGGGACAGTTTGTTCCAAACCTGTGGAGGGAAGGAAGGAAATTGGATTCTGTTACCAGGAAAGCCAAGATCAACTAGCTTATAGAGTGCCCCACGCCTGAGTCTCGGAGAAGGGACTGAAGCTCCCAACTCCTGCATCTCTGAAGGGCAGGATCAGTGTAGCTGGTCCCTGTGAAGACCATGTGGCCTGAGGCCCAATCCATTCAATGCACTGATTACCACTACAGGTTCTCTCTCTAATACTATCTAGAGGTCCTATGGAGACCAGGGGAGGGTAGAGGCACATGGGAACTTTGTGGGGCAAAGTGAAGCTGGAGGGTGGGAAGGGATGGGGTGGGAGAAGAGGGTAATAGGTGTCTTGTGAGACAGAAATGTGAGACCCTCTTCCTTCTGGTGTTGTCCTTGAACCAACAGCATCCCCTGGAAGGCCCCAAGCAAAACCAAGGCAGGTGCTATGAGGCAGGCAGCACAGGGCTCAAATAAAGAATCGGTGCAACCAAATCAGGGCCGTGGGAGAGGCCCTATGTATTTCGGATCCCCAGGGCTTGCTCTAATTCTTGTCGTCTCTGCTGCACCTATGGAGAAAACAGTGGAAGGAGTGGAGTTGGTGGCTAATATCACTGACCCCTTGCCTTGTGTCAGTCTCCCCGTGCTGCCCGGCGCCTACCTTGGAGTAGAAGTATCGGCACACGGCCTCCTGGGCCCAAGGCTGGAAGTAGAACTCAGCTCGGCGCTCTTCCTCTGGGTTACCCACCACATCGGTCATGGTCTGAGAGAGATGGTGGGGGGGGAGAGAGACAATAGACTTTTTCCTTCTTTCATGCCTGTCATGGACTGAACTGTATCCCCGCAAATGTGTTGAAATCCTAACCACCCAGTACCTGTGAAGATGACCTTATTTGGAAATAGGGTCTCTGAGAATGATCAAGTTAAGGTGAGGTCATTAGGGTGGGCCTTACCCTTTATAACTGGTTTCCTTAGAAAAAGGGGAAACTTGGACACAGAGACAGGCATGCACAGAGGGAAGCTGATGTGAACACAAATGGAGAACAGCATCTGCAGCCTGAGGCTACCTCAAGCTGGGAAGAGAGGCCTGGAACAGACCCTCTGCCCTCAGAAGGAACGGAAGTCTATGGACACCTTGATTTGAGACTTCTGTCTCCAGAACTGTGAAACAATACATTTCTGTTGTTTATGCCACCCCGTCGGTGGTACCTGGCTACGGCAGCCCTAGCAAACTATGAATCAATACAACACCCAAAGTCCCCCTGCTATCAAGTCACTGCCTTGCTCAGGCATCCTTCTGGCTCCCTGGGGCCCTTACTCCGCTGCTCAGCCGCTGTAACTGTAGTCAGTCACCACACGATAGACTGGAACTAAGGGCACATTTCACACATCCTGTGCTCATTCCTACCTTCTTGCCTGAGGTTCTGCTGCTCCCCTCTCTGGAAAATACCTCAAATCCCAAATTTTCCATGAAGCCTGTCCCAACTCTTTAAGCCTCATGGATCTTTCTTCTCTGAATTATGTTATCGATACTGGCAAGTTCCACTAATGTCTGGTTTACTACATTTAAAAAATCATATTAGCCTAGTTTTCCAAAACCAAATGAAAGTTGCTTTGAAGAGATGAAGTTTTCCACTCTGTATCCCCTACAATATGGCGCACGGTGCCAGCGTAGTAAGTACTAGATAAACATTTGACAGTTGCACCTCCATTTCCCTACTTAATTGTAAAATGGACCCTGGAATATGCTAAAGATAATCTGGTCCCTCACTTACCCCTCTGGCTCTTCTATCAGATGCCACAGAAATAAAGCAAATAAAAGCTTCACGGGCCTAACTCCCTTGGCCTCTTCCCCGGGTATCTTTACCTTGAGGTCCCGGCACTGGGACTGCAGCCAGTCGTTAATGAAACCCTGAGGGTCTCTGGCAAAGCTCAGCATGAACTCCCGCTGGGTCTTCAACTGATTGATAGTTTCTATTGTCTCGTGGATCTGAAAGGAAGAAGGAAGCTCATAACGTTTTCAAACTGCGGAAATACAAACTCTAATGGCAGACAGGGCCTGACAGCCCCGTGTGACACTCCCAACCTGGGTAGCGTGCTGCCCAGACACGACACTACTGCCCAGAGCACTCGGCATTCTCTCAGCAGGTAATCTGCAGTGACTCTATACACCCCATGTGAGAAGAGTTTTCCTTTTAGTCTCCAATGTCCATTCTGGGTGAAGCTACACGGTGAATACTTAATCCAAAGCACAAATGGGCACAAAGACACTCTGAAGCAGGAAAGACGTGACACAGAGGGCTGTTTCAAAAACTATGGTCTGTGGGGTTTTTTCCTCCGTCCTCTTCTCTTTGCATTCTCCAAACTCTTCCTGGCAATTTCACCTACTTATATGTCTTCCGTTACCACTGACAGGGTGATGAGTCCCCAATCTGCAAACCAGAATCCATTTCCGAAATTCCAACCAATCCAACTGCCTGACATCTCCATGCACCTTAACTACCTTTCCCCCAACACTTGCTTCTCCTGTTCCCAACCTGAGTGAATACTACTATCCACCCAAACTAGAAACCTGAGTTATCATATGCCGCCTTCTCCCTCACACCTCACCTCCACCATCCCCATCTAACCAGCATCCAATAACCTTCAATTCCACTTTTTTTTTTCAATTTTATTGGGGAACAGTGTGTTTCTCCAGGGGCCATGAGCTTGAAGTCATTGTCCTTTCAGTCTAGTTGTGGAGGGCGCAGCTCAGCTCCAGGTCCAGTTGCCGTTTTCAATCTTTAGTTGCAGGGGGGCACAGCCCACCATCCCATGTGGGAACTGAACCGGCAACCTTGTTGTTGAGAGCTTGCACTCTAACCCACTGAGCCATCCAGCCACCCCTCCGGAAGCTCAGCAGCAGCTTGCCTTCAATCTAGTTGTGGAGGGCGCAGCTCACTGGCCCATGTGGGAATCGAACCGGCAACCCTGTTGTTCAGAGCTCGCCCTCTAACCAACGGAGCCATCCGGCCGCCCCGTCAATTCCACTTTGACACATCTCAAATCTGTCTGCTTACTTCCATCCTCACTGTCAGCACCGTAAGTTTAGGCCCCCACGTAGCTCACATGCATCACCGCACAGGCCTACTAACTGGGCTTCCTGCCTGCAACTCTACCCCTTACAGGCTGCTCTCCACCTTCCTGCCAGTGAGCCTTCAGAGTGCAAACAGCATCAGCCCCTGGTCCTCAGGACAGAGTATTAACAGGTGCTCCCTGCATTACAGTTTCTTCAGGAGTGGGCTCCTGCTTTCCTATCCAGTTTCCTTTCCCCAAACGTCCCATCCCCGGCACCCTGTGCTGTATCTAGCACACTAAACGGCTTGTACTTCTTGAACATACCAGACTCTCTCTCATCTTTGGACCTTTACGTATACTGTTCCCTCTTTCTGGGATGTCCTCTGCCTCCCACACCCCTAAGCGCCACTCTCCTTTCTCCCCTTTTGTTAACTCCCACTCTGTCCCTCAAGATTTAGCTGGGGCATCAACTCTTCCACGAAAGCCTCCCTGCTCTCTTTTTGGCTTTACTTGTAAGAACTATGTCTAATTTTAAAGATAACAGTAAGATGCTAACAACTATAGCAGCAGTTACCATTTGTTTTTATGTGCTAGATACAATGTCGTATCTTTACATACATTGTCTCATTTCATCCTCACAGCAACCTTATAAATACGGTCTTCATTTCATAGATCAGAAACTGAGGCTCAAAGTTATTAAAAGGTATAGGCAAAATCAGAACTCATGTACATCTGGCTCCAACAAGCACCAAGCACAGTGCCTGGCATATACTTAGACTGGATGTCAATATATTTTGAATGAATACCAAGAATCAAAAGGCAGCCTAGAAGCTGTGAAAGAGAGCTGGTGGCACCCAAACTACCCAGAGAAGAGGTGTCTACCTTGTTGTCCAGAGTAGCAATCTCCTGCTGGCTGGCAGTAGACAGCAGAAAAGAATTCATCTGGGTCTTCAAAGTATCATCCACTTCCACATCAATGTCGTAACAAGCTGTCTTTTTCTGATCATTCGGATCAACACTGGGGAGGAAACCAAAGGGGCCTGGTAAAGGGCTTGTCCCCTAAGGCCTAATCACACAGGGTCAAAAAGATGGCCGAAGAACGATGGGAAAGGAGTTGATTGCAAAAGAGCACAAGAAAACTTTTGGGTGTGACAGAAACATTCTGTAACTTTCTTGCAGTGGTAGCTACAGGGGTGTATTCATTCGCCAAAATTCATCAAACTATACTTTAAACACGTGTGATTTATTACGTATAAACCTCTATAAAATTGACTTTTTTAAAAAGTCAATGGTAAAAATTCAAGTGGTACAAAAGACATTCAGTGAAAAGTTTCTCCCTCCCCAAAGAAAACCACTACTGTAGTTTCTCCGTTAAACTAAAATTGACTCTGAAAATAAATTCAAATAAAACACACTCCACAAAATAAAACGTGGCCTAATTTTAAGCACAGAAATGCAGGACAGACCAGCTTCTACTAACCCAATGTATAGATTATAGGAGTGACCACCATCTGAGTGATGGTTCAGGGTCTAAAGAAAGGAAGGCCTTCATTGGAATTAATAAGGAGTAAGGGAAAGAAGGCCGAGGGGCTATAACCAACCACAGGGACACGCTGTTTTGAGGAGGAAGGGCCTTCCTTCACTCCCTATCTGCCTGTCTGCCTTGCTCATTCATCTTTGGAACAAAAAAGCAGACGGAGATAATGGCCTTGGACTCTCAGACTGGAATGTCCTCCCATCCAGAGGAAAGATGGTGGCCCACCACTGATGAGCTAGTAACTGTCTAACAATTGATTCTCCAAAAGAGGAAGGAGGGGAAAAAGCCCTGATTTGTAGCATTGCCCATTTCTGTGGTTTAAATATTACCACTATGGTTGATTTCAAGCTGCCAACATTGTATCACAGATCAAGGAGTTGGGGAGAGAGGTGCAGTTACACGTTATGTAGTATTTCCACCATACAGACACAACAGACATAAGTAACCTCAAAAACACAAATACTAATGAAATAATTAGGAAATGGCAAGTTTTTAAGTATATTGTAACCCTCATTTTATGATAATGTATTTAGTTATAAGCTTATAAATTTAATTTTAAATCCGAGCAGTGTTTAACAGCCTGCTTGCAAAATTCCTGAAACTGACAGCTGGCTTGTGCAAGCTGGTACAAACCAGCTCCAGGACACCACTGCCTCCCAGCCGCATGCTGACCTGATGACATGATTAATGATGATGGGCTCTGGTGGCATAAGCAAGGCATGGAGCCGCTGGGGGATCTCTGAAAACTTCATACGTTGAGACTCAAAGATCTGTGGGAAAGAGGAGAAGCAGACAGAAGTTGGCATTTTGGGTACAACTAGTGCTCCAGTGGACTCCAGCAAAAGGGGTCCTTCCCTTACCTGCTGGAGGTACTTGTCACAGGTGACAAACTCCCGTTCGTGAGGGTCCTGGAGCTTGTGGGTCTTAATATATTGCCACAGGGCTTGAATGATCACTGGGCGGGTCTGGGTGTGAATGCCCAAGAGGCGAGCCAGCCGAGGGTCTAATTTAAACTGCGGAGGCTGCAGAGAACCAAAGAATATAGAGATAAAGCTCATGAGGGGAATCTATATGCATTTTGGGGTGCTTAGCGTGACCAAACATTCAAGTCATTCAACAAGCAGTAATGTAGTGCTTTTTCTGAGACAGAAAAACACTGGGAGGAACGCAGAAATGACTAAGACCCTATCACTATACTTACGGAGCTTAAAGTCTGGCAGCAAATTATCCACAACTGGACTAATCTTTTAAATGTCACACTGCTGATGGGATGTAGCTGTGAAAGCCAGACCCCCTCACATCCCCACAGAATACCTGGTAATCCAGCATCAGTAGGACAGTACAGCGTACATTCACGTCTCCTGGCCGTTTCACCTGGAAGCCATCCGTCTCCTGGGTAGTGGCGGTCCTGTGCCACTACAGAGAGGAAGATGTCAGGGGGTGCTCTCCCAGAGGAAGAGCTGGGGTGGGAGGGAAGAGCTTCTGTAATGACTGGATATTCAACTTTGATTACTGAGGCTATTGGAACAGAGCAATAGCATGGGACATTTTTTAAAATTGCATATGGTTTTGGGATTATTGTCCCATTGTGCTTAAGTAGATCAAACTTTTAATTCTGACTGTTCAGGGTCACATCTAAATTAGCCTGAATTCCCCGTGATTTTATCCACAAAATGGATAATACACATGTGCATAGTAAAATAACGTAGCTATCATTTATGGAGTACTTACTACATGCGAGAGCATTCTATGACATTCACTTGGATTATCTCATTAATTCCCACAATATCCATATGAGACAGACATGACTAAACCTATTTTACAAATGAGAAAACTAATGCTTAGAAAGTGAAGTAACTTGCCTAAGGTCAAATAGCCAGTAAGTGGTGGAGCTGGGTTTTGAGCTCTGGTGTATCTGATTCTACAGTCCATACTCTTAGCCACTATGCTCCACTGCTATAAAGTTAAATATATTTACAAATTTCTATTGATTCTATGCCTTATTTCCCTTATTAGATGGTAAAGACCTTCCCATGGCTCTTGGTGGTTGAGGTTAAGGGGCTGCGGCTACACTGGCAAAGAAAGGAGCAGGTTGAGGTCACTTGGAATGTTGGATTGTCTCATGCTGGTTTTGACCGTATCCCAAAGAACACTGCTGCTAACATGGTTTTCAGGACAGAACACTGCATAATCAGGCATTATAATAAAGGGTTCTTGATGATGTGGAATGTGAATCTAAAGAGAGCAGGGACCAAAAGGAAGTCTCAGATCTGTAACGGTAACCTTGGCAAAGACTAGAACCCTCCCTATCAGTTAACCCCCTTAGTTACAGTAAGGAAAAAGTATGAATGGTGTGTGGATAACTATGTGTCACCATTATTAATAAGCAAGATACAGAGATAGCTTGGCATGTACAAGAGGCCTCCATTAGAATTTCCCTTGAAAGTGAGGGCAGCAACCAGAACAGGAACATTCAAAAGGTGGAACAAGTCAAGACTGCCAAGAGCTCCTGTGTCCCAACAGTACGAAGACTAAACAGCTAGTGCCACCTGGAGGTCAATGTGCAAAATACGACGGTGGTACACCTGGGGTAACCCTTTACTTAATACCTCCCCATATCCCTGGACATTCAAGTTTGGCTCCCAAGTCCATCATCCTTCAGGCATAGAGTCAAAGTCTAGAGGGCAGAACTACTCACTTCCACCAGATGGTTGTCTGGCCCATACAGGTCTTTGTCCAGTTCGATCACCAAGGACTTAAAAAAGGAAGAGAACTTCCTCTTTTGCTTGGTGGCATCATATTTGGACAAGGCTGACTAGAGGAAGAAAGAAGAGGTCATGTTAGAAAAGCACAGAATAAATTCCCCAAGACAAAGTCCCATAAAAAAGGAACCCACAACAGCAGTGGGAAAAAACTCAAAAACATCTTTTGAACACCTCTTAGGAGATGACAAAGTAGGTGTCTGTGGGGATTAAACAAGTCACGGTAGCAAGAGAAGAAGCAGCCTATATATATAACATGTATAAGGTCACTGAGTTACCAACTTCATTTACCCAAGGGAAATGAGGCAAGTTAAGCCAAACCAATACACATAACAAAGCGAGTCTGAACAGAGAAAGTCTGACTTTAGAGGGGAAATGAATCACAGGCAATAAGCAGCCAGAACAAAAAGAGCTTTATTTGGACAGAATGACACCACCAGCACATGGACTGGACCTACATAGAGAAGGAGGAGGGTCTGACACTGAGCCCTGGTTCTCCTACAAAAATGCATTCAAATTAGCTTGCTTGTGAATAGCTAAAAATAGAGCGCCAAAGAGTGTAAGGGTAAAGTGAGCTTCCCCAAGGAGCTTCTGGGGTGGGAAGCTTAGGGGCTCTCACGTCAGCTAATGCTCCTCACGAAGCAACAAAGGGCCTGTCAGATAAATATATGCCACTTAAACTGTGAGATGTCTCCGATGAAAGTTGGGAAGATGGAGATGCCACAATGGGAAATAAGGACCTTAAGAACTCTGATAAGAAAACATGGCCTCCAACGCTAAGTGCAAACTCACTTGATTTAAAACACGCACATTCATATTCATTTTAATTCATTCATTCTCTGTCTCTCTCTCAGAATAATCTGCACATACTGCTAAATTTAACGGCCAGTAGCATCAGGAGTAAGGTAAACAACAAATCAAATCCCAGGACAATATGGTTCTCAATGTGATACCACAATGAGGGCCAAGCTGTGGGAACAACACAAAGAACCATTGTCTTTTAGCACAGGGCATACAGTGACCCTTTCCTTGCAGTTCCCAACAGGAGCTGTGAGCACCAGTCAGGCTTCCTGCCAACCACACAACACTGTTTGTCCCCAGCAGCTCCCACCCTAGACACCGACCACAGTGGACCTTGAACTCACATCCTCCAGGAGCCGTCCTTCTACCCGAAGCTCCCAGGAAGCCACCGTCCCTTCCCCATCCTCGGCATCTGACTTAGCCGGATTGAAAGTGTTAGAAATGAAAATTCGCAGCTTCCGTTTTTGCTGAGGAAGGCAGAAACAGGATTGATGGTGGGGCTTCAACGGTTTGATGTTGAAGACAGGGTCTCCCCAAGCCCCAAAATTACTCTTAACAGACTGGCTCACTGTCTACCCAGTCCCTGGGGTGGGTGGATGAAGATTCCATCTAGAAGAGGAATACAGGCCATTGGTCTGAGTGCAAGAGCATACACTGAGATGCCAGGTGGACAAAGTCAAGCAAGGTGCCAGGTTCCCAAGGTGGTACAGCAGTTATAGCAAAAACACGGACAGGGTAAATTTCTGGTGCAAGCGATATCAAAAGCCCCTCCCCCTTTATTTGCTATTTTGTTCTTATACTTCTAATATAATTCTCAGTTCGTAGGCGGAAGGGAAAGATGTAATTTAAATGCCAAGGAGAGCTGTGCTGTGCCTTTGATTGCTCATCCTAAGCCTATTGAACGTTCCCAAGTCCTCTCCTTTGGCTCTCTGCCTAGTGCGCTCCTGCGTTACCTTGATGGGACGTTTCAAGGCCTCCTGGATATCGAGCCGTTTCCTCATAATAGTCTGGTCCAGTTTCCTTTCAAAAGCCAAGAGATCCATATAGGCCTGGGATTCTGGTACCAGTTCACGAATCTTAGGAACAGAAAGATACCATGGGGATATAGAGCTGGCCATCTCTATTCTCAAACTCACCACACCCTCAGGAAGACCTACAGCTTGGACTCACCCTTTGAGGTAGAATTTTGTCAGCCATCTTCTTTTTCTTTGCACTGTTTCAAAACAAATACTATTATCAGGTTGGGATGGAACTAGCCAGAACATGAAGACAGGCTGTCAACACCTCCATTTATAGTAAAGTGAAAGGACTGTAAAGCTTCTCTCAAATCAAAGACATACCCCCAACCCCCCAACCAACACGAGGCATTCTCAAGAATAAGCACCATTGGCTGACACAGTACCACTACTTCTTGGTTCATATACTCCCACCACCTGAGTTCCCACAGGCTCCCTCCCTCCCTTCCTTCTCTCCTTCCCCTCCTCCCTGGGGTCATCTTACTTGTGGTTTCGATTTTGGACCGCCTGCTGCTGGACCTGCTGGATCTGCTGAGGCGCAGGTCTCTTGCGGGACTGGTCCATCCCTGACTGAGCCAGGCCAGGTCGGACTGAAGGGTTCCCCCCGTAGCCAGGGGGCCCCATGGAAGGTCCCTGAGGTGTCATTCGGCTGCCTGGTAGCATACCTGGTCTCTACAGAGGGGAGAGGACCCAGAGATGTCATAGCTTCCCCTACTAACCCCACCAAGAAAGAAAAAGTGGGGGATTCTTCAGGTCTTTGAATGAAACAAGGCTGGGGGAGGGGGAGCGGGGCAGTGGAGCACAATGGGAGAAGAGCCCTCTGCCTCTTTGAATTACAGACAACTGGAGCTTCCTCTGCTCCAGTCATGATTCTGTAAGAGAATACAGCCCAAAATCTAAGAGCCAGATTATACTCAAATTCTCCCTAATCTATTTTGTATCTGACACATTGCACATCTCCTCTAGTTCCACATTTACTCAGTACTACCTGGTGCTATCTCCTTGAAAGCTGACCTCAATTTGCCAGCTACCTTGTGTGTGTTCCTCTGGGCACTGGAGCTGCCCAAGCCCTTTTGCATTCCAGCCTTCATCTGCCCACCCTCGGCCCCACTTCGTCCTCCATAGTTCTATACCCTGACTCCCCACGGAAACAATGCCCCTAGGAGCAGGTGGGGATGCTAACTGCCTCCCTTCTTTCCTCCTCACTGCCTCCCCCACCCCCACTCAGGGCCCGAATCCCTCTCAGGGGAGTCCCTCCTACTACTCCCCCCACCGCTGTCACTCCCAGGGCCCCGCTCGGCCCCGCCCCCGGCCCGCGCGCCCCTCCTCCCGCCCCACTCACCGGATAGGCCGCTCCGGGCATCGGGGAGCGGTACAGCCCTTGACCCGGCGCCGGGCCCATTCGCACGGGAGGCCCCGGAGTCCCGCCCGGGCCCAAGGCAGCCGCCGCTCCCGCCCCTCCTGAGGCTCCGGCGCCGCCGCTCGGAGCCACAGACTGGAAACCCGCCCGGGCCGCCATCTTCCCCGGAGCCGCTGCTGCAGCTGCACAAAGAACCGGAACCGGAACTCCCCCCGCCCACCTCGGGCCCCCCACGAGCCCGCTAGTCCTCCCGGCCGGCCGGCCGGCACGGGAGACTCAGGGCAGCGAGACTGTGGGCTAGAGGGGGGCGACTAGCGGAAAAGGGTGCTGACCACTCCCTCCCGCCTTCACGGTCCGGGAAGGCGAAACCATAGAGACGAGCTCTGGGATAGAGAGGCCCTGCGAGCGGGCGCCCCCAGGCCGACGGGAGGAAGACAGGCCCTGGAAAGGGGCGCCACCGCCACAGACCCAACGTCCTGATGAAGAGGGTGGTGGAATAACTGCTTCATCTTGCGTAGTGCGATCAATTTTCCAAAGCGCTTTGTTTTTCGTTTCCTTCTCTTACTGCTATAAGCCAGGAAGACTGAAGAAAACGTACTGTTTAATCCGTTTTACAAATGGGAAAGCTGAACTGAGTAAGTATATGACTTGGCAAAGGTCAACCAACAAGTGAACAGTAAAATCAAAGCCTAGAATCCAGATCTTCAGGCTCGTAGCCTGGGGCTCATTCCACAGATAAAGTGCCTCAGTAACTAACCTCACGCTAGAACTTCAACCCAACTTTGTCTCTGACTTTTAACCGAACCTGCTTCCAGATTTTAAGTTTATTTTGAATTTTGACCCTGCCCTCACTCCAAAGAACCCTTTGAGCTTAGACTTCCCTTTGGGATCTTTGTTGCCTTTGACTCCTCCCTCTTTCACTGTCCACTGGTTCAAACCATTCGTGGTGTGATGTCCAGCCTGTCCCATCCCAGGACGACTAGGGTCTCCCTGCTCAAGCCTTACTTCTGTGAATGTTTGGCCCCACGCCAAGCTCAGCTCTAGGCTCTTAATGGGAAGGCCTAAATACTACTCAAATAAGAGAAGAAGGACACTGAAGAGGAGATTGTTGAAATCCAGTTTATTAGACCAGAGGCATGCGTCACCCATAGCCCTGCCTGCTGTTTTCCATCCGGTGCACACCCCTTGGCCTTGCTCTTGCTTTCCTCTGGAGAGGTCTGCTCTCTAAAGAACTCCTAGGAACTAAGAGTTCCCAAAGATCCTAGAGCCTCACTCTCCAGCTCCAGGCCAATGCACAGGTGACCTGCCACAGGTCCAGTTCTAGGGTGAGAGACCAAGAAACAGCTGGGCAGAGAAAGCCTGGGAAGGAACAGGGCTCTGGCCTGGGAGAACTGCCTGGTGGAGGGGGTGTGGCAGGCCCTCTATCTCACTCCTTTCTGTTTAAGTTAGGGAGGGACAGAACAGCAGAGCTTTCAACTTCCCCTCTAGGCCTGTGTCTTTCCTCCCACTACCAAACCATACCTCACCAAAAAATGTAAGTGATGGCCTTGGGTATCTGGTGAGGAAAGGGGCTGGGCACCCAGAAGGAGGGAAAGGCCACTGACTGAGGACCTCAGCGTCTGCCTGTCAGCGCTCGCTGTTCTACCTGAAGGGGTCACTGGTCCACAGCTCCCTGTGTCTCTGGCGCCCCTGGCTTAGTGTGCAGAGCGGGTCTCCATCCCTTGGGTGGGGGCTCTCTTGGTAGCAATCCCTTCCCCCAAGAGGCCACAGTCAGCCACACAAAGGACTTTGGGGTGGGTAGAGCAAGAGAGGGGATGTTAAGGCTGCGGGGGGGGGTGGGGGGGGGCAGAGGGTACCCAGGTTGTGGGGAGAGGGTGAGGCCAGAAAGAGGCAGAGCTTGTGATTCACAGCTTCCTTTATGTCGCCACCGAGACAGTGCGAAGGTTACAATGCGCGTGTCGTCTCCTTGTGCTTCTCAGAGGGATGTGTGTACACAGTACAGACACCAGGGGAGAGAGTCCAACTCTTTATACAGGCGAAGGCATTCATAGACCAGGGTGGGAGCAGAAACACAGGAAGGGTGGGGTGGGAGGATGGTTCTTAGAGACAAGAGGGCATGGAGTAGAGACGGACAGTTAGGGGAAAGTATATACAGAGATATAGCAATATAGAGTCTGTATCATATAGAAATAGAAAATGCAGATGAGGTTGTGGAGAGAAGCAAATGAAGTTGGGGAAGAGGACTTGAGACAGTTCCATAAGAAAATTTATGGATGTGGCCCTCTGCAGGGGCCCCGGGGAGAGGGACCAGTGAGATTAGGCACCAGCGCCCCTCTCCCTGAGCTGGAAGCCAACCAGCTGGATCTTTTATGGGATGTTAGAGGAGAGATGCCTCTTGGGATTTCTCTCCAGCAGCTCTGGGGTGGGGGTGACCGTGTAGATATCAGGATGTGGCCTACAGCACCAGGGCCACACACTGTCCCCATCTCCACTGCTTCAGGGGATCCCCACCCCCACCACCCTAGTGACTTCACATGGTGTGTGTGTGGGGGGGTAGGTACTAGGGTCTTAGTTCCTGCCTGGAGACTTGGGGTTGGGGGGTGTAGTCACTGGGCTGAGAGGGTCTCTTAAGGCTGGGGAAGCCCCCCACCACCACCACTATCCCTCCCCTTCAAGGTACATTCTCTGGTTTGGGGTCAAATTCCAGACCCAGAGGATCCACTCCACCCCCCACTGGGAGGGGGCTTTGGTGACTGGTGACAGCAGAATGTAGGTGGACACTCAGAGGACAGACAGCCAGACAGACAGAATTCAGGCTGGGAGCTGAGGGAGGCAGCATAGAGCAGAGAGGGGCAGCCTGAGGTCACTTGCCCAGTTCTCTTCAGTTTCTTTTTCAGATTAGTTTTGTTAAAAATAAAAAGAAAGGGATAGAGACAGGGAGAGGACTCTATGGTCAAGCCTCCTTCCTCACCACACACAGGAGGAAAGTACTGCCCAGGAGTGGGGGGCTGCCTTGGGAAGGAGAGTGGGTCCCCAGGGCAGATGTGGGGGGCAGTTGAGGGCCCCCTTGCTCTCCTTGCCCTCCCCATCTAGGCCTTTGGTACAGTGGCCTGCAGGGCTCAGCAGGTAAAGTCCTCAAAAGTGCCTCGGCCCGGATGGTGAGGTAGGATGTTGGCAGCATACGTCATCCCCGCAGGATGGCCCCGGAGGCTCTCACACGGGTTCTGGGGGAACGGCACAGGACAGGAACTGGTTATGGAAAGGGCCACAGGTGGCGCTGGGGCACGGGGGAGGGGTGGTCCTGGGGTGGTGGGGTAAGGGGCGGGTCTGGAGGGCACCCCTCACTGGCTCCCTCACGTGTCTTTTGACGTCATCCAGGCTGAGGGCCACGCCCTTGTCCGCGCTGCTCCTTTTGGCCTCCTTCTGGCACTTCCCTCGTCTGCACAGCTTGTGCTTAATGACCTGGGACAAGGTGGGGTGGTGGGTGGGTGTGTGGGCAGCCTGGATCCCCGCCCCTTTGGCCCCGCCCCAGCTCACCTCGTAAGCGTAATCAAAGAGCTCCAGCACTGTGAGAATGCTGGCCCCGATGAACAGGCCCATCTGGCCCCCAATGTCACCTGTGTGGAGGGGGCACAGGGAGGTCAGTGGGGTCAAGACACTATGGGAGCTCACTGAAACGGGTAGGCAAGTCATAATTGCAAAATGATCGACAGCTTTTGTATAGAAGGAGCGCAAAGATTCTGAGAGGGGGTTTTATTTTCTTTATGCTTTTCTGCATCTTTTTCTACTTTTCTAAAATGAATAGGTACTATTCAGGAAAAAAAATAATTGTTTATAAAATACCCAACACTCTTAATCTCTGGGCAAAATTTACAGGGCATATGAAATAGTCCCCCGTTCATGCCCACAGGCCTATCTTTTCCACTTTGCCCTAAAGGAAGGCTCAGCCCCTTCCCCCACCACGTAGCAAGACAGCAGAATTTGGGGAAAAGCCCCTGGGGATGGCTGGGGACAGACGTGAGCAGCCTGCTTTGGGTGGTAGGGTGTCACACCATGCCCATGACATGGGAAGGGAACAGGTGCCATCAGCAGCTCACCCAGGAGCCCTGCAATCTCATAGGCCTTCTTCTGCTCAATGGTCTCGTAGTTGAGGACTTCAAAGAAAATGTCCAGCACCAGGATATTCTCCCTGCAAAGGGGTTGGGGAAGGAGACCTAGGTTCAAGTCACATCTCTGTCCCTTGCTAGCTAGGTGACCTTAGTAAATGATCCTCTCTGAATCTCTGTCTTCAGATCCATCACATGAGATGCTGATGGGGGTACCTGCCTTCTGGGGTTGTTGTGAAGATGAAATGTGATGGCGGATACGAAAAGATGCTGTGCACGCGGGCAAGTGTGAGGTGATCCCAGTTACAGCAAGGAGGATGAAGACAGAGGATGAGGTGAGGAGGAAAAAGAGGCGCATTCCCTGCTTATTCTGCCGTGGTCTTTCCTCCACGCCCACTTCAGACCCAACTTCCTCCTGTCTGCCAGACCCCACCAAAGCCCACTCACACCCTTCACCGGGCCCAGCCCAAGGGCCCCGCCCTGCAGGCAGAGCACTTACCCTATGTACTGCTCAGACTTGTTGAACTTCTTGGCCAGGTACTTGGCTGATGCTTTGCTGGGGATCTTGACCATGGACAGCTCCTTGCCATAGCGGGTCAGATTGCAGGGCATTTCACACACACAGTACTCCTGGTCCTTCTCCACCAGGAAGTCTGTGCCCAGCCAGGTGACAGGCGCTAGCTGAGTGGTGCCCTTCTGCCAGGCCCTTCCCAGCACCACAGCCTGGCCTTGCCCAGAGTAACCCTGCACCCCCCGCTTTTTTTCCGACCTGTCCTTCACCCCAGCCCGTGCCCCACCTGTGCTGGTCCTCACCCAGCCTCCGCATGGATATTGTCTAACCTATATCTCATTCCTTCAGAGCCCTTGGAGACCAACCAGCTGAGGTGCTGATGAGAGAGGGTGAGGGCCCCTCCCAGGTGACCCCTGTGTATTTTCCACCAGGGCATCTAGAGATGCTATTCCCAGCTAAAGTCAGACACGGGAAAGTTCAGTTGAAACCTGATCCAGGAGTTATGTGAAGCTTCTGGGAGCTCGGTCTGAAACCCCTGTGCGTCTGGTTGGCAGCCCCTCCTTCCCTCCTCCCAGGCTGCCCCAGGACAGGGGTGCTCACCCAGAGCAGGATCTGCACACTCCTTGTACTGCTCTGGGGTGCAGTACGGGGCATCCCCTACAGAGGAGAAAAGACAGTGGTGCAGGATGGAGATGAAAGGGGTCTTGTGATGGTGGTGGTACCGAAGGCCTAGAAGATGGAAGCTGGGAGAGAGTGGGAGGGTAGCACCAGCCAGCCCCGTCTGTCCCGGAGGTGACCCACCCCACGGTGCACCCCTCCTGGACCCTTCCCATCCATCCCTATGGGTACAGGTGGGAATTGAGGTCAGAGACACAAGAGCCATATGGGCAGGGAATGGGGCTAGAGGTGGGGTAGTGAGAAGCCAGCTGGCCCCGCTTTCGTGCTGGCGGGAGCTTGATATGCACGCGGCGCAGCGCAGGCCTGTGCTGAGAGCTTCGGAGCCTGACCTGGCATGTGCACCATGCGGCAGTTACAGTTCTCCACCAGGTAGCGGGTCTCACAGTCGATGCGGCAGGCAGTAATGCTGTAGGAGTCGAAGAAATCCGAGTCCATGGTAACAGCTTTGCAGGTGCCCCAGGGCGGGGGCAAGTAGATGAGCTGCTGGGAGAGCCGGAGAGCTGGGGGGTGTGGGGACTTCTCCCCAAGTCACCTTGATGGACTTCTCTGACAAGACACAGAGCTCAGGATTCCTGCCCCATCTCCCTCCGCCGCCTCCCAGGGTCTCAGAGTTTAGAGAGCATTACAGTTCATCAGACCATTCATGCTTCTGACTAGTCAGGTCACTACCCAGGCCCTCCATCACTGGTCCCTCCCATTGGTGATTGCCCACCACCCCATCAGGAGCCCTCAACACCCCACCCTGGGACCACCTCCTGTGGCTTGCTCACCCGCTGCTCCTGGCAGGCCACAAAGGTCTGGAACCCTGGGGCCACGCCAAAGCCCAGCTGGTCGATGAAGGGCGGTTCGTCCTGACTGTGGATCTGCACTTTGATGCCCGCTTCAAAGGATGTCTCATCTATGGGAAGGAGGGGGGGATGTTGGGAGGACTTCTGACTCCCGAACCTCCTTCAGAGCCGGGGACATCCTGCCTCTCCTGGGAATAAGCACAGCATATACTGGGACTGGGGGCCCAGCCCCTCCACAGCTTCCTTCTGGGTTCACCAGTCCCGTGCTGCCCTGACGAGCCCTGCAGCCTACACACTTCTTTCCTTACCTGCTGCAGCTATGCGTCTTGCTGTTTCAAATTCTTTCTCACTGTCTCAGAGGTTCTTCATTTCTCCCCCTCCTTTTCTCCCTTCTCCCCCATCTCTCTCTGCCCCAAGGCCCCTGAGACCAGACAAACAGCAAGTAGCTCAAGAAGAGAAGGAGTTATTTATAGAGCGAGGGGCGGCCAGGGATGGAAAGGGATGGCTGGTTACCTTGGTGAGTAACTGAGCCAGGAAGGGGAAGCCAGAGAAATGTGAGTGTGGCAGTCAGGTAGAATCGGAGATGGAGATGGCAGGATGCTGGGAGGGAAGGAGGAAAGCCCAAGCCCTGCCTCAGGTCCCACAGTGGATGGAGCCCAGGAGTCCCCTGGTGGAGGCTGAGGCCCAGAGCCTTGGGGAAGGGTCCCCTGAGAGAGGTGACGTACCAGTCTCCCCCCATACAGGAAGGTACTCGTCCTGCTGGATGTCTAGCATGATCTCCAGCCCATTGCCCGTTCCACCCTTCATGGTCTTCAGCCGTGGACGCCCATCTCGGCCTGAGTTGAATGTGTAACACTTTCCATACCGTGTGAAGACCTGGCAGGGGCAGAGTGAAGAGCCTGAGTCCTGCCAGCACCCCCTACCCACCAAGATCTGTCCCAGGCCGCCCCCCAGTTGCTGGAATCACAACAACCTTCAGGATTGCGACTGATTGTGCCTGTGCAGCCCTCTCTCCATTTGTCCTCCTTCCCACCCATTCTCTGCCCTGCTGTGTGCGCTGGAAAGCTGATCCCTGTGGGGTGCATTTCCTGTGCTGCTTTGCCACCTAGACAGGCTTCCAGTTGGGTTTGGTCACTGGGAGGGATTAGTAAGGGATAAAAGGGTAGAAGGATAGAGAGGTCAGGGCACTTCTCTCCCACCCTGTGCACCTCTGAGAGTGTTCTGGCCGTGGCTTAGACCTGTGATGACAAATCCTGCCGGGAGGGCTCCCTGCATAGCCCATCGCCATTTTGTGCTCCTTCTACCTATGTGTGACAATTTCCCTCTACTAGTAGGTGCCTCAGGCCCCCTTATTGGTTTCCTCAGCTCTGCCCACAGCTCTGTAAACAGTCCCTTTGTTCAATTCTTTTCAGTTGAACTATCTGAGTTGCAGCCTTTTTCCTGCTGGGACCCTGACACATACACCTCCATCACCAGGATCCTGTCACTGCCATACCCCTGGATTTTACCCCGTTCTCCCCAAGACCCCCCTCCAAACCAAGCTAAGCATTTTAGTTGCCTGTAGCCATCACCCCTTATGTCCATCTGTCCCACTATCACCAGAACCTGAAAGTGGACCCAGTTGCGATACCAAGGACGATGTTCACTCAAGCACCAGCACCTCTTCTCTCGGCAGTTGGTCGTTTGGTATTGAGCACCCAGGCATGGCATGTTTGGCAGTGCTTGCACACGCCTGTCAGGGCCTCAGAAGAGAGCTCCCCCCTGGGGGCAGTCTCCCCACCCCACGCCCCAGAGCAGCCTTTATCGCCACAGACAGAAGAGTGAACCAGTTCTTTATGGCCCTTTCTCCACAGCTTCCCTGAATGCCTCCAGGTTCCCGCAAACGAGATGAGTGTGTTTTACTCCTGTGGGATGGTGACCAAGTCCACACAGCTGGTCATAAGGTGAGACACAACCCAGAGAAAGAGACAGAGTATCAGCCCAGACTGGAGCAGCAGGGGGCGTGGGGTTTACTAGGAAATAGAGTCCTTGCTTCCTTCCCCCTCTCCAGAACAGCCTCCTCCTCCCCCCTCCGGAAAAGAAAACATACTCTCCCCCGTTTGGTGGGTGACGTCCAGAGATGAGGTAGAGAGAGAACTCCAATGGCTCTGACTCCCCAGTCCCACTACTGGGGTTTTGTGGCATTTAGCCACAGGCTCCAGGCTGGACAAACACATCCATGCCTACCCTCCATCTGGGCATGTGAGGGATTCCAGGTGGCTGAGGCATGGAAGCTCCAGCCTTGCCCTGGCTCGGAGCACTGTGTTGCTGGCTGCTGGACTGCTGCTGCCATCTCGTGGTTCTGCCTGAGAAGTGTCTGCTCTACCCTTGGATACAGAGGACGCCAGGTTGATCCTTTCCTCGTCTGGCATTCCTGTGTCTCCTAGCCTGTCTGAGGTCCAGTGGCCAAAACCTCCAGGTTCCCTGTCTGTCTTAAGTCAGTCCTGAAGGATGGGTGTGTGGGGAAGAAAGGCCTGACATCTGGCACCTGGAGAGGGCAGGAGAGGAATTAAGCCAGACAGACCGGAAGCTGAACCAGGGAGATGGTGGGGTGCCACGTGGGCCCTCAGCAGGGGAGGCCTTAGACTCCAGAGTGGAAAGGCAAGCAGGAGGTCCACTCTCCCGGTGAGGACGTCCCTTGGGAAGAAGGTCCCTGGCCACTGAGAGTGGGGGGAGTGGGGAGGATTTCGAAGAGGCCTATTATTGTCCCTCAGACACATACACACACACACACACACACACACACACACACACACACGAGCAGAAGCACAGGAAGACCAAGTGAGGATGCAATGATGTCCCTGCTGTGGGAGCTGCTGACCAGGGGTGTGGCGGGGTGGAGATGGGAACTGACCCCACCCCTCTACCTTCCATCCACACTCTTCTCCTGTACCTCCAGAGACCAGGTGGCACCTGCCCCAGCTCCAGTCCAGGGATGATGGTCAAAACTGTTAAGGCTGGCACAGGCACCCACCATCAGGTCAGAGGCTGACCTCAGAGGTGGAGCAAGGTCCAGGGCCTGGCTGGATCACAGGGAGGTCTGGACATGCTGGAGAGTATTCAGGGAGACACCAGGAGAATATTCAGGGCAGCAACTAATTACCAACTAGTACAGATGTATTTCAAAATGCTAACAAGAAGAGCAGGACGGGTTCAGACCCAGGAATAGCAGCCCAGCTCCAGACCCTGGGGCTCCTAGGTAAGCCCTGGCCTCTCTGAGGCATGTCACAGAGGGTGAGTGGTCCAGATGAGTTGGGGGAGGGGCAGGACCCACCAGCCCCAGACCCAGGAAGTGACGGTCAGGGTGAGCCATGGCAGACATTCTGGGGGTGCCGTGCCAGGCATGGGCCCCCACTCACCACCGAGAAGTTATGAGGGCCGCAGGGCCCCCCGCGGTAGGAGCAATAGAGCAGCATATCTTCCAGCCGGTGGCAGGAACGATTATAGAAGCGGTGCAGGTTAAAGGGCTCCCCAGAGAAGGCCTCGGGCCCTGGGGGGGCGAGGGGCACCCCAGGGTCATCACTTTCGTCCAGCCCCAGCATGGGGGCCAGGTAGAGCAAGTCAGGGTAGCTGAGCTGGGACAGCCGCACGGCATTGGTGTTGCAGAAGGTGACCGCTGGGAAGGCCAGCTCTGTGGTAGCCACCTCGTCTAGCAGAGTCACGTGCGGATAGCTGAGGTAATAGGCAACGCGGTCTCCTACCTGACACAGGAAGGCACCCAGTGCCAAGACAAAGGCCACTGCCCACAGGGCCTGCCTCGGCCCTGGACCCCCCTCCACGAAGACATGGTTGGCACCATGAAGGGTGCAGCTGCTGGCAAAGGCCACCAAGTCCATGGGCAAATCCCCCTCTCTGGCCTCCTTCCCCGCTGCCTCCTTTTCTTTCTCTTCTTCTTCCTCTTCTGCTTCTGAGTTGTCCCACTGCTGCTGCTGGTGGGGACCCCAAACATCTCCCAAGGGCCCTGGGGCCTCCTTTCCAGAGGAGAATGACACAGAGCAGAAGATATGGATGGGCATCTTCTCCAGGGGCCTCCTGGCACCAGGGGATTGGCAGGAGAAAGGGAAGGAGAAGTGATCCGAGCCAGGCTCCAGCAGGGCCAGCCACCCAACCCTTCTGCCAGGTCTCTGCCACCTGGCTGGCTGTGTCCTTCCTCGCCAGGGCCTCTGTGGCAGTGTGGCGGAGGCGGGGCGGGGCATGGAGAGGAGGACAGCCTGCCCTGCCGGAGGGCGGAGGGCGGTGTCTGGGCTGATGAATAATTGATGGCAGTGGGAAAGGGAGGCTGATGGGGAGGAGGGGGGCCGGAGCCCCTTTCCTGTCTCCAGCTCCAGCTGGAAGGAGAGGGTTGAAGACAGAGTGCAACCCCTGGAAAAGTCTAGGGATTCTTGGTACCCACCTTCCCAGGTGAGATGGGACCCAGCAAAGTCCTTTGCTCCTCCTCTGAGGTATCTGAGCCCCCACACTCTGGGCACTGTCTCAGACCTCTGACTCCTCTCTCATTCCCTCAGCCTCATGATTCCCCCAATTATTTCACTGACCGTCCAATTCTCCCAATATACCCTTAGACCCCGGTTCCCCTCTAATTATTCCTTTGATTTTCAGTTTCCTTCTAATCACTGTCCTGACCCCAGTTTACTTTCAGTTACTTCCTGAGCCCCTAATTCCCCTGCAGTCACTCCCTGGACTTCCAATTTACCTCTAGCCAGTCCCTGACCCCATTTCTCTTCTCCACACTCCCCTGACCCATCTTTACTTCACCCTCCCCCCATGCAGGGCTTCATTTAGGTCACTATCCCCTCCCCCACTCCCTTCTGTGGCTTGGGGGGTAGCCCAGGTTCCATTAGCACAGGTCTCTCACTGACCACAGACTCACTTATGCTCTGTTCCCGGCACTGGGGGAAAGGACCCCTATCTCTTGCAGCTGAAAAGCTTCCTGGCAGATTACCACTCCCCCTTCCAGCTTGCCCACCCCCCACCTCAGTCCAGGAGAGGAGTTCAAGGAATTCTGTTCTGGTGGGTGGAAGAAACTGAGATCAGAGCAGAGACAGGGTCCTGGGTCAGGTGGAGAATGTTGGGAACCAACCTGGGGAGCCCCCAAATCCTCAGCCTCACACATGCCCCAGCCCCTTTGAGGCTTCCCTTACCCTCAATTTATTCCCTGCCCCCAGGCCCCTGGCCCCTCTGTGGGCTCTGATTACTCAGGGCCACTGGTTGAGGAACTTGAGCCACCATCAAAGTCTCCAGGGCCTAGAAGGTGACCTGAGGGGAGGAGAGAAAGGGAGGGAGGGAGGTGAAGCATGTTAACCCTTCCTCTGCGGGGCCAGTGGGGGTCAGACCAGTCTACTTTGGCTTTCCGCTCTGTAACCATCCCACAGCCCCTGGTCCCATTTCCCCCCTCCTCCTCTCCCGTCCCTCCCTGCTCCCATACATCTTCCCTTCTCCATTTGCCTGCAGAGACCCTGGGGTGTGTAGGGAATGGAAGGCAGGGTGCCAGGTTCTAGCAGAAATGACTGATGAGGGACCTTTGGCCCCAGCTTTGCTGCCAAGGACACAGAGGCCCCAGAGAAGAGCAGCCTTTGAGATCTGGCCCCTCTCCATCCTTATGCCATTGCCCTCAGACGGGCCTCCTCTTCTGCCTAAACAACAGCCTTTCAGCGGGTCTCCCCAACCTCCGGAACCTCCCTGCTGCTTCTCCCCACCTTCAGTCCATGACATGTAATGTTGCCCATTCTCCTGTTGAAAGAGCTTCTCTCACTGCCCAGTGACTCTTGGGAAAATTCAACACCCATCCCACAGGCCTTTGTAACTTCCCTTCCAGCCTCACCTCCCCTTCATTCCAGTCCAGTGTCCGGCCACCATGCCCTTCTCCCGTTCCGCAGACACACAAGGCCTTGTCCATAGTGTCATGCCTTCCTTGGACTCCATCTGGAGAACTTCTACTCACTTTTCAAGACCCTACTCACATATTCCCTCCTCCAAGAAGACTTCCGTGACTCCACAGGGCCCGGAAGAGGTAGACCCCACAGGTAGAGCCCACCCAGGGTACAGACTAACGGGTCCAGTTCTGCTCAAGGTCCTTCAGGCAGGAGTAGTGACCGGTAGCGCCTTGAGGACAGGGACTGTGAGAATGAAAGAGCAGGACCCAAAGACCACGAGGAGAAACAGGAACCGAGAAAGACCAGGGCCACCTAGGGCAACCAGAGATAAGTCACTGCAGAGGTGAAGAGAGACCCTCACCTGCAGCTGTTGTCCTCAGGCTTCTCCTGCATGAATTCATAGGTTCCTTTTCTGTTTTCTGTGCCATGTACGTTTTCATCCTGCCTACCAGACCTCAGCTGTCAGAGGGCTTTGCATGGCCTCAGGATGAGTTTCAGAGGTGAGTTCCAGACGTGGATTGGGGGTGGGGCCAGCCGAGGTTGAGTCTTGGACTGGGGCAGCTGCAGCTGCCCATGCATTCCACACCCACTAGAGGGCATTGTCCCTCTCCTCCAGACTTCCTGGCAGGGGAAGTCGATTGGACTTCCAGAAGGAAGACATTAAGGCAGGGGCAGCTTCCAGTCTGGGGCCTCACCAGAGAGAAGGGCCTGCACATACAGAACAGCTTCAGAGGACAGCAGATCTGGCACGGCTGGACGCTTCTCCCTCACACCACCACAAAGACCCACACCACACATCTACACGTCACTACACACAGACACGCAGCCCTCTTGTGGGGCAACAAACACCAACACAACATGTAGCCTAACTTCCTCCTCCATCTTCTAACATTCGGTCCCACCTCAGTTAGTTCCAGTAGACAAATCCAAACTTTTCACAGTAATGGGGAGAGGTGGAAAGTATCAGGCAACACACACAGAGCCCCAAGCATACACAGGGTGCCCCAGGAGAAGTGCCCCAGCAGACACACATGCAGAACAACACTTAATTCTGAATGCTCTGTCCAAGGATGTGACCCTTCTCCACGTCCCAGCTCCTCTCCTAAGCTGTGTGTGCTCACTCAGTCAGTTCTTTCTCTGCATCTCTTCCTGTACTTCAGCCACCCCTCACATCTGTAGAAGGCTTTACGCTTTTCAAATGATATCTCATGGGATCCTTATACAACCCAGTGAAATAAGCAGGTTTGAGTAACTTCACCACCATTGACATATGAGGAAACTGAGGCACAGTGACCTCTTCAAGTCTCATGGAGAGCAAGTAACGGGCTTGCGACTAGAATTCAGTCATCCTTCTCCAAATCCCTTCTTTATTTTTTCATTTACTCATCAAATATTGAGTGTCTACGTGCAGAGGACACATGCAGAATGGATAAGGGACCAGGATCCTGCCCTCATGGAGCTTACTGTCTAATGGGGGAGAGAGAGATAGTTTTTAAAAATCACAAAAATAAATATTTAATTACAAACTATGATAAGTGTTATGAAAAAAATAATATGGTTTTATGATAGTGAATGATAGAGGATCTGACCCAGACTGGGGATTCAAGGAAGGTTTCTTTGAGAAAGTAATGTTTGAATTGTAATCTAAAGAATAAAGAGGAGTAATTAGGTAAAGGTCTGCATGCGTGCGTGTGTGTGTGCGTGTGTGTGTGTGTGTGTGTGTGTGTGTGTGTGTGTGAAGGGGTTGATATTCCGGAGAGCAGAGTCTGTGCAAAGGCCCTGAGGGGAGAGAGCTGAGAGGAGAGGGATGTAGCTGGAGAGCAAGGTAAGAACAGGCTGGAAAGTCAGGCAGGACCCAGACTCCTCAGGGCCTTGCAGGCTGTGGGTAAGGATTCTGGTCCAAGGACAATGACAGACTCCCCAGGGAAGGATTTCAAGTGATCAGAGCAGCGTTTGGAAGAGACCACTCTGGAAGAGCCCGAGGGGTTTCTGCCAGGAAGCCAGTGCAGTGGATTAGGTGAGACGTGCAGTGGTGGGGGGACTTGGAACAGGTGATAAAGTGGAGATGTTTAGGAGGCAACATCAGCAGATCCTGTTAAGGGAGGTGAGGGAGATGGAATGGAATGTCGGGGATGACTTCTAGTTTGCATAAGTAGGTGAATGGTGGGGTGACTCGCAGGTCAGGAACACAAATAAGGACTGGTTGGGGAGGCGAGATGATGAATTTGGCCTCACACAGGCTGGTTGTTTTGATCCTTGGGGACATCCAAGTAGAGATGTTAAGTAGGAAATCGCCCACTGGGGCTGAGGCTAAAAGGAGAGAGCTGGGCTGAGACATACATTTGGCAATTGTCACCGTACAGATGGTAATGGAAGTCATAAGTGAAGATGAGACTGCCTCAGAATAGAATATAAAGTTAAACAAACAAACAAACAAAGACAGAAGGAAAGCTAAACAGAATCCTAACCTATGACTTAACCGTAGCTCCTAGTTACGTACGAGTATCTTTATGCCCAAGAGAAACGAGTGTGTATGTCAACCGAAAGACATGGGCAAGAACATTCATAGTAGCTTTATTTATAACAGCCCCAAACTAGTAACAACCCAAATGTCTAGCGAGAGTAGAATGGGTAAATAAATTGTGGTATATTTACATGCGATACTACACAGCGCTGAAAAAGCACTAACTACTGCAGCTCACAACAATGAGATTGCATCTCACAGACATAAGCGAAAAGACAGACACAAAAATGAATATACTATATGGAGGATACATATAGTCTAGGAAGTTCAAGAACAGGTCAAACGTATCTATACTGACAAAAGTCAGAATAATGACGAACTCTGGTGCAGTCGTATTGACTCGGAAAGGGTCTGCAGGAAATTTCTGGGGTGCTGGAAATATTTTACACTTTTATAGCAATGTAAATACATAATACCAATGTAATATGTAAAATATTAAATTATAAGATACACTAATATAAAAAAATACTAATGAAAAATTAATCAAGTTATACCATTAAATCATACCCTCACAATTTAAAAGATGAAGAAGGCTTCGGATTGAAACTTGAGTATTGCCAACATTTCATGGCCAAGTAGAATAGAATGAACTGGCAAAGAGACAGAGGAGTGGCTAGACAAAGAAAGAAAATCAGGAGAGTATGGTTGGCAGGAGAGGAATAGTCCAGAAAAGAGGTGGTGGTCAGCCACTCTGAATATTATTGGGAGATCAAGGATAAAAATAAAGTTTGCAAGATTTGGCAACACGGGAGTCACTAGAGAACCATTTTGGTGGAGTGCTGGGGGTGGGGAAGAATGCCGTCTCGCGTGGCTTAGAGAATGAGTTAGAGATGGAAACAAGGAAGACTGGAATATATACATTTCGAGGAATATACAGTGGGATATACATTTCGAGAATTTTGTCTGTGAAAGGAAGGGAGAGAGAGGGTGAGAGTTGGGGCGGGGGAGTGCCGTGGAGTTTAGACATTTATAATTTTGTTTCTATCTTAATCTAAAGCCTGATACACAGTAAGTGCTCAATAAATGTTAGCTGTCGTTACAGCTCTATAAAGATGGGAGAATCTTAAGCATGTTTCAATGTCAATGGGAAGGTTCCACCAGAGAGGGAGAAAGTGACAGGAGAGGAGAGAGAGAGGCAGAATATTTAGGGTAAAATTCCTAGAAAGATAGAAGGAGATCAGATGGAAAGAACAGGTTGAGATTTCAGCCTAGAGAAGATGGATGTTCCCCTCTGGGGACTGCTTCCCAGAGGAAGGGGAGCTGTTCTCTGAGGTTGGTATCTTCCCTGTGAAGTAGGAGGCAAGGTTATCTGCTGAAGGTGAGAAGAGGGCTGGAAGGGTGGCTGTTTGAGAAGAGTGGAGAAGTTGGCAATAATCATTGGGGAGAGCAAGTGGACCAGGAAAACACAGTGGGGTTGCCAGGCAGCCCTGCAGACCCGGTTAAGGATGTTGGTCATACACAAAATGTGATTCCAGGCTGGCCTGTTGTGTGACTTCCTCTGGTAGAGCCCTGGAGCCACCCTGAGGAAAGCCGGAGGGGGCTCCATCTAAGGTTGGGACTTGTCCAAATGGTGCAGTGAAGAGGGAGAGGAGTCAAAAGACTTGGTGTCCTCGACCCGAGGCTGGGACTCCTCCTTTGCAGGCTTTCCTTCCCTTCCTGCTGCACCACACTGCTTCTTTACAGAGCACGGGCCGCGGGGGCGCCTGGAGCTTTCTCCACCACACGCCACGCTCTCGCTCCTATAGTCATGCACGAAGAAGCTGAACTTCAAAGCTCTGAAGTCCAGGTCCCACCCTGTCATTTGCTGGCTGTGTGACCTCAGACAAGTCACCTAATACCTCTGAGCCTCAGTTTCCTCATCTTTCAAATGAAGATATTAACGTCTTCCTGCCTCCTAGAATTATGAGGCTCACAGGAGCTAAAGGAAAGGGAATTTGTAAATTGCAAAGCGCGCCACTGAGAGAGATGATTGATTTTGCTGCTATGTGCTCTGCATGCGACCAGAGGTTCCCCGCACACAAGCGCTCGCCCACAGCCACACAAAGCAGGCTGCGTGCCCGTGTGCACATCACACACGTCCACTTCACACCCTAGCCTACACCCACATTTCCCACTCAGATGGGCACACAGGTGCACATGTGTGCTTGCACACGTGGGGCACACGTGCAGTGAGTGTGTCACGAGGGAGTGTGAGTTGGCTGCTGTCCATGGTCAAAGCCACTGCAGCAGTCTCTCCCCTCGGGATGTTCTCAGCCTGACACGATGATGCGACACACCAGTTAGACACACACACACAGATACACACACACACACACACACACACACACACACTCTAAGCTATGCAGCCCAACCTCCCAGGTCCCCAGGACTGTCAGCCACATCCAGGGGGTGCAAATGAGACGGGGTGGGGGTGGGAAAGGGTTTTCTTTCCAAGAACTATAAGAGCTCAAAAAATCACAACATCTCCTCCCTCTCCCTTGGGAATGGTCTTGGAAAGGCTGGGGGGGGGGGGAAGAGTTCTTGAGGAATACACAGCAGTTTCAGGCTCATTGTGAAATTTCTCCGTGAGGAAGGTGTCTGATCCATGTGCCCTGGACAGCCAGGCCTGCACATCCATCCTCCACGGGCCGGGGTGCGCTCAGCCGTCCCTGAGGCTGACGGAGGGGCTGCCCCTTGGCAAATAATAATTTAACAATCCACTTAGAGCCCCCTTTCCTCACAGGAAATTGGGCCTAGAAGCTCAGAAATGCAGCAGATGGAACTATGCCCAAAGTAGAACCCAGGCGTCCCAACACCCAGCCTCATCCTCCACCCAAACCAGGCACCACTTCTCATTCTTGCAGCGTTCTCCCCAGTTTTGCCTCCCAGAATCCCTATGCAGGGGTCCTAACTGGAAGGTTCTCAGCCAGAGGGTCGAAGGAGGCTCCCGGAGGGGCCACCTCAGACACATAGTGAGGGAAGGCTTGTGTCTGGGGGGCCTGGCCAAAGGCAGGGAATGGCCCTCGCTGAACAGGACTTGGCTGATCACCCGCTGGGGGAAGCTGGGGTGAGGGAGACACCACACGTTCTACAAAACTGGAGCTTCTGAATAGCTGAGCTGGCTGGGGAGGTTGCAGGGACTCTACTCAGATGTCGAGAGTCCTCTCAGCCCTGGCACCTTACTCCTTGCTCCAAAGGCTTTTGTTAGCACCACCCACCCTCTCAGCTCTGCCCTCACTCTAAGCTCTCTGAGGGCAGGGACAGGGTCTGTCTGTTCACCACCTGCTCTGGCACCCAGCATGGACCTGGCGCTTAGAAGGGGTTCTGTCTGTGACGGGAATGAATCAAGTGGAGCTTGACAGGCCTAACCCCAGCTCCTCCTTCCCAAGAGACACCTTTCCTCACCCCTCCCCCAGAAGTGAAACTGCCTTCCACAAAATCGAAGCATGCTCAGAAGCAACCCTCACCCACAGCAGAACCTCTTGCCCTTTCTGCAAGCCTCTCCTCTGTTTCCTGGACACAAACCAGATGCAAAGGGCCATACCTTCCAGTTCCCCACAGGCCGGGGCAGGAGAAAGGCCCAAGGCGAGGAGGTGTTCCTCCTTCCCACCCCTCCGCTTCCGGCTCTGTCCCCAGAGGCACTTAGTTACTTACATCAATTCCCTATTACTTTAGCCAACAGCCAGGAGATCAATTAAGTTAGAGTAGCCTCTTAGCTGACAGCAGTCTGGGAGAGGGGTGGAGTCAGAAATGGCAGGGGAGGAAGAGGGCAAGGAGATGAAAGAGGAAACTGTTACCCAAAGGGGTGTGTGTGTGTGTAGGAAAGAGAGAGCCCAACCTAGGGTCCTCTGGATTCTTGCTACTGGCTCTACTTCAGTGTCCTCCCTCCAGCCTCAGGCTCTTCTCAGGGAGAGAGAGAAGGGAAGGATGGGGACAAAGCTGGAGGAGGTATCCAAGAACCCCTAGGGCAGGGTTTACCTCCAAAGTTAACCTCTCACTGCAGCCTCTCCTTTCCCGCAGCAATCTGTGCATGTTCCCCTTTCGGCATCCCTACTCCCTCCCTACCACACACAGGAGGACTCCTGGGCCTCCGGGTGGGGCTGCCCGTGACCCCCCTTCCTCTCAGTGTGGCAGTCCTGGCAGCCTTTCCCCTCAGCAGTCCCCCTACTCCCTACCGAGCTGGAGGGAACAGACCCAGGTCGTAATGTTGGGACCTCAGTGACTCCTGCTCTGAGCTGCTGTGGGGTGGGGTGTGTGGGTGTGAGGGGTATGGATAAGGGGCAGAGCTAACGCTGGGGATAAGCAAGCTTCCTGCTAGTCCTGGCTCTCTCGGGGACATGCCATCCCAGGCTCTGCTTGTCTTCAGATGACCTCTCCCTCCCCGTCTGGGTCCCAGAATAACCCACCTACACCCACCTCTTATATCAGCATCTCGCCGCCCTAGATACTCCAGAAGATTCCTGTCCTCCAAAACCTCAGAGGGATTTCGGTATCCACCCCCTCATCCCACCTCTCCTCTGGGGGGTCCTGGGGGACTCCTATGTGCCCCTCAGGGATTCCTGTCCCCGCCATCCTGGTTCCCCAATTCCACACCCTCCCAAGGGAGAATAATATCCCCACTACACACCCACCCTCAGGATTCCCAGTCTCTGCCCTCCCCTTTCTTCTATTCCAGGGTCCAGAAATGAATATCTGCTTCTCTCTCCCCCAGGCAGAAGCTCTGGGTGTCAGCTGGAGGAGGAGGTGGCATAGGGCAGACTGGGCAACCATCTGCCAGCCCCCTCCCCTCAGTGCCTTTCAGCATTCCAGCCACATTGGCGCTCCCACTGCCAGGGACAGATAAGGTGCAGCTGGAGGCTGACACCAGCTGCAACTGTGCTCACTCCCTCCAAACCCCACAAGACACCGGCAGACAGCTGCACCCCCGGGGGGCCCCTTTGTGGAACCTCTGCCCTGCCTTGGACTGACTGGCCTTGAGGTGGAGGCAGGGAGAGTGGAGCCTCGGACCCTGTTTCCCCACAGGAAGGGAAAGCGGTGGCCAGGGCAGACGGGGCCTACTGTGTAGGTCTCTGGTTGCTCTTTTGGTAGCTCAGGAGAAAGCTCTGAGGCCTCCCCAACTGGGGTGCTGTGGGGATGCTCTCCCCATTGCCCTCTGCCTCTTCAGTCCCAAAGTTTTCAACCAATTCCTCCCAGATTTAGCCTATTTCCCCCATTCACCCCCACTCTCGCAGGCTGACTTAGCCACAGCTGGGGGATGCACCCACCAAACACCTGTGACCACAGACTACCCTTGAAGTTGAGCTGGACTCAGAAGCACATCGGGGGGTGCTTGTCACTGCAGACCCCTGCCAGGAGGGTTGGGTCTGTGACAGACCAGAGTATACCATTCCAATGTCCCCTCCAGGAGCACACACACCCTCACACACACCTTCAAAGCACCCTCCCATACAAGCTCTCACAGGTTGGAAGAGGGTTGCCCTTGGAAACCTGTGTAAGACTTCCCATGTGCCTGCGCACACTGTATTTTGCAAACACTCTGAGACAGGGCTTTGACCCCCAGTTAAGAACCTCTGCTCATGAGGTGGCAGAAAGTGCCAAGATAGTCTCCCCTAAGCTCTGACCGGATAGACAGATGTTTTCTGTCAGTGCCACATCTGTCCAGGGGCTACACACACACCTTTTGGTCTAGCAGAGGATGGCAAGGATGGAGACCCAGGAGAGGAGAGAGAAGGTGGAGGGAGCATCAGCCATGGGGTGTCTGCACCCCGTAGGACCAGGGAGCTGGGGGGGGGGCATGCCAGAGCCCTTCTTTTCCACTAGGCAGATGTCAGACGTGGACTCACAGCCAAACTCCCATCCATGCATGGAGGAACATCCCTAAGGGCAGAGGTGGTAGAGTTCCTGACATGGAAAGGGTCTGGTCAATCAGAGATGGTGGAAGGAGGGGCAGAGACGTTTGGGTCCAGCCAGATTTGGGGTCAGGTGTTTGATATAGGCTCAGACACAGCAAAAACCTGTATTCTCTGCCAACCCCTAACCAAGAAGTGCCAGTGTGGGCCTGTAGGTTCCTAGCCTGTATATCTATCCCCCGAGCAAGAGGAAGAACTCAGATTTGCTCCAGAACTTTCTGAACCAATCATATTTCCATCTAACTGCTTAGAATTGTCCCCTCAGACAACACAGACCAGTCAGTCACATTCCAGTATCTCCATTCCCATGAACCATTTGGAATCTTAGCATCACCACTTGGAATCTTTCTGGACACAAGGGACAAATGGAGCAACTGAACATTTTCTATGGACAAACTACATCCCCATTTTATACTTTAGCACCTTCCCAGGTTGAGCCAAGCAATTCCTTCCCTCCTCCAAACACTACAAACCCTTCAAGTTCATAAGTTTTCTCTGTCTTTCTTGGTGGTTCCTTCTGCTTGTATGTTGGGTAGGTTGGAGAGGAGGGCTCTGGCTTTCAGTGCCACCTTTACCTACAGTTCTACTACTCTTGGGAGCACAGTTGATGAGTCTGGGAACCCTTTGGTCTCAGGTTCTAGGGAATCCAGGACTCGCCTGTTTTGAGGAAGGAAAAACGGGAAGTGGTCCTTGCATCACACTACGTTCCCCATTAGCTTGGCTCAGCGAGATGTGTGGTCATGTAACCTTTGTCTGGTAGATTTGACAAAGGCCCATGAAACTGGTCCGCGTAGCAGGACTTAAAAAGATTAGGAAGTCTTATGTAAACTGAGTAGGAAAAAACATGCATGACCACGGCTCCAACCTTTCTACACAGACAAATATAGTTCATGCTCCCATATGCTAGGAGGAAGCAAGCAAGTAGGGGGGAAAATGGGCAGGGAGAAAAGGGAGGCTCTGAGAGTGGAGAATTGGGGGCAGGCATGCAGAGCAAGGAGGTCCTAGGGGAGACTGGGTTTTCAAAGAGCAATAGCCAGAACTGGAAGGGGACATGATGACTCCAGGGTCAGCAGTATTAATGAAAAGAGCACACTGCATTGGGACTTAATGAGACATGTGTTCTAATCCTGAATCTGTCACTAACTGGCTATGTGAGCTCAGGGCAACTCGTTCTCCTCTCTGTGTCTCAGTCTGTGTATTTGTAAAATAGAGATAACATGGCTATTCAGGGGATTGAAGGGAGGCTAGAAAGCATTCTGAAGAGTTACGAGCATTGCCCTCTCATTTGGTATTATTTTTTATACATGGCTCCAGGTCCTCTGGTCCCTTTGTAGCCTCTGTGTGATTCTAACCCCTCAGGAACCTGTATGACTTGCCCAGAATCACCTGGCACATGAGGTGCCATCAGTTCCCCTAACCCTCTCTGGGGTATTGGCTTTGAGACAGCCCCATCTGTGGGGGTGGTGTCTGTGGGGCATCTCCATTTTAAGAAGTAAAGGGAGCCTCCAGTTCAGTCAAGACTGTACCCCAGATCATTCTCCTTCCTCAGATCCTGGCTCTGTGGCTCTTGCTGGCAAGGGGGTAACCCAACTGGACAGTGTATGTGTATGCGCGCGCGGCACAGAGAGAATCACCTGTCTGGCTGAGAGAAAGCTTCCCTTCTCATGTTTCACAGTGCTTCTCAAACTTTAATTCGAATCACCTAGAGATTTGTTAAAATGCAGATTCTGATTCAGTAGGTGGAGTGGTGACGTCTGCATTTCTTTCAAGCTCCCAGGTGATGGTCCTCAGACCTCATTTGAGTAACAAGTCTGCCACTTACCCACCACTACCCCCAGGTCTGACACCTGTGGCCCAGAAGGGAGCTTGACGGGGTTGGGGCCGTGCCAGGCGCTCTCTCTCTCTCTCTCTCTCTCTCTCTCTCTCTCTCTCTCTCTCTCTCTCTCTCTGTTGTGTACTATGGGCTCTCTTTCTTGCCATCATGGACACAAGGCTGAGGCTCCCGCCCTCACACAGAGCAAATGCACCCCTATGCTGAACAAAGTCCCCTCCTGCCAGAAGAGAGCCCCAGGGACACACAGCTTCCTCTCCCAGAGTAGCCAGCAGGATGAGAGGGCCACCTGCTCCTAGTTTCCTCCTCTTCTGGGGGCTGGGCTGACACACCCCATACCAGGGGACTCACCACCTTGAAGTCTTCTGCGCTGCAGACCTCCCCCCGGAATTGGCAGGAGAGCAGCATGTCTCGAATGTCGTGTCCTGCACGGTCGTAGAACTCGCGCATGTTGAAGGGCTTGGGCTTGAAGCTGCGGAAGTTGGCCTTGTCCTGCAGTATCTCCAGCTGCTTTTCATCTGCCATCTGTGTGTCGGGTATCTCATACCTGGAGCGCGGGGGTAAGCAGCACATGGATAAGCATGACCTTCTGTTCCTGCCTCTGTCTGGCCTCCAGTGTGCCATACCCAATTTCAAGGGGATGAGGGGGAAGACAGCATCCAGCCCGAGGGAATCAGGCCTGGGCATAGGCACAGAAGAGAGCAGGGCATGTCCAGTGGACCTGCCCCATGGGATCTGAGAAGATAGAAGGGTCTGCAGTGGCTGCCCAGGGGCTGGGCATCTCAGCACGTGGGTAAGGGTGGGGTGTTAGAGAGCTCAAGGCTGGATCTATAGCTTTTATACTATAATCTCGATCCTTTAAAGATAGTCTGCCCCCATTCCCCAAGTGAGGAGAAGATCAAGACATAGTGGCAGGAGGGTGGGCAAAGGTCACTCCAGAGAGGGTGGTGGTGTCTCACAGCTCAGGCTGGGTAGGGGCAAAGCTGTTTTGGACTATGCTGGGATCAGAGATTGGGTGCCCTTAATTGAGTGCACCCAATCCTTTGTACCAATACCCCAATTCCTTTGCTGTGAGTGGCAGGTTAGGGAGGGCAGGGTTGTCTGGGCTTTATGGGGTTAGAGAGGCAAGCACCTGATGGGGTGTCTGGGAGCTGGGATGCATGCAACTCCGGGAGCCTGGCTGGGGGATGGGTGGGAGCCACCCACCTGTTGTTGAGCAGGGCCAGCAGCTCCCCAGCATGGTACAGGTCATTCTTGGAGACTTGGCTAAAGCGGAACTCGTTGAGGTTGCACAGCGTGACGGCGGGGAAAGTGAGCTGGGAGGCAGCCACCTCATCGAGCTTGGTGACGTGGTGGTAGTTGAAGTAGTACTGCACACGCTCGGTGCACACACACAGCAGTACAGCCAGTGAGCCCAGGAAGCACAGGGCCCAGAGCGCCCGCTTCAGTGACAGCCGCTCGTAGGAGAAGATGTGGGCCAGGCCGTGCAGCGTGGAGCTGCTGGCGAAGGCCTGGATGCTCACTGGCTGGACGCCACCCACCTCCTCCTCCTCAGCCTTCAGTTCCATCCTGGCCAAGGGTATCCTGGGGGAGGAAGAGGGCGTCTGTCATTGTCCTGGGAGGAGAGTACACAGAGGGTCCCAACAAAGGTGTCCATCTGGAATTCCCATCTCCAGAGGTCACTGTCTCGGGGGCAGGAGACATCCCTAGTGTGCCAGCCCAGAGGTGGCTGGCCAAGGAACACACTGCCAGAAGACGGTGCCTCCAAATGCAGGGGCTAGGGGGCAGCTCAGGCCAAGAGAATGCTCTCCCAAGGAAGTTTCCCGGGCCAGGGGAGACCCCAGACGTAGTCATCCGAGGGCAAGAGGGAAGTCCCAATGTTCCCACAGGCAGGCACAGGAGTTCCCTCCAGATGTGAGGTCACTCTGGGACAGGAATGTCCACCCCATCCTGGAGATGAAAACTCCCCCAGATGGGCTGAACCCGGGGTCAGGAGCTCCTGGTCAAGGGTGTACCGAGAATTGGGCTTTTGCACCCCCCCCACCAGCTAAACCTGGGCCAGAAACCCCCCAGGGAGGTGGGGAGGGGCCCAGCCTGAGTCCTCACCTGCGGATGTCTCTAGTTTTCATAACCCGAAGACCGTATGTGTGTATGTTTGGGGTGGGGGGTAGAGGGCAGCGCGAGGTGGATGCATGGGGGGGCGCGGTTCCCTAGGATAGCGAGCTGTCCCCGCCCCAGACGCAACCCTCCCCCCTCCAGTCCAGCTTCTCGACGCAGCCAGATCCCCTACTCGGCCCCCGCCCCCCTCCCTAGACACCGAGCGGCCCCAGCAGCTGGGGAAAGCGCGAGGGGAGCGAAGTCCCGGCTTCGGGGCGCTGGGGAGTCCCGCAACCAAAGGCAGGGGCATCTGAGACCCACCTGAGGGGGCTTCGGGAACCCGGCAACCGGCGGCGAGTCCTGGGGCGCGGGGCCGGACGCGGGCTCAGCGCCGAACCGTGGAGGGGCGCATGGCCCGGAGCCGGAGCCGGCGGCCGCCGCGGCACGCCGCGCAGAGCCCTGCAGGGAGCGGCCGGCCCGGCCCGGCTCGCCTTGGCTGGGTCCGCCCGCCCTCCCGCCCGCGCGCGCTCGCTCGCTCGCTGGCCTCGGCTCGATCCGCCCGGGCTCGGCGCGGTGCGCGGTGCGCGGTGCTCTCAGCCCCGGGATCTGCAGGGATCCATCGTCCGGCGGGGAGGCGGCGGGAGGGGAGGCGAGGGGGAGGGGAGAGGGTGCGCGTGCGCGCCTACGAGTGTCTGCGAGGGTGTCTCCGGGCCGGTGTGCGCGCCCGGCCCCCGGACCTGGGAGCGGGACCCAGGGCTCCCCGCTACCTCGCCCCCTCCTCCCGGCCGCTCTCGGTCCTGAAGCCGTTTTCCTGCCCGCGAGGCCCTATAGCTTGTGTGTATGACTGTGTGTGTGTGTGTGTGTGTGTGTGTGTGTGTGCGTGCGCGCGCGCGCGCGCGCTCGGGAAGGAGGGTGTCTGCCCCCCGCGTCCCCCACCCCGCTCTGTCTCCTTCGGATCGATGCTCCTGCCTCTTGCTGCTGCTTCCTCCGGTGGCACACACGCGCGTGCACACACACGCAAGCTCCTAGTCACACTTGACTGATTCAAGCACTTGCCCCTGTGGAGACACAGACACACATACAGATGAGAGTCACAGCACTCAGCCACACACACACTGTACAGAGACACCCACACGTCCCAGAGGCCTGTCGCACAGGACAGGCACCCAGGAGCTTACACATATCCACCTGTTCTTATCCCTGCTCCCCACCTACATGTGACACGAACACACATGCACATTTGTAAACAAACACAACCTTGGCCACCCAAAACCCATCCTTGTAGCCTTGGGCTTGCGGGGGTTGAGGGGCATGGTTGCAGCCCCTCACTGCCAAGCCTCTAAAGAAGGAGCAGACAGAAGGAAGGAGAAATAGCTAGAGGTCAAGGGACTCTGGACAGAAGTCAAGAAACAAGGAAAGAGAAGAGACGGTGGTGGGGTGGGGAGGGGGGAGGGTTAGGCTGGTAGGGAGTTGACCGGATGAGGACCGGATGGAAGGGGGACCTGCACTCAGGGATGGAGCAGATTCTGGGACCCTGAGCCCAGGCCGGGAGGCTGCTCCTGTGGCTCTCACCTCTTTCCTCTCTCCCTCCTCCACTCTGAGAGGCCTTTGGGGGGGCCTCCCTATCCAATTAACAGAGAAGGAGCAATCAAAGGGAAGTTGTTAATTTGCTGATGCTCATTAGGGGTTCTTAGCAAGGAGACTGTTGAGGTCTGATGGTGTCAGATGATGAGGAGGGGGTGTGGGGGACCAGAACTCTATCTCTAGCAACTCCTTCACTCCACTAGTAGGCTGGTGCAGCTCTAGGACAAGGAAGGTGAGAGGCGTATTCTCAGGGCTTTAAGTTGGAAGAAAGAACCTGTAATGAGAAGGGGCTGGCACAGTTGGATGAGAAGTTGTGAGGGGTTGGGGGCAAGGGGCACGTGGGACGCCAGGGAGGGGGGCTGTAGATCCCTAGAGGAAGTGTAGGTTTAGGACTGTTCAGGAGGGAGAGAGGGATCCGTTTACTAGGGGTCTGGACATGGCGCTTCCAAAAGGAAGGGAGCATCTTGGATTCTGGTCTTGAGCTGGGGAGCTGTCCAGCAGCACCTTGCGGCCCCAGAGGGCTGTCATGTCCCTGGTTGCCACTGGGTGGCAGCACTCTCCCAGATTCTTAGAATCAACCCAAGGGGGCATTTGGGAGTGGGAATGGGGCTTGGGAGGGCCTCGCACAGAGGCCCAAGGAAGAATTGAGCAGAGTCTGATTTTTGAATTCCAAGTGTCCTGAGGGGGGACCGTCTTGAAGCATCTGTAATTCCCCTAACTCCCCACCCTCGCAGGCTGAGTGACACATGGAGCTTCTTGAAATGGCTGCAAATTGCTTCAATCACCTGGGATGTTACTGAGGGAGCAGCGGGGGTGGAAAGAAGGTGATGAGGTGAGGTGGAGGCAGGCAAGGACTGATTGAGGCCAAGAGCTGCCTCGGGAGGAGTCTGGGGGAGGATAGGAGACGTGAATCAGGTAATCTCAGCTTCCAGACCTGGCCCGGCCAGTCATTAGCATGGGCAGATCCCTTGACCTCTCTGAGCTCAATTTCCTCATCTGGAAGATGGGGATAATATATATTTCACAGGCGTTTCTGAGGATTACATGAGCTAATGTATAGAAAGTGCTAGCCACATTAGCTTGTACTTAGTAAATCCTTAATAAGTAATAACTGTTATTATTAGCATTGGTGTTTGGCTCCGGTGGTAAAACCACCAGTGCAGCTAAATTAGGGCAGAATCAGACAGTGGTTCAACCCAGACTGCACAATTGAATCACCTGGGGAGCTTTTTAAAATGTTGATGCTGTGGCCCCACCTTAGACCAATTAAATCAGAATCTGCGGATAAGGCCCAGATTTCCCAGCATTTCAAGATCTCTAATATAGAGCAGCTAGTCTGGAGAAAAGTTGCTCTTCAGAATCCATTGGTTTGAATCAAGGCTTCAGTATGATTCCTTGCATGACAGTCCCCAGGCTTAGAAGTTCTTTCTTACACACAACTCAAGTCCCTCATGCTATTGTTTCCTTTTTATTTGAGGTGAGATGGATCCCTGCATTTCAGTAAACCTCCACTGACTGAGGCTTTTCCTGTGTCAAGTCACAGGATTGGCCCTGGGAACATGGTAAGGAGTTGCATAGTCCCTGCCTTCAAAATTTCTTAGTGTCAAAGGAGAGATAAACATGTTGAAAATTAACTCTAGTGCAAAAGCCAAGAGCGAAATTGATGGATGGGCCAGGGCTGCCATCATACAGTGGCAGAGGGGCAAGTCAGACTGGGGTTGGGGGTGCAGGAATGAGGAAAGGGGAAGCTGGCTTTAGTAAGATGACACTTGGACCCAAGGGCCATGACTAGTGTCCCACTGTTCCTTTCTCTTCTTCGAGCCCTGCTCCCTCTTGTTCAGATCATGACAGATTCTAGCTCCTTCAGTCTCCTCCCAGCTTCTTGTTCACACTGCCCTCTTCTCTCTGGTCACTGTGGTTACTAGAGTTCAGTGCCCTTTCTCTCCTGGGGCTGAGAAATAGGCCTGGAGATATTCCTCCCTCCACTGGCACGAGGCATCTGGCCAGGACCCACCCACGACTTTGGCATTGTGCTGACCAGATTAAAAGTTCACCTTTGTCACACCATTGCTGTGTGATTGTAGGCAAGTTACTTAACCTGTCTGAACCTCACTTTCACCACAAATCATAAAATCTGGCAAATAAATGCCCACAGTGATGAAACAATGTGAATCTAGTAAACAGTAGGTGTTCCATCAATAGTGGCGAGTATTATTTTCATCCCTGAAAGGCTGATGGAGGCAAATCCCCCATGGACACTTTTCTTGCAGATGGCCCCATCTGCTGTAGGTGCAGAAGCACCCTCCAGCCTCTCAGAGACGGGAAGACGGGGAGGGCAAAGGAAGGCGAGGCCCCCTGGGACTCCCAGGCAGCTCTTCTCTGCTCCCCCGTGCGTGAAATCACATGCACCCCAATCTGTCTGCATCCACTTCATCTGCCAGCTCAGCAAATGCAGAGACAATTAAGGAGTTAATTAGCAGGCGGTGGGGAAGGGGCTGTGGACCTGAGGCTGATGGGACCCAGGAACACGCCCCTTCAGGCTCCCCATTGTCCCTGTGACCCTCATCTTCCCCTGCTTTCTCTTTGCTCGTCCAAATGCTCCTCTTACGCCCCTCCCTCATTTCCTGCTCCCTTAGCCCCCCTCAACCCTGTGCGTCCTCCTCTCTTTTTCCCTATTTCTTTCTCTGATCTCTCTCTTCCCCCACTTAGCCTGCCTGCCCTTTCCTACCGGAGTCACTACCTTCTCCGTCTTTGGGGAGCTCACCCTTTTCTCCTCCTCATGTTCTCCCCATGCCCTCCTCTCATTCTGGCCCCTCTTCACCCTTCACTCCGTCTCCCTCGCCCCACACCCTCCCTCCCTCTCCCACTTGAATGTGGGTCTCAGGAAATGTGCCTTGTTCGCTGGTTCATGAGTATGGGGTCCCATATCTGCTACAGGAGGCCTCAGGGTTTGACAGGTTGTCTGACAGGCTGGGTCCCCCCCTCTACAATTCTGAAGGGGTCTCTGGTCTTCACCATCTCCAGCACCTCTCATGCCTGGCCCTCTGTGTGTCTCCTGTGCCAGGGCATGTCTGGGAGGCTCCCACCCCGCGCTGCTGCTGCTGCCTCTCTTACGTCTGAGCAGTTTGTCTGCACATCCAGGACCGTGCTGCTCCCTTGTTCTTCCCCCAGTCCTTTCTGGGGGGCTGGCAGATGGCCACCTTTCTTCCATCACAAATCCCAATTTGTGTGTCATCATGTCATTTGGGGAATCACGGCTTTAGAAGAAAGGGATGATTAAAGAAAAAACATAAATTGAGAGAAAGGTGCTGAGCAAGAGAGAGGTGGAGAAATTGGTGCCAAGGCAGAGATTAAAAGGGCAGATGCTGGGGAGGGAGGAGGAGGAGGAAGAGGAGAAAGCAGAGAGAGAGAGTAAAAGAGAGAGAGAGAAGTAGAAATAGAGACTTTGAGATAGGGGAGAGAGCTAAGGTCCCTCCCTGCTTTAAAATTCTGGGTCTTTGAGAAGAAGAGTGAACAAAGGAGAAACAGAGTGCCTAGGCTTTTTCCTCTTCCAGGAAACCTCGCTGGAGATTCCCTTATCCTAGCACTGATCTCCAGTTCCCTCCTGGACCAGCCACCCTGCTGTCTCTGTTTTATGGGCTCTGGGAGCAGGTCGGTCCTCTGTCCTCCCTCCATACCCACTCTCCAATGCAGGGTGCTCCCCCAGAGCGGGCAGTGGCTATCCTGACCGCTAGAGGAGGGGAAAGGTTGTGGATAAGGCAAACCCGCACTCCCCAGCGGACTGTGCTCCTCCCACGCTCAGCAGATGCATTGAATTCCGGGCACCTTGAGGGCAGAGATTGCATCTGTAGCTCTGGGATGCCAAGGCCTGGCCTGAGCCTGGTAATTGCAGCTCCTCGATAGTGTTTAGTGAGTTGCATAACTGAGGAGCACCCCTGGGACCATGGCTGGATCTAGGGGTCTCCCAGGCTTGGTGACACCTTTGTCCTCTGCATCAGTTGGCCCTGCAGGGCGCTTGTGTCTCTGAGCTGTCCCCCAGCTAAGCACTGAGCTGTCCCCTCTCCCAACTCTCCCCCCACGGGAGGACCCTTCTAGAGCCCATGCCTCCCCCTATGGACCCTCCTCCCACGTTACCCAGGCCCCTCTGGAAGGCGCAATCTCAGCGCCCAGGGCGGCCTCTGAGCCACAGGAGGCAGTGCTGGTGAATAATTCATGGGCCTGGGAGGCCCTTATCTCCCAAGCCGGGCCCCACCCGGGGCCCCTGCACTGGGCTGCTGTCCCACGACTCCCTGCTTTATCTCAACGCCCAGCTTGTAATGCAGCTCGCCATATCACAGGCAGAAGGGGAGATTAATTTTCTGGTTTTGCATGGGCGGGGAGAGGAGGGGGCGTGGGGAGGTGCTGGGGAGCAGAAGCTGGGATCTTTCCGATTTCAGACTCCAGCGGCTTAATCCTCTCCCAGGCCTGCAGGAACGGGAGGAAGGGGGTGTTGCAAGCCAAATTTCATCATCAGCGGCGGCAGCCCCAACAGAGGGAGGAGGCGGCGAGGGGCAAACAGACGGGAGAAGCAGTGGTGCTGGCACAGAAAGGCGAGTTGTTTGGAAACAGGGTAAAAGGCAGCCCTCTCAGCCTGGGCTCACAGACACCCGGCTTGTCCGGGTGGGAGCTGGGGCCATGTGGGGTGAACACATGGGGCATGTATGTGTACACACAGGAGCTCCAGGCGCATAAGCTTACCCCTTAAGGATGTCACACCAGCCTCGGTGTCTGCCACACCCCACACAGGGCTTGGCACAGAGGCGTCTAAAAAAAATGTTGACTGATTGGGGGGCTGAACATCTGGGGGAATGCTGATGAGCTGAGCAGACACAGCCCCATGTCTCCTGGAATCTGGCTCTGCTATCTTTCCATCTGCCCTGTGAGCCCTGGCACACACAGACTGCTGGCTCCTTTGGTTTCCTGTGTCCGCCATGGTCTACCTAGGCCAGTGAGGGTGGGGACAGTGGCCTGGGGAGCCTGCAGTTCCCTGCTGCTTCTGCTTAGATGACACAACTACCCAGATCTGGAGGAATCACCATCTGTTAACTGAGCACCTATTATGTACCAAGACATGGGCAGGGCAGCCACATGTTCCCCAAGATCAATTAGAAGTGAGTCTTGCCTTCAAGGAGCTTAATGGCCCAACTGGGATAACCAGACACATAGGTAATTGATTTTGATGCATAACAGAATGTGATGCTTGCTAGGACAGAGCTGCTGATAAAAGTGCTCCAAGGAGGGAGAGAATTGATGATGACCAGGAAAGTGTCTTGAAGGATGTAGCATTTGAGACAGGTTTTGAAGGATAGGTAGGAGTTTATATCGGCTATAATGGCATTGGGAGGGAGGCAAGGCATTTCAGGAGAAGGAATAGTATGGAAGAAATGATCATAGGGAACCAGAGTGTAACAATGAGATAGCAATTTTGTCTGTCTGGTGAATGAGGAAGAATAGTGATGGTCAAGGCTGGGAGGCAGGCCAAGGGGAAGCCATGAAGTTTCCTGACATCATGTGGAGGAGCTTGCATTTGTCTAGGACCATTGGGGAACAACTGAAGAGCTCTGAGCAGGAGGTGGTATGATCAGCGTGGTATTGGAGGAAGATAAAAATAGTCACATCACTGAGCATTTGTATGCTGGGTATTGTTCTAAATGTTACGGAAGGAATTCTCTCATTAAATCCTTACAACCATCTTCTTAGTAGGTAATAATATCATCCCATTTTAGAGGAGATCCAAGATTGTGGAGTAGATAAACACTGTGCCTGCTTCCTTCCGTGAACACATAAAAATTACAACTAAATTATAGAACAGTCAACCTGGAAAACCATCTGAGGTCTAACTGAACAGAAGTTTTATAACTAAGGATATAGCCACGTTATATATATATAACTAAGAAACAGCCACGTTGTGACTGCATTGTTTACAATGGCCAAGATGGGGAGGCAGCCTGTGTGTCTGTTGATGGAAGAATGGATAAAGAGGAGGTGGTACATATATACAGTGGAATATTGCTCGGCCATGGAAGGGAATGGGTTCTTCCCATCTGCAGCAGCATGGATGGACCTGGAGGGTATTGTGCTGAGTGGAGTGTCAGACAGAGAAATACAGATGCAATGTGATTTCACTTATATGTGGAATCTAAAGAACAAACTAAACAGAAACAAACTCATAGATACAGAGAACATATTGATGGTTGCCAGATGGGAGAGGAGTTGGGGTGAGTGAAAAAGGGAAGGGATTAAGAAGTATAAATTGGTTGTTACACAATAAAGATGGTTATGTAGGGTATAGCATAAGGAATATAGTCAATAATATTGTGACAACTATGTATGGTGTCATATTGGTACTAGATTTGTTGGGGTGAAAGATGGGAGGGGGTTGGGGGCAGGGTGAAAAAGGTGAAGGGATTAAGAGGTACAAACTGGTACTTACAAAATAGTCACGGGGATGTAAAGTACAGCACAGAGAATACAGTCATTAATATGGTAATAACTATGTATAGTGCCAGGTGGGTACTAGACTAGTCAGGGGGATAATTTCTTAAATTATACAAATGTCTAACCACTATGCTGTACACCTGAAATTAATATAAAATAATGTTGAATGTCAACGGTAATTGAAAAATTAAAAAGGGGGGGAAAGGTGAAGGGGAATAAGAGGTCCAAATTTCCTGGAATAAAACAAATAAGTCATGGGGATGTGATGTACAGCATAGGGAATATAGTCAATAATATGGTGATAGCGTGGTACAGTGTCAGATGGTTGCTGGACTTATCATGGCGACCACTTCTTTAGGTATATAAATGTTGAATAGGTATGGTGTGTACCTGAAACTAATATAATGTTGTATGTTAGCTGTATTTTAATAAAAATCTTTAAAAAATATCATCCCATTTTATAGATGAGGAAATGGGGTCACAGAGGTGTTGGCAATAGAATGAGAATTAATTAAAGACAGCAGAAATCACAGATGGGAAGTTTAGGATGATAAATTCTTTAGTGTCTCAGGCACTTTTGGCCACGGAGAGAAATACTCATTAGTTTTTCTACTTTGATATGTAAGTTATTAATATTTATTCAGTTATTAACATTCCCCTAAATAGTTTCATACTACTTATACAACCAATAAATAAAAAATCTATGAACTTAGCAAATTATATTTCCCCAAATATTTAAACATTGATTGCAAATGAAATCAATTAAACTCTTCATAAATCAGGTTTTCTCAAAAGCTTTGAAAAATCCTGAAAAGCAGACAAAACAAACAATATTACAATAATTGCTGAAAAGGCCCCCATTACAAAAACAATAGCATGAATTTAAATGTCTTTGTTCCATATTTCTAACATTATTTTCTTTATTCTTATTCTTTTCTCTTCCAGGGTTAGAATTTTCCTGATTTCAACAGAGCCTCAGCCTGCAGACTGGAATGAATGGAGATGATTTGGGACAGGAATGGGGGGGAGTGGGGGTTGGGGGCCACAAAAGTCCTGGCAGGTTGGGGCTTCCAGGAAGAGCCTCCTGGGCTTCATTATGCAGCCCTTCGCCTATTTCATCAGGAACTCTCTCCTCTTTACACTTGGACCAATCATAGATTCTGAATTTTTGTATGTGACCCTAATCTTTTCCCCAAAATGATTCTAGTTCTGAGTACCTTATCTTTACAGTACAGCCCAGTGTGTTCTGAGTGGGGCCTGGTCTGGTTCAGTTAAGCCTAAAGTCCTTGGTCAATTGGTTAACTGGAACTATGTCCGTCTTTTCCTTCTCAGCTGCAAAGACCTACGCTATTGTCAGCAAGGGCGCTGAAGCCAGGGTCTAAGATGAGGCATTAAGGGCTTGAATTAGGGCAGTGGCAATGGAAATAAAAAGGAAAGGACAGTTTTCAGAGACTCCGTGAAGGCAAAACTGACTTATATTAAATGGGAGAGAATAGTTTTCCTCACAGAATCAAATGAAAATACATGTGAAGGTCCTCTCTGTACCTTATAAGCACCATTAAATCCTAGTTGTTTTGCTTTGTTGTTATGTTAGGATTATGAGATTGCCAAGGACAAAGCCTTAGAGAGTTCACCCAATGCAGGGAAGGCAGGAAAGGAGGCTGAAAGACAAAGGGAACTGAGAGCAATTGGTCCACCAGAAGAATCAGGAGAGAGAGAGAGAGAGGTGTCGCGTAAACCCTAAAGAGATGAGAGGCATGAGGACAGTTAGGTCCAAGAGAGAAGAAGGGAAGGTCTGAACTAGGGTGGGGAGAGTATGGGTGTGTTGGGAGGGAGAAAAGAAACAAAAGGGGTGAGTGATACGTTAGAGCCAGAAATGGCAAATAGCGATGTGCTGCGTGCACGTGCTGATGAGGGGCCAGAGGGGACGCTGGCGATTCTAAGGTCATGCATTTGGGGGTGGGGAGCCTGGGCAGATCCAGGCAAGGAAGATTGGGGTGGCCCTGGGTTCCTACAAGGCATAGAACGAAGGCTCCCCACCGTGACCAGGTTTGACACTCCTTTGCAAATATCAACTATTGTTTCTCAGCCATGTGGCCCTCAGCCTTCTAGCGTAGCTATCACCCTCCACTCTAGGTCCACTCTTCTCCTGGGAATCAGAATCAGAGAAGTGTAAAACTTGCAGAGTCTTTCGACATCATCTAATCCACCCTCCACCTTCAACCACCACCACTGAACAGATGAGGCCATAGAGCAGAAATGGCATGATGCGCGATAAAGCTGGGATGAGAATCCTGGTCTCCTGACTCCCCATCTAGTATGTTTTACCCCTGTCACTCAACCTGGTGATCCTACTGCAAGAGGACTTGGCCCCGTGACACCCAATATCACCTGGCTGCCTAAAGAGACTTTTCCAGAAAAGTAGGTTGTATTTTGGCTTGTAAAACCTAAAAGCCCTTACATTGGGGTAGAATTAGGAGTCTTGGTGATAGTTGTTGAAGGTATGAGGCCTCAGAAAAGATGAAGCCCTCACTACGCTGTACACCGGAAACTAACATAAAATAATATTGAATGTCAACTATAATTGAAAAAAAAAATAATTAATTAAAAAAGGGAAAAGATGATTCCCTCCCGTGCTTATCAAAGAACGGGATGATGTTGGGGGTATTTTAAGGACTAGCAGCTGGTAGTCAGAAGTGGGGAGAGATGAGAGGCAGGAGATGGAGGCAGGGGAATTCGAGAGGATAGTCTCCCCTGGCCTCAATGAAGGTCTGGCTTAAAGCCTATGTGAAGAGCTGGGAGAGGGAGGAAAGATAAAGTGGTGGGCTGTGTCCTCTGGGGGTGTGGAGCTGGACACCCAGGACGCGAGGACTCAGTGTGGGATAGGATGGATGGTTTTGTCCAACTTAAAAGAACCACTGCCCAGCCCCCAAACTGGCCGCACCTCTGTCTCCCCTGGGCCCCTGACCACTCTCTTCTCCCTCCTCCCTTTGATTGCTGGTGGTAATTGCTCTCCATTTGGCAATTACTTAGTTCATTAATTGCCTAAAGGAGAGTATCAGCCTAGGGTGGGGGTGATTGGCAAAGAACGTAATGGGGAGGGAGGCCTCTAGGGAACCAGATATGGACCTGGACCTGGAAAGGGACTGGAGTGCGGTGGAGGAAGGTGAGCCTTATATAGCTGGCTCTGGTCAGCTAAGTTGCTCCGCTCAGATCTAGTATGGAGGAACCACTTTTCAACTCTAATATAGACACCAGTACTTTCACTCTCAGATACCCTACCATCCCTGATCCAATCACACTCTCCATCTGTCCTCCTCTGCCATCATCAGTACTACCACTCTCCAACTTTCCTCCTTCAACATCATCATCACCACTGTCACCCTTGTGGTAGGCGGCCTCTAAGGTGACTCCCAGTGATTCCTGCCCCCTAGAATTCATATCCTTGTATAACCCTATCGCCTCAAGTGTGGGCTGTATTTAATGACTCACCTCTAGTGAATAGAATTCAACAGAGGTGATGGGAAGTTACTTCAAGATTAGGCTACAAAACGACTGTGGCTTCCATCTTGGGTACTCTGTCATTTGCACTGAGGAAAGCCAGTTGTCAGCTACTCTATGGAGAAGCCCACATGGCAAGGAACTGAGAGAGGCCTCAGGCCAACACCCAGCGAGGACCAAGAGCCCAGGAGGAACTGAGTCCTGCCAGCAACCATGTGAGTGAGCTTGGAAGCAGATCCTCCTCCTGTGGAAACTACAGGTGCGATTGCAGCCCCAGCTGACACCTTCGTCGCCGTCTTGTGAGAGACTTTGAGCCAGAGGCACCCAGCTAAGCCTTGCCCAGATCCCTGGCCCACAGAAACAATGAGATTTTTAAAAAGTGTTGTTTTGCACCATTAAGTTTTGGGGGTAATTCGTTACGCAGCAACAGATAATTAGTGCAGCCACCGCCATCATCATGACCATCATTACCACCGTTACCACCAGCACCACCGTGCTCTCAAACCCACCACCACAGCTTCCATCACAGCCATCACCACTGTCGCCACCATCCCCATCTCTACTTTAAACTCAAATATGATTCTTGCATGAGCACCAGCATTGCAATCATCATCTCCAGCTGCAAAAGCCTTTCTAACACCCAATCTGTACTAGGCTCTCTGTGAGATTACAAAGTCTGTGCCCTCAGAGAATCAGGTGGGGACTTTTTTGGGGAATCAGGACACATTTGTGAAAAGTGAATAGCAAGGGTGCCGGCCCAGTGGCTCAGGCGGTTGGAGCTCCGTGCTCCTAACTCCAAAGGCTGCCGGTTCGATTTCCACATGGAACAGTGGGCTCTCAACCACAAGGTTGCTGGTTCAGCTCCTTGAGTCCCGCAAGGGATGGTGGGCTGCGCCCCCTCCAACTAACAACTAACAACGGCAACTGGATCTGGAGCTGAGCTGCGCCCTCCACAACTAAGATTGAATGGACAACAACTTGACTTGGAAAAAAAAGTCCCAGAAGTACACACTGTTACCTAATAAAGTCCTGTTCCCCTCCCCAATAAAATCTTAAAAAAAAAAAAAAAAGTGAATAGCAAGTCCAGGACGTCTATGCTTACTGCCACTTTGGGTTGTAGGGAAGGCTTCGTGGAAAAGGGGTCTAATCTAGGCCTCAAAGGCTCAGTGAGATCTGACTAGGCAGAAAGGAAGGGGCAGATATACGTCAGCTTGATGTGTCAGGTAGAAAATGAAGTGAGGAGATCTGGCCAGAGGGGAGGTCCATTCAGGGGAGCGGAGGGAAATGAGGCTGGAACCAGAAAAGCACATGGAGGTCTAATGCATTTGTTCAGGGCTCTCCACTTTCCAAGCATTGTCTGTGCTAAGTTGGTTAAGTAGGGCCATCCTCTTAAGGACATGCCCAGTTTCCTAGCTTAGCCATAGGGAGACAGGTCTGGGACTGAAGCCTTGAGCCTTCTGCACCAGCGAGAGACAGTGTAGAATGTCGGGATCCAGCCAACCCGAGTCACAAGTCCTTCCAGCTGATAACAATAGGTGAGTTATTCAACCACCTGTCAGTTGTACCTACCTCTCAGGCTGCTGTATGGACCAGACATCATATGAGAAACATTGTATGTGTTTCCAGCCACATGGCAGCCTGGAAACCAATGTTCATTCTATCTCCCAGCCTCCCTGCACCCTCTCCTGCCCAGCGCCTTGTCCATTCACTTGGAGGCTGGGCACGAGTTCATCCAGGCAGACAGACCTGCCACACTTCACAACTTCTGAGGGCACCATTTACATATGGACACGAGGGTAGGAGGAGTTAGGAAGGAGATACTATTGACCAGCTGCTTCTCACTCCGGAACGTCTTTCAGGATGGGTCCAGGAGAGTTGACTCCTCCGTTCAGGCCTGTGTGACCAAGAAATGACCGCATCTGCCTTTTTCAGAGACTACGTCTTCTACTTCCTGGGGAGGGCAGGGCCCAGAGCCAGGATCCCAGAGCTGGAAGGAGCCCTCTGGAACATCTGGATGGAACTCAGCCCCTCCTTCATCCAGGGAACATGCCACGAGTCCCACGTAACAAGACAATGCCATCCTCACAACTGTGTACAGCTTTCATATCCACAGCTTCCTTGGTACTAACCACCACCCTAGGACAGAGGCCTCATTATTGTTTCACCCCCACTTTATAGATGAATAAGTGGGAGCTCAGAGAGATTAAGTGACGTTGTCCCAGACCACTGAGGCGGTGAGTGGCTGAGCTGACCCCAGGTCCCAGGATGCCGAATGCCGTGCTGTCCTCCAAGCCTACACTGTCCCAAGGCTCCAAGAGGCTCAGTGACTTGCATGAAGTCCCTCGGCTTAGATGCAAGGGAGGGGGGGTTAGAACCCAGACCTCTTCCCCAGCCCCTAGAGCAGTGTTCTTTCTGCTCCATCACTCTGCACTGGGTAGAAAAACTGCTGCGGGGAAACAAGTTTGGCAATGGAAAGGGAGAAATGATGGCAGGAGAGGGAGGAAGGCGCTGGAGCCCTGCGGGTGACTGCAGAGGATGGGGTCGATATGGAGATGAGAGGGCTGGGACACCAGGGTCCCCAGCTGGCTGGGGCTGGGATCAGCCCTCCCCCCTCCATCAGGCCTGGGGCTGCAGGCTGCCAGTGCTGCTCCATCAAGACCCCCCCGAGAGCCCGAAATCAAATATTCCTTCTCCCCTGCTCAGGCAGGCTTATTGCCTCTGACAGCAAATGTATTGCTCTAATCTTTTCTCATTTTGCCGAGATGGGCTCCATTCTGACCTCCCTGCCAGCCTTGAAGGCTTTGCAGAAGCGGGAGGGACACACCAAGGTGGGAGGGAAATGCAGGGGCTGGGCTATAAATGGGGCAGCTGCATGATCCTGGGTTTGACATGGCCTGTCTCTAGAAGGCGGGAAGAGACTGGAGATTCTAGAGATCTCTGGGAGAACCCATGTCTGAGGGTTCCCTGCTGAAAGCAGATAGGAAAGGCTTGGTGGGCAATGAAGGAGCAGGCTCCGAGGCCCCAGGGAAACAGACTTCTACAGAGCAGACAAACCTGGTGTGCATGTGCGTGTGCGTGTGCGTGCGTGTGTGTGTGTGTGTGTGTGTGTGTGTGTTGGAGCCAAAATTCTAAGCTTGGGAGATGGGCCTCCTGAGATGGGGGAAAGCAGGGTGTGCTCACCCTCTCCAGAGGATCTGGCCTGCCACGCCTATCCTTCTGTACCCTCTGGGTATGTACATGGGGCCTGCTTCTCTCTTTGAGGTCCTCTGGCCCTCGCCACGGAGAAACTCATGACTGGAGAGGCTGAGCTGGGTCCGGGCTCTGCTCAGGGTTCAGCAGGGTTAGGGTAGGGTGGGTGAGGGGCTCAGAGACTAGAGGGAGGGTGGTTTCTCCTGAACTCCCCTGGGGCCGGGAACTGCTGCCTCCTATTGTAGGGCAAGGCAGGCCCACATCTCAGCAAAGATCTCATAGTGATTCTCGTTTTAGAGTGAACCCCCTGCCTGGACTGCCCTTCCTGTTTCCCTCTGATTGTTGCCAACTCCACCTGCAGAAACGCTCCCCTGCCTCCACAGGTCTTCATCTGTTCCCTGCATTCCTGAGGTTCGTGCCAAGGCCACTCACTTGGGAAGACCATCGTGCCTTGTGCCTTGTTCGGTAACTTTTCTTTCCTCAGTCCCTTCCCCTTGTCTGAGGATAGCTGAGGTGAAGTGCGAGAAACTGTCTATGTGGCAGGGCAGGAACTGGCGCTCAAGGCCCTACCGGACGGGAGTTACCACTCACTACCACGTGTTTATAGGTGCACAATGCTGAGTGACCAGGGACAGTCACTGTCCCTCTGGTCCCTTACCTTCCCCAGCTCTGGAGATACGTCTCCCTTGCGGAACCTCTGGATAGTAGGCCTCAGTTATGGCCAACAGACCCAGGAATGGGAACCTTGGTCCACCCCCGCCCAGGGTGCAGCAGCCTTCTTGCTCAAGGCTGCAGCGCCCCTCTAGTGGCCTAACACCCTTTCGCTGGTGTAGCTGTGTAGGATGGGAGCCGTAAGGACCTTCAGAGGATATTCAGACCAGAGATTTCCAATCTTTTTCACTCCAAAAAACTTCCACGACGCTGACATGGTAGTAGTTGTGTTTTTGATAGCTGTTGATTGAGAAAACATATAACGACTGCATTCTGGATCACATCGTTAAAATTCATTTGTATTTTATTCATCCCCCCCAGCAATCACAGTTACACTAGTCAATCAGTTACACAGATGGGTTACTCATAGTCTTTTTTGAAGCCAGGGGCTGAGTCTCCTGTGGTCACTCCAAGGCTGCTCCCATTTGGGAACCACAGATTTAAACCACTCCTTGTGTCACAGATGAAGAGACAGACCTAGAGAGGAAGAGACTGGCTTAAATTCACACAGCTAGTGAGGGTGTTGCACCAGAATTTGAATTCGGGATGGATATTTGCCACAGGGACTGCCAATCAATCCTACAGGGGGCTAAATAAGGAGGAAGTTGCAGGCAGGGTAGGACAGGACTGCCTCTGAGAGGTGCAGGGAGCCCCCATCCTGTCTTCTTACCATCCTCATTCAGGTAAAACATGCCTAGAAGAGCTGCAAAGGGGACCTAAAGGAGAAGGTGGCCAAATAACAAACAGAGGGATGAGTGGAGAGGAGAAGCCAGCTGCTTTGAGCCCTTTACCCTCGATACCCAGACTGCACACACTCTAGGCCAGTCATTTAACTTCTCCGAGACTCAGTTTTCTCCTCCGTAAAATGGGAGGGAACTAACAGTTGAACATTTCCCTCCCTGTGGGAATAATGCCTTTCTTACCCCACAGGACTGTTAGAGAATCTAATGAAATGTGTGTGGAAGTTCTGGGTATATTGCAAAGTGATTAGAGAAGGGAATTTTGCATCCATAATCTCCTTTTTAACCCTCGAATCAACCCTGTGAAGTAGGTTCCATTATTCTCGTTTAACACGGGAGGTAACAGAAGTTTAACAGAGAGGGAGAGAGCCCAGATTTGACTTCAGATCTGACTCCTCTGAGAACTGGCTCTTGGTTTGACTTTTAGGATTTACAGTGAGTAGAAGTGATACTTGTTACAATTTACGTAAATCTCTGGTCTCTTTAGAACCAGCTACTTTCCTCTCCCTCCTCTTAGCCTGTCTCCCTACAATTGCAGCCACCTTGAGCCCAGAGTAGCACAGTGTCCTCTGAGTAAAGGGCAGGCAAGCAATGGCTCTTGCTTGGGTCAAGGTTAGCTGAGGTGGGCACAGTGAGAAGGGAATACAGGGGGACTGCAAGCAAGAGAGAGGGGACAGGAGACGGCCCATGGGTCCCAAACCTGTTTGTACCTCAGAATCGCCTGGAAGTTTTTAGAAAGTCTCTGAGTCTCACTCTTCATGAATCTAGGCCTTGGATCCATATTTTAGATGCACATGACCAGCCAGGCTCGGAAAGAGGATGGCAAGAAGTATGTTACTTCCTCGGATGTAGTTTTTCAACAGCTATTATAGAACAGTGGTTCTTCAAGTGTGGTGCCCAGATCTGTGGCCTGAGCATCCCCTGGAAATGTGTTAGAAATGCAAATTCTCAGGCCCCACGGACACCTACTGAATCAGAAACTCCAATGGTGGGGCCAGCAATCTGTGTTTTAACAAAGAGCCCTAGAGGAGATTCTTGCACACGCTACCGTGTGAGAACCGCTGGTACAGCGCAGGGAACGGCTGAAGGCAGGCATGTTGACAGAGATGGGACAAGGTGGGGTGAATGAGCTGTGGCCTCTGTTTTCAAAGAGGCTGGAGTCTGGTGGAGATGAGTTCAGTACCTCAGTAACTACACCACCTCCCCCAAGGAAAGGCTCCTTGGAGCCTGGGCACCTGTGCTTCTGAAGGGGACTTGGTTCTGTCAGAGTCTGATTTACTTCAACACTTTATTCATTATGAGAGTAAGATTCCTAGGCATGAAGTGGGGAAACCACAGATTTGGGAAGTTCTTTTGTGTGTTTGGTTTTTTGAAGAGAGGGAGAGGGGTCATCAGAAGAAAGGGAGGAAAGGTACAGCGAGGAAGGCAGGGAGGCACAAAATAAGAATTCCTCCTTATGGAGCGCTTACAGTGCCAGGCACTGTGCTAAGATTTTGCGAACTCTATCTTGTTTAATCTTCCTAGAAACCCTTTACATTATAATTATCTTCTCCATTCAACAGACAGGGAAATAGAGGCACAGAAGTCAAGTTGCCCATCACATAGGTCATAAGGGATAGAAGTAGACCTTGAACTAGGACCAGTATTAATTCCAGAGCCCACGCATTTAACCACTATGCTTTGCTGCTTCTCTGAGAGAAATTGGAAGAAGTACAGGCCTATCATTTGCTCGAAAACCTTCAATGGCTCACTAGTGCCTCAAGAATTAAATTAAAGATGTTTGACACGGGTAATCTCAAAATCCCGCCCAGTTTTACCCATCCCCCTTAATCAAGGTCCTAGCGGGGCCACTCTGGATGACTGCTCCATGTTATTTCCTGACTACTTCCCGCTTCCCTCTCCATTGGATCCAATACATCCTGAAGAAGAGACTCAGCCCAAATGGCTCTTCTTCCAGGGAGACTATCCTGATTCCCAAACAGACGTGGGATCGCTCTCCTCGAACCTCCAAACACAATCCCCACCTCCGCACTAAGCTGTTTGTGCCTCCACCCCCTTCGTACTCAGCGCTCTGCGTGGAACGCAGAAGTGCTCAAAACATCTTGTTTAATTGACAGGGGAAACAATAATTCTCGAATGGAGGGAGTGAGATCTCTAGAAATGGAGATAAATGAGAAGGAGCTGGGAGGCAGAAACCTAGGGAGGGGAGAAAATGAAGACAAACCCTGGGCGGTGACGAGACGGACTGCAGCCAGGGACCGAGTGTACCCCCCTCCCCGCCAGACCTCCCCTGCCGCTCGGGAACCGACGGTGAATCTGTCTCGACTTCTGGGCAGAAGGCCGGTGCCTGGGGAGGCGGGGCGCGGGGGCGGCGGGGTGCGGCGCGCTCTGGCGGTCACCCGCATCCCTCTCATTAGCATAAATCCCATTAGCGGCTCCCGGCGCCCGGCAGCCACGCCGACGCCCGGTGGAAGCCGGGTGGGGATGGCCCTCCCCGCGCTGGCTGCGAGGGCGGCGCGTAAAGGGACTGCCGCACCCCCCGACGGCGCGTTCCAGTAGAGAAAAACCCTTTTACAGCCATTACTTCGCTGGCACCTCAGAACCGCCCGGCGGCTGGGGCTCTACAGACCCGGGAGATTAGATAACCAGGCCAAGAGCGCGCATCTAATAAGTGGCAGAGCCACAGGGAATGGAATCCGTGTTTTCTGGCTCCAGATCTCACGCTTTTCCCGTTACAGGAGCAGCCCTAGGATGCCTCCCTACCCAGAGAACTATAGTTTGGGAGGAAAGGATCTTAGGACTCCTTCCTTCACCTCCACAATCTCACCTTTCTTGTATTTGTTTCTCACCAGACTAGTGCAACAGCGAAGAGGGTTGCGTGGAATAGGAGAGTTGTGGTGATGGGAAGTGTGGGGCAGCGGTGTTTCTAACCCCCATCATTTGGGCCGCAGGGATTGAGTGGTGGGGTGGAATGCTACTACCATCTCGTTGAACTCACTTCTGCTCACTCAAATGGCTATTTTTTGGGGCTGCAAAAAAGCAAGAGAATACAGCAGTAAATGAGAGGAAGTTCTCTTGTTCTCTGAAAGTTTATAGTCCTGTAGGGACAATCAGGACTGTTTTTACTGAGCACTTACTGTGTGCCAGGAACTGTCCTGAGTACATTACATGGATATTTCATTTCTTCCTCTCAACAATTCTATGAAATAGGTCTTATTATGCTTTCCTCTTACAGACGAGTGAGCAAAGGCACAGATGACTTGTGAAAGGCCATATAACATAACTGGAAGAACCAGGAAGACTAAACAAATGAGGTAACGTGTGATGAGGGAGGAACAGCAGCATGCTAGGGGAGCTCACGGCAAAGGCGTAGCTCCAGGCTTCAGTGAACTCCCTGGGCAGGGCAGAAAACATTCACTGCCTAGAAGGCTGCGTAGAACGTAGGCAAGAGGTGTTGGGAAGAGGAACTGCACATGCTAGAGGGTCAGGAAGTGCAGCTCAAGGGCCAAGCAAGGGCCTGGTTAGGGAAGCCTTGTTAAGGATTTTGGTCTTTATTGAGGAGGAAGTTGGAGTCATTAATGGTTTTAAACAAGAGAGAGGCAGGATTAGAATTGCATTTTAAAAAGATCACTCAAGGTATAAATGCAAGTGAGGGGTAAACAGTTTCACTGGTGGCTTGGACTACTGAATTAGATTGGGTGGTGCTGCTAGGAAGGAGAAAAGTGGGAACATCCAAGAAATACTTAGAAGCTGGGCTCAGTAATTGGATAAGGGGTGAAAGGGAGAGGGAGAAAGCTGAGTCATTTTACAGCCCCTTCTCTCCCTCACCCCCAGGTCCAATCATTTAATAAGTCCATTTAATTTCATGAATATCTTCCCCGTCTGTCCCCTCCTTTTCATCCCCGACTGCCACTGGCCTAATTCAGCTTGAATCCTCTCTCCCTAATGATAAAGCAAGAGTCTTTCTACCGTTGTTTTTTGCTCTCCAGATTGTCCTCCCTGCCATCTGAGCATATGAGTATGATCTAAGTAAAATGCAGACCTAGCCAAACTCAGTCTAAGCCCCATTGTCTTGTCATTGTGTCTATTACAGAATATAAAGTCCAATCCTTTCCTAGTCCGATCCCAACATACTTTGCTAGCTTCTCCTTCCCCTCCTCAGACCAAAGCTGCCCAAGGGGCATCACACCCGCAGGAGCCCCCAATGTCACCTGCATGTTGAGGTAAATGTTCCTTCACAGCCCTAAACCTTCATAAATGTAAGTCATTTGCTTGTGTATTTATTAAATATACACGTGACTCATTCCTGAGAGGTCACTTGATCCTTTCATTGCCAGGAATTTGCCACCTCTTTCTATCTGGTAAATTCCTTGTCACACATCAAGTTCCAGCTCAGATATCAAGTCTCTGTAGGCTTTTCTAACACTCTGACTCCTCAGATAGGATTAAATGCTTCCTCATCTGTGCTTCTAAAGCACTTTACACAATTCAGTCCTAGTACTTATTTCATTGTATCGCTATAGGCATCTAAGGAGGCACAGGCTAATGCAATCAATGAGTGCTCCTGAGCTGGAAGTGTTGTTGGGAGGTTTAAATGGGATAATATATGTACAGTTAATAGCTCCTTTCTTTGTCTCTTTCCTAATAACAGTAATAAAATCTGTATTACAATTTACAAAGCATAAACTTTGATTGTGTTCCATACAATCTCTTGTTTTAGCTGGGAATAAACCTGTGAGATAGGGATGGTACTGTTATTTCTGTTTTATAGTTGCAGAAAGTGAAGTACAGAAGGGGAAAAAAGTAATAATGCAGATGGTTTAGTGGTATGCTTACCACACAAGAGTGCTCCGTTGGTATTTGTTTAAATAGAATCAAGTTTTCTGGTTATAAAACCTATGATCCTTCTATTAAACGACACTACTTCTTCTAAGCTGTAGACAGTATTTTTTCAAGTGGCGGGTAGCCAATCATTGCTGAGTAATAAATTGAATGGAATAGGAACAACCAACATGGGAGAGAAACAGAGAAAAGTTCAGAGTACATTAGTAAGCAGAGTTCTGTGATACTTGATTGTAATGTAAAATGTATTTCTCACCGTGGGTCTGGGTGAAAAGAAAGTATGAAAGCCCTGAGCTAGCACAATACCAAGTTCTAAACGAACGTTTATTAAATGAAATTATAGCACATATTTTGTATTGTTTTTATTTACCCTAGCTGTCTCCTCCATTGGTGGCTACCAGAGAGTAGAGATCATCTTTATTTTCCCGATTCTTAGTAGAGTGCACTTAATAAGTGAGTGTCAAATTAAAACCTGGATAAATTCATCAATGAATGAAGGTATTATATAGCTCAGTAAATATGGCTGCAAATGACTGCTGTTTTATCTCTTTCCAGATTTCTTCCTATTCAATAGTGAGATCTGACACTAAATTGATAGTTTCTAAAAGCCCTATCTCCTTGTCTGGGGGAAACAGTGAGGCCAAGAATTTGTACTCAAGAAGCATCACTTGTCCTTAATTAACATGGTATCCTGAAAGGCTTCAAAAAAGGGCTCAGAGGATGGGATGGGGGGGGCAGGAAAGAGATCTATTGACCTTAGTCAAAATGGCTGCCGTTGGCCTCGCTCTATGAGAATGCGCATGCTTAGTATTGTCCCCGCCCCTCTTCCCGTGGCCCTGGTGCGCGTGCGTCGCAGTGAGTGGGACAGCGCGGGAGGAATAAATTTCTCCGTGATTGGTTGGTGAAGGATTTCAAACTGGAGCTGGCGGCGCGGTGCTCCTCTGCCGTTGGGTGCATCCCGGAGGGAAGCGGAGGGCTTCCCAGGTGGAGCCAGGAGGACGCGGCTGAGTGGGCTGCTGGAAGAGGTTCGTCTGGCGCTGAGTTTGGTAGGAGGGAGAGTGTCGGAATTGGTGAGCCATGGCCACCGCGGGGCTCGGGGAGAAGGCAGCACCTACTGTCCCTCCACTGGCGCTCCCTCCGGGCCGGGAGCTGGAGCGGCCTCCCAGGTGGTGGCTGGGAGGGGTGGGGGACATCTTTCTTGGCGCCGTGTTTTCTGCAAAGCCGGGGCGTCTTTTTGAGGTAGTGGCTTGAACAGGGCAGCCTCCACCCCAAAGAAGTGACTCTCAGCTGGATACAGAGCTTGGAAGTTTTGGGGGTAAAACTCCCATCCTTTTCGGAGGAGCACGGCTCTTTAGAAGGGGAAAGCCCTGGTAGTTGAGAGGCCGCTGAGGCTGGAAGTGGAGTCCTTTTCCCTTGCAGGCTGTGTGTCTGCTGGCCTGGCCATGACGTGTTGTGCCTCCCAGCCCAGTTCTTAGCCTTAGTAACAACAGGCCTGACTTTTATACTTGCGCATACATTTCTCTTCACAGAATCATTCGTAGGCGTGGGGTGTGTATAGATAGGAACGTGGGGTGGGTGGGAAGATAAGCCTTTTTTTTTTTTTTTTTTTAAAGAAATGTCATCATTTTCTTTGATGTGTGGGGTGAGCTTTCTGAGTTACTGAAAGTATTGAGAGAAGGCGCCTTTCCTATAGCTTAATCATTCAACAAGTATTTAAGTACAAGACAATCTTATTTGGCTTTAAAGGAACTTGCAGTTTATTTGGGGGTGATAGAACTTAAAAAGATAACTGACTGGTGAACCTAGTAGGCCTTTACACTGTTGAGACCACTGTACATTAGTACAGCCCGTTTAGAAAATATTTTGGCAATATTTATCAGGAGCCATAAGTGGTTTTTACCCTCTGATACAGTAATCCCAGCCTTGGGAATCTGTTCCAAGGAACATAGCCACCTGAAGAAAAATATTGCCCACGTTAATGTTCATTCATTCAATGAATATTTATTAATCCTTTGCCAAGTGTTGGGCACTGTTCTGGGTGCCAGGGGCTCAGCAATGAACAAAACAGACAAAAATCTCTGCGTTCTTGGAACTTACACTATTGGGGAGACAGACAATAGACAAAATAAATAAGTTAATATATAAGTATGTTAGATGGAGATAAGTGCTTTGGAGCACAATAAAGCAGAGGAGTGTTGGGGGGGAAAGGCTGCAGTTTAAAATAGGGTGGCTAGGAAAGACCTTACTGAGAAAAATGATGTTTGAATAAATACCTGAAGCAGATGAGGGAGTGACCATAAAAGAGGTTCCAGGCAGATGTAACTAAAAAACTGGAAATTACCTAAATGTCCAAAGAAGAGGACAGTTAAATCATTGTACATCAAGTTTGGAACTTAATGGGAACATGACAGAAAAAAAGCAAAACAGAATTATATATAGTCTATGAAATAAATGAGTGCATAATGGGCAAAGATTAGTTAAGGAGGTGTGCATATAGTTGTTTCGGGTGGTGAGGTTTTCCTATGAAAAGTTTCACTATTAAAACTTTAATTTTTTTGAAAATTAATTAATGTTAATTGAAAATTAACAGCATGAGGCAGTGTTTTATATTTGCCAAATAAATGTAGATAATAAAGGAGAGATCATTTTGGACTGAAATGGTTAGGGGATGCTTCAGTGAATTGGTAAGACTTACACTAGATGTTGAAGAATGGAACACTTCAGAATGGGAATTCACAGAAAGTCAAAAAAAAAAAAAAAGGAGAACTTAGTATACTGAACTGGTAATAATTTTCTGAAAAATAACCATTCAAGTCGTCCTTTATTTTAATCTTCATGTTGGACTGAGGATGGTCTATTTACTCTTTCTGCAATTGGATTGCTCATAAGAACATTTGGTTTCAAGATATTCCTTCTGCCTGCCAGTTGTATCGAGGCTTTTGATATAGTGAAACAGAAGCTGGACATTTGGGATGAACAATTGTTCTGAAATGCTTTCATAAAAGAATCCTATAGTATTAGGACTGTCTTAGGGAATGGTTTTCCTTAGCAGCAGAGAACCTGTATTGTTGATTTCTTGGGGAATCTCTGCATTTAGTGTTTGTGAGAATGTTTTTCATTAAAACTCTTTCTGAAAAAATCAAGCAACCTTCCATTGCTTTGTCTTACAATATTTAACACCCTTGACACATCTAAAAAATATGATGTATACATCTCTTAATAACGTTGTTTGTAGTGGGAGGAAGACGATAGAGACTTCCCCCAGGATACTCTGCAGTGAAGATCTGTACTAGTCTGTTATTCTGAAGGACGATGTCTGTCTCTTGGCTGGGTGATTGAAATTAAATTGGGGACTCAAAGCAATCACATCGAGCTGAGACTCTTTCCTGGTGATGCACAATTGCTCCCTTAGGGATCCTCACAGATTGGGAATCTGTAACATAGTGACTTCTCCACCTCTGGGGCTTCTCATCAATAACAGCTGAGATTTTGTAGCACCTTTTTGTTTCAAGTGTTCCACAAACTGATTTCCTTGCTCCACACAGGGATCATTTCAGCTTTCCCGAAAGGCAGCTGCCTCTGTAGTGAAAAGTGACAGCTGTTTTACAGCTCCAAAGCAATGTACTACAATATGACTTTGTTTTTGTTTCCTTTCACATTAGTGTATCTCCTAGCTATGGAGCTAAATAATAAAGGGGGAGAAATAAAGAAGTATTCATGAGGTGAAAATGTGACCCAGCAGGAAAATTAAGACCATTTTCAGTTGACATTGAATAGCGTAACTTTTAACATTTCGAGTTACAATTTGGCTGAGATATCAGGGTTAGTACTGATGCAGAGAGCTATTTTTGTCATCTATAAATAATTCCTGAGCGTCAATTCTATAGAACATTAATAAAAATGCATGATGGTCCTCCAGCATATAAAGAGAAGAGGATTACTGGTGCCTTTTTTGGATTACCTTACGTAAACCTATGTTAGAAAGAAAAGTAACTCTTCTCTGATGCTACAAGTCACGTGTAGAACAACTTGTTAAAGAACCTAGACCTGGTCAAATTTTGCTGTCTCCCCTGTTCTTTTTTGGTCTGGGTTCCAGCTATGATTCGGTAATCCCTATTCTAGGGTGTAAATAACTATCAGACCAAAGCAAAAACAAAAATTTTATACCTACTATAATAATACCCTATATTTTATAGTAAGGTTCAATTTATACATTATAAAACTTTTAAACTACATTAATTGATAATATTCTGTGAGGTAAATAGGACAAGTATTACTGTTCCCATTTATAGATGAGTCTCAGAAATTACCAAAGGTTATACTACCGGTAAATAGAAGAACTAAAACTTTATCCCAGCGCTTCTTTTAGTCCCCACCTGCCCCCCTTTTTTTAACTGTTCTTTTTGTTTGTATCTGTATCACACATTAATGTTCAGGTAGAATGGAAATTCTTTTGACAATAGAATCGTGTGTGTGTGTTCTCTGACTTTTATAAAATATTTTAAAATACTTAGTGTGTGTATGTGTAATACAGTAGTGCCAAATAAATGTAAGGTTTTCCCCTCACATTTACATGGTAAAGTTAGAGTGCAAGGCGTGTGTGTCTGAGTGCCAACTAGCAAAGCAGCGGGGCAAGATGAGGTGAAGTGAGCGGATGACCTGCAAGTGATGAGGGTTTGGTAAGAGCACGTGAGAGAAGAGTCCACAAGGTTTGGTGCTCATACCTGTGGGAAAGGGACTGACTTAAGGTGATTCTGACATTTGGAACTGAGTGACTGGGAGAATGATAAAAATAAGGAAATCAAAATTGGGACTCAGTAGGGTAAGGTCAGTGGGTAGGATGGTTGACACTGGACTGTTTATGTTGCTTCATGACGGGATACATTGTATAGGGTGTTATTTTGAGAAACGCGTTGGGTGATTTTGTCATTGTGTGAACACCATAAAGTGAGTGGCTTACACACGCCTAGGTATCGTCTACTGCACAGGGCCTATTGCTCCTGGGCTACAAGCCTGCACAGTACGTTACTGTACTGAATACTGTAGGCAACTGTAACACAATGGTTAGTATTTGTATGTCTAAACATAGGAAAGATACAGTCAAAATACCATGTAAAAGATTAAAAATGGCACACCTGTATAGGGCACTTACCATAAATGGAGCCTGCAGGATTGGAAGTTTCTCTGGGTGAGTCAGAGAGTGAGTGGGGAGTGAGTGCAGGCCTGAGACGTGACTGTCCACTGCTGCAGCCTTTATGACACGGCACTTAGGCTGCGCTACATTTATACATTTCCTTCTTCGATAATAACTTAACCTTAGCCGACTGTAACTTTTACCTTACGTATATGAGGGGAAAAGATAGAACAGTGTCTTAAAATCAAGCTCAAAATCTCTGGGATGCAAGTTGAGAGCCCCAGGATTGGCATTAGCGAGGCTAGGGCTGGCCAGATAAATGGGTGATTTGTCTGTAGAGATGGGATGATGAAAGTGGGATCGTTTGACCTGTTCTTCAGGAGGTTGGAAGGTTGAACTTTAGGCATGTCTGGTGTTGAGAGAGAAGAATAGAAAAATCGATAATCAAATTATTTGTGAAACTCTAAATCTGGAGACTCGGACAGTCTGGACAGTTAGGGTTACCCCTGCTGTTCCCAGTACAGCGCTGGGAGTTCAGTGAAACAACGATCTCCTAGCTACTACGTAGGCGTCAGGTCAGGGGAACAGTGTCGATCAAGGCAGTTCTATGAGAGAACAGTTACTGTGAGGAGCTATTCCCAGGTAGGTTCTCAGTGTGTCTTTAGAGTTTTCAGAATCAGGTTATGTTTTCCAGAGAGGACCTCCCCCAACCCTGACTCGAGGGAGTAGTGTGCGCAAAACATCGGGAAGAAGAATAATGGACTAGAGGAACTTGAGAAAATAGGAGGATTTCTTTGAAAGGGGCAAAGGATCAGGTTGTTGTATTGTCATTGATGAGAAAAACTTTCTGAAATTTTTTTTTAAACAACTAGTTTTCAGTTGTACTGTGAAATTTTCCTTTTCCACATTCTTGGAGAGAGAAGTTTTCCTATATACTGAGCTCATTGCCTTGGACTCTCAGAGTATACAGATGAATGCTGAGATGATAGAAATCAATACCCCATATTAAAAGTGTCTTCCATTTTTACTGGGAGCCCCAGGAAATCATCATTTGAAGAAGCTATGAATGCGCTGCTCCTGCGTCTGCCCTATAGCATTTGAGTATATTTGCCTGTTTTGTCATGTTGTTAAATCCACGGGCATCTCCATGACTGCCAGGTCTCTTGCTGCCAGTTGTTTTGTTTTGTTTTTTGAAGATTTTATTGGGGAAGGGGAACAGGACTTTATTGGGGAACAGTGTGTATTTTCAGGACTTTATTGGGGAACAGTGTTTTTTCCCAGGACCCATCAGCTCCAAGTCAAGTTGTTCTTTCAATCTTAGTTGCGAGGGCACAGCTCAGCTCCAAGTCCAGCTGCTGTTTTCAATCTAGTTGCGGGGGTGGGGAGGTTGGGGGGGGTGGGGGGGCAGCCCACCATCTCATGGAGGGAGTCGAACCGGCAACCTTGTTGTTGAGAGCACGCGCCTTAACCAACTGAGCCATCCGGCCGCCCCGGGAGCTCAGCGGCAGCTCAGCTCAAGGTGCCTGTTCAATCTTAGTTGCAGGGGGTGCAGCCCACCATCCCTTGCTGGGCTGAGAGCAAGCGCTCTAACCAACTGAGCTATCCAGCCACCCTTCTTGCTGCCAGTTTTAATCTATTATTTTAGTTTTCTTCTTAGTTTAGAGGAAGATCTTTGTAATACATTTGTTGGTCTGGTTGCTTAGCAGCTTGTTGTGATTATGTAGCTTGGAACAGACACACTGCCATTTGAAAATCTTGGTTTCCGGCCGTGATTCAGGTATATATTTCATCCAAGGTTGGAATTGAAAGCTTTTTTGCTGTTAGAACAATCATCATACAAGTACAAATGAATAATTCTGTGGCATTTAATAGAAAATATCTTTATGTTTATATATTCCTTTGTCCTTTGCAGTTTTTTTTCCTTGCTTGCCCTCACAGCATATGGTACAATCTTACAAACATTGTAAAATCACTAAACCTTCATAAAAGAGTTCTTCAAATCTTATTTAGAGATGAAATAAGAACCTGGACTAGAATGTTGAAGGGGTGATTAGGCGAAACCTGAGAAGAATCCTTGAATGGTATTTCTGAGGACATTCAGTTTTTAAATGAAATTTGATTTTTTATTTCATTTCCTTGATAGTTTTTATAACATCCAGTTGATGTCTTTCTTTCTTGACTGTTAAATGAAGGTCTTATTTTCTCAAAGTGTTCCCATTTAAAGTCCATTCGGAACTGCTAGTAAGGATACCATTTTTTAATGTAATATCAGCAGGTCTTTGGAGGGGGAAATATGAAGCCTGAAATTCACTGTACTGAACACAGTAGCAAATGGTTTTTCCTTTGCCCTTCTAACTGTGAAGGTGGTGTATTGTCTCCTTGATGCCAGAATGTGGCACAACATAAGCCTTCGCCTATACTTAGTGTAAATTTATTAGACATAGTCCCTGCACACAGTCCAGCAAAGAGCCGTGCGCCACAGAAATAAATTCTTGTGCTGCTGAGCTGGCGGTTTCCCCACTTAATCACTTGTGTGACGTCATCTGTGGTGTTGGTAGGAAATGTGCTGACCATGTCCTGCGTTTTAAAAGACAGATACAACAGGGGTACTAGCTAAAAATGAAATAAAAAAAATAAACCTTTTAGGTTATGTTGAAGGTCTTCAAAGTCTAGAAGGATTCAAGTGGCAGAAGTGTTATTAATCAATAAGCTTGCCTAAGAACCACATTTTGTAGTTGGTCACTTAGTAATCAACTGACCTGCTTATCCCTAATTGCTTTTCTCTCAGCTCCATAGCAATTGTAGAAGGGAGGAAAAGAAGTAGGCAGCAAAGGGATTATATTCAGAGGTCAGAAATGCTTTTCTAATTTTCAGATGAGTGTTAAACATTCCAACGTTTTTACAATAAGGATTACGCAAAACATCAATTGTTGGCTTGAGATTCTTACAACGGTAGCTACAAATGGAAGGTCCAGATGTTAGTCACTGGTGACTGGACTGGATTGCTGCTGAATCTTTTGTCTGGGGGAGAAGGCAGGATCCCTAATGTATATTTGATTTCTTGGCAGAAAGATGGATACTGCGATGCTGAATTTGCGGAATCTGTTTGAGCAGCTTGTACGCCGGGTGGAGATTCTCGGTGAAGGAAATGAACTCCGTAAGTCATTCTGAGCTGGCCTGTGTGAAGAGAGGAAACAGATTTCAGATTTGAGTTCTCTACACAGCTGAAGTGTGTTCCAACCTTAAAACTGTTTTTTATGTGGGTTACTTACAAAGAAAGTGATGGTCACTTATCCCTGGTCAAAGCTTACATTATTAAGTTTCTTTTTTCACTAACTAGTTGGCATTAGTTGCCAATTTTTGTACCATGAACTGGGCAAAATCTACTGGATTTCCAGGGATGTTGCTTTTTTCTTTAGTAATTGTCTACATTTTTTATCCTGGGCCTTTTCTGTGTTCTATAGAACATTTTCAATTGAAGAGGAAAAAAATGTCATAACTTCTGTCAAAGGAGAAACTAGTCACTTGCTTTTACCTACTTCATATACTTGATGTTTAGTAATAAAGGATTGAGACTGGGTGGAGAGCTGGGGAGAAATGGACATGGTGAGAAAACAGTCATCTGGAAAGCAGATTAGTGAAAAACGAAAGTGGGGCTGGTAGCACTGACTTAAGCAATCTACGGGAATGATTATCATTATTCTTATTTTTAAACTTTTATTTATTTAAGTGTGTTTTTCCAGGACCCATCAGCTACAAGTCAAGTAGTTGTTTCAATCTAGTTGTGGAGGGCGCAGCTCACAGTAGCCCATGCGGGGATCGAACCGGCAACCTTGTTGTTAAGAGCACCGTGCTCTAACCAACGGAGCTAACCGGCTGCCCCAACGGGAATTATTCTTTACCAGCTTCTCTTTGTGCTGCCATCCTCTCCTATTTAAGATTTTCATTAACACCTAATTTAGTAAGTGTTGTTCTTAAGTCAGCCTCATTGATGTAAAAATAATGCAACAACTATGTCTTTTTTATTTTTTTTTTAAACTTAGACGTTTATCATTTATATCCCTCACACTGTGTGAACCCCCCTAAGAACTATGTCTTAAACAAAAAGTTCCTATAGTGCTTAGTGTGGCATCTTGCTTATGCCATTCACTATTTCCTTTAATTTGATTGATGTTTCTAATAGCTCTTATCCACTTACAGGCCTTTCAAAACAGTATTCTATTTTCTCTCTCTAATAGCTGTTGCACGACCCTATCATCTGGTACCAGCTCAGTAACCATGATGGCATACTAATTAGGCTTCTCTTTGAGGTCACATCATCTCAGAAGATGAATTACTTTGCAGCCTAGTGGGGGAAGAGTATTGAATAAGAGATCTGAAAATTCAGGTTCATTCAGCAAATATTTAGTGAGAACCTATCACAGCCTCTAGCACAGGTGGAGTGGAGGGCAAGGGGTGACTAAATGGCATCATGGAGAAACGTAGGGTTTGAATTGAGTCTTAGATATAGGGTAGGATCCCAACAGGCAGAGATGAAGAGGACATTTAGAGTCCGGGGAAGAGCCTGAGTAGAGGCAAAAGGGTGTGGGGCTTGAGGAGAATAAGAGCAAGAGGGGGGGACATAATCAGAGCTGTGCTTTTGGAAGATCACCCTGGCAGAGGTGCAGGTTGCAGTCGAGGTGGAGGCCGGGAGACTGAGTCGGACCTGGTTGCCGTTGCTCAGGAAAGAGGCACTAGGAGTCCTGAGTGGGATGGTGGTTGTGAAAATGGAAGTAAGGGGAAATGGGTATAAGAGATTGTGAGAATAAGGTCTCTAGGAGGAGGCAGCTGATAGGAGTGGGGGCAGAGGGCGGAATCTGAGGTTTGGAGTCTCAATAACTAATGCTGGCTTTTAACAGTTATTTCTGTTTGTTTCTCTAGCTGTAACATAGAAATTTAAATGTCTGTTTTCTTTGTGGGAGTGCTGTGAGGATTTGGAGATAAAATGAGATACTAGTTGTGAAAATACTTTGGAAGAAATTATGCCAAAAAATATACAAGATATTTATTTTTATAGATACCCTTATTATATAAGCAAATTTATATCTTCCCATTGGTTTCTGTTATAAAATAGAGATACATTTTGCCTCCATCTCCAAATCTCCAACTTGGAAAGTTGGTTTTTGAGGAACTAAAGTGGCTCAGTGTTTTCTAGACTATAGAATCTCCTTTCTGCAGCCACCCCAGTCTCTGACTTCTTCTTTAACCTTGGAATTCCTCCCATGCCCAGGTATCCCAACTCCTTACCCTTGGGTTTCATCATAATTTCATTCTTTCTCCTTCTGGTAATTTTTTTTTTAAAGCTAAGTCCAAGGTTACTGAAAGATCAGAGTGAAGGTTAATATTCAAATAAAATGGCTTTAGTAGCGTAGGTATTTTATCTTTGTTTTCCCCAATCTACATGATTTTTATCTTCTATTTTTATTTTATCATGAGCTGCCTGAACTTTCTCCATGTTGTTGGTGTGTAAACTAGGAATAAATATAAGTTAATATTTATCAGGTGCCTTTTGTATGCCAGCACCAGGCTAGTTTGTGCTATGCTATATACAGCAGACAATACTAAAATGTATGTGGTGTGGTGCCAGTCTTCAAGAATATGGTACTTAAGTTTCAGAGACAGGATTCTTTCTCATGAAACAGAAGATAATACAAGCAAGTATCAAAATACTATGCTTTGGGGAAGTATAGAAAAATTTAATGTCAGCAAATAGATTAGGAAAGGATTCATAGAGCAGATGAGACTAGAAAGATGGGTACATACAGAAGACTAGGTAGGGCATTCCATCTGGAGTACATGGCTGGATCCCAGGCAGGCAGAAATGAGCATGGATCTGTTCTGGGGACAGACAAACTGGGTTCGCCTTGCATAGGAAGAGGCTACTGTGGAGTGGTGGGAGGGAAGTCTGATTAGATTGGTAAGATGGGCTTGGATGCCTGGAGTTTAAATTTGATCTCAACAATTCTTCATTCATTCAGTGAAATTGCAGTGCCTACTGTGTGCTAGGCAGAGTGCAAGGCCCTGGAGATTAAAGCAAGAGACACAGGGTCCTTGCCCTTCAGAAGCTTAGAGAGCAGTGGGGAAGACAACGGGCAGAGCCTGTGCAAAGGCCTCAGGAGGAGTGAGCTGAGCAAGCAGGATTTCTGGAACTGCGTTCATCTGCTGAATTATAAACCAATCCTGATTTTTTTAGTATTATTTTTTTTAATGAATCAAGGATTACCCTCAGTTTGTTTCAAGGAAATTTCCTGTCTCCTTTTTGTTAGGTGCATTTTATAATTTAATATATACACAACTTTTTAAAGGAGGTAATTGGAATTTCATAAATCTGTTGAGTGTGTACTTACTTCATGACAGGGTCTAGTACCAGATTGAATTGTGATTCACAAACTGGCAAAAAAAAGGGCCACATTTGTTGATCTCTAACATCAGAATTTTTCCTGGTCTGTGGTATAAAGTGCCTTTTTGACCCATCATAGCAAACTTAGTTCATAACAGAATTGTACATAAAAAGTAATAATTTAGTCATGTATGCAGGTGGTTTCTGGTTTTGGTCTAACAAACTAAGCTGAACAAGTAATTTAGTCATTTGTACTATTAAAATAGGAACTCCTTCCTTGAAGTGAACTGATACTTTATTTGGGTTGGGTTCCATCGTCCAATTCGCTTACACCTGTAATGTATGCCAATTAACAATGAACAGGGATTAAACCTAAATGTAATAAGATTTACCAAGAAGGACTATTCTAAAGAATAAACAAACCAGCAAAATTAGGTTAAATGGAAATCTTTTCATTCTCAAGTTGTTTTTCAATTCTGTAAAATATTGAGTGTAGCACTATATTTTAAAACATTTAATGGACCACAGTGTGGAGCTAGAAAGTTTTTAGACTGTGTAGTTGAAAAGTGTGTCTTGTTCTTTATTTTTGAAATTGAAGTATTACATACATCAGGAAAATGCACAAATCATAAGTGCACTACTTGATGAATTGCCAGAGTGAACATGGCTAAGAACCAGCTTTGGTTTTTAATTTTTTTTCTTTGTGAATCTATAATGTTGAAATAGTTAAATCTGCAAAAGGATGTATTGTTTGTTTTCTTTGTCTTTAAGGAGGAGAAACAACTTAGTAATACATTCCAAACTGTTGACTAAACCAGCATATCATTTAAAATTATTTGAATTATAATGTATTTTATTTTTTGCATCCTTGATATTTGTATTAGCTAAGATAACTAGGTCATAATATCCTGTCTCACTAAAATCTTCTGTTTGCTAAAAACTGGAGTTTCCTTATGTGTAAGACTTAGTTTCTATAGATTGAATTGGTAGCCTAATTTTAATTTGTAAGTTTGAAATTTAGTCAAATTGTTAAAATTGCTATATAAGGGCACTGTATTTTTTCTATATTGTTCAGTTAAATTCAAATAGGAAAAGTGCCCTTACTACACCAGGATCTGCTAGTCTTATGTGCATTTGGCCTCGTTTCAGCTGTAAACTGGGTTAGTTTGACCAACAGCAGATGTACACCTTGGAAACTTCCTTCATGATACTATTGGAAAGTGATGCTTAGAGATAGATAGAGGTTAACTAGAAAATAGGAAGGCATTATAGAGAAAAGTCTGCCCATAGCAGGTGATAAGGATGAGTGCCACCAGGGTTTTCATGCTTTGAGGTGCTGCCTTGGAGGTGCTGCTGTCTTTGCACACGTTGGAAGAGTCCACATTCCGCTGTCAGGGACTCACCCCGAGCTGGTATGAGCTTCTCCCTGTGTCTTTCACACTGGAATGTTTACATACCCTTCAGGGCAGTGTTAAACAGCAAAAGCAAATTGGCTCTTTACTTTCAAATCAATATTTGTATAATTATATAGCTGGATGGGATTGTAGGCCTAGACATCTGTAATATTAATCTATATCTACTGGAGCATATTACAGCAGTTACATTTGAATTTGCTGTTTAATGTCTCTTTGGCGCAGCAATGCGTGACTCTAAAGGAGGCTGTTTTTGTTTTATAGCTGTAACTGTCCTGGTGCGTGACAGCTGCCCCAAAGGTATCCCCCTTTTGATTGCCTTCTGTTCAGGAGCTTTCAGTGTTGGTGTTACATCTGGGGCCAGGTGACTAATGAGTTACTTATTCCACAGCAGATGCCACTGGCTAAGCCAAAGTGAGTGGCCTATTGAAACAGAAATTGCTCCCCACCAAACCCGCATCTCGAGTGATGAACATATATCCAGGATCTGCTCTTGGTTGTTTTCAGCTGGATTTGCCCACACTTTAGCTGGCCCCTTAGTTGTGTATCTGGAGTAAAACTAACCAGAGGACGACGCATTTAGACTCTGGTTGGTGCTTGAAATATTAAAGTTTCCCCCCTTTCTTTAGAATTCATCCAGTTGGCAAAGGACTTTGAGGATTTCCGTAAAAAGTGGCAGAGAACAGACCACGAGCTGGGGAAATACAAGGATCTTCTGATGAAAGCAGAGACGGAGCGCAGCGCTCTGGATGTGAAGCTGAAGCATGCCCGCAACCAGGTGGACGTGGAGATCAAACGGCGGCAGCGCGCTGAGGCGGACTGCGAGAAGCTGGTGGGTCTTGTTTTCTGGGCTAGAACTGGGGCGGGGGCGGGGGTGGGGGAAGCAGCTCCTGATAAGGTTTCCACTTGCCGGATACACCCAGTTTCTAATTCCACATTAAAGAACTAAAATCAACCTGTCCATTGACAACTTGTCCATCATTGGAGCCAAAATTGCAGCGTGGGAATCCTGTTCTCCATAGGTTGAAATTTAAATTTACTTCTGCTTTAGACGTGAAACTATTACTTAATAGACAAATTTCGAATGAGAATTCAAAGGACTGAAATTAGAGGGGAGGGCAGGGGAATCCTAGCATTCTTGGTCTGCCACAAGACAACTGGCCATCTCTCATGCTACCCAGAATGCCTCATCCTTAGGTGAATAGCTAGTACTTTGTCATTGATACAGGCACGACAGCTCTAAGTCTTTCCTGCACCAGTGCTCCTAATTCAGGGTAAAGCCTAGATGTATTCAACCAGTTGAGCAGCGTGGCTAACATAGAACACTTTGATTTTGATGTACCAGGGTGGGTCATGGTACAAAGGAGAGCCTAACCCATTGTGGTCCAGTGTTAGATGCCTCAGTCAAGTTCACGTTGCCTGGTTCCAGTGCGTCACAGCTCTGTATCCATTTTAATACATTTTCCTCCACCATTTAGGAAGGTGGGTGGCTGCTTTGATCTGTAGAAGCAGCCAATAATTGTCCTGATAAAATGACACTGAAGTGTGTTTGCTATGCGCAATCTATTTTGGGACTCGCATTTTGCAATACCGTGTCCTCTTGGATTAGCAAAAGTCTTGTAGCAGAAGCCCCACTATTCTAGATGGAGTTCCTTTTACTAGTCAGAAATCAGAGACACAGTCTGGGCTTGATGTGAATTAATATGCTATTGGTGTAGCAGCTTTCCTGAAGGCTCATTTGCATAATGCCGTATTTTACTGTCTTCTGGCCTGCCCATCCCATACATGTGAGGTGAAGCTTTCTCCCCTGGTTAGTTAGGATGTTTTCCTCTGCTTTGGTCTGTAGGAAAGACAGATTCAGCTGATTCGTGAGATGCTCATGTGTGACACATCTGGCAGCATTCAACTAAGTGAGGAGCAAAAATCAGCTCTGGCTTTTCTCAACCGAGGCCAGCCATCCAGCGGCAATGCTGGGAACAAAAGGTGGGGGAACTGCATCTGTTGTTATCTGATCACAAGTAACACAGCTGTCAGAAGTTCTTGTTATCTGGACTCTTAAATATACTGCTTCTGGAATGTGTGCTGAATAAAGCAGAAAAAGGCTTTGGAGGAAGGGTGGGTGGGAAAAAAGGCACAGGGGCCTCCCTATTTTATTGTGTCTTTTTAATCTTTCCTTAGGATGTTGTTTCAGCATGGGTAAAATTTTGATGTTGATGCTAAACTGCACATCAATAACTAATCCTACAGATTGCTCAGAAACCTAATGGTGAAAGTGGCAGCTCAGCAATACTTTCAGTGTTTTCTCTCCAGAGAGCTTTTGTAGCTCTTCTGGTTGAGAGAGGCCTTCTGTGAGCCAAGACCAGGCAATAATTTTGGTTCCACTGCATCCCTCTTCAAAATAGTCTCACCCAAGCTTTGAATTTAACACCCCCAATACAATACATAGGGAAAGGTCAGCACTCTTAGAGCTATTTATTTTGTTGCCTGGTTGTTTTACAGGGACTCTGTATAACTAAGAAGATGTACGGGCTTAATTTCTTATAAAGCTAATGCTGGGTAATTCTCTCTCTTGTAGAAAGCAACCACAATTGGGATCAAATTAAACTTCACTCTTCTGCCTTGTGAATTTTTAGTAGCCTGTAGTACAAACTCAGCAGGGAATAGCACCCATACCCCTTGACTGTAATTTTCTGCTGCAGTTATAAGACCTTTGCTGAGAAAGCAACTGTGCTGCGTGTGTACTCATACACGTACACACACTCTGCTATGAAACTAAAAAACAACCCACCACAGCTAGGATTGGAGCTTGTAGTTCTCTCTATAGGGCAGGCATTGCTGTGAAATTGGCTGACGTTGCCTGAGCAGTGGGACTTGTTCTGGATGCTGGTGGATTTCACCCTCCACATCTTCTGTGTCTAACACTGTGTTGTTTCACTCATCTAGACTGTCAACCATTGATGAATCCGGTTCCATTTTATCAGATATCAGCTTTGACAAGACTGATGAATCGCTGGTAATGAACGTTTGATCTCTGAGAATTATCTATATTCCCGCTCCCTCGGGAAAGTCTCCTGTCCTCTCTTCTGGAATTCCTTTATTACTGTGTTATTAGTTGATGTATTATAGGTACTGAGCTAGCATTTTAAAATATAAATCCACACAAGCTATAGGAGACTGGCATAGATATATTTTTAGTTTCTGGATGTGAGACTATAGAATTCAGGATTTGGCATGAGGTTACATTTATGTAATGGATCTGTGAGCTGCATGTACTAATTGATTATATCTTGACTTATTAAAGCACCAGCTAGCAACAAAAAAATTAGCAAGACTCTATCCAGGCAGGGCTTGTTTGCTGCTCCTCGGTAGAATAGACTTGTGCCTTATTTCTGAATTATTTTGGTTCATGAAGAAAACTTAGTTATGCTTCACAATTAGAAGGAAAACCAGTGCTCTGGAGCTTCAGCCAGAAAACTGATGAAAGTTTCCAGGCCCCGTATAATGCTTTGACCAATAATGGTTAACGTGTCTAGACTCTGTTACCCTACTTTTGTGGGACAGCACCCTTCTCTCAACTTATGGTAGTGTTTCTGCATGAAAGATCATCTCCTGATAGTTCAGTTTTTAATGTTCAGGAGACTGATAGTTTATTGGTTTATGCATCTTTCCTGTTTTACTGGCTGAAAACTAGTAAACAAAACCATAAATCAGGAGGTTATTGTTGGTGGTTGGTTTTCTGATGATAGTAGAACAAGTCAAAACTACTTGTTACGTGGGTATAAATGATAGGAATGATACAGAAAAGTCTGGGCTGTATAATAAAACTAGAACTTATTATTAGCTGATTTTGGAGCTAGACCTATGACATGATATCTGTTGTAACTGAAGCTGAATCAAACAGCCAGTAGCTAAAGGACTCGACCATGAGTTGGAGAGGTTAAGTTTATTCATCTAAGCTACTGTTTGCTGTTATACAACTGCTTCTAGATTTTTTTTTTCAGGGATTATCAAGAGTAAGGAAGTTACAGGGAGCTACTAAAAATGAACGCAGATGGTTAAAATAAGTGAAGTGAAACTAAACAACACTAAATGACAAATAATTCTTCAGTGGTGAATATGTCTTTTAGGGCCCAGGGAAGAGGGATGATTGAGAGACGTAAAACCTGAACTAGAACTTTTTAAGTGGCTGTGTTGTACAGAACATCTGATTAGACAGTAGCAATCCCTTAAGAGCAAGAATCACATCTCAGACGATCAGTGTAGTGCCTAACATTCTGTAAGTTCTGAAACTAATTACAAAAATAATCAGAAACAAAGGACCAGGCTCTGGAGATAATCACGACAGAAGTTGATTCTTTAACCTTTTCTTGCCTCTGTGGTATTGATTCCTGATTCTATTATAATAGCTTCAATTTTGGAAAGAAAGCATGTTCTTTATTCTTTAGCTCTGTAGCTGCAACACTTGCGACCCTCCCTTCCCCCTCTCCCTGGATTGTAAGTTAGGTAGTCTGACTCAAGAAGCCTTTAAAGTTCTCTGTAAATTTATTTGCACAGGGTTTAGGGGAGGCCTAAGCAAAGAAAGAAATTAATACAGTGTAATTATCAACAGGATTGGGATTCTTCTTTGGTAAAGACTTTCAAACTGAAGAAGAGAGAAAAGAGGGTATGTATGGTTTTGTTTAGTTTGTTTAATTTTTTTTTTTTTTAACAAAGTTATAGTAAAAGAATTTTCTCTGGAAATTCTGCCATGACACTGTGTTCCTGACATGTTGCCTTAGCCATTGTGATACACATGTTACAAATGAATCATTCTGGGGGCAGTATTAGCGTTCCTCAAGGTAATAACTCAGGACAGAATCTTGTCCCATTTCACTGTCTGGGCCGCTCTCACTTCATTCATTGAATGGAAAAAGATATACTTAAGTTTGTTTGGAGTTGTTGCCTGAATTTTTACACAGGACTTTTGTGCTCTAACATAAGCTTTAGATGAAATGTGTGTATAATGGGATATACAGAGATCTATCTGCGTGTTTGTTTAGGTGCTTAACATGTTTCCAAAGACTTCATGTTCTTAGATAGGATTACAGCTCTACTTTTCCTGGTGCTGTCATCTAAATTTTTCCAAAGCTTGCTTGTTTCTTCTAGGGCACCGAAGGTATTTTTGTGTTGGTACCACTTAAGCTTCATGTGGAAATAGGCAGTGAGAGAGAGCACACTGTTTGTTACTAACCTGTGGCCCTGGAACCTAGGGCTTGTATCCAAGCAGTCTAATGGAATAATTTTATCTTCCGTGCTTCAGATCTTCTACTTGGCACTAAACTTGTTGTTGTTCGCCCCCTCTCTAGCGTTCCAGTAGCCGACAGTTCATTGATGGTCCCCCTGGACCTATAAAGAAGACTCGTTCCATTGGCTCCACAGTCGACCAGGTAAGAATAGTCAGGCCAAGGAAATTATGGTCTTGAACACATCAAAGATTCATGTCTCCGAGCATTAAAAATTCTGAGTCACCATTGCAGTGTTGTTTTGAGAGAGACGTTTGATGAGTTTTTTATGTAATAGGGTCCTTATCATCCATAAGAATGGAATTGTTCTGATTAAATAAGCGACTGTCAGCTTTATGTTTGATTCTTAGTTGCTTGTATGTATCCTCCTGTGACCTGTATTTTGTATTTCTGTTCTGAAGTGTTAGATTTCAACTTACTAGTGTTTTGGGCTGGGGCCGTAAGTCCTGAGCAATACTCAGGAATTTTTCAAGCACTCCAAAACACCCTATAGTGGAGGGGAAATTAGGTTCAAATGTTCGTCCTTCCTTCATTACTACTTTTGTTTCAGGGGAATGACTCCATAGTTGCAAAAACTACCGTGACTGTTCCCAATGATGGTGGGCCCATCGAAGCTGTATCCACTATTGAGACTGTGCCATATTGGACAAGAAGCCGAAGGAAAACAGGTCCGTTGGGTTTGTGGCTGAATTGCCTGTGGAAAACAACTGGTGAAATTGGGGGAGAATTGGTTTCTTAGAGCCCTCGTGAGGCGGGGATGGGCTGTGCAGGATCGTCTCTCACTGCTACTTACCGAGGGCCAGGGCACGGATTGTGTCCAGTTCTCCCCTGGGCCTGCTAGCCTGGCTTGTGCCACTAATGTATCACTTGTCATTCCTGAAATGGTTTTCTCGTATAGCTATAACCACATCCCTTCTGGTTATGGACACACATGACTGATTATCTACCAGTCATATTAAAACTGGGGTTAAAATTCAGAAGGAACAATATACTGAAGACTTCCGCTTATTTTCTAGGTACTTTACAGCCTTGGAACAGTGACTCCACTTTGAGCAACAGGCCACCGGAGCCGAGAACTGAGACAGACAGTTCCGGCACTCCCCAGAGCAACGCAGGGATGCGTCTGCATGACTTTGTCTCCAAGACGGTAAGTCTGTGATCGCCCCTTCTTCTCGTGGGCACCTTTAATTTTTTCATTGTGAAAATAATATATACCAGGAATAAATTTAAATACTTTAGTGTTATTTAAGTTAAATGTTGAATTTCCTTCCTCCTTCCCACCTCACCCCTCAGGGGTCACTACTGGTTACAGAAGCGGTGTAGCTTTCCATTCTGTGAAGAATAATAGTAAATGAAAAGAAAGCAACTTTTCAGAAGCAGTTGTTTGGGCTTTTTAGTGACATATATTTATGTGTTATGCTTAAATAATAGCATGTTTTTACTTTGTCCCATGTGATTTCCTCATAAACACCCAAGCAGATGGGCAGCTCAGAGGAGGTAACTGACTTGCTTGAGCCACATGACAGTGAGTGGCAGCGAACATGGAGTTTCTGACTCCTTGTCAGCAAGTGCTTCCTTCTAGCTGGATGGCCATGCAAGTTACTTAGCCTCTTTTTGCTTCTGTTTCCCGATCTTAAAGAAACCATAACCTATTCCATGGGATTATTGTGAGAATTACAGAAGCAAATGTGTATAAAAGGATAGGAAGTTGGTCAGCACATGCGAGGTGCCTAATAAACGCCGGTTGGTGGTGCTGACCATTTTCCCTCTCATACCACTCTGTCCCTTCTGCCCCGTCTCGTCCTCAGGTTATTAAACCCGAATCTTGTGTTCCATGTGGAAAGCGGATAAAATTTGGCAAGCTGTCTCTGAAGTGTCGCGACTGTCGCGTGGTCTCCCATCCGGAATGTCGGGACCGCTGCCCCCTTCCTTGCATTCCTACCCTGATAGGAACGCCTGTTAAGATCGGAGAGGTATGACCGATGGGAGCCGTTGTGGTGTTAGGGCTTCTGTAGCTTTTCCAAAGCTGGGTGTCAGTTGTGGTTCTAAAATTAATGATGCCAAGTATTTTTCCTTCCATGAGTAATGAATTGAAATTATAAAATGTTAATTGCAGCAGAGTCCTGTTTGGGTTTGTCTGTTTCATCCTTTCTAAACCAAAGCCCTTCCCTTACCTGCCCTCCCTCCCCCTTTCTCTCCCTCTGCCTTCTTCCCTTTTCATCCTCCTTCCTTTTCCTTCTCTCACTCCCCTTCCTTTTCTCCTCTTCTTTCCTCTACACTCCCCTCCCCCTCCTATCCTATTTGGTAGTTTGTAAAATTTGAAACATACACAAAAGTCAAGAGATGAGTATAACTAGCCCCTGGTTCCTATCATTCAGTTCCCACAATTACTGATTCATGTCCCATCTTGATTTATCAGTACTCCCGTCTCAGCCCAGCCCTGTCCAGTGAATTATTTTGCAGCAAATCCAAGCCATCATATAACTTCATCTGTGAATATTCTTTCTCTTACTTTAGAGATATTTCATATTAGGCTTAAGATTAGGTTGCTTATTTCTAAAAATCGATTCAATCCATTAAGAAATTATTTATTACACAAGCAACATTAGCAAGAATCAAAACAAAATGACTAAGCTGCTACCCAGCCCCCAGCAAACCAAATGTTATTTTCCCCCTAATCTTAAGAATTCTTATCTGTGCAGAATAGTTTTTACAAATTTTCTGTACTCTGCTATATTATAGTGCAATGGAGTTCTTTCCTACAGGTAGGTTTGTGTCACAATCAAGTGAATTGTGTTAATTTTTCTTATTAAGAATAATTTGAAAGGTTTTCTTTTTTTAGGGGAACAAATCAGTTTATATTAAAGGCCTTACCTGTAATCTCATTATTGCTATCTGATGCCCTTGAGTAGAAGTGAAGCAGGGACGGAATTGTAGCTAGTGGTTTTATTACTTGTTCATGAAGCGTTTGGTGTCTGTGACCATAAATCAGTCCTGGTGTGGAAGTAGGAAAAATAATTGAGAGTCTCTGTTCTAATATATGCTTTGGGACTAGGAATTTAAAAGTAGGCATGATGTCCCAGCCTGAGTGGTTCTCCCAGGGGTCTAGCTCTGCTGGTCTAAGTGGTGTAAATAATCATTTAAAACTTCCCCTTTTCAGGGAATGCTGGCGGATTTTGTGTCCCAGACTTCTCCAATGATTCCCTCCATTATTGTCCACTGTGTAAATGAGATTGAGCAGAGAGGGCTGACCGAGGTAAGAGTGAATCCTAGAAGAGGTCAAATTTGTTACCTGTGTTAACAAGTAGGAGCTTCTTAACTGAAGGTGTCATCTTGATAATAGACAGGCCTGTATCGGATCTCAGGCTGTGACCGGACAGTAAAAGAACTGAAAGAGAAATTTCTCAAAGTGAAAACTGTCCCCCTCCTCAGCAAAGTGGATGACATCCATGCTATCTGTAGCCTTCTGAAAGACTTCCTGCGAAACCTCAAAGAACCCCTTCTGACCTTTCGGCTAAACAAGACCTTTATGGAAGCAGCAGGTAAGGGCAGATCTTAATACTTGAGTGTGAGTCCCTCAGGGACAGATTTTTGACTCTTCTGTTTACACCTGGTAAAGTGCCTGAAACATAGTAGATGCTCAGATACTTTGGTGGATGAATAACTACATCCATGTTCCCCATGCCTGTCTTCTTTGTCTAGATCAGGGGTGTCCAAATTTTTTTCAACGTTTTTCACCAAGGGCCATATGCGGTAAAATACACAAACAACCGGGCCACTCACTCCAGGTGAAGTACGTATTGCCTCACCTGGTTTATTTAAGTAAACTAAATATATTTTTGGAATTTGCTGCGGGCTAATTAACAATGGATCATGGGCCACAGTTGGCCCCGCGGGCCGCAGTTTGGACACCCCTGTTCTAGACTGTCTAGGGCACTGACAGGGTTTTTTTGTTGTTGCTTTTTATTGTTGTTTGGTCAAGTATTAGGTTGTCCTTTTGAACTTGGAACCATCTTTCATTCCTTTCCCTCACATTCCACATTTAATCCATTGGCAAATCTTGTCAGCAAAGGTCTTGTAAAATACATCTTAAATTTGAAATTTGTCACTCCTTCTACTACCACTCTTAACATCTCTTACCCTTGAGTGATATAAGAACCTCGTGATTTTCCTTTTTCTACCCTTCCTGTCTACAGTATGATCCTCACACAGTAGCTACAGTCATCCTTTAAATATTTAAATTAGATGATGTCCCTTCTGTCGTCAGTATCCTCCAGTGGCTTCCCTTCACCCTCGGAATAAAATCCACAGTCCTCAGCATGGCCCAAAAGGTCCTACATGATTTGGCTCTTAGTTATGTTTCCAACGTCATTGCCTTTTATCCCCATTCCCTTCTTTTCTTCCTTTCCAGTTACAGTGGAATTCTTAGAACATACCAAGCTCACTCCCTCCTCGAGGCCCTCACATTAGTCGTCTCAGCCTGGAATGATGATATTTGCATGATTTGCTCCTTTATTTCTTTCAGGTTTCTTTTTGGATATCTTGTCCTCAGAAACACCTTTCCTGACCACCTTGTTTAAAATAACAGCTCCCATTACATTCTAGCTTCTTGCCTGCCTTCTTTCATTGCATGTATTACTATCTGATATTTGCTTTTTGACTCACCCTTCCAGTAATACCCGGCCCATAGTAGGCCCTTAAACATGTTTTACGAACGCATACCTTCTTGATAGGTGTAGTCACAGCCATTGCGTGTCTCCCTTCCTAGCTTGTGGGTTGCTTAGCTGCTTTCCCTAACCGCAAGAGCTGGCTTTTTCAAAGTTGTGATTTTTAATATTGACCTGTTGGCCAGTATCCTGCTTGTTAATGAAACTAGAGTCTGATGCAGTCATGAACCTAAGCGGAAGTTTCAGAAGCTTACTGTAGATGAGACTTTGTGGTCGATAACTTGGAAGCCCGCTGTCAAGGGAAAGAAGCCCTAGGCCTCTTGGTGCTGTCCTTTCATTTACAGAAATCACAGATGAGGACAACAGCATAGCTGCCATGTACCAGGCTGTTGGTGAGCTGCCCCAGGCCAACAGAGACACATTAGCTTTCCTCATGATTCACTTGCAGAGGTGAGTGCAGCGGAAACTAGTTTCTGGGAGTTAGGGAATTTTCCAAGGGGAAGATCATGTGGGTTGGGTGTTAGGGAAGGAACGTGAGTGAATTGTTTTCTTGGAGAACTTACATTTTGGTCTGTGTTTAAGTGGAGGAACAGGTCTTCTAATTGTATGCTCTTTTGCTTAGAGTGGCTCAGAGCCCAAACACTAAAATGGACGTTGCCAATCTGGCTAAAGTCTTTGGCCCGACAATAGTTGACCATGCCGTGCCCAATCCAGATCCAGTGACAATGTTACAGGACATCAAGCGTCAACCCAAGGTAGGCAAGCACGTATGTGGACGAACTCGTGTAACATGATAACCTGGGAGATGGGTAGGAGGGAAGCCCTGAGCTTTGGAAGTTTGCTAACATATTAGGTGGCCTGTAGGTGGTGGAACGCCTGCTTTCATTGCCCCTGGAGTACTGGAGTCAGTTCATGATGGTGGAACAAGAAAACATCGACCCTGTGCATGTCATTGAAAACTCAAATGCCTTTTCAACTCCACAGACACCAGATATTAAAGGTAAGGCCTGAGTGGTGCTTTTTTAAAGAACCCGCCGCCCCCTCCAGGTTTGGTCACGTGTCCTCTCCCTGCCTTTGCTAGAGTTGTTTGAAATTCATATTCTTCAATAAAAACTAAATTCATTTTGAGAATTCTAACATTAAAGGAAAATTTGTACAGTTCTACCATCCTGACTTTCCCCCCTCTTTTGTTATGTTCTTCCTTCTTTACACACATGGATATCTTTTAAATTATGGATATAATAATTCAAATATAATTTATTCTTATTGTTTTTCTTGATATGTTTTATCAACTTGATTTCTTAAAAGCTTTTGCGAGTTTGTGTTGCCACCAAAAATGTATGAGGCTGGTTTCATTCCAACCTCATTGGCACTGGAGACCTGTTCTTTCATTATTATTAAGTTCTTTTTAAGGAAACGTATTATTTTTTCTGAGTATAGGTTAAAAAATCAAATGGTCAGATGTTAGATGTTAGATAATCAGGAAGTGAATATCAGCTATTAATTGAGCAGTTGCCAGCATAATTCAAAAGATATACTGGTGTGTTACACCGTGGTGATAAAAATGATCTCTGCTAGGTCTCTAACCTTAGCTCTCAAGTGCTTCACAGGGATTTCAGCTTAAAACAAGAGTGTTTTATTTTTTCCTCCGCCTTTAAAATATGCCTTAACTTGGACTGAAGTGAGTTTACTGGGACCCGTGACCACGCCTGAACACCAGCTTCTCAAGACTCCTTCGTCCAGCTCCTTGTCGCAGAGGGTACGCTCCACCTTCACCAGGAACACGCCCAGGTATGTGGGATTGGCCTGCTTGGGAAATAAAAAATAACTGCTGCCTTAGATTGCTTTCCCATCATACTGAAGCTTATTGAAAGAGAGATTGAATCAGATCTTAACTACATAGCAATCAAACTCTAAAAGGAAACCTGGAGCCGTAAAGATCCCCCTTTTTAAAGGGTCCCCTCTCTCATCTCAAGTGACAGAGTAGCTTCCCAAGCAGTTGTTGATGGTTTTCTAGTTTTAGTTCATTATATCAAGTCATGTTATATTTGTTTATGTACCATTTTCTATAGAATACTTTTCCAGTTCATTCTCTTTTTCTTTAGGTTTGGGAGCAAAAGCAAGTCTGCCACCAACCTAGGACGACAAGGCAACTTTTTTGCTTCTCCACTGCTCAAGTGAAGCCATGTCTCCTGTCAACTTCCCAGCGTTTCCTGACTGCAAGGAAGGGCGCACCTGTACTCTCTGTCCTTGCAGCCTCCCGTACTCAGTACTACTTTTAGCATTCTCCAGGCTTTTAATCAAGTTTAATTGTGCATGGGGGTTTTATTAAGACTATATATATCTCCCTCGCCTTCTCCTCAAGTAACATAAGATCAACACCTTGTGCTGTCATCATTGGGAGCTTTTAGATGGGAGATCTTCACAGGGGTAGAGGGGTAGTATGGAATTCATTATGATTCTTTTGGGGGCTGAAGGGGGCCTCTTTGGCTTAAAGCTAAGTGCTGCTCACGGAATGGCCTTTCTCTGATACTTAGAACTAATTTTCATGAGACAATGACAAGCCCTACCTCTTTAGTAAGACTGATTTGTCTCAGGGTGGGGGGTGGGAGGGCCGGGTAAAGAAAGGTTTGGATACAGGATTTCGGATGGCTCCTTCTGAGAATTTGGCTCCCATTATGAACTGAGCTATAACATGGAGCCTTCATAACAGTGGGATTAGGGTGAGGACAGAAGTAGTGATGGGAGTGTGCTTAGCTTAAATTTGGATTAAGTTTAATAGTGTTACGTGGCACAACTTTGTGAAAGTGATGCTACAACTTGTATTTATCTCTAATTGGCCTCTGGCTGGACTTCAAGTTTGGTTAGGGTCAAAGCCTGTTTGTTCTTAAGTTGAGTTCATTCTGATGCCACACACACGCACGCACGCACACACTCGCCCCGATCCATCAGAGCCCTAAAGGTCACTATGCTGTCTTCTGGCCTCCCAACTAACAATTGAGAGGAGGCTAGAAGGGGAGGGAGATTGTCGATATTTTGTGTGGCAAGAAGAGCCACAGTCATTTTGTCTTTGCACTTTGGATGCTGAAATCTTCCTGTGTAACATAGCTACATCAAGATAAATATGAGCTTTTTCTTCTATTAAAATTATTTCCAGTGTCTATAAAAATGCTTTCTTCTATAGAATGCTTCTGACCTATATTGACCCTTGTCTGTAAAACACATATTTGGAATAATATTTGGAAAAAAGTAAATAGTTTTTTCAAAATGAATGTGAGGTTGGTTTTCTTGCCCTGGAAGGTAACCTTCCATGCCTTTTTTCAAAAGAAAATATTTTCCCTCAAAGTGTTTTGAGACTATTGTTCCTCTCTATTCCCTCACCCCACCCAAACTTTACCACCTCCAGGAATTTGTTTTTGTTTCTCAGTCTCTATCATTGTCCAAATTGAAGTCCTAGATTTGTCCCTATGACTGTTATCCTCTCATTTGAAGAAACTGCTTTAAACAAAAAAAAAAAAACTTTTAAACAAACCTTTAGGGACCAGAATGGTGCAGATTTGGAAAAAAAAAAAAAGACTCTGGCTGGCTGGCTGCCTGGAAGGAACATCCTTCACTGCTGGAAGTGACTCTGGAGTGAGCTGGGATGATTAAGTGAGGGCACCTGCACTTGGAACTCTGAAGCTGGTGAACAGAATGTATCTGAGATTGAACGTAAACAGTTGCAGGCTTAATATGTAACTGCGGAGAGAGGAAGCAACCTACTGGCTTTTATCCCAGGAGGGGGCAGCTCTCACAGCAGGGCCCATCTGCCTCAGCAAATTGACAGAGGACGGGTCCCATCTCCCCCTCCCTCCTTTACACACACACACACACACACCTGTTAGGTTTTGTTATTTTAAACTTTGTCCTAGATGCCATCTTTTATGTTTCTGCAAGCCTCGTGTTGGCCTGGCTCCATATTTGCTGTTCTGTAGTATGTCCCCAAGGTGCATTTTAAGTCACTAATGTAGAAGAAGTAAATGGATTGTATAATGTTAGTGAAGGCAAGACTTCCCTATGCAGGAACTGATGGCCCATTAACGAAAAAGGAAATGGTCCTATGTGTCAAATGCTGGCAGCCAGTTGCTTAGTTTTGGGCTAGGCCAAGAGACCTTAGCCATGAAAATAATTCTGATGTTAGCAAAGGGAAATACGTACCCACCTTCAACTTCTTTAACAGCCCTTCAGTGGAACAGCATGACTTTTGAGGGCTTTCTTAATTACATTATACCTCCTTATATGAGATCTATGAAAAGGGTCCAGTGCTTTGGGGTGGCTGTCACCCCAGTCTCCTGCTTCTGACCCTTTCTGATGCTGCCTCTTACTCTTTCTTTAATGCAGTTTAACTTTACTGTCCCACTTGCTAATAACCAGAATCTTTAAATCCCTCCTTCATCAATCTATGCAAGACTCCTAAGTTTAATGTTTATTTGACTGGGCAAGCATTACATGGCTTGATTCAGCAGCAACAATTTACATTTATTACTGGGCGTTTAATGATTTCTTCTTCCCTGGGAGGGTGAATTCATTGCTTGCAGAAATAGAAGGCAAAAAGGCATCTGAGTTTTGATCAGAAGACTATAGGGTGCTCAACTGACTGACCGTGGCAACAAGTCCTTTTTTGGCTATGAACTGAACCTGTGGCATTGAAAGGGGTCTTGAATTCTTATATTCAAGCTTAAATTACTGGGTAGCACAGTGACAAGTAGGGCTGAGTATTGCAAGGAGCAAAGATACCAGGCTTGCTTTTTTTTGTTCCAGCAGGGTCTCCCTACCCACCTAAAGCTTCAGATAGACAGACACACATACACACATTTGCATATACATATGGTATATGATTTCCTATTGGAAAAGCATTTGGGAGACCCACTGCTGTGCCTGGTACACTGAGCGGTTTGCTTAATCATGCATCACCTTTTCTTAGGCTCTCAACATGAGCAGGGAGAGCTGTTGTGTCGTCCAGATCTGACAAGCAAGAGCGGCACAGAGCTCAGTGTTCAGGTCGGCCCAGCTCACACAGTAGGTTCTGGATCAATGTGCTTTGATAGTCTTGGTCAGGACTCAATCTGCAGCCACTGGTGCAAAAAGCTTTTTAAGTACTCAGGGTCGGGGCATGTTAGTCATTGTGCTTTTAGTATAAACAGGGTTTGGAGAATGGCCACTTAACCTAAGAATTTAATAAATTTTTTATTAAATCTGCTCCCTGTAGCTGGTGTATTTTGTAAATAAGCGAAGGCCTCAGGCCATGAGTTCCTTAACTTGTGTAATTTATTAGACTCTGGTTCTCAGAGTCTATTTGTTGATGGTTTCTATTCACGAAGTCAGGCAGAAGACAGCTTGACATCACCAGGAATAACCTCGGCGTGTGTGGGAGCCTTCTCTGCAGTCACGTGGGATGGGAAAGGAGGCCACTTTTCAGGGACTCAGAGTTGGAGGCAGGAATTTTTCCTTTTGTCTACCTCTCCCTCTATAGCTTCATAGTTGCATTGTTTTTATATAGCGTTACTCTCACATCTCACAGTTGGACACCATCTGTGTGCTAGGCTCAGACACATGTCCATGGTTATGTAGACTGATAATAGCCAGTTCATATCTTTTCTGGTCATCAGTGAAGATGGACTTAGGAACCAATTCCTAAGTCCAGAGCCTCTAGGAAAAGTAACATGGTGATTTACAATAGACAGAGAGCTTTCACTTATCATCTTGACCTCACCACACTCATGTGCAGTGGGCAGGTTAGGTGATGTCATCCCAGCTGACAAATTCAGAGAGGTGATTTGGCTCAAATTCCCACACACTAATTATAGTTTAGCTGGGATTAGAACCTGGGGAATGTAGTCCCACTCTAGAGGTCAGCGGTGGTGCCGGCTATTTCAGATTTCAGCATCGTGGGCTTGTGAGTATATTATTAGGTACGTCAATGGTTCCAGTCAGGGCTGTATGTGGTTGTGCCTATGTACTCAACAGATGACCCAGAAAGAGCTGGAGGCCCAGACTGCTGGGGAAGGTGATTAGGAGAATGTCTTCATGGCTGGGGTTACTGTCTGGTAGAATGCAGACCTGTGCTTGGTGATCCAGGGCTGTTTTCTCTGCCGGAAGAGAAGGGAGAGCTGGTGTGGGTGCTTGAGGTGGCTCTGGGTGGGAGTCTGTTCTCAGGCCGCCCATGTGCATCTTGTGTGCTCTGAAGCTCAGAGCCAAGCACAGGCGAGTCTCTGAACCACAGCCATCAGCCTGCTTCTAGAAACGTGTCAGCGGATTAGCTTATTGGCTTTCCCCCTGAGTGGCATTAGCTCTCACCCCGTCTCATGTTCACCATCTGGCTTTCAGTAAGAAGTCTTCAAGTGATCTCTCTTCAGCAGCCTGCTCTGTGCCAGGGCTTTCTGAGGGCTTTTCAGCTTTCTCCCTCATCAACCCTAGGGCCCAGTGCTCTCCAAAAGAGGTAGTCAGCCTGTTGTGTCCACACGTATGCATACCTGGAATCAGAAGCATATTTAAGACCTCAGAGAAATAAAATCAGCTCACAGGAGAATGAGTCGTGTGGTTAATGGCCTAAAGTCTTTTTGTTGTCAAAACTAACAAGTGGATCTGTCGTGTTCCCGAGTGAATTTTTGCAATGGAGTCGCTCCTGCCACAGAGAAAGCTCTTTCTGCCTGTGAGATGGTACAGTTTGTCCAGATTTCAGTAGAGCGAGGGAGATAGAGGGGCTGGAATTTTTCTTCCTCATTGAGAAGCAAAGCCTGGGGGTGGAGGTGCTTAGATGAACCACCTCCCCTCCTCCCGGGGAGCTGGCTGCTCTCTCTCCTAGGTTAATGCACACTGACGAGGGCTGAATGCCTCTTTGCTTCTGGACAGAGCCAGCCCCTCAGCAGAGCAGCAGCACTGTGGAGGTACAGCTGCTGGCATTAACGGGCTAAGCCCTTTCCAGCTGCTTTCTTTAACAGGAATTGCCTGCAGTCGGCAGCTTAACGGAGCTGTCTTAGCCCGATTAGGAGGAAATGACTAATCTGGGCATCTCCTCGTGGCACTGGCCTGGAGGTTCGGGCAGATAACCCCGGAGGGTGGGAAGTGGTTGGATAAACGGTGTTGGAGTGCTAGGTGATTATCGCCTCAAAAATGGTGCTCCCGGCTTGGCATGGCTCGGGCTTTGTTTGGTCTCCCTGAAAAGGGTTCTCTTTACTGGCTTCCCTGGCACTGACGTTCATCGTGAGGGGTGGCCTGGGTAGTCAACGCTGGACTAGCAACAGATGTACAGAGGAGCTGAGAGCCCACGAGGGCGATGGTTCCCATCCCCAAAGAGGGAGGAGGAGACTTGAGACTCTCCAGTGTGGTCCCCCTTTTCCTTCCATTCCCCCTTTCTTTAAAATCTTTAAAAGAGCCAAGATTTGAAGGAGAGATGATCATAAGATACAATTAAAACATTTCAATATCTCTGAGAATTGGGATAGCTCATAATTAATGGCATCGTACAAATAGAATGCAATGAGTTTTCTTTCTTAGGGGCTCATAAAATAGTGGTGCATCTTATCATCAATGTTATTTGGGTTGGAAGTATTAGCCGTTTGTGGGAGATAGGCTGTTGGCTAAACCAGTTGTGGAGGCTGGGGACCCAGCTCCTTAGCCCTGGAAAGATTACAGGAGGGAGATCCCCCAGGTCTGAGGGAAGCCGCAGTACAGCAGAAGCAAGCAAGGCTCATCTGGCACGAAGAAGCAGACAAGCAATGTGTAGGATAGCCTCAAAATCTGTCCCAGTCAACAACCTTCAGAGTCATTACATGTGACCCCTGAGTCAGGGAAGGGCGAAAAAGTCATTGTGAATCAGTGAGGCCAAGACCGAAATAATAGGATGTCCTCGTGGAGTGAAATCACAGACTAGGACAAAAACATTCGGGGAGCTTGAACACAAAAAAGATGAGGTGTGAGATACTCTGTTTGGGCAGGGAGTTGGGAGTGTTTATTGCAATCCATTGTCCAATATGCTCACCAAATCCAGAATACCAGCGGTCTCCCCTCCATTTAAACTGGAAGGCCATGGTTTGGGGACCAACAAGAAAAGGACAGATAATCAAGGTAAGGAAACTTGCTCTGAGATAAGAAATAGACTAAAAATATAATTGTGTTTAAGAAAGTCTTCCTGTTCCGTAGAGAGAGATGTTCAAATACCTATGAAGTAACCTGTTCAGTGCCAGGATAGAGGAGGGGGGGGGCGGGGGGAGCTCGGAGTTCGGAGGAGGGAGGGAGCTGGAGACTTAAGAGAGCCTAGGAGGTGAAGACATTCAAGCTGGATCGGAGGATAAACAAGGCAGCTAGAGAGGGCCCAGAGCGTATTCCAGGCCCTGCTGTCCTGGCTGGGCCTTGTTTGGTTGTGGGGTGGATTTGTGGGTCCCTGCTTCTGTCTCTGGCCTCCTCCACCCCCAGTTCTGGCAGTAACTGTCCCTTCATCTGACTTCATCAGAGCTCTGAAGCAGTTTTTCAGTTCCCCCTTTTCTGCCCATTAACTGCAGCCTATTAATTAGCGCAGTTGAACTCCCCACCCTCATAAACCCCCTTCGAGAACCATGCCTCCCCTCTGCAGCTTTTGCTAAATATGTGACTGCTCCTCACTGTAGCTGCCCCTCCCTGAGAAGTGATTACAGATCTCGGCCGTGTGGACCCCCTGCCCCAGCTGCCCAGAGTGGCCAGCTTGGCTAGATGCTTCATTTTGATTAGCCCTTGATGTCTCCCTCCTCCCCTCCCCGTCCCGGCCCCCCACCCATTGCTGGGCCTGGCATTGGCTGTCAGTTAGCATCTCTCCATAGCGAGCATTCTTCTCACTGCTCCAGACCGTGGAGAACAGCGCTGGGGGCCCAGAGCCACTGAGGTGATCCCCTCTCCTGACCCGGCGGAGTCTCCCATTAAAACCCCAATCAGCTGGTTCCAGATCACTTTTCCTCATTATGTATAGATCAGAGATCACAGATTTTGATCTGTGCTGCCTCTTAAACCCTCACTCTGATGGCTACTCCCCTTTTGTTTACTTAGCTTCCATATGAAAGTCCAGATGCTCAAAGCCCTCCTTTTCACCGCTTTATACCCACCCAGCCTCCTGAATCTCCCCCAAACCAGCTCCCAGCCACGATCACGCCAGCGCTCCATTTCTCTGTTCTGAGACGGCCCTTATTTCTTTCTTGGATTTGATTCTTGACTCCTCTTTCCTCTGGGACTTTCCTTCCCCAACACACTCACACTCACATACTCCCTCTCCTTTGCTCAAGCTCAGCCTGGGGTATGGGGAGGAAGTGATCCCTTCTTTAGCTGGGCTGCGTTAGAAACCGCAGGGGAAGCAGCCGCACTCATTGGCAGAGAGAATAGCAATCTGCCACGATGATGGTGAAAACCGCTGCCACTGATTGCAATCTGACCATGTGTCAGGCGTGGTGCTGAGCACAAAAGTCCCATGTCGTTCTTCCAAGCCCTTTTGGGAATAGACCCCATTTTCCAGATGAAAGTGAGGCTCAGGATCCTTAAGTAACTTGCTCAAGTTCACACAGCTACAAGTGCTTGAGCCTATATTTAAACTCTTTGAACGCTTTCAACCCCTTGTCTACCTTTATGTAGTCTTTCCTTTTAACCTTGGTGCATAGAATCCTTTAGGTCAGAGATTTTCCTTGGAAATAAATCCCTGGATCACCCTCTTGCTCCTCCTTTCCCCTCTAAGGGGCCCACGTGTGTCCCAGAGCCTGGCCCTTTCATGAGCTCTCCCCCTTCCACAGTGTGGTGCCAGATTAGATCTGTCCCCTTGATACCCCAGGGTGGCTGTGCAGGTGGAAAGCATAGAGGGGCTTCCTGCCAGCCAATGGGGAAGTGACAGCCTAGGCCCTGGCTGGCGTCCTCTCCTCCTGCTAAGACAATCATCAACATAAAAGGCTAATTGTATTAATCACCAAGGCACCCGTCCTGAGTTCCCCTCCCTTTGGGGAGAATTATGAATTGCAATTGCAGATGGCTCTGCTGATTGAAGGCAGTGCTCAGCAGGGAGAGGGCCAGATCAGATTACACACCATTAATTAAAAACTTCCCCTGACAAACAGGAGGAAGGGAGTGCACACCAAGGGTCTGCCTGGTTGGGTCTCTGCCTTCCCTGTGCTCCTGGCCCCCGACCCAGGCCCACCGGCTGTGACTATGAAACCCACTGCCCCTGGCTGGAACCGCTGAGATTTGGCTCCTGGGAGGCCTGCCATTCCCTCACCCAGATGGCCAGCTGTCCTGTGAAAGGGCTGCAGAGAAGAAGTTCACCTTTGGTTACTCATTCCTGTTGAACCTCGGATGAGCTTCAGACTCTAACCTAATTCTTCACTTCTCATGAAGCTTGTCTCCTCGTTCTAGTCTATTCCGACAGCACAGCTACAAAAAACTAATTGTGAAAGTGGCCCCCAGCTTTCTCTTCAGGCCATCAGCCTTACCCTTTTGGCCTGAAGTTCCTGGGATGGAGGTTACACAGGCAGCTCTGAAATAGGGGTGGGGACTCACTTGTGGCCCAGCCGCGCACCCTCTTCCCAGCTACCTCTACCTGCAAGCACAGGCTTCTCAGCGGCTCAGTTTTGGCTCATCTGGGGCTGTAACTCCTGAATTCTCCTCCTCTTGATCAATTACTACCTCCCCTCCCTCCCAGCCGCCCAGCCTCAGTCATCCATTCATCAGACTTTTATTGAGCACCCAGGGTGTGCTTCTTGGGATGCAGAGATAATTTGTCTAGGAGTTTAAGGACCTCCTGCAGGAGCTCCACCCCCTGCCCTCTTCAACCTTCTAGTTCCCGCGTCCTTTTCTCTGGCTGCAGTTTGTATGAGCACCGCTGGAGCATTATTTTGGAAAATTCTAAGCTGGGAGCTGGGGAGACCTTAGGGGGCTGAGCTGGGTGACCTTTAGCAAGTCAATCACAACCTACACACACACACACACACACACACACACACACACGCACATGCACACACAAACCCAGCTGTCCCTGCTCATAAAAGGGCACAAGAAGCCCTGGGCTCTAAGAGACTGTGAAGATGGATGAGTGTGGCCCAGCTTGGGGAGATGTGACTGACTAGTCCTCTGCACTGATAATACTACAGAACGCTGAGCATGGCTGCTGTGGCTTGGAGCACCTGGGACTCGGTGGCTGCACTGGTCACAGGCCAGGCCTGCCCTCAGAAGACGGGAGCCCCTCCCCCACCCCCAGCCCCTTTGGAGACACATGGGAAAGAACCTATCTTTTTTATGGATTTGGTTGCTGCATCTCAGGGTACCATGGTGATGGGCGCCATAGAGATGAGAAGAACTGGCTTTTATTGGCTTGTCTCTTCATTCCAGGGTCCCTCCCCCAACCTCCGCCATCTACACACACAAAGTTCTCAGGGCCCTCCCGTCTGTGGAGCAGATCAAATGAGAAAAACCTCTCTTCCCCGCCTTCTCAGTCATCTCCCTCTCTCCCTTCTTCCCCTCCCATTACCAACAGCAATTGTATTCAAACCCAGTAATTACAGTAATAGCAACAATAACCATCTTTTATTGGCTTTGTTTTTCTAGCATTTTAATTTCCCCAAACACTTTCCAATCCCTTGTTTGTTGTCACAGCAGTCCCTGGGGGAAACTTGTGCCCATTTAACAGCTGGGGAAGCCAAGATCCAGATAGGACCCCAAGTCATGGGCAGAGTCGATTTACAGCAGCTTGTAAATATTAGCCAACCAACTGAGACGCCGGTAATCCTTCAGGGGCATTGAACTGAAAACTGTAGATTCCTGAGTCATTTTCGAGTTCCTAGCATCCTTGGGGCTTATTCAACAGCTTTTGAGGGATCCTGGTGGAGCTGAGAATGAGGCTGGACATGGCTTCTCCTGGCCCAGGTCATGGATGGAGGGCTGGGCTGGGGCCGCCCTCTCTCAGGATTGCTTCTGTGAATGGGGCTGAGGTGGAGGCAGCCAAACACACCCAGGAAAAGCTTGCCCTGGAAAAGGCCTGTTTGGCCCAAACCTCCCTTCCTATAGCCTGAGAAAAGCTTCCTTTGTGTCAGCTCTTCCCAAGGGTGGAGTCCTCTCCTGGGCATTTGGAGAAATGCGGAACGAAGGTCTCCTGGGAAGGTAATCTCTGTATTCAGGAAGCCCACAGTCTGAGGGGAAGCCATAGCCCCCAAACCACACCCAAGAGCAGAGACATGCGTCTGAGGAGCTCTGGGGCTTCTGTGAAGTCTGGCTCCTCCTCCCCAAGGGTGGGATGAAAAGTTGGGGTTCTCTGAGGTCCCTTCAGCCCTCAGTCTCTAAGCAGAATGGCTGTCTGCTTAGACATGGGGATCTGGAGTCCAGACAGATGAGAGAAGGGGTGGGCGGTCGTGAATTCCCCTGCCTCCCTCTGCTCTGTCCCGTTAAGAGGTAGAGGAGGAGGAAACAACATATTTGCTCCCCAGATTCTATCTAGTAATGTAAGGGATTGGCACCCCCTGCCCACCCTTGGGACAAGAGGCCAAGCCTCGCTACCCACCCTCGAAAATCCCCTCTCTCCCCAGAAAACGAAGTCCGGACATACAAAGTACGCTGCTCACCTGCCCGGCTATTCTCAGAAGCCTGAGGGCAGGAGCCAAGTTCTATATCACTTGACACACACTCTTCGGTATGGAGTCTTCTGAACTGGACTGGGATTCCTTCTGGGGCTCCAGCGCTACCAATTTCTTTGTCTCCTCAGTGCCTGTAAGGATGGCCAGTCGCTGGGCCAGGGTCTTGGTGTCAGGGAACAGGATAAAGTTGTAGATCAGCGAAGCCAGGACAGCCCCTGTCAGGGGCCCCACCCAGAAGATCTGAGGAGGCAGAGAAGCACCTGGCTGTTCAGCTGTCAGATCAAAGCGCAGCTTTGAGGCCCCTACCTGCTTCCCTAGTGTTGACTTGGTCTCCCAGGAAACCTCAAGCTGTCTACAAGGTGGCAGATTTGAGAAGACAGCCCCCTCCCCCCCCACCAGGCTCCTCACTGCTCCTTTCTCCCTCTCGCCTCGCCTCCCGTTCCAACCAGGAGCCTTGGCTAGGGCTGTTCCTGTCTTTGCTGGTGTGTGTGTCTATTTCTGTTTATCTTTTTCTGTATCCAAGTTAGGAAATTGGTCCAGCTGGAGAAAGTGAATAAGGAAACAGCCAGGACTTGAGGTCTGGGCCAAGGCTGCAGCTCCTGCCCTGGCCCTTTTCTTGCCAGTCCCCTGGGTACCCTGGGCTATTGATGCTGGAAAGAAGGAAAGCATGAAGCCAGGATACGTGCCCTGGTCTTCTGAGCTTCGGGAAACCTCCATTGGGGGTCAAGTTGGTCTGGGGCAGGGCGACTTATCTCTCCAAGTCTCTGTGCCCCCCACCCCGCTGGAGAAAGCCGCAGTCCCTGTTGCCTCTACTTGGGCCCTGTCCCCTCCCCTCCCCATGGCTGCCAGCTAAGGGTCTCACCCAGTGGAGCGTGAACTTCCCAACGATGAGGGCAGGTCCGAAGGAGCGGGCTGGGTTCATAGAACAGCCAGTGAAGTAGATCTGGGGAGCAATTGTGGGTTCAGGGTGTAGGAGGTGTAAGGCAAGCCTGGGAGGGCACAGTCCCTTCTGCCCTGGTTCAGAGGCCCAGCTCCAGCCTTGGCTTCTGCAACACCATATCCTGGGCCTGGAGTGTGGGGCACAGCCTTGGCCCCAAGGCATGAGGGACTCAGGGAGGGACATTTCCTGGCCTTTAGGACCCCATAGTCCCCCCAGGGGGAGCAGTGTGTGTGTACGCATGGCATCCCCTGTGACCCTTACCCCGATGAGGTGGCCTAATGCCACAGAGATCCCAATCATGGTGGCCGGGGAGCCCGATGCCTGACGGCTGTCGGTGGAAGCAAAGACACAGAGCACCAGCTGCAGGGTGAGAACCAGCTCCACTGTCACTGCCTGGCCAGTCGAGACGTTGCTCCAGACCTGGGTGAGGGGGTTACGCTGCAGCCTGCATGGGCTCTGCCAGGAGATGGTGACACCCCCCCACCTCATTCCCTCAATAGGAAGGTGTGACACCTCAGCAGGGCCAGTTCCAGGACTTAAGGAGGACTGCGTGGTGGGTTCAGGTGAGCCCCAGACACTTGCTCCTAAAGACGTGAATGTCACCCTTCTCAACCCAAAGGTTGGTTGGGACCAGTGATTTGGGGGGATGGCAGGGACTCAGGACTGGTGGGACAGGGGAGGCTCAGAGAAGCTGGGGTGCATGTTTGACTGGGAGGAGACCTGGGTGGGAATGGAAGAAGGAGATAATTAGGGGAGGGGAGGCAGGTAAAATAGGCATCATGGTGCTGAGAAGGGAAGAACATGGGCAAACAGAAGAGCAAGGGACATGTGGGGGATTTAGGGAACAAGAGGAAGTACATGCAGGGCCCCTGCCACCACTCACAGCCCCAGCCTTCCCTGGCGACCCACCCCCCTTAAATGCCTGGTCCTTCTCTGACTCAGGCCCGTTACTGGGGCTTCTCGCTGCTCCACCAGTTCCTTGAACCACAGTCACACTGCTCTGCCTGCACCAAGGCCACCCACAGCTTGATCCCCCTGGGTCCCATGGCCCAGCCCAGAGCAGGTGTGGATTATGTAGCTGTGTGGTTACCTCCCCGCCTCCTCTCCCCCAGGCTAGCCCCCCACCCTTACCACCTGTTTAGACACCTCCCGTCTGGCCCTGCCAGGTGCCCCTCCCTGTACCTACCATGTTGATCCCGAGGGTCTCTCGGATGTCCCCTGGTGTGACCCCATAAAGCACGGCAGCCCCCACAGTGGCCCCTGTGAGCTGGGCAGCCACATAGGCCACCGCGCGGGGCAGTGAGATCTGCGAGCCCACGAGGAAGGCGAGCGTCACGGCGGGGTTGATGTGTGCCCCGCTGGTCTTCCAGGTGATCTGCACAGCCATGGCTGTGGCCAGGTTGAAGGTGATGGTGATCTGCAGCACAGTGGGAAGCGCCAGGGGCCAGTGCAGGGTCGAGCCCACGCCAAAGAACACGTACAGCCCCGTGGCCAGGAACTCCACAAACAGCGCCTTGCTGGTGGCCGTCCAGAGCCGGCACCCCGTCATCTTGGCCAAGCCATGCCCTTCCGGCTCCATCGTGTCTACGTCCCGGGGCCTTGGCTGCCACCTCTTCTGCTCCCAGGGCCTCTCTCTGCTTCCCTTGCCTCTGGTCTCCTGGGTCTCCTCTAATCTCTTGTTTCGGGCCTGCTCTGGCTGTCTCACTGTGTAGCGGCCCTCGCTGGCTCCCATCTGCAGCTCCTCCATGGCACGGCTGTCCTCGGACTGTGCTGGTCAGACTGGCAAGGGTTGGTCCGATGGGGTTATGTGTGTCTGGGTGGGTGGGAGGTGTGGGGGTGTCATGAGGGGTGGTACTCACATGCCTGCCCTACCCTGAGCTCACCTGACAGCTGGGGGAGGGGAGGCGGTCTCAGGGCGCTGAGCTGGAACCTCCCAGGAGGTTTCCAAACTGGGCAGGCCTAATGGTGCAGCAGGCAGAGGCCTAACCTGAGGGTCGTAGGTATAGGAGCAGTGGGGGGCATGGGATTCCAGGGCGTCCACGTCCCTGATGTCAGCTTAGGTAGAACAAAATCACTCAGATCCCCACGTCCAAGGCCTGCTTCAGAGGGTCCTGTTTCTCCTGGCCCCCTCTGCCTGCAGGTTCTGCCTCCAGAGGGACTCACACCATTCTGTGCCCATAAACGTGAAATGAAGCTGTCCCCTTTGTTCCCACCTAAAGCCCCACTCAGGAAGCAGATGTGAATAGAGTTACCTTTACTAAGAATGTGGGCCTATGGGGGTGCAGAGGGGGCAAATGGAGGACGGGTTTATTCCACAGCAAATCAGAGGACACACATGGCCATGGGCACCTCTGCTGCCTGCCATGGGAATTTCCACTGGTCTCTCACTTCTCGTTTCCCTCACCCTCCTCCTCCCTTCTCAGCCCCACCCCCCTCCATTCTCTGTTCTCCTCTCAGGGGTCAAAACAATTCCTTTTAGTCTCAGGCAGGGCAGCTTAGCCATTTTTGTGGCTATGCTGGCCCTAAGGTCACCCACTCCCTAGGCGCTGCCCTTTTACCCCCAGCAGCATATCAAGGTGTTTACCCAAACGAAGCTGTTTCCTCCCTAAGAAGAATCTGCCCAGCTGTTAAAATAATAGTCTTCACCTCTTAACCACATCTGGGTGCTCTGACCTCACCCCTGGCCATATCTACCTGCCCAGGGGATGTCCCCTGGTTGGCCTCAGACTCCTCAAATGCAGCCTTCCTCAAAATGACTTCCTGCTCCCTCCTCGTCCTCTCAAACACTCCTCCTGTTTCCTCCAGTTCCGTTGGAGGCCCCTGGGAAGCATCCTGGACTCTCCTCTCCCCCCGGCCCCATCTAGTAAAGGCATCGAGGCCCGCTGATTTCTTGACTCTGCCCTCTTCTCGCCACCCCTGCTGCCCTGCAGCCTTTAACGTTCTCTCTGTCTGCTCCCTTGCTCTGCTCCAATCAATTATCCACGCTGCAGCCAGAGTGATTTTTCTAAAATGCAAATGTGATCCTGCTGCTCCTCTGCTAAAATCCCTTCAAAGCCTCCTGTGCCCTCTGGGATCCTGCTTTTCCTACCTCACCTCTCCCCACTCTTCGTCTTGCTCTTTACCCTCTGGCCTCACCAAGTGACCAGTCGTTCTGGAACACTCCATGCTGGTTTCTCCTTGCAAGATGCTCTGTCTTCTCCTTGGAGTGCCCTTCCGACTTCCTTTGCTTGAGTAACTCCTAACCCATCCCTAAGGCTCAACTTCGATGCCATCTCCTCCTTTCCTGGATGAGGACCCCTCTGTGTGCTCCCATCACACCGGGGCATTTTTATGCACTACACTCACCATAGGGTGTTGCCATGGTGTTCATGTATCTGTCTCTCCAGTGAGACGGCGAGCCCCTGAGCCAAGTGTTGCTCATCCCTATGTGTAGTGTCTTGCACAGGGAATGGCCATAGTAGGTGCTCAGTAAATATTTGTTCAATGAATCAATGAGCGAATAGAAGCTTCCTGACCTCCTGGAGGCAGGTGGCTTTCATATCTGCTTCCTTTCAGCTGCCTATCCTTACGGCATTATACCCGCCCTCACCTGGGACTGGGCCCTCTGAAATCTTCAAGTGAAACATCCAGCTTTGATCACAAGCTCTATCCACTCACCTTCCCCCATCTCCTTTCTGTTCTCCTAGCCCCCTCTCCAGCGGATCCCCTGGTATCTCACCCCACTGCCCCACTCTCCTAACTCCCTGTTCTCTCCATCCCTCTCCCCTCCACATCTCTCCACTCTCATTCTCCTCACACCCCTCTGCCCGTGTGGCCATCTGCACTGCCGAGCCCTGCTGAAGACACTCACCCAGCCATGCACTGTTGCCATGACAAGTCCATGGTCTCTGGCTTCAGCAGGGGTCGCAGCTCTACTCAGCAATCCTCATACCATCCCCAGCCCCAGCCGTCTCTATCCTCATTCTTCTAAGACCTACTTCAAACCTTCCCCACTCTCTTTAAGTACCCCACACACTCTGGCTTTCTTCTAGCAGGTCAGCTTGCCGCCTGTCCCACCCAGACAACCAGGCTAGCAAGCAAGATTCCTTCGCATCCTTCCTCCTGAGCCGCAAACTCCCTGGTGGGCCCCATGCCCTCAGCAGCTTCCCTGTGACCTGAAGAAGAGGGAGTCCTTCTCTTGTGTTGAGTCAGGGGACCCTCCCTGTGCCCTTGGCTCTCTGTGTGATGGGGGCCAACTCTTGGCCATGGCCAGCCTCATCTGTGGTTTGCACTTCTCCCTCTCCTGCTTTCTTCTGTATAACATGCCCTCTAATCTCAGAACAGTGGAGAGACCATGGCTTTGGAATGCCTTTCCTCTTTGTCTTTTGTGGGGACAGAGTCTCAGAGAGCAATTCCCGGGCTCTCGGCCTCACGTGGAAAGGTGCTGGCTTGGATAGTAGATGGCCATCAGCTGTGACTAGTTGGCCACCAGCTGTAACCAGTTAGCCATTAGCCACTGATACAACTGCCATGGCTGAGCTAGCAAGCACGGATTGCAGTTAGTGAGTGAGGTTGGTTGACAGAGAAGCAGACGGCAGGTTGCGGATAGTGTGGCTCCTGCTTCCTGTGTCTCCAACCCAGCCGCCAGCGAGACTATAGTGGTATGACTCCCCTGTCTGTGGCTCCGTGGGTGTTCCTTTTAGGCCTCACCTTGTCCTGTGTTCTTATGTGTGGAGCAGGACCAGAGACCCCACATGACATCTTTCTTTCAAGACTTTGCTCGAGTCTAATTCCTCCATGAAGTCCACTCTGATTTTCCTCTCCAGCAGAATCAGGTCAAGCTTCAAGGAGAAGTTTGGCTTGAGCAAAGCCAGTGGCTATTTCCAGGTTTGGCCTCCCCCGTGCCTCTACTGCTCCATGGCAGACTCCTGTGCTGGCCTGGCTTAAAGGAGTCTTTCAATAAATACTCAAGCAATGAAGGAATGAATGGGCAGTGTGGGTGCCATTCCTCCCTGCCATGGGGGGTTTGCTGCCTAGGAGCCGTCCCAGGGAACATCCAGGACATCTCTGTTCTCCCCTCCCCTCAGACAGGGCCACAGAGGGTTTGGGGACAGACACTTACCAGTCCCTACTGTATTTTGCCTAGAGGCTAGGTTTCCGCACCTGTACACCAGGCACCAAACAGCAGCAACGCCTACCTGTTGAGCGCCTTTGATCAGACAATATAAGTAAGAGCATTGGAACACTGCTGTGTATACTGTACCCCTGACTTCCGTGACCTCCATTTCCCCACTTAAAAAATGGAGCTAAAAATTCCGACCCCCCTGTGTGTCATTATTAGTCAATGTGCTAATACCTAGGAGAGTGTCTCTGAGTCAGAAAATCTTGGTTATTAGGATTGACACTCCCCTCCCCTCTCCAGTGAGACAGCTACGAGGACCAGGCTGGGGTGGGGTGGGAAGGGTCCTTGTGCTGTGGCGGCTCCAGGACAAGCAGCAGCTGTGGCCTGTGCTCTGGGTCCCAGAGGCTGAGAGCATTAAGTGCAGCCCTTGTTTCCAGCTGGCCTAGAACAGAGACTCCTGGGGCCCTGTCTGGCCTGGAACAGGCCAGTCCTTCACCCCCAGAGGCCAGCCAGGCATTGGCCAGGGCTTGTTCCAGCTCCAGCAGCACCTTGCTGGGCCCAGCCAGTCCTGGACTCCAGTGCCCTGCTTTGAGGCACTCATGCTCAGAGGCCTTTGCCAAAGCCCTACACCTGGCTGCCTACAGCTGCTTGTCAGGTGGCTGTGTACTCTTAGCCTCCCAGAGGCCTGTCTCTGGGCTCCTTGCACTGCTGGGGTGGGCACCTGCATGGCAAGGTATGCGTGCGTGCGTGCGTGTGCATGCACGTGTGTACACAAGGAGCAATGTGAGCTCTGACAGGTCTTCTCAGGGCTTGGGGGAGGTAGGGGGAGCAAGAGGGAGGGGAAGGAGCAAGATACAGGGAGAGAAGAGGAGAGACAATAAAAACATGTCAGAAAGGGAACAATTCAAGGTAGCATCCCTCCTCACATTATCTCACCAATCTCCATGAAATGTGGCAGGAAAGGAGGTCTGATCTCATCTACACATAACGGGGAGGAAGGTAAGGCACAGAGACCGGCTGGGAAAGCTGACGCTCCAGCAACCCCTCCTCCTGTCCATCCCTTTAGACAGCCAACCTGTCCATTTTCTGCCTTCACCCCCAATTCTCTCCCATCTATCTATCTATCATGTCACCATGTCTACCTTCCTACCTGGTGAAAACTGGTAGCCCCTGGGCAGAGGAGGAGTGAAAAGGGGGAATCAAGCCTCCTAGAGGAGAATCAAGGCTCTTTCTGGGTTCCGTCTTCAGATGGAGCAGAGGGTCAAAGGAGTGACTGAATGTGTATGTGCTTGGGTGTGACACACGTGTGCCTCTCCTAGAACGCGTGGCGCCAGGCTCCCAGTTCTGGTCCCCAGCAGCCCTGTGAGAGAGAATGGGGGAGGGTGACGTGGTTCTCACACTCACAGGGTGAGCAGTCCATGTCTAGGAGACACAACCTCTCGGTACAACTGAAGGTCACTGTGGATGTGCGGGGTTAGAGTGTGCATGTTCCTGTGTGCGCAGATCTTTGTGAGCCAGGACCTAGCAGCGTGAGGAGGACCAGCCACCACGGAGCACAGCGCCCTCTGCTGGTCACAGCCTGACCGTCGCAACTTGTCCGCCCAAAGCTCTACGCGGACCTTCGCCCTCTGGCGGGGCCTGGAATTCCCTCGGACTGGGTACTCCACCCACGCCTGAGGGTCTTTGCCCTACAGGTCCACCTGTCAGAGAAAGGGACACAGTTTGCTGGGCTGGGGAGGAAAGACCAGCCTCCCAGTCGTGGCTGTGCCTGTACCTCAGTTTTGTGGAGACTGAATGGGAAAGGGATTCCCCTCTCATCTGCACACCTTCTCGGATGGTGGGGTGGGAGCGGACTGCGGATGGCTGCTTCCTGGCGGCGCCAGAGGACCCAGTCCTGAGAGGCTCCCCGTGTCCTCCACCCCGCATGCCCTAACTGGCTGGAGCCCAGACCCAGGACTCGGACGAGGAAGCACAGCAGCTGTTAATTCAGTGGACGAGTTCCCCCCCTGCTGGTCGGAGCTGGCACTTGCGGCCCGATTTAGGTGGGGGCCGGAGGCGGCGGATGGGGGAACTGCTCCTTTCCTGAGGTTCTCATATGCACACTGCCATTTGGTGTTAACTGCACACCGATGAGGCAGGAAGGGGAGGGCAGGGCGGCTGCGACTCCTTCTCACAGATACTAGACTCAAATGTGGAGGAGGGCTGATGACCATGCTGCTCTCACCGCCAGCCCCGGGGACTGACGAGTGCCAACACGGTGTATAGCCTCTCCCACCCCTTCCCAGTCCATCTCTGGCCCTGCTGGCCCCTCTCTTCTGGGGCAAAGCTGAAGACCGCGGGGAGAGGTTCTCACACCAGCAAGAAGCCAGAGCTCAGGTTCTAACAGACTCAGGACAGCAGAGGCTCAGAACTGGGATATGGCCCACATCCCAGATGTGTACATATCGGTTTATTTTCACACTAGTTTATTGAGCACTCACTCTGAGGTGCCTGGCCCTGTTTGCACACAGGTTTTACTTCCATCCATTGTCTTATTTTATCCTCATAACCACCCAGGAAGTGGGTACAAATATCCCCATTTTCAGAGGAAGTAATTAAAACTCAGAGAACTTATGTTACCCAAAATTGTGCAGCAAGATTTGAACTCCGAGCTGGACTCCTTAACTATGATGCAGGGCTGTGTCTTGAGCTGTTCATCTGCATTCCACCAGCTTCCCCACAGAGAGAAGACAGGTCCTAGGAATCTCATCTGCTTCCCCAGAACAACACTGTGAGGGAAGCGGTTTTAATCCTCATTTTATGCTTAAGAGATGGAGGCTTGGTGAGTTAAGGAGGTTTCATAAGTAGTGTCAGTGGCAAGGGACAAGAGCTGGTGAGGGCAGAACTGCAGGCCCAGAGGGGAAGATGGTGGGGACATTGGCCTGCAGAGGCAGGGGAGAGGAGACTGGAAAATAGCTGGGCCAGGTGGTGTGTGTGTGTGTGTAGGCACTGCTCTCTCTGCATAGGCTCCCAACATGGCACCTTTCTAGAACATTGAGGTGCAGAGAGGGGAGTCCAGGGCTGTGCCTTCTCTCCGATGACAGACCTAGCTGGTCACCCCCTTGGAATCTCAAGGGGCTACCGGCTGGTTCACTTGTCCTCCACCCTACCTGGCACACCCTCCTCAAGTGTCAGGGACTTGACATAGCTGAGGTGGGAGGGGTGTGCAGGCAGGAGACTGTGAGGAAGATGCCTTCTTCTCTGTTCCCATTTCCCCTTCCTGACCTCTAGCTCTATTTCTATATTTGCTCTCTGTCTCTCTCTCTGTCTCTCTCTCTGTCTCTCTCTCTGTCTCTCTGTCTGTCTCTCTGTCTCTCTCTCTGTCTCTCTGTCTGTCTCTCTCTCTGTCTCTCTCTCTCTGTCTCTCTCTCTCTCTCTCTCTCCCTCCAGCCCCACTCTTGCCCTCCTCACTCCCATATCTGACTCTCTAGGCCTCCCCTGGCTTCAGTTTCCCTGTCTTTCCACAGAGGACTGTGGAGCCCATGGAGGCCCATAGAGAGGGTGTGGGAAGGATAAAGAGGAGAGGGGATGAGCCGGAGTGTCCCAAGGAGAGGCTTCTGGGGAGAGATGAGGCATAACATGAACATCATTGGTTTATTGGGAAGCCCCCACCCCAAACACCAGCAGCCCTACCCCATGTATCTTTAAGCAGAAATAAATAAGGCAGCATTTAGTGAATCAGTCTGTCTCCCTCCTAGAGAGCCTTGGGAAGGGAGCTGGGATCCCTTTGACTCTTGAGGAGGGTCTGGGGAGAGTCGGGGATGAAGAGCACAGGCCACCCCTTCCTGGCCTGGCCCTGGGGCAGCCTGCGAGCTTGGTGCTGTGTTCACAGTCTCTGAGGTCTGATCTCATGGCAGCAGCTCGCCCTGTCCCAAAGGGACCCCTCCCCATCAGACCCCAGCCCCTGGCCCCCACCCCAAGAGTCCCATCATGGGTTCCTGCTCCCATTTCTAACTGTGCAGCCTGGGAAGCCGGTACCTCCTCCCCAGTCCAGAGGACCTAGCTGTGGGGGGAAGGAAACTTTGCTGCATGTCGCCCCCACTTTTCCCCCTGTGGTTCAGGGGCTGAGGGGCTAGCCCCTGCCTGACGCTGGTCAGCGGGCAGTCAGCTCCATGGTCTTCTTTCGCTCCTCATGCTGCTCCTCCCAGTCCTCCTCAGGCTCGTATGTGCCCTTGACGACGGCCACGCGCTCACTCAGGCTCAGGGAGTTGGGGAAGAGCAGGTAGAAGTAGAGGATGGCAGCCAGGGCAGCCCCCACAATGGGCCCCACCCAGAATACCTGGTGGAGACAGGGCAGCGTCAAGGGGCTGAGCCCCGGTCCTCAGAGACCAATACCTCCCCTCTCTAGAAGACAGACTCATGGACCCTCAGAGGGGACAGACATACAGACTTCCAGACTCCAGAAGGAAAGACTTCCTCCCACCTCAGGACAGATATACTGATACTGCACTCCCCAGTGACAGGGATATGGACCACAGATGCTAGCATCCTTAAAGGAGACAGACAGATCCCTAGAGGGACAGGGTCCCTCCAACCCCACCCTAAAAAGAGACAAATGAACTTTCAGAGGGAGAAGACATACAGGTCCTCAGAGACAAACAGAACTCCTCTCCATTCCACATTGGGATAGAGACAGACTCTAGCGAGAGCTCATGGTGACAGATTATCCAGAGGCACAGACCCACACGAAGGAAGACTCTCCCAACCCCTCAACAGGGACCGACAAATAACACATCAGACAGTGGACAGACACACAGACCCCTAGAGGGACAGACAAAATCCTCAGAGGAGATCAACACTGAGGTACAGATCCCCGCCCTTCCCTAGAGGGACAGACATACAGTTCCCCCCCTTAACCCTCCAACCAGGGTCCCCTGTCCCCAGGGGCTCAGGCCCTGAAAATCTAGCCCTACCCTTGCTCTGGCTGCATCCCATTCCCTACTGTGTCTCCTTTCCAGCTGCCGCTCCCAGGGCTCACCCCCGAGCTCTGGGCCCATAGCATCTTTAAAGTTCAGTTAGCTCTCGGCTGCCACAGCCAGGTGTCCAGGCCCTCATTGCCAGGGATCCAGGGGAGTCCCAGACTCACCCAGTGCTCAGAGCTGAACTGCTTCATGACCACTGCGGGGCCGAAAGAGCGGGCTGGATTCATGGAGCAGCCGGTGAAGTAGATCTGGACAGAGAACAGTGTGGTGAGGAGGGCAGCATGCTTGTTCACTTCCACAGTGCCCCCACCTCTCCCAGGGTCACCCAGCAGTTCAGGGGCTCAGCCAGGTCTCCAACTCACGTCTCCTGATTCCTAGGCTGCTGACCTCTCCCTATCCTAAGCTCAGGCTTGGTTTCCTGCCCTCACCCCAATTCTCACTTACTTCCATCTTTCCTCAGTCTAGAGAAGGTTTTGGATCAGACCTTTCCCAAATCTGGAGCAGAGTATAACAGCACCACTCCAGGCCCAAACTGCAGGGCTCACTGGTCTGGAGGGGAACTGATCTGGGGCCCCATTATTTACCCTGAGGGGCTCCCCACAACCCCAGCCATATGGCAGCTCCACTCACCCCCACGAGATGGCCTAGTGTGACCGAGAGACCAATGGACAGGGCTGGGGAGCCCACAGGGCTAGTGCGACGGGAGTCGGTGGAGGAAAAGATGCAGAGTGCCAGCTGGAAGGTCAGAATCAGCTCTGCCACCAAAGCGTGGCCCGGCGTCGTGTCGTTGCTGAGCTGCAATAGGAGCTGGGTTAGAACACCTGCTTTCTTCCGGCTCTATGGCCAGGGGCTTGGGGAGAGGGCTTTGGGTCTCCAAAGACACCTAGAGCCCGGCGCATGTCAAATCTGGGAGGTCATTTGCCACAGATACTGCATATTTCACAGTATGTGAAAAGCTTGGAGTGCAGGTCTGTGGCCAAAGGGCAGAGTGTGGGGAGCTTTTCCTGGATACAGTCCTGTCAACCAGTCCCCACCCTCCACAAGTTGGCCTTTACCCTCCCTCCTGTAGGCAGCTTCCCAGTTTGCCTCCTGCATCCGCAGCCCACCTCCTGTGGTGCCTGACCAGCTGCCAGTGCCAACCTCAAACCCGTCTCTCCAGTGTGGCTGACTCACGGTTTGACAATGGCCGAGAAAATCCTCCTCTGTGTTTGATTAATGAACCCAGTTTGCATGGGACATGGGGGCTGAATGTGGGGCTGTGGGAGGGGAGACAGCAGGGGCCAGAGGCAAGAACCAATGTCCAACAGAACTGAATTAGGTGGTTCACATGCGTGGTTTCTAAATGGGATCCCTTGACACCTGCTGTGGTAGATTATGACCATCTCCATGTAATGGCTAGAAAAATGAGACCTAGCGGGGCCAGGATCAGTGGAAGCCAGGATTACAATCCATCTTTCTCTGATGGTTCCATGAAACCACTCCACTGAGGAGCAGACATGAGCCACGAGGGGTCCAAGAGGAAGGCAGAATTCAGGGGTGAGACAGGAGAAAAGGCAGAAGTTTGGGGCAAGAAAGGAGGGGCAGCAGGTACCAGGAGAGAGGCCAGGAAGGCGCAGCAGGAGGGGAGCTGGCAGAGGAGGTGGGTATGACCCAGGGAGGTTGAGCAGGGGCACACGCCAGCCTGGGGATTCATCTTCCCAGCCTTGGAGGCTGTCACCTTCCTTGCAAGGGTGTGTACTGGTCCACTGAGTAGCACCCATTCTTGAGATGAGGTATGGGGGCCTGGTCCCAAGCTCACCCCAGGATCCCTTGGGTACTCACCTCGTTGACAGCCAGCTTGCCCCGGGCATTGACTGGTGCCACCCCATAGAGGATGCCCGCTCCGGCAATGGCACCCACCAGCTGGGCCACCACGTAGAAGACAGCCCGGAGCAGGGAGATCTGGTTGCCCACTAAGAGGGCCAGTGTGATGGCGGGGTTGATGTGGCCACCGCTCACCGGCCCCAGGGCCTGGGCCAGGGTGCCAATGGCCAGGCCAAAGGCCAGAGAGATCTGCAGGATGGTGGGCAGCGCCGACGGCCACGGGAGGGCGGAGCCAAGGCCGAAGAAGACGAAGATGAGGGTGGCCAGGAACTCAGTGAAAACGGCCTTGACGAAGGCCACCGAGCACACTTCCTTCTTCATGGTAGGTGCAGGTGCTGAGCGGCAGCGGTGGGCACGCGTCGGGGCAGCGGTGGCGTTGGGGACAGGGGTCTGGCTCCCAGGCTCGGTGCGCTCTCCTGGGCCCACTGTGCGACTAGCGGCCTGGCACCCGCCCTGCATCGTACGCTATATAGAGGGCGGGCGCCGGGGAGCGGGACCAGCGCGGGGGGAGGGGGGGCAGTGGGCGGCTCCCACGCTCGGGGGCCAGCACTGCGCGCAGGGAGGGAACTTTGCCGCGGTCCTGGGCTCGCCACTGCCCGGGGCCCGGCGCGTCTCCCCGCGGGGGCAGCGTGTGACCTGCCCGGGCCAAGCGACCCAGGCGGCGGTATATACCGGCCGGGCGGCAGGGGACCCGCGCATGGTGCGCTCCAGGCGGTTCCCACGCTCAAGTGCGCGCTGTTGGTCCGGGACTCCCGGGGAGACTTCTCTCCGGCCGGGCTCACCTATGGACCTCCAGACGGCTGCCTCTGCACGGCTTTTATCTCTGGCCGCGGTCTCCCCTCTTTCTCCTCTTGGGCCCTGGCTCCGGCTCCTCCTTTTCCTCCTGCGACCGGGGCATCCTTACCCAGCCCCAGCTGGAGTGATGCGGTTCCCCGAAGCCCGCGCCACCCAGCTCCCTGCCGCCCGGTGGCGGGGGCGGGAGGCCGGGCTGGGTGGTGCGGGGAGGTCCGGTCGTCGTTGACCTCTCCAGGGCCCCGGCCAGGCGATCCTCCGGAGTTGGAACGGGGGCGTTTTGGGAGAAGAGGGCACTGCGCCTGCCCGCCCCGCGCTTGGCAATCCTTGACCCCCAGCTGCTGGGCAGTCCTGGTTGGAGGCGGCGGATCCCGGGAGGCACCCGCTGCTCGGCAACCATTCTAACCCCTCCAGGAGCACAGCCCTCTTGAGGATCCCAGCGAGTCCCCGAAGGAGGTGGGGGCCGGGAGTTCACTTTGTCCATGGGACAGGAGGAGGCATAACCTCGGTTCGGTTTTGGTTTAGATCAGAGACGTGGCCCTGGGACTCGGGGGTCGGAGTGGGGTGCGGCGAGGGTGCACGCGCTACTGACCTCCCACGGGAGGTCTTGGCCTCTCCCACCTTGCTGTCAGAAGCCCCCCACCCTAGATCTCAGGTTTCCCTTCTCCTCCACCTCCAGCTCCTCTCCCTCCTCAGTCTCTTTAGTCTCCTCTTCCTTCAGTCCCTCAGTCTGTCTTCATTTCTCTCCCTCGTGCAATCTCTCTGCCTCTCTTCCCTCTTTCTCCAGTTTGTGTCTCCGAACCTTGACGGTCTCTCTTTTCCGTACTTTTTGTCTTTCTCTGCAGTGTCTCTGCTCTTCTCCTTCTGTCAGTCTCTTCCTCCTTTCTCAATCTCTCTCTCTCTCCTTTCCATTTCTGTTCTTTCCCCTTCCTGTTACAGTCTTAGCTTTAGTCTCTCTGTCTGCGTCTCCATTCATCTCCAAGTTTCTATCTCCTAGTCACCTTTCCTCTCTTAATTTCTGTGACTTGCTTTGGTTCTGTCTCTATCTCACTTTCCATGTCTGTCTTTCTTACACGTGGTCTTTTTCAGGGCCCCCCAAAGTCAAGTCCTTCCACCCCTGGACTGGGTGACACTTTCTTCCATTTTGCACCACCCCTCCCCCATGTCCTTGCCATTTTCTCTCTGAAATCCCAGCTGCTCTCCACCATTCCTCCCACCCCTCCCTCTTCCCATCTCTAGGTTAGGCATGTGGGGAATGAAGCTGGAGGGCCCTTCAGGGCTTGGAGAGGGGGCAGGGAACCCCCCCCTCCCCCAGGATCGCAGAGAGGAGCTGCACTAAAGACCCTCCCACCAGCAGTGCCATGTGTGTCCTTGGGAAGCACTTCGCACAGTGCCTGGCTCGGAGCAAGGCTCACTAAAGTTTCCTCTTGTTGTGACTGTAATTTACAAAGTCCCTGGAGGGCTCTGTGTGGAGCTGAGGTGGAAGGTGCAGCAGAGGGAGAGAACAGGTGCTCCTCTGTCAGTCTGTCAGGCAGGGGCTCAGGGGAGGGGCCCGGAGGAAGGCCAAGGACCTGGAGGAGTGGACTCTGGGCCCTGTGGCAGCTAAGAAGCCAAAGAAAACAGGGACCAAAGAAACGCTGCTATTGTTCCTCCTCCATGCAGTGTTTCCTGCTGGTGCAGCTCCTCCCCCACAGCTCTCCACTTAAGGTAGGAGGTCTGTCTCTCCTTTCTGCCATGGGTCCCTGGGCCCTGCTCCTGGAAGAGCATGGCAGCTTTATACAGGATTTTCTTCTGGACTTGGGTCTCAGGGCTTGTCATAGGCTTGGCCCAGACTGGAGCAATGACCCTGACGACTCCACAGGCCGTTGGGGGCCAGGACCCTTGGCTGTTGAACTTGCTTGTCTCCAGTGTGCACGCTTTCACTTTCTTTCTCATCTTCTCTCTCCAGGTACTGTCTTTGTGAGTCTACAGGTCTCAAACTCCGTTGTCTTGGAGTGGGAAGGATTTGGCAGTGTTCACAGGAGGCTGGGCCGCCAGGGGAAGCTCCCACTTGAGGATCTGAGCCCAATCTTTTACAACTTACCAAGGTCTTTGGCCTTGACTATGTGATTTAATTCTGAGCTACCTGTGAGGAAACCCAGACTCAGAGGTTATTGTCTCACCCAGCCAGGGTCACGGGTCACACAGTGACCTGAGATGGGAACCGCAGGGTCACAGGGAATGGGCCTGGTGTGGCTGAAGAAGGAGACCCTATCTGTCAAGATTGCTCAGATTTATTGAGCACTTACTATGTGCACTGTTCTAGGCACACTGGGTATATAGCCATGAGCTGGCACACGTCTCTGTTTTGTGGAATTAATATTCTAGTGAAAATAGACAATAAACAATGGACATATGTAAATTATATAATGCCCTAGAATCTGGTAAGTGCTGTAGAAAAATAGGATATATGCTGGGGTAGGAGTGGAGGTTCTTTGAAATTTTAAATGGGGTAGCAGTGTAGGTCTTATTGAGAAGGTGACATTTGAGCAAAGCCTTGAAAGAGGAGAGAACCACGCATATATCTGGGGGAAGAACATTCTAGGCAGAGGGAGCTGCCAGTGTTGCTGGAGCAGAGGGAGCAAGGGAGAGCATAAGGAGATGAAGACAGAGGTGGTGGAGGTGGGCAGACATGTGTGTCACCGAAAGGACTGCAGGCTTTACTTGAGAAAGTCCCTGAGCCAAGGACTGGTGTGGTCTGACAATGTTTTTAATGCAACCCCTCTGCTGCTGTGTTGAGAAGAGATCGGAGGGGCAAGAATGGAAGCAGGAGACCACTAGTCAGCTATCCAGGGAGGTCTAGACCTGGGGGCGGGGGAGTTACTGAAGGTGAGGGTGATTGGATTCTGAATCCTTTGTGAAGGTGGAACTGACAGGATTCCCTGACAGAGCTCCTGTGGTGTGTGAGTGTGAAGATTCAAGCATGCCGAGCTTTTTGGGCTGAGCAGCTGGAAAGATGGAGTTGCTATCAGTTGAGCTGAAAGGACTGTGGGAAGAGCAGTTTTGGGGAGAAGAGCAGGTGGTCAGTTTTGGGCATGTTGAGTGTTAGGTGTTGTCCAAGACCCTGGAGGTCCCTACCTTAACTTCCCAACATGGTGCTGCAGCAGCACAATGGTACCAAAAGGGGCTGTTCTTTGCTCGGTCTGCAGGCTACACAGCCTGCCCATGTCTTGGTGCCCTTCCCACGATGCCACTTGGGTGACAAAGCCTGGGTTGCCCATCTGGCCAGGTTGGCAGTGGGAATTTGCTACCAGTCAGTTGAGCATTGAAATCTCCTCTGCACCATTCCTAACAGCAGCTCTGAGGAGCTCAGGACACGCCAGAGATTCCAGTTTGTCTTCTGGCATCTTGGACCGTGTTGACCATATCTAAGTTGTGGCAGAAACAGTATTTATTGGCAAATGAGCATTTATTGAGCTTACTATATGCAGGGCACTGTGGTAGACAAGACAGCTGAAGGAAGACAGACAGAACTGGAAGGAGCCCTGTCCCTAGTGGGCATAGTCTAGCTGGGAGGCATTGCATATATACAGAATCATAGCTTAAAGATACAAAACAACATCAAAGCAACATTTGCAGGTGCGAATCCTTTGGCACAAAGTAGGAACGTGGGAGTGGATGCTGCTGGGACCCAGTGGTCAGCGACCTCCTCCCCTCAGCTCAGAGCCTTCTCTGTCCCCAGCTAGGTGACCTGGAGGCCTATCCACCTGCCTCTATATTGCCCGGCCTCTGTAGTTTGTGGTGTGTCTGATCTCCGTCCTCCTCCAGACTGGGTGCTGTTCAAGGGCAGAAACCAGCCCCTCATTCTTTGTCATTTTCTCCCTGTCCTACCACAGCCCTCCCCCAGGCCCTGTGTCCACAAGTCAGTGGGCTGGACAGGCTCAGCTGTGGGCTCTGGTGTGGGCCAGCGGCTTCCAAGAGGGGCCTAGGACTCGCCTCAGACCAGGATGGTCTCCTCTGACTTCTGAGTAGAAAGATTAAGGGGTTTTGAATAAAAAGGCCTGAATTCTAGTCTTGGTTCTACTACATAGAGCTGTGTGACTTTAGACCAGTCTCTGAGTTTCAGTTCATTAATCTAAAAAAAGGGGAAGAACAGTAGTCACGTGCCACGTAACGAGGGGGATGTGTTCTAAGAAACGCATCGTTCGGTGATTCCGTCATCGCGTGAACATCATAGCTTGCACCTTCAGAAACACAGCTGGTATAGCCCACTACTGTCATTGGATGCACTATACTTTTACACCATGGGCAGTAGGTTCTGCACCAGCATTACCAGAAACATGTCATGTGTTGTGCTATGATGTTACTATGTTACGACTACGATGTCATTAGAAGGAATTTTCAGCTCCATCATAATCTTATGGGACCACTGTCGTCTCTGCGGTCAGCCATTGACCTAAATGTCATTACATGGCACAGGACTGTATTTGCTCTGCCTATCTCACAAGGTTGGGATAAAGGAGCACTTTAGAAATAATAAAACCCTGCATAGCTGGGGGCCATTGTCCTTCCCTAACCTGCCTGAAGTTTTAGGATTAAATGAGCAAATGCATGTAAAGTGCGCAGCCCAGCGGCTGGGACACAAGAGGTGCTTAACAGGTATCAGTTCCCCTCCACCTCCATCACTCTGAATCCTGCTTTGACCTCTGACTTTAGTGACCCAATCTGAGCTGGAACTGGTGGGGATCTCATATTTAGTTTTGGGGAGATGAAATCCAGGAAGTGAAACAGACATAGAGAGAAATTCTTGGCAACTTTAGAGGGATCTGCTGGGGTGAAGTGGGGTGGGGATGAGGTGCCGGAGACACATCGGGCTTGGCTCACAGCTCAGGGCCTTGCTGTCTTTGAACTTCCAGAGCAAGGACACTCAGCTACTAGGAGTACAGCCCTGGAGTCACTGTGGTCTCTGACTTGACCCCTACCCCAGTAGAGAGGCCAGGGGGGCGGCACCAGCTCTCTGGGGTTTGGAGAGAATCATCTCCATAGCACCTATGGCCCAGGGCAACCTTTTTCTGATCCCAAAGGGCGCTTTGGTCAAGGAAGACAACAAAGACACAGATGCAAAGGTGGGCGTAATTACAGAGATGTTCTTATACTCAGTCCATCTCTGAAGGGAGCGGAGGGTGAAGAGGCTGGAGACGCCAGAATGCAGTGAGTGGTGCAGTGTGGGACAGACACAGATAAAAGTCTTGAAAGCACAGAGGCAACAGAGAGCATGGAGAAGGGGGCTCAAGGTGTGATTCTTAGGTTAGCTATGCAGTTGGCTGGCGAGGAAGGAGAGAATGGATGGTCTGGGCAGTGGGAGGAAGGAAAGAGAGAACAGCCAGGGTGCACTCAGGTCCAGAGAGGTGAAGAGGCTGTACCAGGGTGGGACCAACCCCAAGCCCATCTCCTCTACCTGCACCTTAGGGTTCCCAGGGCTCTCCTTTGCTTTGACCACCAACTAAAGGAGGTAAAAGAGGGCAAGGGTCAGGCCCCTTCTGAGTTCTCACCCCAGGAGGCAGAAATAATGGACTCATTTCAATAATGCATGATAATGATATGAGGAATTACAGTTCACACAGCACTTTTACATGCATCATCTCACTTAATCCGTTAATCTCCTTTGAGAACTAATTCACTGGCCTGGAAATTTAGAAACCCAGGCTCTACACACAGACCTCTGCCTGGACAAGTCATTTCCCTTCTCTGGTCCCGGGAGTGCTAGGCTGCTCTCTCCACAATAATTGTCCTGTTGATGGGGGCCGGAAGGGAGGCAGCACTGGGACAAAGGAGGACAGAGGGAGGGAGAGAGGGGAGAGAAGGAGAGATTCCTGGGGAGGAAGAGCTGCTGCCTGGGGAGGAGGGCCTGCGATGGGATGGGTGATGGAAGGGTGTTGCCTGGTGCTTGTGGATGCGTGCCTGAGTGCCTTGCCCAGCCAGCCATAGGTGTGTGTGGGGTGAGAGGGCTCACTTTCAAAACTGAGTGTCTCCTTTCAAGAAGTGTCTAATTGCAAATCCACCCCCACCACCACCAAGACAAAGCCAGGGGCCCCAAAAGGGCTTTTGTTTTCCCTGTCACAGTGGGAGGCTAATCTCTAGATCTGGAGCGCCCCCACCCCCAGATGGGGGTTCCAAGGCACACGTGGGCATGCACTCACACATGCCTGCTTCCTCTTTTGGAGATATTCTCCCTCAGGGCAGAAAGGAGGTCCTTGGTCACCCAACCTTCCTTTTTTCCAGAGGCCACTTCTGGGGGAGCCATTCTCTGGTTGATACCTCTCTGCCTCCAGCAATAGGTCCTGACAAGTCTTGGGGCCCAGTGCTGCAGTTTGAGGAAATGTTCCAGGAGGGGCAGGGTAAGGGAAATCAAGGCCCTCCCTCAGCCCTCTCAAGGTGGCCTCCAGAGCCTCCATTCCCTTCTCCTGGGGAGCAGGCTTTTAGAGCGCCTGGACATGACTGCTGGCAAGGACTCGTCCACTGCAGAGGAAGTGGATTTATTGCAGTGGGGGAGGAGAGGGTCAACGATGGCAGCGGGAGGTCACCAGCCAGTGCACACTTGCACCACCCACCACAGGCACACCTGCTCCACTTTAGGAGCACGCACAATCCTGCATCTGGGGACAGAAAGGCACTCAGGGATGAACACACTTGCACACTAGCAAACCCCATTTCCAGAACCCTTAAGGCAGGGTCTGTATACTTTGACCCTCTCACCCCACCCAGAGTGGGGGGTGGGGGCAGGCTCTCCAGAACCTTCCTCTGACTGCTCGCCAACCCTCCCTCCCCAGCTTGGTCCCCAAGTCCCCAGATTGCTGCAAGGGGCCAAAGGGTCGACAATTCGCCCGCCAGCAGCCTCTGGACAGGAGCCATGCTCACCGCTAGCCCCGCAGCCTTGGTAGGGCTGTGCCCTCCCGGAAGCAGCTACACTGCACTGGGGGCCAACTTCGGACCCGGGGGAGAGGAGAGGCGGGCGGGCCCTTCTGCCCCAGGCCAGGGCCGGCGGGAGTGGCGGGTGCCCGGTTGGAGCGCCCCCTGGGGCCGGGCCGTCGGGGCCGCGCCCGGGGCGCTCAGGCCTTGCTGCCCCGCGGGAGGCTCTGCGGCGAGTGCAGCTCCACCGACTGCCGCCGCCGCACCTCGCGCTCCTCCCAGTCGGTGTCCGGTTCTAGCCCCTTCAGCACGGCCAGGCGCTCCGACAGGCTCTTGGCGGGCGGGAACAGGACGTAGTTGTAGAGGAGGGAGCCCAAGATGGCGCCGACCAGGGGTCCGATCCAGAAGACCTGCGGGAAGCAGGAGGGCGGCTCGCAGGGCGCGGGGCCGGGGCGGCGGGGGCTGGGGGCTGGGGGGCGGGGACCCGGCGGGAGACGGCGCTGGTGGTGCCGCTACTCCCCGCGCGCGGCTGGGCCCGGGGACCTGCTCCTCTCCCGCCTATGTTGGGAAAGGGGCCTCCCACGCGATCAAGGTTATAAAATTAGTATCATGTAATTAATAATGACAACACGGATCTGTTAGGAAGACTTGTTAGTTGGGGGTTAAGGGTGCGAATTCCCAGGCGGAGTGCCTGGGTAGACTTAGTTATTATACTTAACCCTCTCTGTGCCTCAGTTTCCTTTCATTATAATGCTTACCTCCTAGGTTGTTGTAAAAACTAAATGAATTAATACCAGGGGTGCCCAAAAAATGTATACACGTGACTTGTATTCATCTTTTGTTATCAGACTATTACAATTTTAATACAGTTTTTTCCTTTCTTAAACTGTATACTTTTTTTGGCACCCTCTATATTTGCAAAGCACTTAGAATAAGGCCCGGCATATACTAAACACTAGATAAACGTTAAGTGTTAACTGGTATAAATATTACTGTTTATCGAGTTCTAAGGCACTGAGTGTGTTACATCAGTAACCTCACTTAATCCTTCCAAAAAGCCAGTGAGACCAGAATTGAGATTATCCTCACTTACAGATGTGGAAACTGAGTTTTCAGTATCAGACCTGTTGGGTGGAACCCAAGGCTCCCCAGGGCCCCAGGAGGAAGAGTGTGGAGGGTTTGCTGAGCCCCTGCTGAGACCGGTTTCTGGGGATGGGAAAGCAGGGAGGTGTCAGCCATTACCCAGTGATCATCAAATTTGCCGGTGACAACGGCTGGAGCCAGGGAGCGGGCAGGATTCATGGAACAGCCAGTGAAGTGGATCTACAATGGAAGGTGGGGGTCAGAGAGAGAAGGGAGGTGAGTACTGGGCAGGGAGTCCTTGCACCCCTCCCCAGAGCTTGACCTCAACCTAAAGGATGTACATTCCACGGACAATTAAGTTCATGTTATATTTACAAGGCTCTATATTCATTTGAGGCAGGAGTGATGTGTCTCTTTGGGGTATCTGACAGTCAAACCCTCTGGGGTGTGTCTGTCCCTCTTGGGAGTTCTGTGTATCTGTCCCTCTGGGGGGGGGGGGTCTTTGTGTCTATCACTTCTGGGGATTCTGTGTATCTTTGTCTAAAGTGGTCTGTGTGTCTGTTTCTTTAGGGTAAAGTCTGTGTGTCTGCCCCTCCAGAGAGGCTGGAACCAGTGGCAATGACCTACCCCGAGGAGGTGGCCCAGGGCCACAGAGAAGCCAATGGAGAGGGCCGGGGTGCCCAGGTTGTCTCCACGGCGCTCATCGGTGGAGGCAAAGATGCAGAGCACCAGCTGCAAGGTCAGGAAAAGCTCCACAGTGACGGCCTGGCCAGCTGTTGCATTGTTGTTGAGCTGAAGACAGAGGAGGGTAGGTGGGAAAACAGTGAGTATTCTCCCCACACTGGCTCCGTCTTCCTGCCCACCTGCAGCCAAGGCTACAGAGCGGCTTCCAGGCTGGGAGCCAGAACACCTGGGCTCACCAGCCATCTTAGCCAAAATTAATGATGGATTCTTCCTGGGCCGTGGCCCAAAGGCAGAGGGACAGAGCCCAAGATGCCCATGGTCTCCCAGCCAGAGGTAGGAAAACTGACTCCACAGCCCATTAGATTTGGGGGCAGGGGTTGTGTGTCTACAATATGAGAGGAAAAGGATGCTGAGTCCAGAATTTCTGTTTCCTAAAGAACAAGAAGGGAAGAAGTTTTGGATACAGTAGGTAGGAAGCTTTACGCCACATAACAGGAAGGCCTTCCTCTCTCCCTAGACCATGAGGTGTAGCGAGAGGCCTATTGTCTTTCTTCTTGTGGTCAAAGGGCCCCCAGGGACAGGGTCTAGCTTGGGTCTGAGAATGGTCCTAGTGAACCCCTTCCCCCACGAGTCTAGCATGTGACTCTTTTCTCTAACCTTTGCCTATTGCCCACTGCATTTCAGGCCTCAATTTTGCCCTGTGATTTGCTCCCTGCACATCCCATGGAGGTTGGGGTGGGGTGCTGGAGCCCTATACTGAGATGCCTCCACACCCAGGTGGGGTGCCCATGGCCCTCGCAGACCCTGCCTTGGGTAACCAGAGAACTTGGGGCCAAGCAAAGAGACAATTTCATAACTGGACCACACCCAGCACTGGATTTCTCTCTGGGTTTTGTCATCCTGTGCCTTACACCCTGCCTTCTGGGGCTGGGCACTGCACCGGGTGGAGCTCTGACAGCTCTCACCTCCCACGCTCCTTCTGCAGGCCCTGAACCTCCACTCCTGGGTCCTAGCCATTGGGCTGTCACCCTTGGGTCTCTCCAGGGTCTAACCTCAGTCCCCTGTGATCCAATGTCAGAGCCTCTAGAGGGGGGACAGTGAAAAGAGCTTTGAAGGCAGACACTTTGGAGGCCTCTGACTTATCATGGACCCTATTTACTTCAGCCTTAGTTTGTCCTTCTGTAAAAAGGGGATAACAAAACAGTTCTGAAGGACTGCGTGCGGACTAGAAATGACAAGGGCAGAACCTCAGCGCGTTCCCACTGGTAAATGGCTGCTCTAAGGAGACAGTACAGACATGGGTTTGGTGTCAGACAGCCCTGGATCCATTTCAGCCTAAGGTGCTGGCACTTACTGGTTCTGTGCTTTGAATCAGTTAAATACTTAACCTCAATTTACCACTCAGGGTAGGGGGATCACAGAATTCATGTTGCAGTATTATACCAAGAATGAGATTATATCTGTCCTAGCACAGAGCAGCTGTACATCAATGGAAACATACTGGTGGCCAGGTTGGCCTTTTTAGGGACCTCAGAAGACACCTGGGACAACCTCAAAGACATCTGGCTTCCTCTAGCCTCAGGGTAACTCAGCCCCACTGCTGCCCGCTTCCAGCCAGGCAGGGTTCTCCCCAGCTCCTCAAGATAGTAAATGCTGAGCAGTAACTTGAGAGAAATTTTCCCAACCCCTCTATTCTGAGGGTCCCAGTTAACTGTGAAATGCTGGAGGAACAGGACTGAGTGTCCCCACGTCCCCTTAGCAATCCCATTGCCCTGCTATTAGAGAAGATTGCCAGCCACACATTCTAAAACGTTCTTGACCATGCTCTCAGTAAGTTTCTCTTTCAGTCTAACTTCACCTCTCTTTGCTGCCAACAGAACTAATGTCGTTCTCAGTGGAGATGGTCACCCGCCTCCGTCTGTCCCCGGCCATGGTCACTCTAATTGTTTCTCAGCCCTGAATCCCCAGCCTCATCACATTTTCCATTTTGAAGAAGAGAGAAGTTCCCCAATTGGAATGCCTCTGCCCCGCAAATGAGGAAGGGGACCCTGCAAAGGAGGGGGTGGCTGCAGAGACTGTGCGGGATTCTTCAGAGACATCAGAGCTCTTAATCCAGTGACCCAGGGGCAGAGCAGGCCAAGAAATGCAGGAGACGGGGGCCCAAAAGAGGCATTTGTTGTCTGGGTTTAGGATGGGGGTGGAGTGAGAGCTGTGCTGAGGGGGCACAGGTCATCCCTTCCCATCCATGCCCTCAGATGCCCAGGCTTTGCACAGACCCCGAAGGGGTGTGGAGGGGGAGAGGCTGCGTCATCTGCCCCATTAGCCACTGTTCATGAAATGAGCAGTCAGCTCACGGGCTCCAGCAGCTGGAGAGACCTTGCCCCTTCAGCTTTCCCCTGGATTCTGGTGCTGTCTCAGGTATTGACAAACTGTAGAACTTTTAGCCTCTTCTTCCCTTCTCTGAGCCTCAGTTTCCTTGTTTGCAAAACAAGGCTTACATTATGGCTCAGGGAAGGGACATTGGTCAGGTAGAAAGATCGTGGGTTTTGCAGTCAAGCGTGGGTTTGAAGTCTGGCTCTGGCACTTCCCCTCTCTGAGCCTCAGTTTCCATATCCTTAATAAAAGACACATCCATGCCAACCTCGCAGGGCTGTTGCAGGTGTCAGCAGGAGGCCCGTGAGGAGCCTCTGCCCTGAAGTCTGCACACAGTAGACGCTGAAGAAATGTTGGGTCCTTCTTCCCTCTAGAAGACCCTCAGAACTCGCAGTCTGAGGTTCCTCCCAGCTCAGAAAGTATGTCTGCTTTGGGATCCTGTCCTGTGCCGAGTTCTAGCCCAGTCCTTACTATAACGCAGGCATCGAGTCCGACAGAAACCTTGCTGCTGCTCTTCCTCCCTGAGGCGCAGGGCAAAAGGTACCCGCAGACCTGTGTGTGTCCTGCTTCTGCTCCGCACTGTTGCACCTTCTATCCTGATTGTCCTGTGGCAGCGGTGTTCCTGCCTCCACTATCTCTACCTACCTGCTTCCCACCCTCCCTCCCTCCGCGTCTCTTTCTCCCTAGCCAGACCCTTACCCAGATCTGTTCCCTCCATCTCATCCTCTACAAGGGACTCCCCAGGACCTGCCCCTTGTGGAAGGGACAAAGTTCCGGCTACTCACGGCATTGATAGCCAGGTTCCCTCGGATGTCTGGTGGTGTGATCTCATGAAGTAGGGCAGCCCCTGCCACAGCCCCCAGCAGCTGGGCAGCCACGTAGAAAGCGGCCCGGAGAAAGGAGACGTGGCAGCCCACCAGGCAGGCCACAGTCACGGCAGGGTTGATGTGGGCCCCGCTGATGTGGCCCAGGGCCTGCACCAGCGTGCCAATAGCTAAGCCAAAGGCCATGGCAATTGTCAGCACGGAGGGCAAGGTCTGTGGCCAGTTGAGGGCCGAGCCCAGGCCAAAGAAGACGAAGAGGAGTGTGGCCAGGAACTCTGCAAACACAGCCCTGGAGAAGGCTATGGACCGGAGTTCCCACATGCTGTGGAGACCTCCGTGGGCAGGCCCCACGGTCTCAAGGGCAGGAGGCTTGCGGCTCTCTCCCTCCCTCCCTCCCTCCCTCTCTCTCAAGGTCTCTGGAGAGGCTGAGCCATGGGCATTTATAGGGTCCTTCCATCCTGGATTTGGACACGTGGGGTGGAGGTGGAGTTTGGGCCAATCCTCCTTTCCTCTATGGCTGCCCCCTGCCCCTGCTCCCCCACCCCTTCCCCCATATGCCTATCACCCCATCTTGGCCTTCACAGCTGACTAATGTTCCCCATTAATGAGCTCCAGATAAGCACTGACGTCCCCTGTTTTTCCGTGTTTGTTCCCTTGGTTACCCGAGGGCTCCTGCCCCAGGGCCTCCCCCTGCCCCCATCTACTCTGTGAATAGGGATTGTGTAGGGGATTGTGCCGAACCCCTTCTCTCTGACTCACACTCTTGGCCAAGGCAGGGGCAACACTTTACCCAAAACTGACCATGAAAGAGGATGTCCATGCTTCCCCTTCTAGTGACTGGGAAGTTCTTCCCGTTGTCTGACCTCCGATTAATCCTTCTTGAAGGGGATGGAAAACAACTGGTTGGCTTGTGACATGAACCTTCCAAAGCATAAAAGCTTTGTGTCTCTTCTGTCCTTGCTTTCTCGCAGTGAATCACCCATACGGCATTATTAAGCTTTACCTCCTCCCTGCACCCCAGCCAAATAGCAGCTCCCCCATAGCCTGGAGGCAGGGGGATGGTTTCCGTGGCATTAGGACCCTGGTCCTGGGTGATGGAGTCAACCCGGGATCGACTGAGGAAGCTGTGGGCTTTCATTCCAGCATCACCCTCGTCTATCTTTGTGAACCCTTTCTTGGCTGTCTCTGTCAGAAGGGATAATAAACCTACCTTATTGGATTTGGGTTTGGATTAAATGAAATAATGTATATCAGGTGCTCAGAGCAGCTCCTGGCCCACAATAAGCCATCAATATCCGCTATTATTAATAGTATTATTTATATTCTGAGGGGGAGAACAGGTGTTCCCAAACTGACATGTTAGGGTTCCAGAAGCTGTGACAGGCTCTAGGCACCCCCTGGAGCTCAGAGCCAAGCAGGACTCTGAGGGAGGACATTTCTGAGGGGCAGTGAGCTGTGCAGGATCAGGGAGGCTGTAATGCTCGATAACGACTCCAGCCATGGGGCCCATCATCCCAGCGTTGGGCAACGCCGCCTCCTGCCATCGATGCTGCTCTGGCCTGGGGTCTAGGAGGCAGTCAGGTCTGAGGACCCCTCTGCCTATTCCCCACTCTTCCTCGATCCCTCCAGCCCTGCTCCTTCTCCTGGGGATAAAAAGGTAGGGTCAGGCTTAGCGTGGTTAGCAGAGCTGGCTTCTGGACCCTGCTGTCTCCTGGCCAGCAGGTCGCCGGGCAAGTCACAGTTCCAGGAATGGAAATCTGGGTGGGATTGGAGACTGCAGTGTGGGCCTCTTGTGTTGCATCATGGGGGGACATTGAGGCCCAGGGAGGGAAGTGACACATCCAAGGTGGTCCCAAAAGTTAGCGCTGAGCTGGGACTGGAAGCTGATCTGGAGCGTTCCCCCACACCCTGCACTGCCACGTCACACCCGAGCCCCAGTGTCCTGTCCAGACAATGGGGGTCATCATGCCCACCCCACAGAGTGGTTTGGAGGATGGAGGAAGATAATGAGTGGGAAAGTACTTTGCAGTTGAGAATGCGTCATCCGCATATATATGAGGGCTTGTGAATCCTGCTAGTGAGGAGGAGGAGGAAGAGAAGTAGAAAGGGAAGGAAGAGAGAAGAAAATGACCCAAACAGGACAGAACTTCCAAAATAGCAGGGATTCTTGTGGGATCTGTTTCCCGTGCTTGACACACAGGTAGATGCTCATCGATCTCCTGAATGAAGATAACTTCCTTTCACCCCTGCCTCCCACAAGAGGCTGAGACGAATCCAGATAGACTGAGGTCTGGGGAGGGCGTGGACCCCACTTTCCCCTGCCCAACTGCCCACGCTGAGTCCAGCACCCTGTAGATTTCCGATGACTTCAGGCAAAGCTTCTTCCTGGACCTGCCAGCTCCCCTCATTTTCAGGCATGGCTTTTACCTGGCACCCTGGTTCTCTGTCCTGAGCCATATGTCCCCAACCTTAGGCATTCCAAATGCTCTCGGAAGACATTCAGAGGGAGGGAGAGATTGCGACCTGCCCACTTTCTGGTCTGGGCCCAAGTCTGGGAGGCAGGGAGGGCACCACCATGACTGGGCCCCTCTGCCTTTGAGCCAGGGAGGAAGAAGGTGATCCTGTCAAAGCCACGGGGTTCGAACCCTGCTTCCTGGGGTGCAGTGGAGCTCCCCTGGGAAGGGCTGCGTTTGTCTCCAGTGTCTTTGTGAAGTCCAAGTGGCTATTCACTGTATGATGCACTACCAATTAGAGTATGACAAAAATGCTTCCTTGGAGGTGGAGGGTCGTGATGGTGGCACAACAATGTGAATGTACTTAATACCATTGAACCGTGTGCTTAAACATGGTTAGGATAATAAATTTTATGTTATATGTACTTTACTGCAATTAAAAAGCAAGTAAAGGAAAATGACCTGAAAATGCTTTCTTACCAATTTTTATTTTGTACTTATTGGAAGAAGTCTTTCAGATTTATTTAGATATCAGTTTTTAAGTCAAAATCACTCTTATGAATGCGTAAAAAAGGAAATTATAGGCAAAACAAATTGGTTAAAGTACAGTTGACCCTAGAACAACATGGGTTTGAACTGCACAGGTCCACTTACACAGGGATTTTTTTTCAATAAATACTTTAAATGCATTTTCTCTTCCTTATGATTTTCTTTATTTCTTTTCCGTTTTTTTTATTAGTTTCAGGTGGACAAAACAATGTAATAGTTAGACATTTATCATTTATATCCCTCACATAGTCACGACCCCCCTCCCCCCATCCACTACGCCTCTGACATCGCACAGAGCCATTACATTTCCACTGTCTCTGTTCCTAATGCTGTATGATTTACTTAACATTTTCTTTTCTCTAGGTTACTTTATTGAAAGAATACAGTATATAATGCATGCAGCATGCAGAATATGTGTTAATTGACTATTTCTGTTATTGGTAAGGCTTCAGGCCAATAGTAGGCTATTATTAGTTAAGTTTTGAAGGAGTCAAAAGTTATAAGTGGATTTTCACCTGAGCAGGAGGTTGGCAACCCTAACCCCACATTGTTCAAGAGTCAACTGCAGTATTAAAATTTCTTCACATTCACGTCAATTTTCCTAAATCCCTTTTTGATTCAGAGTCCCCAATGTTTTTCTACACAGTATTACTCTCTGTGCCCTCAGGAGTGTAGTGAGGCACCATTTGTTGCAAGATTATCCATTGTTGTGTCCAGAATTTCTTTCCAAGCCTCAGACACTCATTCTATAAACTTTATTGCATGTGTTTTCTTGTTTCACATGTGACCGGCAATCATGTTGCCCTTTTCTCGGTAATAAAACATACCACAGTTTCATTTACTTGTGGGGCTCTTCCTTTCTTAGGTTTCATAAAACATTTGGGTGTTATTTTGCAAGAAAATGTGGAATTGTTCTTCAGTGGTAACTATTTGCTTCACTAATATCAAATTCTTGCTGTGCTTCTCTGTTTCCCCACCTTTGTGTATACACAATAACTCTGTGTTTAACTGCTAAACCACAGTGTAACCTTTTTGAAGAAATTTAAATAGCAATTCAACTGAACAGATGCAGGAATGAGAAGGCATGGGACTCACCTGACGACGTGTAAGTATGCACAGGTGGTGACAACCACTCCCGGCTGCTGTAAGACACCACAGTTCAGCTTCAGCCTCAGCTGTACACTGCAGCGGTCAGGCGTCTACACAGTCCATGAAGTGGTCTCCCTAATAAGACATGTGCTCATCTGACACGCTATAAAATCTTTACAGCATGGTTGATTATAATCTCCAAACTGAACTGATAAAAATAAATAAACAAATAACGGACAGGGAAATAGAATAAAAGACCAACACAAGTATGTGTTACTGAGTTGGCCACCACTGTGGGCTACCAATTACTGGGTCCCCCAGAACCTCCCTGGACACATACCAATGTGCATCTCAGAACCATCCACCAGCAAAATAAAGGGGGGCAGGTATTTTATTTATAAGTTTCTGCCTCCCATCGCTAAAAAAATAGACACCACGATTATAAGAGACTTTGAAATGAGAAAAAAAAGGTACACCTTCGAAGGATGAAATGTAGCAGTTAGAATATGAAACATGTATTTGGTGCTCACTCTGCCATGCACTGCTCTAGACATTCCTACATGTATTAACTCTCCTCATCTTCGTAGCAATCCTAGGAGCTATTATCATCCCATGTTTTTGAGATGAGGAACACGAGGCAGAGAGAGGTTAAGCAACTTTCCAGAGGTCACACAGCTAGTAAGTGGGAGGCAGAATTAGGACCCCAGACGTCTGGCTTCAAGAGGACTTTTTTGATTGTGAAAGTGAATCCCTACCTCACCCCCTGAAATAATCAAGATGGGAAAGAAGTGAGAAAGAATGCTAAAGGATTGAATAATAAAGAAACAGGGATTTAGGTGATGTTGGCTGGTGGCTTAAAGGAGGGGCTGAACCCCTGGAAAAGCAGAGATAGGAGGAGGGTGTCTATGGGGAGCAGGGACAGTGAGGATGCCCCCTTGGGAACAGAGTGATGGAATTCAGGGCCTCAGCTGCCTGACAGCTGACGTGAGGTGCGTTTCTTGCTCTGAGCTGAGCTGTAAATGCCCTCCATTCTCCCTATAAAGTCGGTAAAATTGGGTCACACACCACAGCCTATGAGGCTGGAATGTTGGAGAATGAGGGAGCAGGGACAGGGCACATCCACAGTTGGGTGAAGTGGGACAGAGTGAAGAGAGCAGACCCAGGCAGCAGCTGGTGAGAGAGGTGTCAGGCTGGGGCTCAGGCCCCGCAGGGAGCCTGAGGAGCATTGTAGGGTGTTGGTCCATGCAGTCCTGGGACAGAGTTCAAGCCGGGGGTTTCTATGTAGGGTTACCAGGTAAAATACAGGATGCCCAGGTAAATTTGAATTTCAGATAAATAATAAATTTTTTAGCATAAGTAATTCCAAGCAATATATGGGACATACTTATACTGAAAAAAAAAAAAAAGTATTCATTATTTGAAATTGAAATTGAACTGGGTATCCTGTAGTTTTATTTGCTAAATCTGGCAACCCTAGTCTATGTGAAAGCAACGGGGAAGCCAGAGGACTAAACCCTGGGGACATCTGGGTTTCAAACTAAACCTTCACAAGGACTTTTGGGGATGAGTCTTCTTAGCCCCATTTTACACAGGAGGAAACTGAGGCAGAGAGGTTATAAAAGTTTCCCAGTACCACAGGCTGGTAAGTAGCAGAGACAAGCTGTGAATACAGGTCTGCCTGATGCAGAAAGTCAGGCTTTCCCCTCAGTGACTGGCTGACCTCGTCCTCTAGACCAAAGCTCAAAGGCCAGGCAGTCCTGACAGCCGAGGCCCAGGGGGAGGCAGGGAAGTTTGAAGGTCCAGGCTCTAGAAAGACACAAAGACAGCTTCCTGCAGTCTCCCTCCTCCTATGGGGTGGACTCTAGGGATGAAGAAGTGGGGAACTCATCTAACCTCCCACAGGGCAGTCCCCACTGCCCGAGGGAAAAGGCTGGCCTTGCCCTTGCCGTGTCTTCCTTCCAACGGCTTTATCCTTGGGCCCTGATACATGTTGTTCCCTCAGCCTAGAACATGTGTCGCCACCATTTTCTCATGGCTAACTTCCTCAGACTCCATGCCAGTGCCTTTCAAACCTTTTAGATGGCGACTCGCAGGAAGAAATACATTTAATATCCTAATCCATAAATATTATCTGCATAGAAGGATAGAGATAGAACTAAAACTCACATTTCACAAAGCAGTATTTCCTAAATGTGAGGTTTTAAATTCCTCTACTCTGTTTCACTAAAAAAGAAATTCAGGTCACAACTACTAAATTGATTTCATGACCCACTAATGCGTTGCCATTCAGTTTGAAAAACACCGCTTTCAACCCTAGCTTAAAAATCGCTTTCTCATTGGGGAGGGCTTCCTGTGGCCTTAATATCACACCCTCCCAGGACCATCACCCGTGGTGTGCTTGCCCTTTTGTATCACTCAGAGGCTGGTAATCTTCTCTTCAGTGTCTTGCTCCTCCTCTGGACTGCGAACCCCCAGAGGGCAGGAGCAGTGTCTGGGTTTGCTCACCATTGCACCCCCATGCCTAGCATAGGGCCTGTCACATTATGTGTGCTCAGTAAGTGTTCGTCAAGTGAATAAGTGAGCAAAACCACCAGATTTTGTCCGCACAACCTACCCGGGTCCTGCCCTGCATCTTCTAGGTTGCAGCCACATTGCATTCCTCAGGGACCTGATCAGGAGAGAAGTTGTTTCTGAGCTTGGGCGCAGAGAGGGAGTGTGCATTTATGCACTGGTGGGGTGAGGCGGGGTCAGGAATAAGTTTGTCTTCATTTGAAAAGGATTAGTTGTGAGTAAGGGGCTGGGGTCAGGGAGACCTTTCTAATAACCCTGCCTTGTGAAGTAATGAGTTCCCAGTTGCTTGGAGGAGTCCAAAAAATCTGTGCAAACACTGGGGAAGCTGTGGCAGGACTTTGTGCACAAAGGGAGGGTTGGACAAGCTGACTGATGAGGTCCCACACAACTCTGCAGGATGGAGAAGGCCAGGGAGCAGGTTAATGAAGCCTCCCTACAGGAGGGCAGCTGAGAGCCATTGTGGGTGCTAGCAGGGCCAGCTGGGAGGAAGCTACTGGATGGTACATTGCTCGTCCCTTGACTCAGCTGTCCATCACATCTGGAGGAGGATGGCCAGGCTGGAGGCCCCGAAGAGCTGAGGGTGCCTGGGTGGCCCCATGGCTCCTTGGGCTTCCTCCCACCTTGGAAGAAGGACTAGAGGGCAGAGGTAAGTATTTGCCAGCTGGCCCAGAAGAGCTGGTATCTCTTCCCTACAGGGAGAAAGAGGAGCTGTGAAAGCCAGAGCTAGGCCAAACTGGGATCATTACCAGAGAAGGGGTGGTAATGAGCTGGAAAGGTTGTGGGCAGGGCCCTAGCACCTTGCTCTCAAAGGTCACCCAAACCTGTTTGACTCCCCACTCAGAACAGCTGCAGCTGAGCTGCCCTGACTCCCCAGAACCTGCCTCCAGCATCCATGGGCTCCAGTGACTGGCTGACCTGCAGGACTCTTTCCAGACTCTGCGTGGGGGTCCCTCTCCTCCCCATGTGCCACCATGCTTACCTCCCCCCACCCTAGTGCCACACCTGTCCCCCCCAGACTTCTGCCACATCGGCCTCACGCTGCTCCCTGCCCATTTATTGTATGAGGCACTGAGCTAGGCTCACACTTCTCTCTACCAACCCTCTCAGCTCTGTGAGGAAGTGGGTACAAAACACCCCCTTTTTATGGATTAGGGTTAGGGAGTGTGGGGACAGAGTCCCAGAGAGCAGTTTCCAGGCCCTTGGCCTCACGTGAAAAGGTGCTGGCTCGGGTAGTAGATGGCCATCCGCTGTGGCTGGTTGGCCATCAGCTGTAACCAGTTGGCCATTAGCCACTGATATAACTGCCATGGCTATGCTAGGGGGTGGGTTGGTTGGCAGAGAAGCGGACAGCGGATTACCATTAGGAAGGTGGATTGCAGTTAGCAAGTGGGGTCGGTTGGCAGAAAAGTGGACAGCAGGTTGCGGATCGTGTGGCTCCTGCTCCCTGTGTCTCCAACCCAGCCACCAGGGAGAATATAGTGGTATGACTCCCCTATCTATGGCTCCGTGGGTGTTCCTTTTTGGTCTCGCCATGTCCTGCGTTCTTATGTGGGGAGTGGGACCAGAGACCCCGCAGGTCGCCTTGCATGACAGGGACGCTCAAGGACGTTAAGCTGACCACCACCTCCTCTGCTCCCCACCCCATAGCACCCCACTTCACCTCCATGACAACGTGGGTCATGCTGTCCTGGGTGATTTGTTTAAGCTCTGAGGACAGGAACTGTATTGAATTCACCTTTGTAGTCCCAACACTTAACATGTGATTGACCTGGAGTAGACGCTCAAAAAAATGTTTGGATAACGAACTGTTTGTCCAAGTTGCTAAGAAGTAACAAAGCCGTAATTCAAACTCAGATCTTCCTGGATCCCAGCCCAGCACCACACCCTTCACCTTCCTCCAGGAAGCCTTCCCTGACTTACTCAGATTCCTGGGTGTTTGGATGTGTTCCTATGCCCCCCCCCCATTCTCCCTGAAGGCAGGTCCTGGGACAGTGTCTCAGCCTGGCTGTGATTCCCCCCTGGTCCCCCCAGCTCTGTTCCCAGAACCCAGGAGTTCTGTGAATGTGAGATTCACATTTCCTGGCCCAGGCCAGGAAAAGGAAGGGCTCAGGAAGGGGAGGCCTCAGCCAAACCAATAGTGTCTTCCTGCCTGTGGGCCCAGCCATGGCCTTATGACTCCTGCTCATCCAACAACGATTCAGCGTGGGGCTGGGCCTGCCAGCTTCTCACGAGAGCCGGCCGAGGCCTTGGTATTCTCCGGGGTGGGTCCAGGTGGGGCACCTGGGCCTCTGCTCATTTTGCTGCAATTCAATATCAGCTTCCAATTTGCACGCTCTGCTGCCATCCTCTCCTCCTCCTTCCTCCAGCCTCTGCTGGGGGAAGGGAGAAGTGAGCTGAGGGCCCCAGGGAATCCCTTGGGCTGACTGTACATCCAGGCCTTGGGATGGAGGGACTGCTGTGCCCACCAAGGGAGCAAGGCCTGGACGTCCCTCAGGCTAGGGTTAGACTCCCGTGCCACCCCTCATGCTGCCTGGCTATGGAATCCAAAGCCACTCAGGCTCTTCAAGCTTCAGAGTGAACAAACACACGAGGAAAAGGACATACACATGGCGAGTGTTCAAAAATATGCGTGAAGTGCTTCCCCAAGGGCTGAGGGCCCGGAGATCTGGGAAATCCTTGTCTTATCTAAACACCCAACTTCTGGCTACAATGGTGGCCCATTCTCTCTGGTTCTAGCTGCTGAATGTCTGTTTCCTTGGGATTTTAGGGCACTTGAAACAGTTCATTGTATTTATTTATTCATGCAACAAACAGTTATTGAGTACCCGCTGTGTGCCAAGCACTGTTCCAGGTTTTTAGATATAACAGGGATCCCTGGCAGGGTGGGGCTGACAGTATGGGGTGGTTTATTCAGTCTATGAGGCAGTTTATTAGAGGACCCTTCTCGACCGGTTCTCCTCCACTGTAAACAACCTGAGTGAAAAGAGATGAAACGAAATTGTAAATTTTAGAAAATAATATTTCCTCTCAGATATCAGCTTTACCCCTGTCTTACCACACCACAGCTTGAATTTAAGTTATTTATGTCAAATGAGTGCAATGAAAAGTGTGTGCTGTTCCTCAAAAAGGTAAACACAGGGTTACCGCATGACCCTGCAATTCCACTCCTAGGTATATGTCGAAAAGGATTGAAATCAGATGTTCAAACAAGAACTTGTACACACATATTCATAGCAGCACTATTCACAATAGACAAAAGGTGGAGACAACCCAAGTGTCCATCAACAGATGACTGGATAAACAAAATGCGGTATGTCCATACAATGGAATATGATTCAAACATAAAAAGCATGAAGTACCGATACATGCTACAACATGGATGAACCTTGAAAACATGCTGAGTGAAAGAAGCCAGTCACAAAAGGTAACAAATTGTGTGATTCCATTTATATGAAATGTCCGAAATAGGCAAACGCATAGAGGCAGAAAGTAGATGAGTGGTTGCCAGGGGCTGGGGAAAGAGAAGAATGGGGAGTAACTGCTTAATGGGTACAGAGTTTCCTTTGGGGATGACGAAATGTTCTGGAACCAGATAGTGGTAGTTGTTGCACAACTTTGTGAGTTTACTAAACATCACTGAGTTACCTGCTTTGAGGTGGTTGAATTAGTGAATTTTATGTTATTTTATGATTTTAAAAAAGTGTGTGCTATGCTGTCCTTACCTGCACTTGACTTCTTGTCCTGTGTCTTGCCTCTGCTGCCCCCAGGGCCTTTGCACGTGCTGCTCCTTCTAGCTGGATGCTCGTCTCGTCTCTTACTTAACCCATCTTCATCCTTTGGGTCCCAGCTGAACCATCAGGGAGTGGAGCATTTTGCTGCTCAGTGAGGACCAAGCCCCCCTATGACATACTCAAGCACCATGTACCACTGCAGTGGAGCACATGTCTTGGTCATAACCATGTTTATACGCGTATGACTAATGTCTCCCCCCATTGAACTGTGAGCTCCTGGAGAGAAAGGGGAACCTGTGTATTTTTCGGTCCCTGGTGTATCCTCAGTGCCTGACACACTGTAACATTCAGTAAATATTTATTGAGTACATAAATTAATAAATGTCCCTACGGGAATTCTAATAGAGTCACTACCCCCACCAGCCCCTCCGATGGTTTCCCTGTCACTTCATCAAGGCTTCATAGCTACCACGACTTTTCATTGTAATTGCCACCAACAGGTCAGGATGAAGGCAACAGAAGCCAGAGATGGCCAAGAGGAGGAGCAGCCAAACTCCCAGGCAGCTTAGGTGGCGGGACAGAGTTGGACAATAAGGGTGAATTTCAGGTCAATTATTGGTATTGGGATGAGAGAAGTCAAGTACCAGGTAGGGCAACAGTCTGAGTTGAAATTATGAACATGAGTCGAGTCGGTGCTGCACAGGATGGGCTTTCCAAGGAATGCTTGTTGAATGAACACCCAAGAGAATAACTTGCCAAGAACTTGCAGGGTATGTGCCTGGCACATAACAAACATAATGATAGATTCTGGGGGTAATACAGAGAAGCCTTAAGGACACTTGGTGGGTGGCGGGATGGAGGGAGGGGAGAGCACAGAAGGACGCTGGTGTGTCGTTGGGCCCTGCTGCACTTTACTGAGGTGGGGAGCCCTGGAGGCAGAGCAGGTGGGAGGAGAAATGACAGGATGCGTTCTGATGTTCCTGATGTTCTGATGTCGAAGTGCTTCTGGGAGGCGTAAGAGCAGGTTCTGGGGATTTGCAGAAACCAGGGAGTGAACGGGAGGTGAGGCAGAAGGGGAGGACAGATGGGGTTTTAATGATTCTGGGAGGAACTGGGGAAGAATAAGTTGGAAAGAGGGGCAGGAGTGAGGAGAAGAGAAGGTGTTCCATGTCCAAGGAGGAGGGAGGAGCTGGGGTCCAGATCCCAGGCTGGTCCCAGCCAAGAGGAGGGCAGGCCATGTTTCAGAAGGAAGAAAAGTGGGGTATGGATGACGGCGCCATGTGGCTGGAATTTGAGGGAATTACCAGCTTAGGGCTCCTGCTTTCTTTGTGAATGAGGAGGAATGTGAGATACTCAGAGAGCCTGGGAGAAGCGGGGGCTCGAGGGCACTCAAGAGGGTTTGAAAGAGCTGCAGTGGAGAACAGAGAGAAGGCCGGCAGGAGCGGGTAGAAAGGGCCTGCGAAGGGAAGAGGCCAGGATCTGTAAGGTGGCTTTTGCTTTCTACAGGGCACAGCAGCCCGGGGTGGAAACCAGGAAGACAGCCGGCTCCATTGGCCCAGGGGTGCTGGATGGGTGCAATGGGCAACTGGGCAGGGGGTGGCAGGCAGGGAAGGGCATGAAGGCCAGAGGGTGTTGGGGTGTGGGGAGAAGGTAGAGGTGTGGGGAGGAGCTGCAGGTCTTGTGAGTAAGAGTCTGGGACAGGCACACGGGAATGAGGGAGTCAGAATCAGAAACCCAGAGAGACGAGTCCCACGAGTAGAAAGTTTCATTTAAGCTTTGAGAAGAGCGGGTGTTTTAGGAAAGACAAGCTCCAGGGTGTGGCTAGGGAAGGGAGACTGAAATGGAGATGGGGGGGCCTTTGCACTTGAGAAGGTTAATGAACAGAACAGATGTGAACCATCACCACTCAGGAGGAGAGCTGGGCTTCCAGGGCAGCGAAGAGGTGGAGAGGAGGTTTCAGAGGATGCTGAGGAAATAGGAAGGCTGTCAGAGGACGCTGGAAAGACTGAGAAGCGAGAGAGGGAAGAGGAAGCAGAGGACAAAGAATGGGGGAAAGCTGGATGGCTGCAGGGACTCACAGCTTGGATGGTGAAAGCTGGACACAAGTTTTCCCAGACTATACCCTCTCCAGGCCCCTGGGGCGGGCGGGGGGCGGGGGGGACTGGCAGGCCTCTCAGGAGGGATCAGCCATACTGGGGTTGTGTTTCTGAGGAATCCAGCCCTGTGAACCTTCATTTAGGCCTTCAGCATCTCTTGCTGCGATTCCTGGAGCAGCCACTGATACTCTCCCTGACCCCAGGGATCTCTCTCTCGGACCACCTATTCCTATTCCGCAGATCCTTCCCCTGCCTCCCCACTGCTCATCAGATGAACTTTGACCCCCTGGTCTCTCCAGCCTCCTCTGTCAGCACACTTGGGATTACTTGTACTTCCCTGAACCGTCTTGTTCTCTCTCTCTCTCGCCTCCAGGCTGTGCACAGGTGGCTTCTTCTTCCTCAAAGGTCTTCACCCTTGTGGCTGGCTCCTGTCCAAGGCCTGTTCTTCCTCCAGGAAACCTTCCCTGATGACCCAAAACTGCCCTTCCTGGGCGTTCGTAGAGTACTCTGGACAGAGCTGTCACAGCATTATCGTGCCTCGGCTCTGGCCTTCCTTTCTTGCTATGATGGTGCAAGAGCTGGGTCTTGGGTCTCCAACACCTGGCCCAGAGCCTGACCCACTGTGGAAGCTCATTAAAAATGAGGTCAATGAATGGGCTAGTTGGTTGAATTGAGCTGGGCTGAGTTTCCAGTGGTCTAATTTGTTCAGAGGAAGTGTCTTGTGACCTTTCTGGGCAGTTGTTCTGGGGAAGAAAGACGAAGTGTCCAGGATCACTCAGAATTACCTCGAGGGCTTTTCATAATGCAACCGCCCACCGCCCTGGAGGCCATATTGTCTGAGTTATGCAGGGATGAGGATGGGGAAGGGTTGGCACATATACTTTGAGAACGCTCCCTGGGGAATGCTGACCCTCCCCATCCTCCAGCCCCCAGAAACCACTGTTGAAGGCTGAGTTCTGGGCTGCATAGAAGGGCATAACAACAATCCCTGGGGCTAAAACCAAGGTCTATGAGACTCTGAAACCGCTGCACTTGACCTCCACACGGTGCTGCGCTCACGTGACCACCACTGCCACCCCACCTGCATGATCTGAAGCACTACTCACTACCACCTCAGGTGTTCACCACAATCCGCTCCTCACCAGGTCTCACCCCATGGCCACCTCGGCCACACCCTCGGCACAGCTCAGTTTCAGGGAAGCAGCTCCTGCTGAAGCACATCTCCCTCTCTATGACAGGTCTGGCCGTTCTACGGCGTGCTTTTGCAAGCGCTACCCACGAGCAGGCTGTGCCCTGACGGGAGTCGTTGTCCTTGAGATTCATCTTTGTGCCAGAACTCAATGTCCTTGATCACTGCCATGCCTTAGAATGAGATTCCCACTCTAAGGTCCGTGACGTGTCTGTGTGTGTGTGTGTGTGTGTGAGAGAGAGAGAGAGAGAGAGAGTTTCTGAGAGAGGGTCCGTAACTTTCATCAAATTCTCACAGGATCTTTGAGCTTCTGCTTATGTGCCCAATTCACCCCTTGGAGAACTGTTCATCTGTCAAAATGCAATTCAGACACTGCTGACTCTAGACAATTCCCCCCACGCCCACCCCATCACAGCCTTTCTCAAGCTCTATATCTTTACTAGGTGTGTTTTCCGTGATCTGCCTTCTCCATTACATTGTCAACTCCCTGAGGGCAGGGGTCACAATTCTTCACCCTTATTTTCTAGAGCTGCACCAGCCATAGCACGCGCTCATGCGATGTTTCGTATAACCAGAACGTCTGTCTCCTCTGTTACGCTGGTCCACAAATTAATTCTTTCAAGATGCCTACCCAAATGGACTAAAAGACACACACTTTCTCACCCCAGGTGACACATCAGGCCTTACCCCTCAGATAACCTAGGCACTTCACTGTACAAAGGCCCAGCACCTGGCCTTCTTAACAGTAGGAATGGGTCATCTCCTGGACTGATGGGTTGTTCTACGTTGGCCATCCAGCTGTCTGCTCCAGGCATGCCCAAATGTCCAACCAAGGCTTCTAGATGTCTTCATATCGAGTTCCAAGTTTTCAGTGGACTCACTGCCCACAGCCCTGCACCCCACCGGACTCCCTCTCCCCTCCCCAATCCATCACCCTAGAGAATTTCCAGGTACCTTATTCCTCCAGAGTGGGTGCCTTGCTCTCCCTCATACTACCCAGAATACCACATGGGTACTGTCCCAGTTGCAACGCCCCCGTCCCAGAACACCTCGTTCCATGTAGCTCTGCCTACCCTCCTTCCAAGTTCATGCATGAGTCCGCTTTGCCAAGAAGCTCTCTTTAACCATATTCATCCCTACCACGCCCAGGTTCCCTCTCTCCCTGCCCCCAGCTTTAAACCGATTCTGGCTTATTCTGGATGTGGGTCTGCTCCCCATCAGCGAACACAATTCCGTCCTCAGGCAGATTTCATCTCATCTTTGGGTCATGGACAGAAATGGGGCTGGGGCTGGACAGTAGAGAGCTCGTGGGGGGTGCACAGGGGGGAGTGAGGCCCCAGAGTCTGAGCTCTGGCAGCCAGCACTGCAGGAGGGTGCGGGCCGCCTTCCAGAAGAGAACACTGAAGCTCTCTCCAGGAATGGTGGGGCTGCCTGGAGCCGCAGACGGCAATTATCACAGTGCTCTGGGAATTCAAGTGCCATCAGCAGTTTTCAAATAGTCCCCTGGGGGAACAGAACACAGCCCTGGGCCCCCAGGACTTGTCTAGCAGTGGGCCAAGCAGGGGTTCCCCCACCCACCCCAATAAAGGGCACAGAGTGGGGTTGGGGGCTGAGGTCAGGTTGAGCGTGGAGGGGTCCATATTCCACAACTCTGCAGTCAATTTCAGGGGGAGCTGGGCAATCCCCAGGCTCTTGGTCTATCAGAGCTAGAAGGAAAGTTAGTCATTGCCTGTCTCCTTGTGGTTCCTTGGCCCGGGGCTGCACGAAGGCTGGGGTGGGGGTTCTCAAGCTATTCGTTATAATTCATCTGGTGCAACAAGCTCTGAACGTTTCCCTGACATGAGGCTGCAGTCAAGTAACTCGGCCATAAAGAGCCTCTGCTTTTTCCTGGGATTTTATCAACTGGGGTGCCAGTGCTCGCTATCTACTGCAGATCCGAGTCTGCTCCATACATCTTCTGTTAACAAGAAATGGGGAAACAAATTAATCATTACTTACATGCAGTCTGCTCAGTCGGCAACATTTTTCAAAGCATGACCTCCATGGCAGTGGTGGGGGTGGGGATAGATAACAGAAGGTGTCTTTGGTGGTGAAAAGGTAGGAAACTATTAACCGTTCTAAGCCTGCAGAGGATGCAACTGAGGTCCAGAGAGGGAAAAAGATTTTCTAAGGTTGCACAGCAAACTGTGGACAGATATCAAATATGAACGCCAAGTGTCCGACTCCTAGACCAGAGCCCTTTGCACCAGGCCACTTGCCCTCCTCACCTTCCCAGGGACCACAAAGACTCTCATATACACGATTTATTCCCTTTGACATTTGTGAGTCCCTATTCCTCATGAGAGCCAGTATTTCAAACACTCTCTCGCTTCCCCTCTTCAGAGCCTTTGACCAGCCTATGAGTATTTGTTCAAGAGTAAGTGCCAAGAGAGTCCATACTGTATGATTCCATTTATATAAAGTACAAAACCAGATAAAAGAGATATATGCTGTCACCAGCAAGTGATCACCCTTGGGGGAGGTGTGACTGGGGAGGGGATGAAAAGAGTTCTAGGGTGCTGGTCACGCTCTGTCTCTTGATCCAGGTTCTGGTTGCATAAGTGTGTTTAGTCGGTGAAAATGTCTCAGACTGTGTATACTAATGACACACGCATTTTAATGTATGTTTGTAATAGGCCAATTAAAAAATGTTAAAGATATGTGATCAATAAGTACTAGTCATTGATTGATGGAAGGGAGCACATTGGGACTGTTCCTAAGCAATGCTTTAAATATTGAACAAAGCTACTCCCTGGTCAGTGGTCCGCAGTGCTGTGGACGCCCTTCCTGCCCCCACCTTTCAGCTGGTTAGCCAAAGGCCTCAGCAGGGGCAGGAGCTTCATCAGGACCAATAACCCCTGGCCCAGTTCATGCCCAGCTTACTGGGATTAGTGTCTGTTTGTAGTGAGCGAGGACCCTGAGGGGAATGCCCAGCCTGGCGACAAAGAGAGGGCCTGCCTGCATCGATGGGAAGGAAGGCAGGGGATGGTAGACATGAAATGTCCTCTTGAGAAAAGGTCAGTTGGAACCCAGAGGCTGGTAGGACTTTGAGCTGTGAGCTGACTCAGGTGGACACAATGACATCACCTTACAGATAGCTTCCAACCGGCCCAGTTCTTGAGCGAAGGATGCATCTGAGCATATGAGCATCTGAGTGCTTCTTGGTGCAAGTGTGTGCCTGGAAACAGGCCTTTGCTCTAGCCAGTCCATCTGCCTGGAACACCTTGCCCAGCCAGCCTGAAACCTGCCAGTCCTTGTTTCTACCAGGCAACATCCTAGGCAGGCTTCCAGGCTCAGTTCAAAGTTCTCATGTGGCCTGATACCTCCCTGCCTCCCAGGCAGAATTACTCCTGCCCTCCTGCTCTGGGCCCACTGCATGACTCTACACTTGGCCCGAGACTCAGAAGAGTGATGTGTGTGCTATCTCCATGGACTGAGGGCAGGAACTCAAACCCTAACTCTCCCTGGATTGTTTAAGGGACAAATATGCGCTTGGAGCTCTGGGATTAGGGTTAATCCCTTTAATCAATGAAAATCATTAGCAGATTAATTGAGAGCCCTGTTTGGAGTGCTAATTCAAAAGCTAATAAGCTTTTAGTTTAAGCAAGATCTGATGCTTTGATAAGACCTGCCTATCATTGTTTATACTATTGATTGAAGCTGAGCTCTGGCTGTGGAATGCCTGAGCATGCAATTCACATATAATTCCTCAAAGTAATTTAGGCACACTTTTCTTGTATTGACAAGCATTATGATGACTATAATAAACTAAGGAAACCTCAGGTGAAACAACACATGATTACACTTGTCAATAGAGGTATAGCCATGAATTTCATGAATGCATTTCCTAAACCCTTTTTTGTTAAGGATTTTTGTCCAGGTTCTTATCAGAATATGAACTATATGAGTGACTCAATAGCATTCATTTATTGATCCACTCATTTATGCATTTATTCAACCCCGCCATAGTCCTAGGCTTCATGCCAGAAGCCATGGGAAATACTTTTAAGTAAATAAGACGTGATTCCTGCCCTCAAAGAGCTCATCTTCCAGTGAGATTGGTGATCCCAACAACCCCATGAGAATACAAAAACGCTACAAGAGAGGTACTAATAAGACATCCAGAGGAAGCTAGATCCTGAGTGGAGAGACTGGGAAAAGTTCCCTGGAGGAGGTAGCATTTAGATTGGAATGAGTTGAATATGTAGGATTTTGTTCATAGTAGTATATTCTTTTCCTTCTACAAAAGTAATTCATGCTTCAGAATGGCCAAAACAAATCTTGAAAAAGAAGAAAAAAGTTGGAAGAGTCACACTTCCTGATTTACATTTACTACAAAGTTGCAGTGGCACTCTGTATCAGATATCAAGACTCTGTGTGATAGCATAAGAATAGATATAATAGATCAATGGAATAGACTTTATAGTCCAGAAATAAATCCATATATTTATGGATAACTGATTTTCAGCACAGGTGTCAGGACAATTCAATGAGTAAATAATAATCTTTCAACAAGTGATGATGGGATAACTTGATATCCATATACAACAGAATGAATTTGGACCCCTATACTAAAATTAAGTCAAAATGATTAAAGAACTAAATGTAAGAGGTAAAACCATAAAACTCTCAGAAGAAAACCTAGGAGTCTCTTTGACCTTGGATTAAGTAATGGTTTCTTAGATATGACATCTAAAGCACAAGCAGCCAAAAAAAAATATCAGAAATTATCAAAATTAAAAATTTTTGTGCTTCAAAGTACACCATCCAGAAAACGAAAAAACAGAAGAGCTCTAAGATGGTGGAGTAGATAAACACTGTGCTTACCTATTTCTGTGAACACATTAAAATTACAACTGACAATCAACCTGGAGAACCATCTGAATGGCTGAACAGAAGTTTTATAAATGCGGATATAAAAAAGAAGCCACGTCAAGACTGTCAGGAGGGGAGGGGGCATGGGACAGGTGGCCCCAAACCTCCGTGTGATGGTTGAGAATCAGGAGGGATATCTTAGCCACAGAGGCTCCCCCTGGAGGAACAGGGGACCCCAGCCTCACACCAAGTTCTCCAACCCAGAGTACTGGTGCTGGGAAGGGGAGCTCCCACAACGTCTGGCTGTGAAAAACAGTGGGGATTCCGACCATCTGACCATCTGGGTAGGATGAAAGACTGCAGGAAACTCAGATGTCCTCTTAAAGGGCCTACACAGAGACTCACCCATTCACAGGCACTCACCTTGGACTCCAGCAGAGTGACAGCGACTCAGGAGGCATTGGAAACATACGGGGAGAAACTGAGTTGTATGGTTTTGAGACAAGGATTGGAGTGACAGTTGCTATTTTCCCTGTGCAGATCCTTCCCCTGTGTAGCTAGCAGGCGGCCTCCATCTTTCTTTCTTTCTTTTTTTTTTAAAGATTTTTTTATTGGGGAAGGGGAACAGGACTTTATTGGGGAACAGTGTGTACTTCCAGGCTTTTTTTCTAAGTCAAGTTGTTGTCCTTTCAATCTTAGTTGTGGAGGGTGCCGTTCAGCTTCAAGTTGTTGTCCTTTCAGTCTTAGTTGTGAAGGACGCAGCTCAGCTCCAGGTCCAGTTGCCATTTCTAGTTGCAGGGGACACAGCCCACCATCCCTTGCGGGAGTTGAACTGGCAACCTTGTGGTTGAGAAGACGCGCTCCAACCAACTGAGCCATCTGGGAGCTCAGCGGCAGCTCAGCTCAAGGTGCCGTGTTCACTCTTAGTTGCAGGGGACGGAGCCCACCATCACTTGCGTGACTTGAGGAGTTGAACTGGCAACCTTGTGGTTGAGAGCCCACTGGCCCATGTGGGAATCGAACCGGCAGCCTTCGGAGTTAGGAACATGGAGCTCTAACCGCCTGAGCCACCAGGCCGGCCCTCCATCTTTCCTGTATAGAGACCATGGCCAAATCTGAATCTGAATTGATCTGGTAAGCTCTGCTCGCTCCACCAAGGTGACTCCTTGAGACTCTGCCTCATCCAACTCACATACCACACAAGGTTCTATCAGCAGCTGAAACTTGTGGGAGCTGGTAGGTAGCAGCAGGCCTTGGGGTGTCCTGGATTTTTGCACAGCTACCCCAGATCTGGTACTGGTGACAGCCATTCTCGGTTCACAGCGTGGTCTCTCCCACTCACCTCCAGGGTTAGCACTGGCAGCGACCAACCACGCATTGCTCTGTAGCTCCTACCAGGTAATCCCAGTCACAGGGAGTTGCTGACCTGGACCTACACAGGAGCCCCTCCCAAGAGGCCCCAGAACCAGTATATCTAGAGGTCAGCTTCAGACCACAGCAGAGCACCACCTAATTAACCCCACAAGTGGCACAATCAAAAGGCAATCTCAGCTCGCACCAGAGTCCACTGGGGCAAATCCTGCTCAGTAGGGTAAGCCTATGGTACAGCAGCATGTAAGCTGTGGACATGGGCAAACCCCACAGCCAGTCAGCCTAAGGGTCAATTCTACCTAATGATGTGTCAGTAGCAATTAAGGCTCAACTCTAACAGGGGGACACCCACAACGTACACAAGGGACACTCCTGAAGCACCTGGCATGGGTGACCAGGGAGACTGTGTCACTGGGCCCCACAAGGCACCTTCTACATAAGGCCAACCGGCCAAGACTGGGAGATGTAGCAGATCTACCAAATACATAGAAACAAACACAGAGAGGCAGCCAAAATGAGAAACAAAGAAATACATCCCAAATGAAAGAACAGGAGAAAACTCCAGAAAAAGAACTAAATAAAATGGAGGCAAGCAACCTACCTGATATAGAGTTCAAAACAATTAGTATAAGGATGCTCAAGGAACTTCGTGAGAACTTCAACACAGAAATAAAAAAGGACATAGAAACCATAAAAATAACAAGTCAGAAGAGAAAAAAATAACCAGTCAGAAGAGAACAATACAATAACTGAACTGAAGAATGCACTAGAAAGAATTACCAGCAGGCTAGATGAAGCAGAAGATTGAATCAGCAATTTGGAAGACAAGGTAATAGAAAACACCCAATCAGAACAGCAAAAAGAAGAAAGATTTTTTTTAAAAAATGACAGTTTAAGAGACCTCTGGGACAACATCAAGCATAACAACATTTGCATCATAGGTGTAACAGAAGGAGAAGAGAGAAAGCAAGGGATTGAGAACCTATTTGAAGAAATAATGATTGAAAACTTTCCTAACCTGGTGGAGGAAATAGACATATAAGCCCAGGAAGCACAGAGAGTCCCAAACAAGATGAACCCAAACGGGCCCACACCAAGACACAATATAATTCAAATGGTAAAGGTTAAAGACAAAGAGAGCATCCTAAAAGCAGCAAGAGAAAGGCAACTAGTTACTTATAAAGGAGCCCCCATAAGATTGTCAGCTGATTTCTCAACAGCAACTTTGCAGGCCAGAGGGATTGGCACAAAATATTCAAAGTGATGAAAAGCAAGGACCTACAACCAAGAGTGCTCTAGCCAGCAAGGCTATCATTTAAAATAAAAGGATAGATAAAGAGTTTCCCAGACAAGAAAAAGCTAAAGGAGTTTATCACCACCAAACCGGCATTACATGGAATGTTAGAGGAACTTCTTTAAGACACACACACACACACACACACACACACACACACACACACAGAACAAAGAACAAAATGGCAATGACAAAATATCTATCAACAATTACTTTCAAAGCAAAGTAAATGGATTAAATGCTCCAATCAGAAAATAGGGTGGCTAAATGGATAAGAAAGTAAGACCTTTATATATGCTGCCTACAAGGCTCACTTCAGATTGAAAGACACACACAGACTGAAAGTAAAAGGATGGAAAAAGTTATTTCATGAATATTGAAACAAATAAACAAAAAAGCTGGTTTAGCAAAACTTATACCAGACAAAATAGATTTTAAAAACAAAGGCTATGAAGTCCGACAATTAAGTTCTCAAACTTGTTGCAATGATGTTGCTAGCCTTTTTTGGTATCAGAGGGATTATTCCTCATGAATTTGTACCAACTGGACAAACACTTAACCAAGTTTACTATTTGGAAGTGCTGAAAAGGCTGCGTGAAAAAGTTAGACGAAAAGACCTGAACTTTTTGCCAACAATTCATGGCTGTTGCATCATGACAATGCATCAGCTCACACGGCACTGCCTGTGAGGGAGTTTTTAGCCAGTAAACAAATAACTGTGTTGGAACACCCTCCGTCCTCACTGGATCTGGTCCCAAATGACTTCTTTCTTCACCTGAAGATAAAGGAAATATTGAACGTAAGACATTTTGATGACGTTCAGGACATCAAGGGTAATATGATGACAGGTCTGATGGCCATTTTAAAAAAAAGGAGTTCCAAAATTGCTTTGAAGAGTGGACTAGGCACTGGTGTCAATGCATAGCTTTCCAAGGGGAGTACTTTGAATGTGACTGTAGTGATATTCAGCAATGAGGTATGTAGCACTTTTCCTAAGATGAGTTCACAAATTTAATTGTCCAACCTCGTATATATAAATGGCCAACAAGCACTTGAAAATATGCTTAACATCATTTGTCATTAGGAAAATGCAAATCAAAACCACAATGGGATACTGCTTCATACCTACTAGGTTGACTATCATCGGAAACACAGACAATAACAAGTGTTGATAAGGATGTGAAGAAATCAGAACCCTCATACATGGCTGGTGACAATGAAAAATGGTGCAGCTGCTGCACCATACTGTAGAAAACAAAAAGTAAGCATAGAATTACCGTATAATCCAGCAATCCCACTCCTATTCCATTGCATACGCAAAAGAATTGAAAATGGGGACTCAAACAGATAATTGTTTGCTACTGTTCACAGCAGCATTATTCACAATAGCCAAAAGATGGAAACAACCCAAGTGTCAATCAACAGGTGAGTGGATAAACATAGTGTGACCCATCCATACAAGGAAATATTACTTAGTCTCAAAAAGTAAGGAATTTCTGACACATGCTAACAACATGAATGAACCTTGAAGACATTATGCAAAGTGAAATAAGCCAATCATGAAAGGACACATATTTTATTATTCCATTGATATGAAATATCCTGAATAGGCAAATCCACAGAGATAGTAAGTAGATTGGTGGTTGCCAAGGGCCAGTGAGAGGGAGAATGGGGAGAGACTGCTAATGGGTGTGGGGTTTCTTTTTGAGGTGATGAAAATGTTCTGGAATTAGGTATTGGTGATGGCAGCACAAACTGTACTAAAACCCATTGAATTGTACAGTTTAACAGGGTGAATTTTATGTTATGTGAATTATATCTCAATAAAAATGGTAATTCATACTTATTATAGTAGCTTTGGAAACAAACGAAAAAGAAGCATCGCCACATTCTTACCTGGAGGATGTCTCGGGTGAGAGGACCCATCAGCGAAGAAGACAAAGGAAGGAGTGGGTGTAACCAGTGTCCGGTGCCTGGCTGGCTCCGGTCACGTGGTGAGGGGGTCATGTGAGAACGTGGGCAAGAAGTAGGCTCCTGTAATGATCACCATCCCACTGAGTGCTGAACATGTGTTCTATTGATTTGCTGGAAACCAGTACCTGTTCCCAATATGTATGAACAGCAAACAGCAAGTGGGGAGAGCTGCGTTATTTACAATGGAGAGAAAATGGAAACACACAAAAGAATAGGGTCCCTGCAGTTGTGTCAGAGAATGTCACGTGGAAAGATGTCCAAGATACAAGTGACAAAAAGCCTTCTCAATAAGAACTTGATTTTGCAAAACAAAACAAAAACAAAAACCCCATCTTTACATATGAGTGGAAACAGATACGCTACAATGTTACTGATGGCTCTCTGCTTGTGGACTTAGCTTGATTTTCTTTGTCTTGGGTTTTCTGTTTAAAAATTATTTTTCTATAACGAACGTGTATTATTTATGTAATTAAAAGAATAAAGATAAGTGTTAATTTAGATTAAATGGTAGAGAGAAAATCCTATTTTGCCAATTTTCTGGTTATTCATGGGAGAATCCAGTGAATCTAGGGATGGTGGGAGGCAATATCAACAGGTCAACTAATAATTTGAAAGCAACTTGGTTTTTACCTTCAGCGACAAGGCAGAGCCAGGAGCTCAGAGGATGAAGGCAAGAACACGATTCTCAATATTTGATACCTGATGAAGCCAGCAGAAGGTAAAACATTTTAATTGACCATAAGAAAGGCCTTTTATCCGTGTATGCGTTCATTCATTCATTCACTCACTCACCTGTTTGGTGGGCACCTGCTCTGTGTCAGGCATGGAGCTTGGTTCTAGTGTTCACTTGTATGTGAGACATAGTCCTTGCCCTCGGCAAGCCAGAAGTTGATTTATAATTAAGCTATCTGCCCCATAATGAAATCACCTGCCTAGTAAATAGTTAGCATTCATCAATGTTTTCTATGTGCCATGTACTAAGTGCTTTTCATAGATCATGCGATTCATTCCTCTAGACAACCCTACGAGGTACTTACTAGCATTATTGCTCCCTTTTAAAGATGATGAAACTGAGTCCTTATCCAGGTTTCTTGATTTGGAAGGTCCACCTTCCACCCTAGGACAAAAGCCCTCTGGGCTCACATTACTGAGCTGCCTGCCTCCACAGGGCAACAACAGCCTTTGTTAACACAGCCAGGAGACGTGTGCTCACCTCCATGACATTCACAAGCTCTGACTTTGGGCCAAGTGCCTGCTGGGAGCTGGGGACATGATGACTAATGCAGGGCCCACCCTCAAGCAGCGTACAATACTGAGGTGGGAAGTATAGATGGATGCTGTCTGTCCTCATTCCACAGAAGAAAAACCTGAAGGTCTGAGGGGCATTTCTGAGTTTCACAAGAGACAAAGCTCGGGAAGGGTATAGACAATGCCTGACACATAGTGAAGCTCAAGAAACATTAGCTGTTATTATTTCTAAGGTCACACAGCTAGTCTGCAGCAAGGCTAGGGCTCAAATCTGGGTCCTCTAGCTCAAAATCCAATGTTTCTTCGAGAGACCTACCTGGGCAGAGAAGTGTGTCACTGTGCAGAGGTGGGTGCAGGTTGTGTGGGATGAACTTTATACAATTTGGGAGGAGCTCTTTAAGAAAAAGAATAAAACTTACAAAATATATGGCCATGTGAACACATTGCTAAGATCTCTTTCAGGGTCCTAGAAGGGCCCATGCAGGTAAGGGGTCGGCCCTGAAGCTTCATGGTAAATCCACCTCTGCTCCTACATGTGGAAGATTTGCGACCTGAGTGGTTGGCTGGGCTGATTGGTCACCAAGTCCCTTCTAAAACTAAGATTTTGTGATTCTGTGTTCTACGGACTATGCAGCAGCACTGCTCTTAGACCCAGGAGGGTCCTGCTCTGGCCCCATGCCTTAGAGGGCCCAGCATTTCACTTACACTCACAAAATAGATTTATTAAGACTCACACGGGCATCTCCTATACTCAGGATACAGCGTGGCCGGGAACCTCAGCATCCACTCCCATGACTAACGCCCGTCAGGCACTAGCGAAATGCTTCTCCACATCACTTACTTTGTGCCCTTGAAGCGAAAAGCTACCGAATCCTAATGCTGGGAAGAGGTGTGGGAGACCGACTGCCTTTGGAAAGGAGAGAAGGAAGAATTTGAGAGCAAAAGTGCTTACAAAAAGGTGAATAAACTCACCCAATCCTTCCTCTCAGGTAACAGGAATGTAACAGACTCCTACCTAAGAGTCTCGCTTCCCAGAAATGCCAAGTGTCTCTTTTCTTGCTTCTCTTCATGTTCCAATTCGCGGTCCCAGATGTACGAATGAATTAGTGCAGTAGTCACAAGGTGCATGTGGCAGTTGAGGGATGTTTTGTATAATTCTTGTATTTGTGTATTTACAGGTCTAGACATAACAGGTAGGAAGCATGACACCAATTCTTTACACTCCTCTACAGTCCTGGTTCTCAAAGTGTAGTCTGAGGATTCCTGGCCACCCCAGAACCTGTCCAGAGGGTCTGTGAGGTCAAAACCATTTTCATAATACTACTACGACGTTATTTGCCCTTTCACACGAATTCTCTCACGAGTGTACAGTGTTTTCCAGAGGCTGCTTGGTGTTTGATGTCATCATTGCTCTGACATCTAATGAAATGTGTGCTTGTGTTTTAAAAGTTACCAGTTTTAATTTCTAATATGGTAAATATTAATAGTTATAATTTACATAAACAAAAATTCTTCGGGGTTCTCAACAATTTTTAAGGAGTTCTGACATAATAATATTTGAACACTATCGATCCAGATGCTGCTTTAAGAAATTTTCACAGTATAAAGGATACCAGTTTATATGATGAAATAAAAACATTTTGTAATTTTTTGTGACAGCAATCATGTATCATATGCCATCCCATTATTTTGTTCGTACATGATACATAAAATTTGTGGTTTAATTCTGAATCCAAGTGTTGCTTTGTGAATTATATTGTTAATTTCCAGCCTCAGCAGAGTGAATTTTCTCCAAATTAAAGTTTATAAAAAAGTAAGAACTATAATGACTGAAGGAAATGTATCCAGTTTAGCATGGCCGTTAACAGAACACAAATTACGTGAAAATTTTAATTATAACCATAAAACTGGTGACTCTTCTATGACAAAGGCAAGAAAAATAAATTTTATTGAACAAACATAATCATTTATGAATTATGTATATATTTACTGCTCAACCAAACATTACCAGCCCATTAACAGTACACCCAGACAAGTGGAAAAAGATGAATAAATAAATTAAATTTAGTCTTTCGATGTTTTGTCACTTTCAGCTATATAATAACCATAGCTTTACACATTTAAAAATTTTGTTGTTATGACAGTATATGTATTGTCAAGGTCGGCTGATAGTACATATTTTATTTAACACATTGATCCTTTGGTAGCTTGATTGATAACTTCAAATTTAGACACATGGACTGAGAACCTTGTCTGGGTCCTCCAAAAGTTAAGGGTGATGGTGGTACAGTGGTACCTCGGTTTTCTAATATAATCCATTCTGGAACACCGTTTGGGTTCTGAAATGTTCGAAAACAGCTAGGTTTCAAGATCTTGCACTCAGCGGAAGCCGCGTGACGTGTTCGACTTCCAAGGCGTGTTCGAAAACCGAAGCATTTACTTCCAGTTTTACGGCGTTCGTAAACTGAAATGTTCGTCAACAGGACGTTCGAAAACCGAGATACTACTGTACTATGGACTGGGTCATCATTTCTCACAGAAGTGGGCAAGAGTTCCCAGAATGTTCAGATCTCACATCAGCCACTTTTTGTTCAAGCTGGTGGTTTTGCTACCAAGGGAGAGAGGAAGGTGTGGAATCCACATTTCAGCTTGAATCATGGTGCTCACTGTCTTTTTCATGGCCCTGGAATTGCCTGAGCAATGTGAAGAGTCACCATCCACACACAAGGAAGCCCTTGTAGAATGCTGTGTAAGGCAAACACTTCACATATGCAGAGACCAGGACAGCGAGACCAAAGGGGACCAATCCTCTTGTCCCCCAGCACTCCCATGAGGGCTGCAACCATGAACTTGAGTCCTGGGTGAGAATGAAGGGCAAAGCATCTCCCTTAGGCCAGGTCATCCTCACAGGAAGCTGGGTCTCAGGCTGTGACTGGCTCAGGGCAGCTCCAGGCCCAAGGTTCCCTGTGGCTTGGCAGTTACCACTAATAAGCAGCCCCATTTGGGTGCTGCATAGTGTTCAAAAGGTGATGCCATGGGGCAGCTGGTTAGCTCAGTTGGTTAGAGCATGGTGCTCTTAACAACAAGGTCGCTGGTTCGATCCCCACATGGGCCAATGTGAGGTGCGCCCTCCACAACTAGATTGAAAACAACTACTTGACTTGGAGCTGATGGATCTTGGAAAAACACACTTAAGTAAATAAAAGTTTAAAACTAACAAACAAAAAAACATAACCTCTCTAAAAAAAAAAAAAAGGTGATGCCATTTCCTTACCCTCAGACATCTCAGGGTCAGGAGACTTGGAGGACAGATTAGTCCGTCTCCACCCAGGGTGAAACTCAAAAGGACATGGGAGCTGACTGGCCCAGGCGAGAGGGCTGAGGCGGAAGGGTGGAGATAAAAGCAGCATGGAGGTGGGACGCCGACTGACTCCCTGGGTCTGAGAGTCCTGAGTGATGAAGGGCTTTCAGTATGGCAGATTGAGGCCAAAGGCTGAGGCCATGCTCTGTCACTAATTCAGTTCTTATGGGCACATGCTACCTGCCAGACCTTATTCCATGCAAAACGGTCCATTTCCCCACAGTGCTTACAATGCTGAGCACTTACCACATTGTGGGGACAGAGCCCCAGAGAGCAGTTTCCAGGCTCTTGGCCTCACGTGGAAAGGTGCTGGCTCTGTTATTAGATGGCCATCCGCTGCGGCTGAATGGCCATCAGCTGTAACGAGTTAGCCATTAGCCACTAATATAACTGCCGTGCCTACGCAGGGGGTTGGTGGATTGGGGTTGGTGGATTGGTTGGCGGCCGGCAGATTGCAGATTGTGTTGATCCTACATCCGGTGTACCATGTACCGCCGGGCCGCCAGCCAGATGGGGGTGCAGGAAGACCCCTTGTTGGGGTACTGGTGGATGTTTGCTTTTGTGTCTCAACCAGCCACCATTGAGAATATAATGGTATAACTCCCCTATCTATGACTCCGTTGTTGTTCCTTTTTGACCTCACTATATCCTGCGTTCTTGTGCGGGGAGCGGGGAGTGGGAGCCTAGTCCCTGCATGACAAACATACTGGCTCAGAGGTGGCCACCAGGGTCTCAAAGATAAATACAATTCTAAGGAGCTTACAGTAGAGTGTGAGAGGGATAGGTGCTAATTAACAGATGATTGGAGTAAGTCACTTAACCACTAGAGGACTTGAGTTTTTTCATTTATAAAATAAGGGCGTTGACTGTCTATTACATCCCACCTGCTTCCAAAAGATTTTGAGATAGCTTCCAATTAAACACACATTTTACAATAATTTTGTTAAGCTAGAATTATAAAATTAAAAAGCAAGTGAAAGGAGAGAAACCAATTGAAGGGGAGAGGGAAAAACAGAGCTAAAATGAGGCCAGATTAAGTTAAGAAGTCAGATGTCAACCGTCTTCATTATGTTGTTGCTGTAATGGACCATTAAATATGGCTCTGAGTTTGCTGGTAGTCAAACCAAAAAGAGAAGCAGAATGGGTCATATAATGACCATCACCTGATAAAAGAAAACTTATCAGGTCTTCAGAAGAGATAAAGTTTTTCCTGGTAGTAGATACTAAAGATAATTTGCTGTATGAGTCCTTTCTTATATAAGTAATGTTGATTACCATAGTAGATAATGCCTTCAGTGGTATTTTTTTCCAGGACAAAAACAATGCAGTGTTTTGCATGTGGTCATTTCTTCTGCCAAACATCAACAGATGCCAAGAGTGTAACATTGAATGGAACTGGCCTGAAGCTAGTTTTGCACGGGGCAGCTAAGCTAATGTGGCTTAGATGTGTTGTTTCCTGGTGATATGAACTGATACGCAGATAGAAGTAAGAATATGTACAGGAACCGTTTTAGAGTAAGTTGTTTCCCCACACTATCACCAGCTCGGGTATTGGTGAATGTTTTCATTTTTGCCAAATAGGTAAAAAAATGATGCTACATTCTAATTTTATTTTGTACTTCTTCAATTATGAGTGACATTGAGCATATTTATTGGTGTTATATTCAATAAATATATCTATATGTTTATTGATATTTCTTTTTCTGTACACTACCAGTTTATATTATTTGCTTATTTTTAAAAACTGCTTCCTCGTCCTTCTTCATCTATAAAACAGAGATAATAATAACACTTATAGAGTTACTCACTGTGAGATTTAAAAGAAATAATCCATGTACTTAAAACAGTGTCTAGCACGTAGTAAGTGAACATTAAGTTTAGCTATTATGATGATTAGACTTTTAAAAATTCACTTGTATGAGTTTCCTTGTAAATTAAAGAAATATCCTTTTGTCATATGTTTTCTCCATTATTGGAGTAACATTTGTTTATGGTAATTTTCTATATGGGAGTTTTTTTTTGTTTTTTTAATTGTTATGTGGTCAAATGCATCAGTTTTTCCCTTTATGACTCCTGGGTTTTCTGTCTTGATTAGAAAAGCCTTCCCATTCCAAAATTATAAATCAATTCACCCATAGTTTCTTACAGAACTACTATGGTTTTATTTATTACACTTAAATCTTTGATCTAGATGGAAGTAGTTTTGACCCCATCTTTTTTATCCTCTCTTCCTGCCCAACAATAATCCAGGCACCCCAGGCATCATTTATTGAACACTCTCTTTTCCCCTGTCAATTTGAGTGGAAATGCATGAGCTTTACACTGGAGTTACCAGCCCTTTTTTTAACCTAAGTTTCTTTTTGGTCCCAGTATGTCAGGACGGATTACACTACACTGGAAGAGACAGGCATGGATGGAGTATGGAAAGCACTGGATCTGGAGGTAGGAGAACTGGGTTCTAAACCTTTGTACCATTAGCTTGATGAGTGATCTTAACAATTCATTTCTGTTTTCTGGGCCGCCGCTCCTCTTCATAAAATGAAGAGATAAGACTAGATGGTTTCTTTTTTTTTTTTTTTTTTTTTGCAATATACTTATTTCTTTAAAAAAAAATTTTATTAATTTCAGATGTACAAAAAAATGTAATAGTTAAACATTTATCATTTATATCCCTCACACAGTGACAACCCCCCTCCCCCATCTACTACCGCTTTGATATTGCATACAGCCATTACATTTCCACTGCCTCTATTCCTAATGCTGTACTCTGCTTCTTGTAAATATACATATATATATATATACACACACACACACACACATATATATATACACACACATATATATATACACATATATAGATACACACACACACACATATATATATTTAAAATTGTAGTTGACATTCATTATTGTTCAGCTTCAGCTTCAGGTATACAATGCAGGGATCAGGTGTCTACATCATCCCTGAGGTGGTCTCCCTAATGAGACAAGTGCCCATCGGATACCCTACAAAATCTTTACATTATTGATTACATTCCTAAAATTGACTTTCGTTTACCCGTGGCAATCTTGTGGTTACCAACTGTGCTTTCTAATCCCCTCACCTTCCCCTTTATCCCCCCCCCATCTAGCAACCCTCAGTTTTTCCTCTATGCCTCTGAGACTGTTTCTGATTGGTTCATTCATTTATTCTTTAGATTCCACATATAAGTGAGATCATATGGTATTTGTCTTTCTCCGACTGACTTATTTCACGTAACATAATGTTCTCTAGGTCCATCCATATTGTTGCAAATGGTAAGATTTCATTCTCCTTTATGGCTGAGTAATACTCCGTTGTATAAATGTACCACAGTTTCTTAATCCAGTTGTCTACCGATGGGCATTTCAGTTGTTTCCATGTCTTGGCTATTGTGTATAGTGCTGCAATAAACATAGGGGTGCATAAATTTTTTCGAATTAGAGTTTTGGATTTCTCCGGATAGATACCTAGGAGTGGAATTGCTGGGTCATAAGGTAGTTCCATTTTCAGATTTTTGAGACACCTCCATACTAATTTCCATAGTGGCTGCACCAATCTGCACTATGGCTGCACCAATCTGCAATCCCACCAACAGTGCACGAGGGTTCCCTTTTCTCCACATCCTCACCAGCACTTGTTGTTTGTTGATTTATTGATGATAGCCATCTTGACTGGGGTGAGGTGGTATCTCATTGCTAGATGTTTTCCAAGGCTCCTTCCAGCTTTAATACAGTTTGATTCTAGAGATGACAGAGAGTGCATGCACATGAGCAAGTGAGCCAGAACAGGAGAATGAGGTGTCCAAGATGTCGGTCTGTCCCTTCAGTGCCAGCTTTGCCCCCTCACCATCTATGCCCACATTTCTCCTGCCCAAGGCCCAAGGGCCTGGGAACCAACTGCCTGCCCTACCTAGAAACCCTGGCTCTGGCAGGGGAAGGCAAGGCCCAAGAGAAGCTGCCGGCTAAGGGTTAGTGGGCAGATGGCACAGGCAGCTGAGAAAGCCAGCCCCAGGCCAGCACCACTGGACTGTGACCATCTCCAAGGCCCTAGACCCACCCTGAGAGAAGGCCTGTAGAGGACTGGAAAGTGCTCCAATGCCAGGAAGTGACTGTGAACGTTCACGAGTACTGCATGTGTGCACGTGCACATGTGTCATCCCACAGCGCGTACACACAAAGGAGGCAAAAGTACTTAGGCTTAAGGTAAGACAGACCCATTCACATCCTTGCTCCACCACTTAATCTGTGTGACCTTGGGCAAGACATTTGCCTTCCAGAGTCTCCTAAGGAATGAACTTCACAAGATGTTTGTGACAACTCGATGGGTTCTAACACAGTGCCTGGGACACAGAGGGAGGCAACATCAGGATACCCCATGTCCACTCCTGCTCCCTCTTTCACCATCCTGGATGCTGAGTCTTTGAACAGGTCCTCACATGGAGCAATGGAAAGAGAGCTGAGATTTGGGGTCTGACCAATCATGTGGCCTTGTTAGCTCACATCCCTAAAGCACCCAGCACGGTATATGGTCCCCAGTGGGTGCACAGTAAGTGTTAATAACATCACCACTCAATACATTCTCAATGGTCCTGGGAGCTTACTGAGGGCAGCACCCAGGCAGGTCCTGGGAGAACAGGGTGGCCAGACCTGGAGGGAAGAAAGACCGACTGGAAGCCCCAAGGAGGCCTGAGTCTGAGAGATTCACTAAAAAATAAAGGCCTAAGACAATGGCACTGCAACAATCTCACAGCCCCAGCAGGAGTCCCTGACCCATCCTCACGTTCAATTCCGTTCTAGACAGCCTTTGCAGAGCCATTTCCTGGCTCCACATCCTGTCATCCCAGATAGTCAATAAACTGTCATCAGTAAGGTTTCCACATAAACCCACGATGCACAGTTAAATGTGAATTTCAGAAAAACAACAAATGACTTTTTTGTATAAATATGTCCTGAAGGGTGGCAGAATATGTCACCCCAAAATATACCATTTTGACATAAGGATTATTTTGAGCTAAAGGCACTTAAAAACCAGTGGGTATAAGAAGGGCGTTCCAATATTCCCGTTTCTTCCTGAAAAAAGGAAGAAAATCTTTCACATCTCTTGTGAAAGATGCCCTCCCTGTGCCAGGAAAAAAAGAAACATTTTTCCAAGGTTAGTTAAAGCCAAATACAAACAGACCTTGTCACCTGCCTTTATCCTCCCCACATCGTTTGGGCCTCTGCGTTTTGTTCCACAATTGCTTCTCTTTGTTCAGCTCCATATAAAAGTATGTAGGGTTTGCCACTTCTTTGGGTCTTCACTTCCTTATGAGAGCTCCTGTTTCTCATAAAACTTGTATTCATTTCTCTGCCTTTCTCCTGTTAATCTGCCTTGTGTTAGTTTAATTGTCAGGCCCAGCCAAAATGCCCTAAGAGGGTGAAGGTACAAATTTGCCTCCTCTATAGTCCGAAATATTGTGTGGGATATACTTACAACACACAAAACTTTTTTTGCTCTTTGTCTGAAATTCAAATTTAACTGGGTGTCTTGGATTTTTATCTGCTAAAGTTGGCAACGCTAGCCATTGATCAACAATCACAATAGTAGTAATAACTCGTGTTTGTAGAACACTTTAACGACCATTACATCAGCTGTGCTGTGAAGGGCACATCCACTAGCGCTTATGATCCTACTTTCAAGATATGACTGGGTGATTCCTCCGTGGGGAGATGGGCGAGGGCTGCTAAGGGGAGGGTCGGGGAGAGAGAGCTTGGGAGTGGGTGGAGGCTGGCTCTGGGGAGCCCTCAGTCAAGAATTTTATTATTATTATTATTATTATTATTCCCATTTAACATGCAAGGAAACGGATGTGCGTTCATTTAAAAATATGTATTGAACCCAGTGCTTTTCAAGGCCTGAAAGGAGAGGTTAACTGATTTGCATAGTTCCCAGCTGGTACATTGGGGCCAGCTGAACTCTGCAGCCCTGGGGGCACATACTCTTCTCCCTCTCACAATGCCAGCTACTGAAAATCCCAAACATTACGCTGTACATGTGTTAGAATTTTCTGTGTACGTGTTTGTCTCCTTCCCTATCCAACTCCACACCACCCATCGCACCCCCAGCTTGGGCCCCCAGAGGGCAGGGACAGTCTCATTCTTGGGGGTCCCAGCCAGAAGCTCAGAGGGGGTGCTCAATAATTTAGATTTCAGGGACAGTCATCCATAGAGGGCTTCTCTTTCCTGGATGCTGCATCCTAAGCCATTGCTTCTCTGGGACAATGAGGACTGCCCTCGTCACCTGCTCTCCAGTGGCTCTGCTGTCCTTCCTCCAAAGCTACGAAGACCTGGGGCCCCTGGAAGGAGTCAGGAAGGGGATGGTGGATACCTGAGTGGAACAGAGGACTAGCAGAGGTTGAAGATGCTTAGGATTAGGCAGGTAAAATACAAAATGCACACCTATATAAATAACATGGTTTTGGCACTAGCAGCTCTGGCATTTACTGTGATGGTGTGGGGGGGGGTGTCCTTAAAATTAATGTTTAGTGGGGGAGGGGTCAGGGCAGGGATGGGTTCAGGGTCAAGATTCTTAGGCAGTGCTGAATGCATCTTAGCATGCGGGAGCCAATCCACGGCTAAGCCCCCCTCCCCCTCCCGCCTCAGCTCCTTGTGTGCCCGCACCCACGTCAGGGCCTTTGCTGCACCTGGTGGCTGTTCTGAACACCTTCCCCAGATGTCCCCTCAGCTGCTCCCTCGCCTCCTTCCTGTGAGGCCGGCCCCTGCCCACACTATGGAATGCTCTAACTTCTCCCCAAACCGGCACTCCTCGTCGCCTTGCTGGCGCTGCTTTCCCCTTTCCTAGAACTTATTCATCTCATTGTTTTGTTCACGGATCTATCCCAAACCTCCGGAATAGCGCCTGGCCTAGTGGGTACTCAATAAACAAACGTGTGTTGTATTGAACTCGTTGGACTGGATTTGGGAGGCACTTTCATATGTAGTTGTTTCTAATCAGGTGTACTTTCAGAGTTTCCTGTGGAGCGTGTTAAAATACCCTAGCCAGAGCCTGTTCCCTTGACCTCCTGAGTCAGTCTGAGAAGCTCCCCAAGGCACCTGATATATAACACCCCTTCTCTGACGCAGTCCCCTCACTTAGCAGCATTTACGAGGCTCCCAGAAGGGCCTACCTTGCTCAAGGTCCCTGTGTGGCTAGGGCCTGAGCCACAGTTCTCTCCCTAGGGGGCCCTTTTTGCTCTTCAGGCAGATCTGGGGCACTTCCCAAGACAGCGTAGAGGACCCTCAGTTCAGAATGATAGTTACCAGAGTGCCAGGTGCTATTGTTCTCTGTCTAGTTTTCTCCTAAACCAGTTAACCTAGCACATAGTCGGAGCTCAGTGAACTATAGTCTTATTACTTACTGTTATATTCTTGGTAAGCCGAGATGCCTGGGACCTAAGCCCAGTTTATCTTCTTCTTCTTTTTTTTTTTTTTTTTTTAAATTTTTGATTCTAGTTGACATACAATATTAGTTTCAGGTGTACAACATAGTGATCAGACATTTACACATAGTAGGCCCAATTTATCTTCATCTCACACTCCCCAACAAGGCTGAACAGGGAGCAGGGCTGCAGAAATCAGGAGCTGAAGGAGGCCTCTGCCTGCCCCTTTTTTCATTATGCCCCGAGTGATGGAGCAATGTCCCATGGTGGCGAGAGCCCTGGCCTTGAGGCCTGAGCACGTCTCACAACCATTCAGAGTCTGTTCGTTAATCTGTAAAATGAGCTGGCTCCCAGGATTGACTTGAGGCTTCTACCTGATCATGTACCTCTGGAAGCTCTTTGTAAAACACAAATCATCATGCAACCCCAAGCTTATCACTGTCATCAACCCTCTTGCTTAACGCTTCCCATGGCCACCCCGCACCCCCATCAAGAACATAGTTCCAGCTCCTTGGCCTGGAACCCAAGGTTCTTCTCCCTTGGCCTCAGCACTCCCTCCCCTCCTCCCCATCTGCTGCCACTCCTCCCTACACACCCTTCACTCTGGCCACAGAGTTAGTCACCACCCTGAATAGAACATACCCTTTTACGCCTCTGCACCTTCGCACAAACTCTTCCTTCTGCCGGAAGTGCCCCCCTCCCTTTGCTCCTGTGAAATTTCAGCATCACCTGCCTCCGAAGTACCCTGATTCTTGTCTCTCTGTACCCAATATGGAGTCAGGCAGCCTGGGTTAGACTCCTGGCCCTGCCATCTACTGGCTGAGTCACCTTAGGCTAAGTTGCTTCATGACCCTTAGCCTCAGCTTGCTCATCTGCAAAATGGAGCTTTGGGGCTTGTGAGGATGAACTGAGATAACACAGAGCGTGGCCCCTTCCTGGAACATAGCAGGTGCTCAGGAAATGATCGCTCTCATTGCTGCTTTTAGTGTTAGCCATACCTCCCCTGTCCCAGCTGCACCCAGGATCTCTGACTTGCGTACCAGCCAGCTAGGTCGTGGCCTGTCCTCTAAGACTACCCAAGGGCCATCTTGGCCCATTGACTTTGGGGAAGCAGAGGGAACTTTCTTGCCCTTACTGATTGACGAAGCAAGTAGGAGGTCTGAGTCTCAGCAGGTGAGGGGGAGCCTGGGGAAGGAGAGACCCCAGCTGCAATAGGAGTTTCTCTCCCTCACTCACCATGAGCCAGACCTGACTATGCTCCATGTCTGTGGGGAAGTGCCAAGACCAAGGACAGCTTGGCTCACCCTGTGGGCCCTGCCCTGATCTTCCCACCTGCCAGGGCCTGCCCTTTCCCTGGTTAGCTTTTATCCCCATTCCTTGCTCCCACGGTGGTTACTTCTACAACTACTGATACTTCTCACTAAGTATGCACCAACTATAGGCCATCACTGTGAAAACAGGGTATTGGCTGAGAGTGTGGGCTTTGGAGTCAGGCCAAGTACCTGGTGTGGTGCCTGGCATGCAGTAGGCCTACGGTGAATGGTCATCACCATTTCAAATCTTCACAATAACCACTAGACAACAGCGAGCTTTGGAGCCAGACGGCCCTGGGTTAAAGTCTGCTCCACCGCTTTCTGTGTACCCCAGACAAGTTGCTCCAGCACTCTGTGCTTCAGTTGCTTCCTCATCTCTAACATGGGGAGGATAATAATAGCTTCCGTCTCATTGAGCTGATATGAGGATTACATATCATCATGTCATTAAAGTACTCAGCACAATACTTGGAAGGTGGTAAGCACTCAATATATGTTACTTATTACTAACCATTTCCCTATTTGACAGATGAGGAAATAGAAGGAGAGAGAAGTTAGGTAATTTGACGAAGGTTACTGGGCTTATAAGTGGTAGAGCCAGGATTCCACCCTTGGGCTGTTTGACTCCATAGTCAGAGTTATTTCGGCTTTCCCATGTTGCCCCTTATTCCCTAAATTAAGGCCAGAAATATAATTTTTAAAAATATCCTAACTATAGGGGCGGCCAGTTAGCTCAGTTGGTTAGAGCGTGGTGCTGATACCACCAAGGTTGCCAGGTGGCAACCCCTGCATGGGCCACTGTGAGCTGCGCCCTCCTTAAAAAAAAAAAAAAATATATATATATATATATATATATATATATATATATATATATATATATCTCCTAAGTATAATGGCAGTGGGTTGTGAAATATATTTAAATCCATGAGTTCATAATTTTAAAAAAAAATCATTGATTACTTCTGGAGATGCTAAGGAAGTAGTAGGTTGGTGCAAAAGTAATTGTGGTTTAAGAGGTTAAAATTAGGGTGGCTGGTTGGCTCCGTGGTTAGAGCATGTTGCTCATAACACCAAGGTTGCCAGTTCGATTCCTACACGGGCCAGTGAGCTGTGCCCTCCACAACTAGATTGAAAAAAAACAATGACTTGACTTGGAACTGATGGGTCCTGGAAAAACACACTGTTCCCCAATATTCCCCAATTAAAAAAAAATTTTTTTAAAGGTTAAAAATAATTACAAAAATTGCAATTACTTTTGCACCAACCTAATAACTCATTATTTTCAAAACTGTAAATAAAGGGGAAAGAATTGAGCACTGATCTGCTTTTCCTGAATAGTTTATAAAAGGTAACTCAGGTTAACCAAATAGATGAGAGGGAAGTTTCTCTTAGTAAATGCATGTCAAATTTTAAATGCAGAAGGAATGAAAGAATGTCGCTATTTTCCAAACACGGATGAAATAATGGACCCAGGGCGTTGACAATTCATAGCTGTTTACATTGTGTATCTCCTGATGGAAGAACACACCAGCCCCTGGGAGTAATCTTCCCAAATGTGGCATCTGAATCACATCAAGCTTCTAGACATAAGGACACAACCAAATTCCAGACCGTGAAACACTCTACAGGGCAAGTGACCTGTTTTTTCAACAGATAAATTACAAGGAGGGGGGAGAGAAAAAGGGGTGCCTATTGTTTAAAAACACTTGAGAGACAGACGTCAATCATTTGCAATACATAGGGTTTACTTGAATCCTGATTGAAACAAGTATTTTAGAAATGAGACAATTGGAGAATTTGAACAACGATTGGATACTTGACGGTATTAACACACACTATTGTTAACTTTTTAGGTACACTAATGGTAGTGTGGCTATTTTTTAAGTCCTTTTCTCTTAGAGATACACAGTAAAATAGTTACAGATGAAATGATATAATATCTGAGATTTGTTACAAGAACCCAGGGGTATAGCAGGGCTATAGATGATACTCTTGAGTTCGCCCCAAGTTGATAGTCATTGAAGTGAGGTAATGAGTACATGGGAGTTCATTGTATTATTCTCTCCACTTGTGCATGTATGCAATTTTCCATAATGAAAACTAAAAGGAGAAACCGAATGGTATAAAACCATTTTATCTTTAAAACCCATTTCCCCAGCTGTAAATGAGGGAACTAGACTATTTCTAACATTGAGTGTTTACCACGTGCTGGGCACAATTCGAAGTCCCTGATTTGTTTTGTCATTGAATCTCTGAACCACCCTCTGGGCAGGGAAACTGTATTATGCCCATTTTAGAGGTGAAGAAGCTAAGGTCTAAAGAGGTTGGTAACTTGCCCAAGGTCCAGCCTCAGAGCCCTCCTGGTGCTTAAGTTCTACAATAGGCTGCTTCCCATCTGAGTTCCTCTGGGATCCTTTCTGTAGTCACAGGTCCTCGATGCCTGCTACGGGCAAAGAGGCTCCCTGAGGGTGGGGACTGTGGGAACTTGCCAGTGGACCCCACCTCGAGAGTTGAGGTGTGTGAGAAGGGTGCTCTTGAGAGTTGCTGACCCATGAATTGGGCAAGGGTGGGGCCTGGCTTGAAGTAGGGTCAGAGCTGTGCCAGGCAGGAGTAGCTGAACGTTTCCTCCCTCCCAGGGCTGCATTGGCAGCCTTTACCATCCTGGCCTGAGTGTGGGGCGAGCTGCTGAACTCTTGCCCAGGTATATTTGTGGGATTCTGGGTTAAAAAAAACATAGTAAAGTTACTTGTATTTGTTCCCTTCCTTTTTTCATGTGGGCATTAAAACAATTTAAATGATATACTGCGTGATGTGTGTGTGTGTGTGTGTGTGTGTGTGCATACGAGGAAGGACCAGGCTAGAGCCAGCAGGTTGACTGCAGGAGCAGGAAGAATCTGTTTCATTGAAGGGGGCAAAGAAGCAGGAAGTTGGATACAACGACCTCAGGCTGTTTTCACCGCTGTTCCCTGTTTCCTACCTACTACCTCCAGCTTATATGAGTTTGGTCTAGCTGCTCTCTGGAGATTATAACCTAAAGGATTTAAGGGGTAAAATCTCTAAGTTTACGCAAAATATTATCACTTCAACATGTAACCAATATAAAAATTATGGATAAGATATCTTACCTTCACTTTTCGTACTGTCCTGGAAATCCAGTATGTATTTAACATTTACAGTACATCTTAAGTTGGACTACCCAGATATTAAGTACTCAGCAGCCACTTGTGGCTGCCATACTGATCTAAATGATCAATCTTGGGATTTGGTCTGCTTTACTTAGTTTTGGAGCTGGAAACTCAACTCCATTACCCAGGAAACAGGCTCAATCTCCTTAAGAGACTTTACCAGGAAGAAGAGTGGCTGCAACTTATGTCCCTGCCCAGAACCCTACCCAGAACCCAGCCCAGGGTGCCAGGCAGGAAAATGGGCTGAGGCTGGGCCGACGGTACGGCCCATTAACCAATTAGAGAGCTGAGGGGCTGGCGACTCAGGGAACTCAAGGGTCCAGGTACCCCAATGTGGGCACATAAAGAGCCCAGAGAAACCGTGCCCTCGCTCTGCCATCTCCTCCTTGCTGCATGCCTTTCCACTCCTCCTTCCAATCAAATGTGCCAAAATTTTACCTTCAAAATACTTAAGCTACAAAATTAAGTGAAAAAAGAAAGTAGTACAACATAAAAAAGAGACCGGAAGAAAGCACACCTACATTTTTAACCATGGTTTTCTCTGGGTTTTAGAACTAGGTAACTATTTTCTTCTTTCTACACTTTCTTTAAAATTTTTCTTCTTTCTACACTTTGTTTAAAAATTTTTTAAAGTTATGACCTGTGTTACTTACTAATATAATTGGAAAAAGCAATCTGTATTAATCTGTGTTTTTTAAAATCCTGCTGGTCTTCAAACACCAGTTAAAAATGCCAACTCCCCTGAGGACTTTCCAGGCCTCCCTCTGCATCACGTTCCTCTGCTATGTTTATAAATACAACGTGGCCTGTATTGAGTTTAACCGTGGGCCTCTGTTCTCTCCACTCCAGCATCGTGAAGGTGGCATCTGCATCTTGGCATCACCCTAGGGCCTGCCACAGTGCCTGCCACCTCCTAGGGGCTCTCTATACATTGAGGAATGGATGACTGAGGCAAAGTAGAACCCAAAGGCTCCAACTGAGCTGGACAACTCAGGGTTTGACAGAGTCCTGCTCTTCCTTCTTCTTGGTGACCCACTCCATGACTTCCAACTCTCAATATCTAAAAATCACAAAGTCCTCAAGCCAGAGGACACATCTGGAGAGGTCCTACTGTCCAGACCCTGTAATATTCCTCCCGTCACCTCCTTCTCCTTGCCTCTAGATAGGTTATATGCTTAATCTACCTGAGTCCCACCTGGCTAAGGTTGTAATCATGTCAGAATTCACAGCGCCCCAGTGTCAATAAATTAGATGGCCTAGAAGAAATGGATAAATTTCTAGAAACATGCAACTTACCAATTATAGAAAATCTGAATCATGAAGATAGAAAATCTGAACAGACCTACTATAACTAATAAGGAGATTGAAACAGTATTCAAAAACCTCTGGACAAAGAAAAGCCCAGAACCAGATGGCTTCACTAGTGAATGTTACCAAACTTTTAAAGAAAAATTAATGTCTGTCTTTCTCAAACTCTTCCCAAAAGTTGAAGAGGAGGGAACACTTCTAAATTCATTTTACAAGGTCAGTATTACCCTGATACCAAAGCCAGACAAAGACACTATAAGAAAAGAAAACTACAAGTCAATATCCCTGATGAATATAGATGCAAAAATCCTCAACAAAATACTAGCAAACCAATTTCAACAGTGCATTAAAAGGATTACACACCATAACCAAATGAGATTTATTCCTGGGATGCAAGAATGGATAAACATGCAAATATCAATGAATGTGATACACTACAGTAACAGAACAAAGGACAAAAATCATGGTCATCTCAATCGGTGCATAAAAAACATTTGACAAAGTTCAACACCCTTTTGTGATAAAAACTCTTAGAAAAGTAGGGATAGAAGGATATTATCTCAACATAGTAAAGGGTATATATGAAAAGTCCACTACTAATATCATACTTAGTGGTGAAAAACTGAAAGCTTTGCCTCTAAGATCTGGAACAAGGCGAAAATGTCCACTCTTGCCACTTCTATTCAACACAGTCCTGGAAGTTCTAGCCAGAGAAATTAGGGAAGACAAAGAAATAAGGCATCCAAATTGGAAAGGAAGAGGTAAAATTATCTGCTTACAGATGACATAATCTTCTTATATGTAGAAAATCCCAGAGACTCAAAACAAAACCTGTTAGAACTAAAAAATGAATTCAGTAACAGTACAGGGTATTAAAATTAACATACAAAAATCTGTTGCTTTCCTATATGCTAACAACAAACTATCTGAAAAGGGAATTAAGAAAACAGTCTCATTTACAATAATAATAAAAAAATACTTAGGAATAAACTTAGCTATGGAAACATAAGACTTGTATCCTAAAAACTATATAATATTGATAAAAGAAATTAAGGAAGACACAAATAACTGAAAAGACATCTCATGTTGATGGATTGGAATGCTTAATATTGTTAAAATGTTCATACTACCCCAAATGATCTACAGATTCAAGACAATCCTTATCAAAATCGCAAAGTCACTTTTTACAAATAAAAAAAATTCTAAAATTCACTTAGAACCACAAAGGACCCCAAACAGCCAAAACAATCTTGAGAAAGAAAAACAAAACTGAAGCATCATACTTCCTGATTTCAAAATATATTACAAAGCTATAGTAATTAAAACATTATGGTGCTGGTATAAAGACAGACATGTGGACCAATGGAACACAATAGAGAGCCTAGAAATAAAACCACACATACATGGCCAACTGATCTTCAAAAGCATTTTGATGACTACACAATGGTGAAAAGATAGTCTCTTCAACAGATGGTACTAAGAAAACTGGATATCTACGTACAAAAGAATGAAATTGGACCATTATCTTACACCATACACACAACAATCAACTCAACATGGACTAAAGACTTAAATGTAAGACCTGAAAATATATAATACTCCTAGAAGAAAAAATGGGGGGAAATCTTCATGATGTTGGTCTTAGCAATGATTTCTTGGATATGACATTAAAAGTACAGGAAACAAAATTAAAAATAGACAAGTGGGACTACAACAAACTAAGAAGCTTCTGCATAGCAAAGAAAACAACAGAGTAAAAAGGCAGCCTATGAAATGGGAGAAAATATTTGCAAACCATATATCTGATAAGGGGTTAATATCCAAAATATATAAAGTACTTCTATAACTCAGTGACAACAACAAAAAACGCTGAAATAACCTGATCTAAAAATAGGCAAAGGACTTTAATAGGAATTTCTCCAAAAAAGACAAGTGGCCAACAGGTATGTGAAAACAGGCTCAATGTCACCAATCACCAGGGAAATGTAAATCAAAACCACAATGATATATCACATCATACCTATGATGATGGCTATTACAAAAACAAAAACAAAAAACCAATATCAAATGTAGGTTTAGATGTGGAGAAAAGGGAATCCTTGTATACTATTGGTAGGAATGTAAAATGGTGTAGCCACTATGGAAAACAGTATAGCAGTTCCTCAAAAATTAAAACTAGACCTACCACATGGTTCAGCAATTCCATTTCTGGGTATTTATCCAAAAGAACTGAAATCAGTATCTCAAAGAGATATTTAGACTTCCATGTTTATTGCAGCATTATTCATAATAGCCAAGATGTGGAAACAACCTACATGTCCATTGACAGATGAATAGATAAAGAAAGTGATCATATACATAATATTTCATTACAAGTGTGTGTGTGTGTGTATGTATATATATATATACACATATATGTAATATACATATATGATTCAATATTATTCAGCCTTAAAAAAGAAGGAAATCCTGCCATATATGACAACATGATTGAACGTTGAGGACATTTTGTTAGGTGAAATAAGCCAATACAAAAGGAAAAATGCTGTATGAATCTACTTTTATGAGGTATCTAAAACAGTCAAACTCAGAAAAGCAGAGTCAAATGATGGTTGCCAGGAGCTGGGGGGGAGGGGAAATGGAGAGTTGCTATTTCATAGTTATAAAGTAACTGAAGTTACGCAAGATGAATAAATTCTAGAGATCTGCTATACGACGTTGCACCTATAGTTAATAATACTGTACTGTGCATTTAAATTTAAGAGGGTGGATCTCATGGTAAATGTTCTTACCACAATAAAACATTTTTTGTTGTTGTTGTTCAAAGTTCCCAGAGTCATCAACCCAGGTAAACTTGCCCTCAACTCTAGCTTCAGCCTCTGCTGTACAAGTACAGCCTGTTTCCCTTGTTTTGTTTTTCTGGGCTCCCTGCCGTCCTTCTGGGACCCTTGGTGTGACAGAGTGCTTGGCACCGTCTGCAGGTTGGGTGGAGGAGCCATGGATGGCTGTTGGGCCTTGGCCACGGCCGTGTTTGAGAAATGGGACCCTGGGCTGGCTCATGCTCTGGTCTCCATCCAGAAAAATTCTGCAGATCTGTCTCACGCCCGTGACTATCAACTGTTCCAGGAAAAGGTCTTTTTGTAAAAAATGAGGCTGATCAGACACTTGCAACAGGCCCCCAGACGTCACAGTCACCAAGTGCTACGGAGAACAGGCTTCATAGCCTCCGCCACACAGACACCACTGAAATATTTACGAAGCTTCTGGCTGGTGAAAGGAGCTTTCCGCTCAGGAGAGAGGAGGGACGCAGTATGTGTGAAGTACCTACAACATGTCACACCACTCAGGGAGTTTAACTTTCATCCCCGAAGCCTCGCAGCTCGGTGAAGGAGCTGCCATTAACCTCAGTTGGGAAACTGAGTGTCTGAAGCAGGACGGTGTGATGGTTGAGAGCTGGGCTCTGGGGTCTGGCTGGGCTGCCAGCTGTGGGGGACCCTGGGCAGGTCACTTAGCCTCTCTGTTTCCTCATCTGTAAAATGGAGATGGTAAGAGGGCCTGCCTCTGTCAGGACTGAGGGAAACAATCTAAGCAGCACACGTAGCTCGCTGCCTAGCATGTAAGTGCTCAGTATACGTTAGTTATTATTACTGCCCCACTCACATCACCCTGCTCTCCACTGTTCCCAGGTCTCTTTCCCCACCACTCACTCCCTCCTTGGCCAAGAACAATCCTTCCATGTTATTCCTCTGGGGATCATTTGCCCCCTGCCACAGATCTCCTGGAGGCTGAATGTTTTCCCAAGGAAATAAATTTCTAATGGTGAAATGTTGAGCCTGATGTAGTGTTGGCCAAGGGTAGAGAGCTGAGAAAGGGGTCCTTCAAACCCAACCTCTTGGGCAGTTGTTTCCTGTGCCTGTGAATACAGCTGCCTTGCACAGACCAGCCTCCAACCTCACCCTGAGCTAGGCCATCTTGGGATTAAGCACGACATTGTTGTCTCACGTTTTCTTTTCTCCATGCCATTATTTGTATATCTCATTCTGGTCCCCTGAAGGGCCTCCCTTCCTATCTGTGCCCCACTCTCTATCTGTTGAATCCTACTCTTCCTGGTGAGTTCAAAAGCCACCTCCCCCAATCCTTTCTGATCTCCCAATCAGATATGACCATTCCTTTTTCTTTTCTTTTTCTTTTTTCATTTTAAACAAGAAGCTTATTTAAACAACAAGATGCTGGACTTGAAGGGAAAACTATCTCGAATTCATTTCTTTTAGAGTAATTTATCCCTACTTAAAGACAAATTGCCCTACATGTAACAGCTATGTACAAAAAAGTTATAAAATAGTCCTTGGTTTTACAATGATAAATGAAAAGCATTAAAATTCTCCAATCGGACAAGGTACGCAAGGATTTTTATGTTGTTCTTTTTTTGTTAAACAGTGAGAGCAAAATAACTTACTGGACTGTAAGGATAAGAGCGGAGTGAGCATGCTACTAAGGGAGAAAGCGGAGATTTTCACAGAACCAGTATTTTTCCCTATTGCCCCATCCACTCTCCATGTTATGTTGATCAAAACATACCTAACTGGCCATTTAGTTTAAAAAAAGCGTAAATGCTTGTGCACAGATGTCAGTTACTTCATGTACAACAAAGGAATGGGGAAGGGGAAATGAAAGAACAGAGAAAACTGTACTGTAGTAGTCAGGACGTGGTGGAACCAAATTGCAGTTTTCTAATTGAGAATGTCTTCTTGGTTTGGAGGAACACAATCCTGGAGTAAAACAGCGGGTTCCCTTTTTCGTAGACACCTCCTGTCTGCTACTGGAACATATCAATTGTATCTCCAGCCTCCATTTCCAACTGTGCAGGTGTGTGTGTTTCATTGACGGGCTGCCTGTCAAATCAGAGCCTGCTCTGCCTCATTGGCAACCGCTGTTGTCACAATAGGCTTTCATTAGTTTACTAAGCGGTGTGCACCTCTTAATCTTAAACTGCATCACAGAACCTTCCTGCCCTGCCCCCTTCAAATTAATATAATCATTGTTCTCAGTCTTCATGCCTTCCTTAGGCTTTTCATAGGCCGTGGCAAGCGCCAGAGTCTCCTCAGCTGCTGCTTCCCAAAAAAGGTACCAGGTCCGCACCTAGCGAGCATACAAGCAGCGCCAGGAGTGGCAGAAGGAGCTGGCAGCGGTGGAGGAGGGAGACACCACTCCTTTTTCTGAACCTCCCAAAAGCACAGTGTTGATAACCATCAATCATGTATGGCTTTGTCTGAAGGGTACGCGAAGAACTGTCTTTGCTACACCTGCTATTCTAGAATTTTATGATTCTTTGTAGCATACAAAGTTAGTGCTGGTTATAAGCTTCTGAACAATGATGAAGATGGTGCCCATTCAACACCCAGGAGGTGCGTTAGACTGTGAGTTCCTTGAAGTTGTGGGTGGAATGTTCTGCATCTGTCTCCCGAGCGCCCAGCATAGTGCTGGCACATAGTAGGTTCTCAATAAGCGGTTCTGAATGGGTGTTCACAACAACAGCTCTCATTTGTCAGGCCCACCATGTCAGGCACTGTGCTAAGCCTTGTCCACATATGAGCTCGAGGCCTCACAATCACCCTCTGAGATTGGCACTAATATTCCCCACTAAAAAGTGAGCTCCGCAGGGCAGGGATTTGCATCTTTTGTGTTCGCTGCTATATATTCATCAGTGCTTGAGATGTAGTAGTCCCTCACTAACTATTGGTTGAATGAGTGAATTCATGAATATTCATTTTAGGGATGAGGAAACTGTGCTCTGAAAGGTTGAATGGCTTGTCTAAGGTCACTCATCTAGTAAGTAACCAGGTCATCTCTTCACACCTCAATGGACCTGATTTCCAAACCTTTATTCTTCACCATTGAACTCTACCACGTGGGAGAGAGGGGGTAGGGACTAAAAGGATCAAGATACGTAGTCCCCCTTTAAGGAACTTTCCATCTGGTGGAGAAGGGGAAATGCACATTCACATAGCACAGCATGTGATCGTAACAGAACCCCTGGCCATCCCAGGCCTAGGGAGGGCAGGGACCAACACCAAGACCTAGGGGAAGGGAATAACGTCTCAAGGGCCTGGACACCGCACAGGGCTGCAGAGCAGGTGGGGCTGGGTGTGAGGAGCCTGGAAATCGACACTCCTGCCCCAGCTCCCAGCAGTGGTGGGGGCGAGGGGAGGGTGAGAAGGAGAGGGGCAGGAATGTGGTTCCACACCTTAAGCAATCCTGCAGCTGGGAAGAAGGACGATAGTCAGGGTGTGGATGCTTGCCAGAGGCTTTGTGTCCCTGTGCTTTGGAGACTATATCTGGGCAGGTAGTGCGGCACGGAGTGAAGGGGGAGGGGAGGCTGGAATGGAAACCTCAGCATCGAGGGGTTGCACAACCAGGCTATGGCTGGGTGGCACAGGATGTTGGCTTCTTTGCTATAGGGCTGCTGGAGGGAAGGGGGAGGTTGGAAGGGCCTATATGGATAGCAGTGAGAGGGGCAGGGGCCAGGGGCATGCAGGGCAGTGACAGGCTTTGACAGCTGTGTGGGACAGCCATGGCTGAGGCCTACGTACACCCAGGATGGTGCGTTAGGATGCCTGAGTTCCCCTGGGCCACCACCTCTCGCAGAAACCTGCCTACTGAGAGCAACCTGGGCGCTAGCACTCCTCCCCCAACACTGGCCTCAAATGCACAGGTTCTCTCTTCACCCTTGTGGGGCAGGGGCTGGTGCAGGTTGGGTGTGCAGGTCTGTGTGTAGGGGGGTGGGTATGGGTGAGGATCAGGGGAGAGGTGTCTGGATCCCTCTGATTCTGCCCCCCTAGGGAGAATGAGAACCTCCCACCTCCTCCTCCATGCCCAGTCTAAGTGTTGTCACTAACACACTCTTGGGTTGATGACCCTTGAGCTGGGGTTACATCCATTCTTCTCACCTTGGCTTGGCCCCCAACGTATCACATAACTTTGGGTAAGTCACTCACCATCCTTGTTTGGTTTTTTGCTTTTATGACTAAAATAAGCATCGCCCCTGTCCACACCTTCAGCCCCCTCCCCTACCCAGCACTCACCCCAAACAGAGCTGGCTGGCAACCAGAGCAGAACGTGGAGAGGGAAGGGCTGCTACAGTGCAGGCCTGAAAGGAAGAGAGAGGAAACAGCTGGGGCCAACAACTTCCCTCCACCCTGGGGTGCAGCCCTGAAAACACTGATGCCTGGTCTTTGAATCTCTCCACTCTCACCACAGCCCAGTCAAGATGTAGAAGGAAAACTCTGGAGGGAGGAAAGAACTTCCTTCTTTCTCCCCCATCCCCAGGTGCTGCCCGGGCTCGCGGTCCTTGCTCTTCTCTTCTTAGCCTCCCTCTCCAGGGGACGTCCTCACTCACTCAAGTTTCAGCCACTGACCAAATCCAGCCCAGTGTCCGGCAGCCACACTGCTCAACTCCATGAGGCCAGCAGGGTGGGAAGGGAAGAGGTGTCCCCTTGAAACACAGTGCACGGTGCCCCAGAGCTGTGTAAGGCCCTGCCATGACCTCTCTCCTGGACACCAGGAGCCCCTAGTGGATTGCCCACAGGACATCTTGGCCTGGATTTCCCACAGACACTGCAAGCTCAACCTGACCTCACCCAAACACGGCAGCTCCTTCCTTCCTTTTAATAATAGCACCATTCTCCCAGGGACTCAGGCTCAAACCTCCATCCCTTCTGACTGCCCTTCTCCCTTTGTCTCACTTCCAGCCTCTTCCCATGTCCTGTCAATTATGCCCCAAGCTGTCGGCCTCTCTCCGTCTTTTCTTCTCCTGGATCATTTGTCTTATTTTTAAACTATCAAACACATAAAGAACACTTGTTTTATGGCTGGCTCTGTTCTAAGTGCTTTACCAATATGAACTCACAACCTTCATTTTACAGATGAGGAAACTGAGGCACAGGGAAGTGAAGCATCTCACCCTGAGCCAGGATGTGAACCTGTCACAAGAACTATCACAAAATCTCCACACTCATCCCTGCACCTTCAATCAAGCCCTTGTTCAATCCCTCCCACACGTTGCTCCCAGGCTGGTCTTTCTTCCCTTCATGTTTAAGAAAACACTTTATTAATGACAGAAAGTACTACAGCGGTTTGGTCTTTTTGAAGCATGACTTTGAACATGTTATTCCCTGCGCACAAAACTTTGAAATTCCCCCCACTGCCCCATCTCATGCAAACAGAATAAAGCCCATCCTCCCAGGCTAGGAATTCAAGGGTGTGACACCAACAAACTCTTCTGGGAAACCCCTCATGTTCCCCTCAGACACCCCTTCCTCGCCTCACCCGCTCTGCACAGGGTAAACTCTGAATGGACCGCTCCTCCTTGAAGAAAGGCTGCACATCTGATTCCTCTGTGAACCACCAAAGCCATCGATCACAGTGTGTCACACAGAGCTAGGCACAGCACATGGGATGAATACATAACAGGGGAACTAAGCTGCTTATGAGGGTGGAAATTAGTTATTTCACTAAACATTTGTGGAACCCTCACGGCTAATATTAATAGTTAACACGGGGCACTATGTGAAACAGTTTACGCATATTATCATTTAATCCACTCCACAATCTTATGAAGCCAGTACTCTCACTATCCCTCATTTTCCACATGAGGAAAGTGAGGCTCTGCAAAGAGAACTAACTTGTCCCAAGTCCTGGAGCTTTCAAGTAGAAAGGCTGGGGTCAGAACCAAGGCTGCCCGGCTCTGAAGTCCGTGCTCTGGACCACCACACCTTACTGCCAGAGGAGTGCTAGACAAACGTTCCAATGTCTGAGTAACGTCCAACGATCACGTAATGGGGACACGTAAGTGATGTTGAGGTAATTGAGTCCGACATCTGAGCTACATCATAGCACTGACATCTCAACATGTCTGAGGCATATAAGGACTTTGTATAATGTTGCACTTTAGTCATCCAAGCGTTTATCAAGCACCTACTACATCCGTGCCAGGCACTATTTTAGCTCCTGGGTGTGGAGCAATGACAATCCCCACGCCAAACACCTCCTCTCATGTAGCTGATATTCTAGTGGGGGGGAGAGGAATAGAGGAGGGGGGAACAAAACAAAAAATATATGTCAGAGGTGACCATTGCCATGGAAAAATATTAAGCTGGGTAGGAAAAAGGTACTGTCCAGTGAGCCGATGGGGGCCTGGTGGTGACATGTCTACTTGTACAGGATCAGGAAGCCCCTCCCCAGCAATGTCTGAGCGCAAGCAGGAAGTAAGTGAGGGAGTGAGCCATGCAGCGATCTGTAGAGAACAATCTAGGCAAAGAACATAGCAAGTGCAAAGGCCCTGAGCTAAGAGCATGCTTGGCTCAGTCAAGGAAGAGCCAAGAGGCCTGAGCGGCTGGAGCAGAACACAAACACATGAAAAAGCCGAGGCTTACATAAAGTCAGGCTCTGGGTAACATCACATGTCTGGGTAATAGGAATAGCTAGATTTATTGAGTGCATTCCACATGCCTAGTACTCAGTACTGCCGACACTAAACCTGCTACAGACAGGCTCCCTTAGAGTCTAATGGGGAGACAAAGAAACCCCACAGTGCTGTGACAGGTTCTATGTCAGGGTGCCAGGAAACTACAGAAGAGAAGCGTCTAATCCGGACTAGGGGCCAAGGAGGCTTCCTGGAGGAGATGGCACTTGAGCTGTCAAACAGGAGAAGGAAAACACTCCAGAACACAGATGCAAAGAGGGAAAGGCAGGCCAGAACCTTGACTGGCCAGGCAGAGCTCAAGGAGCAGTACCTAGGGGTAGCGGTGGGCGTGAGGGGTTTGGGGAAAAGCTTGTGGAAAGAAGTCTAGGAGCAGGGTTGGGAGAAGGAGAGAAGGGACAGGGAGTGGCTCAAGTTTGTAAGGGCTGAGAAAGCCTGTGGACAGGGCGGCCCCGGCTTAAGTGTGTGTGTGGGAAGTTGGTGGTCATGTACTAAGGGACAAAGGGTGAGTAGAGGTGGAATAAAGCTTTTGATAATTTACCTGCCCACCCAGAACCCTTTCTCACTGGCCATTAGGTGGGTCTAGCTGGTTGTTGACAGGGAAGCAGAAGGTAAGAGGCCCCAGCACCAGGTCTTGGTTTCTCATCCCATCCTATGAGATTCAGATCTTTATTTTAGGCAGCTCTCTGAGTCCTGACCCTGGGGCAGCACAGGACACTCTGGTAGGAGGCTTCTCAATTAATAACAACTCACAGCACCTCATGGTCTTCGATGGGCGTCCGCTGCTATAACCTGTGTGTCTTACAGTCAGTCTAGTATGGACAGAGCTCCACTGTCATCCTCCTGTCCATAGGAGATGCTGCAGCTCAGAGGTTAAAGCCTTGTGAAAGTCACATGGCCAGTGGGTGACTACATTGGGACTTGAGCCCAGCTCTTGAGATTGCAAGCCCCACAGTAACACTGCAGCAGCTGTGGAAAACAGGGCCTGGTGATGGCTGAGTCCCAAGGACAAGCCTGGGGAAAGGGACGCAGCAGTCTCCGCAATGGGGGAAAGATGTAGATGAGGTAATGGAGGCTGGGAGTGGATGCAGAAAGGGAGCAGTGCAGGGGGTTAGAGGGGCTTTGAGACAGAACTAGAGGTGTCCCCAGAAAGACCTGATAAAATGTCCTGGCAGGGTTATGAAAGCTGCGTATTCCCACACCACATCTCTATGAAGGCAATGAGGGACCTCTTGCTCCCATTTCACAGGTGAGAAGACCAAAGCAAGGAGCGGTGCCCACCTGGCTTGCCCAGAGGCCCATAGGAATTTAGGGCCCAGGGGCCCTGTTAGAAGGCAGGTAGGGTAAACAAGAAAAGTCAGAGGTTTTTCCCAATCTACCGTGGATGACGACATAGAGGTGATGAGAGGGGAGGTGGAGATGGAGGCGGAAATCAGGACTGCCTCCAAAGACGGAGGGGAAAAGAGGCAGAGAGAGGCACGGCTGGAGCCTGTCAGCAGCAGAGATAGTGGGGAGATGAGGTCCTGACACCCAGCTTCAGTTCTGGGCAGGCAGCATCAGCTGACTGGGGTGTCACGGAGTCCCTGAGCCTCCTCCTGCCTGCGCGCGGACCCATCCACTTGCGTTGTGCTGCTCCGCAGCGCGCGCTCCCTAGTCCCCGGGGTAAGGGTACCAAGGAAGAGGGGACAGGAGAAGGGGGGGCGGGGGCGTGCAACGCCTCCTCCCCGCGGCTCGCGAATCCGCAGAGGCTCCCCTGTAGCCTCCTGGCCCGCCCCCGTTCTCTCCTCCCTCTGTGACTGGATGGTACGTTCCTGTCCGCCTGGCCCGGCTGCAGTGGATGTTGCTAGAATCCACGCCGAGGAAGGAGACGCGAGCAGGCTGCCGTAACCCAAGCGGCCGCCCCTGCCTCAGGGACCCCTTCCCCGAGAGACGGGCACCATGACCCAGGGAAAGGTACCGGCATGTCCCCCGCCTGCACCATCTTCCATCCTCCATCCTCCGGCTTCCCTGCTCCCTGTCATCCTAAGCAAGCTCTCTGGACCTCCAAGCATCCTCCCCTGGATCTTTTGCGAAGGTCCTCTGTAGTCCTTGCTGAAGTTAAAGGACCAAAAGGCCCATTTCAAGGAATGGGTGGGGTCCTCTTCCTGCCCACCAAGCTCACCTCTCCTCCCCTGTCTCCGTCCTACCCCTTGTTGTCATGTCATAGTGCCCAGCACAGACGCCCAGCACCCCTTAAGCAATCAGCCTGGGTATCCGTGTTGCGTGTGTGTGTGTGTGTGTGTGTGTGTGTGTGTGTGTGTGTGTTTTCACCAGAGTGAACCCTGGGGGGCAGTTCCTATCCTTCTGGTCCAGTCCCAACCCCAACCACATTAGTTTATCTTTCACACCCTGCACGGAAACACCCTTCACTCAATTCCCTTCATTATTCTACATCTACATACATCCTCTGCGGCTGGAGGTTACTATGGCAACCCTGCATCAGGCTGCTCTAATTTTTGTTTTGGTTTTGGCAGGGCATGGAACTGGATGGGACCAGAGAAAACGTCTCTTTTTTTCCAGTTCTAGGCCTGAAATGTAGAGGAGGGTCTGGGGCAGAGACTTGGCTGGCCTAGGAGGATTATATAACATCAACAGCCTGTGGAATTATACAACCAGCAGGGCCTGGGGCAGAGGGGGAGGGTCCTCTGGCCTTCTGTTTAGATGTGCGAAGGATTGGGCCAAGAAAACAGGACCTCCCCTACGCTCTCCCTCTTTCCTCTAAGACGCGGCTCAGAGCCAATGGCAACCTCCCCTGGGCTCTCAGGCCCTCCTCTCCCTGTTTTTAAGCTCATCAGTTCTCAAAATGATGTCATTAGGTGATACCTCCTCCTGCTGTTGGGCAGACCTCACCTGGGAATGCCACGTGTGTGTACCGGGAGCAAGACCCAGGAGGCTCTGGAGGATTGAGTGGCAGGGTGGGGTGTGCTGAGGACCATCTTGGGGCTGAATTCAGAGGTGATCATCCTTTTCCCAGGCACCAGCCCTGGGTCTGGGCTCAGAGGACCTGGTTCTAGGGGGCGGAAATGGATTTTCCTGGGCACGGCCCTCCTGGTTGGGGTGATGATGGAGGTTGAGGAGTGGGAGGGAAGCAGATGAGCCAGGGCCCCCTTTCCTACAGGCCTGGGCTCCTGGGCCCTTCCCAGGAAGCCGGAGTGTGTGAGCTCCCCCATTTCTTGATCCACTCCCCACCCCCACCTCCACCAGTCACTTTGCTGATGCTGCTTCCTGTCCTGGGGTGAATATATTATCCCTGCTTCCTCTGCCCCTTTGCCCCCAGTTTACTCACAGGCTTTCTGGTGATTGGAAAGACCGCCAGTTCAGTGGTCCTCGGGGCTGGATGAGAGCAGAGATCTGGTGCTTGCTCAATTCAGGGTTGCCTCAGCTAGACGCACCCTGCAAAGAAGGGACGTGGAGGCCTTTCTCAGCAGCCCTGCAGGTTTAACAGTCTTTTTGGAACCAGACCTAAATCCCATTTTCTGAGGTTTGGACCTTTTGTTTTTGTTTCAGTTTTCATACCTGTCCCCGCCCCCCCCCCCCCCCCCAACCTTCCCTTCTCTGGCAGCATAGTTCAGGCCCTGCCAGCTCATATCCTCTCACCAAAGCTAAATGTGTATATTGTGGGGCAGGGGGCACATCTGAATGTAAATGAACTTGAGTTTTCAAACTGTCCCAGGTACATTTCCCTCTGGGCCTCAGTTTCCTCGTCTGTGAAGTGAGGAAAGGGGCTGAATTAGATGCCTCCTGCGATCCCTTCCACCAGTGATGCTCTGGGATTCTGTTCTGATTTGGGAGAGAAGCTGAGATTCCAATAGGACAAGGCCAGAATAGGACCCTCAGCCGGGACCTTGCCCTTGCTGTGCCCTTCAGGCCCCATTCCTCTTCCAGTTTTCCCCCCTTCTCCCTACTTCCTGTTTCCCTGTTCCCTCACCCCCACTCTCCTTGTGTTACCTCCAGACGAGCAGGAGACCAGTCCCAGTGGATGGTGCCTGGGCTTTGCAGCCCAGTGGGCCATGTGTGGCTTTGTGACCTTGGATAAGTCACTCTTCCTCTCTGATCCTCAGTTTCTTCATTTTCAAACAGAGATTAAAATAAAACTGGCAAGGTAGCAGAGAGATTAAATGAGAGAACTTTTCATTCAATAATACTCTTGAGGCCCTACTATGTGCCAGGCCCCTCCTTGGATCCCAGGGAAACAGTGGAACCATACTGACCCAGTCCCTCCCTTGGGGCAGTCACCACCAATGGACAGCTCTCCTAAAATTTTTCTCCTTCCTCAGTTCTTATCCCGTTTCAGTGTGTGCCCCCGGCCAGCCCTGACCCTCCTGGAACTCAGTGCTCTCATCTATAAAACAGGGAGATTTTTTCCCCCAGCTTTACTGGGATATGAGTGACAAATAGAAATTGTATACACGGTCTGACAATTAAGTTCACGAACTCATTCGAGAAAAAGTGGTACATACCTACCTCATTACTGAATATCACTATGGTCACCTTTGAAGTACTCCCCTTGGGAAGCTATGCACTGACACCAGCGTCTAGTTCACCCGTCAAAGCAATTTTGGAACTCTTTTTCTGGAATGGCCATCAGAGCTGTCGTCATATTACCCTTGATGTCCTGAATTTCATCCACATATCTTCTTTTCAATATTTCCTTTATCTTCGGGTAAAGAAAGAAGTCATTGGGGGCCAGATCAGGTGAGTAGGGAGCGTGTTCCAATACAGTTATTTGTTTACTGGCTAAAAACTCCCTCACAGACAGTGCTGTGTGAGCTGGTGCATTGTCGTGATGCAAGAGCCATGAATTATTGGCAAAAAGTTCAGGTTGTCTAACTTTTTCACGCAGCCTTTTCAGCACTTCCCAATAGTAAACTTGGTTAAGTGTTTGTCCAGTTGATACAAGTTCATAATGAATAATCCCTCTGATATCAAAAAAGTTAGCAACATCATTGCAACAAGTTCACGAACTTATCTGTCAGACCTCGTGTGTGTGTGTGTGTGTGTGTGTGTGTGTGTGTGTAAGGTATACAACTTGATGTTTTGATATACGTATACTTGATGAAATTATTATCACAATCTAGTTAACATATCCATCACTTCACATAGTTCCCTCTTTTTTTGTGGCAAGAGTACTTAAAAATCTAGCCTCTCAGCAAATTTTGTGTACACAATATAGTATTATTAACCAGTTACATTAAATCTCCAGAACTATTCATCTTGCATAACTGAAACTTTGTACCCTTTGACCAACATCTTCCCATTTCCCCCACCTCCCAACCCCTGGCAACCCCCATTCAACTCTGTGCTTTTATGAGTTTGACTATTTTAGATTCCACATGTAAGTGAGATCATGTAATTTTCTGTGTGTTTCTGTGTCTGGCTTATTTCACTTAGAATATACCCCAGGTTCATCCATGTTGCCATAAATGGAAAGATTTCCTTTGTTTAAGGCTGGATAATAATTCATTGTATACATACGCATATACCACAAAAATAGGGAGATTCTGGTCTGTACCCCCGCCCTTCCTAGTGCAGGTGAGACAGTACCCACAGAACTTCCAAAATTGAAGGGCTGGTTGAGGAGGGCTTGGAAGGTGCCCTCTCCTTGGTGACCGTCTCTCTCTGCCTCTACTCCACAGCTCTCCGTGGCTAACAAGGCCCCCGGGTCTGGGACTGAGGGGCAGCAGCAAGTGAATGGTGAGAAGGAGTCTCCAGCAGTGCCCTCGGCCCCACCCTCCTACGAAGAGGCCACGTCTGGCGAGGGGCTGAAGGCAGGGGCCTTCCCTGCAGCCCCCTCAGGTGTGCCTCTCCACCCTGTCTGGGCCTATGTGGACCCTAGTAAGTCTCTCAGCTCCTGGAGACTGGAGTATCGGGGGCGTGAAGGGCTCCCATGGGAAACGAGGGCAGGAAGAAGTTGCCTGGAAATACTAGCTGCACTGTGTGGTTGTTGTATGAGGCTGTTGTCAAAGGCTTGGGGTTTGAGGGCAGGGCAAGGACCCCGTGAAAAGGGAGATAGACAACGCCTACAGTCAGAGTGTTCTTGGATGGGGATAAGTCACCAAACAGATGCAGGGAGAAAAACCAAGGGCTAGTCTAGAAAGGCTCTCCTAGAAGAAAGGGATGCAGAGAAGGGGTAGGGAGAGGACAGAATGGAGGCAGGAAGGGACAGGTGCATCTAGCCATGGCCTTAGCTGGGGCTGGCTCCCTGTGAGTGGGAGTATAGCATGTGTTTATGTTAGCTGATATGAAACCTTAGTGAGGACATGTCCCCATGGAAGCCCCAGGATGTTGGGGGCCAGAGACCTGAGGATCCACTTCACCCATCACTCTCTTGTCTCTGCCCTTCCCCAGGCCATTGTTTGGGGACATGATGTGGGAAGGTGAGTGAATGTCCCTCATGACCGGGAATATTTCATAGGCAGACTCACCCAGGCTGATGGCAGTTCCTTGAAAACTAAGAATTGTAGCTGGTGGGAGCCCCTCAGTTAGGTTGAGCAGCCTGTGGGAGCTTTGCCTCAGGGCTGAGAACCTACAGCTTCCCACAAGCGGTCAGGAAGGGGCCCCTCTCAAATCTTCCTCAGCCCTGATAGCCCCTCAACCCTCTCTCCCACCTTATCACCCCCACCCCACCCCCACTCCCAACAGAATTCTAGAAGAGACCCTGGGGACAATGCCCCAGACAGAGCCTCTACTCAGAGTGGCCATCATGGTCCACACCACTCACCGCAAGACCCCCCCTCCCAGACCCAAGCACACCTACCCTGCCGTGACCTACTGGAAGGCCAATGAAGGTCTGATGTTCGTGGGAGCCCTTCTCACTGCCCCAGAAACCCACAAGACCACGTCTTCTCTTGTTTTCTCCCCTTTCATAGTCTGGCCGTGAGTTACCCTGGTAAACAGGCAGGGAAATGAGTGTTCAAACTGAAAGAATGGGATGTGCAGAGACCCAATGGCAAGAGGACACATGGCTGAGAAAATACAGTCAGGCTGGAGAAAAGTAGGAGAGAATAAAGTGCAGTGAGGCTGCAGGGCTCATGGACGCTGTGGAGGTTTTGTTAAGGAGCTTGAGCTTGAGTGAAAGGCAGGGGGGATCCATTGAAGAGCTTGAAGCAGGGCAGTGTGGTGGTCTGCTTTGAAAGACCAAGACTGAGTCTGTTACTATGGAGGGGGAAATCATATAGAACTGGCAGTGACAGTGGAGAAAAACAGAGTAGACATATGTGAGGAATGGCCCAGACAGGTGCAAGGGAGAGGGCAGCGAAGTCTCCATCAGGCACAGAGCCAGAGGCTTTCATTTTTATCTTATTTTGTCCCATGAAGTGGGTATCATTAACCCATATCATAGAAGAGACTCAGAGAAGGCTGGTGATTTCCTGAAGGTCACACAGCTCCTCAGTCTTAAAGCAGGAGCCAAATATGGGTCTGTTGGACTGTGGAGCCCTTGCTCTTCTGAAAACCTGAGTTCTGGAACCAGCCCCCCAAATTTCATCCCCACCCACACCCCACTTCTTGCCTTGTTGTGCCTTTATTTCCCCTCCAGTCTTCCCTCAGCTCTGGTTCCTAGCTGGAGCACCAGCACGTCCACCCATCAAACTAAGTTCCCAGATCCCACCCCAAGGGCCTCAGAGCAAGCTGGGGTCAGGACCTTTGACCCTGAGATGCGCTAGGGAGCCCTGGGAGTGTGTTTGTCCCTCTCTGATGCTTAGCCACAAGGCAGCCAGAGTGTCCAGGGTGGGGTTGGGAGACACGAGAGGGAAGGGTCACATTTGTATGCCAGACTTTGGCCCTCAGGGAGTCCCAGCCAGGGTGAAGGGAAAGAAAAGGGAAATGACCATTATACTCAGGGTTCAGAACAGGAAAGGGGAAAAGCAACTGGGGAGAGAGATGTGAGGATGGAGTGGGAGGTTTGAGAATGGGGCTGGGATGGTCCAGAGAGCCAGTCTGACAAAAGGCAGCTCTATGCAGGTGACCGTTAGGGTCAGTATTATATGTACTCCTTCTGCCCACGCAGGCAGCAGCTCCAGCTATGACAGTGGTTTCCCCACTGGAGACCATGAGCTCTTCACCACTTTCAGTTGGGATGACCAGAAAGTTCGCCGAGTTTTCATCAGAAAGGTAATTGCCTCTCCTCAGCTCTCCAGGACTGGGGAGCTGGTTAGGGGAAGCCCCTCAAAAAGTCCCTGGTCCACCTTTCGACCTGCAGAGACCACCATCTCCCCTTCTCTTGTGATGCCAGCTGACAGTAGCTGTTGGGAAATGCTTCCTTCGGTTTCACCCCACTGCCATCTGCTATTCCTAAACACACGAGTATTGTCTCTTCTCTCCAGAGACTGTGGGGCCCCTTTGCCCGTGCGTATGGGCTCTGAAATGTCTTTATCCCCTTTTACCTTGGGCTGGATCTGTTCCCCTGACCCTCAAGAAGGAGGGTGGAGGGCACAGGAGGCGGCTCTGGAAAATCGATTGAGTTACAGGGAAGCTGAGGCCTCCCTGGCCTCCAACAGGGCTCCCCAAGCTGAGTGGTACCCCCTCCCACCTCCAGGTCTATACCATCCTGCTGATCCAGCTGCTGGCGACCTTGGCTGTCGTGGCTATCTTTACCTTCTGGTGAGTTGGCAGTGTAGACTGGCAAAACCTTCCAGGGCTGTCTGTGGCCAGGCCTGGGCGGCGGGGGGGTGGGGGTGGTGGACCAGAACCAGATTTCTCTAGGGAGGTTTGTATGAAGAGATCTGTGGGGGGCAGTAGACCTCTTCGTGCCAGGGGAGAACCTTAGAGAGAGCACACGGAGGAGTCCTCCATCCAGGGTGGGGCAGACCCGGTGCCTTCTGGGCCTGCAGGTGTCTGTGAGACAGCCGTTTCTCTCGGATCCTCCAGCCTCACACCTAGGCTCCTCCAAGTCCCAGCCTGGGACTATGGCTGGGGCTCCCTAAGCCACCAGGGGTACCTGCCTCCTTTCTTCCTCTCAAGTCCTGTGAACTGTGGGGGGCAGGTGCAAATGTTGAACCAGAAATGGAGACAGAGGGTAAATCGTTATTCTTTCTTCCTCCCTTCTCTGCAGTGACCCCGTTAAGGACTATATCCAGGCCAACCCAGGCTGGTACTGGGCATCCTAGTGAGTATACCCCAAGCCGCTTCCCAGAACCCTTAGCAGCACATGGTGGGAAACAACAGAATGCAAGCTCATGGCCTCTCCCCACTCCATAGGAACTGTTCTCACAAGGGCATGGCCAGAAGGGCCTTTTTGGGGTATTTAGATCCTAGGGGGAGGGGAGGAAATAGGTGTAGGTTGTGGTGCCTGCACAAGGAGGGCAGGGTGGGGCTGGAGCTGCGGCTAGAGAGACCGGGACCTTGGCCCTGGAGGGAAGGGGGAGTGGGACACCTTGTCCTACGCTAATTATAATGTTGCTACTCTTATTAACATTGTTGTTAATCGTGCTTACAAATTGAATTATTAATTATAATAGCTACCGCTTACAGAGTACCTAATAAGGGCTGGGCATTGTTCTGTGTGCTTGATGTATGGTATTGCATTTGTTCCTCAAATCTACTGGGTGTGATTGCCTCAGCAAATTAAGGCTCAGAAAAGTTGACTAATTTGCCCAAGGTCACACAGCTGGTTAGTGATGGAGCTGGGATTCAAACCCAGGATTCAGGTTGAAACTTATACTCTCAATCCCTCTGCTTGACAGACTCCCTCTCTAGCCACTCCGCTCCTGGTCATTCTATACTCTTTAAGGAACATGGCAGGTAACTCGAGAGAAGAGGTTTGGTGGCGTAGGTGATTCTGACCTTCCTATCTGGGCTATTAAGTAGTCATTCTGGGTAATTCCGGGCCAGAACCCCCCTGGGCTCAGAGCAGAACTGCTCTCACCAGAGTAGCCTTCATCACCCCTGTTAGCCCAGTTCTGTACTGGGGCTGCTGGAGAGGAGGGGACGGTAGTGGGCAGCACGAGGCAGCATATGGAAGAGGGGTTCAGAGGACGGGAGGAGGGAGCCCCGCACACAGAGCCTTCAGTCTATATTGGCGGTGCACCTAAAGGGATGGAGACTGGAGTAGCTTAATCAAAAGCCTGGCAGTGGGCCTGCACATGGTACATATCGTAAGTTAGGGACGGGACTGGGCTGTCAGGGGACTGGAAGGCTCTGTGTAGGGGAACCTGGGACATCGCAGAGAGCAGTGGGGCCCTATGGGGCAGAGGCTCTGAATGCCTGGCCAAGAAGCTTACACACGAGGGCTATCCCAGGCCTGTTCCTGGAAAGGGATCTGGTGGGGACGTGGGCTCAGCCCAAAGCCCGCTGGACCACCCCGTGCCCAGAAGAGTCCAGAGTGGGCCTAGAGTTTATACATGCCAGCCAAAGGCTGATGGGAAGGAGATGTCTCAGGGTCTCTGGGGCTCCTTGGAGGAACAGAGGAGTGGAGGGGCAGCTCGAGCAAGTTGTGGGTCCCAGGGGAGGCGCCCTTCACACCCAGAGCCTTCTTTAGGGCACAGGACAGCGGGCTTGTCTACAGACCAAGCAGGAGGCATGTGTTCTGAGGGAACTGAGAGGCGCTGTGTGGTAAAGCGAATGAGGCCCCAGGGACTGGCCCCCGGGCCAGCTCATGTAGCAGGTTGGCATGGCGCCCAGCTCATCGACACCACCTGGTAGCCTCGGGCACACTGAGAACTCAAAAAAGAAGTCCCCAGGCCCCTCTCCAGGCCTTCTGTGGGAAGGTCTGCAGGACACCATGCCCTAAGCAGATGGGGGACAGCCCAGAAATGAGCAGGCTTGGAAGTGGGGGCAGAGTCCACCCCACTGAGGGTGGGCGTCAGTCTGGCCTCTGAATGGTGAGCTTTATCAGCACCCCTCCTCAGCTTCTCCAGGCAGAAAACTGGGGTGCTCTCCCTGGCTCGGGTGCGAGGGGTGGAGAGGAATCAGAAATGAGCGTGGACCATGTGCTTTTTATGAGGTGTCCCAAGCTTTCCACATGCTTGGGGGCTCTGCCACCAAGATGCTGCCCTTTGCTCCAGAAAAGCAGCCTGTGACTCTGCACTGCCCCTGTCCACCCCTCAACTCTGTCCATTCTGCCCCCTGAATCTGCCTCCGGGTCTGAGACCTAGTGGTCTCACCTCCTCCAACACACTAAGCCCTTAATAACAGTAAGAATAAAACAGCTCTTTTTTTTTTCTTATGTGTGAGGTGCTATGCTGAATGCTTTACAGATATTTTTCATTTGATCCTTGCAACAACCCTACTAGGCAGACACTATTATTATCCGCATTTTACACATGAGGAAATTGAGGCTCTGAGAGAAGTTATTCCTTCCAAAGCAGCATAGCCAGGATCTAAGCCCCCAATCTTTCTGATTGCAAAGCTCGTGCACTTCTCCTCGGTGCACTGCTGCCTCCCCCATGACCCAGGACTGGTCCTAGAGCAGGACACTTCGGGGAGGGCACTGGGTTTTGACCTCCCTCCTCTGTCCTGGCACTCTGAACAGACCATGGTTCCCCTCCAGGGCCCCAGGCTCTGACGTGCAAGTCAGTCTTTCACTTCTTCTATGACTCATTCTCTGCCCCCTGGGATAGCAGCCTTCCACACCTCCCTGCCCCCCTCCCCACGGCTTTCTTGAGGCCCCAGTCATCTTCTTCAGTGGGCTCTTGCCTTATTGTCTGATTGTTCCCTCTGAGCCCCAGCAGTGGGAAATGCTGGCCTCCCGAAAGTGGGATGGAGTAAAGACTATGCGGTGGGGGTGGGTGAACCTGGCAGAGCAGGAAAAGGGCCAGACCAGAGCTGGGAAGAGGAGGGTCAGAGCCTCTCCAGGAAGCTGTCAGACTTATGATAATAACAACTGCCCTCCTCAAGTCCTTGCCCCATACTAGGCCCTGTGTTAAATGCTTGATGTGCATTCCTTCATTCAATCCTCACCACAGCCCAGTGAGTTGGTACCAATATTCCTGTTTTCCAGAGGTGGAAACTGGGGCTTTGCAATGAAGTAACTTGGTCAAGGTCACAGGATAGTAATGGCAGAGCAGGGATATAAATGCGTGTCAGGTTCCAGAGCGGCAGCATGACCCCTAGGTCGTGACTCCCTCTGCCCTTCCTCCGGACTGCTTGTCGTGTGGGTTGAGGATCAGAGAGAGAAGGAGCCTGGGCCCTTGCCCCCAGGAGGCTTCCAGTCTAGCCAAGTGGGAGCAGGACCCACACCCAGGACACACATAGACGAGGTGTTATTATTATTGTTGTTGTTGTTGAAGCAACTGACTAATGACTCAAACGAGACCAAAAGAGACGGACGCTGGAGTGTGTCTCAGCCGGGACAGGAGCCCCTATTGCCCCTCACTGCAGGGTGTGCAGCAGCCCGGGCCCTGCGCTAAGAACCCCTCAGGCCCTGTGACAACGTTCCACGTCATTCGAGAACCACTGAAGGACAGGAAAGGGTGACGATGGAAGGCTCCTAGTCACCAAATCCAATAGGCTTGTCTCAACCCTTCATTTCCTGTCCTTTTGCATTTCATCCAGAAATATTTAAAGATCACCTCACCCATGCCAGGCCCTGGGTTAGGAGGTAGGAATACAAAAGAAGTAGGTCGCAGACTGGTCCCCCAGATGTTACTCCTGGGGGTCAGAGAAGCAGGCCGTGGGGGTGTGAGGATGCAGGCTTCAGCAGGCCCATGGTACACGGAGGAAGTCCCTGTAACCCTGGCCTCAGGCGTCCTCGCTCATTGGTCCTTCCCGCAGAAGCGGCGTGAGGGTGCCGCGGGTGATGAGAGAGGACAGTGGAGGGGTGGAGTGTGGTGAGGGATGGGCTGGAGAGGTAGGCAGGGGTGGATTGTGCAGGGCATTGCCAGGTCTTTGGGTATTTTTAAACAGGGGATTCCCATGATTGGATCTACCAGAGAGAGAGATGTGGCCTCACCTAAATGGGTGGTGGTGGGAATGGAGAGAAGCGGGCAGATTTGAGAGCTGCCTGGGTAGGAGGACCAGCAGGGCCAGGTGATTAATTGGGCGTGGCAGTGTGAGGTCCAGGATGAGGCGGAGGCCTCTAGTTGGGCGACGTGGAGGGTACGTGATGTCCTCTGCAATAGGGATGCAGGAGAAGAGCAGGGAAGAGGGCGAGTTTGGGTCTAACCTGTTGAGTTTAGCGCGCTTCTGAACAGCCATAACTGCCCAGGAAGCAGTTTGAAATCCAGGTGTCTGGTTAAGAAGGAAAATTTAGATCAGAAATACGAGTGTGAGTCATGAGCCTTTTCCTGATAAAGGGAGTCCCAGAGAGACCATGAAGGGAGACTTGCCGCACAGGACCCTATGCATGGAAGGAAGGAGGCATATTTAGAGATACTCTGAAGGAGATTGAGGAGGAGTGGCCAGGGAGGTAGGACGGGACCCAAGAGTATATCATTGTGGAATCAGGGGAACAGCGAAGAGATCAGATGATGTTGAGAAGTCAGGTAAGATATGAACTGACAAGTGTCAGTTGGATTCAACAGGGTCACAGGGAGGTGGCAAAGCCAGCTCTCATTAAATGAATCCGAGGTTGGCTGTGTTGGGTTGGGGAGTAATTGAGAGAGAGAGAAGAAGACAGTGAGTGAGATACCTTTCTCAAGAAGCTTGGCTGTGAGTTGGATAATGTGGCAATAGCTAGAACCAGGGTAGACGTTGGTTAAAGATGGAAAATAGCTGAGGAGGTTTGTGTGGAAGGAGAGGTAGCAGTAGAAAGATTTAGGTAGTAGAGATGGCGGGGCAGTTGAGGTGGGACCCAGAGCCCAGGCTGGGGGGACTGGGGTGGGAGGAAAAGAGGGACAGGAGGAAGGGCACAGAGATGCATGCCGTGATGGTTGCAGGTGGCAGGCAGGGAACGAAGGGAGCCCCACCTTATCTCAGATCTTTCTGGGACACATCAGGCCAGACCATGCAGGAGAGGGAGGCAGCCTGGGAGGTTTTGGGATGGGGAGGACGGTTGGAATTGCTGCTGTGGAGGATGTGTGAGAGAACCAAGGAGGGAGATGGGGAAGGATGGCAGGTGCCATGTAGAGAGCCTGCTGTTGGCTGGAGACCATGGCACCAATCTAGGTAGGCATGATCATGCCCTACTCTGGGGTCCTCAGCCCTCGTCTCCCACCTTCTCGACTGTCCTCCACCTCCACTGCTCTCCAGAAAACTCCCAGTCTTCAATCCCTATCTTGGGGTTACACCTGAGTTCCCTGCCAGTCTCCCACTGGACACAGCCACCTGATCCAGAAATTTATGCCGCAGGTACTTCCTGCTTATGCCAGGTGCTGGCAGGATAGCAAGGGCCCTGCCTACTGAGCTTTCAGTCTAATCGGGTAGACCAACAATAGAGTAACTAACAGGATTGTTACAGTTGGTGCCAGGGCTGGGGATAGCCTGAAGAACGCAGCGTGGGGCTAGGACTCTGGAGCCAGAGGGCCTGGATTCTAATCCTGCCTCTGCTACGTGGTAGCCATATGACCTTGGACAAGTAACCTAACCTCACTGTACCTCTGCTGTAAAGTGAAGAGCATGCTTCATAGAAAAGATATGAGGATTACATTAGTTAATATTCATAAAGCACTTAGCACTCTGCCTGGTACATACAAAACACTGTATATGAGCTTTTTCTTTGAAGTAATAAGGTAGTGTCCAGGGAGGCCATTTTAGATTGGGTGGTCAGCTGTCCCATGGCACCCAAGCATTTCTAGAAGCAGGCTCATCTTATTCATCTCCCTCTCTTTTAGAATTGGACCACCCACCTGCCCATTGCTAAGTTCTAGGATGACTATAGCCTTACCCCAGCCCCCATCACCCTGCCTGGCTCCCTGTGGGGGTGGAGAGTGGGATGAACAGGGGACTGGATGGAGAGGCCTCAGGGTGGACTGGCTGACTCACCACCCGTCTTTCACAGCGCTGTATTCTTTGCGACCTACCTGACCCTGGCCTGCTGTCCTGGATCTAGGTATGATGATGCTTGAGGAGCCACTGTGGGAGCATGAGCAGGATCTTGGACATTCCGACCCCAGCCCTGCCTCCCACCAGTGTGCACCCTTGAGAGGGCCCCATCAGTCTCTGGACTCCATCAAGCAAACCTACCCCTGCCTCTTTTACTTGACACCTCTGAGGTGGGCGGAGGGTGGACAGACTAATTGGGGCACATGGAAATGTGGCTGAAGAAACAGCCTCCAAGAAGTGGGGGTGGGGGTGGGCAAAGACCTCCTCCCTGCCGCGGTGACCCAGCCTACGGCTGCTGGCACCCCCCACACTCCTCTGAACTTGGTGGCTTGCCTTGCAGGAGGTATTTCCCCTGGAACCTGATTCTCCTGACCATCTTTGTAAGTGATCTGAGGGTGGCTGTGGAGAGATGCCAAATGAGGATGGAGGGAGGAGGGCGGGAGGATAGGCTTTGAGTGCCAGGAAGTCCAGGCTGGGGATGTCTAATGTGAGGTCACTGGGGGAGATGGGTATTTTCACCCACTTCTTCCAAAAAGATGTTCCACCCTCTCTTTCCAAGTGGGCTTAGTCTCCCTACTACACCATCATTGTCTCTTTTCATTGTGATATTTTTTAAGAGGTTGTATGGGGCATCCTAAGCTAGGGCTAATTAAAAGTGTATGTGGGGAGAGGTCTTAGAAAAGGGAGCAGAGCAGGGCTGCAAAAGGAAGAAAGGCACAGCTGGCACAAGACCTGTTAAGAGGCTCCTTCGCCAGGCACGAGTCCTGGAAGTAAATGTGGGTGTGAGTGAAGCAGACATAGAGTTAAGGGGTATATGCAAGAGGTAGAGGCCTGGGCTGATCCTTGAAGGTGTCTGGGTCCCAAAGTCTGAGTTCTGGAGCGTTCCTGCTTTTCTTTTCAGACCCTGTCCATGGCCTACCTTACTGGGATGTTGTCCAGGTAAGGGGACACGTGGTAGGGGAGGGGGCCTTAGACCAGGCTCGGAGCCAGGGACTGGACACACGGTGTGTGTGGGGGAACTGCCCCCAAACAGCATCCTTCCTGGGAGCATTTGAATGGGAGAGGGGACTCAGGCAGGCAGGAAACCTTGGCCTAGAGCCACCTCGCCATACATGCTACTGGACCGTGCCTCTAGGTCCGTGGGGTGGGGTCGGGGATGGAGGAGACCGAGGTGACTTCTGTCAGGCTGCAGCTTAAAAGACCCCAGATCTATGAGCATGAAGTTCCCACCTCCAGGCACCAGCACAAACCCCTCCCACCCCCACTCCCACCTCCCCGAGAGTCTAACATGTTGAGAAGGGAGGACCTTGGGAAAAGGGAGAGAGTGGGGGCCAGAGGTCATGGGATCAGGTCCCTGCAGAAGAGCGTAGGCCTGGAAGGAGGGCCTAGGAAAGTGGAAGCCCTGCTGAGGCTGAGCCCTGGTCTGTGGTCCTGCAGTTACTACAACACCACGTCCGTGCTGCTGTGCCTGGGTATCACAGCGCTGGTCTGCCTCTCGGTCACCGTCTTCAGCTTCCAGACCAAGGTCAGTTCTGGGCCCTGTGGGCAGGGCTGGGTGAGCTGGTGAGAGGTAAAGGGCGTGAATTGGGTCTGGGGCGGCCACGTGGAAGAGGGGAGGGGGAGGGGACACTCGGGGCTGGGGGTCAGCACTAGGGGGTGGCCTGTTGTACAGCCCAGCAGCTGACACCTGTCCTGTCCTTGCAGTTTGACTTCACCTCCTGCCAGGGCGTGCTCTTTGTGCTGCTCATGACTCTGCTCTTCAGTGGACTCATCCTGGCCATCCTCCTGCCCTTCCAATATGTGAGTCTCAGGGGCTCCCAGCAGGCCACACAGGGAGGAGGGGGGCCACGGGCCCAAGGGGACTGTTTCCTCCCACACCCTCCAGGGAAGGCCCAGAGCCAAAGGCTCACAGCCTCCCATCCTGTCCGGCCCCTCCTGGCACCTGCCCTGGGCTGGTTGGCAGCGTAAGCAAACCAACAAGGAGGCCTTTCTTGGCAGGCCTGGGCACCTGCCTGCTTCGTGAGCCACATCCGGCTTCACCTTTCCTATCCTCCCCTCTCAGTAGAAGGTGAGGCTGGGGGAAGGGGTGCCACGGAGCGTTTAAACCCCTGGCCGGGGAGGGAGCTCTGGAGCTCCAAGGGACCAGCAGACCCAGACGGGCCCTGACGAAGGGCCTCCTGGGAGTCTTGGGGGATCGGCCACATTCAGAGGGGCAGACTCTGGCCAGCCCGGCAGGTGGGGGTTGGAGAAGTGGGCCCTGAGCCTACCCGCACCCGACTGGAGCATCCATGAGGCCAGCCAAAGCTCAGCCCTTTTACAAGTGTCCGACATGCCCTGGGCAAGCCAGCTAGAACTGCTCAGGCTCAGTGACCCATTCCAGGTGCCCACGCTGCTGCAGATGGAGAAGGGGGCTGACGGAGGGCATCACAGGAGGGCCTTGAGGCTCAGATCCTGGGAACCCAATAAATAAAGCTATTGGACCCCTGCTGAGGGCTCAGTGCTTATACCCGCCCCCTGCTCCTCTTGGTACATTGTCCCTCATGGCCCCTTTTCTGCCAGGTCCTCGCCCCATCTTCCCCCACCCAGTTCTTCGAACCCCAGCACCCAGGGCATTGGCTCCCAGTCCAGGACAGTGGGATTGGTTCTGGCATTTCCTTGGCTTTTCCCAGAATCCTGTTGACGAAGGGAGGGGCCGGAGCTGGCCTGGGGCCCTCTGTGTATCTAGGATAGGGGGTACAGGAAGTGGCCCCAGAGCTTCAAAGAAACCTTTATTGACCCAGGTCAGGCTGCTGGGATGCCTGTGCTTCCAGAAATATTCTGGGGAAAGTCCCTACAGAGGGCACAGCTGGTGTGGTACCTCTTATAGGGTTTCCACACAGCGCTGGGTGCCCTGAGACCTGGGGGAACCTGAGATTGGGAAGAGGTGCTGCTCCAGCCCCTGCAGGCAGTCCCATCATACACAGCTGGCAGGGATTCCAGACCGCCACCCACCACAGCCCTGAGTTCAAGTCTTTGTCCCCTTCCACCTGAGCCCCTTACCTGCACAGGCAGAGCCCAGGAACTGGCCACAGAGAGACAGACAGACCCTGCACAGGACAGGCAGGAGGGAGCAGCCTCAGGCCAGACCCAGGCTGGGAGAATGACAGAGCCCAACAGGATGAGTCACTCTTGTGCTCCTTGAGCCTGGGGCTGTATGTGGAGGAAACAAGTGCCAGGCAGGTTGGGCACTCCCCTGCCAAGCCCTCCATGGTCACTGTTATCCTGGGATTCCCCCACCCACTCTGAGCACACAGAGAATCAAGGAACCCTCTTGGTCCTGGGGCTTCTCAGGGACTGCTGGGGAGGGTTGGGGGCGGTAAGAGGGCCCCACTGGGGAGGTCTGTCCCACATCCTCCATTCTCTGGCCTGAGCCCTCCTCCCTGCCCCACCACCCCCTCTAACTGTCCCTAAGCTTATTTTGCCTCTGCCCCACAGGTGCCCTGGCTCCACGCAGTGTATGCCGTGCTGGGAGCAGGCGTGTTTACATTGGTGAGTGTAGCTCCCTGGGGCCCTGCCTTCTCAGTCTCTGAGCATCTCCCCAGGCCCCTCCATCATCCCTGCCTTCCTCATAGCCCTCCTCCCTGAACCCTTGTGAAGCACCTATGGGCAGGGTGGGCTCAGGGCTGAGGTGAGGGAATTCTCTCTGGTCTCCAAGACAGACCAGCTGGTCTGGGCAGAGGAGGGAAAGAAGGTTGCAACAGGATTGAAGCTTCAGAAAGCTAGGAAGAAGTACCCCTCACTCCTGGGGAGAGCTAATGCTGTTTGTGGGGTGGGAGCATGAGGGTGTCCTGATCACGGGGACTAAGGTAGTCCTCGCTCTCCTAGGGATAAGCTGGGAAGGCTTCTTGGAGCAAGGATTCCAAGTACTAGGAGAGAGAGACACTTAGATTGACTTTGTTCTTGGCCATTCCCACCAAACTGGAAGTGTTGATGACAATGGTTGTGATTCTGATAACAATAATAGCGAATATTTATTGAGCACTTGCTCCCACCTCCCCTGCAAACTCTCCACACGCCCTTCATCCTCACCATAACTCTACAAAGTAGGTTCTATTGTTATCAAATTAAGATGAGGGACGTGAAGCTCAGAGACATTAAATAACTTGTCCAAGGTCATCCAGCATCCTAGGAAGTGGTAGGGCCAGATTGGCCACTGGATGGTCTGGCTCTAGAGACCCACTCGGGGAGGGGAGTCGGGTGACTAGAAGCAGATGCCCAGGGGACAGAAGGTGACCAGACGCAGATGACATCTGCCTGAAGCAGCCCAACACAGACCCCTTGCTCAGGTGGGCTCCAAATATGAATGCGACAGTGCTCCAGGATCCAGCCAGGGGGATAAACTCAGATTGGTGACATCTCCTCGGGAGGGCATCCAAGGAAAATGTCCACTGCCAACAGAAGCAGCGACCAGACTGTCCTCTCCCTCATTAGAATATTCAGCTGAGTTCAGTCTGGTCAGAGTTCAGCTTCCAAAGGCTTGCGGGTGACAGATTGGGGAAGCAGAGAAGGGGAAATGGGACATCAGATCTATGAGCAGAAGTTATGGAGGTTTTGGATTGAGATCAAGCCAGGAATGGGGTGTGGTAAATTCATTCATTCATTCCCACAGGTCTTTATTGAGCACCTATTATGTGTGATATGTTGTGCTGTGTTCCCAGGGTACCATGGTCAACAGGAAGAACACAGAGCATGGCACATAGCAGCACTCAGTAAATATTTGCAGAATGAGTAAATGACTTCCCGGCTCAGAACTTGAGGGTTAGAAGGGACTAAGAAGCGATTTAGTGAAACTCCAAGCCCCGCCTTTCACAGATGAGAAAACTGAACCCTAAAGAAGTTAAGTGATGGGGCAGCCGGTTAGCTCAGTTGGTTAGAGTGCGGTGCTCTTAACAAAAAAGTTGCCAGTTCAATCCCCGCATGGGCCACTGTGAGCTGCATCCCCCACAACTATATTGAAAACAACTACTTGACTTGGAGCTGATGGGTCTTGGAAAAACACACTTAAATAAATAGAAGTTAAAAAAAGAAAGAAAGAAGTTAAGTGATTTGTCCCAGGTTTCCTGGCAAGATGATGGCATATCAACTAAGTGTGGCCTTGATCAAGACTAGGGTGACCAACTTATCCCAGTTTACCCAGAACTTTCCCAATTTTAGCATTAAAAGTCCCACTTCTTGAGGGACCCCCTAAATCTTGGAAAAACCAGGATGGTTGGTCACCCTATGACACTAACTTTGCTCTTTTTTCCAGTATGTGCCAAAGATAAGTTTAGACTAGAAGGATGGGGTGGGAAGTTTGCTAGGAGGAAAGAAAGACGGAGGGTCACACTGGAGCGAGGGAGCCTGTGGGGACCTCAGAGGGTGGCCTGAGGGCCAGGGTCAAATGGAAGCAGAGGGGTCAATGCAGGGCAGAGTGGGAGGAGGGCGAGCTTGATGAATGGAGGGTCACTTGGCTTCATGCAGATCAGGTGACAATAAGTATGTCAGCTATGTGGGGAGGCTGTCTGTACAAGTAGCGTTGGATGAACAGTAATCCATTAAATTTGTTTAATAATCCTTTGTGTTCTCAGAATAATAAAAGTAATCTCAACCATCTGTTCCACCGTTTACATTTTACAAAGCACTTTCACACCTATTACCTCACTGGATTTCCACCATCACTCAGAGAGGGAGGCAGCGCTGATGTTCTAAGACCTACTTTCCACATATGAAGCCCTGGGTGTGAAGGGGCTGACAGAGTCCCACTGCCAGGAAGGGGCAGATTTAGGAGAGGGTCCAGGTGTCCTGTGCACAGCCTGGTGCCATTTCCAGTGCCACATGGTCGTCCTCAAAGAGGGCATCACCTATTGACTTGGAGTTGGGGGAGCTGGGGAGGTCTCTCCAGTAATTTCGCTCTCTCTCTTGCATTATCAGTATTACCCTCTACTGCATTATTCCCATCAGCATAGAAACAGGCTATAACACACACACACGCACACACACACACTCACACTCACACACACACACACAGACTCACACACATCCCTCCCTACTCCTCACCCTGCTTTATTTCTCTTCATAGCATTTCTCATCCTCTGAAATACCAGATATTTGTATGATTTCTTTGTTTCTTGTTTGTCTCCCTCCAGCAGAATTTAAGTTCCTCAAGGGCAGGGATTTTGCTCTGACTTGTGTATTGCTGCATCCCCTGTGCCTAGAACAGGGCCTGGCACCCAGTGGGCATGCCTTGATGTCATGGAATGAATGGATGCCTGAGCGGCATGGCCATGGTGCTGTCAGAGCCAGCAAGGAAAGTGGCTGTGCAGTGAACTTAAGGGCTGCTGTTAGGTCTTCTGTGAGTCACGGGGGAGGAGGAACCACAGGGCCTAATTGCCCATTGATGTCTCATTAAGAGATCACACCCCGAAAGGCCCTGGTTGGGCTCATCCTTCAGGTTATGTAAACAACAGTCAGGAGCACAGGTATGAATCCTCCAGTTCTGTGCCCTGCCCACCCTCGTCTTCTTGCGTCAAAGCAGGGAGGACGTGCAGCAGGTGCCCTGGGTCCCATGAGGTAGGGGAGAGTGGAGGAGGGGACACTGGACTCATTCCCCTTCCTCCCGTCAGTTTCAGGTGGACAGAGGCCCTCAGAGGCCCTGCCCCACAAGAGCTAAGGTCCCTGGGCCTTTCTGTTAACTCCAATTCAGAAGGTCGTTGACCTCAACCTGACCCTGCTTCCAGCATCAGTTCTGTCCTGCACCTGTCGTTGTCTAGCTCCGACCCATCTCCAGAACCAGTGCCCAGTACCCTTGGTCTCTCCAGCTGCCTATCCTGACCTTTGGGGAATTCTCGGCATCATGAGGGGCCCTCCCGGTACTGCAGCTAGAAGAATTACAAGATAGCATGCAGTGCATCCCTGCCCTGCTCACTGCCCCAAGGAGGACGTGTGAGAAAGAGGTGAAGAGAAGGGTCAGAAGAGGTCCAGACCCCCAATGAGAACCACCCCTGAACTCGCACCAGCCTGGGCCTTAGAAGGGCTGTGAGAATCAAATGATTGTCTCTGCCGTCTTTGAGGGGAGAGACACCTAGCTGGACAAGGCGAAGCTTGGAGGGTGGGGAGCCCAGGCTTCTTAGGGCTGTGGTCCAGCCTTGAGGAACATATCCCTCCTGGGCCTCACCCCATCTAGCCCTAGTACATTCTCAAGGGGTTTTCTGCCTCTCCCTACCCCATACCCACTAGGTGCCAGACCCAAATGCCAGGAGAAGTGGGTGAGTCAGCCGGAAGGTACTGGCCCCATCCTCCTCTCCCCTCTGATGCCCTCTCCCTGGGTGCTTTTCGTAGACGCTCACAGAAAGGCAGGCAGGGGAGCCTGAGGGCTGGGCTGGGGTGGGAAGAGAGAGAACAGGTGGGGCCACGGGCTTGGTCAGCAGGTTTCCCGCTGCAGCTGAGCCTCCATGCCCACCCATTTTAGGCAGGTTGCTCTTCCTCGGAGTTAGTTCTCCTTTGGGGACTCCCAAAATCTATTTAGGGTCTCCCAGCCACCTAAATAAGGAAGCCAAGCCTGGAGGCCCAGGGAAGAAATGAGGCACAGGACTTTAGAAAGTAGGTGAGAGGCCCAATGGGAACAAAACTCTGCTCCCTGCCCAGCCTGGCCAGTTTGAGGACCTGGGGAAACATCACAGGCTCTGTGCTTTAAGGAAGATTATTGAGAAGCTGTATGGATAGGACAGAGGCTGGGAGACCAGTTAGAAGGCCACTGCAGTGACCCAAACTCAGGGACAGGGTGGCAGAGAGAACACGTGTGGTCAGTACTAGATGCTTCAGGGCCAGTGGTATTGGGATGAATGAAGCTTGGATAGGAAGATGATTTGTTTGTAGAAATGCTGGGCCTCCAATACTGGGTGTTGACCCCAACCACTGGGGGACATGCCACCTGTGCCAGTCTGTGGAAGTAAAGGAAAGCCAGGACTGAGCCGAGCCCTCAGAGCTGGGAAGGACCTCCCTGCACTGAGGCCTGGAGAGAGCACGGCCACACACACATACACACACACACACACACACACACCACATGCCAGGCATAACACACCATACACACACCACAACACATACTAGACACACGCACACCACACACAAATACCATAAACGTGTGCGCACACACACACATATACGCAGTGTTAGCTCTATGCAAGCCCCATTTCCCTGATTCAGCCCAGCATTCTTTCCACTCTTGGCTGTCCGTTTCACACAGAGCCCCAGAGAAGCCATCCAGGTCAACTCCCCCACAACAGGGGGACCCAGAGACCTTTTCATCTGCCAGCCTGAGGCAGGGCTTTTAGCAGCTATTTCCAGCCCAACAGGGACTCTGTCCTCCAGACATGACAGCATCTGAGGGATTCAGGAAGGAAACTTCAGTCTGCCCCATACCACCTGCTTTTCTGGCGGGGGCCATGATATATGCCCTACCTTCTTCATACTTAGAGCAACACTCTGAAAAGTAAAAATGGCTGCACAAACCCAAGGCAGAGATATGGTTTTATTTTAGACTTATCTATTTCATTCAGCGTTTAGAGGCCCTTTTGCTTCAGTGGTTTACACGAGCCTGAAAGATCCAGTGAGAACCTTCTCTGTTCTGTCACCCACCCTTTGCCACTAAAACAGTCCTGGCACTTCCCCTGAGGCCTCACCTGACCCTCTGGAAGTCGAGTGGATTCCTTCAGAGCGGGAGGGAGGGTGGATTGACCGGTAACTGCTCCTTTGGTGCAGAGTGCGCTAAAAGGTGTCCCTCGCCCAGGCCTCACCTCAGTCTCAGTTCCTGAGGTGCTAATCCTCAGGTACCAACGCCCTGCTCAAACCAAGCCCTAACAACACCCAGACCCAGAGAGGGTGAAGAAAGCCCCCACCCCAACCCTGGAGGTAGGGGACTGAGGGAGAGGGTGATTCAGAGGCCCTGGAGGGAGCAAGGCAGAGGAGAATGTACACTGGCGGGGCAGGGCAGGGAGGGAAGGAGTCACTGCTCTCATACTCTGCGTGAGGGTTCTCCAGAGCAGAGCCAGGAAGAAGGACTGTCAGAGGGCCAGGGGAGCATGCAGAGTGGGAGGAAGCTCGGCGGACGGCCGCATACACCCCACCCAAACCGCATTCAAGGCCTAGCTCATCCTTTTACCACTGTGACCTTAGGCAAGTTATTGACTTCTCTGTGCCTCAGTTGCCTCATCTTTAAAATGGGGCTGATATTAACTCTCACAAGGCTGTGGTAATGATTACATAAGATAATATACAAAAAGAAAAAGAAGACAGCCTAGCACCCGAACATGGTAGTTTTTCAACTATCATGGTAGCTCATACCCTTACTGTAAATGTTAACCTGGTAATTCAGAGCGCTGGATTTTGGAGCCAGCGTACCTGGGTTCAGATCCGTTCTCAACCACATTGTAGCTGTGAGGACTGGTCCAATCATGTCACCTCTCTGTGCTTCCAATTTTGTTTAATCTGTCAAATGCAGATAATAATCGTACCCACCTCACAGGTTAATATATACAAAGCACATCATCAGTGATCAGTAAATATTACCTGCTGGTTGTAGTCAGTTGCCTAAGGTCAGAGGCAAGATTTGAACCCAGGTCTGCGTGACACCCCCGTCCGTGTTCCTGAGCACTGTATTATATGCATGCCCTGCGTCATGGTACCACCCACGGGCTCTCTCACATACTTCCGTACACTGCTCTCCTTTTATCCTGGGCCAAGCTTTCTGGCTCCCATGCCTGCCAGACCCTGTTCCTTCAGTGGCCCATCTGGAGGTGGACACTGGGATCCAGGGTTACCTGCGGTCATTGTTTGTGACATCCAGGTCAGTGGAGACGAGAGAAGTGTGTTACATTGGCTCCGGGCAACTAATGGACTCTGGGTCTCCGCTCAGCACCTCTCTTCCCTTACCCTATCCTGCATCCCCACCTAGGGCACAGAGCTTAAGGCTGGTTGTCTTTTTCTAGAGACTCCTCAAAGGCCCTGCTCACCCTCTAGTCCAGTAAGTGATGGCAGGACCAGGGGGGCCCAGGGCGTCCTGCATCCCCCAGGAAGCCTGCAGTGCTCTCGGCCGTGAACTCTGTGCTTCTCTTTCTTCCTCTTCCATCCTGCTACACACACACACACACACACACACACACACACACACACCCCTTCACACCATGCCCCAAAGCAGTGTCACATCATGGAAAGAAAGTGGGATTCAGGGGTCAGAAGATGTGAGCTGTCCCCTTGGCCATGTGAAATGGCAAATCACTTACACTCTCTGTGCTCCAGTCTCCTCAGCTACATGATGGAGATGATAGTGCAACACCTGTCACAGAGGCTTATGGTGAGAGTTCAGAAACTCTTCCTTTGTGTAACTTTAACCCTTCTTTTCAAAATTTCTAATTGCATGGTATTGGAATGTATTTATTCATACATTTCAGTTTTTTAAATCTTAAATAATACAGGAAAAGCAGACGCTGTTTGGACCATGTCCGTCATTGCCTTCCCCAGTGGTAACCACTGTTGTTCATCTTCTTCCAGACCTTTCTATATGCATTTTATAGATGTTTGCTATATAGTCTCCTATGACATATAGTTTCCTAAGGTTTGTCTGTTAACAAAAAGGGGATCATCTGATATGGATTTTCCTGCGACTTGCTTTTTTCTCATAGTAGCATGTGTCAGAGATGTTTCTGCCCACAGTTTATTTAAACCTCCCCTAGTAGATAGAGTTTGAGGTTGTTTTAAATGTTTCGCTGTTAGAACCAATGCTGCAGTGGATGGCCTTGGGTGTGCTGCTTTGCATACTCGTGCTGGCATTTCTGTAGGATGGACACGGTCCATGTGCTATTTTTCATGCTGATTCAACACATTGCAACCCCAGCTTTTTGTATTCAGTGCCTGTTTGTTGGTGGCTCTGAGCTGACCTTTCCATGACATGGCTCCCTAGAGCTTCACAACCTCCCCTTTGGGAGGACAACAGACATGAGCCTAGGTCCTAGACACGGCAGGGTCAAGCCAAGTATGTAAGCAGGGGGCGGGCCCTGGCCAATAAAATGAACCAGGAAAGTTTACTTTGGCTCCTCTGCCGTCTGTGCGTGCCCCCTCCCTCCCTGCAAGCCCACTCTGTCCCTGTCTCTATCAGAATGAGACAGGCGATCTGGTTCCAGCACTAGAAAAATAACCATCAGCAAGTCGCTCACCTGCTCTGAGACTCCTTTCCTCATATGTAACGTAGTGATGATAATGCCTACCTCCTAGCGCAAACTGGGCTCGTGAGATGAGGTAAAGGATTAGTGTGTGAGAGGACTATTCAGACGTCAGTTAATAGCATCCTAGTCCCACTCTTGCCTCTTGTCCCAATCCTACATTCTCCTTCTGCAGGGTCTTGTGTTCAGCTGGCTACTAACTCAAGTGCCTGCTATCCTTTCAGGTATTAGTGGTTAACCCATTTTCAGCTGTCTACTGAGATCTTAGCTGCCAATAAGATGTTAGCTGTAACCAAGGTATTTACTCTCAACCAAGACGTTAGTGAACAAAGCCCAGGGGGTTATCAGTAGGTAACTTTCCCCTATAATGAATGCTTGCTCATGATGTAATCTCTGATAATGTCTTTTGCTCACATTAGACTGTCAGTTCTCTGCAGGCAAGTTCCCTAGAACATAGTAGATGCTCAATAAATATTGTTGGGTATAAGTGAATGAAAAGCCTTCAGTTGACTCACAGACATGAAGTTCCAGTGACGGGTGGCACAAGGCAGTGGGTTTGAATGTGGGGCAGCCTATCCCAGAGAGCACCACGTAGATAGACATCCATGGCCATAGGCCAAGGGCAGGAGCAGAAATAATTTCATTCCTCTTTTTTCCACGAGAAGAGCCAGCTGGCTGCTGTAGGAAGCCTCCTGGGTGAATGGTCTTTCGAGGGGCCACCCCCAAACCTGATCAGGTCCAAGCCTTCTAGGTTGAGAGATTCATTTTCATTAGCTCACCCAGGGGTGACCAGGCTCTGGGAAATCAACCAAGCAAGCTACTGATTGATAAGCCAGATCAGCAATTTATTAACTTCTGCTGGCAGCTGTGACTGCCAAGCAGCCTGTAGCACTGGAGTTGGCCCCTCTCCTTGCTTGTTCTCTCTATGGAAGGAAATTTATTTGGGAATCCAAATCAAATTCAGAAGGAGCATAGAAGGGAGTGAAATAATACTAACGCATAATCATAGTTGATGCCATCTGCACTGTCCTATATTTACCCTCAAAACCACACTATGGTGTGGTCATTTGGGGACTACTGTCCCATTTTGTAGATGAGGACACTGAGGGCAAGTGACGGCTGCTGAGGGATGGAACCTGCACTCCAAGCCAGGTGTTCGAGCTCCCGTCCTGTGTTCTCAGATGCCCTTCCTTCAGTGCTACTGAGCTCAGAGAGGCTGACATTCCCTGCATGGAGCTCTCCATTCCTGGCAATGGCTCCTCATTTTCCTTCTGTTAAGGCCACACAGCTTCGCCTAGTAACATCTCTGCCTCCTCCATGAGGCACAGGAGACACTAGAGGCTCCGCATCAGTGTACACAGGTTCTCACGAGGGCACCTCTCCTTCTGCAGATAACAACAATAAAACCACATGAATAGCTACCATTCATTAAGTGCTCACCGTATGTCAGGCGCTGTGCCAGGTGTTTTGCCCATATTGTCTCCCTGTCACAACAACTCAGGAGGAAGGTACTCATCTCCCTGTTATGGATGTGGACTCAGGCTCAGAGAGACTAAATATCTTGCTCCGGGCCCCACCACTACTGAGTAGCGAGGGTGAGACTGGAATCCAGTTGGTCTGATTTTCAAGCCCACACTTACCATCACCCCCGACCTCCCCACCTTTGAGGGTGATGTGCCTTGATGTCCCACTTGCTGGTGTTGCTCCCTGTTGGAGCATCTGCCCCCTTTGCGCCAGGGGCATTGGTGCCAAGGCAAGGATCCTCGCAGGCTTCCATGGCACTGCACCTAAAATAACTCCAAAGAGCCTAGGTCCTGAGTCTAGGTCCCCAGGAAGCGGTGTCTGGGGTGAAGGAAAGAAAGCTGGGCTTCAGTCTCCAGAGTGAAGTACAAGCTTCATGGGCAGGCTCCAGCCCCCTCTCTCTGTCCCCCCTGCTCCTGCCACACTGAATTCCTCACTCATCACACCATGACCCTCACCTCCAGGGCTCCTCTGGGCCTTCTCAGTCTAGCAAACTCTTACTCATCCTTCAAAGCCCAAGTAAAATGTCCTCTCTCCTGGGACACCTTCCTCCTGCCCAATCAGTCCCAATTCTGGCATTTACTGGGTTTCATTGTAATCATCTCAGTGTTCCCCACTAAGTGGTAAGCCCCCAAAGTCAGGCATTTGTGTTCCCAGTTGTCTGCAGCTCTCAGCAAGTCGCTGGCACCAGCTCTTGCCCCGTGCATATTTATGGTATAATGAATGTTTCAGAGGACCCAAGGAACACAGGTCCATGAATAAGTGATGGAATTGCCGGGCACAGCCCAGTTAACAAGAATGTGAATCAATTTAAAGAATTCCAATCCCATGTGGATCAGTGGTTCATAACCTTTGAGACACTGGTGGAACTTTTTGGCTTCTTTCTCCCAGAAAAGTACACCATGCCTGTCAAATGTAACGTGCCACTTCTAGGGGGGTTCTGCTCTGCAAGCTGGGGCCACAGAGAAAAGCTATGTGGGAGGAGCAGGCATCAGTGCGGACAGTGGAAAGGCCTGGTCGGGGGTGGCAGGGTGGCAGAGAGGAGCCCTCTCTAAGGGAATAACTGTTCATAGCCCAGGAGGCCAACAAGGAGCCCTGGGGAGAGACTCTTTCCGGACCGGAGGTACATTAACCCCAGGCGCTGCCTGTAGGCAGCAGAGCAGATGGTTACACATGGGGGCTCTGGAGCGGAGCTGCTTGGGTTCAAATCCTGGCATTGCAATTTCCCAGCTGTGTAACCTTAGGCAAGTACTTAACATCTCTGGGCTGTAGTTTCCTCTGGGAATAATAGAATCCCTACTCAGTAGAAATAAGTAGGCTAATGTCTGTAGAGCACCTAATAAGTACCCGTTCCCTGCTCGCTGTTATGTGAAACATTCATTTATCTTCTAAGAGCAGGGCCCTGAGGGAATAGCAAGAAGACTAGGCCCTCAGCTTGAATGTCCCCTCCTCCAAGAAGCCTTCCCTAACTCCCTGCCACACTCACATAGAGTCAGGTTCTTTATGATCAGTACCCCATGTTTTGGTTATACCCATTGGACTAACAATTACTTCCCACTAGACTTCAAGGTCTACGAGGTAAGGGACCTTGTCTGTTTTGTTCTTTGCTGTATCCCTGTGCCTGGCACATAGTAGGTGCTCAGTTAATAGGTATTACATTAGGAACAGAAGGTGTTGGGAAAGTTCCAGATACCGGGCTGTCACAGGAGGGTCACTGAGCAGCCAGGCAGCAGGTGATGGTAACAAAATCAGGGGGGGCCTGGGGGGGGACAATGGGACCCTTTGGTCAGTGTCACCGTGACTGAACCTTCTGACTTCTCCTTTCTCTTCCCTTTCCCTCAGTTCCTGGCCTTTGACACCCAGTTGCTTATGGGTAACCGACGCCACACGCTGAGCCCTGAGGAGTATATTTTTGGAACCCTCAACATTTACCTAGACATCATCTACATCTTCACCTTCCTCCTGCAGCTTTTTGGCACCAGCCGAGAATGAGGAGCCCTTCCCACCCCTCCTTCTTTCAGAGAATGTTCCCTTGCTGGTCCCCTCACCCTCCGTGTGCTCCTGCAAGCCCAGATATAAACTAGCTGCCCTCCCGGCCTGTGGCCAGCCTGCTCACTCCCTCAGCCCAACCCTTATCCTTACCCTCTGCAGCTTGTATGAGTGCCCTCGGGCGCCCTGCAGAACCAAGGTCACACCATCCCTTGTGCCACCCGTCCCCGCAATTACATCTCCCAAAGTGGGACCGTCGAGGCTGGAGGCTCCTCTGAGTTTGAGGACCCAAGAGACAAGTGAGAGGAGATGAGCGGGATTTCCGATGTGGGAGAGAGACCCCAGGAAGCCTGGCTGAGGCCTGCACCCCCACCAAGATTCCTCCTAAGGCTGCCACTGCTGTGTGACGTTGGGGCACACTGTCCTGTGTCCAGTCCTCCCCTCCTCTCTTTCCTTCTAGGTCAGGCGTTAACAGTTTGTAAGGAAGCGGGTGGAAGGATAGCTGGGAGACGAGGTGAGGGTGTTTTGCAGGTGGGGGTTATGGAAGGGTCGTATGGTTGTCCCAGGCTGCCCATCCTCTCTCTGCTGTAGGACCAGTAGCTTGTTCTAGGGACTTGAGCCCTGGGGCCAACAGCAACCAGGGAGGGGTAGGAAACCAGTGCCATCCGTAATTGCCTTGGTTTCCCCTCCTGGGTCGTGACAGAGCACTGTTGGGGCAGAAGGCCCTGCTCCTAAGTGAAAGCCTGCCTGAGGCTCCAAGGGAAGGGGGAACAGTGCAGCCAACTGGGGGTCTGGGCTCTGCAGCACTGCCAGTTCACCCCAACCTGCATCCACCTGGGAGGCGTGTGGGGTTGGCAGGGCTGAGACCTACTCCTCTGAGCTTCTCCTCTCGGCCCCCCAGGATGCGCCCCAGGCCTGAGGCTGAGTGCTTTAGCCTCCAGGACTGGATGTTCTGAGGGCGGGAGGGTTATTCCAACTGCGCCAGCCTCATCTGGAGGGAATCCTGCCCTGCCCCCAGCCCTTCCCAAGACCTTTCTGCCCATCTTATTTCTTAAACCCTCCCCATCTGATTCCATTTGCTGGCTTGTCCCCAGCCCGGCCTCCTGAGGCCTCATTTGGCAGTACCTGTGTCCCTTCCTCTAGCTTCTCTGGCCACTCTGCACAGAGTTGCTAAGCCCCCTCCACTCCTTATCTCCTCATCTCTAATTTTGAAGCTATCCAGCCAGGGCCAGTCCCTCCAGCTGGTCCCAGGTGACGAGGCCAGGTCTCCTTATCAGCCTCTAGGCAGTTGAGATCTCAGGCAGGGAATGCGTCAGCCACCCAGCCCCCTGCAAACCCTGCTGGGGAGGGGACCAGGGGGCCACGCCTGGGGGAGGCGTGCAGCCAGCGCAGCCAGCTGGTGCTAGCAGCCAACTCCCAGCCAGTGGAAAGTTACTGGGTGGGGTCAGAGAGGTTCAGAGTGGATTCTTCTCCCTCCAGGGCCACCTCTCTTACCCTTATGCTGAGGGACCTGTTTGTCCCTGGGGAAGGTGACTAGGTATGCTGTCTATGTTCCCAACCCCTCCCTCCCCACCCTTCCTATTTGCAGCTTTCAAGAAATATTGCAGAAGCATTTGAAGTTTTGTTCCATCTTGGATATTTGAGGAGAGAAGGAACCAAGAAGTGATGGTGGCATTTGTGTGTGAGATTAGAGGCAATGGGTAGGATGCCTACTGTGTGCTGTCCTAAATTAATCGATTTCAGCCATTCTACAAAGGTGGTGTTCTGCATATCCACATAGCAGAGGGAAAAGCTGAGGGGATCAGGGGCTTGGGCGTGAGGTCATACAGGTAGCAGATTGGGTGGGGCTGGAATGAGGCTGCATGGTGGTCAGGCCCTGTCTCTGGGGATTTGTTGTTCTCAGTGCCACTCCTGACCTTCCGTCTCCTCTCTCACTACCACCACCATTTTCCTCTCTGTGGTTTCCACCTTCTGGACATAAACTAGGAGGCAGGATGCTGGTGTCTGATTCCCAGCCTCACTGCCAACAGGCCCGTGGTATTGAGCGAGTATTTCTTGCTGTCTGTGATTCACTTTTGCTATTGGTAAGAAGAGAGAGCATGGCCAGGGTGGTGCAGGAGAGGCACCAGAACACTGTTTCTACTGACTTCCTTACCCAGGTGCCCCTTCGATTCCTTTCCTAATCTCTGGTCCCAGTTCTGAGGGGTCAGAACTCTCCCCTTTTGCCCTGCCACTCTCAGCCTGGGCCTTCGTTTTGCTTCTCAGAATCCACACTCAAGTCCTCCTCTTCCTGGGACAGTGGATGCAGAAACTGGGGATTGAGAAGCTTGTCAGAGGCTGACATGCAAAAGCTGGGGGAAAGAAGCAAGCTCTCAGCAATAAACAACGTGACAGCAGCAACTCAGGGCCATCGCAAAGCAGAGTATGCTGCAGACTCTCCTACTCTGGGTCCTGAGAGGGGTCCAGGGCACACTGAGCTGGCAGCAGAGCCAGGGCTGAGGCCCTGGCATTCCACCTGCATCCAGGCCCCCAGGAGGCCCAGGAACACCTGGATGGGCCTTGGAAGGAGGAAGGGTGGGGGAACAGGAATGTGGGATTATAAGAAACTTGAGACACCTAAAATGGGCGGGTGTCACAAGCTGCAGAGAAGGAGGGGAGCCTCCTGGCCCCTCACATTTTTGGCAGGGGTGGGGCTGGGCCCAGGAAGGGGTAGGTTGGATTTCATAAAGCTAGAGGCAGCCAGGAATCTGACCATCTGTGATATAAGGTCAGAGGTCTCCTGCTGAGGGGAAGACAGACCAAGAGATCCTCTCCTGGGGATTGCAGATTGGAGACCAGGGAGCCAGGGAAGTGCATGTAAGTCCCCAGACTCCTGCACAAATTCCCAGGTGTATGCTTGCCGTCTCCTGTATGTCTGGGGAAGCCCCAAGAATCTTGGTTCTTCCATCCTCTGCTCTTCTTCCCAGGGGAGTCAGGATCAGACAGCCACCCTTACTTTAAAAGATTCCACCTCTCCTTTTCCTGGCCCACCTGGGGACAAGTCCCAGGGCCTGTCACACACCACCTACCACCCCCCCACCCCCCCACCCCCCCACCCCCCCCACCCCCCCACCCCCCCCACCCCCGCCCCGCTGGATTTCGTACCAGCACTTTGCTGCCCCTCAGTGGCTGTCTGAGGGAAAGCATGGGCTGGTTCTACGACAGAGAAGCAGAGGGCCCTGTGGCCCAGGTAGTGGGCTGGATTTGGCCTCTGGCTTCCATTCCAGGCTCTTCTCAGATCTCCTCAGACCTCTGATCAGCCTTGGACTTTCTCTTTAGTCCAGCCATTGTCACGTCTCTTGGACACTGTTTACCTGTCTGCTGGAAACCACTCATGCACCACCCCACTCTAGAGCTTCCTCCCAGTGTCTGAGGACAGAGGCACATCCTCAGACAGGGCTGTCTTTCCCGGGACTCACCTTCCCTGTCTGTGACTGACAGAAGATAAGAATAAAGTAATTATGATACCTGAGCTGTTTCCTTTGCCCGCCTTTTGTTTGCTGCCTCAGACGGCTCGGGGAGTCTGTATGTGAAGTTGAACCGGATTCAGGGTGAAAGTTTCACACCAGAGCTGCTTCACCCAGTGTAGCTAAGTGTGAGTTAATTCTCCACATTTATGTGGGAAAAGGGACACTGGTCCTCCTGTTGATACCGTGTTTCCCTGATAATAAGACCTAGCGGGACCATCAGCTATAATGCGTCCTTTGGAGCAAAACTTAATATAAGACCCAGTCTTATTTTACTATAATATAAGACCGGGTCTATAATATGATATGATATGATGTGATGTGATGTGATGTGATGTGATGTGATGTGATGTGATGTGATGTGATATGATATAATTCCGGGTCTCATATTAATTTTTGCTCCAAAAGACGCATTAGAGCTGATGGTCCATCTAGGTCTTATTTTCGGGGAAAGATGGTATATGCAGAGACTCTTGGGATCCCAGAGTTGGGATGTTGTAGCACATCATTCCTTTCTATGACTGAATACTAGTCCATTATATGGGAATGCCACATTTTGTTTATCCATTCATCAATTGGACATTTGGGTTGTTTTTATTTTGGGCTATATGTATGATACTGCTATAAACATTTGTGTACAAGTTTTTGTGTGGACATATGATTTCATTTCTCTTGAGTATATACCTAGAGGTAGAATAGCTGGGTCATAGGTGCCCATGTTTAACCTTTTGATAAACTGCCAAATTGTTTTCCAAAGGAGCTGCACCATTTTACACTTCCAGCAGCAAGGTATGAGGCTTCCAATTTCTCCACACCCTCACCAATATTTGTTATTGTCTATCTTTTGTATTTTAGCCATCCTTTTGGGTATGATGTAGTGTCTCACTGTGGTTGTGATTTGCATTTCCCTAATGACTATTTAGTATCTTTTCATATGCACAGATTTTTTTCATACATTACTTTTTAATTACGAAGAGAAATATGCTAACATTACAGCAGAGAAACCTGGTAGATTCCACATTAATCATGAATCAGTTTACATCATTTTTCTCTTATACCTAAGCTGTTGGGTGGATACAGACACCTTCAAGGCTCTAGGAGGGGGAGCCACAAGATGAAAGGTCCCTGGGTTCCTAAAAGCCACCTGACAGCCAAAAATACCAGCCCCTGACTTTTATGTGAGCAAGAAATAAACTTTTATTTTTCAAGCCACTGGGGAAAAAAAAAATGAATCCATTTATATCACAAATAATTGACACTATGTGCCTTCTGATGTGATGTACTGAGAAGGACAGACTACTTATATAATTTTTACCAAAAAATGCGAAGTCTGGGTCTTATCATGAGAAAACATTAGATAAAAGCAAATTGCAGGATATTCTACAAATTAACTGGCCTATATTCCTCAAAAATGTTCTGAAATGTAGGTTTTTGGTGCTATCTCCAAAGGAGGTATTATCTACAGCTAGGTTAGAGTAATTAAAAACATTAATTTGTTTAATGTTAATGAAGTATATATAAATACACAGGTACATTTTATATATACTTATGCATAGGAAAAAATCTAGATGGATATACATTAAAATGTTAATTAAAATGTTAATGTTACGGTTATCTCCAGGTGATAAGTAAGACTTCAGGACTTTTCGTGTGATTTATCTAGATTTACTAATATTTCTATACTGAAAAAAAAAACATAACCTGCGTAGTAAAATATACTGCAAAGGGAAGTTTAAAAAGTAAACAAATAGAGGGGGGAAAGTTAGGAAGGATGATAAGAAAAAAGAAAAGAAGGAAAAAGGGAAGCATAGGAAGAAAACTGGCAGTAGTGATAGTTATCAGGTATCACCTACCAGACACATCGAATATCCTTTCCTGAGTCTTAATTTTCTTGTCCTCTGTGTAAAACTATACGTTGTTGAGAATCTATTCCTTCTTTATAAAACAAGCCTTCATTCATGTAGGAGGCATTTATTTAGCTGCCAGCTGCTGGGGATACAAAGACAGGACATGGTCTTTTCCTTCAACGAGTTCATAGTAAATAAAAAAAATTGCAATATTGTACGACAAAGGGAGTAATAGACACATCTAGGAGGAAGGAAATACTCTTTTTGAAGGACAGTGGGTGGTAGTAATGTCTTCACAAAAGAGGACACACATGAACTGGGTTTCAGGAGAGTAATTGTGGGGGAGGAGAGGGGAGGACAGATAGATTCCAGGCACAGGGAACAGCATGTGCAAAGACACAGAGCTCCCACCCAGCACATTCAGGGAACTCCGAGTGGCTCAGCATGGCTGGAACAGGTTGGGAGTGGAGCGGGGGAGGTGAAGCTGAAGACACAGACAGAAGGTCAGTTTTAGAAGACCTTACAGGTCATCTTAGGTATTCAAGGCATGCTCCGTGGGCCAGCAGTCTTGGTGTCACCTGAGAGCTTGTCAGAAATGCAGACTCCAGGCTCACCCCAGACCTCCTGAATCAGAATCTGCATTTTAACAAGAGAGTCAGGTGATTCATTTGCATTTAAGAGGCCTTGATTTAAAGACTTTGGACTTTATTCTGTAGGCATAGAGAGCCTGACGTCAGATCTGTCCTCCGGAAGTGTCCTTAACAGGAGATGGTTCTTTATCTCCTCTTCCCAGTCCACTCCTTCCTGGTGTCACCACCAACTTTGCCTCCCAAGAAGCCCAAAGCACCCCAACCCTCCCCTCATTGCTCTCCTTCACAGACCTTGCCTCAGCCACCTGTCCTGAACACACCTTATAAAATTTGTGAATTCAGGAAATCACTTGGGTTTGAAAGATGATAAATGAAAATGTAAGGTTCTATGATTCTATGAAAGAAAACTTTGCACAGCAGGGTGACCTTGTGGAACTCATTATGCCTAGTGGTACATGCTGAAAACATAAGTAGGCTCACATAACATTTAGAAAAATTCACAGATGCTACGTCTACAGTGAATTAAGAAGGAAGGCTGAGGTTGCTTGTAGACAGGGTTCCAACCTTTTTTTTTTTTTTTTTGTAATAATCTGTATTGGTCTTTTCTCTGATGATAAAACTAATACATGTGCATTATTGAAAGCATGGAAAATACATTAGTTTGAAGGATAAAATAGAAGGGCATTAGAGAAAAAATCAGAAAGGATTAAAAACAAAATGGGAGAGATAGAAATCAAGGACACACACACACACACACACACACACACACACACACACACACACACACACACACATTCCTCCTCTTCCCACTAACCCCGGGGACCTTCTGATTTGGTTATATCCATAATTGTGGACTGAGCAATATACAACGTTTACATTATTAAGGCTATAAACCCTGTTGACTACTGAGCTATGTAACATACAATGGTTACTTCTCCTTTCTTGCATAATGTTTTGCTTTTCTGAAGGTTAATCATTGTTGTTAGTTCATTTGCTTAATTTTCTATGGCCTTACTACTAACTTTTTTCTTAACCTTCCTCCAAGTGGGTAAGTACCCTTTCAATATACTCAAATACTTTAGGTATTCTATCAATTTCATCTTGTTGACACCATCTTCTCTCTGGAATCTCCTGACTTCTCTAACTTGCATTGTTCACTCTAAAGATCTGCTGGCAGCTATTGTCCGGGAATCTTCTTTCATCTCCATCCTGGGATTCCCTTCACCCCTCATCTCTGTTGAAAACCTGCATTCTAGATTCCATAAGCTTCCCTTTCTTGGTTTTCTACCTCATTTTGATGAAAACTATTTTCCAGTAGCTTCCTGAGAAACAGTTGATGGAAGATAATATTTTTGGCTTCTTGCATGTCTGGAAATATCTTCATTCTATCTTTACATTTAATCATTTGGCTGTGTATAGAATGTAGGATTAGAAATAACGTTCCTTCAAAATTTTCAAGGCATTGTTTCATTGCCTTCTAGCTGCCAGTGTGGCTGTTGAGATATACAGTGCTATTATGATTCTTGACCCTGTGTATGAAATCTTTTGTTTTCAGTCTTTCTAGAAACATGTAGGATTTCCTCTTTGTCCTCAATGTTCTGAAATTTTACCATGTTGTGTCTTGTGGAACTATTTTTATCCATTATACCTGACACCTGTTAGGCCCTTCAGTTCTGGGGATTTTTCTTGAATAATTTCTTAGATAATTCTTCGATTTCTTTGATAGTTCTTTGATAAATAGTTTGATAGTTCCCTCTGCTTTCCCTTTCTGGGAGTCCTATTATTTGGCTATCAGACCTCCTAGACTGGACTCTATCTTTTGTCTTCTATTTTCCAACTCTGCCCTGTTTGTTCCTTTTCTGTTTGTCAACCAGAGTTAGTTTCTGTTGCTTGCAACCAAGAATCCTGACTGATATAATGAAAATTATTTATTTCAGAGGGAGAAAGGGGGGAGGATTCTGAAAACAAATGAAAGGATTAGCTGTTAATCATCTGCAGGTCCTATGGAATTTCAAAAGGGAAAATGGTTTAGGTTGTGGAGGGTAGGCTAGAGAAAGTCTTTCAAAAGATCTCATATATGTCTCCATCTCATCAGTAATTAGTGAAGGTAGAATATTTTCTTTATGAGTCCCTTGGGGTATAAAATGTGTCTTGGGAGAGAGAGGAAGGATGAGAAGTATCCTTGTTTCCATTTTATCTTCCATTTGGGGCTGAGGCAAACAAACAAACAAACAAACAAACAACACCAACATGGGAACAAGTTGAATCTGAAGCCTATCCCAGATTTAATGAATTAACGTACAAAAATCCAGCTCCAATCTTCTGGCTAATATTCCACAAATATTTACTCTCTTCCTCCTCGCCCACCTTTCCTGGACAGAGACTAGTTATTTTTCTCCCAAATCCATGTTTGTTTGTTTTTTCTTCCTGGACATATTGCTAGATTATATTCCCCACCACTCTTGCATCTAGGTGGGCCATGGGACAGAGTTCTAGCCAATGGAATGTGTGTGGGAGTAAGGAATGCCTCTTGTGTACCTGGCCCCCAAAGCATCCCTTGAGATTCTACAATCTCCCTCCTCCCTCATCTGCAGCCACATATAGAGGACTCATTGGAGAACTCCAGGGCAGCAGGGAAATGCAGAGGTTCTAGATGAGTCCATGAAATCTCTGAGAAGTAGAGGGCTCTTCCCTTCTCCACCCCCACCCCAACTGACTCATATTGGACTGTAATATGAGGAAGAAATAAACCTTTATGGTGGCAAGTCACTGGGATTTGGAGGTTGTTTGTTACAGCACTTAGCCTACCCTGACTAATTTGACTCCATCTTTGGAGAAACTGCCTTTACCTCCTGAGTCTCAGTTTCCTCATCTGAAAATGAGAGGTTTAGAATGAATATTCTCTTGGTTGCCTTTTGGCTCTAACACTCCATTTATAAATTGTATGGTTATTATTTCCAAGTGGTTTCAAACTCTACAAGGACTAATTGCAGGATTTCTCTATTTTAATAAAGAGTAAATTCTCCATTTGTAGATGGGTTGTGTTCCAAAAGTCACATCCTAACAGGTGTGAGATGATATTTCATTGCGGTTTTGATTTTAATTTCCCTGATGATTAGTGACATTGAGCATCTTTTCATATACTTTTACCATTTGTATGTTTTTCTTTGGAGAAATGTCTATTCAAGTCCTTTGACAATTTTAAAATTCAGTTATTAGGTTTTTTTGATGTTGCATTGGAGTAATTCCTTATATATTTTGGAAATTAATCCCTTATCAGATATATGGTTTGCAAATATGTTCTCCCATTCTGTAGGCTGCCTTTTTACTCTGTCAATGGTTTTCTTTGCTATGCAGCTTTTTAGCTTGATGTAGTCCCACTTGTCTATTTTTGCTTTGATTGTCTGTGTTTTTGTTTTCATATCCATGAAATCATTGCCAAGATCAATGAAGCCCTTCCCCCATTTTTCTTTTCCTAGGAGTCATACAGTTTCACTATGTTTAAGTCTTTAATCCATTCTGAGTTGATTTGTGTGTAAGACAAGGGTCTACTTTCATTCTTTTGCATGTGAATAACCAGTTTTCCCAACAACCTTTGTTGACATTGTGGATGAAAAAGGGGCCACATACTAAAGCTGACAAGCGCAGTGTAGGCCCGCAAGGCAGGCCCTACAAACTCTGAGACCAAAATTTACCCTGCAGGGTGGTCTGAACATAAGAATTCATAACTAAACGCGGGTCATGGCTGGTAGTCACATCCTTGGCCTGTAGCTTCCTTGACAAAGGTCAATCTTTACCTTAAGTGAGCCTGTCTATTGTCTTTTTGCATTTAAGATAACATACCCTTGGAATGTCAGAGGAATCCCTTTTTCCAGACCCTTCAAGGCACAACCCACTGTCAGCACCAGACTATAGAACCCCTCATTGTTATCTTGTTCCCTGAATACTACCTCTCTGTGCTATAGTGTTGTTAACTATCCTGTGCCCACCAATGTAAAAGAAGTATCTGTCTCTCCGTTTTACTTTTTATCCAATCCCAGAGAGCTTGCCGCTTTGCTTTCTCCCACCCCCTTAATCTACCACCAATGGATTTCACATAACCCTCCTTACGTCTCCTTTGATTCTAACGTATAAAATAAGCTGCAAAACTGCCATTTTCTGGAGCATTTTCTTAATCTGTTGAGATTTTGCTTTTCAGCGATTGTCATCAGTTTGACTCAAATAAACTCATTAAACTTCTTTACAGGTTTGGCTGTTTCTTATGTTGACAATATTAAGTTTTATTCAACAATATTTATTGCGCATCTTTGGCCCAGGCATTATGATAGGCTTAGGGAATTCAAGGCTGAGAATAACATAATGGTTGCAAGCACACCCTCTGGACCAAACTGCCTGGGTTCGAATCCTGGTACTATCATTTCTAACTGCGTGACCTTGGGCAAGTTGCTTTGTTGTGCCCCTATGTCCTTTTCTACATAAAAGGGATAATAAGTATGGTCCTGTTCTCTCAAGACCGGTGTGAGGATTAAATGAGTTAATACATGTAAAGGGCTTAGAAAAGTGTCTGGCACCTGGTAAGCACGCTTAAGTGCTGGCTCTTAAGGCATAGTCCTTGTCTCTCAAGAAGCTGACCGTCTACAGTTGTATGGTCCACCTGTCCCACCTGGCAGGCAGGGCCATCTGGGTCTTTTGGCACCTCAAGGGACAGATGGCTCCTAGCTACCGTTTCCTGGAATCACAGGATGAGCCAGGTGCAAATTCCTGTGTCACAGTTTCACTGTGTGACCTTGGACAAATAATTTCTACTCACTTTACCCATTTGTAGAGGAAAGAAGTTGGACCAAAATTGATTTCCAAGACCCCAACAAACTCCTTTTTCTGGGTAGCCCAAGTTGAAACAATTTCAGCTTGACTATGTAGAGCATACAAAATATACTATAAACAGGTCGTTGTTGGATTGAGGTTTGCAAAACAAGTTGTTTACTAGTAGGTGTGAAACTGATGAGTGACGTGAAAGTAAACATGTTTATGTGTAGACCATATACATAAAAGTAAACATGGTTATGTTTATGTGTGAAACTGAGTGTGACAAAATTGGGTGCTAAACACATTCACCAAAACAACTTCTGGTTATCACCTAAGAAGTAAACAAGTCCAAGGAAAAGAGGATACAGAGCTCAAGAGCAGTGCAGTGAGTAGTCGAACTGGGCCCTCCAGCTAAGACCCTCTGCCAGGGGCAAGCTGAGATACTCCCCGACTCTCCCAACTTCTTCCTTGCATGACCAGCTTGTCTCACATTCGTTGGGCGTCCAGTGGTCTCTCCTGGACCAGGAATCTTTTCCATCTCGATTGACTCTGGGACTTGGTTCCTTATTAAATTCTATTTTATCTTGTATAACCTATGATGCTTACCAGAGCATTGGTCTCTGGAGGGACATTGGTTCCCAAATAAAGCTGTGTTATTGTATCTGAACCTGTGTATTGGGACTTTGTTCCCCAGTTGCCAGGAGTACCACGCAAGGACGCAGGGCCCTGCTGAGGGGTTAATGTCCCCTTGACTTTAAGGAAGAGACTGAAACGTGGCGCCTGCTCTTCCAGGGGCTGGCGACATGGGATAAGTCACTTAACCTCTCAGCGCTTGTTTCCTCACCTGTAAAATAGGATAATATCACTAACCACTTCCTAGATTGCGGCGAAGACTCTACAACACAAGGCAAACGCCAGGTGTCAGCGCTCGCTCAGTCAACGCCGCTTTTACATCCACGCACTTCGCCATTCAGCGCAGGCGCGTTGGCGCCGCGGGCCGCAGGTCCCCGATTTCCGGTTCCGCGGGGACTCGGAGGCCAGACTGAGGCTAATGGCGGCGTCCACTAAACAGAGCGTTGGGGGTGTTGAGGAGGCTGTGGCGGAACAGGAACCGCGAGTTCTGGAACCCGGGGCCGCCCCATTCGGAAATTTCCCTCATTATTCCCGCTTCCACCCTCCAGAGCAACGGCTCCGCCTCCTGCCCCCAGAGCTGCTTCGTCGGCTCTTCCCTCAGGGTTCCGAGACGAAGCCGATTCTGGGGCTCGACGTGGGGTGTAACTCCGGGGTGAGTGACGGGAAAGGGATCGGAGGTCGGGGAGCCGAGCGGTCGGCTGCCTCCAAGTCCACTGGGGTTCTGGCCTGGGCGTGACATCACACCTTTCCCAAAATGAGCTTAAAGGTGTAGTGTTACCGACCCCGCGCTGCTACTAGCTATCTGCCAGGGTCCCGCCAGCATCTCTTAGGAATCCTGGGGCGGAATCTTTCTCAGCTACGTCCCGAATTCCCGCGTCCCCGCCTCCGCGTTCTCCGCCTCCAGGCCAAACCCCGCGTGGGATGGGCCACCACACTGGGTTTCCGGCGCTCGCCTCCTGTCAGCGTGGCTGGCAACCTGGCTGGGGAGAGGGGGCTTCCGGAGACCTACGTTTGGGAGCTTGGGGTTGGGATTGGTTTACGGGAAGAGATGAGTCAGAGGTGACAGAATCGTGCCTGGAATTAATATTCGTGTGCCATGCAGTGCAGGACGGACCCTGCAGTCGGGTGGAGATTTGTTTTAAAAGCAATGAGTTGACGGAGTACAGTGTGGAGGATCGAGAAGGAAAATACAGCATCCTGCTGGAGGAAGGCATTGCCACGTTTTCTTACCGCAAAGTATTCTTAGGCGTATAATAGTCAAACCACGTGCAAAATAGAGAAATGTCTCTGACACCACCAAATGCTTCCAAAGTGAATGCTCTCACTCCATCTCCAGGAGCAGGAGGGCGTGGGGAGAATTTGGTTGTGTTGCTGGTCTTCCACAGAAGAGACTTTGGTGGAGGGTTGAAGGCTATAGGATAAAGAAGAGGGGGACATTTGGATACAGACTCAAAGCTGGAATGAGCACACGGGGTGGGTGTCTAGGTGTCCCCTGCAAACATTTCTCCACTGATACAGGAAATCAGAAGGGGAAAGCAATGGAAAAGAGAGGATTGGCTTAGGATTTCATGAAAATCCTTAGGAAACCACAGGAGATTTTAAAATTGACAGTAATATATATACATATTAGAGGCAAGGACATAGTTACAGTTAACTAGGGTAGTGGTTCAACCTACTTGTACATTTAGGGAGCAAGTCTCTATGCCTGACCCTAAATCTTCCTTTTCCCCTATACAGTGGTAACTGCTATTTATAATTTCTCAGGTATGCATCCTATGTGTATGCAAGCATTTCTGTTTGTATAAATATCTCCCCGCTTTTAATTTTACAAAAGTAGCGCACTATTTTGCACCTTTCTTTTCATTTAATAATTTGGAGATTACTCGTGTGACTCCATTCCTTTTTAGCAGCTTCATACTATTTTATTGTATAGATGTGCCATAATTTATGGGGTGCTTTGTTTAAATTTTAAAAATTCCTAGACCCCACTCGAGACCTACTGAATCAAGGATCTTGGGGATTGAGCCTTTGAATCTGTATTTTCTTTTTTAAGCTTCCAGGGGACTCTAGGATTGGGGAATTGAGGCTGGAGAGGATAAGGAGATGTGGCGGAGGAGAGACTGGTCTGACAAAATTACTGGTCCAACATGGGGCACACGCAAGATTAGCTAGGAGGAGGGAGACAGCAAACACGCAAATAGAGAGTTGGGGAGAAAATGAAGCAGCTTAGTAGAGTACCTTCCTTCTCAAAGTGTGGTTCTTAAACTACAGCATCAGCATGACTTGGAAGCTTATTAGAAATACAGAATCTCGACCCCCCCCACCACATCTGCTGTCAGCCTTTATTTTAGCAAGATCCCTAGGTGATGTGTATGCCTGTTAAAGAGTAAGAAGTAAGAAGAAAGAACCTAATGTACCCTAACTCTTGCTGTGTGCTAACCATGTGACATTGGACAAGTAAGTCACTAGCCTCTGAACCGTGATGTTTAAAATATAATTTTTATGTGTGAACTGTGCCCTGCATAGAGAAAGGTGTATAAAACAAATCTATACTTTATGAATTATTATCAAACTGACACCTTTATGACTACTGTTCAGATCAAGAATAAAACATCAGCACCCCAGAAGTCCCCCATATGCCTTTTCCTGTTCATAAACCCCCCTCTCCACCCAGAGGTAACAACTAGCCTGACTTTTATTATGATTGTTTCTTTGCTTTTGTTTATAGCTTACTATTTTTGTACTCCTGAACAACAAAGTTTAATTTGATCCATTTTTGAACTTCATATAAATGGAAGCTTGCCATGTATTTTCTTTTGTCTTGCTCTTTTACTCAGCATTATGTATTTATGAGAATCCACGTTACTGCACTGAGCTGAATTTCTTCGTTTTTAACTGCTATGTAGTATTCCATCTTAAGGAATATATCACATTTATTTATTCGTGCTATTATTATGGGACATCTGGGTTGTTTCCATCCACACTTTCTTTATTGGCAAAAAGGCATAAATATTTTCTTCACAGAATTGTTGCATAGAACAAATGAGGTAGTGAATAGGAAAATAGCTTGGAAAAAATGTGTAGAACAACGTGAATGTGAATTAGTTATAGTGGTTATAGAAGTAAAAATTAGAGAAAGGACATGGTGACTTGTTTTAGAGTCAAAAAAATGCTGAGATGGTGAGACTCACAAATCATGGAAGAAGGAGACCAGCAGTGACTTTTGGAAGTAATAGATGCAGAAACAGAGAAAGCCTCAGAAGCGGGTGGTGAAGTGTCAGACAGGTAGTGAAACTGAAGCTGTAGACGAAAGGCTGGATGAGGACTTCTTGGAATCCACTTTCCCACCCACAGGTGTGAGAAGCAGGTATTTATAAGGTGGTACTAGCCCTTTTCCTCACCTTCCTGGTAAGAAACACTGGTTACGCCCCTGGAACACTTTCCTCCTCCCTGGGGTCTGAGATACCTAAAAAAGAAAAATATAGCAAGTTTACCAGCATATTAACGTCAGCTGGAAACTGCTCTGAGTTTCTCTCCTGCACCTATTAGGCTGTAACTTAAAACCACACAACCCAATCTGCCACGGGTCAGGAAAGTATACCGATGATGCATTACAGCCTATCACCCCTGGAGGGCACCAAAGAGCCTGCTCAGGAAAACTTTCAAGGCAACCTCCCTAAACTAGTTTAGAAGTCTCCCTCTAAAGCCAGGAGTAAGTGGCAGTCTCAGTAAGAGGTAAGAGATGGGTTTCTCTTCCATTCACTGATTGAAAGCTGCAATGACAAAGCTCTTTTGGATTCCTCTAGGATCTGAGTGTGGCTCTGTACAAACACTTCCTTTCCCTACGTGATGGGGAGAACTGGTCAGATGTTTCAAGAGAACTCCGTCTCCTCTGCTGCGACATAGATCCAGTTCTGGTGGAGCGAGCTGAAAAAGAATGCCCTTTTCCTGATGCCTTGACTTTTATTACTCTGGACTTCATGAATCAAAGGAGCCGGAAGGTGCTCTTGAGCTCTTTCTTAAGCCAGTTTGGACGCTCAGTTTTTGACATTGGCTTCTGCATGTCAATAACCATGTGGATTCATCTGAACCATGGGGACCATGGCCTGTGGGAGTTCCTGGCTCACCTTTCCTCCCTCTGTCGCTACCTCCTTGTGGAGCCACAGCCCTGGAAGTGTTACCGGGCAGCTGCAAGGCGTCTCCGAAAGCTGGGCCTCCATGATTTTGACCACTTCCACTCCCTTGCCATCCGAGGCGATATGGCCAGTCAGATCGTGAAGATCTTGACCCAGGACCATGGCATGGAATTAGTATGCTGCTTTGGCAATACCAGCTGGGACCGCAGCCTTCTGCTCTTCAGGGCAAGACAAACCACAGAGACTCAGCCAATCCCTGAATCACTGATAGAAGAAGGGAACGAAAGGGACAGATTAAGAGTTTGGAGATAGTGAGATGAGAGGGCAGGAAGACCAGGAAAGAGATATTGAAAGGGTTTTATACTGAGAATTAAGTTCACTCTCCTTAACTCCTTAACAGTTAGGCTGCTTCAAAACCTGGTAGAAGCTTTGGCAAAATGTCCAAGACATGCAATTGAAAGAATCAGTTCTCTGTTCTCCATTGTTTGGGATAATCCTGGAAGAGTATCTGTGGAGCAAAGCGCTGGGCTATCTGGATTGAGATGGCATAGAGCAAGGGATCCTGCTGCGGGGATATGGAAGGGGCTGCTTTTGGTGGTTATTTATAAAGACCAGGCTAGCCTTAGAATGTATCGGTTCCCTTGGCCCCTTGAATCTGATCTGGCTTCTTCAGGCTTCTTCTGGTCTTTCTCCTCCTGCCTCCAAGGAAAACCTCACAAATAACCTGGAGACAAGAGACATTGGCCTGGCTGAAGGAGCGGATTAGAGGAAACATCGTATCTTTCCAGAGCAGGTGAAGTCTCCAACAGGATCAGGCTCAGTTACAGATACTAGTCAAGGTGCATTGGCTGGCATTTAAAAGATGTAAATTATGAACCCCAAATCCAACTGGCACAAATGAAATGAAGTGAGATTGTATATGATATATATAATTATAATAAAAATGATAAGTGTGGTTGAGAATGCCCTGTGAATCTGGGAGCGATAAGAAACTGCTGCTTTTACCCATTGCATCCAGGGAGGTTTCAGCTCAAGAAAAAGAACCTCGTCCAAGCTCAGAACAGAAGACACGCCAGTGAATAAGTTAATTCAGGACTTTTTTTGTCAGGATTCTCTGCCCAAACATACCAATATGGAGGTGGAGGACACACAGTAGTCTGGGGTGGGAATATGTGCCGAGAAACTTGCGTAACGTGGAGTCTGCAGTTGGATGCTAGAGCATAAATGCTGGGGTGGTGTTGCTGGTGTCTATCAGGTTTTGATTTTTAAAACGCCCATGAGTTCAGTCCAGAGGAAAGTGGAAGGTGGAGAAAGATTTGTTTGGTGAAGAGAAGATAGAAAAACAAAACATACCTAGCTAAGAAGGGAGATTGGGTTGATAAGCTTCAAAATCCCTACGATCCTGTTATTTTCTGAATTGAAGTTATAGAAGGAGCAGGGAACAAGAGAGTCTAGACTATCAATTAGACATTGGACCTAGTAATGAAGAAGTTAGGTAAACGCTCCTGCTAAGGAATTTGAACTTTATGCAAGAGAGAGCAGAGGCCACTGCTGTCCGTAAACAACAGGAACATGGTAGCAAAACCTTCACTTAGGAAAACCAATTTTTCTATTTTGTGCAGGCTAATTGTGTTGGTTGGTGCCTTTTCAATCCCAGTTAGACTCCGGAACTGCTTTTCAATCTTTTTATATTGCTGCTCATCACTTATATCCCAGTGACTTTTCCAGACTTTTACCCTTCTACTGGCTCTTGACTCTGTCCTTGCTCCATTAATCTAAGTAGATGACCTAACCGCCAACTAGTGCCATTCTTGTTTGCTGTGTCAGGACGTCTTGAACGTCTTTATCTTCCCTCGTTTTCACTTCTAACTTCCCCGTGAGCTTTTACCCAAATAACTTCTCCCTGAGCTCTCGATCCCAACCTCTACAACCTCGCCCAGATTATGCTTTATGGAGGATCCCTTTGGTGTCTCTTTGGCCTTATTGACTCCTTCCTGTCCACCTACCAACATGTTCGATTCTCTCTCATCTTCAAAACCACCAATTTTTCCTGTGTCCTTTCTCCTCCTGAAGGTTATGCAGTATTTCTTCTAGCTCTTCACCACTAAACGTGAGCAAATCCTTTGAGAGAATAGATCCCACAGCTTCTGCTCCGTCACCTCCCATCCGTCAATAACTACCGAAATGCCAAGTCTGGTCTCTTTTCAGTCTTCCTCCTGGGCCATGACCAGTCAACAGTATTGACCCCTTCTTTGTTGAACCCCTCATTCTTCCTTAGTTCTCCACCATACCTCCTTCCCTTTATTCTCTTCCTGTCTCTTAGTTTCTCACTACGTCTTAAGCAATTGGTTCAGCTTTTAATTTACATAAGAGTTACCTGGTGAGTCCTGGATTCATCTCTGGAAACAGTGATTCAGGTCAGGCATGGGGCTTAGGGATCAGTTTGGTTTGGTTTCGTTTGATTTTTTGCATTTTTTATTGTAAAATATACATGACAAAATGTACTGTTTTAACAATTTTTAAGTGCACAATTCCATGGCATTAAATATATTCACAATGAAGAATCTGTTTTTGACAAACTCCTCAAATGATTCTGATGCAGGCAGACATAGACCACCATGAGGGGTCCATCCAGCCCTCTTCTACATATTTTTCTTGAGTGAGTTGCTCCACTCCCATGCCTTTAACATCTACGTATATGCTAATAATCCCAAAGTATATTGGTAGCCCCACCTCCACAATCCCAGACTAACGTTTTTCCTGTTTTGTAGTCATATACACCTACATATTTCTTAGACACCGCAAATTCAACATATCCCTAAAGCAAGCTCATCACCCTCATTCTAAACCTCATCCTACCTCAGTGCTGCCATCCTCCCATTGCTCAAATTGCAAACTTCAGTGGCCTCTTCTTACTTATACTCACCACACTGAAATAGTCACACAGTCCAACAAATTCCGCTAATAACATGGAACTCCCATTTATTCCATTCATGTGACTGGTGCCTACCACAGGTTTCTATCATTTACCGTCCCCCGTCCTATCTCTGCCCTGCTTCCAGTGTTCTCTTTCTCTTAAAAAACCTTCAGTGGCCTAGAGTCTTGTGCTTTACCCGGTGCCTAAACCTATGTTGTTCACTGTGGTAGGTGCTTCTATTTAAATTAAGGAAAATGAAATAAAATTTAAAATTCAGCTCCTCAGTCATGCCACATTTCAAGTGTTCAATAGCCGTATGTGACTAGTGGTTACCTTATTGGACAGCACAAATACAGAACATTTCCATCATTGCAGGAAGTCTGTTGGACAGTGCTGGTCTTCAAGGCCCTGATTATTGATGGTTTGGGAGAGGACAGCAGATCACGACTGAATATTAAAATCCGGAAGCCGTATAGAGTGATTGAGATTTGATGAGGAGTAAATTCCAAAAATAAGTGTATATGATAAGGGACCAGGTCCTAGGTCTGAGGGCAGCTCATAGTTTTTGAGTGAGGGGGAAAACGAAGAAATAAAAGAGGACTGGTTAGAAATAGGAAAAAAGAAAAAAGATAATATAGTACCATGTACTAGACAACATAACTTGTAATCATTGAAATAGTCCTAAGGGGTAGTTACTGTTATTCCCATATTACAATATGGGACCTGAAACAGGTTAAGTGACTCCCAAAATCACATACCTAGTAAATGGCAGAGCTGGGCTTTGAGCCTGGGCAGTATGGTTGCAGAGTCCAGTCCTCGGCTGCTGTGACTGGAGTGTCACAGAATTCAAGATTGGGCAGAGACTCCACGGAGCCAGTGTAAGAATGGGCTGTGCAGTTCCTGTGTGTCCTCAGATTATGTGTTCAGACCTGGGAGTAAGAAGCCTAGCCAGGCCAGTCTTAGCTATCCCTGATGTTCTTAGACGTCCCCTCACAGAAGTCAGATCTAATTCTAGGTCAAGTACCCCTGCTGCTGCCTACCAGACAAACATGCTTGGTTGTCATGGTGTTTTGGAAAAGTAGTTGGCAGCTACATATAGCAGACACAGATTCTGTTAAGTCTCCCTCGGTCCTAACTACCCTCTCACTGTACCCTTGACTTACCAGCAATCCTAACCTTCCCCTGAATTCCTGAAATTCTCACCTGCCTCTAGCTTTGACTGCTGGGTAGGACCTCCTAAAAGTGGGTTTCAATCTGTTTCATGCTCAGGAGGCAGGGATTCCAAGGCCAACAGCTCCTTCTCAGACCCCTGGGATGGAGTCTGACCTGGGAGCAGTGCGTGGAAAGCACATCAAGTTTGCGTCAATCTGCCAACGACTCACTGTAAGACCTCTTTGTTCAAGTCATTTAACCCCTCTGAGCATCAGTTTACTCATCTGTACAACTGCTATAAAAACCCTTCTCCTATGCCCAAGTAAGCTAAAGGATGTGAAGGTGTTTTGCAGAATATAGAGTATTAAAAACAAGGTGCTCTTACATTCTGTAAGCATGCCCCATACCACACTAGGCTTCTTAGATCAAAGGCTTACGAGAAAAACACCTCATCTCCAGCAAACACGCATCTTACACTCCTAGTAATTTGTTTTTAGGATGAGGAAGTAACAAGGAGTTCAGCTTCAGCACTACAGAGCATTTTAAAGGAAGCAATTCTGGGAGGAAGTGATCGTTGCTAATGGAAATGAGGCCAGTTTATAATCAGAATGATCACAGTAGTTACAGATCTGAATTTACCTGCTTCTCTGTAGATTTAATTTAAGAACACTGAAAGCTTGTGACCCTGCTGGGTGCTCTCCTGCCACCCTTCACCAAGGCAGTGTGAAGAAATGTATAGGCGGCCGTGGCAGGCTGAGTAACGGTACCCCGATGTCCACATCCCTAATCTCTGGGACTTATGAATGCAACCTTGGGTAGCGAAAGGGACTTTGTAGATGTGTACAGATGTGAAGACGTGGATTAGGATCTTGACGAAGGATTAAGGATTTGGAGAAGGGGAGATTAACCTGGTTTATCAGGATGGGCCCGAAGTGTAACCACAAGTGTCCTTGTAAGAGCAAGGCAAAGGGAGGTTTGACCACAGTAGATGGAATGACAGAAGTGAGAGTTGGAGTGATGTAAGGAAGGGCTGCAAGCCAAGCAATGCAAGTGACTTCTAGAAGTTAGAAACGGCAGGGAAATGGAGTCTCCCCTGAAGGAATGCAGCGCTGCCAACACCTTAATTTTAGACTTCTGACTCCCAGAACTGTAAGAGGATAAATTTGTGTTGTTTTAAACCACTAAGTTTGTGGTAATTTGTTACAGAAGGGTCAGGGGCTCTGATTACAATGAGACCAGGCTACAAGCCAAGTGGTACCTGTCCCAACTCCCTCATGGCAGAAAGTGGTCCCAGTAGCCAAAGGGATAGGCAAGGGCTCAGTCTACATAGTTAACTGAGGAATCTTCGATCATTAAAAGCTTTGGGAGATGCTTCAGCATCTGAACCCGACCTGTTCACTGGTAATACGTCTATTGGCTGAGCAGTTACCTGACCTGTTTGGGAGGGACCGTAGCATTTCAAGTCTGCAGCAGTTAGTTTCAAAGAAGATGTGTAAATAGTGCTCCTGACCTATGAGAGCCCGCCCTGGGAGACAGAATATCTTTGGCTCCAAGAAAAGATCATACTTAACCTCATAAATCAGCCTAATTTAGGAGCCAACACCACGTATGACACAGACTTTTTGAAGGACAAGAATAGTGAATGATCCTGGATATACTTTTAACATTTTTTAAAAAATATATAATCCAATATATCCAAAAAATTATTTCAACATGCAGTTAGTATAAAAATTATTCATGAGCTATATTACATTATTGTTTTATACTGTCTTCAAAATCTGGTGTGCATTTTACACGTACAGCTCATCTCAGTTAGGACCAGCCACATTTCCGATGCTCATCGGAACCACGTAGGGCTAATGCATACATACACTTTTATTGCAAATCAAGAAATGTTATATCAAATTCCTTCCCTATACCCAGCATGTTTTTATCTGCTGTGGGGGTTGGGAAAAGTAGATTAAACAACCCTGGACTTCCAAAAGTTAGATTTGATTCACGCAGCAAATATGTTAAAGTTGAAGAGAAAAGGAGAGGCTCATCCAAGGTAGCATGTGATCACGTGAGCTTCAGCAAAGGAACAATTTTTGTGGGCTACTGTAGACATGGAAGACTCTGTAGGGTATGGGATTTGAGCCGCCCCTGAAAGGAATATAGCTTCTGTGATGAGCCACAAGAGGGAAAGGAGCACGCCGTGTGAGCCTGGAGAAAGGGACCTCTTGGCAAGGGTACACAGGAATGGGTGTTTTACTCTGAGAACAGACAGGACTGACTGTCTAGAATGGAGATGTCAACTCGGGGCAGACCTGGGAAATACCAGTAGCCTTTGCCATTTAAGTAGATCCTGGATGGAATATTTAAAAGTAAAAAGAAAACCATTAATATGCTAGAGGAAAAAGGTAATTTTAAAAATAGGCGTACTTTCTAAACATAGAAAAACCCAAACTCCACAACAGAAAAGATCAATACATTTGACTACATAAGGCAAAGAGAAAAAAGAAAATCCAGTTAAAATCACATGACAAACTACCAAGTAGGAAAACTTTGCAATACATGTGACAAAGAGAAAATTTCATATGATACAAGCAACTCATACGTCTATTAGAAAAAGACATTCACAGAAATTGATAATGGCAGATAAACACCTGAAAACTTGTTTCCTCTTCTTATTAATTACATGCAAATAAAAACAATGAAAGAACATATCATCACTTAAAACAATATTCACAAAATTTTTTAAACAGTGATGATGAGAATGTGGGGAAATAGGTATTCTTGTATCCTGTTAGCATGACCATTTTGGAAGGTAATTTGTCAATATTTATCAAAGTGTATGCTGCATATACCCAGGAATCCCATTGCTAGAAATTTATCCTGTGGACATACTCACATAAGTATGCAAGGATGTGTGTACAATATCCATTAAGTTGATTGATAAAAGTGTAAAGCTTGAAACAACCTAAATGCCAATCAGTAGGAAACAAAAATATGGTAAAGCCATATATGTTAATACAGAAAGGTCTCCAAGATATTTTAATTACAAGAAGTAAGGTGCAGACTAGTGTGAGTTTTGTTCCTTTAAAAAAGAATATACACAGAGAAGATAATAAAACATCTCAGAGTGAAAAAATCAACAGCGGATAAGCATATTTAGTCGTATCAAAGAATCAGCCAAAAGGTTGAAATGGCTCATTGCTGGGGGTGGGAAATGCAACGAATAATTGCTTCTGTATTTGATTTTTTAAATCATGTGCACATAATCCCTTTTTTAAAGCTTTATTTATTTTAAGTGTGTTTTTCCAGAACCCATGAGCTCCAAGTCAAATAATTATTTCAGTCTAGTTGTGGAGGGCGCAGCTCACAGTGGCCCATGTGGGACTCAAACCAGCAACCTTTCTGTTAAGAGCACCGCGCTCTGACCAACTGAGCTAACTGGCTGCCCCACATAATGCTTTTTTAAAAATAACATTTTAAATATTTTTTAAATTAAGCAGTGTCTAAAATATCACTCATCCCCCATTGCCCTGCCTACCTATCTAACTTTTCCCTCACAGCATAGCCAAGATTCTTAAGAGTTTTAAACACTCTTGTGTCCATTCCTTATGTTACATGTCTTTCTCAGCCCCTCAAAATCTGGATTTGCTTCTCACCAACGACATGTGGCTAAAGTCAGAGGTATGTCTCAGTCCTCGTCCAGCTTGACATCAGCAATAGCAGAACTATCTGTCTTGTTCTGAAAACCTCTCAGGCTCTGGTGTCAGCACTCAGCCACTTTTCTTCCTCCTTCTCTGGATACCTCTCTCTAATGTTACTGTTCCTTGGGATTCTATTCCAGTCCCTCTTCTCTCCTTGCACAATCTCCTGCACTTTATGGCCACCTACTGTATTTCCCTGAAAATAAGACCTAGCCAGACAACCAGCTCTAATGCATCTTTTAGAGCAAAAATTAATATAAGACCGGGTCTTATTTTCCTATAAGACCCGGTCTTATATAATATAATATAATGGAAGACTGGGTTTTATATAATATAATAGAAGACCAGGTCTTATATTAATTTTTGCTCCAAAAGACGCATTAGAGCTGATAGTCCGGCCAGGTCTTGTTTCCGGGACACATGGTATGTCCTGATGACTCACAAATCTCTCTAGTCCAGATCTCTCTCCTGAGCTTCAGAATTATTTATCCAACATCATTATATATCAGTACTTCCCAACCTTTTCCACATCATGGCACACAGAAAATGATGGTGTTTACATGGCAACCTAGCATAAATGAGACTGCTCTCTGTCACAGGGAGCTCCTGCTGCCCTGAGAGTTGAGAAGGTCAATATGCAGCACATCTGTAAACTCTTCCTGAGACACAAGTTGGGAAGCTCTGACCTCTTGGATAGACAGTTCCACTTGGATGTCCCCCCAGGCCTTTCAAACATGTCAACATGTTCAAACCTGCTCTTCCTCCAGTGTTTTTTTATTTCAACGAGTGGTCCTACTGTCTGCAAGTTACCCAAACCAGAGGTCTTGGTCTCTCTGTTTCCCTCCACTCCCAAGACCTGCTGATTCTACTATTATTTCTTGAAGTCATCTCTTTATCACCACTATCACTTTCCTACTTCACAGCACATTTCTCATTTTCCCCCTCAATTACTACAAAAACTTTGTCCGGTCTCCCTGACTTCTGTCTTGCTCTTTGTATTCTCCACACTGCAACCACAGTGCTCTTTCTAAAATGGAATCTGATTATGAGACCCACCTGCTTAAAACCATTCAAAGGTTCTCCATTGCTCTTAGGATAAAATACGGTCTTCCACTGCTTTTCAATCTCATTGCTTATCATACCCAACATGAACTCCATATTAGTTACCTAGTGCACCGTGCCTGGCATTTAGTGAAGGACTCAGTAAGACCTTTTGATTGATGAAAATGAGGAAAAGGGGGTTCAAGGACCTGAGCAGATCCATCATACCTGTGCCAGGTAAGTTTCAAAGCACATACTGGTGATGCTGTCAAGGACCGTAGTTGTCCCATGTAGAATTAAGCAGCAATTGCAAAGATCTATTCCTATTCAGCAAATGGTCCATACATTAGCCTATCCCCAGCTCCTTTCTTCCTCTTATTGAACAGGAAAGACACCAAGAACACACAGTCAATCCAACCTGGGGAATAACCAGATTATTAAATGTTTTGCGAGGCCATCTCCTGATGTCAGGAATTCTAAACTGGGGTCAGTTATTAATGTAACAGTGGCCAAATGGCTATAATGCCAACTGAGAAAAGAAGATGCTCCAACACTAAATGAATGACCACATAGTATTGAAACAGAGGACCCCAAAATACTGATGTGAACAGTGAGGGAGGTGGTTCTCTCAGATGCCATCTACCAGTCAGTCATCAGCACTATATGTACAGTTAGACTACACCACCAAACTGGTTTCCTACAGCTTGCAGCAACCAGAGACCTAAGAAGCCTATCTCATTTTGTAACACAGACAAGTAAAGAACAACATGTGGTCAGTGGTATATAACGGGTGGAAAACCAACTTTGGGGCTTCCGTATAATTTTTAATAATTTAAGTGACTAATACCACTGAGGAATGAAAGCCTCATTCAGTGAATGTCAGTGAAGATGGTTTGTGAAGCATAGAGAATCAGCCAAAATCTGAATACCTAAACTTTTCACATGTTCCAGAGCTTTTAAGTAGGGCAGGTACTTGGTCTGATAAGTGCAGATGCTCTGGCTGTGTTTATTAAACAAGGGTAAACAACTGAATGAAAAGTAAAAAACCATCTAGATGGTCTGTTTGCTTCCAAAAATTTAATTACTTGGAAACATCCAAAAATAGGAATTTCTGGCAGAATGTTAAGGTTTATCCACCCCATGGCTTTGAAATGCAATAGATACGTGGAGTTTTATAGGACTTCTAAGGCTTTTAAGAAAAGGACCATGTCTAATTTTTGTTGCAAACCAAGAACTCCCCACTGATCCTTATTCAATAGATGTTGGATGATTGAATGAGTAAGAATGTTGCAGGATTCCAAATATGCCACTATCTATCGTCAAGAAATAAGAGAGGAATGAAAACATGTTCACAAAAATATTTGAACAAGAATGTTTATAGCAGCTTTATTCATAATAGCCCCAAACTGGAAACATTGAAATACCCATCAACTGGAGAATGGATAAACAAACTGTGATGTAATTCATACAATGGAATATTAGTCAGCAATAAAAAAGAATAGACTACACATGGCTGGATCTCAAAAACATTACTAAGCTAAAGAATATAGATGCAAATTAGTACATACTGCATGATTCCAGAAAGTCTAAGAATAGACAAACTACAGTGATAGAATTCAGGAAGTTGCAGGGGGTGCATGGTGGTAGGTGCAGGGTAATCAACTATAAAGGGGCATGAGGAACTTGCTGGAGTGATGGTTCAGGAGCTGGAGGGTTACATAAATATATATTGTTGAAATTCACCAAACAACCCCTAAGATCTGCATATCTTATTATACGTTAAGGATAAATCAATAAAAAAATTTTAAGCAAAGGTAAGGAAGCTGTGGAGAGTAACCATCATGACATGTTTTAGGCTCCACTAATAACTGTCCTCAGGTATTTGAAAAAGTCAGGTTACCCTTAAGCTTAAGAACCCAAAATGACGTCTTTATCACCTATCCTGTCAAATCCACGTCCAGGTTCTGATCTCCATTGACTTTACCCACTTTCCACCCTACCATGGTGATCAGTCCCACGCAGATAATTTGCTCTTTCCTATCTGAGTCTCCTGTCCTTGCCCTGCCTGGTTCCTAGTCAAATTCTCTCTGCCCTTCAAATCCCATTTTAAACTAAAGAGCCTCCTTCAGAGAAGAACTCTTCATTAATCTTAACCAGTCTGAGCACTGTTCCCTCAGCTTTTATGTTCCTTTATTGGACTAATATGATGCTTTAACACATCCCGCAACAGAAGCAATTTTAATAAAATGGACAGAGACTGTGGCTGGGGATCCCTTTGTATGGCCTTGCAGAACCCAGTTCAGAACCTGCATTTCCAGGCCGGTCAGTACAATGCGGATTATGCAGATTATACGGTATCCAGAGGAGGGCAAATAGATGTTTATCCGAGGTCCAATGAGAATGGGATTGAAGGGAGCTCTGAGGCCCTGTAGGGGCCGAGGTGGGCTGTTTGCGTTTCCTCTTTTAAGCACCAATTAGTTCAGGGAAGGAACTTGTCCCCACTGAGATAGGAAGTAGCTGAGAACAAGGTTGTGTCTTTTTCTGCTGAGCCTTTCTTTGTCCTGAACCAGTGCGAAAACGGGCCAGCACTGCTCTGAGAGGAATGGAGTCTGTACCCAGCGCCCAGTTTTCCGCATTACTGGGAGGACCTTATCCCAAAGGAAGAAAAAGGAGGCGGGAGCGTTTAAGGCCAAGGAGGCACTCAAGGCTCTTCCCATAGATTTACTCCTATCACGTATGCTGGAAGGCCAATTACAAACACCAACGCTCACAACCACATATACACGTGCACGCCTAGCCCCACAGAAGCAGAAGCGCATGCCTGTGGGTCCGCGCGCACCTATTTAGTTTTCTGTGCTATAGATGCCTCCCCATCCGCTCAGTCCAGCCCGGTGTCCTGTACCCCGGCACTAGAGAGGTTTACCAGGCCCGAGCCAGCCTTGCCTGGGATGGTGTTTCTCTATAAGGGGGAGGGGCGGTCCTTCCCCCCGGGCGGAAGCAGCCCGCGCCGGCGGGGCAGACTTAGCTCTTGTCCTGGGAACATCTGGAGGAGCTGGGAGGGGCGCGCATCCAGGAGAAACGTGGATTGGCTGCGCGGGAGGCAGAAGGCGGGATCAAGGCGAGGGGCGGGGCTCCGTGGCCCTTTAAAGCCTTGACATCGAGAGGCGGCCCCAGCACCCCCCCTTCTCTGCCCCTCGCCCCTGAGACGCGGCCATGGACCCGGCGGATCCAGCCTGCCCTGGCCCAGCTCAACACCTGATTTCGGTGAGTTCTGGGCCTACTTGGGATTTAAAGGGAGGCGAACGTTGCGGGGGGAGGGAGGGTTGTGTAAAGCCCCGGGCTGGGGGTGAGGAGTATGAAGGATAAGGCTCTCGTGGCAGCCTTGGGTCGGAGGGGGCGGCGCGGCTTCCTGCCGGGACCTCGCTACCTGCCCCTCCCTCCCGCCGCATTCTCCCGGGGTGGGGGGGTCCGGCTGCGACTCTGTCCACCCCCACTCCACTCCCTCCCGCCCCCCGCGCCATCCTCGCGCACACTCGGTGGCCCCGGAAGGGAAACTTTCGGGATCGGGGGATGTTCCGGGGGCCGGTCTCCCTCCCTCTTTGAAAGCACTGACCTTGCCCCAGCTGCGCACCCCACCCTACCCGCTTCCCATCGTCCGGGTGCAGTTTAGCGGTGCCGGGTTGTTGGGGTGGGGGAGGCTCTTCCCAAAGCGCAGGCGCGGAGACGAGCCCCGGGCTCCTCTTAGTACTCGTTGCAGTTCCCGTGGCCTGGGGCGGTAGGGCGTGGGGGAGCTGGGGGAGAGGCGGAGAGATCGGGGTCTACGAGAACGACCCTTCGTTGGCTTTGAAGGGCTGCGGATAGGAAGAGGGGAGCCCGGCAGGCGGAACACTAAAGAGGGGCTGAGAGAGGGAGAAGGGCTGGGTAAGGAGTGGGGCCAGGGAGCGGGGCCAGGGAGCGCCTGCAGAAAACACTTCTCTGGGTCCTGACTGCGGTGTCAGAAGAATGCAGAGAATTTATCTGTGCCCGACACTCCCCTGGCTTAGCTCGACTAGGGAAGCTGCTGTCCGAACCTCAGCCCCCATCTCCTTACCCTGGGCCCAGGATAAGGATACAGCCCTAGCGCTGTCCCAAGGGCACAGAGGGCCCTCACCTCCCGCAGGCCTAGTTTTCCAGGTGTCTCCGCGCTTATCCACTCAGCCTATCCAGCTGCTACTTCTCAAATGCTCACCTTCCTGTGAAGCCAGGGGTCTCTGGCTGACGGGTTCTCTGACTGTAAAGGCAATTCCCCTTATTCCCTCCCTACTCCTGCTCTCCCCCCCCCCCCCCACAGGTCCTCCTGCCTAAGCACACTTGTCTGCCAGAGAGAAGGGTTGGAAGAGATGTCTGGGACAGAGATGGTCCTAGGGAACAGTAAAGGCAGGGAGGCATCAATGTCTAAACATTCTGTGGTCAGTACTTTTGGGGAAAATGGACCAAGCCCAGTTGCTTTGTTGCAGACCCTCTCCTGCAACACATTATGCCATCTGACTTTGAGAACCCTGGTCTGACAAGAAGGGAGACACAAAATTCTCCTCTCATATTGGTCCCTTGTCTCTAAGGACAACCTGGGTTATTGTACTTCCTACCTTAGAGAAACACATGTATTCCTGTCTGGGGAGATTCCCACATAGCACAAATTTGTTTTCAAAGTCTACGGTCGATGCATGAGGTGGCTTGGACCCTCCAGCTCCTTTCTTCAGCTCAGGCCTTTGGGAGCGAGTGAGAACCTGGAAAGGCAGGTGGCCTGAGCTGCAGGGAAGAATGCTCTTCCAGGATAGGCAGGTGGAATCCAATGTGTATGACGAGGCTGTTGTCAGAAACTCTGGTCCCCCAGCTTGCTGTGTGACCTTGGCCAAGACAGTTTGCCTCTCTGGGGCTATTTCCCCTATCTGTGAAATTCCCCTGTTGGACTAGAAAGCTCTGACATTCCCTTCCAATTTTGATATTGTGTGGTTTCACTGATGAGTGAATCTGGAGGGGAGAAAGGTCCTCTGGCAGGGTGGCTCAGTTTGGAGAGGTAGGTTTTGGGTGATGTAGTTCTAAATCCATGTTACTTGGGATTTGAACACAAGTGGGTTAAAGGGAGTAGATTCCCTTATCCTCCCTAAGAATAGCCATTGTCCTACTCATCCCTGGTGCTTTGAGGTGTGAACTCCTGCTGGCTGGGATTTGGCTCACTCTTGGAGGCCTCTAGGTTTCTGGTGAGACATCCTGGCGAGCCAGTCTTTGAGTTGAACCTTTGGGGAGGGGTTGAGAGAGGAGGAGTCAGCCAAAGGCCAGCAGGGTAAGCAGATTCCCTGGAGACAGTTTGCATCTCAGCTGTTGGGACTTGTTTTAGGATTTGAACCAGGGAGCACAGCACATTCATCCTCCCTCTTATGGGAAGAGGAAAAGGAGAACCCACTCCTGTTGTCCATTCTACCTCCTGTCCCTACTCACCTCACCTCTCCAGCTCCCAGGCAAAGAGCTAAGGGATCTTCCCCTGCTGCCCTCAGCCAGCCCAGTCTGCCTCCCAGGCCCTGCCATGCCAGCCCAGCAGTTGCTGGGAGAGGCTGTCCCTACCCCACCTTTCCCAGCCTGCTGTCCGTGGAGGGGAGTGCTTTCTCAGGAGTCAGCTCTCCAGGTTGGGACTTGCTCTATAGCCCAAGAGCCAAAGGCCTTCACATTCTCCTTGTTTGTTTTCATCCTTGGTCTCCCAGGTGCTGAGGGAGATGTTGAAGGAGACGTGGTTAGAGAGTGGTGGTTAGAGAGGCTATGGGGTCGGTGGGATGTGGGGCATATTCTCCTGCATTGCTCTTCCCTCTGCTAGCCCCTGGGCGCTGCTGCCCATGGGAATGAAGCTGCAACAAGAGGTATTTAAGTTAGACCCCAAGGAAACCTTCCTCACTGCTAGGAGCAGGGAAGGGAGAATGGAACAGAGAATGGAAGCTTCCAGGGAGGTCACTTTCCCAGAAAGTGGTTAATGGTGGAGTGCCTGTCAGAGTGAAGGATGCAGCTGTTGCTAGGCAGAAGCTGCTGTTCCCTTTTGGGGTGTGGCTCTGAGGCTGGCCAGCCAGAGGCCTCATTAGAGGCTGGAGGAGAAAGGACCCTTGTTTGGTAGCTGAAGTGGGGCCCCAGGCCCCATCAGCCCTTGGTCACCAGAACTGCGTCTCAGAACAAATGCTGCTTCTCTCCCCGTTTGCCTTGACTCCTCCCCTAATTCACCACCACCACCACCTTCTGCTTTGACAGTCCTCACCTGAAGCTGGCAGGCTCCTCCAGTCCCAGTCTGGCTGTGCTAATGGACTGATTGGATTTTCTGTACTCAGAGTGTAGGATTTCTGATTGAGCATGCAAATTTATGTAAATCAATCTGGGATCTGCCACCACATCAAAACAACATAGTCGGAAGGAATCCTAGAGACAGTCTAGTCCAATGCCCTTGTGTTAAAAGTGGGGAAACTGAAGTCCAGAGGGGAAAGTGATTCATACGGTGATGAGTGTTAGGCAGGGCTCCCGACTTTGGTCAAGTGTTTTACATGGTGCCATTCTTCCTTAATTTGTGGTGCATGAGGAGGCCTGACTGAATTTAAAACAGAGAGGGCAGTTTTGAACCCCTAGGAAGGGCACAGTATTATCTCAGGGACCTTCCAGGGGCACTGGTCAGCTCGCTAACATGGGGAAGTAAAATATCTTCAGATCCCGTAGAACAACCTTAGTACTTTTCCCCAGGCCTTGCCCCAGAGGATTGGAGGACCAGGCCGCTGGTGTCTGCCTGGCTTGGCTCTTACAGTTTTCCCAGAGCTGAGGTTATATCTGTTCCCAGAATCTCTCACGTTACCAGGCACATGCAGATAGGTCTGCACAGGCAGTGCCTTTACCCTTCCATCCTCATTGAGTCTCCACTGCTTCCCTCCGTGGCCACCATGGGAAAAGATCTTTGGCCTTCTGTGACTCTTGGCCCGCCCTCCCCTGCCCTCTTGGAGGGCACAGGCCAGCTGGGCCTCCTCTGCAGGTTTCTGCAGCATGACCAGTCCTTGCTGTAAGAAGAATCTCATTATTTTAAGATCAGTGCCAAAGATGGAAGGGGGCTGCGGAGATGGGCTTGGGTTCTTGATCTGATCCACCCAGCCAGCTGCAAGATGCCTCCCGCTCTCACTTCATAGACTGTGTCTGTGGCATGGGGCTGTTTGGAGGGCTGAGCCCTCACTTACCTGTGATGTGTGTGCATGTTGCAGAAATGGCCGAGATGCTCAAAGCAGCGGTCGGCCTGCTTTGTATTTAGGGAGAGTAGGGTGTACGGGCTCCAGATCAGAGGCCCTGGCTCCCAGCCAGGACTACCACCAGGCACTGCTGCAGTTTGAGGACAGGGCTTGGGACACACGTCTGGGGTCTTTCCTCACCTTCTCCCCAAACCCATATCTCGCTGACTCTGAAAGGAGTGCCCTGTTCTTCCTTATGCTCCCCAGACAGCAGATAAGGAGCCAGTGCTTTTGTTTCCTCGCTGCCCAGTGGCCCTGGCCCTGCATCCTTAGCTCTGTGTGAGGGGAGCCCTTCTCCCTGGCCTCAGTTTCCCAGCCTGTGCTGATGAATAACACATCATCATTGGGGTGTGGCACCTGCTCAATAATTACCGTTTTCCCAGCTCTGGGAGCTACACAGATGAAAGAGGGCTGAGGAAGCCAGGCTGTTATTAAGGTGAATTATCATTGCTGTTGTTACTGATTTTTTAAAATCCAGCAGCAGCCGCTGAGGAGAGCCCAGTCAGGGGAGCATTTTCATAAGGCTCCTTGAACCTTATGCTGCTCCTTGAACTCTGGGAATTCTCCAGTACACAATAAACTTTTTTTAATGTATAGATATTTTAAAAGGAGGCACAACCCCATTCTGGTGCTCATGCTGTGCTTGCAAGGCTTGGGTGGTGGGTGCTGCTTGGGACATTGGTCTGCAGTTCTCACTCCTGCAGAGCTTGACATTGTCTTTCCCTGAAGACCCTCCGGTGGGGGAATAATGAGGCTTTTCCTAGATAGGACTGTGAGTGCCCTAGGAACTGCTGGGGTGTGGCCCTAGGGTTCTCAGCAGCTGTAGTTCCCAGGGGCTGATTCATTTCACCCCCAGCTGGCTTCAAGTGGGGGCTATAATTGACCCTTCTGTGTGAGGATCTGTTGAGACACCCCCAGAACCTGCCCACAGCAGCCCCAGGCACATCCAGGAGTCACTTACCCCCCTGCCTCAAACTCTCATCTTGCCCAGTCTCCCACCTCTGCCTTTGCCCTTGGCCCGACCTTACCCCCACCGTCCCAAGGATCTAGAATGAACCCAGCTCTTACCCAGGTAGAAGGAACCCTGGCCAAGTTGGGAATAGTTTAGTGCTACCATCCCACACCACAGTCGAGGGGTGGAAGGGCCTCTTTCCTAGCCCAGGGAGACATTTCTGGGAAGAAAGGGAGTGGAGACACTGGCGTCCCTTGGCCAGAGTCTCCCACTCATCTGGCCAGACCTCCTCACCCCTCCCTTGTTCCAGGGATCTGGTCGCTGCTTCCTGATGGGGAAGTAAACGTTTTATATTATTTTTTCACTGGATTTTTTTTTTTTTACCTAGTCCAAAAACCAAAATGGTATAAAAAGGCATACATTGAGAAATCTCGCTGCCACTTCCACAACCTTCTCCCTCTAAAAGTAATCACTTATTAGTTTCTCACATACCCCTCCAGAGTTTCTTTACCCCAAAACAAATATACATGTGTATGTTCCCCCTTACCCAAAAGGTAGCATATAGAGTACACTGTCTTCCTCTGTCACCTTACCTATTGACACCCAATATCCGGGTATCAGTTTCTGACCTTTCTGACCTTTACTGCCACCCACCCGCGGGCCCCCAGTCAACCCCAGACTATGAACAGTGTTCATTTATCTTCATGTACTGAATTTCATTCAGATGCCAGGGTTAGGCCAAAAGCACCTCTGACGAATTCCCCAGCCATGGTCAGCACCTTCATTCAGCCAGCACTTACTACGTGCTAGGTGCTGTGCTAGATTCTGGAGGTGAAATGGTTATCAAAAAAGCCCACATTACTTAAATAAGTCAACAGTTATGGAAGTACAGCTGTGATGAAACTATAAAGAAAGGACATGTACTATAAGAGCAAGGAATCAGAGGACCTGTCCCACCTTGGTCGGGGTTGGGGGTGTGGAGCAAGGCAGGAGTTCAGGGCCAGGACTGCCGATACGGCAGATTGTGACCTGGACAGGGGGGTTTCTCAACTTGACTGCAGCAGCTTCTCTTCCCCTCCCCCAGTCTGCGCCCCTTGGGTTTTATTGTGTCCAAGACAAGAAACCCCCTTCTCCGCCAGATGGCGTTGATCCTGCCTCCTCCCCACCTCCACCCCAGCCTTCTTTTTCCCCACCTCTCGCCTGCAGTCTCCTAAAGCTGGAGCCTTCCTTTCCACTCTAGGCTGAGGGGAAGTTAGGGGGTGTTTGCGTCTTACTTCCTCTGTAGACGGCACCTCACTTCCTGTCCCTGGTGCTAGCAGAAGGCTAAAGCTCTTGGATTTGCTGTCCCTCCCTCTCTACCACCTCCCCACACCCCCATATCCCTATACCCGCTTTCCTGGGAAGCCTGTGGGCCCTGTAGGAAGAAGGCCACATCAAAGCCCGTGGCTTCACCCCAAAGGCCCTGTGAAGCTCCTTACCCCCATCCCCCTACTCCATGCAAGAAGACCTGTCTTTTCAGATGCAATTCCTTTCCAGACATGATTTCATCCTTTTCTTCTATGCCCTGCAGGAAGAGAGGAATCAGAGCGAGCTCACCCCATTTTACAGATAGGAAAACTGAGTCCTAGAGGGTTTCTAGGCTTCACCTAGGGTCATGCAGTATGGCTGAGCCAGAACCAGAATCTAGGAAGCCTGCTCCCATTTGTGGACATAAACAAGAGCAGAGCTCATTGGAGACTTGTGGGCAAACCAGAGCTTATATTTCCTCTCGGAGCAGAGCTAGCAGTCTTGGAGGTCACCTCTGGGCTCTGGCCAAATAGTGCCCCCTGAGTCAACACTGGAGCCGCCTGGCTGTGGAAGGCACTTGGCCAGCCAGAGCCTGTTGCCTTTGAAGAAAGATGCCAGGATATGAATCTTGAGGGAGTGAGCACTTGGGGGCTGAGCATGAGGGCTCGGGGACATATGCCCAGGTCAACTGGGTCTGCAGGTACAGCCTGAGAGCCAACAGGCTGTGCAGCCTCCCAGGCCCCTTTTTCTCTTGGATCTGAGAGCAGGTAGCTGGTGTTCCAGTAGTCCACTCTGCTATTGCTTTCAGGGGCCTCTCGGCTTTGGGTCCTCCTGTGGGACCCACTTACGTCTCTGGTTACGCCCAGGATGTTGAAAAGATGCTGACTCCTATTCAATCGGGATAGGAGAGGAGTTGTAACTGGCACAGGCCAGGGGACCAGGAAACACTCACCTTCAGATGCCCTTTGATCCAGCTGCACTGATCTGCTTCCATATACACCCAGAGATTTCTGCCTCCTTGCTTCTGTTTATGTCCTTCCTTCTGCCTGGAATGACCCCCTTCCCCTTTCCCTGTATCTAAACCCTACCTATCTATAAAGGCTCAGTTCATTTGATGCCTTAAATTCTGAAAAACTCCTCCAGCTCTAGCTTAATATTTCTCTCCTGACTTTTAAAGTCCTGCAAGACTTCTCATGTGAAACTTCCTTCACAATACATCTGTTTACCTGCATGGCTTGTGTTCCTTAATGACTGAAAGCTCCAAGTCTAAGAGCTGACCCATCTCTGAGCTGCCCCCTAGCACCCAGCATATGCCTCAGCTCATACTGAGTGATCTGTCCAGAAATATCTGTAGAATGAATAAATTAGTCCCATTTGCCAGAGGGAGTCACTAAGGCCTAGGAATGGGTTGAGAGCTTGGAAAAGGTCATATCAATCTCAGGGACAAATCTGAAAATGTCCCTTGTTCACCTCTCAGAGCCTTTTGGGTGGAGTATAGTTGGGGGTCTTTGGGGGAACCTGATGAACCCATTGCACATTTTTAACCTGTCCATTTTTCCTGATATTTTTCTGTCTGGAATAAAAGATCCCCAGGTCCAGGGACTCTTTGACAGGAGCAGCGACAGGAGCAGGCAGAGAGTGGGGGGAGTATAGAAATATAGGCACGGCCCCTCCTCAGGGAGCCCCCGTTCTAACAGCAAGTCTCCTCTTCCTCAGAGGGTAGTGCTAGAGAAGAGGACACGTTACAGTTTGAATACTGACCCTACAGGAGACACTTTAAGAAGAGAGGTCAGTGTGGGCTGTGTCAGTGCAGGACAGCTTTTCCAAAGAGTTGCTCTGGGGCCGGACCAGGGCAGGGCTTCCAGGGTCGTGTTGAGGGCTTTGGTCTGTCCCCAACACAGGAGGAAAAGTGATTGCGGCAGGGAAAGTACAGAATAAGCCTGGAACGTCTTGTGGTGCCAGAAAGTAAGCAAATGTTAAAAGATACATACAATTTTTAAATGGAGGCATGTTGAAAGGACATAGGAGCCAACCTGAAAGACTTCTCAATGGCCAAAGCTGGAATTTAAGCAATGAAATATGTGATGATATTATTGGATTATAACCCAAAGAATAAAATAAATACCCATGAGTCCATACTAATATAAATATGCAATTAAGTACATAAAGAGGAGTGAAGGGACAGATCTTCCTTACGGAAAACTTCCAATTAGTAAGTGTACAAGGAAGAAGGGGAATCGAAAATTATCGTTAGAACACCATGGTGATTGTTGCAAGCAAGATCCACTGATGAATCCTAAAATCGGTGGATGAAAATTTAAGATGAAATGGTGTTTGCGTGGTCACAAATTATTGCACTCTAAAATATTAATATTTATTAATTACAAAAGGAAAAATAGTAACTTTATGGTGGAGAAACCCACTAATAGACACCACTCACCCAAGTCACCAAGATTAATGTCAGTTATAAGCCATCTCAGCATCACATGGATGGATCCCCTGATATGGTGCACTGAGCAGAGCATATCACCTCTATGCTTTTCTTTCCAAAAATTCATAACTTCAATCTACTCAGAGAAAACATCAAACAAACCCAAATTAGGGAACATTCTCCAAAAGACTGACCAGTTCCCTTCCAAAGGGTCAAGGTCATGAAAGACAAAAACTAGGAACTGTTGTGAATTGTAGGAGACTAAGGAGACATGGTGATTAAATGCCATGTGGGATCCTGGATTGACTCTTGGAAGAAAACATCAGTGGAAAAACCAATAAAATCCGAATAAAGTCTGTAGTTTTGTTCTTAAAAAATTTTTCTGCTAAAGAAAGATCTAGAACAGTGAGAACATTCTGCTATGTTTATTTAAAAAGTGAAATACTCACACACATGCACAAGTAACGCACACAGAGAATTAGAGAGGGAAGATGGCTTAGGGGAGAGGAGGCGTGTAGTAGACAAGGGAAAAATCGTCCAGGAGGAAGTGGTCACTGTCAAGAAAATGAAAAGACCCACAGAATGGGGAGAAAATATTTGCAAATCATATATGATAGTGATTCAGAATATAGAAAGAATTCTTACAACTCCATAATAAGAAGACTCATAACCCAATTTAAAAACGGGCAAAGGATCTAAATAGACATTTCTCCAGGGGAAATATACAGATGACCAATAAGCACATGAAAAGATACTCAACATCGGGAAAATAGAAATCAAAACCATAATGAGATACCACTTCACCCTTACTAGAGTGACTAGAATGAGAAAATCAGACTAACAAGTGGTGAAGCTGTAGAGAAAGTGGAACCCTCATACACGGTTGGTGGGGCTGTAAGATGGTGTATCCACTTTGGAATACAGTTTGACAGTTCTCAAAAAGTTAAACCCAAAGTTACCATATGACCCAGCAATTCCACTCCTAGGTACACACCCAAGGGAAATGAAAACATACTTGTCCGCACAAAAACTTGTACTCGAATGCTCCTAGCAGTATCACTGATAATAGCCAAAAAGTGGAAACAGCCCAAATTATCATCAGCCCAACTGATAAATGGATAAACAAATTGTAGCATATCCATGCAATGGGATACCATTCGGTCATAAAAAGGAATGAAGTGAAAGAAGCCAGTCACAAAAGACCACCTATTTTATGATTCTGTTCATGTAAAATGTCCAGAATAGGGAGCTCTATAGAGACAGAAAGAAGGTTAGTGGTTGCCTGGGATTGGGGTGGGGGGGTGCTAACTAAGGGGTAATGAAAATATTCTAAAATCGACTGTGGTCATGATTGCGTATATCTGGGGATATACTACAAACTACTGGATTGTACAGTTTAAGTGGGTAAGTTGTACAGGATGTGAACTATGTCTCAAATCTTAAACACAAAAGTCTAGGAGGAAGTGGCCACCAGAGGCACTTGTGCCTGAGAAGGCAATGGGGACTGAAAAATGTTGGATTTAGCACTGTGGTAGTTACTGCTGAGGTTGGACCAGGTTGAGGAAGAAGTGAGGAGGGTGGCTTTTTTTTTTTTTTTTTTTTGCAGTTTGGCTATGAAAGATAGAAGAGGACAGACTCTAGAGAAATGTCAAGGGAAAATTACTTTTAAGATGAAAGACACCCAAGAGGTTTTAATGGTGGATGGGAAAGATCCCTTCACGGGATAGATACTGAAGACATAAATGGGGAGGGTCTGGGGCAGGGAGGACTGACCCTGCCTGGGAAGAGGGCAAGCCCCTCTGCTAGATCAGGCGTTGGTGAGGAGCTAGGGATTCCGATGGGGCTGGGAGGATGGTGGCAGGAGATTTGAGGGGTTTTCCCTCTGCTGGCTTTAATCCGTTGGGGAAATGAAGGGAGGTGATAAGCCAGAAGTTTGAGGGAGGAGAGGGTGTGAAGCAGTCATTTCAGAGAATGAGAGAGCAGCTCTAACAGCCTCGGTAGGAGTGCCAGGCAGGACTGGCCACCCGCCTGAGATGGCTTTCCTTTGGTGGGGAAGAGTGAGAAATAGTGTGAGCAAAAGCCTGGGGAACAGGAGTGCATGTCAAGTCTTGTCCTTTCCTACCCCGAGTTCTAGAGTCTGGAAAGAAGCAGTGACCTAGAATGCTCAAGTCAAGGAATCTTCTAGATTTCAGGGATCTTCTAGAACTGGACTGTTCGGCATATTAGCCACTAACTGCATGTGCCCATCAAAATTTTAAATTCAGTTCCTCAGTTGGAGCAGCCACATTTCAGGCGCTCAGCAGCCACGTGTGGTTTGTGGCTGTTTGGACAGCACAGAGTAAATATTTTCATCATCACAAAAAGTTCTACTGGACAACACTGTTCTAGAAAAGTGATTCTTAAACTATTTGGCCTGAGGACCCCTCTACACTCTTAAAAAACAAGAGCTTTGGTTTATATGGGTTTTATACCTATTAACATTTACTGTCATATAAATTAAAACTGGGAGTTTTAAACATTTATGTAATTCATTTAAGAAAAAGTAATAAACCCATTACGTGTTAACATAGTTTATGGAAAATAATTATATATTTTCCAAAACAAAATAGTGAAAAGAATGGCAGTGTTCTTCATTTTTGCAAAATCTGTCACGTCTGACTTAATAGAAGGCAGCTGGATTCTCATACCTGCTTCTGTATTCAATCTGTTGTAATAGCATGTATCACATAGTCTCTGGAAAATGCCACTGTATATTCATGAGAGATGAGAATGAAAAGGGCAAGGAATGTCTTAGTAGCATTATGAAAATAATTTTGACCCTGTGGACTCCTTGAAAGGGCCCCAGGGCCCCTGGACCACATTTTGAGAACCACTCCTCTAGAACAACCTCCACTTGGCATGAAAGAACTTGTTCCTGAGAGACTGAGTGATATGCCGAAAGTCACACAGCAAGTAAATTGCAGTGTTGGGACTAGACTCTAATTAAATCTCCTGCCTTCTGGTCTGAGGCTTTTTCCAATCCGTTGGCAGGGCTGGGATGGGCCCTGCTGGGCTTTTGGGAGTGGGGCCTAGGCTTCTTGGCTGCAGAGTCCCTGGTATGTGGCCCTATAAATAAACCCATTGTGTCTGTCAGAGCCCCTCTCCCCACCCGCAGCAGCTGCCTTTTTTTTGTTATTGGCTTATACTGTGGACGGAACATGAAGGATCAAGGGGAGGAGAGAGAAGTCTTTGGGCTCCTAAGATGACTGCTCTTCCTCCTCCCCTGCCTGCAAGGGCCGGCGACTGATTCTGCTGTCTGTCAATGCCCACAGCGTAGTGTGGAAGTTCTTGGAGTGCTGTGCAGAGAAGTGGGAGGGGGGATGCCGGGCGCCCCTTCCTCAGGAACACATGCCTCTCAGAGGGCTATTGTGTCTTGGGGCCAGTTGTCAGGACAGGGAAGGAAATTCTTGTCTGCGTTCTTTCCCTGAGGGGAGGAGACCAGTTGGAATTCTTAGGGCTAAAAGATGCCCTGGGCCAGGGATTAAGGTGGCCACTTCCAGGCCAGCCGCGTCCTGGGGCGTCTGTCCTTAAATCCCTCCTCATACCCCACGGCAGCCCAGGGCTGATCTTAGCTGGGAAGGAGTGTTTGCTGTGGGTGCAGAGGTTGCTGTTTACAAGTGGACTCTTCTTGGGTGTGACAGGGATTCCAGAAAGCAGCTGGGGGACAAGGGGGAGCAGAGGGGAAAACGGTTGATGTTATGGATGATTTTGTCATTAAAGTCAGAGCTTCTCCATCCCTGCCTTCCCCCCAGCTGCTCAGCCCTCCCCCCCTCCTGGTCCCTGGCTTCTCTCCCTAGAGGACTGGGGGAACAGCTGGTAAGTGAGGGGCTCATCAGGGCCTGAAGGCCTTGGCGAAGGGCCGAGCTGAGGGAGCATGGAGGATGTCCTCCTGCCACCTCTCTGGCCCCTTCCTCCCAGACCTGGACCCGAGTTCAGCCTGTGCCCTGGCAGGCGAGGGGGTGGGAGCTGCAGATCCTTTGATCTGGCTGCCAGAAAGACCAGAAAGTCAGATGTCTTTTGAGGTCCTGGAAGCCCCATCCCCTCCTGGTTTTAAAGGGGCAGGGGGTACGAGGGCCATACATAACCAACTAGGCTGAAGAGATAGTGGTCCCCAGATTTCACTCTCTGATTGGGCTGATCCAGCCACGTCCCCAGGTTACCCAGCGAACACCCCCCCCCCAAGCAGCTGTTCCCACTTCCCTGTTGCTGGCTACTTGCAAACTGCCCCCACCCCACCCCTCAAGGACAGGCTAGAGCGGCTCTGCTCTTCCTTCTTTCTTTCCCTCCCTCCCCTCAGCACTGAGGTCACCTCCCTCTGAATCTGGCCTTTGTGGAAGGCGGTGCCCGTTGGCAATTCTGGAGGGAAAAAGAAGGCACCAGGTCAAGTTAGAGCTCGCACGCTGTACAGCTTCACCCCTACCTAGTCTGGCTGGCATCAAGTGTTCTAGACCCAACATCCAAGGTGGATGGTAGGACCCCAAAGGAGTGTTTGAAACCAGGGCCATCCTGAAATACCCAGGCCAGGGTTTGCCCTGGCCCCAGCTCAGGCTGAACGCAGGAGCTGCTGAGTAGGAGTTGTGGGCCTGGGGGAAGCCGGAGGGTGCTCGGCCCCGGGGCAAGGGGCCCAAGTGACACCCAGCAGGGACAGGACAGCCACTGGGGAACTGACCTGGGTTGGGGTTTTTTCTCATGAGGTTTAGGCTCAAACCCCAGACTCTGAAGAGGCTAATTAGGCTCAGATTGGGAGCCAGAGGTAGTAGTAACTCTCTGGATCTTAATATTCCCCAGAGGAGTGTAGAGATGCAGGAAGTTTTCTTTTTGCCATAGAAATCTGGAACTCAAATTTTAGTTCGACTCATAGTGTGCACTCCTCCCCACTGCCAAGTTCAAATGCAAGCCTCTTCCCCGTGACTCTGCCTGCCCTCTGCTCATGGCCCTGTAGACACAGAGAAGGCCCCTTTTCCTGAGTCGGCCAGACCACCTCTGCCGAGGGCAGCAAACATCTCCCCAAAGTGGGGCTGAGTCATAGCCTGCCTCAGCTGACATTTCCGGGGCCTCTCCTAGGCCCAGCCAGGGATATGGAGACACGCATGGCAGAACTTGGAAGTCTTATCACTTCGAGGGTCTCCCCCAGGTCACAGTGGGGCTCAGGCCTCCCTGCACTGAGATCCACAGGGGCTCAGATTGGAGGGGGGCATAGTTGGGGCTCTGTGGTGTGTGCTGCGTCCTCGCCCTCCTTAACACATATACGAGTAAAACCACATGTACACAGCCCACAGCCAGCCCTCACATTCTGGGCTTGGCGCCTAACCTGGATGCTTTTTTCTTTTCATTTTCTTTTTTTAGGAAAAGATATCTCCTAAACCACCTTCACCCTTAGTTTGGTTTTGTTGCGTGAAGAACTCAAAGCTTTATCTTTATTTTTTCCTGGCCTCTGGACACTAGCCTATGCATCCCACTCCCTTCCTTCGTCCTCCCAACTATTTTCCTCACACTCCCCAGCACTCCCTCCCCTGCCCCCCAACCCCTCTATTCTCTGGGGCTGTCCACTTGGGGAATAAATGGTGAGGGGATTGAGGGAAAGCTAATGATCCATGGGGGCCGGCCTCTCCTGAAGCAGAGCAGCTTCTGACTGGAGCAAGTGGACGAGGGCCCAGAGCTGAGTGTTGTGGGTGGGGCGGGACTGGCCCAATGGTGGAGGTAACCTGAGGCCTTTTTTGGTTTTAACCCCTATTTGTGTATGTGGGAAGGAGGATATTTCCTAATTTTTTTTTTCATATTTTTCTAGGCCTATCCATTTCTAAGTATATCAACCATAATGTTAAGAGCAAAGTTATACCCAACATATTTTTATGATATTAAAATAGCAAAGGACTATAGATTGTGGTAGAGTATTAAAAATAAATACTACACAGTTTTTCCTTTTCTTCAAGTTTTCAGAAGCCCCTTGGCCACAGTTGTGCACGCACACACACTCACACTCAGGAAGATGCATTCTCCCCTTTTGCTGTTGTGCTCTTTTCTTTCTAGGGTATCAGGCAGAGAAGAGTGAACGTTGAGCTGGCCCTGTGGCTGGAGAATGGCTGGCAGGAAAGGGGTTGGAGAGCAGGAGCCCCCTGAGGGCAGGGTAGATTAGGCAGCACTCTCAGATCTTCAGGTGCCCCTACAGTGGGGACCCTTGGGTGGGGGGCCTGGGCCTCGGGAATGTAGCTGCAGGCTCCACGGCAAGATTTTGTACTGTGCCAGTATCAGGATGTGATAACAGGAAAAGCCTCCATTTACTGAGTTCGTTCAAGATACTCTACATACATTATCTCATTTCATCCTCCAACAACCCTTTGGACTAAGTAGTCTTATCCCCATTTTATAGATGAGGAAACAGATCTGGCAGAGTTAGGATTCTAACCTAGATCTGTTTAAGTGCAATGTTCCTGGAGGCCCAGGACGGTACAGAGCTTACAGAATATAAGGAGCTTACATCACAGCTTGTGTGTGTCCAGAGAGGCTGCACAGGGATGGGACGAAATCTAGGCCTGTCCAGTGTGCTTTGTGAATCAGCCATATAATTTGGGCGGCGTCCTTTACCTCTGCAGCCTGCTTCCTCTCCCAGGCTGGTGCCCCCCTTACAAGGTTGGTAGGAGAATCAGATGCAGTGGTGCATGAGAAAGTGCCAACACACAAGGTACTTTCAGTGTGAGTGCAGTTTCCTGTCCCTCAGTTTCCTCATCTCAAATATTAGGTGTTGATAATAGCATTGACCTCCCTTTGTTGCAATGAAGATTAAAGAAGACGTATGTTGTGGAAGGGCCATGTAGCAACCATGTGTTGCTGTTCATTTTCCATCTGCTATCTGAGTGATTCCTGGCTGAGAGCTGGGACCTTTGCACTGGCTCTTCCTCTGCCCAGAATGCTTTTTCCATCCCAGGATTTCATCCGGACTTCATTCAGGTCTCTGCTTAACTGTCACCCGTCAGTGCCTTCTCAGGACCCAGTATATGCTCCTTGGTTTCTCTGTGTATTGTCTGCCTCCCCCAATAGAATGGATGCTTCATAAAGGCAGGGCTTTCCCTGTGGCACAGCACCTGGCACACAGCAGAAGCACAGTAAACGTTTGTGGAATGCATGGCTGACATCATCTCCCTCTTCCTCCACAGGCAAGGTGACCATTCTGGCTGCTAGAGTGAGTGCGCCGGCCTGGTTGAGGGGGCATAGACAGGTGAGGGGCTCTGGGGCCTGTGCATGCTGGTGGTGAGATGGGAGGAGGAAGGCTGGGGGTGGCGGAGGCCCCCTGTGTCTCACCGTGGAGGACAGAGAAAAGCACATTCAGATGCTTGGTTGATGAGCTACTGAGGGCCCCTCACTTCCTTGGTCCAAAAGCACTAAGCTCTTTTTATGGGGGCTTCAGTGGGGCAGGGAGACAAGTAATTGGTGGTGGACCAGGGATCTCCATCCTTTTACATGAGGAAAGGTTTCCCATCTACTGGAAAATTCCACAATATTTTGCAGAAGAAGGAAATGAGCACTTTCCTCTAGCAGAGAAATTGAAGCGCAGATGGAGGATGAAGCCTACTCAAGGATAGTCAGTGACCATGGCAACGGTGGGGTGGGGGGGGGCACATACGCAGTATACAGGTCAGAACCCTGGCTGAATTGTGTTCAGGCAGTGACAGACTAGTCTGTTTAGTAATCAATCTGTCTCTTGCACACCAGGTATAACAGCTGTAAGTGTGGGCCTGGGCAGTGAAGTGAATACAGCATCTTTGCCCTCACAGAGCTGTCAGTCTAGGAGAGACAGTTACAGAACCTGACTGAACTTTGATTGGGAGCCCTGAAGAATGAATAAAAAGGAGGGGGCCAAGTGGAAAGGGGGGAGGGCATCGAGACCCCTGCAGAGGACCTGTGTGTGCCAAGAGGCTGGTCTGCTGGTTCTGGTGGAAGCAGGGAGCCTTGGAGGCATGCAGGCTGCCTCCCAAGTCCCCAGGAAGATACAGTGTAGCAGTTGGAGGCCAGTCTCAGTGGAGAATTCAGGTTTCTCGGCTCCTGGCCAGTGTCTGTGTGACCTGCGATAGGGCGAGTGTAGTTATAGGCGTTTTTAAAACAGCAGTCTTTGTTCTTAAAATGGGAAGAGTGTCTGTGTCTTTCCCATGACCAGGAGTGTCTCAGCCTGACCCTGAGTTGTTACAATGTCACCTCCGAGAATACTGACAAGTTTGGTCTTTGTCCTCTTCCCCTGCTCCCCTCCTCCCTGGGCACCAGAGCAGCTGGGTCGTCTCGCACGTGTTCCCAGGGCCCGATGTCGGAGGCCATGGACCAGCCGCCGGGGAGTCCTGGAAACCTGAGGCCCGGAGAGGGTGGTGATGGCAGCATGGAGCCAGGCACCTGCCAGGAGCTCCTGCACCGATTGCGGGAGCTGGAGGTGGGGCGTGGAGCAGGGTGGGTGAGGGTGGCAGGACTGCCCTTTCCTCTGAGCTTCGTGTGGGTGGACCTTCCTCTCAGCCCCCTTCGCCAGGCTGGAGCAGAGATGAACATTTCTTAGCAGAGCTTCTCTGAGAAGCCCTCTCCTTGCTCTTAGCTCGCCAGGCTAAGTGCCAGCTCAGGGACAAGACGCGTGCACAGGGCAGGGCTGTCCTAACCCCTAAAGGTCTCCCTTTTTTACCCCTCTTCTCCCCCACTTCACCCCCACTCCGCCAGCCTCTGCTGGCTTTAGGAAATGGGTGGTTGCACAGGCCATAGGAAGAAGGGTTTGGATGACTTGGCATTCAGGAGGTGAGGGGCAAGGGCATGTACCCTTAAACTAAGGCCCTTCATCACATTCCGAAGGCCCTGCCCTCCTCCCTCCGGCCTTCTCTGCCTTCTCCCCAGGGAAATAACGGTTACTGTTGGCTCCTCCCACCTTAGGTCCTCCTGGCCAGCGTCTCCCCAGCTCCTCCAGGCTCACTGACTGAGGTTGGGTTCACAGAAAACCAGCCATCTGAGCTCTGTCTTCTTGATGCCCTTGGTCGGTCTCTGCGGGCCTCCCCATGGCAGAGTCCTGCCCAGCCGAGAGCTGGGCAGGGGTGTAGTTCATAGACTGCTTGTCTCTCCTTCCCCAGAAGGAATTTGCCCTGAGAGAAGAATGACCCCATAGCCTCCTTTCTACCCCCTTCCTCCCTGCTGCAGGCAGAGAACTCAGCACTTGCTCAGGCCAATGAAAACCAGCGGGAAACCTATGAGCGCTGTCTGGATGAGGTCTGTGGGGTCTGCAGTGGGGCTGATGTTGGGGTGCGGAGAGAGACATGGCCTGTCTGCTCCAGACAGAAGCTGGCTTAGCTGACGTTCTGCCTTGGGGCTTTCTGTCCCCAGGTTGCCAACCACGTGGTGCAGGCACTGCTGAACCAAAAGGTAAGTGGCCACAGGAGACATTCTGACCCCCAAGCCCAGCTGCTCTGGAACAGGCCCTGGGTACTGCAGGGGAGGTCCTTCCTGGGGACCTCAGAGCCTGCTCAGCGAAGCCTTTGCAGGGACTGGAGAAAGCGGCTTGGTGGAAATGTCCTATTGGCCCGATAATGCCCCACCTTCCCCACCTCAGACAGGGCTGTACTATTCTCCCTGGAGGCAGGGGTGGGCTAGGTAAGGCCAGATCTCCGAGTTATGGTAACTTTGATTTGGGCTTGAATCTTTCCCTTATTGTGGCGCTGGCTGCTTTCTCCAGGTTGTAATGACCCTGAAAAAAATGTTGATGTTGTGAGCATAAGGTGGCATCTAAATATTTACCCAAATACTATGGGTAACTTCTTGACATATGGTCCCCTCTAACCCCTAGGTGTTCTTCTGCCTTGTATGGGCCCTTTTTTGATGTATGGTTTCTAAGAGGCAGGGGCTTGGCACCAGAGATGGGGAAGATACCAACGCCAGTGGAACCTACTGTCTACCGGCGTGGTTAACTTGAGGGAATTTACTGTCCCCTGAAGCTGTGATAGCTACACACATAGGCGGTCTCAGCTCCCACATAGGGGGAGGTTGCAGGAGAAGGGCATGCCTGGGAGGGACACTGTACTCATCCCGCCCCCTCACTGCTTGCCATCATCTTCTTCTCTCCCCCTGCCTCCTGGGCGGTGGCAGGACCTTCGGGAAGAGTGCATCAAGCTGAAGAAGAGGGTGTTTGACCTGGAACAGCAGAACCAGATGCTGAGCGCCCTGTTTCAGCAGAAACTGCAGCTCACGACAGGCTCCCTCCCTCAGGTGGGCACCACCAGTGTCCTTCCCTCATCCTATCGCATCTGCCTGCCTCCCCCCGCCCCCGCCCCATCACCACCCTCTTTTTTCCCCCAAACACGTAGAGAAGCAGGCTGTCAGCCGTTCCCCTCCATTCTGGGGTCTGTCCATCCAGAGAAGGCCCTCCTATCCTGATAGATCTGGGCCTTAGATGGAGTGAAAACTCCCTGAATCCCCTCAAGCTGGGCCGTCCCCCACCTTGCAGGTATACCCCACCCAGCAGGATGGCGTCCCTTGTTGACAGAGAAGGTTCTTGCTTGTTCTCGCCCTGTGTGGGGAGATGGGTGGAGGCTGAAAATGAAATTATTTCATACTCCCCAGGGACCCCTTTGGCCACTGCAGTGCCTCTTCTTGGCCAGGGGCAGGGGTGGGACCGGGTGGAAGGCACCCCGTGCTTGGTGTCACAGAGAGGTCAGCAAAGGCACTTGACCAGATTACTCTGTGTGTGCGCAAACTTCGTGTGTTTACCCACTGACTCAGGCGTGGCTGCCGACCCTGGTCCCTGCTTCTAGCCCTGACACCTGCCTTACCTGGGAGAAGCAGGGGGCTACCAAGGTGTCACTCGGGGTCACTCTTGTCAGAAAGCCTCAAGGATGGGGTGAGATGTGGGGGTGGGAGGATCTGGAGCAGCTCTAGGTACCAGAGGTGAACAGCAGGTGCTGAGGTCGGCCGGCACACCTCTCACCCCACCCCTGAGCTTGACAAGAAGAGAAGTACCTTCTGTGTATGTGTGTCTGTCTGTCTGTCTGTCTGTCTGTCTGAGGTGAACCAGGCAGCTCTTGGCCCCCAGACCCTGAGCAGGAGGCCCTCAGCTCCCTGGGAAGCCTGACCCCTGGCAGAGGAGGATGTCATCACCATGACATTTCTGGAGCCCCCAGCCCTGAGTCCTGCTCTGCTACCAGGTTCCCCCCGGGATCCCCAGAGGGCTAACCACACCGGTGGGCCAATCGCACCCTGTCCATCCCCTTCTCAGTGACTGGTGATAAAAAGAGGTGTAGAACATTGCTTTTTTACTTACATGAATTCTGGCATTTGAATTTGGGATTTTTAAAATTAACTTTGGGGTTTGGGGCAATAGATTTATCTTCCCCAGAGGTAACAGGGCATAATGGAAGGAGCGTGAACCTTGGCCTGAGGTAAACTTGGTTGGACCCCTAACTTAGCTAATTCTTATCTGTGTGACCTTGGGCAGATGATATAACCTTACAAAGCACAGTTTTTTCCTTATAGATGGGGATAAGAATACCTATATTGCAAGTTGTGCAGATTAAATGAGATAATATATAGTGCTTGGCCCATAGTAGATAGTCAATAATCGGCAGCTAAATATCATTATTAACATTATCCCCAAGTTGTGCTTTGTTAGGATGAAAGCTCCATTGAGCAAATGCTAATGCAGCTCTTACTGTGAGCAGTGCCTTTTCAACTCATGTGGATCTGGACAGGGCTGTGGCCTGTGCGGAGTGAATGTAGCCCCTAAAGGACGGGACTGCGGAAGCTACAGACAACAGTAATACAAAGCAGAGTGACTGCTGTCTAAGAGTGAGCGGGGAGAGATGCCATCCCAGATGGGCTGGGGAGGGCACCCTTAATAAGGTGACGTTGGATCTGGGCCTTGATAGATGGGAGATTTAAAAAGATTGCAGTGGGGGCTGGAGAAAAGGGATTCCCGGTGCGAGGAACAGCAGGGAAGCCTAAGGAGCAGGGGGCTGCTCAATGGGGCTGGAATAAAGAGTGTGTAAAAGAGCAGTGAGTGAGACAGAGCTGGAGACGGTGTCAGGGAAGAGCCGGCAGGCTGGGCCCAGATCGTCGGCAGAGGAGTTCAGACTTGTCTCTGTAGGCAGTGGGCAGGCATAGGAGGCTTGGAGCACATAGATGCTGTAGAAAAAAAAGGAAAGAAAAATGTGCTTTAGGCTGCCTTGTGCACTAGAAATTGAAAAGCCACCAAACCAGGTCAGAGAGACTGAAACGCTGAGCTGCATCCAGGCCTGAGGCGTGAGGTTCTGGGCTGCAGGAGCGGCCGAACCAGAGGGCGGCCAGAGGGAAGGCAGAGAGATGCTGCAGGGACAGGATTTAAACACTATGGAAAAGGAGACAGGGAAGAATTAAAGTTGGTATCTAGTTGAGATGCCTAAAAGGACAAAGTGACATTCCGAGGGACTGAGAGAGAAGTGACCCGTGATTACATACTACTTTTGTACTCCTCAGAGTAGAAGTTTCATAGGAGATCAGATAAGGAAGACAGAAGTGATGACTCCTGCCATCTCTTTCTAGGACCCAGTAACAAATGTCTCTTCCCTTAGTCTCAGCCTGTGATGCCATCAGAACAGGAAGGGGCCTCCTGGCTCACACTTTCTGTAATCGGGGAGGAGGCCCCACAGAAAAACAAAGTGGTCCTGGAGCCACAGTGGCACCTACCGTGTTTCTCCGAAAAGAAGGCCTAGCCAGCCAATCAGCTATAAAGCATCTTTTGGAGCAAAAATTAATATAAGACCTGGTCTTATTTTACTGTAATATAAGACCAGGTCTTATATAACGTAATGTAATATAATATTATATATTATATGATATATACTATATGATATATAATACCAGGTCTTATATTAATTTTTGCCCCAGAAGATGCATTAGAGCTGATTGTCTGGCTAGGTCTTATTTTTGGGGAAACAGTAGGTTAGGCCTGCCACTGCCCTCAGGCCAAGGGGCCCCCTCTTCTCCAAAGCCCCCTGACCGGTCTCACCCCCCCGCCACCTGGGCATACACTTCTTCAGTCTGCCTGTGTCATGGTCTCCTGAGGCTCCTCTGACCAGGTGGTGGGACAGTAGTGAAAGCACGTGTTGGACTAGGAGATGTCCCTAAAGGAGCAAACTTGGAAGGATGTTTTCCTTCCCCTAGATGGAGGGAGTAGGGACCTGGGACAGAGCACCTGTGTTAACTCTGCCTCTCCCTGCAGGTTCCACTTGCCCCACTCCAGCCACCATCCGAGCCACCAGCTTCCCCCTCTCTGAGCTCCACCGAGGGACCGGCCACCTTGCTGCCTCTGGGGCGCTGTGCTGGGCAGAGAGAGGTAGGAAGGCTGAACATGGGGCTGAACATGGTGGTCTGTGGCTGTGCTGGCTATGGGCTCGTCAGTGGCTTCCATTGCTGTTTCCTAACGAGTCCCATGGGAAGGGTTGCTTCCTAGGGCACAGATTCTTAGCCAGCCCTCAATTGTCACCTCATTCCAAGACAAATAGGTCCCCACCCCCAACCACTGGCCTTGCAAGCAAATGCATTATTGCTGCTGTAAGAGCCATCGCTTACTCTGCCAGCCACTGTGCTGAACACCTGGATCTTATTTTATGGGGTTAAACGTGATTACCATCCCATTTTACAGATGATACATTGAAGCTTAGAGATTAAATAAATTGCTGAAGGCCATATAACTAATTAAGTGGTAGATCTGGGACTTAAACCTACACAGTCTGGTTGCAGAGCCCATGGAATTAACCAGTATATCAGACTGGACTGGGCCCAAGAAGGGGCCGGGCAAAAGCTGGAAAGGGCTTGCAGTGGACACATTCCCAATCCCCTTCTCCAGGAGGATCACGTCAGCAAGCCTCTGTCTGACCTGAGAAGGCCTGGGATCACCTACAGTTACGGACATAGGACTTAGCCACATCACACCCCCTTCTTGAGTCTCTATGTTCTTTCTGGAGCCTGAAAAACAGACAGGCCTGCGTCCCCTGGAGCAAGCATGGTTGTCAGGGTTGTAGGTGGTCAGCGCTGCCGACCCAAACAGCAGTGGGAAGTGGGGCTGGGATAAGCAGGAAGGGGAAGTGGGATGCCCCCCCAGCCCGTCATGCCAGAAAGAAGAGTCGGGCTAACTAGGGCTTAGTGACCCTTCAGGAAGCTGAGCCATCATATCTCAGGAGCTGTCAATTCCTTTTGGAGACACAAACAAAGCCAGGCCAGCTCTGTTCATGACACACTCAGTTACGTCCAGTTCAGGTCCTGTGTCTGCATGTGGTCTCCTCCTCATGCCGTTTCTCCCCCAAGGTGTGTTGGGAGCAGCAGCTGCGGCCAGGAGGCCCTGGACCCCCCGCCGCCCCACCCCCAGTGCTGGATGCTCTGTCCCCATTCCTTCGAAAGAAAGCCCAGATCCTGGAGGTGCTGAGAGCCCTGGAAGAGACTGACCCCTTGCTTCTGTGCTCACCTGCCACCCCCTGGCGGCCTTCAAGTGAGGGTCCTGGCTCACCAGAGCCCATCAATGGCGAGCTGTGTGGCCCACCCCAGCCTGAAACCTCACCTTGGGCCCCCTACCTGCTACTAGGCCCTGGTAGCCTGGGAGGCCTGCTGCCCTGGGAGCGCCTCTTGGGGGGCCCAGGGGAAGAAGAGAGTGCTGGGCGGCCGTGGGGCCCTAGTAGGGGCTCGCCCCAGGCCCAGGGTGCCAGCTCTGGCCCACCCTGTGCCCCAGGCAGCAGCTCCTCCTCCTCTTCTGATGAGGCGGGTGACCCCAACGAGGCACCCAGCCCCGACACCCTGCTCGGGGCCCTGGCCCGAAAACAGTTGAACCTGGGCCAGCTTCTTGAGGACACAGAGTCTTACCTACAGGCCGTCCTGGCCGGGGCTGCAGGCCCACTCAACGGGGACCACCCAGGTTCTGGGCAGCCATCCTCCCCAGACCAGAGGCTCCCACAGCTGTCTAAGTCCAAAGGCCTCCCCAAGTCAGCTTGGAGTGGGGGTACCCCAGAGGCTCACAGACCAGGCTTTGGTGCTACCTCAGAGGGCCAGGGACCCCTGCCCTTCCTCAGCATGTTCATGGGTGCAGAGGATGCCCCCCTGGGCTCACGACCTGGCCACCCCCACTCTTCATCTCAGGTGAAAAGCAAGCTCCAAATTGGCCCCCCTTCTCCTGGGGAAGCCCAGGGACCCCTTCTGCCCTCCCCAGCCAGAGGTCTCAAGTTCCTAAAGCTGCCTCCAGCTTCAGAGAAGGTCCCCAGCCCAGGAGGCCCCCAGCTCAGCCCCCAGTTCCCCCGGAACACCCGAATCCCCTGCCGGAACAGTGGCTCCGATGGCAGCCCCTCCCCGCTGCTGGCCCGCAGGGCTCTGTGTGGAGGAGAGCTTTCCCCAGAAGGGGCGCAGGGCCTGCCCACCAGCCCTTCGCCCTGCTCTACCACCCCGGACTCTGCACAGCTCCGACCTCCCCAGCCAGCCATGCCCACCTCCACGCTCTCCCCAGGACCAGTGGTGTCTCCCTGCTACGAGAACATCCTGGACCTTTCCCGGAGCACCTTTAGGGGTCCTTCCCCAGAGCCACCTCCATCCCCATTGCAGGTGCCCACCTACCCACAACTAACTTTGGAGGTACCACAGGCCCCTGAGGTCCTCAGAAGCCCTGGAGTCCCTCCCAGCCCTTGTCTCCCAGAATCCTGTCCCTATGGGAGCCCCCAGGAGAAGAGTTTGGACAAAGCAGGACTGGAGTCTCCCCATCCTGGCCGCAGGACCCCAGGCGGCTCATCCAGGAAGCCCAGCCAGGGGGCAGGGCGGCGACCTGGGGATCCTGGCTACACCCCTCTGCGGGACAGACTGGCAGCCCTGGGGAAACTGAAGACTGGCCCCGAGGGGCCCCAGGGCCCAGAGAAGAATGGGGTGACAGTCAGGCCTGGCACCGAGAAGGTGCGGGGAGCAGGGAGGTCAGGGGAAAGCACTGGAGATATGGCAACCACCACCCCCAGGCTCCCTGAGCAGCCAGAAGCCAAGGGGGCACTGCGAGGAGCAGTGGCCTTGGGCACAAGCAGCCTGAAGCAACAGGACCCTGGGCTCCTAGGGGATCCCGGGGCTCGAGTCTACTCTTCCCACTCCATGGGGGCCAGGGTGGACCTGGAGCCTGTCTCACCAAGGAGCTGCCTCACCAAAGTGGAGCTGGCCAAGAGCCGGCTGGCAGGGGCCCTGTGCCCCCAGGTACCCCGCACCCCTGCCAAAGTGCCAACCTCAGCCCCCAGCCTGGGCAAGCCCAGTAAGAGCCCCCACGGCAGCCCAACAAAGCTTCCTTCTAAGTCACCCACCAAGGTGGTGCCCCGACCTGTGGCCTCACCAGCCACCAAGGAGCCCCCCAAGCCTGACAAGGGGAAGGGCCCGCCTTGGGCAGACTGTGGCAGCACCACAGCCCAGCCTACATCCTCGGCACCCGGCCCCGCTGATCCAAGCCAGGGCCCTGAGGGGCGCGCCCCACACTCGGCCATTGAAGAGAAGGTGATGAAGGGCATCGAGGAGAACGTGCTGCGGCTGCAGGGTCAGGAGCGGGCACCAGGCACCGAGGCCAAGCACCGCAATGCCAGCAGCATTGCCAGCTGGTTTGGCCTGAAGAAAAGCAAGCTGCCAGCACTGAACCGTCGCACAGAGGCCGCCAAGAGCAAGGAAGGGGCCAGTGGGGGCTCCCCGCTCCGGAAGGAGGTCAAGGTGGAAGCCCGGAAGCTGGAGGCAGAGAGCCTCAACATCTCCAAGCTGATGGCTAAGGCGGAAGACCTGCGCCGGGCTTTGGAGGAGGAGAAGGCCTACCTGAGCAGCAGGGCCCGGCCGCGGCCCGGGGGACCAGTGCCAGGGTCCGGTGCAGGGCTGGGGCAGGTCCAAGGCCAGCTGGCTGGTATGTACCAGGGCGCAGACACCTTCATGCAGCAGCTGCTCAACAGGTGAGGGTCTGGGACCAGTCGGCAGGTGCTTTGGTGCCTGCAGACGCTTGTCCCTCCACGGGCACACCAGGGGCTGTGGCTGGGACTGCCTGTCCTGGGAGCTCGGGCTTCACAGAGGTTAAAGGGGGTTGGAGAGCAAGTAAAATTCCACCAAAGCATCGGGGGGGTTAGTGGCCTGACTGAAAGAGGGGTGTGTGCCCCTGTTCCTCTCCTCTGGCTGTTTGACGTCAGACATGCTGAGACCCAATTTCTCATTTGGGAGGAAATGAGCAGTCCACACTTTCCCGGATCGTCTCGTGTCGGATGAGGCAGCCTAAATGCCCGCACACGGTGATCAAGAGCCAGTTCCTAACTGGCCTGATGAGGCTCTTCCTCTGGGGTTTCCCGTCTTGCTCTTTAGCACCTGCCACACACCCAGCAATAGGAGCTGTGGTTTAGAGAAGGGGCCACCCCTTCTTGGGATTGCTGTGTCTGGGGCAGGTAAGGCAGAATGTCCACAGGCATTGGGCCCAGGTTGGGTGTGAGTTGGACAGCAAGTGCCTGCTCAAGTTCAGCTGGGGCAAGCAGGTGTGTCATGTTAGACCAGGATGTGACCGGCTCTGCCATCTACCTGCCGACACTGTCAAGTGGTCTCTAGGCTTGGCCCTGGATAGCTTTGGGAGAGTCCTCCCATCTTCCCTGCCCCTGCTGTTCCTCTGCCTGTTCCCATAGTCAGGAGGGGTTGCTGGGGACAACCACCAGGGATATGTCCCCTTCCCAGAGGGGCAGGGGGCCATGGGGGCCTCACTAGGCCCACACCATTGGAGGGAGCGAGGCTGGAATGTCTGTGTGGGCCCAGGCCTCTCTCACCTGTCTGTATTGCTGCCCCTAGAGTGGATGGCAAGGAGCTGCCACCCAAGAGCTGGAGGGAGCCCAAACCCGAGTATAGTGACTTCCAGCCAGTGTCCTCAGACCCCAAGAACCCTTGGCCAGCCTGTGGACCCCGAAATGGCCTGGTGGGCCCTCTTCAGGGCTGTGGAAAACCTCCTGGGAAGGTAGGTTCTTGGGATGGGGGCTGGGTGGAGCGCTGGCCCTGTGACCCTGCTGGCTCGCTCCCCAGAGGGCTCCGCTCCCTGGGCCCTGGAGGCTGCCAGGTGCACTCCTGGTCTCCGAGGGCTGGCGGGCTGCCTGCACTCTCAGATCCATACTCCAGGGGTCCTAATGGCAGGGCTTGGGGAGGGGTTTGTGGTGGGAGAGGAACGGGCTCCGAGGTCTCCTGTTCCCCACAGCTGAGCAGCGAGCCCGGGAGGCGGGAAGAGATGCCCTCGGAGGACAGCCTGGCTGAGCCAGTGCCCACCTCACACTTCACAGGTCAGCAGGGTCAAGGGCCAAGGATGGGAGTTGATCCTCACCTGCTCTTTACTCCTTCCTGTCACAACAGCAGTTGCCAGACCCTGAGTGCCATGTTGGTGCCAAGCACCAGGTGGGCACTGGGGCTACACAGAAATAAACCCTTTCCTGCCCTCAGAGGGTACCTGCCTCCCCTCCCCCAAGCCTAGGGGAAGTGGGGCAGGGTGAATGAGCCTGTTGGGCCTGGAGGGCCCTGAGCAGGGATGGAGCCTGGACTGGGGCAGGAAGCTAGAAGAAGGCAGAGTGGCTGAGCTGCCTGCAGCCTCACATCCGTGACTTACCCTCCCCTACCCAGCCTGTGGCTCCTTGACTCGAACCCTGGACAGTGGCATTGGAACCTTCCCACCCCCAGACCATGGCAGCAGTGGGACCCCCAGCAAGAATCCTCCCAAGACCAAGCCGCCACGGCTGGAGCCCCCACCTGGGGTGCCCCCAGCTCGGCCCCCACCCCTTACCAAAGTCCCCCGCCGTGCCCACACGCTGGAGCGTGAGGTGCCAGGCATAGAGGAGCTGCTGGTGAGCGGGCGACACCCCAGTATGCCAGCCTTCCCTGCACTGCTTACTGCTGCTCCTGGCCACCGGTGCCATCAGACCTGTCCTGATGGTGAGTGTCTGGGCAGGTGGGTGGGCCTTCACAGGAGCTCCACCCATCACCACCACCCACCTTCCCTTGTCACCACATAGATCCCTGTGAAGACCCAGGCCCACCCCCTCCTGTCCAGCTGGCTAAGAACTGGACCTTTCCCAACTCGAGGACAGCCGGTGGCTCCGCTGACCCTTTCCTGTGCCCACCCCGACAATTGGAGGGGCTGCCCAGGACCCCCATGGTGAGCATGGCTGAAGGGGAAAGGGAATGGGACTGAAGGGTGCAGTGAATGATGGGAGGCCAGTTTCTCCAGTGAGGTACAGCTCTGTCCGGGAGGAGGATTGAGGGGACAGCCCCTTGGATGCCCCTCTGGGCAGCCCACTCACCTCCTTTCTTACACCCCTCTTGGGGAAAGGGTTTCTCTCCTTCCCCAAAACCTTGGTAGGACTGCTCAGCCATGCCTCCAGCCTGCTTCCTCTGAGTGCACCCCACCTCGGTGGGCCCCATCTGCAGATCTCCCATCCTGAGGGCAGAGCCCAGTGCCTTTCTGGCTGGGCCAGGAGGTGAGAGGAACTTCCTCCCGAGCTTCCCTTCCTTTCCCAGGCCCTGCCCGTGGACCGGAAGCGGAGCCTGGAGCCCAGCCGCCCAGCCCCTACGCCCCAGGGCCCGGCGTTTGGGGGTAGCCGCACCCCCAGCACATCGGACATGGGCGAGGAAGGCAGAGTGGCCAGTGGGGGCCCCCCAGGTCTGGAGACGTCAGAGTCCCTCAGCGACTCACTCTATGACTCACTCTCCTCCTGTGGGAGTCAGGGCTGAGGGGCTGTGCCATGCTCTTCTCTGGAGTTGGGGACCACAGACTGGAATGGCTCTCCTCAGGCCCTGCCCCCCTCAGGGCTAGTGGGGCTGCTCCCTGAAGGGACCAAGGAGGCAGATAAGAAGGTGAAGGGGGTCTCTGGCACACCCAACTGCCCACCGCTGCTGTGGAGGAGACGACCACTCTCAGCTCAGGGAGAGACACCACCTTTGGCCCCTCCTTTCACCCAGAGTGAGGCTCTTCCTCTGAGGGACTGGGTCTCCAGGCTGCTGTGTCCCAGCCCTAGCTCCTACTTCAGGCTGAGCCGTCTTGTGGTGCTGGGCTTCCTGCCCACCAGCTGTGCCATCTCCGCCCAACCTGGCTGCTCCCTGCCCCGAGCCCCCATGGGGCCAGCCCGGAAACCCCGTGCTGATGGAGTTTGGGGGCGGCGAAGGGTCAAGTTGCCTTCTCTCTGTCTGCCCTGGTCCTTTCTGCTGTCTGGACGGTGCTGCCCTTCCCTGCCCCCTGTCTTTGGGGCATGTTTGTCTTTTTTGTTATTTTTTATATTAAAGCGCCTGACCCGGTCCCCACCACCCCACCCCACCCATCCCCGCACTGCGGTTAATTTATCTGTCGTTACAAATGTGGCTGCTCTGCTTCCAGCCTCTGCTTCTGCAGTATCCCTAATAAAATGTGGAGGCTCCTCCCTGCCCCTGAGTCGGCCTGTTCTGTGGGAGGACTCAGGGACGGACAGATGTGTGCACTTTGAGGGCACTGGTGGGGATGAGACTCTGTCCCAAGCACTCTGGTGAGACAGCCCCCTTACCAGGGCAGCTCGCTGGAATTACCTAGAAGGTAACTGAGGATGGGGATTGGGACCCACTTAGGCCTGGAATGGTACCCGGATTGGGAAGATTGCCCTGGCTCAGGACTTAGACAGGGCAGAAGGGTGGCCGTGGGCATGCTCTTACATCTCTGTATGTAGCAGGGGCAGTGGGCCCTGCAAACTCAGCCTCAGGGGCTGGGGGGTAGGCAGAGTTAAGTGTGTTAGCCTCCTGTTGGCATGGGGTGAGGCACAACTGGGTCTCAAACTGGCCGTCTTCTCGTTTCTCCTCAGATCTTGGGCTTTCCCCATATCTCTTGCCCCTGGTTCTCAAAGTCTCGCTTTGGGAAGGGGAGGCCAGGAATGAGTCTGTGCAGGAGGGTCTAGACTTCAGTAGTTATTTCGGACTCTCTCCCCATGCACAGGGAGGCCAGGGGATGGTTGTGGCCCAACAGCCCTTGGAATTTCCTGTTGGGCATAGAGCTGGGCAACGACCTGAAGGTGAACCAGGTCTTACGTTGGCCAGCTGAGTTGGGCCTAGGAAGGCCTTCCTGCCTGGGTTGCAAGGTGTAGGATGACTTATCCAGAGCGCTCACCTGACAGCTTACACTTGCTGCCTCCCCATGGGCAGCACGCACACTCAGCACCCCTGGTCACTGGCTGGGACTCCGGACAGTTCGTCGTGGGCATGGGGGCCCTGTAGTATGTACATGGTCTGTGTTGACACCACAGACTTGCTGAGCTGAGGTCGGGTGCCTAGACAGGGAGAAGTGTTGAGTCCTGTCACAACTCAGTGATACCATTGGACTCTGTCCTGTGCTCTAACCAGCCCCAGGATGGTTGGATGTGGGGAATGTGTCAGCACTTCCCTTTATATTAACTCCTTCAGCAGGGTCTCCAGCCCTGGATTGCTCCAGAAAGTGGTGAAAAAACACCCCGTTAAAATAAACACCTATCGTATTGCCACCCTAACCCCCTGCACAGCCCTGCTGGAGGAAGCACCATCACCCTCATTTCACAGATGAAGATATTCAGGCTTGGGAACATTCAGTGGTTGTCCAAGGCTGAGAAGTAATGGAACCTGGCCTGAATAGTTCCTTTTTGGGTGTGTAGCTTTGCTTTCTCCTGCCTGGACTTTAATCCCCTCTTCCTTTTTGGCCTGTGGATCACTCCTGGTGGGCAGGGGTTCAGAGCTCTCTGGACTGGGAGTCAAGAGTCTTAGCCACTGAGTGTGGTTTTATGGGGGAAAATTGCGTTCCTTCTCCAGGTCTTGGTTTTCGTTACCTACAGAGGATTAGGCAGTTGAGCCAGATCAGCTGGTCCCATCAACCAGACTTTCTCCTTAGATCCCTGCTCTTCCTAAACATTTCCCCATCTGGCCTCCCGCCCTCTTGTTCCCCTCAGTTGATGTCATCATCAAAGAAATGAACAAGACTTAGAGAAGGATAAGTCAGATGTCTCGGTTTTCTTTAAATGTCAAGATCCCATTTTCTTCCATATTCTACTTCCAGGTTCCTACCCCACCTTCCTTTCTGCTTTACTGGGTTTAAGTATATTATCAAGCTGCAGATCCCTGCCTCTTGCCAGTCAGGCTCAAAGAAGTCTACATCCTCCTAACTTGCTTTTTCTTGGTTTTTTAAGCCCTTTTCTCTGTTTGAACCTGAGGGATTACCTCATTTCCTTGTTAAAACAGAATTGTTTGCCTGCAGGATATTTATCCTCTTTCCTTTCCGGGAAGGAGCTTGGCATGGTGGGTTTGACTCTGGACTCCACCTCTTACAAGCTGAGACCAAAGGGTCCATGCATGTTTCTGTCACCAGGGTCTGGTCAGTCCTCTACCAGGCTCTGCTCTCTAGTATTTGCAAATGGAAGGTGTCACCTTGGTCCCTGGGGCAGTGTAGGCTGACTGGGGAAATGTCTGTCAGTCACCAAAAGGGGGTAACATCAGCCATACATGGTGCTTGGAGCCAACCCTTCCCTACCAACTGTTCCAAGGTGGGCCTCTCTCACTCCGAAATCCACATCATACCGTGCTGCTAAGGGGTGCTGGGCTCAGACAAGCCATCCCACAGCCCACGTGACTGTATGTGCCCCCCACACAGACTGAATGTTCCATCTGGAGTAATTCTGTGGAGGACACAGAGGTGAGTTAAAGTCACTCCTGGGAAACTGATTTCTCCTTGTACTTCAAGAAAAGTTTTAGCTAAAAGACCACTTGATCCTCCTTATGGCAGAACATGTCCTATCAACGTCTGCTTTCAGGATTAAGGCGACCTCACTGTTTTCTCCATGAACAATGGACGAATGTTTGCCTCACCATTCAGGATCACCCTTTCTGCTGGATTTCTCAAACAAAGGAAGCCAAACTACCAGCTTCCCCTCTTATCCCCCCCAATGGCACCAAGGCATCAGCAAAAGTCTATGAAAAGCTTTCAGGTTCCACCTCCCTGGGCACCCTGCCTTTCGTAGGAATGTGCCAAAATGTTAACTGAGATTTTCTCTGCGTTGCCAGTGGTTATTCTTTACTCTTTTCTAGATTTGCTACAAATAATTCGTTTTATCAATTTTTTTAAAAGAAACAATCACGCTCTGCAGAAAACTCTGAACATATATCCCCATTCTGTAATCCTAAGTGAATTAATTCAAGCATATACATTTTATGTTTAAAGATGTAAATTTGAAGTAAATAACATGGAGCATTTCTATGATATTGGGGTGGGGAAGAATTTCTTTAAGTTTGAATTTTTTTTAATTAAAAAGTTACACTTTTGTAATTATTAAAGACATGCAAATTATAAAAGTGCCTGTTCATGGTTATTTAAAAAGGTAATTGAAATTGAATAGAATGTTATACAAGGAAGAGTCTCTTTTATACGCCAACTCCCATTTGCACTACCCAGATAAAACTCAAGTTGATTGGTGATCCTTTCAAATCATTTTTTAAATACACACACACAGCATGCTTATGCTGACCTTTTATTAGACAATGCAATTATTCTGTAGTTACTGATCCACTTCTTCCTTTAGCACATAATGTCTTGCAGATCCTCCCAAAGCCTGTGAATATCCATTGTCATGTAGTCTTCCATCGTATGCATGTGCCATGTTTATTTGTTTTGCCATGACAAACTGCTGCAATGAACACTGCATATATGTCTTTAGCCACCTGTGTATCTCCGTAAGATAAATTCCAATAAATGGAATTGTTGGGTCATACAGTATGCTTAATTTAAATGTTTCATAGATATTAACAAATTGTACTTCATTAACATGTAAGAGGGACTATCTTCCCACATTATGGAGTATTATCAAACTTTTTATTCGTAGTCAATTTGGTAGGAGTAAGTGATCATGTAGAGTTTGTAGCCCAATGTAGGAACTTTGGCTTTTCCTCAAGTGAAATGGGCATCCATGAGAGAGTGATAAGAATAGACGGTAGAGTGTAAGTATGGATGCAAACCAGCAAGGAGGCCTCTTGGGTAACTCCAGCGCGAGATGGTGGTGACTTGTTCCAGAGTGAAGACTCTATATAGACAACAAGATGTGCTAATGTAATGGATGTGAGGGAAAGAGGAGCCGAGGGCAACTCCAAGGTATCTGGAGCAACTGGTAGGAAGAAGTTGGCCTTAATTGATACGGGGAAGACTGGATAGAGCAGACTTGGGGAGGGAAGATCAGGAGTTAAGTCTTGGACACGTTAAACTTGAGATGTCTATTGGACAACATCCAACGGAAAATGTGGAGTAAGCAGTTGATTATAGAAGTCCAGGGTTTGCAAAAGCAGCCTGGGCTGGAGATACAGATTATAGTAACTCATCAGCATATGGATGTTATTTGAAGCCAGGGGACTGGATGAGATCACCCAGAGAGTAAGAAGAGGAAAGGTCTATGTCCCAACCCCTGGGATACTCCATTTCTTTAGCGGCCAAGGAAATGAGGAAGAAACAGCACAGGAGACTGAAAAAGATGGTACCAAGAAAGTGGGGGGTCCTGGGATATAAGTCCTCAAAGAAAATATTTCAAGAAAGATTAATCAGCGTCAAATTCTGCTGACGTGTGTGAAAAGTTGTTTTTGGGTTTAGCAACATGGAGATCACCGGCGACTTTAACAAGAGCATTGATAGAGATGAAAGCTGGTTGGAGTGATTCAAGAAAAAATGGGGAAGGAAGAACTGGAGTGTAGACAACTTCTAAGGAGTAAGGGAGAAAAGAGCAGGAGAGGGAAGTGGGGTCAAGAATTGAGATCTTTTATATTTTTAAGTCTTATTTTCAAAACTATCTCAAACTTACATAAATGTTTCAAGTATAATACAAATCACTTTTTTTCTCCTGAACTATTTGATGGTAAGTTGCCAACTTGATGCTCCATCACCCCAATACTTCAGCGTTTATTTCCTACAAACAAGGGCTTTCTCACATATCCCCAATACCATCATCAAAATCTGGAATTAATATATAACTACAGCCTAATCTGCAGACCACATTCAAGTTTCACCAATTATCCAAATAATGTCCTTTATAGCCAGCTCAAAATCACACATTGCATTTAGTTGTCGTATTTCCTTAGTCTCCTTCAATCTGGAACAATTCTTTAATCTATCCTTGATTTTCATGACCTTGACATTTTTGAACTTTACAGGCCATGACTTATTTCTATTTGCCTCATTACTGAGGATGTTCATTTTCATTCCTTAAATTGGTGTTTGTTAGTTTTCTCTGTTATACATTTACTATTTGTCCCTTTATAATTTAGAACATTATAGGGAGGTACTTTGAAACTATGTAAATATTTTGTTTCATCAAACTTTCTATTTATTTGTTTGTTTATGTCATTATGGACTTATGGTTTCCTATTTTATTTAATGGTTTATAATCCATTATTATCATTATTTGATGCTCAAATTGTCCATGATTTGGCCAGTAGGAGCCCCTTCAATCTGGCCTCTATCTTTTTGACAAACCCCGATCATTCTTTGAGGATGCACTTTCTGGCATAACGTGCTTGAGATTCATCTTGGACTTTCCCCAACCCAGCCATGGAATCAGCCATTTTTTCCCAAAGACCTCCTGGTTTCTTTTAGTAGGAAATGATATTTAGAAACCAGGATCTGAAAGCCAGGTATGCTCATTGCTATTGGGGAATTGCTGCTCCCAGGCCCTAAGAGAGGGTTTCTTAAAGATAAAAGAAATTGAAGTGTTTTCTTATACTTATGGGAATGATACAAGAGAAAATTTGATGATGCAGGCGACAGAAGAGGGAATCGTTGGGAAGGGGTGCGGGGAAGAAGAAATTGTTAGGCTCCAGTGCACACGTGGCCGTAAGCAGTATCCATGGGTACAGGAAGGAGGAAGGCGCAAGGCGTGTAGTTGGGTGTCTACTTATAGAAGTCTTCTTCTGATTGCTTTTATTTTCTCAAGGAAATCGTCAAGGTCATCAGCTAAGAGGAGGGGTGGAAAATAGAGGTGGTGGCGATTTTGGAAGAGAGGAAACAGTATGAGTAGTCATCTAGGAGCTCAAAAGGGTGAATAGACTAGGGGAAGTAGTAGGATTACCAAACAGCATGAACGGTCCACTTGAGGTGATTAAAAATTTTAAATGAGACTTATTAACGTGACTGTCTTGGGAGGTTTCCTCCTGCCTTATTAGGTACAGAATAGGCAGCGAGCTGGATTAGCCAGGGCTGCCAATTTACCAAATGAATGAAACAAATGAGAGAGTGAGGCAATGGAATTAAAGGTTTATGCAAGGGAATGTTTTTTTACTTGGCTATGGGCTTTACATTGGATAAAGAAGGAAAAGAAAACAATAGAGGAGAGAGGCATGAAGGAGGTAGAATAGTAGGTTGCAGGTCCTGGCGGGATAAAAGGAATTTTGGAGATAGAGTACTAGTGGGAATGAGTTGGAAAGATGTTGGGAAGAAATAAGGTGGAGGTCGGAGAGTGGGATGCATGAAATTGAGATTCTGGGAGGTGTTATAGGTTGAAGTGTACCCTCCATCCACCCAAATAAATGTTGAAGTCCTAACCCCAGTACCTCAGAATGTGACCCTATTTGGAAATAGGGTAATCAGGTTAAAATTGGCCATTTGGGTGAGCCCTAATCCACTATGACTAGTATCCTTATAAAAGCAGAAAATAGGACCAAGGACAGACAGGCACACAGGGAGAACGCCATGTGAAGATGAAGGCAGAGATTGAGGTGATGTATCTACAAGCCAAGGAATGCCAAGGATGCCAGCAAACCACCAGAAGTTAGGGGCAAGGCCTGGAACAGATTCTCTTTCCCAGCCCTCAGAAGCAACCAACCCTGCCTAAACCTTGATCTTGGACTTTTAGCCTCCAAAACTCTGAGACAATACATTTCTGTTGTTTAAGCCACCCAGTCCATGATACTTTGTTAAGGCAGCCTTGGGACAGTAAAACAGAGGGGTTGCAGTTATCAGTAATAACAAGAACCAGAGAATGAAGATGGGAGTGAGTGGCTCAGATAGGATAGAAGACAAAGTCATTGGAGAAGGGATCACAGTTTGCTGATGCAAGGCCATGTGCTTCAGGGCCCAGCAGAAGGGTTTCAGGAGACAGGAAGAGTACAGAATGCAGGGGATGGGGCTCATCACACGTCGTCAACGGGAGCAGCTACAAAATATGCAACTATGTTAACTACCACAGAAGGGGATCTTTTCACTGTACCCTTTTGTACCTTTTGAATTTCATACCACGTGGATGGGGAAAGTGGTGAAGATGTGGAATGGTCACTGCAGGTAGATGAGAGGGACCAGGCTAAGGACAAGTAAAGGATTTTCAAAGGAGCCTGGAGCCCAGAGGACGCTGAAGAGTAGGAATGTCCAGTGGCACCAACCTGTAGCAAAGTGGGATTTTTGTGGTTGCTGTTTCTTCTCTTAGGAGGGTATAGAGGCCTAGTTCTAGGACTAGAGAGGGAAGACTTTGGGATTAGTGCTAGGATGGGCTTTACTGATGAGGGAGTTGAGGTAGCTGGTGAGGACATACACCATAGGTTCTAGCTTGTGCAAAAACAATAATACTTTATAAGAGCAAACATGTACAGCATTTATAGTGTGCCAGGCACTGTTCTAAGTGCTACATATTAACTCAGTTAATCCTCACCACAATCTTGTTAAGTATTATTATTATTATTATTTATTATTATTATTAGGGAACAGTGTGTTTCTCCAGGGCCCATCAGCTCTAAGTCGTTGTCTTTCAGTCTGGTTGTGGAGGGCACAGCTCAGCTCCAATTCCAGTCGCCATTTTCAATCTTTAGTTGCAGGGGGCGCAACCCACCATCCCATGCAGGAATTGAACCCGCAACCTTGTTGCTGAGAGAGCTCTCCCTCTAACCAACAGAGCTATCCAGCCACCCCACTGGCAGCTCAGCGGCAGCTCGTTGTCTTCACTCTAGTTGAGGAGGGCACCGCTCACTGACCCATGTGGGAATCGAACTGACAACCCTACTGTTCAGAGCTCGCGCTCTAACCAACTTTTAATATGAGAGAGTGAGGCTCAGAGAGCTTAAGTAAATCGTCCAAGATTAAGGCTTGTTTGTGGAAGAGCTGTGATTCAAACCACAGCACTTCAGCTTCCACAGTCTGCAGTCAAAATCACAACAAAGTGGAGGTGATGCTGGGAGGGTATTGAAAGCAGGATGAAGTGGGAAGGTGTGGGGGGTTAAAGGGCAGGGCTGGGGTTTCAGTGCAACCAAAGTGCAGGTGAGAAGAGGACACAGGATGTGAAAGCTGGAAGGATGTGGGTTGCAGTCTGAAAGTAGAAGTCTAGACTTTTATATTGGGTGCAGCTGGCTGAAATGAGGTGCAAGTGAAAGTCACCAGAAGGGTGAAGATCAAGGAAGTGGGGGCAGGTGCTGGGGGGTGGAGGGTCATCCACAGGACCGCCGAATTATCCCAAAGTGATTATCCCAGAGTGATTCCTGCAGGAGACTGAGTAGTCAGGGCCTTATCTGGGCAGAGGGCAGCTGGGACTTATGGCAGCAAAAGCCATCAAGAAATCTGGTTTCTGTCGTTGACCGGTGTAGAAGCCAACAGAGTAGTAGTAGCAGTGCGGGCCATTTGAAAATCGCAAATTTAAGTTTTCCATGTATGTTCTTTGTTTGTGATTCTTTATACTCGGAAAAAAAATTATTTCCTTCGGAACAGTAGGAAAATATATTGCCACTAGGTGGTGCAATGGCAGCCGCGCCCACCGGAGAGGTTTGCAGGCCTGAACTGCCACCCTGTGGTGAGAAGAGAAAGTACAGGGTACCCTCCCTTCACTATTTGAGACCAATGCGTGGAATCCTGGCTACCATCTCCGCACACCCACTACCCTGCGTTGCACAAAGTACAGAGAATATGAATATGTGGACTTGGATGGACATAAACTCTTCCCTGTCCACATCTGTTTCTCCTGGACCAACCCTCCCCGTCCAGCCCCCCAGCGTGGTATCGTGGTGGGTGCTATTCCTACAGCCAACCCCAAGGTAGGCAGAGTTGGTAAGAGAGCAGGAGGGACTCTGGGCCTGGTTTGCCTCTCTTCCTGACCCTTCTGAAGTCAAGACACTCTGCTGGGAACCTTCCTGCCCTAAGCCTTCCCTTTCATCCCTTCATTTCCTCATCCAGCCATACTGTTGCTTATACAACATTCCTTGCTTACCTGGGAGGTGTGAAGCACTGAGACTGAGCTAGATAAATACCCAGTAGTGCAATTGCTGGGCTTATGGTTAGCATATGTCAATTTTATAAGAAGTTGCCAAATTGTTTTTCGAAGTTGTACCATTTCACGTTACTACTGGCAATGTATGTGGAATCCAGTTACTCCACGTTCTCACTAATACTTGATGTTATCACTACTTTTTAAAAAAGTTTTAGCCATTCCAATAGGTGCATAGTGGTATTTCATTGTTGTTTTTTTAATTTATTTTTAAAATTTATTGGGGTGACAATTGTTAGTAAAATTACATAGATTTCAGGTGTACAATTCTGTATTACATCATCTATAAATCCCATTGTGTGTTCACCACCCAGAGTCAGTTCTCCTTCCATCACCATATATTTGATCCCCCTCATTGTTGTTTTAATTTGCGTATGCCTAATATCTAATGATGTTTAATCTCTTTTCATGTGCTTATTCGCCATTTGTGTGTCCTCATTGGTGAGGTGTCTGTTCAAGAAGCTGACTCCCTTTTATGGTTTTAAAATGTGCCAGATCACATACTCCTCTGCCGCCCGCCCACTCCCCACCTTCAGATTCATATGCAAATGCCTCCTGGCATCTCCATGGAAGTCCCCGACCACTGTATTCTCAACATGTCCGAGGCCAAAACTACCATCCCACTCCCAGTCCTGGGCCTCCCCATTGGAAGAATTAACATTTACAGGTTTTACTAAGCACTGTTCTTTATATATTTTACTTACCTTAATCCTCACAATAATCCTAATAAGGTAAGTACTATTTTTATCTCTCCTTTACACAAGAGAAAATGAGGCACATAAAGGTTGAGTAACTTGCCCAAGGTTGCACAGCAGGCAAGAGGCTGGTAGGAACCATCCAGACCCAGGAGAGTTACCCACTTTTGAGTCTTCTGTCTTTCTCACTTCTTCACATCTACTCAATCACTCACGCCTGGACATTTTACCTCCCAAATACGCTGTTTTCCTGAAAATAAGACCTAGCCAGACCATCAGCTCTAATGCGTCTTTTGGAGCAAAAGTTAATATAAGACCCGGTATTATATTATATTATGACCAGGTCTTATAGTAAAATAAGACTGGGTTTTATATTAATTTTTGCTCCAAAAGACACATTAGAGCTGATTGTCTGGCGAGGTCTTATATTCGGGGAAACATGGTATTGAAAGTGACCACATCTTAGAAGCGGCCCACCAAGAGGCAGATGAGGCCTTTGCCAGATACCCACAAGGCAATGCCCCAGGACCAGATATTCAAAAACAGCCTTCATCTAATAACAGACAAGTTTTACAAGAGTCAGCTTCCAAATGATAATCCAGAGCTCCAGCTCTCACATCTAGACCAAATGGGCCGTAATTCCCCAACAGTCTCATAGATATGAGACCCTATTACTGATAGGGGGGAGATGATATGGGAGCCCCCTCACTATAGAAATTTTAAGTCTCCTTTGCCCTAGTTCCTTAGCAACTTAGCCCCTGGCTTTGGTTACTCTTCTAATAAGTTTCTGAATCCTAGACTAAAGATTGCTCCGAATCACCACCGAATGTCTCACCCCTGCTTCAGGTAACTACTCATAAGCCTGTGACTTCTCAACATCCCCCAAGCCATTCCGGACCTAAGTCTTGGATAATTCCATCCCAGAAACCAAATAGGTTTTAACATTCCCCAGGCCAGTATACTTGTTGATGTTCTTCCCAACTCATTCTGGGCCCAGCTCCTGGTCAATTGACACCACCTGACTGACTGGTTGAATGGCCACAGGCTCCATAGAACTAATGGATTTATTAATTAAAATCTATTTTTCCTCATTCAGGGGCCTTGGGGATACAGAGAATACCCTAGCAAGATTGCCAGTCCAATGCGGTCTTCCAGGAGGATCTCGAGACTCCTTCCTCTCATCTGAGATCAGATAGGGCAAGAGTTCCGTGAATCCCCCAATAGGTAGGGACGGCTCTACGCCCCTGCCGAGCAGGAGGCTGATACAGAAGAACAGACCTCCTGTCCCTCAACTTCCTGTAGAGATTTTATGGGGATCACATCTCTGAAGGGGAAACAAGACAGGCAGTTAGAGATAGGCATCAGGTGTCTGCATTCCTGCCTAACCCATAGAATTCAACCACCCAAAACTTCCCCTTTTTATTGTAATTATCTATCCCCATGAGGAACAAATGGGTACAAAATACCCAAGTAGATTAAACCGGCCACTCACACCTGCGCAGTAAAGGCCCCAATGACATTTCACCTGGGCCTCATTATGCCATCATTATAATACCATACATATGCCCGGAAGTTCATTAATACCATTATAACAGACTGACTTCTGGGAAGGAACATGCGCAGTATAAAATGATGAGGTAATAGCCTCTTGTCAATCACAGGTGTCGATCAAGTGGTCCCACACCGGGAAAGGAATCCCATGCTAGAGAAAAAGGGATAAAAACTCCAAGTTGCCAGTCAGACCCTTTTTTTTTTTTGAGCCCGGGCCCTTGGCCCTTTGGGCCTATGAGCCTTTGAGTCTTTGAGCTTTTTGAGCCCCTTTTGAGACTCTTCTTTTGTGCTCAGCCTGTTCCACACTCTTTGGAGTGTACTATCCCTTTTAGTAATGGCCCTTGAGCCGCTGCCTTTCTGCTCGGGCCTTCTTCTATTTCTTTGAGTGTACCTTCTAGTAAACTGCTTTTTCACCACTTTATCTCGGTATCTCGTTCAACTTTTGCTTGAGACACCAAGAACCTGGACACCGCGCGGAGAAGAGCCCACCCTCCGGTAACACAATGATGGAGACCTTGTTTGAATCCCGATCCCAACAAACCAACTGTAAAGGGATAGATAGATCTGGGGCGATTTGAATCTGTGGTAACCATTCTCCAGGATGGGCTCCAAGGCTCCTGACCTGGTGGTTGGTATTCACACCCTCTCACATTGCAGCAGGCTGGCGTGTATGACTGAAGGAATACTGCAGAAGTGTGTGTGACGTAGGAAGCTAGGTCAGTCATTAAAAAGACATTGCAGTTTCCTACTTGGCTCCTTGGTTCATTTGCTCTGGGGAAAGCCAGGCACAGGCTCTGAGGTCCTTCAACTGCCCTGTGGAGAGCCCTTGAAGAGAGGACGCGAGCCCCCCAGGCTCCGAGCCACCTGGAAAGCAGACCCTCCAGTACTAGAAAGCTTTCAGGTGACTGCGACCTCAGGTGACTGCGACCTCATGCGACGCGGAGCCAGAACTGCCTAGCCAATCTGCTCCCGAATTCCTGACCTACAGAAACTGTGAGTGGCAATAGTGTTCATTATTTTTTTTAAACCACTAAGTTACACAGCAACAGATACCTAATACAAACACTGACTAGTTGATGATTTAAAGAAATAATGTTAATAATATTATTATTGATTATGTTCTTTAAAAGTTATCTTTTAGAGATACATACTGAAACATTTATAGATGTATTAATGTGCTTCGAAATAATACAATTGGATGGTAGCAGGGAGTGGAGGGTATAGATGAAGCGTTATATTAGTTGTAGCCGGCAATGGACTAGTCATGGCACCATTCTCTTACTTTTTTGTATGGTTGAAATTTTCTATAATAAAAAGTTAAAAAAAGAAAAAAAAGTACTTACAATGGTACTTACAGGCAAGAGAAAAGATGGCTGAAATAGAGCGACAGTTATAAGGATAGGAGGAAAGACAATGGAGTTTCCCCGAAAATAATTAAATTTTTGCTCCAAAAGATGCATTAGAGCTGATGGTCCAGCGAGGTCTTATTTTTGGGGAAACAGCAGGAGTACAATGAGTGGCCAAGATAAACTGAACGTTCCTCCATGAGAGGTCAAAGGCCAAAGTTAAAGTTTGAAACCCATCTGCAAATCTGTCAGGGTTCTCAGAATACTTTCCTAGTTTTCCCTTACATTGTTGAAGGTTGGCTGTTGAGAAGGGGACTTGAACACTCACCGTACCTTCCACTCTAGGCGCCTCCCTAAGGGAAAAGAGAGCAGAAGTGAATGGTGGGATTGTAGGGTAAAGCGCCCCACTCCTGGTGTGGGGAGGGCTAAGGATAGCCTCAGGGTCCTCGGAGGGGGCACTAGCAGGAGATGGGTATGGTGGAGGATGATTCCCCCTGACAGACTGGGGGAGCCTGTTGTCCTTGAGGGATAGGTAGAGGCTTAAGTAGCAGGTCATCAATAAGGTCTACATGATCTAAGCTTTGTTTTTGGTCTTTATTGGAGGATTCTTGATAGAGGGCCATAAAGGCCTGAACATATGGAACTTCTGTTCATTTCCCTTCCCTTTTGCATAATAAATCTAACTGCAAGATGGTATTATAGTTTGAACTTCCATTAATTGGCCAACTTTCTTGGTCCCCTGGTTTGTACTGAGGCCAAGCCACATTGCAAAAAAGAGACGAGGCATTCTTTTTTTAAATTATCAGGATCAAATTTGTCCCAGTAGTTAAAGACACAGCCAAGTGGTGAGTCCAACGGGATTGAGGTTGATGGCTTGTTTCCCACGCTGGTCTGCAAGAGAAAGGAGAGTCTAAGGAGAGTCCATTAGTCTAGAACGGAGCCTCTGGAGCGTCCTCCTGAGGTCCTGGCTCAGCTAGATTCCCAGACCGGGGGTTGAACCCGGGCATTCAAACGGAACTGGGAATCTAGAGATGGAACTCCCGGGGCATCCCCCGGAGAAGTTCCTGACTTAGGACGCCAGACGTCTCTGGCCTTAGGCGGGAACCGGCACTGCTTTGACTTAGGCGAGGAGCTCTTCCATAGACTATGTATTATGAGAATCCTTGGTATTCCTGGGTGGAGTGCTCGGCTCTTTGCATCCTGCCAGCTGAGGAAACGTTCGTCAACTATGGCTCCATGAGTGGCCAAGGTCTGAGCAATAACTGTTAGGAAAGTTTGGAACAAAGGGAATGGGAATGGCTCAAAATCTTTCAGGTCCCTCTCTAAAATTTGTAGGTGAGCAAAGAAAACCATAATGACCCTAAATCTTGGGTGTTTTTTAGGAAGAGAAGGAAGAGGTTTGAGGAGGTCCTCTCAGTTGTGACCACAGGAGTTAGGCAAAAGAAAAGATGCGTAGGTGCCACCCACAGAGACCTGGCAGTGGCTGTGGTGGCTGGGTGGCAAAATGGAGGGCTGAGGTCCCCAGAGGAGTTCAACGATAGAAGAGAGGGGATGAAAAATCAAGTCTCCAGAGAGACATTATGCTGTACAAACACAGACCTCCCGGTGCTTGGATTTGTCTTGAACCCGCCAGGTCCTAAATGACCTGTTCCCAGACCAGGTTATCCTGTGACATTAGTCTTCAAGCGGCAGACGCCCTACTGGCCATTTAACTGTCTGACCCATGCCCACAAAGGACCGCAAACAAAAGAGGTTAGAGAAGAATAAGCAAGAGGTTTTGGGGTCCCCAAAAAGGGGCTTACCTCCTAGCTGGCATGCCAAAAATTGCATTTTGGTGATTTGGTTTAAAAGTTGTAATTTCTAGGTTCCCTTCCCTCTTTTAGTTTTGTTCTTATTTCTTTGCCTTTTTATTTTTGTAAAGAAACCAAAGTGTTTGTCCTTAGAGTTTTACTGGATTTTGGTGCTTGCATTCCCCATGATGTCATTTCACATCGTCCTTCGTGTTGGAATAAGAAACATCCAAACCTGTACAGAATTTTAATGAGTTTATCTGAGCCAAACTGATGACAATTGCTGGGAAACAAGATCTCAACGGATTAAGAAAATGCTCCCAAGAATGGCAGTTTTGCAGCTTATTTTATATATTAGAATCAAAGGAGATGTAAGGAAGGTTACATGAAATTCACTGGTCATAGATTAAGGGGGCGGGAGAAAGCCAAGAGGGGAGTGGGAGGAAGTCTCTGGGATTGGATAGAATATAAAACAGAGACACACCCTTCTTTTACATTGGTGAGTACGTGATAGTTAATAATTAACATTTACAGCACAGTGATGGTATTTGGGGCTCTGTAGTCCCCTGCTCAGGTGGGAGGTTGTGCCTTGAGTGATCTGGTAAAGATTACTCTGACATTCCAAGGGTGTGTTATCTTAGATGCAAAAAGACAATAGACTCACTTAAGGTGAAGATTGACCTTTGTCAAGGAAGCTACAGCCCCATTTGTGACTATCCACCATGACCCGCTCTCAGAAATTTTTATGTTCAGACCATTCTATGTGATTAATTTCGATGCCGGCCTTCCCTAAGCTTGTCAGGTTTAGTATGTGACCCTTTTTTCATACACATTCAATTGCTCTTTCCTATAAACTGGTACTTAGATCTAGAACTTAAAATCTCATTGGTAGTGTTGTTTACTTCCCTCAGGAGGCACATAATGTCAGGTTGTCTTTTTTAGTATGATCTTGGTGGCTGTTGATTACCATTGCCTACCTCCATTATTTCATCAGATGTTTACAAAATAGTGATAAACCCGGTAATTTCTTCGTCTATCAGCAGGATTATTTCTACAGAAAGAAACTCACTTTTTGATTACCCTAAAGTACAGTTAATACAGAAAAGGTAACTGTTTGTTTCTTTCCCTTTATTAACAAGTATTCACAAGTGACTGGTTTCTAGCATCATCCAAAGGTGACCAGTAAGATATTTTTAAAATACCATCATGAATTCAAAAATATGATTTCAAGCCACTGCACTTATGATTTTTATCAGTGCTGACAATCCCATCTCTGGCCAGTAGAAGCCTCTTTAGGTTAGCCTAAGTCCTTATGAATTTTACTATTTGATAGCTTCTTTGTTTTCTGGAGTAACATTATGTTCCAGATTCATCCTGACATTTCCTGCGCAGACCTTTAAGCACCATTTCTCCAAGAAGCTCTGGTTCCTTTTAGTGGGTAGAGACCACAGTTTGTGGTCATTAGACGTGTAATTGCCTTTCAACTGACTCCTTTCCCCCAGGCTATTCTCGTCACCCAGATGTGAAAATGCAAATCTGACCACTCCCTTGCTCAAAGCCCTTCGATGCTCTGTTACCCTCAGGACAAAGCCAACTCCTTAACACCGAATAAAAGCACAGCTTCACAGTTTGTTTGGGTTTTTTTACAGTTTGAAGGCAGGACTCTTCCACCAGCAAAAAGATTACAACTGCCTTTATTGCAATACTTGCTTTATTGCAGTGATCTGAAACAAAACCCGCAGTATCTCCGAGGCATGCCTGTACCAGGTCCTCAGTTTACCCCTCCCCCCTATTTCCTGCTAGTCTCCTCAAGCCTTACAACCCAGCAAAACCTAACATTTTGCTACTCATGCTGAGTCAGGCTCCGGTGCCTTATACCATTCCCACCTTTGCCTTTCTTAACCTCATCACTTTGAATCAATCTTTGAGATTTAGCCTTAGCTCAAGTATCATCTCCAAAATACTTTTCTGAGACACCAGTCCAGGCTGTCTCCCAGTTGCCTCATGGCCCGCTGTCCTTACCCGTGTAAGCATGTAATGCCTGCATGTAGCTCCCCTGTGCTGCTCAGCTGTGAACGACGAAATGCCTTATCTGTCTTTATCCTCAGCATGAAGATACCCCTATCTGCTCACCTGCTTAGGCAGGACAAACTCTCTTCCCACCTTCGAGGTCCTTCCACTTCTGCATCAGAAACTTCCTAGCAGGTCTGCTAGGCATGGAATGAGCTGCTGTGTTAACCTCGCTTCATTTGTAATTGGTGGGCTCGTTGCGGGGATGACAGAAAGGGAGCTCATGCTTCTTTCTCCTCTGGATACTAAGACGGGGGGTGGGGAGATTTTTGCCCAAAGTACCTCATGTGTCCCTTTCCACTGAGCTGGAATGAAGGTCAGGACGGTAAGGATGACGCCAGTCCAGGGGGCACTAACCTGCGTGTTGCTTAAGTAGGGCAATAAAAGGGCAACAATAAAGAGCGGGGGCTCTGGAGACGATGCGCCTGGGTTCTCTCCAGAGCTGCCGCTGCCCGCTGGCATGACCTTGTGAACTACTGATCATATGCATTTAAGTGGCCCACCTTCTGAGGCTGTCGGGGGGAACATTAAAATCTGTGAGCGCTATGTTGTGCCTTGTGTCTCCCCACCCAAAATAGAAGGCGACACAAGGATAAAATTGGGCTTTAAAGAGCCTAGAGACTGACATTTTTGAAGTCAGCAAGAGGAGAAATGCTTTAGGTACTTTCCAAGTTGGGAAAGAAGAGCCGGGATGGGGGTATGTGGAGTCCAAAGAGGTTCACTGGCAGTAACCTGGATGAAGCAGGCAGCTAACAGTTAACAGGCAGCGCTGTGGCTACAGCGCACACCACAACCAGAGGGCAAACAGGCCAAATGGAATAACCTGATCATAATGCAAACTGGTTTACAACCTCACATGTAAACTACGAGGAAAAGAATTTTTTTCATTGATTCCTCACACCTAGAATAGAGTTGGGCCACAATGGTGACCCAAGTACTCACAGAATGAGTAATTATGTCTTTTTTTCAGTATTATCCCCCAATTCCAAAACTTGGCTGCACACTGGAACCAACTGCACACACTATCACCACAAACCACCTACAATCAAGGCTGGGGAGGGGGAGGACCGGCAAAGTGCCTGGGCTACGTAGTGGACAGAGAGCATTCCCAACCTTTGTGGCAAGCTGGGGCCACAGAATGGGTGTCTCAGTGGGCGCCGTTTCTTTCTTGTCACACCTAGAGCAGAAAATGTTCCCACTCCCAGCCCCAAAGCCCCTTGTTCAGCTGTGGCCTTGAATTTAATTCACACAAACCCCAAGAAAGGTTAAGGAACTTTATTTTTTACAAATTAAGACTGTCAATTTCATATATTTCTGAATCAAAAACACCTTTGTCTTCACAGTATGAGTTAAGAGAATGCAGCCTGAGCTGAAAACCAAGGAACTAGAAAAGAAAATGGTAATTACAGTGATTACTGTATTAAAAACCTGTTAGACATTTTCTTTAAAAGTAGTCTTTTATATCTTATTCTTGGCACTGTTTCTAAAGAAAAACTCCTTTATCCCAAGCAAAAGAGCACAAGAGGTGGAGATTGGCTTCAGGAGATGTAACTCAGATTCTCAGGCCTAGCAGAGAATCAACAAATGTATGGAGTTGCTATTGGGGGGGTTACAGGGAAGGAAGTCCCTCCAGGAGTCTCAGGCCAGAGGTGGCAGCAGCAGCTAAGTCAGAAGGCAGCAAGGGGGCCATTCTGGGTGGCATGCCACTCCAGGAACACACACAGCCTGGGAACAAATAATTTCCTGGGATGGCACCAAGTGATGGGGTGTGCCACTGGGCTCAACTGTGTACTGGGTGTGAACGGAGAGCCAAAGATGGTGTCATACTGGCAATGAGCTTTTGATGGCTCAGCTCCCCTTACACTGAAGGTGTGAGTTGCCAGAGCCATGACTACTCCCAAGGCCCATCTATCTGTGCCACCCGAGGGTGGCAGCCCACAGAGGAGCTGGTCAGCCCCATTACTACTGCCCTCTTCCACTTGCCACCACAAAGCTGAAGGGAATCAGGTGTCTTGCAGGTTTGGTCCTGCCAGGAAGGCTGCAGATTGATCGAAACAGGTGAACAGTCCAAAACTAAAGTGCTTGTATAAAATGAGTAATTATCTCTGGCCCCGAATCTCTGGCTTGACACTACCTATTATCAGGTGGGACATTTATTACCAGATAGGATATAACAAAAATACACCCAGGGACTGTTAGGAATGCTGCCTCCCAAACCATCACAGCCTCACTCTGTTGACCTGAACAAAGCACCACCTAGTAGAGATTTTGTCCCAAACAAGTCCTTATCCAGGCCTGTCTGGCAGGATTAGTTACAATTACACATCAGAGGCTCAACCACTCTCTTTCCCTATCCTTTCTCTCCAGGGACCTTAGATCACAGCCACCTGGTAGAGGTGACTCAGTAACAAAGGTGATAATAAAAAAAAAAAAAAAAAAGCCAGGGGACGTTTGGGAATTCTATGCCCTACCTCGCCATACATCATCATCCTTTTCATAAATGCCTGACGAGAATTCGTCTTCCCTTTGGGCTGAAACCCTCCCACCCCAGGGATGGAAAGCACAGATTCCCTGAGGGTCAGACAGGGATAGAAAAGGGCACACACACAAATCCACATCCCTTTTGTGATGGCAAGGCAGAAAGGTGTGTTTGCCAGAACAGCAGCAACTTGGGTAGCTCAGAGGAAGCCAAGCATCCAGCAGAAGAGGGTCTTCATTTTCTTTGCCGGGGCTAACAGAAGCTCAGATTAAGGAGCCTGAGTAACAATGGGACCGGCAAATTTCTTCCCAATGGAAAACACACTGCCCAGTCCCATGGAAACTATGCACTAACCAGTGCTGAGAAAGGAAGGGCTGAGGTGACTCTACCAAACAGTTCAGCTCCACTTGGTACAGCTTGGTCGGAAAGCAGACTCCAGGAGTTGGCTCCCCTGCGGGTCCCACTCTGCATCACGGTGGACTGGCTGCCTGAGCAGAGGAAGAGGCTAGGGACGGGGATTACAGAAAAGGGAACGGGGAAGAACCCCAGGAATATGAAGCCAAACTCCAAACTATATTCTGCTAATCAGTTTTTTGATCAAAAAATTCAAAATAGAGAAAACCACAAAGTACAAAAGCTTTTCTGATGCTTTTCATTAGCACAGAACACGCCACCTGTAATGTGTGCAAAGAGGAAATGAGGGGTGGAAGGAGAGGAAGCTAAATTGGGAAAGGCTGGACGGTCATTTCACTTCTTTTCTTTCTTCTTGTCCTGGAAATGGAGAAAAATTACCCAGTTAATTTTTGGCATCTGACATTCAAACTCAAACTCTTGAGTGAGCCCACCCTGGCTGCCTTTGGTTAGGGAACTGGAAAGGATCCGGACAGTAAAAAGGAATGAGAAATGCTCCCCTCGCACAGCAGGAAGTGAATCTTAACCATCTCCCAGGGGCAGACCCCCAAGTTGCTGACAGACTTGATGAGAATAAACTTTAAGCAATTGTTTCCACTCCCCACCCTCCCCCGAGAGTACCTACTTAGGTGGGCTGCCTGACCAGTCTTGGCTATTCACAACTATCCCAGCTCAGATCCCAACCAGTGAAGTCTAGACTGGCGGTCTACCCTAAAAGAACTAAACGGGAGGTCAAGACCAAGACCAAGACCACCAACTTTCCATTAAGCCTGAGAAGAAAGCACAAATCCTGGGTGTAAACCAACATTCAGAAATAATCTAGTCTACGGAACTCTTCATTCAATCTTAGGTGGAAGCCCAGTGCATTAAACAAATGAAAGTTGAGTTGCTTTGACTGAAGCTGGGCACGTGGTTGGCACTCTATCTAATTGTGGCACAGACCAGAGAACCAGCAATGCCACCCAGTCACCTGCTTCTACCACCACTGCACTGTCTCTTGTGCCAGAATGTCTGTAAGAAAAGCTCGTGGTTTCATTTGTTCCCCTCCTGCTGGCGTAGATTATGTTTGACACTCACTAACCATACAGAGAAAGTGTCTCTGGAAAAAAAATTAAGACCAACAAATGGATAAAATTGGTCCACTTTTGCGATATATGTACAAAAGTTGGTTGCCAATATTATACAAATCCTCTAGAATATCCTTTTTTGAGTCATAACTATCTTTACAGTCTTTATATTCTTCATATAGACTGTTTCTTGCATACAGTAGACCGTTTCTTGATGCCACTGAACTCTTTTCCCTTTGATACTAATCTTTGGGATTTTTTTTTTTTTAAAGGGCTGTTTTTACTTGTTCCTTTTTCTCCATCAGCTAAAGACTTCTGGTTTAGTTCTTGCTCAGTGGCCTGTGTTACTGTAACCCTGGACCTACACAGTGTATAAGCAAAGTTTCAAATTTGAAGTACACACAGATGCTGAGCTCAGGAGCCAGTCTCTCATCTTTGGCTGACTAACCTTCTCATTCAGAGCCAGAATCATCATGAGTTTTCTGAAGAGAGTAACAAAATCTAAGAAGAGGTCAACGCAGTGCCTGAAAGAGAACCAGATTACAAATTGCACTTCCTACTTTCCTTTATCCACAAGCCCACAAAGATGCAAAACCCCGTCCCCACCCCATGAGTCAGCTTCCCCAACACTCCACCAACAACTAAGGAAGTAAAACTGGTGTCTGAGGAGTCTTTCAACTCAATGAAGCCATGCAGCATAGAGAGAAGAAACACTGGGCTTTAAACTCTGTAGAGGCCCGACTGAACCCTGAACTACCACTAACTTTGACAGGATTACAACATGAAAAAATACATGTATTAAAAAGTTTATATGTATGTTTTCTCATTGTTCAAGTATACAAAAGTGGAAGAAAAGGTAAAAAAATCCATTTCCTTCTTCCTGTGTCTAGAGATATCAATCACTATTAAAAGTATAGATATATAAATACACATTATTAGTTTAGTTTTAAAAAATCTGATGTCTTTCAAGAATTGAGGGAAACTGTGCTATCTGAGGCACAGTTCCAAGACCATGGGTACCCTACCACATACACCCCTGAAGCTTGGCCACATAAGTTCAGCCAGTGCCACCTGGTCCAATTTTATCTGTCCCAATGTGGACAGAAAGGTGGGTCAGGCAGAGGATCACCCCAGGACTCAGAAAAGAGCGATGGACGGAGTAGTACGCCACACCCTTCATTCTCGTTCAAGACCAGTTTTCACACTCACCAGATATAATCCTTATCTCCATGTTCAGCCTTTTCAATAATGAGTTGAGTATCAAAAAGGACAAAGCCACACATGACCACCAGCCCCACATACAGGTTTGCCTAACAAAGGAATGAGATGAGGTTACCATATGGTAGACACCGTAGGGGAAAAAGCCGTGCTGCTTTCTGGCTCTCGGCCACTTGAAAGTACATCAAATGCTAACCCACTGACATTAACATTCACGGGAACGGAAGCCTATGGTGAAGACCATGTTAGTTCCCTTGGCACAATTCTACATTCACTTTTTTTCAGGTCACTAGGAGAGCATCAATCATTTTAACAAGGAGCCGCTGCTGGACTGGCCTTAGAAAAATGATCTCTGAGCAAACCGTCTTCTTAGCAATGTCCAATCCATTTAGTCAGAACTTCTACCCACAGCAGACTGTCCTAGGAGTTAGTGGGGAGGCTTCAAGAACACTGCCCAACAAAGGTGAGCATTCTGGAAGATTCTCAGTCTATCTTGCTTTAGGGTTAAGAAAAAGAAGTGTGAGGCAAATGGCCCCTGGAAAGTTATATGCAAAGTCTCACCTGGAAAAGCCAAATGGATCCAAAGAAAAGATTCCCCAGGGAAGACAAGAGCATCAGGCTCATGGCTGACATCAAGACACCTGTAAGAGAGGGCAAAAAGCCGTCCTGAGAGAAGCCAAAGTAAAGCAATCCCATTAAAGCCATTCCTTACGTTTCCCCTCAAATGCTTTTTATTTCAACCCAACAGCTACAAGACGTTTTGGGGGCGTGGGGGGTAGGGAAACAGTCCTAGTGACAATCATGGCTAGAGTGGAGACCCTCTCCCTGTTTTCCAGTCCACACTCACCTCCCAGAAAGAGGTAGCTGCGGCGCCTGGCATAGAGGGCACTCAGGCTGAAGCACGTGAAGATCATTGCTGTACCCATGAAGGCAGTGGGAAGGATGCTGTCAGGGAAAAGACCAGGAGACTGAGGGCTACAGGAATATATTCTATATTTAGAAGGTACGTTCATAAAGGTAGAAAAGACATAAGACACCACTAAAATAGATACCTGGGGTTGATGGCAATGCATAACTCCAGAGCAGGGCCTAAGCCAACTCCTAGAAAACAAAAAGCCCCAGTACACAGTATTACCATCAATTCTTTTTTTTTTTTTTTAAGTATTAGTTACTTAATTTGTTGTTGTTGTTTGTTTTTAAATGTTATTGGAGAATATTGGGGAACGGTGTGTTTCTCCAGGGCCCATCAGCTCCAAGTCCAGTCGCCGTTTTCAATCTTGGTCGCAGGGGGCACAGCCCATCATCCCATGAGGGGATTGAACTGGCAACCTTGTTGTTGAGAGCTCGCACTCTAACCGACTGAGCCATCCGGCGCCCCTCCAGCAGTTCAGTGGCAGCTCGTTGCCTTCAATCTAGTTGTGGAGGGTGTAGCTCACTGGCCCACGTGGGAATTGAACCAGCAACCCTATTGTTCAGAGCTCGTGCTCTAACCAACTGAGCCATCTGGCCGCCCTACCATCAATTCTTAAAGAGGACCCTCGTCCAAAAGCTGATCATTAATAGCAGGGCCATACCCACACTCCTTAAACAAATAAAATACATGGACTAGGCATCTCAAACATTTTTTTTGTGTGTGGCTAAATCGTTATGGCTACAAAACTGGAGAGGAGAGATGTGAGCCTGTAATGTGGGCCAGATCAGGAATTAGATAAGAGGAGGATGATTAAAGAGCAAAGCAGAGCTGGCCAGCAACCTTGCAGTCATGCAGGACTGACTCCCTTAGTGGCAAAAAAGGCCAGACCAGTTCTGCAGGTGGACACCTGCCAACAGGAGGGCACAGCGGCAACCTATCCTGGCTCCAACATTTCCTCTCTTTGGCTATTCTCCTTTCTCCTGATAATTCCCCCCTGAATGCCTTCAAAGACTAGCTTTCCCTGATCTAAAAATCTTAATCTCTAAATACCCGCCTTTCTATAATTTCTTCAACACGGTATAGATTACTCACTCAGAACAAGCTGTACTAACTCAAATGTTGCTTTGCAAGTATTTTTATTATGTACTAGCTTTAGTCCTGTTTCCCTTAATGATAATTCTAGAAATGCTGTGCTTTTAATTCTTTTCTTGAGAATCAGCAAAGTGCCTTGTGTGACGGATCTCAAGGTATGGCTTTAATTGTCTGTAAGGTTCAGAATAGATGCTCCTATGACAGTTGCCAGTGTGAGTCCAATTAAGTCACGTTCGTGGGCCTCGTTTACCCGTCTCTCATTAAGAAGTTATGAACCTCATTCATTCAAGCACATAAATGCTTCTTTTTTGTTACAAAAGAAGTCACAGTCTCTAGTCACAAAGAGCTTACCCTCTGGCTGGAGGAGCAAGATGCACCTACATGAAATAAGAAAGCAGTACATGGCAAACTACAGTCAAATATAAAGTTGGATAGTAAATGAACCAGTTGCGGTGAATCAGAATAAATACATAAAAATCTCTGGCCTTACTCAAACATATAGTCCCCTCCCCGCGCCCAGATTAGACCAATCCCTTAATATACCTGTAAGAAAAGCAAATCCAGCCAGAAGTCCCAGTCTTTTTTGCTCAGTTTCATGGCTATGAGGTATTGCCATCAGCCAAATCATCAACCCCAGGGAGCCGAGGGCAGAAAGCAGGCCAGCCTGTCAGAGCGAGTCAATAATTAAATATTTGAATGTACTGAATTTATTTCGCAGACATTAGATTCAAATATTCATCTGAATTTCCTAATATTTGCTCCTAACCAGGAGGCAGAGGAAAAGGCAGCGGGGGGCTGAAGAGAGAAAGCAGAAGCCATGAAGGACAGGGTTAGGACCGACCATGGTAGATGCTGGAGGCTCTTCTGGACTGGCTATTTCATCAACCACAACTACCTAAGTCAAACTATGAGTCTTGTCCAAAAAATAGGAGAGAAAGAACCAAAGTGACAAGGGGTTGAAGTACATTCCAATCTACAGAATAGGTAGAAATGTCCCTTTTGATCACTTTAAAACACATACACAAATACATATACATAGACTGAAATGTTTATATTCCCCCAAAATTCATGTTTAAACCCTAACTCCCGATATAATGGCATTCAGAGGTAGAGTTTTGGAAGGTGGTTAGGTCATAAGGGTGGTGCCTTCATGAAGGGCATTGGTGCCCTTATAAAAGGCAACCCAGAGAGCTCCCCTGTCCCTTCTCCACAGGGGGACACAGTGAGAAAATGGCCATTTATGAACCAGGAGGTAGGCCCTCACTCACCACATAACAAATGTGCCGGCGCTTTGATCTTTACTTCCCAGCTTTGAAAACTATGGGAACTCTTTGTTTAAGCCACTCAGTCTATGGTATTCTATAGCGAACAGACTGAGACAGGGTAAGTACCAAAATGTTAACAGCATGTAGTTACTTCTGGGTGATGGGATGGGATCATGGAGTTTTGTATTTATTATCAGTAGTCTTTTACCTGAATTCTCTACAATGAACATGGCTTCGTTTTATAAGAACTGTTCTTTTTTAAAAAGTGGGGAAAAGTTACAGGCATTAGGAAAAAAGAAAAATCATTAAAGATGAATGTAGACACGGAAGTTCCTTCCTTCCTTTGAAGGTAGAGTAATTCTTGTTTTTCACAGTAGTTATGTTCTATACAGTCACTATGGACAATGAATTAGTGACTACTGAACACCTGCTCCTAGGGGAAATAAAAGGTTAGGTTGTCAGCCCCTGGTCACAACATTTTCGTTAACTGATCAATATATAACTTTGTTTTATGTGTTTTCTGTTTAAAGACACTGATGTGTATTACTGACATTCCCACTGAGCTCAGTCAGCAGCACTGTAACTCAGGCCTGAACAAAGCTTAGCTAACACGTGCATTTTTCTCCATAATGCACGTCAGTCTCCTCTCACTTAGGAACACGAAGGGCACTTTAGCACTGTTCTTGGGGACCATTTTAAACAGCGAAATCACCAACAAAAAGTACAAAAATGCAATAAACGTCCCACTAAATAAACTGGAAAAGGACACCTGTTTATAGTTTGATAGCTAGAAATAAGGCAGTGTGTTGCCTTGTTCAACCTCAGCTGGAACATGGTGTGATGGGCAAAACTCAAATTTTTTGCTGCTCTGCATATGACTGTAAATGTTTGCCAAAGTACTGATTTTAGGGTTACAAATAAATTTTAGTGAGTAGGTATATTCACAAATATGAAATCCCTCAAAAATAAGGATGACTTTATGTTACATGACTTACACAAAGCGCCACTCTTGCCTGAAAGGTAGAATATGTTTTAGTCTAAAATCAAGGGATCAAAATCCTAACCCCTGAGCGTCTAAAGTGTTTTTCAAACAAGCCCTGGCAGGAGATGCCGGAGCACAGGGCTAGTTCTCAGCGGTGCCAACACAGGCAGGCACACCCCAGTACTTACACTAAAAAGGGTCAGCCTTGGCTAGTGAGGACGCCAGACTTAGTGGTTATTCTTCAGCTGTCCCTTCTATTCCTGCTGACCCAGCCAAGTTCTCCCTCAACACAGGAAAATGAGTGATTGAAAGGTTTCACTCAACCATGCAGGTATGAGGGTATCAGAATAAAATAGGTCAAATCCTTCAAGGTCTCAACCCTGCCTCTCCAGATAATTCATCATACAATCAGTGCTTTGTATCCAAGTAGTCCAGTCATTCAGGCAAAAAATGAGGAAAAATGGAGGAAAAGATAAAAAGGCTACTGTGCGAAAGAACCCCATCATGCACGTCATGCCTCTAATCAGTGGGTAGGGGTCTGGAATGCCAGCGACACACCATTCAGGCTCAGGGCTAAGACATTCCACATCTAGACATTTTGATCTAGAGAGGGCAGAGTTGCGAGCAAACCGCTGGCTCTGTCTGAGCTCAGATCCCAAACTACTGCAAAGGATTAAGGAGGGGCATAGGCTTGTACCACCCTAGCTCAGAAACTGCTGAGCTAGTTTCTTCCAATTGCAATTTGGACAATACAACTAGGGGAGAAAACTGCTCTTACCTGAATGAAATGAGTGACCACATGGACGTAGGCCCCTGCAGCCGCCACAAACATACAAAGGGCAAAACTGGCATAGACCTTCTTCAGGTGCTGCTGTGTCGAGGGGGTTCTAGGAAAGAATGTTAAAGAGCCATCACTCTGGGACCAATCCAATCTCATCTCTTCTCTCTCCTCCTTCCCGGGGAATACGTGAAAGTTGTATTACAAGTGAAAAAAAAATGTTTTGAAAATAGGTTAACAGAGAATCTTAAATGCTGGGGAAGAGCCAAAAGCCCCAAATTATGAACAATTAGTACTGAAACTAGAATAACTAAATGGCTTTCCAGTGAGCACAGTAGCCCTTAGAACCTGGCGATTTTATCATATCCTTGGGATTCTAGTAAAGTTAATAAACTAGGGAAAAGAAACCAAATACGAAAGGAAAAGCAATAAGAAACTGTAGTTAAGGTCAACACACTTACATGTGGGAAAATTTTAAGAGCGCATCAAAGTCGATCTTCCGATCAAATATGTTCATGATGCCCGAGTGTGTGGGACGCAGCCTCCACTCTGTAGAATAAAGGATAAAAAGGGAAAAGGTTATTTTAAAGATACAAGTACACACCAAATAACATAAACAACTTTCTTATGAAAACTAGCTACAAGTTTAGAAAAATGAAAGTTATTTAAAATCGCACCACCCTAACACAACCATTTTTATTTTTATATATTTCCTTCTAGAATACATCTGCAATCAATCATTTTGAAGGGGACAGAGGAAACAAACCCATGTTCTTCTCCCCAAACTATTTCATTACTAGCATTTGATTTCTATTCTTTCAGAAGGTAATTTGCACCTTTAAAAAATAGTTTGTTTCTTTGAGAAATTCTCAATTAGTAATCTAGTTAAAGGAAACCAGTCACTGGAACATAAAGCAATTTTGTCATTGTTTCAGCAAAGGCATAGAACCTCAAAAATTAAAAAAGGAAAAACTATACAGTTGGGTCTGGCACTAGGACTTACATTTTACTGTTTCCCCAAAAATAAGACCTAGCCAGACAATCAACTCTAATGCGTCTTTTGGAACAAAAATTAAAATAAGACCCGGTCTAATATAATATAACATAATACCCGGTCTTATATGATATAAGACCGGGCCTTATATTAATTTTTGCTCCAAAAGACGCATAAGAGCTGATTGTCCGGCTAGGTCTTATTTTCGGGGAAACATGGTAAATATACACATGTAAAGCTTTCTCTCTAATGCATTTTAGAACTGAACTAAAAGGATTCACAATTTTTTAAAAAGTTCCTACCTCCATGAAAAAGGAATTTGTGTAAAAAGAATTTTTAAATATAATTTCAGAACCTTTCCTACGAAAGAGATGGTATAGTACAAAGAGTTCCTTCCTGTATACCCTTCTCCCAGACTAAATGTTACTATTATTTCACCATATTTGCTTTATCCTCTCTCCATATAAACAGCAATATATAGACTTAAAAATATTTTTTCTAGCCATGCAGACACAATGCCCCTTTACCTCTAAATACTTCCATGTATATCCTGAAAACGATAAAAATCAGGACAGTAACACTGATACAATCTGATCTACAGAGCTTATTCAGATCTTGCCAACTGTCCCCAAATGTCAGAAAGGGCGTGTTTTTTTACCTGGACTATTCCCAGGTTATACTACATCAATACAATAAAGTTAGCCTCTTAAGTTTTGCTCCCTTCCCTAACTCACATGCAATCCTAAATAAACTTGCTCAATCTATAGAACTAAAAATCTAATCAAGAGCTTTCATCTTTCCTAAATATAAGCCTTCCAGATTCTCACAGACCCATAATGCCCATTCACTTCAACTCTACCAAAAAAGTGGGGGAGAAGGGGGACTATAAAAGTTGTTTGAAAGACAAACTATTCATGCCCATTCTAATCAGCAACTTGCCTAATACAGCAAAATGCATCTGAGCAATAAAAGGTACAATCCCCAAACCTATTTCCTGAGGAATCCTGGGCCAGGGGAAAGATGCCATTCGTAGAGTTCAAAAGCATCACTACCATTGTTTCCTGAGACTCTCTCTCACAAATGAAAACAAAATGGCTGGCTTGCTTTCTCTGATTTCCTTTCCTTTCTCACAATCCCTACTCACCTCAATTCTTTTGTTAGTTCTGTTCTTAAGGATGGATACAGGGTGAGGCTGCAGAACCTACTAAAGCTGTTGCTCTCATCTCTAAGTCACGGGGCTCTGGGTCCTCTTGATCTAGATGGTGCAATTATTGCAGGCTGTTGCACTGCCAAGCACAGCCTTCCATAACCATGATGCATAGGTCCTCAAGAGAGCACACTTACAGGATGGCAGAATCCAGCACCTGGAAAGTGTCTTTAAGTCTCCCATTAACACCCCTAATGACATCCCTAGACAGAACGTGCAACAGGACTGAAGCAACCTTCTGAGCCAAGTTTCTCAGTATTCACAATGCTTACAGTACCTCTTGCTTCCAAAACAAGGAGAGGGGTTAAATCCTCAAATACTCAGGGGATTGTTAGAAAGGGGCAACACTCTAACCAGACCCCACTGAGTGGAAACTTAGGAGGGAGGATGGCAGAAACTCTTCTTTCCCAGGTCTCTGACATTTCCCAGGGGGTACTGACTGCCTCTTTCTGGGGCTCTCTTAAAACTGCTGATGGAAAAACCCAAACTGTCAAAAGTTCTGAGGGTAAGGAGGGAGGAGTTAAATAGGAATTTCTCCATGATGTAGTAATGGCATGTGGTTTAAAATCTTAAAAAAACACACACAAAAACCAGTTTTCCAACATTGCTACCTATTCTAACATTTAAGTGAAATATGTAACTACCAAATTTTCAAGATGCAAAGATACACAGCAATTTTAATAATAGCTTTATGGAGTGGGGCGGGAAGAAATGCAATAAAATACACATTTAATATGACATGATGTATAATTACATAATTTCAGGAATGTTAAAATGTGAGGGGAAATAAAGTCTTAGAGTAAAAAAAAAAAAAGATAATTTGCTCTAGGTCTGTTCCAAATAGACAAGAACTAAGACACAGATAAGTAATGAATTGAAACTGTTTTAGAAGTTTCGCCTTAGGTTTTTATCTTAGCCTCAACTAGCTGTGCTGAGAAGCTGCACAGAAAAGATATCTACATTTCAATGGTCAATAAGCAAACTAAGCTGAACAAGATTAAACTGCATTCATAACTCAAAAATAGCAGCTCCCATTCCAAAAGTATCCTCAGTCTTGGGAAGAGTCGGCTCTTAACAGAGCTTGAAGTATTCAAAACCATTAGCCAACCAACTCAGCTAACATTCCAGAGGGGCCCCACAGTTAAATGAAAAAAATTTTTTATTTTTTTTTTAAGTACCTTAAAATGGTAAATTCTATGTTATGTATATTTTACTACAATAAAGAAAAAAAGTACATTATAGGTTGCTCAAAAGTTCTTCAATATAGCAGTCCCAACACACTATTACAAAATAGGTACCAGCACTGGTCTATCTTACCCTGAACCACCCCAAACTCATACAAGAAATCTAGAAAGTGGGTCCTCTCTCCCATTCACTCCCCAGTTCTATACTCAACTCTAAAACAGGGGTGGAAGGGGTGGGGGGGGGGATGGGGAGATCATTTGTACATGGAATGTAATACGGACGGTGCCTCCTAAACTCACGGGAAATTTGCCTGTATTGCATTTGTAAATGACAAGTACAGGTAACCCCCATATAACATGGTGGTTAGGTTCCTTAAAAATGCCGTGTTATGTGAATCCGTGTTATACGAAACAAAAAACTAGTACAAAAAAGGGGGTTAGGTTCCAAAAATTTTAAAAACATGCTATTATATTTCTATAATTAAGAGATATCTTTATTAAAGCAATTTTCACCAAAAGTATAACATATTAATATGTATTAAATAATGTTTTCTTCGTCATCACTACTAAGCACCATTATGCAAGGGCGTTTTCTTTTTGACAAGATAGCTCCATCCTCTGAACTTTCTTCAGCATTATCTTGACTTCTATTCTGTACTTTTTGCCCAAAATCTGTTATTTTAGATTGCTTGCTTTTCGTTGAGAGATCTTTATAAATTTCATTATATGGTGCTAAGCACTTGTGAAGTTCTCTCTTAAACTTTGTGCTTCTTTCAGTGGAAGGATCTTCAGTTAGGAAATACAGCTCCAACTGTTTGGCTAAGTCGAGCCCTTTCTTTACGCTTTTTAGAGTCAAGTGTTTTGCTTCTTCGTTTTCACCTGTGCTATTGTCCCCGGAATTTATGTTTTTCATTGCATGAGGACCGAGAGACTTATAAACCAGCATAGGTTTTACCATGTGATCGCCTGTAACATTACTGCACGTAAGTAACGTTATATGGTCTTTTGATGCCTTAAAACCTGGTGAAACTTCTTCGTTTTTTGAAATAAATGTTTTCTTGGGCATTTTTTCCCACCAATGGCAGGTCTCGTCGGCATTAAAAACCCGATGTCTTGAATATCCACGCTGTTCAATAATTTCTTGCAATTCCTTTGGATAAATTTTGGCAGCTTCTTTATCAGCTGATGCACTTTTTCCTTGTATTTTTAGGTTTTGTAATGAAAACCGTTTTCTAAAACGGTCAAACCACCCTTTGCTAGCAACAAAGTCAGGGTTAACAGCAGATTCTCCATTTTCCTTTAAGTAATTGTAGATTTTTAAAGCTTTCTGTTTAATGATATTGGTGTCCAGTGGAATCTGGTTTTTTGAACAGTCATCAATCCAGATACTAAGGGCTTTTTCCATCTTCTCAATTATTGGTGCTCTGGGACGAGATGTCAAATTTGCGGAGATAGAACAACCAGCAGCAATGGAAGCTCTAATTTTATGTTCATTTTTCTGTATAGTCCGGATTGTTGCTTCATTTAAATCCAAGGTTTTTGCAACATATGATACCTTTTCCCCCTTTTCGAGCCGATCCAAAATCTGTAATTTTTGTTCTAGTGAGATGAAATGTCTTTTAAAAGGTATTTTTTTATTTCCGCCAGACATAGTTCAGGGCTACAAATTAATTCACAAAAATGAAAAACATAATTACCATTTCTTTAAAAAAGGTTGACTAATACCCCCAAAATTTTAATCTATGTATAATGTATACATATAATGTATAATGTATAAGTAAAAAGAAAAATACAAAGTTTTAAAATGTATGTACTTAATACTCCATGAACAAAATGGATTTAAAATTCTAATTTTAAAATTCTGCAGTCAAATCTGATACGACATACAGGCTTGAATGAAAAATTTCAAATGAGGTATCTTTTGCTCTTAAAAGCTTTTATTACATTCCATGTTGTTCGGGGATTCCGGTATTTCGAATGAGGTATTTTTTGCTCTTAAAAGCTCTTATTATGCTCCATGTTGTTCGGGGATTTCTGTAATTCTCAAACCATGTTAGAGTGAAACCGTGTTCTAGGATGCCGTCTTGTACGAGGGTTTCCCCCAATTCTCGAACCGTGTTAGAGCAAAACCGTGTTATAGACGTGCCGTGTTACACGGGGATTACCTGTAAATGTTCAGGTATTAACCATAACAAAGTTCCTTTCATTGGGTCCAGAGCCTCCATTTTATGTCTTTCATCCTTAGGAGAGCAGGAATCCCCAAACTTGTCAGAATCTGTCAAATTTTGTCAAGCACATATATACTGCTGTTTTGTTGGAAGTGTCACTATTCTGTGGGTTCCGTGGGTCAGCCTTCTCTGCCAGAGCCACCCAAAACCAAAACAAAAGCCTCAGTGTATAGCTTTACCAAGACAGAAAAACTAAGAAACACTGTTTTGAGTGCATTCTGTGGTCTGTTTTTGCTGGAGAGGAAAGAGCAGCAGAGACAGGCAGAAGACAGATTATTCCTATCAATGAGCATCTATGTGTTATGTCTTGTTAAATGACTTGTTTTGTTCTAGATATCTTTCTTACCCTTGTCCTAAAATGAAAGATTCTTATTAAGGGCCAAGCCTTAAATTATAAAAAGAAAAAATTATCTGCATATCTGCAATCCTACTCCAATACCTATTAAGTACAGTGCATATGAAACATGATCAAATGCCCAAAAGCTATGCAAAACAAACAATCATGCGTTAAAAAAGTTTCTTGCCTTTGAAAAATAAAAGCCTGCTGATGGCCGGAGCCTGCACAGAGGCTGCTTGAAGTGTATATTATTTAACATTAAACCAGCAAGTCAAAGAAACATTGTTCACATATTCAATTAAACATCATTTAGTTTGTGAATTATGGTTCTTCATTCCTGTTGTAATTTAACCATCTTGAACTCTACTCCCACATGTCCAGAAGGGACCAAATTAATACTTAAAAGAGAAGAAAAATCCCATGTGGTTAAATTTAAAAAAAAAAAGAAAAGGAAAAAAAAAAGCAGGAGGGGGGATTGTTTGTCATTCCTCAGTTCTTCTTACTGAATAGTTTTCACACTGTTTAAACGTGTCCCTAGCATAGTGGTGAAGAGCATGGCCTAACTGCACTCGGATCCTGGCCGTTATTTCCCGAGCCGTTAAGACATGAAGCAAGTTTCTGGTACTTAACCTCACTGTACTTCAGTTTCCTCATTTGTAAGAGTAATATATAATATTACCTACTTCATAGGGTTGAAGATTAAGTGAGATAATACAAATACACTGCTTAAAATAGGGCTTCATACATAAGACTGGCTTGGCTCAGTATGTTAACAATTGTTGTTACTGGTGTAAATACTCTTCACTCGCCAAGTCCTCAGTGAGCGCTCCTCCCTTTAACAAGTCTAGTTTTAGAAGACATTTATGGCAGACCTAATTTACATATATGGTGAATTAACTTAAAAAAAGTCATTCAACCATTAACTCACAGCCAGCTTCATACTGAAGGCTTAATACTTAACCAAAGAGAAAGTAAAATTAAATAGGGGGCGGAGCCTAAGAAAATTATAAACTGGAATTTAAAGGCACTTGGTAAGTCTTTTTACTGGTAAAATGACTTTTCTTTAATATGGCATGCCTCTCTTCTGGCACTATATACTGTACCTCCTGTCCCACAGGGCCACCGGAGTTTTGAGGCAGCCTAATAACCATTAAGTGATAATCTGATGAGGTAGAGATTTTGGTGAAGTAAATGGTCATTAGCTTGATGTTTTCTTTGCCACCCTAGGGGTAGGTCTATTGAGGTTTAAGTCATTCCATTTCAACTAGGGCTGGGCTTTGATTGTCCTAGATCTGGACCCTACATGTCCAGCCCTCCCTAAAGTTGGGCCAGCCTCAGAACCAAAACAGGACCTGGAGATGGAATGCCTACTGCCTTGAATAAATTTTGGTACCAAACTTTGACACTACTGAATCTCCCTCTATAACCACAACAGTTTGACAGATAACTGAATCATAAGGCCCCAAAGTCCTGAATACATAATCATCTTCCAGTATAAACCAGCAATCCCTCCCCAATAACACCGTATTTAGCCCAAATGAGAGCAGACACAGAACTGCTCTCAGGACATACAGCACACCCACTCAATCCTCACCCTTGAAGCTCTTTATTCAAGTGTCAAGTGGCCCTAAAAGCCAACCTCTAGCGTCTTTCCTTGGCTTAAACACTGTCTTTGGAAAACAAAAATGTGTATAAAAAAAACTACTCCATGAAATTCGGTTCGAAACTCTGGGGGAAACAAAACACCAGCTTCTCCAGCCAAGTCAAAGTAGCAAAGGAAAATTTAGAAGATTAAGCATCAAGAGGATATTCGGTGTTTTCCCAGAGGAGATTAATACTCTTGGGTAGTTTATGAAATAAAGTGAAACTCTTCAGGCCAGCAGTAGTAACTTCTATAGTAATACCACTGACTACATTTATATACAATTTTACAACTTTTGAAGTGCTATTATATACATTATCCCCTTTGATCTTCACACCAATCCATGAGGAAAGGGCAAGAATTAGTCCCACTTTATAGATTAAAAAAAGAAAGTTCAGAAAAGCCACACAATGGTGGCATAAGGACTGGATCTGAAGTCACAAGTCCTACCATTTTCTGTCACATAACTGGCAAAATCATTACCTATTGCTTTCTAGGCTTCCGCATCTGCAACGTAAAGATAATTAATAAACACCTGGCTCTACCAAGCTTACTGACTGCCAATAAAAAAAAATTTTTTTGTGAAATCATTGTAAAGTGCTAAATGGGAATTAGTATTGATTTGACCAACATCAGAAAGTTAAAATAAACAGCAGAGCCAGCCCCAGGTTAGGGGTCTTCTGACCTCTAAAGTCTGGTACTCTATTACCGTGTTTCCCCAAACATAAGACCAGGTCTTACAAGTTTTGCTCCAAATGACGCATTAGGGCTTATGTTCAGGGGATGTCTTCCTGAGAAATTGTGCTAGGGCATGATTATTTTCCGATTAAGTCTTATTTTGGGGGAACACGATAGTACATCCTACAGCAGAAAAGCAAGGTTTCATTAAGGTGGTTCTAGACTATAGGTCAAAAGAAATCTTAAAAAAAAAAAAAAAAATTAACACATGCTGATTCCTACTACACTTTTCTGTACTTTTTTAGCATTTTTACAATAAGCACAAACTATATCCATTAACAGGAAAAAAATACAGAAATGCCGATTATCTGGGTTCATTTTATCTTTCCTACTCTTTAGGAGAGTAAGACTTCAGTTAGATCAATAGTAGAGAAGGGAAGAAAGGGTACACAAGCCATGTTTCCACAAGATGAATAATGTAAGAAGGAAACTCTGAATCTAAATTACAGATTGCATTTCTCAAAGGATTCAACCATTCTGTCCTCAATGGAGGAAAATGTAAAGAGAATCTAAATGCCAACATACTGTTGAAACCAGAACAAAAAATATTAGACAGTGAGGAAAAAGAAAACATCAGAGAATAAATGTAATTACACAGTGTATTTGCAGAAGCCATAAGAAGTGGTTTGTGCCAACTGGAATAATCTTGTTTGAACTGCATTCTTACATTACGTAAACATTGAACCAACAGATAAAATAGAAATAAATATCAATAGTTAACTAGGAAAGCCCATTCTTCGTTAATCTTTAAACTTAAAATTTTTGTGTTTCAGGCACAGTCAGCTCTTCGACTGGGTTACACATTCACAAGTTAACTATTGCTAGAACAGAGTCTCAAGTTCAGAGAGGTTTTGACGTTGTTCGGTGAATGAAAGGCTGTTGGGGTGGGCAATGCAACCTGGGCTGGCACGGAGTAGCAATTCCACACTTAATAAATACACAAAATACCACTTATTACCACAGCTCCAGCAAGTAGGTTAAAAAAAAAACACAAAAAAACCACAACGCCCAACGCCGCCTTTCCTGGACTTTGAGAAAGACGCCCACAAAGCTCAGTACGAAACAAAGCCAAGCCACCTCACCTGTCCGAAGGTAACCAATCAGACCAGAGCCGGGCTGCCCTGTGGGTCTAGGAAGCTAGGCCAAGCCCGTCTCTTTTCACCTCCCGCCTCTGCTTGGCTTCCACGTAACTAAGGAGCCTCGCGTGTCACAGAGGCGTGTGACATCACCCGCCCCGCCGTGACAGGGCAGCCTGCCCGACCAGGCCCTTCTCGAGACCCGGCATCCGGCGCTCACCCAGAGTCGCCAGGCCAGAGGACCCGGAGCAGAACAGCGATCGGTCGGGTGGGGTGAGGGAGACCACAAACCCATGAGGTTTCGCTTTCATTTACACAGAAGGAAAGGGCGGAAAGACGTGCCCTGAATTCCAGAGGTCCAGGCTGGGCCTGGGCCCAGGGGCCCCTGTGCCTACACTAAGCGGAGGAGGAACGCAGAAGGGGAGGGAGGAGAAACGGGAGGCTTTCGCTAGCGCTCCCGCGCAGAACGGGCGCTTTCACACCCCCAAAAAACCAGCGAACTTGCCCCCGCCCCTCCCCCGCTCCGGTACATTTCCGCATGCGCGATACTGGTTCCCGTCTTCTACCCTCCCAGCTGCCCAGTCCCGTCGCAGAGCAGGGCCGTTCCTACAGGGTGCAGTCTGTCCGAAAACGGAGACCACTCCCATTCGCGTTCAGACAATAACTGCTAACCCCCTTCCATTCTTCACTCCTGGCTTGCGCAGTCCTAGCTTCACACGTACCTTTCTTGTCCGACTCTCACGAACCCAAACAGCTCTTCGAACACCGGATATGCTTCTGACTCTCCCCGAGTCCGCTTTAGGCTCTTTACCCTGCGTCCGCCGCTTGAGACCAGTCCTCATTGGTCGTTGGCTGCACATCTGCCATTCCATTGGCTGTACATGCGTAAACTTCGGTTGCTTACTTCAGAGCCATTCGCTAATGCCCTTGTCGAGCAAGACTCTGGCCACCAACCGGCGTCGTAGAAAAGGTCTCCGCCTTCTTCCCCATAGTAAGGAAGGATTGCTGTCCAAAGTCGCCTCTAGTGGAGGAAATGGAGAGGGGCAGGCCCCACCCAAGACACTTGGCAAGAAATGGAGCCCCCATGACGCGTGATGGGATAGCGCTGTAATGTCCTGAGATTCTAGTCACGGAATGTTAAGGGGGAAAGAGATTCGGAAAACCCATAGAAAGCGCTCTCGCAAGGACCAATTTGCTGTGAATCTAGTGGAGCTTAAGCTTCAGAACGTCTTTGAATCCTTGGGCCTAATAAAATCGTTGTTGTATGCCACCAACTTCGGGATGACATAGATGACTGAAACAGTGTTCTTTCTACAAATCATTAAGAACAAGACAAAAATCAACATAAAATGGGCAAAGGGTATAAACAGGCAATTCACATTAAGGAAAACCCAAATGGTAAATAAACATATGAAAGTATTCTCATTAGTAATTAGAAAAATGCGAATTGATACAAAGGTATGCCATTTCACACAAAATTGGCAAAATCAAAAAGTCTGACAATTCCAATACTAGTGAGGAAGTGGAAAAACAGGAAATCATGCACTATTGGTGTACTGGAAAATTAGCATAAACACTTCGGAGAGCAATTTAACAAGATTGAACAAAGTTGAAATGAACATACCCTTATAACTTCAAAGTATATACTTTAACGCATTGTGTGAAGATGTATATCTAAGGCTGTTCATTGCAGCATTTTTTGAAATTGAAATAAAAAGTTAGAAACATGGTATATTTATACATGCATTCTCAACATGGGCGATGTCACCCCGAAAGCGGTGAAAATTGGTTCTTAGAGGTGCCAAAAATCTTACATGTGGTTTGTGGTAGTGACCCTATCCTACAAAATCCTATCTAACAAAAATCTTATTCTTTAGTATTTAACTTATCTTGTTGGGAGAAATTAAAATTAAATGTGATTAATTTAATAACTTGTAATTAATTAAATTTTTCTTGTTGGGGGAGATAATAAAAGGAAGGTTGAAAAACAGATTAATACATGAAAAACCAGATAGCTGCTACAACAAATTTATTAGATTTATATGTATCAACATGACACATCTTGAACACAACGTGAATGAAAACAAATTACGTGTTGTTACATGCAATATGGAGCAATTGATGTAAATGTAAAATAACACCCTAAACAATTATATATATGATATACATATTTATATATAATTGTTTACATATATGATATATATTATTTATATATAATTATATATAATTAAATATATATATATATCTCCAAGGTTTTTAAAAAATTAGACCGGAATACCTTTGTTGGTGCTTCGTCTGACATGCCTGCTAAGGAACGGTTCCTGCCGCTCTCTTCCTCAGCTCCTCTTTCTTCTTGCTCAGTTTGCGGGGAGCATGAAAGGAGAAGGCCTGAGGACGCTCCAAACCTCTGCCCATCGCAAGTGCCACGACCGCCATGGACCTCACCATCTCCTTCCTCTTCTCCCGCCTCTTTGGCAAGAAGCAGATGCGCATTTTGATGGTTGGATTGGATGCTGCTGGCAAGACGACCATTCTGTATAAGCTGAAGTTAGGGGAAATAGTCACCCCCATTCCTACCATTGGTTTTAATGTGGAAACAGTAGAATATAAGAACATTTGCTTTACAGTATGGGATGTTGGGGGTCAAGACAAAAATAAGGCCTCTCTGGAGGCATTATTTCCAAAATACCCAGGGTCTTATTTTTGTGGTAGACAGCAACGATCGTGAAAGAATTCAAGAAGGAGCCGACATGCTGCAGAACATGCTTAAGAAAGATGAGTTGCAAGATGCCGTGTTACTGCTTTTTGCATTCAAGCAGGATTTGCCAAGTGCCATGGCCATCAGTGAAATGACAAATAAGTTAGGTCTTCAGTCTCTTGGTAACAGAACATGGTGTGTTCAAGCCACTTGTGCTACACAAGGAACTGGTCTGTATGAGGGACTTGACTGGCTGTCAAATGAGCTTTCAAAATGTTAAAGGAAACTGGACATGCAAGGAGGGACATGTTTGATAGAACTGGTCTAGGCTTGTTACAACAAAATTAGCTTGCATCTTGGTTATTAAACAGTATCTGGGGCTGGTTTGTGTAGAATATTATGGTGTTTAAACTTATTTTGTTGTCAGTTATTGTTTACCAAGTATAATGTTGCAATTTAGCAATATGTTTAGTTTTAAAGAAATTCTCCTTAATTTGGGAAAAAAGTGTCCTCTTTTTAATTTTTCTTCCCGTAAGCCTAAATGCCTGCACATAGCTATTGTGACAGCTTTAAATAAATCCATTTTGAATGTTTTTTTTGAGCCCTCAACAAATAATGTTTTAAAGTTATCCCCTTGCTAATTTACTGATAACCTTTCTCATTCCTGGGACAGTCTGCTGATTTAAAAAATATATAGCATTCCATTTGTATTTATTTTTCTCCCTTGCCAAAAAGATTTTCTAATACTATTTGTACCAGCCAGGGAAATGCTCCAAAACACTATTCATATCTCTTGCACTGAGGAACTTATTTTTTCCCCCATTTTTGACTCCTGGCTTCTATCAGCCAAGATTACCTTGGTGTGGTTTGGATTCGATAGCTAATTAGTTCTGTGCTGGTTGCAAAGAGTTCATATTGAGATGATTTTTTAAATACCCAGCAGCTTGTCTTTCTTTATATTGTATCTTTTTTATGTTGCATGTTGCTTTTGGTATCAGCCTGACTCTTTGCCCCTTATGTGATAGTTCTGCTGATGTTTTATTGTTTATTGGTGAACATATCTTCATTCAGAGTTTTTGAAAAACTCATCAAACTCAAATGAATACATTTTCTTCATAACCCATTTGGAATTATTCCTAATAAAATGATAAACTATGTAAAAACAAATTTAGACTGTGCAAACATTAAATTCATGATGATAGAAGCCTCTGAGGAGGATGGGAGATAAATGAGATTAGGAAAAGGAAGCTCCGACATATTTATTTAATGTCTTATTTTTGTGAGAAATATTCTGAAGCAAAAGTTATGAAATCTTAACATTTGTCAATTCTAAGCAACGGGCACTTGGGGCATTTATTATTATTCTCAGTTCTTTTCTGCTTTTTTCCCCCCAAAACTTTTCAAATGGAAACAAAACACAAATTTAAGTGTTACAAAAATTCCTAGTTTTAGGTATATGTTAGGTGCATCTGTTTTGAGTGAATCTGTATCAATGAAATCGAGTTTAGGAAGATAGAATATGAATGGGTGAAGCAAGCAGGGTTTGCTTATAAAACAAACATATTTTTTTAAACCCTGCCTGCTCCCTGGCCCTAGAGATATTTGAGATTACTTGGCCCAGAAACCCTCTGCTCTCAGGACCCTACAGACGTTTCCCCTTTCTCCTCTCCCGTCCCCAATCCAGGGAAGGGAAATTCTTCTTAGTTTGGGGCAGGTCCTTCTCTTTTCTTATCTGGCCAAGATCCTATGCCCATGCTGTTGAATACTTTGCCAAGGAAGCAAAATGTTTGGCAGTCATTATCTGTTCACCGACCCTACCCTACTTGCCATACTCTTCCCTCCCCATTCCTCCCCACAACCCAAGGCAATAAGCATAAAGCTGACTAGCTGCTTGATGGGGGAAGGAAAAGGGGGGAAAACAAACAGGAAGTCTTAGAATGTGACTAAGGCACCCAACCATCCCTGCCATGTTTGGAGTGCCTGCTATGTCATAGGCACAATACTCTAGATCCTTTTACAATGTTGTGAAATTTAAACTCACAAGATTTCTAAATTGGACTTGGTCTCCCCCACTCCCTTGCTTCTTTATTTGTCCACGTCACTATCTACCCTTAGGTTACTATTCTACCCACTAAGGCCAAGCTAAATTACATACGCATATAAGCTGCCTCCGAGGAGAAGCTAGAACTTTGTTTTTAGAAAGCGTAGGAATACTCTTAGGAAATGGCTCAAGGAGACTATTCCCATATAGGACAGAGGACTAGGGAAATGGCTAGGCATGGAAGATGGCAGGAGAAGAGAAAACTTAAGTGACCTCCTCCCACAGAAACAAATTTGAAGGAAAATTCTGTTGGGTTTCTAATTCTTTCAAAGAATGTGGATACAGCTAATGATCAGAAAGCAAAACTAAAAGGCCTTAGGAAGATCTCTTAAGCTTTGTAACTTCTTCACATTTGTAATTTGTTATCCTGTTTTTCTTATTAGTGAACAGAAATAAAACCCTTGTGATCATAGGTTGTCTTAATTTTCTTTTTACTTTGCTTTCTATAATAATTCTAGTTCACATGCATCATGTATTGCTTCTTGTATGCTAGACTTTAAGCTGGTATTTAAGATGCTTTATATGTATTAACTAATTTAATTTTTGCAATCACCCGGGGAGGCAGAAACAATTATTACATTTAAGATGAGGAAACTAAGGCTCAAACAATTTGCCCAAGGTCACAGAGGTTGAATTTGAGCTCTGGATATCTCATTCTGAAGCCCATACTCTTAATTATTAAGATATATTGCCTCTCATTGTAAAATTGGCATGTACTGTTAATGTAACTTTGTAAAGTTGTGTGTGTGTGTTTAATAAAAACTTTGAAAGAAAATGGCAGTTGTACTTTAAGGGGAGGCCTAAGGGAGAGTAAAACGATGGTGGGGAGGAAGGTGGAAAGACAGCAACAGATTCTGAATTCCAGAAGTTATGGAGGAGGATGTGGCAGAGTTAAAGAGGAAATAAAAAAGCAATTTGAACTCCTCAGCCTAGGACAAGGACAGTGAAGAGAAGGGGATGCTGGTAGGGAGGCTAGCCAGGTTCCCCAACAATTGGGGATAAGCATGGCTTCCCTGAGGTCATTTCTTCTTTACTTCACACCTTTCCTTGTTTACTTTTATAACCCCAATCTCTCCTGATCTCAAATGCACTAACCTTGTTCTGCCCAGTGGTTGTGAGAACAAGCTGTTAACAGGAATGAAACACATTAAAATCCCCACCATCACCTATTGTTGCGTCCAGCATGACGAGGGTTGTGGGGAGCGAGGAGGGCAGCACAAGGTTAAGAAAAGACAGTAGCCATGAATAGAGTTTAAGTACTAGGGCCAAGGGAATGGCAGCCTCAAAGACTGGGCTGGGGCACCTAATCGGGCCCACGCATTAGCTTTTGCTAGTTAGGTGGGGGGCTGTGCCCACCTCTATGCACCTTGTGGGTTCTCCTGTTGGTCCCCACGCGACTGCGCCTGGCTTGAGTTGTTCCTTCCGTGAGGAACCTTACTAGTCATTGACTGACCAGCCATCTTTTTGGGGCCAAACAGGGAGGCATAAGGTGCAAACAGAAAGGTGAAGCAAAGTCCCTGAAAGGATCCGTCTCACAGACTCTCCTTTCTTTGGGGGCAAGTACAAGGAAACAAACGGTTAGGCTGCTGCGTGGCCACAACGTATAAATGTGTGTGAGTATTTAACATTCTGTGTAAGATTCAGGAGGAGACTTTTTCACTTCCCAGATCTCATTTGCATATTGACATCTAAAGGACATGAGTACAGAAAATTGAGCTTCCCCTCCTCCAATCACAGCATTATGGGCTATTATTACTGAAGAGTGGCAGGAGAAAAAAAAAAGTACAACTTGCAGTATTTTTTAATATCAACTCAGCCCCTTTTAACTTTTCAGAGTGCAGTGACAACAACAACAAAAGTATTATTATATAGAAGAATGTTTTACTCTTTTCAGAGTCCAGAGTGCTAACCATTACACAATGGGGCCTGTTTTACTCTTTTCAAAGTCATTTTCCATCTGTTATCTCACTTTATCTGCATAACAACTCAGTGGAGAAGGTAATGCAGACATCATCAATCCCATTTTACAGATGTGGAACCTGAAACTCAAATAGATTAAGTTAGTTTTCCTGAAGAGCTATCATAGATGCTTCATTCTTGGAAGTAATTAGCTCTTTCCATATAACTGTGAAACTTCAGTCTGAATTGCAGATCAGATACTTCAGAATTTCAAATACTTCAGTATATCTCAGCATTCTAAAGTCTACGCTCTTCTATCACCATTGCCAAGCTCCAAACCCTTTACCTGCTCTCCTCGTCCTGCCTCTGTCACGTAGAGCAGATTGAAAAGGCATTACCCTTATATAACCATCACTTCCTGCACTGACTCCCTGTCACAAGTGATGATCCAAATCTTGGATATAACTTTGTCCTATGATGGTTTTAAAATAGGTCCACAAGTTCTTTGAGACTCCTCCTTTCAAGAGTTGGAGACTAATTGTCTTCCCCTTAAGTGTGAGGTGGACTTAATGATTTGCTTCTAATAAGTGGAATAAAATGGAAATGATGAAGACTAGGGAGACTAGGTCAGAAAAACGCTGCAGCTTTCTCTCTCCTCTCTCGGATCACTCATGGCCAGCTGCCACGTAAGGAGGACACTCAAACAGCCCTGTGGAAAGGTCCAGGTGCTGAGGAACTTTGCCAACGACTGGCAAGGAACAGAGGCATCCTGCCAACAGCCATGTGAGTGAAGCATCTTAAAAGCAATCAGGCTTTCAGATGACTGGAGCCCCAGCCAATAGCCTTATTGCAACCTCCTAAGAGACCCCGAGTCAGAAGCACCCAGCTAAACCTCTCCCAGATTTCTGATTCTCGGAAGCTATAAGATAATAAATGCTTTTTTTGCTGTTGTTCTTGTTTTTATTGTTGCTGTTTCAAGCCTCAAAGTTTTGGGGTAATTTGATATGCAGAAAAATATAACTAATACTGTTACTCAGATTCCTTTCCTGATTCCAGCTGATAATGTGACAAATGTTAAGGGTTCCACAGCTTGAGCACATTAGGGTGCTCACCATTGGGGTAAAAAGGGGAACTAAATTACAAGGAGATTCCGTGGAAGAACTAGACACGTGGCTGGATTCGTGTTTCAAAACAATCATTCTAGCTGATTTGTGGCAAATGAATTGTAAGAGAACTAGTGTGGCATCCGAGAAACAAGTTGAGCTGTTAGACTAAGTGAAAGAGAATGAGGGCTTGGACTAGAATGGCAACTTGTGAAGACGAAGCAAAGTAAAAGGATACTTTTACTGTTTGGGGAGGTGTTGTGTTCTGTGTACAGGAAGACTGGCGACAACCTGGCTTCAGTTTGAAATCACTTTCTTTGGGGCACCAATGACTTCTAACTGCTAAATCTAAAAATCCAATGGCCTTTTTCTAATCCTTCTTCTCCTTCATTGTACTATTTCCTTTGGCTCTGCTGGCGCATTACTACCTGGTTTTCCTTCACCCTCTTGGACTGTTCTATCTCTGCCTTTCCTTCCGTTCCTCCCTATCTATCAATAGCAATACGATCTCTCTTTTACTCAGGGTTAAAATTTGGAGTTATTCTCAACTCTTCTCTCTTTTCTTCAACATATAGTTGTCATGTCCCTAATATGCACCAGCTTGTATGTTAAACATGAGAGATACATGAATGCAAATAGGCATGGCCCCAGCTTTATGCAGTTTTTACTCTAGTGAGGAAGATAGACATCAAACAATCACATAAGTGAATATATATACAAGGAGTATAGGGTTTGTTTGTTTTTTCCCCCAATCCAAATGTCTCTGCTGTACTCTAATTTTTAAACTATTTAAGAATAATGACATATGATAAACTGCACATATTTAAAGAGTACAATTTCATGAGTTTTGACATGACACCATCATCATAATCAAAATAATGAATACATTCATGTCCCTTTGTAATCTCTTTTACCTTCACCCTCTATATCCCCAAGGCAACCATGGACCTGCTTTCCAGCACTATAGTTTGAATGTTCTAGAATTTTATATAAGTGGAATCATATAGTATGGGTTCTTTCTTTGTTTGGCTTATTTTACTCAGCACAAATTTGAGATTCATCCATTGTTGCACTATCATGGTTCATTTCTTTTTATTTCTGAGAAGTACCCCATTGCATGGGTGATCATAATACATTTATCCATTTACCTGGTGATGAACTTTGGGATTGTTTCCAGTTTTTTGCTATTATAAAGTATTAAGAACATTTGTGTAGAAGTCTTTGTGGGCCCATATGTTCCTTTTTGGATAGATATTAAGGAGTAGAATGACTGAATCACATGGTAGGTGTATGTTTAACATTTTGAGTAACTGCCAAACTGTTTCCCAAAGTGGTTGTACCTTGACACTCCCACCAGCAGTGTATGAGACATCCAGTTTCTCCACATCCTCACCTTCAATTTTAGGTGTGTAATGGTATTTCATGGTGGTTTTAGTTTGCATTTCCTTAATGACTAATGATGTTGAACATCTTTTCATGTGTTTATTTATCATCCATACATCTTCTTTGGTGAACTAGCTGTTTAAATCTTTTGCCCATTTTTAAATTGGGCTGCTTGTTATTATTGATCTTTGAATGTTATTTATATGTCTGGATACAAATCTTTAGTCAGATATGTGATTTGCAATATTTTCTCCTAGTCTGTGGCTTGATTTTAGTTCTCTTAACAATGCCTTTCAAAGAGCATTGGTTTTTAATTTTGATGAAGTCCAATATATACATTTGTTCTTTTAAGGACTGTGGTTTTGGAATCATAACTAAGAAATTTTGCGTCACCCCAGTCACAGAAAAGGGCAAACTGTAGCCTAAAGGAGCAGACTATAGGGACCAAGACCAACCAGGGCACTGGGCAAGGGAGACAAGGGAGGAGGAAGAAACCCATATGCAGATGATAAGACTGCAAATGTAGATTTCAGACAAGCAGAGTGGCAGATATGGTTAGTTAGCATTCAACGTATATTCCCATCTCCTTCTAGTGTGCTTCCCTATACTGAAGAGGCTGAAAAGCTAAGGATTATATTTCTTAGAATACCTTGCAGCCAGTCAGGTATACTCAGGTGTGATTTAGAAGGCAGAAGTGAGACAAAGGCTACTGTACTGCTACTGGCAGGCAGGTCATGGAGATATGATATATTTTTACAGCAGTAATCCAGTGACGTCTCTAGTTTAGCAAATATTGAGAGATGGTTGCATCAGAGTGTTGCAGCAACAATGTCCTGATCATAGTTTCCAGACTCTGGGTCAGAACTGTAGCTACTGGTTCTTAAACCCAGTCATCAGTGAAGATATCCGGGGCCCCACCCCCCTGACTGTGGCAGAGGTAGCAGTGTCCCTGGCAGAGCACTCTCCCGTGCTCTGGAGGTCATTCCTGGAGTTGCAGCCCAGAGTGGGCCTCTCGACTTTCCATTTGGTTTTGTAAACATCTGTGTCGTATCCTTAGACTACTTGGAAGTGTTTTTGTTTCCTGCATTGAGTCCTGAGTGATAAGAGCAGTCAGATTGAATCTGAGAGGAATGATAAAGAAGAAAAGGACTTCCACTGTGTGGGAAGAATGTGACAATATATGAAGTCATTTGTTAGTTTAATGAGCATGTACCAGACATGAAGGGGGTACTATTTCGAGATACTAGGAATATCTACTTGCCCTGAAGGAATTTACACAATCTGATGACTTCGTGGTATGATGATGGAGATACGTTGGGACTCTATGTGCTCACAGACGTGGAAAAGACATGAAAGAGGTGATCTGTAAGCTTGGTTTTAGTGGATGAGTAGAAATTAGTCAGCAAAGAGGAAGGGGAAGAACATTCTATCTGTAATAGGGTAAATTATTACAAAAAACTTTTAAATAGCTCTGTTCACGTTTCTCCCCAACACCTTCCCAGGAAAGAGGAAGTGCATGTTTCTGAAGACCTTAGAAGAGGAAGCTAGGGATAATGTAGGAGCTTCCTGCATGGGGAGGGCACAGGTGGAGGCAGGAGTTTGAAAGTGTTGAATAAGGAGGTGAAAGCAGTTGACCTAAGAGAGATTCTGGGCTCCTCTAGAGACTAACGGGAAGGCATCCTCAAGCTGGCTTTAACTTTTCAGTCTTCTTTATTCCCTTACCTCTCATAAGAGAATTACAATGGCATAGGATTGCCAGGCCAAGGCCTGGTTCAGTGCCAGGGTCATCACTTACTAACAAATGGCCTTGGACATATTGTTTAACTTCTTTTAGTTTGTTTACTAACCTATATAAGGAGAATGATAATATTTCCCCCCTACTGTTGTAAAGGTCAAATCAGATAATGGATGTGAAAAAAAGTATAAATTATGAAGCACTGTAAAAATATTATCCACTAGATAATAATAAGTCACTATTATCCAATAGATAACTAAGTCTTGTTGATTCTGTCTCAGATATATCTCTGTGATGGGCTGAATTGTGTCCTTCTCAAATTCATATGTTGACACCCTAACCCCCAATGTGACTGTATTTAGCGACAGGGCCTCTAAGGAATTGATTAAGGTTAAAGAAGGTCATAAGGGTGGAGCCCTAGTCTGATAAGACTGATGTCCTTATAAGACAAGGAAGAGACTCTAGAGCCCTCTCCCTCCCAGTGTGCACAGAGGATGGGCCCTCCATGGGCCCAGAGAGAAGGTGGCCATCTATAAGCCAGGAAGAAAGGTCTCACCAGAAACCAACCCGGATGGCGCCTTGACCTTTAACTTCTAGCTTCCAGGACTGTGAGAAAATAATTTCTGCTGTTTAAGACACCCAGTCTGCGGTATTTTATTATGTCAGCCCCAGCAGACTAAAGTAATCATTCCCCCAACTTTACTTCTCTTCATACCCCCCACCCTGATTTGGTTCAAGCCCTTATCTTCTCCATATTGTCTCTGCAGACTTATTTGTATTCTCAAATGCCGCTAAAGGAATCTTTCCAAAGAGCATAGTAAAAAAACTGTCTAGGACATAGAGCTATTTACAGCAGAAAGGGCAAACTTCTCAGCTGAGCGTTAGACTCCTCTTGAACTTGATTCAACCTGCCTTTCTAGCTTTGTCTCCTGTCCTTCCATGACACTCTCTATGCTTCGGCCTAACTGAAATTCTTCCTGTTGTTCAGACATTCCATGCTCTTTTACAGTTCCGCGTTTCCACCTGTACTGTTCTTTCTACCCGAAATGCCTTTTCCCCTTCCTGATCACCCCTCTTTCCATCACACTGTCTCACTTTTTCCTCTGGCACATCTCTTCATCCTTCAGTCCTGGTTCAAGTGTCATATACTCCCTAGAGCCTTCCTCTATGGCTCCATCCTCAGGTCTTTTGGCAGCACTTTGTACATCCCTCTATTATGACACTTACCACACTGTTTTGTAAACATTATTTTGAGAGTCTTCCCTACTAGATGGTGAGCACCTGAAAGAAAGACACCTATTCATCATTGAATCTTCCTTTGTATTTGAAACAAAGGAGGTACTGGATACGTATGTCTTAAACAAACAAACGAAAATCCTGCAGTCCAGACAAGACAGACACAACAAATTAAACAACAACAGGCAGTAGAGGAACCATGAGTTATGTATCTGGGTATTCTCCATGGCACCTAGCACGAAGTCTTGTATGTAGTAGACTCTCAGTAAATGTTGTTAAATTAAGTTCTAAATGAAAAGTGAAAAAAATAAGAGTCATGATCATTTAAATCTGGGAGAACTCCAGGATAGGTTTTTTGTTTGTTTGTTTGTTTTTTATTGGGGAAGGGGAACAGGACTTTATTGGGGAACAGTGTGTACTTCCAGGACTTTTTTCCAAGTTAAGTTGTTGTCCTTTCGATCTTAGTTGTGGAGGGCGCAGCTCAGCTCCAGATCCAGTTACCGGCAACCTTGTGGTTGAGAGGACACACTCCAACCAACTGAGCCATCCGGGAGCTCAGCGGCAGCTCAGCTCAAGTTGCTGTGTTCAATTTTAGTTGCAGGGGGCAGAGCCCACCATCCCTTGCGGGACTCGAGGAATCGAACCAGCAACCTTGTGGTTGAGAGCCCACTGGCCCATGTGGGAATCGAACCGGCAGCCCTCGGAGCCTTAGGAGCACGGAGCTCCAACCACCTGAGCCACCGGGGCCAGCCCCCCGGATAGGTTTTAAAAGCTTATATCCACCAATATAACACCAATGATCCCATCTGGTGCTTTTAAACTTGGTCCATACTCCTCTTCCTCCTCTCTACTTTGCCTTCCCTGCTCCAGACTGTGAGGGCTTTTGAAGTCAGGAGGTCTCTTATTCATCTTTGTATCTTGTATTTTTTATCTACTGGTCTCTAGCCAGATGCTTTGCACATGATATGCATCCAATAAGTGTTTGTTGCATTTTGTTAAAAACTAAAGATTATGCTGAGCCTGGGTGGGATTTGAATCGGCTGCGTAGAAGAAAGCAGAAGTCCAGGTCAGGGTCCCAGCAGAAGTGTATTTGCTTCCCAGTGCTGTGCTAACAAATTACCACAAACTCGGTGGCTTAAAACAACACAGGTTTATTATCTTACAGTGCTAGAAGTTAGAAGCCTGAAAATTGGTCTTATAGGGCTAAAATTCAAGTGTAAACAAGGTTGTGTTCCTGCTAAAGACTGTAGGGGACAATCTGTTTCCTTGACTTTTCCAGTTTCTAGAGGATGCTGCATTCCTAGGCTTGTGGCTCTGTATCACTCTGACCTCTGCTGCTGCTGTCACACCTCCTGCTCTCATTCTGACCCTTCTACCTCCCTTTTATAAGGACCCTTGTGATTACATTGAGCCCACCTGGATGTTCCAGGATAATCTTCCCATCTCAAGATCCTGAATCATATCTGCAAAGTTCCTTTTGCCATTTAAAATAACATGTTCACAGGTTCGGGGGATTAGGACAAGGGCATTTTGGAGAGCTAGTATTCTGTCTACCCCAAGGAGCAAATCTGAAGACATAAGAATGCATACCTAATGGTTGGAGATGGACCCTTCGAGCTGAAGCAAAGTGTTCATGAAATATTAGAGCCAGGTAAGATAGGAACTGTAGGTTAAAGAGGCACTGGGGTTTGGAGATTGAATAACAGTCTAAGTTTTGGCTTTATCCTGTATAAAGTAAGAAAGCTTTGAAGGTGGGTGAGCAGAGAATCAACAATGAAAGCAGTAATCTAGCAGACTCCAGAAGACTCTAGATTATGGAAATCTGGTGGTAAAGCAAAATGAAAAATAAAAGATTTGGGACCAAGAGACCACACAAGGTAAATACACTGCTGTTTACTGTCTTATCAAATTTCTTCTTTCTGCTAGATGTTCCTTGAGCATCTATAATAAATAACTGATGAATTATTTCCCTTCATGGGTTCTCAATTTTTTGTCTAGTAGAAGTCTTCAGTAATGTTATAACTCCTCTGCCTCAGAAGAATCTGCTATAGCAGTTGGGAAAGTGTGTGTTTGGAGTAGGAGGTAGGAAAAGATGTGAGACGGTTGGTTTGTCTAACTGATTTGGAAGAGGCTGAGCTTCTTGGGAGAGAGTTTCAATGGTCTGGAAAGACAGGGACTTCATTTTTTGGTTGTAAACAATAGAAACCCAACTCAGACTGACTTAGAAAAAAGTAGAATTTACTAGCTTTAAAAAGCATCAATATGCTGATGATTTCCAAATTGATATTGCTAGCCTGGATCTCCTGTCTCATATATATCCAATTACCTAGTGGCTACGTCTACTTGGATGTCCAATCAGCAAGTCAAACTCAACATGGCCAAAACCATGTTCCTGATTTTCCCTTTCTGTCTCTCCCTCAATAAATCTATTCTTCTCACAATCTTTCTCCATTTCAGTTAATGAAATTTCCACACTCCCAATTGCTCAGGTCAAATGCTTTGGTATGCTCTTTCATTCACCCTCCACATTCAAACTGGCAAGCACTTCTATTGGCAGTATTTTGAAATCTACCAACAATCTGACAATCTGGGGGCTTCTGGTTCAAGATAGTGGCATAGGAAGATCCTGAACTCCCCTCCTCCCATGGGCACATTGAATTTACGCCTACAGACAGAACAATTCCCCCTGAAGAAGAACTGAGAGGTGACTGAACAGCTTCTGCACAACAAATGAGAGACCACACAGAAACAGGTAGGGCAGCTGGAGACACAGCACTGTGAGCACTCCAACCCAACATACCCCCCCCCCCCCCCCGCAGCTGGGAGGGATCACAGAAGGGCCCACACACTTTTGTCTGCCCTGGGGCACTGGGACACAACAGTGGTTTAAAGGACACGTAGGCTATATGGGAAGGAAATCCATCCAGCTTTGGGAACTCTCTCCAGGCTCCGTAGCGTCAGAGCATCATTTGTGGCCCCGTCCCCTTGATCACAAGGCAGGTGCTAGATCCAGGTACTCTAACTACAGGCTAAAGCCATCCCAGTGCGCCTCATGCCCTAAGCCCACAGCAGCTCCACTGCTTGTCCCTTGGACTCCCTGAGGCCCTTGCCTGTTTTATCCACAGCTCTGGGTCTATGTGGCTTTTCCGTGGGCCTCCCTGTGAGCTGCTCTAGCTCTAGCTTCCAGCCAGCCTGCCTGGGCACCCCTGCACCACTTGTCCCCAGAACTCTCCTCGGCTCTCACCTGCCCTAGCTAGCTACAGCTCCCACCCAAGTGTGGCTTGTCCCCTGGACTCCCTGAAGACCACTCCACTTCAGCTACAGCCCCAGCTGCTTAACCCTGGGAATCCCTGAGGCTCTCAGCTGTTCCAGGCTGAGTTCCAGGCCCCAGGGACTTCCCTCCACCAGTGCCCACTCCAGCTACAGCTCCAGGCCCCGGTGAGGCTTGCCCCTAGGATGCCCTGCAGCCCATGCGTGCTCCAGCTCCAGCTGCCCTGCCAAAGATACCAGCACATGCAGTCTACTCCTTCAAGACCGGAAGAAGTTGCTGTTTTGCCTAATTCATAGAAACAAACACAGAGAGACAGCTAAAATGAGACAAAGAAATGTGTTCCACACGAAAGACCAGGACAAAACTCCAGAGAAATAACTAAATGAAATAGAGACAAGCAATCTGTCAGATAGAGTTAAAAACATTGGTTATCAGGATGCTTAATGAACTTAGAGGAAGAATAAATACATTCTGAGAACTTCAACAAAGGGATAGAAAATATAAAAAAGAACTTGTCAGAATGGAAAAACACAAAACTAAAATGAAAACTACAACAGCAGATTTGTTGATGCAGAAGAATGAGTTAGAGAGCTGGAAGACAAGGAAGAGGAAATCACTCAATCAGAACAGCAAAAAGAAAAAATAATTTAAAAAAATGAGGACTTCTGGGACAACATCAAGTATAGCAACATTCGAATCATAGGGGTTTCAGAAGGAGAAAAGACAAAGAAAGGGATAGAAAACCCATTTAAAGAAATAATGACTGAAAACTTCCCCAACCTGGTGAAAGAAAGACATCCAGGTCCAGGAAGCACCGAGAATCCCAAACAAGGTGAGCCCAAGGAGGACCCCACCAAGACACATCATAATTAAAATGCCAAAAGTTTAATCAACAAGAATTTGGTTTTTCACTTCCAAGTTGGAAATAAACAGACACAAATAAACAGCTACATTTCAAATGGGTAACAACCAGATTAAAGAAAAATGAAAAGAAAGAATCCAAGTAAGTTAGCTATAGTACTTTTACTACCCTCAGTCTGAAGATCAAAGGACCAAAAGAACTGCAAAGAAAACTTAAATTTGACTTAATAGGTTAGTAGGTTTATTGTTAATAGTGGTGTGGGTATAGTAATTCTGAAACAAGTTTATGTGTATTGAGCAAAGGAGTAAATATATCTATCGATCTTGTTAGGAGCCAGGCTTTTCACAGTGAGAGAAAGGAGCTACAAATATAAAACGGTGAAAGGCAAGAATGATATGTAATGGCTATTTCCCCAGTCTGTCCACTGAAAGGACATGAGCAAAGACACCTCAGTGGCAATGAGCACACCCAGTTTCCAGATCTTGGGTTCTAATATCACTCCCCACTTTAAAGAACCAGGGGTCCTTAGCAAAATGGCTGAGTCCAGGGCTGGCACTGGAATAGTAAGCCTGAATCATTTTGTGCCAGACTAAGAATGTGCTCAAAGAATGACAGGCACAGAAGTCAGCTTGAAGGAGCTCCCACGGGACAAATCTGGGATAATCTGAGCATCGAAATAAGTAAAGATAGTGATGGATTATAACCCATTGAGTAAATCAGAATGCTTGGATCCATAGTGACAGAAGTAAATAAATAAGGGAGAAAGGAAGACCCTTACAGTAAAATGTTAATTAACAAATGCAGAAAGAATGATAGAGTTTAAAAATCACCATTTGGCAATCATTATAATAATTTGATTCACACAAGAGCCATCAATATAAGGAACAGGATGTTCACATGGCTTCAGATGATGTCCCTACAGTCTAGTTATTAATTACAAAGAGGAAAATAGTAACTAAGTAGAGAAAATTGGAGGACATGTTCAGGACTTGGTGGTCAAAGTTAATCACCAATATGGGAACAAGTTACAATTGCCTGCCACCTGATAGGATCAATGAGAAGAGCATAGCATCACTTCTGAGGTGTTCCTGCCACTTGCACATAACTTGAATCTAATGAAGTATCAGACGAACCCAAATCGAGGAACATTCTACAAAATAACTGGCCCCATCTCTTCGAAATGTCAAAGTTGAGAAGGACAAAGAAAGATGGAATTAAGACCGATCCAGATGAAGGAAGGCTGAAGAGACATGACAACCGAAACGCAACAGGTGATCCTGGATTGGACCCTGGACTTGAAAAATCTTAGTACAGAGGGAAAAAAGAAGAATCTGACCATTTCTACCTGCCTGTACAGCTACTGTCCTAGTCCAAACCACCATCATCTCTCACCTGTATTATTTTATTATTATAGCCTCCCCACTGGTCTCCCTGCCCATGCCTCTATTTAGTTTGTTTTCAATGTAAGAGCCAGAACGAGCTTTTAAAACATAAATTAGATCATGTCACTCCTCTGCTCAAAATCCTCCAATGGCTACTTAACCTACTTAGAGAATAACCAAAGCCCTTACTGTATCCTACAATGCCCTGCATAATATGTCTTCTGACCTCATCTGTTACTACTCTTTCCCTTGCTCATTATACTCCAGCCACAACGGCCTCCTTGCTGTTTCTCTAACACATCAGCCATAGTGTGCACTCGCCGTTCCCTCTGCCTGGATCATTCTTCCCCCAGTGTCCACATGGCTTACTCCCTCACTTTCTTCAGATTTTTATCCAAATGTTATCTTATTAGTGAGGCCTTCTTTGATTACCCTATTTAAAATTTCAATTCCCCCACCTCTATCCCCTTTCAGTTTTATTTTTATTAACATTGATAACTAACATCTGTACATTTTACTTATTTATTGTCCACTTTTTTTCCTACCCAGAATGTAAATTCCAGGAGGGCAAGATGTATGCGGTTTTTTTTGTTTTGTTTTTAAAGTTTTATTGGGGAAGGGGAACAGGACTTTATTGGGGAACAGTGTGTACTTCCAGGCCTTTTTTCCAAGTCAATTTGTTGTCCCTTCAATCTTAGTTGTGGAGGGTGCAGCTCAGCTCCAGGTCCAGTTGCTGTTTTTTAGTTGCCATTTTCTAGTTGCAGGGGGCACAGCCCACCATCCCTTGCGGGAGTTGAACCGGCAACCTTGTGGTTGAGAGCCCACTGGCCCATGTGGAAATCGAACCGCCCACTGGCCCATGTGGGAATCCAACCGGCAGTCTTCGGAGTTAGGAGCATGGAGCTCTAACCACCTGAGCCACCAGGCCGGCCCCAGATGTATGCGTTTTTTGTTCACAGATGTATCTTCAATGCCTAAAACAATATTTGACATATGATGAGCTTTTCAGTAAATATTTGTTGGATAAATGAATGAAAAGTCAAGGAGAGAACTTCAGCCATGGTTGGATTTTGATTTTCATCCCATTACTAGAACTCTGTCTTTATCTCTTAACTTTGCTTTCCTCTGCATTAGCTTCATTCTCAAGCAGGCTTGAGGTGTGATGGCACGACCCACACCAGCCGCTCCCGATTTACATTCTAACAATTTAGCAGCCCTAATGGAAATAGAGTACCTCTTTCCTGATTGCTCCAGTGAAAGCCTTAGAAATGAGTCATATTCTGGGCGTTGGTCAAGTGCCAGTCCCTAAAACAATCTCTGAAGGGAAAGGCAGAAAATCCTGTGACTGGTCAGGCCTGGGTCATGGGGGCTCCCTGGAATGGGAGTAAAGTTCAGCTCTACACGGACTGAGAATAGGGAAACGGTGGCTCCCTAAAAGGAAATGGGGTGCTATCACTTGAAGAAGGGATGGAGGCTAAGCTGGCAGAAACAACAATGTCCATCACGATCATCAATGATTAGCCACCAGCAGACCTAGCCTAGAACAGCATTCTTCGCCTGCCCCTCCATTTTCACACCCAGACAGAGCAACCTCTGAACTTTAAAAGGTCCTCTCCCTCTAAATGCCTTTCACCTGTCTCTGTCAGTTAAGGTCTTCCTCATTCCTCAATGCCAGGTTCAAACATGATCTCCCTTTTGATGACTCTTAACAGATGTAGTCTCTCTCCCTCTTTTGAGCGTCCTAGTAATTTCTACTTCTCTTGTAGTTATTTTTCACACTTTGCCCTATATTTTACTTATTGGTATATATTGTGAGCTCCTTGTGGGAAAGGGCCAGATCCATTTCCTGGCAGTCTAAGCCGACTGGTCACACTCACCGCAAGCGCGGTGAAAAGATGCACACTAGGGCCGCCAGGGCGCGCTAGGCGCCAGGCGCGAGGCCGCTGGGGGCGGGAGGCGCGGTGATTGGTCGGTGTGGTCGTCAATCGGGCATAGGAGGGGGCGGGACGGCCGCCCGGGAGGTTTGTGGGCGGGAGGCGGGGCCTGCATGAATGGGGAGCCCCGCGAGCGGGATACAGTCCGCGCAGGCGGGGGTGGGAAGCCGGAGTCCCGGCGGGGAGTGGGAGGGAGGAAGCGAAGTGGGGGTGGGGGGGAGAGGGAAAGAGAGCGCGGGGCGGGGAGGGGCAGTGCCGGGGCGGCGCGCCGAGAGTGTGAGCGAGAGCCGTGCCTGCAGTGCCGGTCGTTTCTGTGGCACAGTCCGCTGCGCCTCCTCCGCCGACGCCGAGCGCCATCGCCTGCGGGACCCCCGAGGAGTCCCCGGCGCCCCCGACCGGGCGGAGGAGTCAGGACTGGGAAAGCCGGCGCTCATAGAGGAGCCAGGTCCAAGCGGCCGAGCCTAAAGCCCCCGGGCGTGGAGGTGGGGGGCTGAGGCCCCCGAGGGGGCCCCGCGGCGATGGGCAACCTGGAGAGCGCCGAGGGGGGAGCAGGCGAACCGCCCTCTGTCTCCCTGCTGCCGCCGCCCGGCAAGATGCCGATGCCTGAGCCCTGTGAGCTGGAAGAGAGGTTCGCCTTGGTGCTGGTGAGAGCGGAGCCCAGTCTCTTCCCCCTCCTACCGCCCCCCGGGTCCCAGCGCTCCGTGTGGGACTTGGCCTCAGTTCCCCCCGTCCGGCCCACCCCTTCAGTCAGGGCTTCCGACAGACCCCGGCCTCCAGTGCCTTTCCGGGAACCTCTGAGCGGACGCCGGCCGGCGGGGACAGCCCTATCCGGGACCTCCCGACCGACGCTTCAACCGCTGGACGCTTAGGAGGAAGGGTCCCCCCGCCCGGGACCGCCCCAGGATCCAGACTTCTTCTCCCCCATTCCCGCCTTCTGTTGTCCTTCTTACTTCTCCCCACTTCCCCGACAGCCTCCCCGCGTCCCTAGAATTCTCATTCCTAAGCCTCGCGCTGGTGCGGGGGAATTCAGAAGCGTGGGGCCGGCCCACTCCTCTGCCTAAGTCAGGGCTCTCTGACTGGGGAGACCGCCTCTCGTGTTAACATGGAGGCTTTCCAGGGAGTGGGTCCCACTCCCAGCCCGGACCAGATGTTTGGGGGAGCGAAGGGGGAATGGGGAGGGGGCTGGCAGCTCTTGGAGGGGGTGGAATAAAGAGTGATGCCATTCTACTTATTTTCAGAACGGCCTGCAGGCATCCTGCAAAGTTATAGTGGGATTTGCCTAAAAGGGCTGAACATGTGGATAAGCCATTTCACTAGTGTATTTTTCCAATTGAAACAATACACAAACCAACCCGCCCTCCTCCCCTTTTATGTCAAGCCTTAGTGGCTGGTCGGTGTTCCTTGCTTGTGCTTTTTTAAAAGTCTTTTGTAGGTAACCAAAAGCTCTGTACAGATGAGTTTTTAGAGCTGACTTTGGGATTCTCCTTTGGCGTGGGAATTGGACTTTTGATGTCCGTGGCTGTGAATAGAGAGGGTCTGAGCTGATATCACTGGGATGGAGCCTAAGAATATGTTGGAGCTAAAAATGAAGCTTTGAAGAAAGAAAGTGAACTAGGTGATGGAATATTTGCTAACGGAGTAACAGACTTGGGGAAATAGTTCCTGGTTCCTCAATGCTGCCATTATTGTTGGTATGGCCTGCAGGGCTGACTTTGCCTTTGCCCACGAGGAGGGATAAGTTGTGGACTTAGCAGCCTTCTTGGATTTCATCTGCCTTGGAATAGGGAGATTAGATCTGTTGGCATCAGTGGAGCTGTCGAGAGATCCTGGCCTCTGATGGTGGAGAGCCTGACATCGGCCCACTGGTACCACAGCCAAAGCAGACAGGATCCATGGGGGTCCAAGGGGAAGCAGTGTTACTGGCAGCTCTCTGCCCACCAGCTCAGCAAAGGACCAGAGGGATCTGGGCCATGCATCCTGTGCCCCTCTGAATTTCCCCTAGCCTCCTCAGGGGGAATGGAGTGAGTCAGTGATTACTAATGTGCTGTGGCCATCTCAGAGGCTGAGGAGGAGAGCCTGGGATTCTGTGCTCTTGAGAACAAGAGCTCAACTGTTGGGAAAAAGAGTGGGAGGGAATCGGCACTCCAGTGGGGGTATGAAAACCCCCAGTGAGCTGGCACAAGGTAGCGTCAGAAATTGGAGAGAAAGGGATGGTGGACTCGGGTGGCCTGGGGTGGGGGCTGCCTTAGGTAGGGGCTGCCAGACCATTTGTTGTGAGAACTCATAACCGGAGTCGGTCATGTCTTCGTTGGAGCTTGGTTGATACATTTGTTTAGTTGGCGAATTGATGGCTTAATAGCCACAAAATGCACGTGGTGTCCCGATTACTAGCCAGAGCACCCAGAGAGCCTAGGTTAAGCAAGGGACCAGACCACCCACTTGCAAACCTTCCTTGCTATATAAAGTTTTGATTTGTTTCCTTGTGGCTTTTGTTTTGGTCTTGTTTCTGTGTGCCTGAGTTGCTGCTGCTGAGGGGTTGGAACAGGGCAGGCCAGGGCTAGTTAGCTGTCTTAGGAGAGAAGGGGATTTTACCTCAACTTTTCTGACACAGGGAAATCATGCTTTCTTGGGCATTTGAGTTCTTCGCTGGGGGCTCTTCAAGATCCCTTTTCCTCTGGACCTGAAATGTGTCCTTTCTGCTATCCTTCGGGAACCATGCTGGCTGTTGGATGTTTGACCCTGGAACAGGCTCAGGTATATTTGTTGAACAGTCGGTGAGAAGCACAGTATAGTAGAAAAAGCAAGGGCTCAGTCCCAGGCATTGTCTTAACCTCTCTGTGTGTCATCTATAAATTTTATAGATTTACTAATCTGTAAATTGGGGCTAATAATACCTATCCTGATGGGACTGTGAGAATTAGGTGAGCCGTGTGTAAGGCGATTGGCACCCAATATAGTACGCAATATAGATTAGCTGCTTTACTTGATTGTGTGAGAGTCAGACAAGTTGCTCCTTTTTCACCCATTTCTTTCCCAGATTGTCAGCTTCACTATAATTGGTTTCCTTTCAGAAAAAGCCAAATAGTATTTGGGGGTTTTGTTGAGATATCATGCAGGTGTCCTGGTTAAACATAGGGACTTTCAAGTCAAAATGGGCTCACATAGTGGCTTTCTAACAGTGTCCAGTTAGAAAAGTGTTTGACCTCAAGCAAGTTATTTAATCTGTTTGAGTCCCAGTTTCCTCTTACAAATGGGGATAATAATAACATTTGCCACATGAGGTTGTCGTGTGGACTTAATGAAACTGGAAGTCAAGTACTTAGCAGAGTCTGGCATCTACTATGTGCTCAGTAAATGGTAGCTTTTACATTTGTAGCTCTTAGCAATGACTTATCTGAGACCACTTGTTTTCCCAAAAAGGGATTTTAAGTTTTGAAATCTGATGAAATCAATTACCCTGTTTTATATAGCCAGTCTCTGGGTTCTGTCTGTTGCTGTCAGATGGAGGGCTTCCCCAGTTCCAATGTATCTATGGAAACCCCCTTGAAAAGCACCCGTGGTTGGGGAAGTTGTATCATTGCTGAGTCAAGACCACCGGCTCCGAGCTTTCTGGTGCAGACACATGATCTGACCCATGGCCTGTCAGCCGAGGTTGGAGAGCTCGAGGTCTGGGGCCACGAGGTGATTTGTCCAGTACATTGATCCCAAGAGTCCTAACCCAGCCCAGTGCCCTAATCCAGGGCTTCCCTCCTGGTGTGCTGGGATATGGATCCCCTCATCCCTGGGGGCAGCTGAGGTCGCTGATTGGTCCCCTCTGGCTGGGATCAGCTTTCACCACACCCCATGTACTGTACAAATAGTATTATTTTCTAGGTATGCCCTCATATGAAAAAGGTTGCGAAGCTACTGCTATGCTGTTTCCTTGGAATCCTTCCTTACCTCCCTGTCTGAGCCGTAGCTCCCATTCTGTTGAGTATTGAGAAGTTTAGGGATGGACACTTATTGAGGGTCTTCTTTATTAATACCAGAATGAGAGCCGATCTCTGGTCTGATAAAGGCCCGGTCTGTGTTTTGGTCCTAACTAGGTTACTGTCTATGCTCAGTTACTCTGAAGCTAGCACTCTGGCCAGTACTAGCCTTTTCTTCGATAGAAAGGGGAAACAGAGGACTTTAAGGGCGTTGAAAGGCTAGGCGTCTGCCTTTGCTGTGTTTCCACCCTGATTTTTCTCTTTGCTGACTTATTACAGACTTGAAATGGAGTCTGAAGGTTCTGATGCCAGAAAAAGCCCTGGCTATCCCTCAGGAGGAGGCTTTCAGGGCACGAGGGTGGGGTTGTGTGACAGGCTGTCCCTGCCTCGGCTCCTCCTCTCACATTTCCCTGGTGATGACTGATGACTTGGGGGTTTGCTGTAAGTGTAACATTGATGTAGGAGCTAAGCTGGCCTGGGTGCTAGTTGTCTTAGAGGCTTTGAGGGGCCTCCTTGGACACAGAAAGGGGCTGGGAAAAAGTTGGACTCAATATCAAGTTCCAAATAGCCATCGTGGAATTTTTTCCCTAGCTCTGGAGATTTTAGTGAATTAGTTCAGGCTGGAATAGCACTTGGGGGAAGGAAAGGGCCCTTGACAACAGCAGCTGGTCAGAGGAACCCCCTCTTGTTCAGAGACCCCACTGAGAAGACCCTAGGCCACAGACAGAGGATCCTCATTCCCTTGCCCTTCCCCTATGACCTTGCCTTAGACTGGGGCAGCGTGTGTATGTGTGTGTGGGGATGGTCTGATGGAATGGACTCCTTGTCATTTGGGAATGTTTCTATTGCTCAGAGGGAGATTCAAGGTTTTTGTCCTTTTCCTCTTAAAGTAATACTCATTCTCGTAAAAGTATGGGCTATTTAGAAAGAAGAAAAGATTGAAGATTTAGATTGAAGAACATCCATTATTTTCTTTAGTTCTTTTACCAAATGGAGTCAATGTGTTTTAAAAATCCAGTTCTTAAAAATTTTATTAGTTTTCCCATGCTAATCATTGTAAACATTTTAAAATGATTGTCCAGTGTACAATGGTCCAGCACGTGAATATACCATTGTTTACTTAACTACCCCCCACTGTTGCACGTTTAGGTTGTTTGCTTCTGTTTGCTTAGGATAGAAACCCAAAATTGAACATGCCAGTTTGTAGGATACGTTTTTAGGTTCCTAAATACACATTTCCAAATGGTTTTCTAAAAAAGGGAGTAATGCATATGAGTGCCCTCAAAGGGAGGGAGGAGGATTGAGAATAGCTTCTTTTCTTCTGATGACGAAATAATTCATGTTTATTAAGCAAATTTGGAAGTTAAACATAGAAAAATGTATAACGTGTATAGAAGCGTATAAAGAAGAGAATTAAAATCACCTTTATCTACTATGGACGTTGCATATTGTTTTGTAAACTGATTTTTACTATTTTAAGCATTTTCTCATTTGTTTAAATATGCTTCAGTATGATGATTTCATGGCTGCACAGTACTCCATAATATATTTTATTACTGTCTTATATTTCTCTTGCGCGCTCGCTTCTATGAATAACACTGTGATGACTGTTTTGTGCATAACTATTTGTGTGTAGTTCTGATTATTTCCTTAGGATAAATTACTAGAAGTCACGTTATCAGGTCAAAGGGTATATGCTTTTTAAAGGCCTTTGAGAAATATGCCTTCTAAAAAAGTTGTACCAGTTGGCTTTTCCACTTGTGGTGTGTCTTCCTTTCTCTGTAAGCTAACCGTTACTGGATGATTTAATTTTTTAAAAACCTTTGTCAATTTCATGAATGAAACATGGTATCTTGTTTTACTTTGCATTTCTTATGTAACTATTATGTAAGATTAAAATCATAATAAGATGGACACCGGTGTATCCACTGTGTGTTCTTAGAATTACTTCCTGCCTCTTAAAATTTCTTCTCCCTGCTGTCTTTTCTGGAATGAAAAAGCCCTTCAGCTCAGGACTTGTTGGGTCTGTTTCTGCAGCTGGGACAGCCCAGGTGGCAGCCACACCAGTGCTTCATAGCTCTGTCTGTGGGGAAACAACTACAGCTGGTGAGAACAGGAACTGGTTGTGGTGGAAATAGCTAATCTTCAGTGAAGTGAAAAAAGAAGCCAAGGTGGAGAGGAAATGAGACCACAGAGCCTCCTCTGCCCCTGAGGTGGCCTGGGAAGGCTGACTAAAGCCAGGGCCCTGATTCTGTGGTCAAGACTAAAGCATCTGCCCCAGAACTGGCTGCAGTGGGCCCAGGGGACAGCAGCACTGGTTGCCCGAAATCCATATTATCTGGTCACCTTCATTCTGGGGAAACATTTCTCTCAAGTCTGAGCTGAGCTGAAGCAGTGCCAGGGAAAGGCCGGGGGTTCATTCCAGTTCGGAAGTGCACTTCAGAGAAGAGGAAGGACCTTTTTCTTTGAAGATAAGAGAGGGTGCTATTGCCACACAGCTCCCCCACCCCACCCCGAATCCCTCTGGGTACTATAAGGCTCCCTCTTGGAATAACACCAGATGGGAACTTAAGGGTTTTAAGGTTGTCATCAGTGAAGAGAAGGGGGTTCCAGAATAGAGATGAACTAATTGGGTGGCTAGAATTCCCGAATTCCTGTTTCCAGTCTCTCTTTTGCCTCCATTGGCAGAATCACATCTTTTTATCTGTTTTCCTCCTGCATCAGAGAATAAGCACCTCCAAGACAGACGTGGAGGTGTCAGGCTGCCTCTCTGTCCTTGAGAGGCTCTGGTTGCTTTGCCGCCCGCCTTTCTCTCTACTTTTTTTTCAACTTTCAGAATCCTCTTTCCAGATTCTCTTACCTTTTCTGTCTAACGTCACCTCACTTCAAAGTTGTGGGGTGGGAGTTTGTGTGTTGGGTAGGGGAGGGTCTGGATTGGGTTTTTTGGGAGGAGTCTTCCCCTACCCCTAGATTTATAAATATGCATACTCGTCTCAGTTTATAAAGTATTTTGAGGTCCTTGAAAGATTCTAAATAATGTTCAGAACCACAAGGGGTTAGCAGAATTATTTACGTGACACATTTTGCTAGTAGAGGAAGGGCTATTACATACCTGTGATGGTTCATTTCTTGTCCTTATCTCTTCCCCTTGTCCCTTCCCCATCTCTCTCTCTCTCTCTCTCTCTCTCTCTCTCTCTCTCTCTCTCTCTCTCTCTTTTTAAGGAGGGCACAGCTCACAGTGGCCCATGTGGGGATAGAACTGGCTGCCAGCACCACACTCTAACCAACTGAGCTAACCGGCCACCCCCTCTTCTCCATCTCTTTTACCACCTTTCCACCCTCAGCCCGCATTGTTGCCTGGGCTGGAATTGCGCTGGTGGCCTTACCTAGCGTCCCTAAAAATATTAACTGGGAAGGTATGTATTGTCTTCCTCTCCTGCTTGCTCGTTTCTGCTCAGCTCTAGACTAGAGAATATCACAGCCCTCCTTCAGTTGCTCAGCCCCTGTCTAAGTAAGAGCTGGGGATGAGCTCGGTGTTTGGGTATTTTAGGAGATGGTTATCCTGTTTTAAGAACTACCTACAGCTTAGAGCAGAATTAGTTTCTGCTCAGTTTTCACCTGCTTCCTTGCTGCAGGGAGTTGAGGAGCCAATCACTAGATCTTCCGAGTGTTTCCCCTGAAACATGGCGGGGGCGGGGGGGGGGAAGAAAAGTCCGTTCTGGGTGGAAATAGTTGGTCTGAGACTCTTGGCTGAGGATGGTTTGAAAGAAAGAGCATCAGTTTGGAGTCCAAAGACTTGGGCTCTGATCCAGCTTTATAGCCTTTTCTTTTTTTCCAGATGAATGATCTTGGGCAAAACCTAGAACTTTTCTGAGCTAATTTCATCTTTTATGAAATGGGTGATGATAATACCTACCTTACAAGGTTTTGAGGGCGTTTAAAGTAGACAACATAATGGAAATACTTTGTAATCTATCGAGGTTCTACAGGTACATGTTTGCGGCATATACGGTACCCACCACACCACCTCTGTTCCCAGAAGGTAAAGTGGTTTTCAGCTGGGGGAGGTATTGTCCCAGCAGGGAGTTTTGGGAAACAAGTGCGGGTGTTTTGTTTATCACACTGGCTGGCGACGCTCCTGGCCCTTAGTGATATTAACTCGGGATATTAAGCATCCTGAGGAGTAAGGGCAGCCTCACGCAGTGAAGATCCATCACAGAGCTCATAGCTCTCCCGGTGAGAATCCTCCCCTATTGTCTGCGCCTCCATTGCCTTGTGTCCCAGTTGGGGATGGAGCTTCAAGAGCAGTAACAGTGAAGGCAAAGCAGTAGTTTTTCGTGCCCTCTTGGTTTTCCCATTTCCTCTTACACCTTCAGGCTAGCGGTGGACCTCTTTTTATTACCTCTTTCTGTAGGTTTAATGCCTGATTCCCTCTGTTCTGTGGGTTCTAAAGCTTTTTTGTTAGATGTTTTGTTCACGCTAAAAGGACTACTAGAATACTACTTGTAAAAGATGCTTAATCCTTGATTATAAACATATATATATATAGATTTGAAAATGCATAGAAAAATGTGTGGGACAATACAAATAAAACTGATAACAATAGGGACCCTAAAACTTATCAAGGAGCAGCGTGGGGTGTACATACTTCACTGCTGACCTTTGCCTGCCTACCTCCTGGTTAGTTCCTCAAACAGGGTAAAAGTTCTTTTAGTTTGGGAATATGTTTGAGAGACCTTTCAACAGTGCTTCTGAATCTGTTAGGTAACAGACGCTTTTTAAAATCTGATTAAACTTGTGACCCCTAATTCTCCCTCCCCCCATGCATATGTGCACACACATAGTATTTTGGGGGTTTAAAGCTCATTCTTGGATCTGCTGGCATCCCTGGCTTTGAGCCTAGAGGAACGGGAAGGTAGAGATGGTGAGGAGAAGCCACGGCAGGAGCTCCTTGATACAAACAGTACTCTTGATGTTTTGTAGGAAGAAGGAGCCCTGGTTATTAGTTCAGATACAATGATGCCTCTTCGTGGTTCCGAAACAGAGAGCTTATTGAAACTTGGCTGATTCGCATTCAGGGGGAGATAGTCCAACCTCTGGACATTTTGATTTAACTTTGATGAAGGATACTTTGTGGTGGGGTCTGCCCCTTTGAGCTAGACCCTCAACCTCCAGGAACATCTAGTAGGGATGGCAGGATGTGCTTTGACAAGCCAGGGCAACCAGTGGCATCCTTGCAGTGAGGCCCAAAGGTTAGTCATATCATGTATTTGGAGGTACTGCCTCTTTAAAGCTGCAGCCTCATGCAGGCCTAAGGTCTGTGGGAATATCCAGGCTTCCCAGGGCGTGCCTGAGGGGGGTCTCCAGCGGTTACTTCTCTACTTAAATCCTCTCTCTGCCTTTCGAAAGCAAAACAACAACAACACCTGACACTCTTAACTGCTCAGAATATGTCAACATTTTTGAAGCAAAATTCAAATCTTTTGGGGCCTTATTTATTATGAAACAGTTTTTTTCAGGACAACATTAAAAGAGTTTTTTGCTGGGTGGAGTCTCCCATCTCATTCTTTTAGGAAAGGCTTAGTTTCTTGTCTCCACCAAATGCCTGGATTTAACTTGTTTACATTAAGGAAAGAGAGCATTTGCTGAGTATATGCCACATGCTTTTACACTTAACTTGACAACACCTTAACCTAACTTGGAGAAGGTCTCAGCATAAATGTCACTTACTTAGGCTTTAAGCAAAACTTTTTGGTTAGATATTTTGTTCATGGCAAAAGGACTGCTAGAAATACAATTTCTAAAAGATGCTTAATCCTTGATTATATATATAGATTTGAAAATGCATAGAAAATTTTCTGGAAGGATACAAATAAAATGGATAACAATAGTTACCTCTGGGGTGCAGGGAGGGAACCATAATGGGAGGAAAAGAGAGTCAAAGGGAATTTAGCTTTATACTGTTTACATTTTTTTACAAGGAGAATGTACTTATATGTTAGTTATATAATTAAAAGTTAAAGAAAAGGAAAACTTCTTAACCTCACTAGAAATCAAGGAAATGAACATTTAAATGATAAACTTTTTATACTGATTATCTGGGTGAAATTTTAAAGATTGACAATGTCCGTGGTTGTCATTAATGGTACATTAATACACTATTAATGGTAGGGTAATTTGGTATCGACATTAGAAGGCATTTTATAGGGTCTATCAATTTCAAATGTGCATACCGCTTAACTCAGCCATCCCACTTCCAGCAAACTGCACTACAGAACTGTTTACATATGTCCATGAAGGCACATGGAAAGGATCCTCAGAGCTGCATTTTAAGAGTAAAAAATTGGAAATAACTTGATTGTCCATTTCCTGCCCAAATCTCTTTCCTTTCCATTCATCTAGTTACTCAAAGCAAATACTGGGAATTACCTTAATTTTTCCTTCTTCCTTCCCCATATTCAGTATGTCAGCAAGCCTTGACAATTCTATCTCCAAAAATATATCTTGATCTACCCATCTCTCTATCTCTACTGCCATGGCCTCTTGGAGCCGATATTCCAAACCAATATTGGCTCTTGCTTGTATTACATCCAACCAACTGGCCTCCAGTTTTCTCTACTGCCCCTTTCTCCATCCTCCCATCCATCCTCCATAAAGCAGCCAAATTTAACATATAAATCAAATAGCATTATCCCCCTGCCTAAAAACCTTTAATGGCTTCCCTTTGTACTAAAAAAAAAAGCAAAGTCCTGGCCGTGGCCCTTGGCTGCCTCCTTTCTGTCTCAGGGACTTTGCACAAGCTGTTTCTCTCCTGGAAGGCCCTTTCCTTGGGTCTTCAAATGGCTTGCTGCAGCTTATACTTCAGGGCTCAGTGTAAAAAATACCACCTCTCAGAGAGGCCTCCCTCCCTTCTTATTCTCTGTCTTAGCATTCTATTCATTTCTTTTGTATTATTTTTTATTTTGAAATTATTTGTTTGATTACTTGTTTATATTGCCTGTCTTCCCAGACTGTTGACTCCATGAGGGTGGAGACTTGACAAATGCTTATCACTGTACAGCCGAACACCTGGCACCGGGTAGGCACCCATTGAATGGCTGTGGCTGATGGGAATCTTGACGATATGTGTCTGTGTGTATAAATATAATCATCTGAAAAGGCAACTAAAAGAAGACTATATATAATGCTTTATAAAGCCACACGTGTTTATCTGTAAATGTATAGAAAAAAGGCCCAGAAGAATCAACACCAAGCTGGTAACTGGGGTGACCTATGGAAGGGGATGAATAGGGTTGGGGATTGAACCGTGACTCTTTTTTTCCTACAAGCTCTTGAGTTCATTGATTTTTTTTTTTTTTTTTTTTTTTTTTACAATATGTACTCATATATTTTATTCCTTCTGTAAGGGAAAAGGAGGAATAAAAATAGGAGAGGAGGACTCAGCTCTTATGGCCAAAAAGAAAGTTCCTCTTATTCTCTGCACTAAGGCAAAAGAAGAGAGCAAGAGGGAGAAAGGCCACCAGTGGACTCAGCAGCTGGCCACAGCCCTTTCCCTGCCCTGTGCTGAGCTTGGCACGCGTTCTCAGAGTAGAAAGAATCCTAAGGGGTGCTCTTCTGCCCTGAGGCTGTATTTTAAATTCTTAAATGTAGACATGATCCCCCAGACAAGCCAGGCTGTATATTTTTGGCCTCTTTCATTTCCGGGCCAGTGAAAGCTAACTGTACCTTTTGCTTTAGCAGAGCCGTAGCAGGTGAAGTCAGCAAAGAGAATACACATGAGCTCTGGGCTTCGAGGCTGCTAAGCTTCTCCAAGTCAAATCAGTTCAGCAGCCCTGACCCCCATGGAAGCCACGTTCTCTAGATTCTTGTCTGCCAAGAATACGGATAGCTAATCATTTTAATAGCTGACATTTACTGAGTGCTAATCTCATGCCAGGCACCATGCAAAGCTCTTTATACACATTATCTCATTTAATTATCACAACCCTGTGAAGTAGTTATTATCATCTCCATTTTATAGGTGTGGAAACTGAGGTCCAGGGAGCTTAAAGCGCTCCTTCAGCAGCACGCTGTTAGGTGGTGCTGTCAGGTGATGGGTGTCACACAGCTACAGGTACCGTAGGACTAGAGAGTTAGGAAAGGGTTAGCCTGGCATAGGATCGCTAGTCAGGCAGTGCTCTAAGGAGGGCATGGACTTGAAGTTAGGGTTTGTTGTGTGTTGTTGTTTTTTAATTTAATTTTGTTTTGTTGGGGAATATTGGAGGACTGTGTTTCTCTAGGGCCCATCATCTCCAAGTCGTTGTCCTTCAATCTAGTTGTGGTCTTAAAGGTGACAGGTATGGATCCCGAGAGAGGAAGCTGTTGTAGGCCAGTGCATATGGGAGGGGATTAAAGAGGAAGAATGAGCCAGCTGTAGCCAGGCAGCCAGGAACTCTGCCTGCTGCAATGGAGGAGTCCTGTTACAGACGGACAGGTGAGCTTGGATCAGAACGGACACTCAATTCTCAAGAGTTTTGTCTGAAGAGCCCCTGATTGTTAGAAAAGTCTGTGCCTTCCTGCCTAGCTTTCAGCAGGGAATAGAGATTAATTGGTAAAGGTTCCTGGCCATGCATGGGTTTGTTTGTTAATGTTGAATGATTGCAATATATCAGAAATAAATGCTTAATCCTTGCAGGTTAGAGAATCAGAAAAATTTGCTTTAAGTAAAACTGGTTAGAAGATGACCCCACAGGTTACCTCGGAACTGCAGAAGTCCAAAAATGTAGAAGCTTCCATTTCTAGTCACCAAGTTTTGGTCTAATCCTTTCCTTTGCCAAATCTGTCTTGCCTCGCTTTAGAGTGAAATGTTGTCTTGTAGTAAATAATTTGTGTAATTACCAATGCCTTGCTCGTGGTAGCTGCTCAATACATTTCATTGCATAGTAACAGTGTCCAATGTTTGTGAGCCACTTTCTACCTGCTAGTGTTTTCTTGCACACTGTATTGGGGGGATGGCCCCCTCTCCCAGCTAGTCATCCAGGCCAGACACCTGGGAGTCACTCTGGGCTCCTTCTCCCCTCACCCGCCCCATGTGTACTATCACTGCTATAGTTGTCCTCATCACTTGCCTGGTCTGCTGTAATAGACACCCGAGTGGTCTCTCTGCTCCAGTCTTCCAGACCCAGCCATCCCAATTCATCGTCATAGCCACATGTAAAGAGCTGGGGGTAGGGTTTTCTAGGAAGAGAGAACAACCCGTGTAAGTGTTGGGATGGAAAAGAACTTTGCTCATTGGAGAAACGGAAGGAATGCCAGACTAGTTGACAAGGACGCTAAGGAGATGTCTGAAAAGGCAGAAGAAAGGTGAGTGGGGCCCAGGCTATAAGGACCTCATCAGCCCTGGGACGGAGTTTGAATATCAGTGGTAGGCAGTTGACCTGCTCTGCTTTATCGTTGTAAGAGCTCACTGCGGCTGCGTGTGGAGAGCCCTGCATCTGGCTGTGCTCTGGGCAGTCTGTTGGCATGAGTGAGAGCAGGCTCCTCACTCTGCTCTGCCCAGCACAGCTGTCATGCCCTCTGCCCTTTCAGGTTTGACTGGTGCTCAGCCCTCACTCCTATGCCCCCACTCAGGCCTGAAAGGGCAGTGCCTCTGCGAGGCTAGTGCTAGTGTTTGGCGTGCCTCCCGGCGGCCTGAGCCTATAATTTGGTGGACTGGCTGGTTACAAAAATAAAAAATGCGACCTATAACTAAAGCTGAGTGGATTCAGTAAAGAGGGAGCTTTTAATTTGCCGAGGTCCTGGGCTGTATTTAACTGGAAGAGAAATGTGTCTCCTCCCTAGGCGCTGCTCCATTTTCTCCATTTAGTGCCTACTGGGGGCAGGTTAGAGTGTGTGAGCCTGGGGGTGAAGTGAGGGGGAGCTATTTGGAAGGATGTTAGGGTCCAACGACAGGTTTGCTGGGGCTGCCCGGGAAGTCAGTGTTATTCAGTCTTCTTACGTAGCCCACTGGGATGGAAGTAGAGTTTTTAATGTTTGATTGCGTGATCACGCAGTCAACACAATTTTATTGAGTCTTCACTCTACGTTTTAGACATTAGGGATCCCATAGTGAAAAAAGACAGAGACCAACAACGTGCCCCAGAGAGTTCACGTTGTTGGGGAGAACAATAAACAAATATATGGATGTGGAATATAACGTTAAGTAGCAGGAAGCGCCACGAAGGAAAAGAAGGGAAGGGATGATAGAGAGTGACGGGGGCGATATTTTACATAAGGGGACAAGGCAAATTTTGGAGTTGAGGTCCAAGAGAAAAGCGAAATAGTGAGGGGTAACTCTGTGGACTCTGGATCCTGGTCCCCAGCGTTTCTCTGAGGAAGGGGCTCCCCATGGCGACCCAGCCAGTCTGGGCAGGGGTCAGATCACTGCTCATGTGGGGGCCCAGGTGGGCCCCAGTCAGAGCCTGTGGTTGCCTCTTCCCGGCTCCACTTGTCAGAACTGTCTGCAGGGCTGGGCAGGGTGCTGATTAACTGTAAATAGATACTTGTGTTTCCAGAGCTCCTCAAGCCTGGTTCTCTCAAGATTTCCTGAAGTCACTCTGTGTGTTCTTGGCTGGAGGAGGAAGTCTGGCCTGGGAAACTGCAGGGAGCGCAGGGATTCCTCCTGCCTGTGACTGGGTGCTCAGCCGGCCTTTTGCAAGAGCTTTGGGGCTCCATGGATTGGGATTTGCATCCTGGCCGTGCCATTTATTAGCTCTGTGACCTTGGGCCAGGGCCTCAGTTTCTTTATCTGTATAGTCAGGATACTACTACTTAGCTTCTAGGGATTTTGTGAGGATTAAATAGCATATGTAAAGGATCTAGGGCAGGGTCTGGCAGAGTGGGTGCTCAATAAATTTTAAGTAGAAATTTTCAAAGACCACTAATGAAATCAGGGATTTGATATTAAGGAGCCCACTGAGAATATTTAAGAAACGTAAATTACTGTTGTTGGGTAGAGACTGGTTCTTTGTACCTCAGAGTTGTAAAATCACTAACCTGCACCCCACACATTAGTGCCACCTTGCCATCCACCTTGCCATCCTACTTGATGATATGGGACTCGTCCTGACCTCTCCATATATCTTAGGACCTCCAGGAACCGGTGTAGCCCTTGGCCTGCACGTTTCATCTCTGGTACAGCCATAGAAGGATCAGACTGTAAGAGCCTCCCGGACTGGGGCATTTTCCCAGGCCAGCACAGCCAGCACAGGCCGGCCAAGGTTGAGACCTGTACTCCTGGAACTGCACGGAACCCTGGGCTGGTGGAGGCCACTGTTGCGTGAGCTCATTTGCAGATTGGAGGTCACACACTCCCCTCCCCTCAATGCCAGCCTTAGAGTGAGGCCCAGACAATGTCCTCGAATGGATGGATGACAGCGAACCGGGAAGGAGCATCTTTGTATGAGCCTTCTGTGTCCGGAGTATGCTTGGGCCCCTTCTTTGGACAGACTTCTTGTTTGTGGTTGTGGTATTTTGTTTTTACTTGCCGCTCAGCAGAATCAGCATCACGCAAGCACTCATTAACCTCCGGCCCTGGCAGTCAGGGCACTTGGTGAATCCCTTGTAAAGTGCTCAGGTCTGCACATTATTTTCTGATGCATCTGGCATGAGTTCCAGACTGATGGGCCAGTGGCAGTTATTAGTTACTCTTTGGGCTTGGCTAATTACTGCTGGCATCCTGGGTGACTAAGGAATTAGGAATCTTGTGCATTTATGGGGCAACACGTGCTGGTGAGCTCCCATAGCATTAATGTCATTTCCTCAGAATATCCTTGTTAAAAGCTGTGAGCCTCACCTCGGGAGTTGAGGGGTAGCCAGACAGTGTCTGGTGACATCTGGCTTCTCAGTCGATTCCCTCCATGAATTGTAAAGAAACCACCTAGTACTTGTTGCCTGTAGATGCCCAAGGAAATGTCAAGATGGTGTCATAGCCTTGCAAAAGCAGTACCAGCTGCCTCTGGTTGTCTTAGAGGCAAGAGGGCAGAGAGCTAACCCCAGCCTCACCCTATGGCAGGCCAGGTGAGACTCGCATCAGTACCCTGGTAGTGTGGAGGCCTCAGGGCGGAGAACTGAGAATGCTTACGGTGTCATCTTCCCTGCCTGGGGACGGCAGAGGCACCGACTCGAGCTCTCACAGACTTGCGGAGTGCGGCCTGCTGTTCATTCACTCAACAAGCATTTATGGAGCACTTAGAATTGTCTTAAGTGCCAGAGAAGTAAAATGACTAAGATATTGTCTGCCCCAGGAGTTCAGCCCAGAGGGGGAGACAAACCCATTAAACATATCACTGCAATATACAGCTTAGGAAGTTGAATGGTGCAGGTCCGCAGAGGCTTGGGGAGCAGAGGGGAGAGGTGGAGCCAGGGGAATACTGCCTGTAGGAGGAAATCTCTGCTGGCTCTAGGGATAATTAGGAGTTGGAGAAGTGTGGGAGACAAGCATTCCAGGTAGAGGGGCCAGCATGGGCAGCGACATCAGGGTGAGACAGAGAATGATGTGTTCAGAGACTCCTCATGCAGCTGCTTGGGGCTGGTAGTGTGTGAGGTGTAAGGAAGGCAGAGAGTGGGGGGAGCAGAGGCTGGAGGGATAAGGAAGGAGGGCTTTGAACGCTGCGTGGAAGGGACTGTGCTTCATGCTTTTCATTGAGTGGTGTGGGCAGGTCAGTCTGGCAGCTGTGGGAGAGAATCAGAATTGGGGGTGGGCAGCTTGAGGGGGTGGGGGCTTGGCAGTGTGATGCTAATGGGAGCCTGACCCAGGGCCGGTTTTCATGGTGGAGATGATGGGACAGCGTCAAGAAGTACTTAAGAAGGTTACATTTTGAGGACTTGATGATTGATTACATTTGACATTGGGAAGGTAGAGATGAGGGGAAAAGGAGGAATTCAGAATGACTTCCAAATGTCTAGCTTGCTAAATTAGTTAGATGGCGGTCCCACTGGTTAAAAGAACACAGGAATAAAAATAACGGAGAAGGGAAAGTGATGAGGCCAGTTGGAGACGTGAGGTTGCAGAGCTTGTAGAAGTCTGGACAGAAGCGCTAATGGGCGGTTGGATAGTTAAAGCTAAAGCTCACAGAAGTCTGGGATACAAATACATATTTGAGAGTCACCGGTATCTGCTGGTCGATTAAAATTGGAGGCTGAAAGATTCTCACGCCTTTCTCTATATTCCCACGGATAGCACAGCCCTTCAGTGACTGGGAGGGACAACTCCCAGGACTTACGCAGGGCCACACGGAGAGAAGCAGAGCTGTTGAGAACAGTAAATCAGTTGAGGAGGCCGAAAACAGACATTTGTAGCAGAATCAGACCTCAGGTTTACAGACCACAGTTTTAACTTGAGGAAGTTGGGAGACAGTGGGGAAGTGAGGGATTTGAGATAAGGTAGAACATGAAAGACAATTTAGCAAAGTCTCCTCCAGAATGTTAGAGGAGTTCTCCCCGAGCACTCAGCAGAGCGCCTTAGTCAGTGACTCAATTCTGTCTCCCCAAGTCTGGTCCCAGCTTTTCTGTGAATACTCTGGGTGGCTGTTGGTGTCTCAGTCTTACCTGTCAAAGGGTGTGTGTACAATGGCTCTAACCAGAGAAATAATAAACATATACATATATTTAACCTATTCTGTTCAGCTGTCTCTATATACGTATGTGTTGTCAGTATGTTTTGCTTCTGTGCTTAAAAAGCTACCTTGAGTCGGCTGCAACTCCGGGAGTTGCTCCTCCAGTTACCATCACAGAGCCCGTCTCCTGTGCCAGGCACTGTGCAGAGTCCTTCCCAGTCATTCATCCCTTCACTAAATTCTTGTAAGAGGTAGATAGTATCACCACATTTTATAGGTGAAGAAACAGATTCAGAGAAGTGCAGTGATTTTCCCACAGTCTCACGAAAAGTACCAGGATTCAGATCTAGGTCATCCCTGATTCCAAAGCCCATGGGTTATCTGTCGCATTCTGAATGTTTGAAACGCCATTCAGAGATGAGGGAATTGTCACCATGTGGTGTCCATGAGCACAGTTCCCTTGTCTCTTTGCTCTGCATGGTCACCCTTTTACTCTGAGACAGAAGCCTTGAACTTCAGGTGTCCGGCACACACGCTGCGTTCCACTGGTTCCACCCCAGTTACACTGCGCAGGGAAGTGCTGTTTAATGATCAACCAAAGCCTGTCAGACAAATCTGGGTGGGCCTCCTACAGTCAGACGTGGAAATTCATTTTCTTTGTAAGCAGATGGCAGGACCTGGTAGAAAAAGCCATGTCCTGGCAAAAGTTATGTTAGAGGACTCACATCTGGGTTTGAATTTGGGTTCTGCCACTTACTGTGTGACCTCAAGCCATTTGGTCCGAGATTCTTAATTCTCTCCCCAGTTAAACAGGCATCCTAACATTTATCTCTGGTGGGTATTGAGAGCAGTGAGAGCCTGTGAGAAAAGTGCCTGGCACGGAAGAGATGTTCAGTAATGTTTTCCTCCCCCTCCATGGCCCTGAGTGAATATGCCACTTAGGACACCAGACATTGTGAGAAGCAGAGAAGATACGGGGTCTCTTTGGTTCAGGAGGCGGGAAGTCTCAGAAGACTAACTCCAAAGAGGTGTGTTTGGCTACCTGGGAAATCAGATGAGATGGGAAAAGGCTGGGACACTCAAAGATGGAGTTGGGGTGTATGCAGCTATGACCTCTGTTGTCAAGCTCTGCTTTAAAACACATGAGGGAAACAATGTCGTGAGGACAGCTCGTGGATCAGGCTGGGGTCATTATGATTCCTCCCCAAAGAGGACAGGATCATTGAGGCTCAGGGTGCACCCCCATTTGCGAGCAATTGAAAAAGCCAGGAGATACGGAAGACTTATAGTGCCTCTCCCCAGCTGTTATGACTTGTGACAGATGTGTGCCTATGCTGGGCCTCAGTTTACCCTTCTATAAAGCAGGAGTCATGCCCCTCCCACATGTAGTCTGGAGGTAGGAAGGGATTCATTAAGTTTTATGGTTTGATAATAAGCTCATGGACTTACAGTGAGACTCCTGGAAAGCCAGAGCTGGGTGCCCGGCCTGTGCACTGGGTGCAATGGAGTGCTGCCCCCGCCAGCCTCTGCTGCTCACGTGAACAGCCACAGCGTCTGTGAAACTTCGTGCTCCAGACATCCAGATCTAGGAACAAGTATGTTGTTCAAAGTAAAGTCCATGCCCTCACAGAGCATACAGTCTAGATCAGGAAATTGTACAGAATGTGAAAGGTGAATAACAATATGAGAGAGAAGTGAATCTTCCATGAAATGTAATTAAAGGGTCTAGCACGGTGCCTGACCCAGAGTAGATATTTATAAGCCATAGTTTCCCCTTGCTCTGTAAATACACAAGAGGTACCACAAGGCAAAACAGGTCTTCCAGTTGGCACAGCACGTGATACAGCAAAGACACGAGTGATTGAATATGATGGTGAGCAGGAGGCAGTTCAGAGGAAGGAGTGTGAGGTTTGTGTTGTTTGTGGAGGTTTCACGAGGAAGGTTGAGTGCATTGGTCTGAAGGATGCGTACAATTTGAACAGACAGACTGGGGCTAATCGAATTCATTGTAGGAGGCATTGTGTGGGAATACAAGCTCAACTGTAGGGTCAGAGCTGGGTTCAAATCCTAGCTCGACCACATACCGACTATGTGACCCTGTGCAAGTTCCTCGGCCTTTCAAAACCTTTGTTTTCTCACCTATAAAATGGGAATAATCATAGTCCCAACATCATAGGGATGTTGTGAGAATTAAATGATGTGATTCATATAGAGCTCTTACCATAGTTCTGTCAATAAATGATAACTTTTGTCATTATTACTATTTTTGTTTTGGTGGCAGCATCACTATTATTCTGCTCATGCCCACCTCCTCGCCTTAGCTCCTAAGAGCCTTTGTCATCTGGCTGTTCCTTGCCTGCTGTAATGTCCTCATAGGGCACTTTTCATTCCATTACCACAGATCACTTAGAGACTCCCGGGCTTTTTGTGGTGTTTTGTGCTTCCACATGTTTGTAAGTGCTGTTGCCTTACCTAGGTTATCACCCTCTGCCTCCTTCATTACCTTTACCTGACTCTCTCCTGCTTGATATTTAGGGTTATATCCTGTAGCGGGTTTTTTCCGGGAAGCCTTCCCTGACCCCTCTGTCCAATTAGATGTCGCCTCCTGGAATGCCACAGTGCCACCTGCGTCTCTCACATGTGCTGTCTACCCTCGCCCCTGGTTTGCTTCTCTACCTTGCCCTCTGGGTATAAACTATCAGAATGTAGGGATCCTGTCCTATTTATTTTTACGTCCCCAGCTCCTAGCTTAGTGCTTGGCATATAGTTGTTTTCCAGCTAAATGTTGAATTGAAAATTCAAACAAACAAACAAAAAAATCTAGCATTATGTATAACATTTACTACCTAGGTTCTGATTTAAATGTGTTACATATATTAATTTAGTTATCATAGCAACCCTATGAACTAGGTACTGTTTCTACCTCCATTTATAGATGAGGAAACTGAGGCTCATAGAGGTTAAATAACTCTCCCAAGGCCACACAACTAGTAAGTGGTGGCCAGGATTCATACCAGGGCAGTGTGGCTCCTCATTCAGTGCTTTAACCGCACTGTGAGATTTGTGATAGGATATTTATTGACCGTCCAAGAAAAGGTGGAGACGTTAGCCATAAATCACAACTCCATGAACGCATTTTAAAGGTATTAGTAAATGTGTGGAGAGGCTGTTTGGGGGTAGAAGGGAGGTAGATCTTGCCACTCGCACTTATGAAACATTTGCTGGAGAAGGTGGGATTTCACCTCTTGTGAACTGATGGAGGGGCATGGCTGGCACGTGGGCAGGAGACGATCTCTCTGGGGTATAATGGAGTAGCGAACTTAAGGACAGGAGGATAGAGGAGTATATTATGGGGAGATTCAACTTGCCTAATCGTTACTGAGCACTTGCTACAGGGGTTAGTAAGCTGGTGGTGATCCCTGTGCCCTCTCGTCTCGCAGGCTATAAGAAGATGAGTCTGGTTAAAGAGCAGTGGCTTAGATTTATGGTATGAACTAAAGGACAGAGTTGAAACTCAGAATGAGAAGTTTTGGAGTTTGCTGAGGGAGAAGCAGAATATAAAGAAAGTGATTTGGGCTGTAGAACATACGGTAGATTAAAGGAGAGAGAGCCCAGAAATAGTAGGACAATGGTGGAAAGTTGGATAATCCCCTCTAAAAATAACCAGGAGCTGAACAAAAGACTTGGTGGTGCGAGAGGTAGTAGCAGGATCAGTTATTCAGTAAGCACCTGCACATGAGGCAAAGAAGGATAAAACATGACCTCTATCCTCAAGGAGTTCATGTTTTAATTGTGAATAGAGGAAGCACACACATGAAAAGACTCTGTATGGAACACATTCAATTCATGCTAAGGTCCGTGATATCAGGGCAGTGACCAGGTATCTTTTTTCTTGTTGCTTCACCCACCTGGAATCCCATTTTCAGGGTTACCTCATGGTCCAGAATAGCTGCTGAAGTTCCAGCCATTACCTCTGCATTGCAACTAGCTAGAAGCAAAAGGGAGAAAAGGAAGGTATACTCCCTCCCTTTAATGACACTTCTCAGAAGTTGTACACACTACTTCTACTTGCATCCTATATGGTCACAAAGCCACACTTAAATGTCAGGGAAGATGAGAAATATGTGAATTCTGGGCTGCCAAGTGCTCAACTGACTATTGGTGGAAGATGAGGAGGGGACGTTGGGGGATAACAAGCAGGTCTCTGCATATCATTCTTCACTATGATTATGCTTTGAAGCTCAGAAGAGGGGCTAATTATTTTAGGTTGGGTAGTCAGTCACAGAGCCGTTGGATTTTGAGTTAGGTTATAAGAGGAAGGGATTCAGAAGATTGGGGGAAACATTGGTTACAAGCAAACGCTATAAGAGTGGATGTTCCAGGAGGGAGAATTTCTCCAGGAGAAGATAAGGCTGATCAGAGATGCCGGGACCAGCCTGGGGAGAATCTTACCTCTGAAGCTCTTACTTTAAGATGCTAAGAACAGCAGGCCACGGAGTTCATGTTTTCTTGTGTAAATGATAAGGAGTCAGAGAAGGTTCCTGAACTGAGAAGAAACATAATTTATATGCTGGGAAGTTTAGAAATTTCATCCACGTGCAGGTTGGGTGGTGGGTGGAGGCTGGAAGTAGGGATGCCGGCTAGGTTACCCCAGAGGGGCAGGAGTGAGCAGTAAGGGCCCATCTGGTGGGGACAGTGGGAATGGAAGGGGAGGTGTGGGTGAGAGACCCTGTGAAGGAGATGCACTGGGTCTTGGTGAGTAGTGGGCTGTGGGCTGGAGACAGAGGAAAATGCCCTTTGTGGGATGTCACCCCAGGAATACTGTGTCCTCGGAGAGGGGGCGCTGCCTATTCGGGTTCCCCAGGCGGAGGGCAGAATATCATGAAGAGAAGAGAGGACCTTGGTTGGCTGCAGGGAGAATGTGAGGCTCTGCCCCAAGTCTCCTTGGCTTTGGAACGCCGGCTGCCCCCAGCAGAATAGTTTCCATTCTGCGTAACTGGGGAGCGTGGGTCTGGCTCACCGCGAGGAGGGGCTGAGGAGCCAGCAGACAGATCAAGTTGCTGTGGCAGTGGCTTTTTTGCTAGGGCCTGGGGTCTCAGGGCTAATAAGAATTCTTCTATGTGAGATTGTGTACTTCTGGACTGTGTAGGCCAGAAAGGGGTGCCCTCAGCCATAGTTGGGGACCAGGTGACTTGCAGAGGTTACCTGACACCAGGTGTGAGGCTGACAGTATGGCAGAAGGTAGAGTAGGGGCTTTGCTGGCATTGGGACGTGGCCAACTCCCTAGCCTTCTCGCAATCCAATGGAGGAGTCCCCCAAGGTGAAGAAGGGGCTTCGGGGGCAGTGGTGTTTGGACAAAGCCATCTCTGTGTTTATTGATGCTGTCCTTCTAGGACCTCTCCTTCATCTGACTTCCCTGGTGTGAGTGGCAGAGCTCAGCCTGAGACATCTGGTGAACCCATCCCTTTTTCCTCCAGGCTGCTCAAGGACCTGGCCTGTAACTGCTCAGCAAGTCATTTCTGGTTCTAGAGTCATCAGGGATGACAGAAGCACGTTCTCCAGACAGGGCTCCGAGACTGTGAAAGCTGGCTTTCCCTTGGCAGCTTGTCCCCAAAGTGATAGCTTCAATTAAACAAAAATAGAAAGCCAGATGTAAGCCGCTACTGACGCTCAAGTCATGGAGCGCTCACTTTTCTGATGTCTTTTGTCATGAGGTACCTCCAGCAGCTTTCCCGTAAGTCTAAGAGGGCAGCTCAGGCCTAGAGCAAAATGTGTGTGTGGAGCGTTGTGTTGCACCCATAAGCTCCTGTGCACAGGGTGACAAATGGAGGGAGATGAGGGGCAGAGGGGGAGCTGCACCGTCGACTGTGGGGTTTGGAGCACCCGGGCTGGAGGCCTGCAGCCCGGGGAGGTGACTGCTGCCGCCCACCCTTTCCTATTGAACTCTCCAGTGTGTGGGGGGCTGGTTGAAGCGTTCACCCCCATCCATCATGGGGCGTGGTACCTCTCCCTCCAGCCAAGTGTCATGAACTGTTCCTGTGATTTCCTTTCTGCCACAGGATATGATTCTTCTCCCAGAACTTTTCACAGTTGTCTCAGGCTCATTCCAGACTGCCTGTGTCAAGTTCTTTTCTCCAAACCTGAGCTCTGAAAAGGATGGGAGAGAGGCAGGCGAGGAGAGCAGTCTTGAGCTTCGTCCTCCGGGTTGGCAGCAAAGCCAGGCTCGGCCTCGGTCCATGGGGGCTGCAGTGAGATCTGGCCACTGATCCATTCCGCTTCCTCCCCTGCACTACGCCCACCAGTCACAGGGCTGGGGAAGAGTGTGGGTGTTTGGCGGGGCTGCTGTGCTTCCCATGTACGCACCTTTTAATTTTAGCTTTTGGACCTTTGCTCAAACTCTCTGATTTTTTGGTTTCCTTTTGATAGGATTGTAGTTTTGGGGGGGAGTTAGGAGCGGTGCTGAAACGATGAGATAAACAAACAGTGACGCAGAGGCAGCAGCAGCGTAGGCAATGGGCTGGGCCTGCCTGCCATCTGGGCGGGCTGGGTGGAGGAGGCCTCCCGCCCTGCTCACTGGCCAGCTGGCTTGTGTTAAAGCGCTGGCTGAAAATAACTCTCATTGTCTGGGAGCTGCTACTGCGGCAGGGCCGGCTGTGGCCGCCAAGGGGCTGAGGCAGCAGGAGCTGATACTTCCCACCTCCTTGGGCTCTTGCCCTTTGGGACCAGTGCCCAGCTGGCCACAGCTGTGCCTACTGCCCACCAGTAGAGACACGTGGAGGGCAGGCTGGGCTGCTCCTACCACTCTGTCCTTTTGTTGGCCGGGGATGGGCCTCTGTGTTGCCCTGGACTCCCAAACTTTGTGCCTCCTCACTACGTTCCGCTTCTGCCCATCTGTACAATGGGCTGATGTGTGAATGCTCGAGAGGCTTTGCTAGCAGCTGTGGCCGGGGCTCAGCAGCATGTGGTACCCAGGACAGAGCCTCATTTCATCTCTGGGGCAGTTCTAGGTTCAGCTTCCTAGGCCTCGCCACCCCAGTGGGCTGAGCCTGGGGGCTGGCACTACCACACTTGGGGTACCAGAGCCACAGGGGACTTGGTAAGAGGTAGTTCTGAGAGGGAAAACATTAAGGAAACCACCAACTCACATTCTGTATTTGCTCAAAATAAACATCCCCTGCCGGCCTTCCCTACAGCCTCCAGAATCCCCTTTGCAGGAAAGTTTCAGACATTTCGCTCCTTGCCTCTCATAGGAGCTATGCCATTTTTGTCTTTCTTCCTAAGATTTCTCGAGATTGATTGGGACCAACAGAAACAGCTGGGAATTTTTGGTGGTTCCTATTTCTGTGTGTTGGGTTTTCCCCAGGCCTGGCCCAAGGAGACCGACAAATCAGGGGTGAGTCCCAAACCAAGGGCCCACAGCTGAAGGAAACCCCAACCCCACCGGCATTTCCCTCCCTGCAAATGGGAAGGAAACGAGGAGGGGCTAACTGTCTGGGGGTGCAGAGCAGGAAAGGGAAGGGAACCTCTACGACCAGAGCTGCCTCCCTCCTCCTTGGCCTCACTGGGGGGACAGGGTCAGGTGGGGAGTAAAGAAGCCTTGCTCCCGCAGAACCCAGGAGGGGGTTGGCCACCGAGCAGGGCACTGCCTGGCCTCAAACTGGCAGCAAACCAGAGGAGCCTCGCTGGGGAGGCAGCAGATCCTCCCCTTTGTGCTGTTTTGCGTTACAGCTTTTTATTATTAGACTCCTTGCTGGTTCCGTCTGACTTAAGACTCAGTCCCAGAGTTGCTTTCCCTTTGCGTTCATCTTCCCCTTCGTGTCCCATCTCCCTGGGGTTTCCCTATTCCTCCACAAGGATGGTGGTATTTCAGTGCCTCCTAGTCTTAGAGGAAACCAGAAAGAGATCAAAGGAGGGGTAAAGGATTGCTTTGTCCTCCGAGTGCGGAGACGCCGTTGCTGAAGGAGGGACAGAGGCCGAGACAGAGAGACAGACAGCCCAGAAGCCCGAGGGCGGGTCCCCGTGTGTCATCACATTACACAGGCTTGTCAGGAGGAAGGGGAAGGGGGCTGCGTTGGACACCCACAGTGTTCCAGACACATACAGACATAAAACGTGTATCGTTTAATCCTGCTAAAACCCCGGGAAGTAGCGAGATTATCTTCGTTGTACGGATGAGCTCACTGCGGTTCGGCAGCTCTGAAGGGCCCAGAGCTGCCCTTGCGCTGACTCCGCATTCAGGGCCCTCTGCTCTGAGACAGCTGCACCTCTTCCAGTTCAGCAAGAGTCTCAGCGAGGAGGCAGCGAGAACTTAGCCCAGCTTCTGACTTCTGAGAGCCCGCAGTCCCTGCGGAACCGCTGAAGGAAAACGTCAAGGAAACAAACTTTTGACTGAGACCGGAACCTCGTCAGGTTTGCTCCCTGGCTGTCCCCGGAACTCAGGAAGTTGTCCTTCCTTAGGGCAGAGTGGCTTCCTCAGGACATTGGAGCCCTGCTGGACTCACGCACGTTATCGGGTGGAGGCAGAAGCCCCGATGCCCTTGTCTGGCAGGGAGAGAACTGGCCCGGCCTGGCCTTGGTCCTGCCCCCATGGCCGGTGGTTCCCACCCCACAGCCAGCGACCGATTTCGTGGGGGAGTGCTGCAGGCTGGGGGAATTCCCCCTCCTCACTTTCCTCTGCATCACACTTCAGCCCCAAAGAAGTGTGGAGACTGGTACCACAGACTGGAAAGTGCCACCCAGAGCTCCAGACTGGAGGATGGGGGCCCGTACGCCAGAGCTGATTTGTGCTTCTGCTACCTTCTTCCTTCCTCTGGGGGATCCTTTCTTCTGAGCATCTGAAGTGTGACCACGTCCCTGATAGGCCTCTTCCATGCTCTCAGCCTCGGGTTCTGAGAGGGGGTGACTTTGTTCTGTATTTGAAGCCCCAAGACACCAAATGATTCCTTACCAGTTCACCTGGTGAGGAAGTGCGAGGCCAGAGCAGCTGGCAGTGGGCGGCTGAGGGAGGAAGCTGGTGTAGACAGGAAGTGATGTCTGCTACAGTAGTGCTGGGCTCCCCCCACCCGCTCCCCAGTGGCTTTCTTCCACGGGGGACAATAGAAAACTGTTTTCACGATACAAACTTGGGAGAAATGGGCAGATGACCGTGATGTGCTTAGGATGTGTTCAGAGCCAGAACCAGGCCTGAGGACTCTTTCTGTTCCCATCTCACGTGGGTTCACCTGGCTGTGGCCTGGCCCTGGTTAGGAGGGAGACCTTGCTCCCGGCTCACCTTTGACCTTTGGGTCCCTGTTTGGTTGTGGCCTCCTACCCCTGTCCTGCTATCCACACAGACATGCCAAGATTGGCCCTTAGCAAAGGAGTTCCAGAGAGAACATTCAGGGTTGTATTGGTACCACCTCCCCCACCCCCACCCCCACCCCCGCCATCCATATTGTATCCGCAGTGGGAGGATTCAGTTGGGGAAGTTCAGGCAGATTCACGGGACAGCAGAAACCATGGGGAAAGAGGTGTGATGGTTGTGGTGTCTTCCCCTTTTCTTCTCTGTATTCCTAAATGCTACCATTTCTAAATGCTGATGAGGGAGCCCAACCCCACTTCCTTTTGAGCCATAGTGACCTTGTTTCCAGCCAGGAGCTGAGCCCATAGCTCAGACTGGGACGTCTTAACCATAGGTTTACCAGCGACTTCATCTCCACTAGGTGCCTTCAGTTTTAGACATTATTGGGGGTTAGAGACCATATGAATAGACTGTCCTTTAGGGACTAGATGAGTGTACAGCTGGTTTAATAACACGTGTGTAGATAAATGCATAATATGTATGATAGGAATAACGTTTACGGATTTTCTTTCCGTTTCCTATAAAATGGAGGTCCCACTCTCAAGATACTCCTGCTTCTTCTGGAGTAATGCAGGGCCTGTGTGACTCCTCAGTGCCCACAATTCATGTCCCCAGGGAAGAGGGTGTCAGGGAATGAGCAGAGGTAAACCAAGTGGTCATGCTTGGGTTACCGGAGCGTTAGAGCTGAACTCGGAGCAGTCGGTAAAGGAGAGAAAGATGAGAGGAAGGCCCTCCAGGTGGCCTGCAGTGGGCTGGGGAAGGCGCTGGATTTGTAGCAAGTCACGCGGGTTATCAGACAGCTATGATACTTCAGGTAGGAGATCGTATTTGATTCAGGAGGAATGGGGGGTGGGCAGGTACGGTGATCTGCCATTAGAGGCAAGGGATGTGACCTGCGATAGGCAGCTGGACTGGTTAGCAGAGAGCTTGCTTGGATGGGGATAAAGGCCGCTGCCTGGGTGCAGCCAGGTGGTGGATGCCTTGGGCTTCACTCACTCACTCACCTGCACTTTTATTCATTTATTCAGCAGTGAACAAAATAAAATGATCCCTGGTCTGTCCTTCTGTATTCTAGGTTAGTGTCTCACCAAGGGGTCAGGACACTTTACTGTGTCTTCTTTGGGAGGTGTGTGTGTGTCTATCTGTATGTGTCGTAAGTAACTTGCTATTGATAGTTAAAGTACTAAAGTTTTATAAGTTGTTTCCTAAAAATTTTCTGAGCAGTTATCTTTATGCTAATGTCCTTTTCATTCACTTGTGTTCTGATGGGGGCAAAGAGGTAGAGTGGTTGCATCTACACAGGCTCTGGGTGGTTCAGGATTCTCCCCCTAGTGTGCACAGTGCGGGAAGGCCGCCCATCTCTCAGGCCATGGGGGAAAAGCAGATCAAAAGTTTCTGCTTTAAACTGGTGGCTTTCAAACTTTTTTGACCTGTCCCATGCGAAGAAACACATTTCACAGCATGACCCGTGTGTGTGTATATGTATACGCGTATACATAAACTTAATAAAAGAAACAAAGCTTTATGAAAGCTTCATTATTTGTACTTTCTTTTTTTTTTTTTTTTTTTTTTTAAAGATTTTATTGGGGAAGGGGAACAGGACTTTATTGGGGAACAGTGTGTACTTCCAGGACTTTTTTCCAAGTCTAGTTGTTGTCTTTTCAATCTTAGTTGTGGAGGGTGTCATTCAGCTTCAGGTTGTTGTCCTTTCAGTCTTAGTTGTGGAGGGCACAGCTCAGCTCCTGGTCCAGTTGCCATTGCTAGTTGCAGGGGGCACAGCCCACCATCCCTTGCGGGAGTTGAACCGGCAACCTTGTGGTTGAGAGCCCACTGGCCCACGTGGGAATCGAACCAGCAGCCTTCGGAGTTAAGAGCACAGAGCTCCAACCGCCTGAGCCACCGGGCTGGCCCTATTTGTACTTTCTACTCGCCATGAATTCTGGTATCATCTGTCCTATTTTAACCTGTTCATTTTCATTTAAAATAAAACAATCTTGACTCACTAAATTGATTCCACGATGTATGGTTTAGAAAACTTTGTTCAAGCAAACTGAACTAAATATGAAGGGGAGGCAGGAGGTCTGCCCCGCCACTTCCTTACCAGTGACAGAGTGCCAGGGTGAACTGAAGGTCCCGGAGGGGAAACGTGCGTAGTCTCGCTGTTCTCTCCTCCAGGTGGGGGGAGCGTTCAACCCCATTGACTCAGGTTCTCTCCTCAGAGCTCCATGAACCTGCCTCCTGACAAGGCCCGGCTTCTGCGGCAGTATGACAATGAGAAGAAGTGGGACCTGATCTGTGACCAGGTAAGGGGTGAGGGGCGGGGCTGGGAGGCGGGCATTGCGTCTTGGGCTGGACGCGGCAACAGGCCACAGACAAGGACTGTGGCCCTTGAGGAAGTTAGGTCTGGACTCGGCCTCAGTCCATGGTCAGGTCCTGCGCCAGGAGGATGCTCACAGAGACAGGGCTGGGAGGCTGAGTTCCCCTCTTGCTCCCGCAAAGAGCTGTCTTGATTTCTTCCCAATGGGTAGTAGCCTGAAGGAGGTTTGTATAGGTCTGGGGTGTAGGGTCAAGTGTGGAAGAGATTGGTAGTTTTCCAGCAGAGCCTGTTTCTTCTGCCTTGTCCCAGGGTGAGGGCTGCGCCCGGCAGGGTACTAATGCAAAGCACTGTGTGTCTCTCACTCTGCCCCAGACGTGGCAAGTAGCAGGATTTTCCTCATGATTTATAGGCTTTTATGAATGAGAAAGCTGTGTCCCCTCACCTTCTGTCCCCAGATCTCACAACACGATGATTGGAAGCTCTCACTATATGAATAGGATTTTGAACTGGAAGAGAATATAGAGATTATTACTTAGCTCAGAACCAAGAACTAACCCCTACCACCTGGCCTTTTCCCCTGCAGACATTTGAAGGTCAAAGTCAAGAGTCAGGCCTGCCTGTAGGGCTAGGAGCACTGGCTTCTACTGCCTCCTCGGGCACAGTGCACGCGGTGTGTTTGCCCAGCACTTTGCCAAGGGGCCTAGCATGAACCACTTTATTATTTCTTTTCAAGCACTGAACAAAATCATAATAGCCAACATTTACTGAGTGCTTATTATGGGCCAAGCACTTTACATATATTTAAATTTCTCATTTAATCCTCACAAAAACCCTGTGAGGAAGGCACTGTTATATTTTATACATGAAGAACCCTGGCAGGTGATGGAGTCAGGGTGATGCAGCCAAGGCTCAGACATGCTAACCGTGGGGCTCCTGCCTCCCAAGTCACGCCGCTTGCCCTAAGGTAGGAGTATGCCTCCGAGAGCCTCGTCCAGCTCTCTCCCTCTCCGGCCCATTTCCTTGTATTCTGCATTAAGAGGAGATAGTGAGCGTGGTGAAGATTTTTCTCATGATTTATAGGCCTGAGATTGGAAGAACAGCAGCTCTTTGGTACTGAGTTTCTTTAATTGATAATCTCTGTCTTTTCTAGGTCACATGATTTCAGCTCATTCTCAACCCTTTTTTTTTTCTTTCATTTTGTTTTAGGTCTTATTTCCTAACATTGTATCATTCTCCTGGACCCTTTCCAGCCCCTTCACCCCCAACTCTTCAGATGTCTCAGTCGTGAATGCCCTTATAGGATCAGAATGCCTAAGAGTTTTCCCTGAGTTTCCCCTGGGCCAGATGAGGGGGTTGGGCCCAAATGGGGAGGGCATGGTCCTGTGCCCTGTGTGGAAGCAGATGGAGGGATGACCTGGCTGGAAGCAGTCTTCAGCACTGAGGTTGCGTTGGATGTGGAGTCTGGGGCCTGGGCAAGGGGCAGAAAGTGTGTTGGCATCCCTGAGCTGTGGTAATGCTGCAAAACCAGTCCAGCCCCAACTTCTGGATTCAGAGCTGAGAAAGTTGGACTCTACAAAGATTGGCTCCCCTTGCCTTGGTTGGCCAGGCAGTGAACATTTCCCAATCGTATCTTTATTATTTTGGGTGCTGTTCACAGCGCTGCGAACTCTGCATCTTTGTAGCAAGAGCAGGCTCTTAAAATACTGACATAGAAAGATCTAAGCTCAGGGAACACTAATCGGAGGAAGGGAAGATGGCACCAGCGGGGAAGCACCTGAGGATAAGTCAAGGAAGGGCATCTACTACAGTTAAGGGCCATGTCACGGGCCAGGTTACAGCTCTATGAGGCTGGGTCCCCTCACGTTGAACACAAGGAGTGTTCTGCTCCCTCAGCTCCCCGGGCCTCCAGGCATCTGTGTGCACACGTGTGTTTCCCTTACAGGAACGATTCCAGGTGAAGAACCCTCCCCACACTTACATCCAGAAACTTCAGAGCTTCTTGGACCCCAGCGTAACTCGGAAGGTGAAGTGAGGCAGGAAGGCCCTGTCTTGCTGCCCTTTATAGTCATGTGGGGTTTGGGGGCAAACCCTTTGACTTAGGGTGGGTCATGTGCTTCTGCGCAGTGGGCCTTGGCTGTCTGGGTTCTGAGTCCGCGGGCATGGCGTGGCTGGCTGATGAGAGAAGGCAGGCTTCTAACTGCCCTCTTGTAGCCCTTCCTTTTCCTTTTCTGCCCCTTTTGTTTGTACTGTGAAGTCGGATTGGGGGCCTCCATCAGTGACAGAAAATTCCATGTTTACAGAAGTTCAGGAGGAGAGTGCAGGAGTCAACCAAAGTACTGAGGGAGCTGGAGATCTCGCTTCGTACCAACCACATTGGGTGAGTCAGATTTGGCCGTCAGAGCCTCTTCACCTGGTCCCTCAGGATCTGGTATCCTCTGAGGATGGTTTGCTTGTTGTCTCCCTGCCAGGGGGCAGAGTGCCCCTTGAATGGCTTTGGTTCCCCAGCGCTTCAGACTGTTCCTTTCCTGGCTTTTTTCCCCCCACAGCTCTGCCAGCTGCTGACTGGATGCTGCTGACAAGCTCGGGGCCTCTCCTGGGGTCTTCCGCCTGTGGCTTTGAGTAGAAGACATTCCCATAGCAGCTGAGTCTGGAGTCTGCCTGTGGCCTGGTGCTGGGCCAGAAAGCCCAGAGAAAGCAGGGGGTGGGGGAGCACTTTGCATTGGGTAGCTGAGACCTCGTTTCTGGACTGTTTGGTGCCCAGAAGAGTATTTGCTTGATTTTGAGACCATCTTTAAATGAGCAGACATTTCTTGAAGTACCAGGAAAATAAATCTAAGTCAGTGGGGCCACGAGTTGAATGTCTTCTGTATGAATGGACCCTGGTACTGCCAACTAATCCATTGCCAGGGCCCCTAGGAACTGTGTGAGTCTTTTTTTCTAGTCTCTGATGGGGAACCCGACTTGCTGAGCAGCAAAGGGCTAATGCATGAGGTACAGTGAGTGAGGGCAGTGGGCTCAGTTTTGTAAAACCAAAACCAGCCACAGTCTCTCTCTCTCCCTCTCTCTCTCTCTCTCTCTCTCTCTCTCTCTCTCTCTCTCTTTCTCTCTCTCTCTCTCTCTCTCCCCATATATATATGGGGGGAGAGAGAGAGAGAACAGAGGACAGTGAGGGACTCGTGACACAGAGCTACAGGCAGGGCTACGGTCCTGACCAAGGGGCCTGGTACAAATGTTGAGAGCTTACATGAGTGACAAGTCCAGCCAGGGCTGGGGGTGGGGGTCGCTGGGCAGGTGCCAGCCCCAGGGTCCTGGGCTTCCTGAGAGCAGTGGTGGAAAGAGCCAAATGACCTCATCTGCCTTCCCCTCTGGTCCGTGGCAGCCACCACTTGTCCACACCCAGGCTGAGCCCACCGGGCCTCTTGTAGAGGCTACCGGTATAGCCAGCTGCGGCAGCAGTCACAGGGGAAGTGGCCCAGGAACGAACAGGAAAGGGAGAGTTCCTGGCCTCAGTAGTTGTGCTTGCTGGCCAGAGTTGGCTTCTGCACCTCATCTATGAACCAGACATTGAAAGCCAACCCACTAAGAAATGTGTAATGAAGCCTCCACCTTTATTTGGTGACACCTCAGAGAAGGAAGAACAGGCAGGGCCTCTTCAGCTACCACACGTGTGAGGGCAAGAGTGACACAGATGACAGCTCGGAACACCACCCACTGTCCTGCCCCCTTCATAGCACTTGCCCCCCTTCCCCTCCCTCCTTCCTGTCTTCCTTATGAAGTCTTGCTGCACGATGATGGGGGCCACAGAGCAGTGTGGCCAGTCCCTTCTGCCCTCCCCTTCTACCTGGTGCCTGTCCTTCTGGCCACTGGCCAGGAGCTGGGGCCAGAGTAGCATGGTTCCCAGGCCTGGGGCCTCTCTGCAGTTGGCACACAAGTTAGAGGTTTGGAGCCGGTCCTTGGTTCCCAGGGAACAGCTTCGTGTCTGGCATTTTCGGAGCTCCTGTCATCTGAACTGTGGCTTCTCCGGGTAGTCATACAGGAGGGCCAGATCCTTCCGGGATTTCTGGGCAGGAAAAGCTTGTCAGGCTGTCCAGCTAGGGTGTGGGTGCTCCTGGGCAGTTGTAGCCCAGGGCAAGGTAGGGAGAGGAGGATCCTGCCTCAGCCAGAGCCTGATCAACGCGATGCCTATGGAAGCTGGGTGTGCAGGGGCAGCCCAATGGGAGCTCAGATCCTGGAGCGGGGTGGGCTGGGAGGTGGGATTCCAGAATCTCTGCCACTCCCCCTCTCCTGGCTTTGTATTGGTTTCTCAGCCTTGCCTAAGTGCCCTTTAACCTCTCCTCAAAGTGTCAAGATCCCGAAAATAGCAGTGTAGACTCAGACAGGAAATGAGAAGGGGGTGGGGAGCTGGAGAGCAGACAGACAGGAAACGGGAGGCCTGTTGGCCCCCAGAGAGGAAGCTAACTTCAGGCAGCTCCAGTGTCAGTCAGCCTCAGCCGGAGGCTGCTGCCAGATCTCAGCCGGGCCTGGTGCTCTGGCCCAGACGCTCTGTAGCTTGGGGTGTGGCCGGCAAACATGGCGCTGGTGTTCCAGCTGTGGGGGTGAAATGGCCCTGCAGGGCTGTAGGGCACAGCTGGCCTATAAAGACTCCCAGACATTCCTAGGGAATAGAGCACTCAGGAGAGTCAGGGTTTCATCCTGAGAGCTTTATGTCCCTCTGTGCTGTGCTGTATAACCTGTCCTATAACAGCCCTCCTGGGACACCTCTTCCCTTCCCTTCCAGGGATATCTCAGCCCAAAAGGCCTGAAGGCAGAATGGTGGAACTGCTCTGCTCTGCCATCATCTTTAGGGAGTCCTGTTGTCGACCCTCTTGCCTCCCTGGCTGAACAGTCTCAACTCAGCCTGGCTGAGTGTTCACAGCCATTCTGGAGTTACTTGAGTTCCTGACTGTTCCCCCATCCTTTTCCCATTCTGCCAAACACAGAACTCCCTCATATCCCTCTTTGTTCAGTACTTTACAAAATACCTTTCCTTGAACTTGGTGGAGAACGCTTAGTCTCAATATGCCTCTGTTCCAGAGCTCTCTTTGATCCTTCCTGCCTGTCTTTTCACTGAGACTTTGGTCAAATCGGGGACCCGCTGGTCTCTGTCAGGCACAGCTCTGCACAAGGGCTGCAGTAAATGCTGTTGTTAACCCCCCAATCCTTCCAACAAACATTGTGCAAAGACAGTGCACCCAGCCTGTGCTAGACACCAGGGACACAGAAAACGATTGAGCCAGGGCCCTGGTCCTTGAGGAAGAGGCGTCCTGAAAGCTTGTTTGCCTGACGTGGTCTTGGAAAGCTTGTACCTCTCCCTACCCCTGGCTCCCCGGCCTAGGGGTCGTGTCTGCCGTGGGTTCTGATCTTCCGAATGTTCCCAGCCTGATGTTAAGTTTTGGGGGATCCATGAGGGGCTATTGTTGGATCAGAGGCCATTTCCCCTCACCCCACTTTAGCAGACCCCTCCACTATGTTTTCTTTATCTTGCAGGTGGGTGCGGGAGTTTCTGAATGATGAAAACAAAGGCCTTGATGTGTTGGTGGATTACCTGTCCTTTGCCCAATGTTCTGTCATGTGAGTACCACCCTAGGATTGGGTTTGGGGACCCGTGAGGGAGGACAGAGGACACAGTCCCATTCTGATTAAATGAGGAAGGTGAGATTGCAATGATGAAGATGGCAGTGGGGATCCCAGGCCAGAAGGGAGCGGCCAAGAGAGTGGTGGGGGAGTGGACGGGCAGCCAAGCGAAGAATTGCCAGGTGGCTGCGGCAGAAGGTGTGTGTTAGGGGGCAGGAGGAGAGAGATGTGGACAGGGAGCTCAGAATCGGAACCTAAAGTATCCAGACTCCAGGCTGGGAGCAGTCCAAGGAAATGTCCTGGCTTCTGGGAGGTGCCCTGGTGGGGTTCATTCATTTGCTTTTGGAGAGCGGAGTCTTCAAGAAGCTCCTTTGGGTCACCAGTTGTAAGAAGATTACTCCAGGTCACCCCAGACTGAAAACGAAGCATTCAGGAACCTTTTTCAAGCAGGTTGGGGGCTCAGAACTGAATTAGCGCAGATGAGAAGGTAGTGTGGGGCCGTGGAAGGAACGGGAGGCCTTTGAGTAAGACGGAGCTGGTTGTGGGTCTCCGTTGTTTACCATCTGCGTTTACCATCTCAGGCGAGTGCCCGTGCTCTTCTGTCAGGGGGGATCCACAGTCCAGTTGTTATAAGGATTAGATGATACATGTGTATAAAGCACTTTGCAGTATTTGGAGCACAGTCTATACTGTCGCTGCTGCTTTATTGTTAATTGCTAATATGCAAGGTGCTGTACCCTATGTAATTACCCGAATATATGCAAACGGGTCACAGTGATTATTCACTGGAAGACCAACACATTCAGACTTATACCAAAGATTTAAGGGTGACCAATAGGCCCGGTTTGCCTGTGATTTTCCCCAGTTTAAGCCCTGAAAGTCCCCGGTCCTGGGGAATTCCTCACTCCAGGGACTCCGCCCTAGCCTCCACTTTCACTTTTCTTGCTACTGTCATTGTCCTCTTGGCTGTTCTCCTTCGTCCTCCAGCAAGTCTTCTGTCTCACCTCCTCAGGGTTTCAAACTACTGTCTCTCCTAGGTTTGGCCTCTCTGTCACCTTTTCCAGGTCACCCTCTGTTAAAACCAAGCATTGCCCACTCCCCATTCCCTTCCTGCAGCAGTCATGCCGCGTGACCCTCCTATCCCTTTAAAAACCACTCTTTTTATAGAAAGAAATGAAAAACATTTGCTGAAGTGATTAAAAAAAACACACACACAAAACCAGAGCTTTTATAGTAAAAAGATGTAGATCATTTTTCCAAATAAGCCTATCTCGTTTGAAAAGCAAACAAACCCCAGCTGCTCTAAACCAAAATACACTGGGACCTCAGGATTGTAGTGTCCACGGCAGTGCCTCTGACTCTGTTTTTAAAAGACAGACGCAGGTCAGGCATGGGGAGGTGGAGGAGAGAGAGTGTAAAGTGCATGTACCAGTGTAGGGAAAGCTGTCAGTGACGGAGGAAGCCACTGGCAAGCTGCTTGCCTGTCAGCGAGACTCCTCTACTTGAGAGCCCCACGAAGCGTCTCCTGACCGTCAGGACGCCGAGCCCGCTCCTGCTTCCTTCGGAACATTCAGGCGTCTGCAGATGTCGCTTTCGATTTCAGCGAGCTTCGGCCTCTGTGCCATGATCCCAGGGCCGTGCATGGCTGAACAGAAGGCTCCTTGGGGAAGAGCCTGTAGGAGAGACTCGCTCAGTCCTCAGTGACCTGCGAGGGGCAGGGTGCGGAGGACAGGGAGGAGGAGTGGGCCTCCTTCTCAGAGCAGGTATATCCGGATGTGGGGACATGGAAGGGAGAAGACCTCATGACCTCGAGCTGTCCTCCTCGCCTGGCCACACTGCTGCTGGTGGGAAACATCTGGTCCCAGAGCAGGAAGTGACAGAGAAACCCAACTCCTGTAGGGACTGATGACACCAGTCCGCACCTAAGATTTCTTCCCCCAGGGAAGCTGAGGCCCAAGGAGCCTTTATTACCAGAAAAACTAGAAGCCTCACGTAGAACCACGGAAAACCCTGCCATTCAAACCCAGTGATAGTATGAGGCCATGGTTTCCTCCTAAACATAGAAGCCTCCCTCTCTCTGGTGCCAGGACCCCTATTCCTTTGCCTCCTGACCTGCCCTCTAAGCCCAACCCAGAGCCAGGTGGACTCCCTCGGGCACTCAGAGGCGCCTTCGGCTGCTGCCATTGGACAACCAGCAAGCCCCTCAGTTGGCCTGTTCCCCACCACCCCGTCGTAGGGCTGATTCTCTTTGGGGGCCACAGCTTCTCTGAGATGTCCCATCTGAGACTAGGGGTACAGAAAGTCTGCCAGCTCCTGTGTCCCTTGGGCCTATGGGGCAGTCACTCCTCCTGGAGTTGCCTGGCCAGATGGGGCGGCGGCTAGCCTCCGTTCCGTCTCCTCAGACCCCTGATTGCTGCCTGTGCCTGCTCTGCTGTCCTGTGCCGGTGGCTCTCCTGACGGGGGTCGGGTCTCTGCGGCCCAATCCCACTTTCTCTTCTGGCTGCCTCGCTTCTTGTTGCCATAGGAGTCTACAGGGCAGGGAAGGGCTTGCCAGGGGGCTTGGCACTGAATTTGTCCTGTGTGTGCGCATGTGTGTCCTTTCCTGCTCCAGGTTTGACTTTGAGGGTCTGGAGAGTGGTGACGATGGTGCATTTGACAAGCTCCGGTCCTGGAGCAGGTCCATCGAGGACCTGCAGCCACCCAGCGCCCTGTCAGCCCCCTTCACCAACAGCCTCGCTCGCTCTGCGCGCCAGTCTGTGCTCCGGTATGTGTGCTCTCGCTCTGCCCGCCTGCCTCCCCCAGCCCCCGTCCAGGTCCCGGGTAACAGCGGTGAGTGCTCATGCTCCACTCTTGCTTCCAGGCTCAGCTCTCTTGCCCTCTGCCTGCCAGTCTGTCTCTGGTCTGTCCTCTCTGTCTCCTTGACTCTGCCCAGCGATCTGTCCTGGGTAAGTACATCGCCCTCGGCTGTGCCCACCCCATCTGGGGTTCCAGCTCTCCCCTTCTCCCCCCCTCTCTGGGGGCCCCTCCATTCCTCATTCTCACTCTGCCATTCCTCCCGGCCTCTCAGGCAGGGCTTGTCCTCACCCAGCTCCCTCACCTTCACTGGGGGCTCCAGCTCCAGCCCTCCTGTCTGTTTCCCTGTGGCTCCGCACTCTGTCCCATCAGCTGCTTGGAGACCAGCTCCCACCCATCCTGCCCGCTGCTCACCTTTCCTTCACCTCTTCCTGTAGACTTTTCCTCGCCAAGGCTGCAAGGTGTTCATTTGTCTGCAGTATCTTAAGAGCTGTCCTGCCGGGAGGCAGGTGGATGGACCTGATGACTGAGCCCCTCCTACTCAGGAAGGCTTTCCTTTGGGTCCCGTGGCCCTTTCTGTGGTCTCTCTCTCTCATGGCTGTGCTTTTTTCCTGGTCTCCTTTGGGTTTTGCCCCCTGACACTGCTCATCATTCTCGTCACGCGTAAGCAGATACCATTTGTGCTTCCTCTTTTCTCATGAAACATCACTGGGGGGGGGGGGTGCAAAGTCAGATGTAGCCCCCCCATGCTTCTAAAGCCTTTGGGGTCCGTGCTGCCTTTTCTGGGATCCTGCCCCAGGGAATGTGTGGAAGATTCAGCAGCTGGAAGGAGGAGGAGGGAAGGAGCACATGAACCTCTCCCTGGATCCATCTTGAGGGCTAGGAAGGCCTACACACCTACTGCTGTATTTTGGAGGACTGCTGGGCTAGGATGGTTTGGGCACAGATTATAGCGCTGAGCTCCTGGGTAGTTAGCGACTGAGGCCTGTTCTGGGAGGTGAGACAGCTGACGCCCTGCCCCCTGTCCCTCTCTCTCTGGGCTGGCGGTGCAAGGTCCTTTCTCCCTTTTCTGCTGCTGCTAAGGGACAGCCTGCTGTCTGGGTGACGGTGAGCACTCCTAGACCCTCGCCAACAGCCGCCTCTCCCCCAGGTACAGCACGCTTCCTGGGCGCAGGGCTCTGAAGAACTCGCGGCTGGTGAGCCAGAAGGATGATGTCCACGTCTGCATCCTTTGTCTCAGAGCCATCATGAACTATCAGGTAAGGGGCAGCACCGGCCATGGCTGCTCAGCCTCTTCTGCCTTATCTGCCCAACCAGGCTCACTAGGAAGGCACCAGCTTTAAAAGACAGGCTTGCTGGTGGGACCCTGTGTCAAGGAGTCAAGGATCTGCCTTCCCCACCATCAGTCTCCCTTCCTGTCTTTTCCCCTGGCTACAGTACGGATTCAACCTGGTCATGTCCCACCCCCACGCTGTCAACGAGATTGCTCTCAGTCTCAACAACAAGAATCCAAGGTGAGCCCCTTCCTTCCCCTTTCCTTTCCCCCTGCCCAGGGCTCTGGAGATGTGGGCTCCACTTCTCCCCGACAAGAAGTCCTGCCAGGCCTTGGGGTGCTGTGGCCTGCGTCAGTGCCCTGGTTCGGCTGCCTCACCTCTGTTGAAGGAGGAGCAGCGTCCCTGGCTTCCCGCTGGTCGGCACAGCTTAATGAGGAGCAAGCCTGCCTTCCCCTGTCCTCTTTCCCAAACCCAGCCTCTCGCCTCACCACTGAGGCTGTCTCCTCTCTGAAAGGACTCACCCAGCTGTGGAAGTGAGCTGTGTGGCGTTAGGGTGTTAATCTTCCTTCTCCTCCCCTCAGGACCAAAGCCCTTGTCTTAGAGCTCCTGGCAGCTGTGTGTTTGGTGCGGGGTGGTCACGAAATCATTCTGGCTGCCTTTGACAATTTCAAAGAGGTCAGTGTCCTGCATTCGTGTGTGTGTGTGTGTGTGTGTGTGTGTGTGTGTGTGTGGTGGGGAGGAGGTGGGAGCCAGGTAGGTAGGTACTCTTTCCTGTCATCTTATACATCCCAGTGATTTTTAACATCCAAGTGCTTATCTAAGTAGCCTTCTACCCTACCACCGCCCCCACCCCCCTTTTTTTTTTTAACAAAACCAGAACTTTAGTCTTACGAGATCATATGCCAGGAAAGTTCTTGATTGGCCAGCTAAGGGTGCCCACAGCTATCTAGGGCTCTAGTCCCAGGGTCCTAACCTGGCCGTGCCTTAGAATACCTGAAGAGCTTGTTAAACAAATAGATCCTGGGAGGCCTGGGTATCTGTGCTTTAACAGGCTCCCCAAGTGGTTCTGGGGCAGTGGACCCACTGGTAGAACCCATGGCAGATGTCTTTGCAGTGGGAGGAAAAAGCAAGCAAGGATCCTCCTGGGTTGGTGGCTATTACTGCTGAGGGGAAAGGGAGCTTCTGCTTGGAATTTCCCCAACTCTGGGCCTGGCTCCGAAACCCCCACCTGCTTGAACATAGAATTCCTCGACACCCAGCCACAGCGACTGGTCCCACCCCTTCCTCCTCTGTGGGCTGCTTCCCTGACATCCATTGTTCCAGCCAGGAAATGGCTCTTCCTCCTTGAAGCCAGAGCTCAGAGTAATCTCGAGACCCCTCTCAGCACAGGGGCTTTCCTGCACCCTGGCCTCTCCCCCATGTGCCCACTAGGACTCAGCCTCCTGTCTCAGCCATGGCCTCCAACCTTCCTCCTTGCTCCCTCCTTCCTTCAGTAACTCGGCCACAACAGACCCCATGTTTCTTCTTGGCCTACCCCCAGAGGCAACAAAAGCCCAGACTAAGGGCATGGGCTTTACTGAGCTCCCTCAGCAAGTTAGTGGGGGAACAGGGACCCAGGGCAGGTGCCAGGTCCCAGGCTTTCTTCTGTCGTGTCCTGAATGGCCCATTGCATAGAGATAGCAGTGGTTAAACTCGGTCTGCACCAGTCCCTTTGCTGTGATGTTTCTGGGAGCCAGGGTTCAGGGGCTCGGGCTCTGCCTAGGACAGGTCCTTTCGCTGAGAAGTCTGCTTGTTCAGGTTTGCAAGGAGCTGCACCGCTTTGAGAAGCTGATGGAGTATTTCCGGAACGAGGACAGCAATATCGACTTCATGGTGAGGAGCTGGGCCTGGATCAGGCGCACGCCCCGCAGGGCCAGGCTGACCGCGGATGTTGACACTCTGTGTAGAACCTAGAATGATTTTCTCTACCCAGGAATGCCCCTGGTCCCTTCGCCCACCCCAGAGAGCTTTTAGGAAAGTCAGGACAATGTCATTTGGGTGTCTCAGGTCTGCCTCCTTTCCCACTTTTGCAGGCCTTCCCGTCCCTGATTTGGCTCCTTTCTGAGCTGCTTTCCCTTTGCTGAGATCTCCCTCCCGCTTCTCTGGCCTTCAGTCTAGTGTCCTCAGCTAAGCATGGATGTCTCACGGCCCACCTGCTGGGTGCAGAGGAAACCAGAGATCTGTAGCGTCCTTTACATCTGTTTCCCATGTAATCTACTTGTCTTCGTTCGTACACTGAATATTAAGTTTGACACTTTTTTAAGTTAAAATACTCTTTCGCTCCCAGAAAGACTGACCTTTTATATTCACTGCTTTTGATTACGCCCCTGACGATGCCGGTTCTAACCGCCGCCTGCCCTCCCTGTCTCTCGCTCTCTCCTGCTTTCCTGTGTCTGCCCATCGGGGCCACTCCTTCCCCAGGTGGCCTGCATGCAGTTTATCAACATTGTGGTGCACTCGGTGGAGGATATGAACTTCCGGGTCCACCTGCAGTACGAGTTCACTAAGCTGGGGCTGGAGGACTTCTTGCAGGTGAGCTGGGCTCGGGTCTGCACTGGGCGAGGCACGTCGGGGCACAGGGCCAGCTAGCCATGTTACCAGGCTGTCGCTTTTCCAAGAGCCTCGTCCTGGATGCTCCTGGAACGCCGCCTGTCTCCTGTGGCCAGGGACTTAGGCGCTCCCTCCCACAGAGGGCGCCCCAGGCAGGCAGCTCCATGGGTCAAGAATCCACACGGCCACAGGAGCGCCTGGGTCTCCTGCTCCAGGCTGCAGCCATGGAGGGTGCTGAGGACTCTTTCTCAGGAGGCTCCCCAACCACTTACTACTCACCCTGCTCTCCCTAGAAGTCAAGGCACACAGAGAGCGAGAAGCTGCAGGTGCAGATCCAGGCGTACCTGGACAACGTGTTTGACGTAGGGGGTTTGTTGGAGGATGCCGAGACCAAAAATGTGGCCCTGGAGAAGGTGGAAGAACTGGAGGAGCACGTGTCCCACGTAGGTGGCCCTCCTGTGCCCCCAGAACCACTGCTGAGGGCGGGCGGGGTGGGGACATCTGAGTTCCGGAATCCTGAGCTTGCTCACTCGCCTCCAGATTGAGGCCAGGGCCGTCTTAGCACGCACCAGGGCTCTAGAGCACCCTCTGGCTGAGGCACTGGGTCATCCCCAGATCAGAACTCACGCTCACCTGAGGATGGAGTGAGGTGGCCTCTGGCTCGGGAGAGTCAGATGTGACCCTTTGCTTTGTGCTGTTTCACGTGGTCTGAGACCCTGGGCTCCCAGGAGCAACGTAGGGAAGCCACGAGGCCAGGCTGCCTTTGGGGCCCAGGTCCTGACTGGAGTTAAGCTGTGCTGTGTGCCCAGACTTTAGAGCCAGCCTCGAACCTGCCCTTCCCATCCTGCAGCTCACGGAGAAGCTTCTGGACCTCGAGAACGAGAACATGATGCGGGTGGCAGAGCTAGAGAAGCAGCTGCTGCAGCGGGAAAAGGAACTAGAGAGCATCAAGGTACCCAGTAACTAGGGGAAGGGAGTTCCTGGCTGGTACTGGGCGCCACGGCCAGTTTTTCTTTCCCGACTCATGTCAGGTCCTCGAGAATCCAGATCTTGATTAATGACCTTGAGACACTCAGATGAGGGTGGGCTGATGATTTCACCCCGTTTTTTGGTTGGAGAAGGAAGCTGAAGCCCGAGTAGGCCAAACACGCACAGAAGAGGGTGGGAGCAGACCGGGTGGCAGGGGTGCCTCTGGGGTCTCCTCCTACCAGCCCAGCCCGCTGCTTTCCCTCCCTGCACCCCCAGTGCTTCCCCAGCCCTGCGTCATGAGCAGGCTCAGAGGAGCCCAGGTCCTGGGGCTCTTATTAGGATACCCGCCAGGTCTCCTAAATCGGGAGAGCAGGGATCGTCATATTTCAGTGTCTTCTCTGTCCCCTCAGCTAACTTGTCAGTTTATAAAAATCATGCTCCAACCAACCTTTTCTTCCAGAGGAATAGTCATGCTGGCTCTGTCAAGCTCAGTATGTATCTGCTGAGCCCCTACTAAGAGTGGGAAGTGTATCGGGAGTATGGAGGGAGGACAGGGAGATGGCTCAGGCAGGGTCTTGTCCGCAGGGGCTCCCAATAGAGTGAGTACACGAGGCCAAAGGAAATGAGCAGTGACGAGCAGAGGGCTGAGCCGCAGAGCAGGCCACAGTTACCCAGGGGCACCTTCTCCCTGATCCTTCAGGGACCAGCGAGACTAAGGCTGGAGCAGAGGCGAAGGACACTATAGGGCGCTTGCGCCAACCTTTTGTTCTGCTGCATTCATTTCCCCTGGTTCTCACCAGGGCCTCTCGTGCTGACCCTGTGCACCCTCCCAGAGACCCTAGCTGAGAAACCCTTGGGTAGGCAGTCTCACTCCTGGGGCAGTGACTGCTGCGCCCTCAGCCCTCTCTCTTCTGGACGGTGCGTCCGCCCAACAGGAGACTTATGAGAACACCAGCCACCAGGTGCACACCTTGCGGAGGCTCATTAAAGAGAAGGAAGAGGCCTTCCAGCGCCGATGCCACTTGGAGCCTAGTGCCCGAGGCCTGGAGTCTGTGGGCAGTGAGGCCCTGGCCCGGCTGGGCCCTGCAGAGCTGAGCGAGGGCGCGCCGCGCTCGGACCTGGACCTCCTGGCGCCAGCCCCGCCCCCGGAGGAGGCCCTCCCTCTGCCTCCGCCGCCCGCTCCTCCCTTGCCCCCGCCCCCTCCCCCGTTACCAGGTAAGGAGGACCCCGGGAGCTGGGCGGGGCAGCCTCATTTTGGGGCCAGACTAAAACCCCAGGCAGCAGTATCATCTTCAGGGAGAAACTGGGACGTGGCTGGAAGGATGTAAAGGCAGGTGGGAGAGGGCTGAGGAGGGCCTAGAATCTGCGGGAAGCTCCGTTACTAGGAAAGGATGTGTAAAGGCAGACATGGGTCTGTTGTAAGGATCACAAAGCTGCCGTTCCTGATTCCTCTGAAGACAGCGAAGGAGAGGGCTTAGAGCAAAGCAGAAGACAGAGGGTCAGACTAGCAAGACCTGCCCCAGTCAGAGCTAAGACCGCTGGGAGCCACTTGAGCGGGGAGTTCATGCAGCCGCCTTCCCGGAGAGTCTAACTTAGGCCAGGGTGGGCGGGCAGAGGGACGGGGACCTCTGCAAATCTCCTGGCCCCTGGGCCACTACGCCGTTCTTCTTCCCCAGACAAGTGTCCCCCAGCCCCACCTCTCCCTGGCGCTGCTCCCTCTGTGGTGTTGACAGTAGGCCTGTCAGGTGAGTGTCCCCAGGGCTCCAGGCAGGGCTCAGTGGACCAAGGGAGTGTATCCTTGGTCCCTGTCTCACTGACCCTCCTTCCACATTAGCCATTCGCATCAAGAAGCCTATCAAGACCAAGTTCCGGCTGCCTGTCTTCAACTGGACGGCGCTGAAGCCCAACCAGATCAGCGGCACTGTCTTCAGTGAACTTGATGATGAGAAGATCTTGGAGGTAGCAGGGCCCAGGGCCCGGAGGGGGAAGTGGGGGACTGGGAACCATGTTGCCCTTTGAGCCCAATCTCCTGGCCTTGGAAAAGCCCTCCGACTCAGCCCTCCGTGATGCAGGCTGAGCCAGTGCTGCTGGGAGGGCTGCCAGGGCTATGCTGGTCGTAAGAGGCCACAGCATTTTCCTTCTCATGAACTTCTGCCAGGACCTGGACCTGGACAAATTTGAAGAACTGTTCAAGACGAAAGCCCAGGGCCCTGCCCTTGACCTCATCTGCTCCAAGAACAAGACAGCGCAAAAGGCCGCCAGCAAGGTGACCCTGTTGGAAGCCAATCGTGCCAAGAACCTGGCCATCACCCTACGCAAGGCTGGCCGCTCCGCTGAGGAGATCTGCAGGGCTATCCACACGTGAGGCTCCCACTGACCTGGCCCTGGTCCCCAGCCAGTTGTTAACCCAGTTCTCTACCTGGGAGCCTAGCCTTCCCTGGATTCCAGTACCTTGGCAGAACTGCCTCACACCCCTCAGTCATCCAGACTTGGCCAGAACTTAATTGCATCCATGCCAGGTGCCAGGCACTGTGTGAGATGCTGGGGATTCAGCCCAGACCTTCACTCAAGGAACTCCCAGTCCAGTGTAACAGACCAGTAACACTGGGTGATAACGTGATGGAGGTATAGGCAGCTTTGGGAGAACAGGGAGCGCCAGGTAGCTGAGCTGGAAAATCAGGGAAGGCTTCCCAGAGGAGGTGATATTTCATCTACAACCTGAAAGTGTATGAAGTCCAGTTCAGGGCCTGGAGGGAGAAGCATGGTGCCCTGGGTACTGAAAATTGGCTGTGGCTTTAGTGTAAGGAGGGGAGTGGGAGAGACAGGGTAGAAAGATGGGCAAAAATCTTGCAGGCTGAGCCTCCTAAGCCATGCTCAGGTTTAACACTCGGAGTGGAGAGAGGATATTGAACGGTTTCTAAGCAGAGCATGGAACATCCTCCAAGGAAAGTCCTCTGCCTCTGACTGTGTCCTGCTCACAGACTCTACCCTCCGTCTTTGTAGGAGCTGGAGAATGAAGGGATGATGGATAATGTGGGCAAATGTGAAACCTGAGGGGGTTCCTCCCTCCTACACAGGTTCGACCTCCAGACACTACCAGTGGACTTTGTGGAGTGCCTGATGCGCTTCCTGCCCACAGAGGCAGAGGTGAAGCTGCTGCGGCAATATGAGCGGGAGCGGCAGCCCCTGGAGGAGCTGGCAGCCGAGGACCGTTTCATGCTGCTCTTCAGCAAGGTGGAGCGGCTGACCCAGCGAATGGCTGGCATGGCTTTCCTGGGCAACTTCCAGGACAACCTGCAGATGCTCACGCCGGTAGGACCCCCACCCACATCCCAGCTCCCTCTGCGCTGTCCACCTGTTAGTCGTCACTTCCCCTGCCCGGGTCCTCCCGGCCCCTCGCGGACTTTGCCCCGTCCGTCTGGGGTCACTCAGCTCTTCATCCTGCTTTTCAGCAACTCAATGCCATCATTGCAGCCTCTGCCTCTGTCAAGTCGTCACAGAAGCTGAAGCAGATGTTAGAGGTGGGGAGAGCTTGTGATGGGGTGGCCGGTGGGTCCCCGGTCCTGGGTGGGGGCCTGGGGTATGCAGAGAAGAGGAAGGGGCCCTCAGGGCTTGGCCTGACCTCCTCCCGCACATCTTTTGGACAGATCATACTTGCGCTGGGGAACTACATGAACAGCAGCAAGCGGGGAGCTGTATACGGCTTCAAGCTCCAGAGCCTGGATCTGGTAAGATAGTGGGGGCAACATGGGGCCAGGACGCCTGAGGGGCAGCGGTTGTGGAGCCAGGGTGTCAGCCTTGTCGCGTTGTCCCCTGCCCCCGTCTCTCAGCTGCTGGACACCAAGTCCACTGACAGGAAGATGACACTGCTGCATTTCATTGCCTTGACGGTGAAGGAGAAATACCCAGACCTGGCGAACTTCTGGCATGAGCTGCACTTTGTGGAGAAGGCTGCAGCAGGTGAGGGGGTCTGAGCCAGCAAGCCTGCCCGCGTTCAGCCCAGGGCAATCCCAGGAGGCTCTGAGCAGAAGGAACACTCGGTCCCTTTGTTTCTGGCTTTTGTTTTCTTTTCTCTGACCACTTCAAAGCTTTCCGCTGGGGCCATGGGCAGGGGCCACCCCAGAGGGAGCCTTCCTGCGGCCACCAGGCCCGGCCCTTCCCACCTGGATGCGGTGGCAGCAAGTGGAGCAAGGCCGCAGTGGCTCTCACTCCCAAAGCCTTTATGCTGGCCCCTGAGACTGCATTTCTCTATGATGGATGGGAAGTGCTTAGAAAAACCATAAAGCCCCCTCAGACGTAAGGGAGCTGTTATTCTGCCCCTCGTGAAAACTGGGGCAGGCCTGAGGCAGCTCTGTGTTGGAGACCAGCACCTCTCTGGCTTGCCTTCCATTGCTACCTTGCAGTTTGGGGTCATGAGCTCCCAGCCTCCATTCCTCTTCCCTGCCCGTGGGAGCCCCCCTAGGTTGCTGTGTCCCCCTCTGTGTCTACCAGCGTGAGAACCTGAGAGGCTTCTCCTGAGCCCGTGCTGAGGGGGAGGGCCAGTGTTCACTGTAGCCCTGGGCTGGGAGGTGGGCATGTCAGGCCCTTGGGCGGGCCTCAGCCTGGGCTCTGGTGACCACAGTGTCCCTGGAGAACGTGCTGCTAGATGTGAAAGAGCTGGGCCGGGGCATGGAGCTGATTCGACGGGAGTGCAGCATACATGACAACAGTGTCCTTCGGAACTTCCTCAGCACCAATGAAGGCAAACTGGACAAGCTCCAGCGCGATGCCAAGACGGCTGAGGTGAGCGCAGGGTGGAGGCGGGCGGGGCAGCCAGGGCCACGCACTGGGCACCCCCTAGCTGGGCTTAGTTCTGGTTCTTGGATCAAAGAACTGTTATTAAGTGACTGGCTGGCTGGCTTCATGTGGGGGGAAGAGGGCGTTGGGAGAGGCAGGCAGCTGCTTCTGGAGACAAACTCTAGGAAGCTGCGGGAGCCCAGGTTCTTTTCCAGGCCACAGGGTTGGGCACTGCTTTCTTTGGGCCTCCTGTCCCTGGTGGGGAGCTGGCTGCTCCTTCCCCACCAGGCTGACCCCTCCTGCCCACCCTTCCCCAGGAGGCCTACAACGCAGTTGTGCGCTACTTCGGTGAGAGCCCCAAGACCACGCCTCCTTCTGTATTCTTCCCAGTATTTGTCCGATTCATTCGTTCTTACAAGGTGAGCACAAGAGAGGCTTTGAAAGAAAAGACAAGAGAAAACTGGTGTATGGGGAAAGAGGGCTGGGCTTCAAGTCTGGGCCTTTTCCGTCTCCTCCTCTGAGTCCTGGGAGGGAGCGAGGGAAGCTGGCCACAGGCCTCTTAGCTGTGAACTGGTGGGCAGGGTGGGGGCCCAGGCCCTTCCTGTCATTGTTTGGGGCAGGAAGTGCCCCTCCAGGGTGGCCACCTGGGGTTGCTGGTCCCACTGCCACCCACTCTCCACCCTCAGTGTCAGCCCCTCCCCTCACAGCCTGTGTGAGCCTCACCCCCGCTCCCCACCCCCACCATCACGGTTCTTAGGAAGCAGAACAGGAGAATGAAGCCCGCAAGAAGCAGGAGGAAGTAATGCGGGAGAAGCAGCTGGCTCAGGAAGCCAAGAAACTGGATGCCAAGGTGGGTGGGACGAGAGCAGGGCCAGGAGACCAGGGGAAGGATTAGGGGGGTGGAGCAAATGGAGGGGGAGGAGATGGAAAACTGGAGTCCAGACCACCCAGAGGGCCTGGGGCTGGCGTCCAATGGGATGGGGAGAGGGGCTTTGGGGGGGATTCCCAGGCAGGGATGGGGGCTGGGCTGCCACGCATGATTCAGGACATCCTGACTGCACCTCGGGGCAGAAGCGCTCCCCGTGGTAGGTTAGTGGTAACTCCATGTCCTTCAAATGCTCGCCTCTAGACCCCATCCCAGCGGAACAAGTGGCAACAGCAGGAGCTAATTGCAGAGTTGAGGCGGCGCCAGGCCAAGGAGCACAGGCCTGTGTACGAGGGGAAGGATGGTACCATTGAGGACATCATCACAGGTGGGGCCCTTTTCCTTCCTGGGGCCTGGGCACGGGGCCCAGCTCCCCCAACCAACCGTGCACCCTGGACTCTCCTCCCACCCCACCCCTATGGGGTCTGACCATGGTGTCTCTCTCCTGGGCCACAGTGCTGAAGAGTGTCCCTTTCACGGCCCGCACTGCCAAGCGGGGCTCACGCTTCTTCTGCGATGCAGCCCACCATGATGAGTCAAACTGTTAACCCCCAAGGCTGGGGCCCTTGACAGGTACTGGGCAGCACAGCTGCCCTCTGCATGCCCACCTCCCAGAACGCTCCTGCTGAGGCCCCCCGGGCAGCCCTCTCCTCTGCATGGCGTGGTACCATTCTCTGGCTGCCTCCTGGTGGCAGGGACACAGACTTGCCTCCTGCATGCCCCATGCTCTGAGAAGCGTGGCTTATGTCCTGCATGTGCCCTCAGGGAAGTGGTGTCTCTCCCTGTCCTAGCTTCTAATGCTGTCCTAGCTTCTACTAAGAGATAGAAGACGTAGGGAGCTCCCAGAGCGGAGGGTGGGGGGGTGGGATCAGGCCACGGCCTCTGATGGCTTGAGCCTCGGGCTCCGTTCCTGGGCCAGGCGTTGTGTTCTTGCTCCCCCTTGGGGTCTCTCCTCATGAGAGCTCTGGCCGTAGCTTCTGCCACAGGAGCATCCGATTCACTTGACCCGTTTCCCGATATCTAGTCTATGTGGAGTCTTTTCCCAAATTCTGGCTCTCGCCGAGGCAACCTTGTTTCTGCCACTGCCCAGTGGCCTCCACTCACCCTCACCAGAACCTCTGAAAACAGAGCCCCAACCACCCCGACCGTCTCCTCCAGCCTCTTTGTACGCGTCTCCCTCATCGGCCTCATGGCTGGCTCCTCTCTGGCCCTGCTTGTGGGCTGCTCCTGAACGGGCTGTCCTACCACGGGTGGGCCTAGCCTGGCTGCCTGCCTGTTCACGGGCCTGTCTCCCCCACAGGCCTCCACTGCCAGCCCATTGTCGTTCGCCACCAAGCCAGGAGTGCCACACCACCCAGTGGCCCCCCCCGGGCTCCAGGCCCCCACTGAGACCCTCCAGGAGGCAGAAGCACTTCCACCGTCAGAGTCCTGCCAGTGGACATGGAGCCCTGGAATCGGCCAAGGGCCCAGCAGAGGGCTATGCTGCTCCCAACCCGGTGTCTACCCAGCTGTCAAAGCTGCATCTCACCTGCCGCCACTGGGCCCCAGGTCTTGTGGAGCCTGGGATGGCCCTGGTGCCTCCAGTACTGCACTTTGCCCCCAAGGTCTTCAACTTCATTTCCCGAAGGGTCACCCACCAAGGGTCAGCCCAGGGTGAAGAAACCATTTCCAGCTTTAGCCTACATTGGGGCATCTAAGCCCCTCTGTCATTAGAGCCAGAGGGACGAGAGAAAGCAACTCTCCCTTGTTTTTCTCCCTTCCTTTTCACAGCCCTATGGTCAGCTGTGGTCTAGGAATGTCCAGGCTTGGGGAGCCCTGGGACCCTGCCAATCTCAGATCATCTTTTACCAGGAGCAAGGCCCTCGTAAGCCTGTGCCCCGCTCAGCTGTGCCCTAGTGATAAGGGTAGAGGAGAGATGCCACGCTCGCTGCCCTTGGACCTGGCCCTTTCCATTCCAAGCTGACTCAGTTCTTGCTGAGGTGGGCAAAGGGGTTTTCTCTGCCCCAGCCCTAAGACAGCTAGAGAAAGGGTGTGCCAACAGCATCTTCACCTCCTTTCCTCAGCTTTTATTTTGGGGGGCGGGGGACACGGTGGTTTTAGCTGGCTATTTTCTCAGTCCCCTGCAAGTTTCTTAGGTCCTGGAAGGGAATGCAGGGGCCCAGTCATTTTTGTACATGTACCACCTCCCTACTCTCTTGTACATAAACCCTAGCCCTTCTTTCAACAAAGGCTTGAAGCACCAGGCCTGACTGTCTTCTCTTTCTGAGTGTGGAGGGCTAAGGTGGCCATTTAGCCTGATCGTAGCCACAGGGATAGAAAGCAGGCTGGGCAGAGCTGCCATCTGATTGGGGGAGGTGAGCGCAGAAGCCTGGAGAAGGGAACCCGGCTGGGTGCCCTCCAACCACACAAAGGGAGGCAGGCCTGTCACGAGACGCTGGTGCCCTCTGCTGGCCATGGGGGGACCTGCCTAGTCCCCAGCGGGTCCCAGTTGCATATGGGGAAGACAAAAGAGCCACTGGTCATGTTATAAATATTGTTATTTAAAAAACAAAAACAAAACAAAACACACATCCACTGGATCCCAGGGTTGGAGGAAGGAGTGGTCGAGCCCTCGGGCCCAGGCAGGCAGAAGCAGGCACCGATGCTAGAGGGTAGGACCCCACCCTCTGCCACCCAGGTTGTGTCCACCAGCCTGTCCCTCTTCCCTGGAGGCCCCTTCTCACATTTTATCTCCCGGCACCACCCACCCCGCGTGCCATACACCATCAATCTCTGGTCTGGGGCTGAGGGCAAGGACTGCGCTACTTGTCCGGGAAGTGGGGGGGGCCCTTCAACACCACGAGCAACCTGGGGAGGTGCCAGCAGTGGTGTGTTGGGGGTGGGGTTACTTGAGAAAAAGTGGACGCAGACCAGCCTAAGGAAGGCGTCTGGCAGATGGCGAGGGTGTCGTGGAGCCACAGCCTCACACAGACCCGAGGCTGCGCAGCTCGGGATGGTCACTGGTGGTCATCCAGCTGCTGCAGGAGTGTCCGCCGCCGTCTTTCCAGCTCACCCTCACTCAGCTCGCTTTCTGATGTGTCCCAGCCCGTCTGGGGGAACAAAGGCACAGCTCACCCAGCGCTTCCCCTGAGGGCTGCGGACGCCCGGACAGAGTGCGACCTGGGCCGGGCCATGGGCCTGCCTCTCACCTTCTCCTTTTTGATTCCAAAACCTGGGGAGCGGTTAGGGAGCTCGACCAGCCGGAGCTCCCTGTCCTTGTCCTGTTCTGGCTCTTTCTCCTCACTCTCCTTGCCAGGCTTCTCCTCAGGGTCTGTCTCGCTCTCTGGACTGTTCTGTAAGACCCCAGAGCCGCCGCCTCAGTTCCTGTGACGGGCAGCCCGGAGGCGGGTGGAAGTTCTCACGATAGCCGGGCCGTGGGCAGAAGCTCTTCTTTACGCACCGACTTGTGTCTTCTCTTCTTAGTTTTCTTTTTTGGTTTCTTGGCTTTCCGAAGGCCATGATCTGGAGATAGAGAACCCCGCCGTCTAAGTCCCATGGGAGAAGGCAGGGCTCACCCTTTCGTCTGCCACAGTCCATCCGTCTGTCTGCTCATTCCTCAGATGGGCCTGCCTGAGGTCTCAGTCCAGTTTTCCTCCCTTCTCCCTGGGCAGGGATGGGAAGTTCTTCCTACCCTCCCATCCACTCTCCGCTCTGGGACGGGGGCTCCCCAGGGCTTCCTCTTGGTCTGGGTCAACTTCTCTAGCTCTCAACTCTTACCTGATCCAAGGAGAAGGCGGGAGGATGGGGAGCTCCGTCCTCCAAGGGCAGCACCCCCACTTTCAACTGACTCAAGTGAGGAAGAGGGCTCAGAGCCAGACTCAGAAGGGTTCTGCCGCCTCCGTTTGGGGGGCCGGAGAGACGGTGGAGGCAGCTCCTCCTCTTCTGACTCGGAGCCCTGGGCAGATGAGTAGAAACATGTCAGCATGGAGGTTCCCTGGCCTTCAGAGGCCCTCAAGTCTGGGAATTGGGGGCAAAGCAGGATCCAGGGCCAAAGGAATCCTTAAATCTCCTTCCAGGGGAGGTGATGTCGGGAAAAAGTAAGAAAAGTGGTTCTGATTTCCCCAAGACAGCCCAGCCTCACCCACCTCCCTCTACCTGCCAACTCACTGAGGGTGAGTGGGAGCGCTTGCGATGGTGCTTCTTGCCCTTTCTGCCGTGCTTCCGGCCTTTGGTGTGGAGGTGCTGGCATTCAGTCTGGTACGGGCAAAGCGAGGGGTGAGGAAGGCACCAGGGTTAGACTCAGCAAGGGCCCTGCAACCTAAAAGCTGTTTCGCCCCCGAGGCTCAAGACTTAGCCTATCCAGGGCATCTAGGACCGCCCCCCCTTAAGTTGTCCAGAAAAGAGAGCTGCAGGGCTGGAAAACGGTGCGGCTGGCCTTGGGTATTCAAGCGCCCGGCTCTGCCTCACCACGGGCTTTAAGCGGACCAGGTGTGCCTCACCTCCAGTACCTGCAGGAACTCCCGGAAGAGCCGGATCCGCTCCGACTCCAGGGTGATCTGCTCAAAGGCTGAGTCGCACACAAAGCGCTCACGGACCTTGAACGGGAGAGCACGGCTGATGAGACCGACCCCAGCACGGCCTGGGCGCTGCCGTGAGCACAGGGCAGGGCTGGGGCGGAGGAAGGAAGGGAGCCGGAGCCGAAGCCAGCTGTGCTGACCGGGGTGAGCCACCAGTGGTGGAGCAGCAATGCTGCCCTCAGGACGGGCGGTGTGGCGCCCGGCTGCAGCCCTGACCTCTTCCCAAGCGGTGCCCAGCTCCAGGGCCGGCACGGCCTGCCTCAGCATGCTTCGAAAGGCAGCCTCCCTGCGCCGCAGCCTGCGTGCTTCCTCCTTCTCCCGCTCTCGCTCCCGCGCCTCTGCTTTCTCCAGCAGCTGAGGGCAGAAAGCACACAGAACAGGGTCAACCAGGAGGGTGGGTGCCCGGGCCCCCCTCAGGTATACCTTAGGAGGTGGGAAGTTGGGGTGTGGGCTCCTACCGTCATCCCCTGAACTGGGGGTGGTTATATTGGGACAGTGAGCGAGAAGGAATGGAACAAGACACAGGGGTGAGTCTGAGCAGGAGCCCTGGCTACAGCCCCGCCCGGCCTGACCCCTCACACTATTGAAGGTCAGCTTGATGTTGCCTGCGTCCAGCGCGGCAGCCCTCTTGTCAAAGCTTATGACGTGGGCGAAGTCCTCAAAGGCTGTGTTCACCTCCACACAGAAGCCCCGGTCCTGTGGGCACAGCAGCGCATGAAGCAGGGGGCACCTCCCGGGCAGGCATAGGGGTCCGACTAGGGGATGCTCAAGAAGTCCCTCCCCAGGAGACCCACGGGAGTGGGATGCGCTCAGAAACCGAGCTGTCCCGAGTCCTCACCTTCTGATGGTTAAGCCTCCAGGCCTACCCTGGTGTCACAGTTGCTGGAGGGTTGGCTCACACAGGGAGGGAGGGGAGGGGTGTGTGTGTGTGTGTGTGTGTGTGTGTGTGTGTGATGTCTGCTGATAGATGCCTGACTTTTTCACAATTAGTTCTTTGTTCTTTTGGCTTAAAGCCTGGGCCCCTGCTGCACCCTCCTGCTGCTCAGTCAGCCTCTGCTGGTCCCACCCTTTGGCTGTATTATTGAGTGCTTACTATGTACCAGCTACCAAGCTGAGTGCTTCACACACATTATCTCATTGAATCCTCACCTGTCAAAATTGAAACACAAATCCTAGTTCTCATTTAATCCTCACAAACCCCAATGAAGCAGAGCTTTAGGAAAGTTATCTCACTCGGCCCAAGACAACTTGGTGGGAAGTGGAGCCGCTGGAGTTTGCAGTCTGGCTTTCCAGTCCCCCGGGGCAGGCCCAGCCTGTCCCTCTCCCTGCACACAGCCGTAACCGGCTCCAGCCGTCCTGCTGAGAGCAAAGGCACGCTCTTGCTCCTTCTCCTGCTGAGAGCAAAGGCACGCTCTTGCTCCTTCGGAGAGGACTTCCTCAACCCACGCTCTCCAGCCCTTCTCAAACATAGCAATCTCTCGTGGGGAAGTGAAGCTTCAATCTCGTCTCTTCACTGGCTCCTTCCATCAGGCACATACCTCACTTAACCTGGAACTTCCTTGCCACCCTGCTCTCACCTTCCTTAAGCTCACAACCTTTGCCTCTTTTCCTTTGCTTCAAAATCTTTAAATGCAGCACAAATAAAAATGAATATTGAGTCTATCATAAGCAAGACACTACCAAATGTTATTAAATTCTCACAAGTTATAAGTTATCCCCATTTTACAGATGAGGAAAGTGAGGCTCAGAGCCACTGCTTGGGAGGTCTCCACCAATAAATAGCCAGGAGTTACCTGACTAAAGCACGTGCTGCAGCCACCCTACCCTCTTCATGGACACTGTTCGCCCAAAGGTTGCTCATGTCCCAATAGGGCCCCTTCTCGGTCCTCGCTCAGCTCACCTGGTCCTCAGCACCTCTGCTGTTCACGTCTTCACTGCTCCCCTCTCCAGGGTCCCCTCCTGTCTCTCTGACTTCTTTTACTGTCTCTCTTATACGCACTTGTCCCCTGAACAGCACTTAGTCTTTGCAATCTGCACTGTCCCTAGGAATTTCATTTCCCACCTCTCATGTTCAGACCTATATTAAACTGGATATTTAATAGACACTTCAAATTCAGCAGATCCCCCCAAACAATCATTTCCCGTGAGGACCTCTCCCCAGCCCCACGCCCCATGGATCTCCCAGGCCCAGATCTTCTGTCTGCCAGTGCTTCCAAGTCCGGGGCTCTTAGCATTATCCTGTGGGATGAGAGGCACCAGCACAGCTCGCCTGACTGGGGTGCCACGGGGACTCCTGGGCTCACCGGCCTTCCATAGGCAGGAGCCCAAGAAGGGGAACTGTCTAAGGAAGCTTCTTTCTCTGGAGGAGTGAAGAGACAGGACTCAGCGAGGATAGGCCTCCTGCAGGCCTGTCGGCAGTACCAGCCCCTCGGTGGCTAAAAGTTAGGTGTCCAATAAAATTTAGCTCTCCTGGGATTAGATACGTCTACTTTGTATGATTATCCTATTGAATATATGCTATTTACTTTATTCCTCCCTGCTCCAGGTTGTTTCTGAGAATAATTCCCCCAATGGAATTCCTGTTTTCTCCAGCCCTGTTCTTCCTGCTTAATTGTCACCAATGGCGCCATCATCCCCTCCTGCCAACTCCAACTCACTTCTTCCTTTCCCTCAATCACACACACACACACACACACACACACACACACACACCTGTGAATGAGTGACTATCGTGCTGGTTTAAAACTTTTTTTAACAGCAGAAACATTTCTGTCAATAAAAATATCATGCAGAACCTCGAAGTAGAAAAGAGAAGCAAGCTGCTGTACTTGCGAACAGGAAGGAGCATAACTCCCCCCTGCTCGTCCGAAGGCACCGCTGAGGAAACCTGGGGAGTCTCAGAAACAGCTGGAGCGCCACAGCTCTTTCCTCTTCTGCCACTCCCGGGCCCAGCCCACACGCATGTCCCACCGGGATCACTGCACAGCCTCCTGACTGGCCTCCCTGCCCACCTCCCGCACCTCTGACCCAGCCTCAAGAAGCCAGGGCCACTCAGACTTTTCTACCAAGTGGCCCCGCCAGCGGGGCACAGGTCTGCGAGGGAGTCAGGACAGGATGACTCAAGCTCAACATTTATTTGAATTACTTGCCACTATCGCTGTCAGTAGTATTGAGGCCGCAGGTACTAACCACCTAGTGTCACCTGCTCCTCAGTATGAGATACCACTCCGCACGCTCACCAGGGCTTTTCCAAGACGTCGTCTGATCATTTCATTCCCGGGCTCCCCATTACTTACAAGATAAAAATTCAAACTGCTTGTTCTAGCATTCAAGGAATTTTACACACAGGGCTCTACTTCCAAACTGGGACATGTGGTTCCAGAGAATAGAGGAAGCCACAGGACAGACAATACATGTCTTACCTGAGGTCAGTAATTTAAAAATACTAAGTTTGTATTAGGCAGAGAAGTCATGTGGTATTAGAATACAACACCTGCATGAATTTGTAGGCAAAACATAGGACTTCAAAGAAATGCTGTGTGTGCAGTGGGGCGTTTCTAGCTTTCTTCTCAGGCCCTTCTCATCTTACAGGTGCCACGTTATTACTACTCCTCTCCATAAGTAGGCATACTTTGGTGGAAAACTCTCCTTTTTCAGATGAAGAAACTGCGGCTCAGATAGGTTAAACAATGTGCTCAAGGTCACACCACCAGTACGTGGTTAAGCTCTTTCAGCCCAGGCAGTCTGCCTCCATGGTCCTGCTCCTCACACATGTGCATACCGCCTCCTCAAAAGCATTAGAATGGTCTTCACTTCCTCAAAGAAATAAGCTTTCTGTTTTCTTCATCTGAAACACAAGTCTCTCTTAGCCTATCGCTCCCTTTTCCATCTTTGATAGGCATGGAGATTGAGAACTACTTCTCCAGTGTAAGAAAAGCAACGTGCAGTGCGACTGCGACGGTAAATGGCAGCTGAACTCAGTGCCACCACAGGGAAGTGATAAGAAGTAGTGAAGATAAGGATGACGTGCCCCTTCTAAAATGCAGTGGCATCTCGGGGGGCGGGGGGTCCCTGAATACCTTGCAAAACCAGCCCAGTGCTTCTAGATAATCCAAATTCCCAAGAGAAGCTGTAGATCCAGATTTTTATGTGCTATCTCCTGATCTTAAAATGTGACAAAAATTCCCAACTTTTCTAAAACGCTGTACGGATCAGGAGGAACATATCTGTGAGCTACCAGTTTATGATTAGCTACGCTCCTGGCTCCTCAAACCTGCCATGCTCTGTCCCCACCCCACTTTCACTCCTGTAGTCCCCTATGCCCAGGACCTCCACCGACTCAAATGTCAATTCTTCTGATTCTCATCTTTCTAATAACACTTGTCCCTCTGTGTAACAGTTGACACGTCTACCTTCCTATGAGGCTGCGAGCTCCTTATGAGCAGAAATGGTATCTTATTCATTTCTGTGTCCCCAGTGCAGGTAAAGTATCATCACAGTATCTGCTGAAGTGAGCTGCAATGCTCCTGCCAAACAGGACTTGTCAGGGCGTCCAGTGTGGGGCACGCTGCCCCCAGCCTGCACCCGTTCACAAGCCCACGCCTGCCTCACCTTAAGGACGTCCTTAATGATCTTCTTCTCGTCGTGGAATCGTGCCTTCAACTCCTCCACATAGAACTTGAACAAGTCCAGAGGGGTGGAGCCTGTGGGGGAGGGAGGGAGGGGGGCCTGGCGGGCGGCAGCTTCCCAAGGCCTGGGGGTGGGGTCAAGGACAGGACCCAGGAGTGGGAGTGCAGAGAGCCCAGCAGGGCAGGAAGCCAGGCCAGAGAAGGGGAGCCCGGCTGCCTTACCCGGCTGGCCCAGCATGTTGGCAAAGCGGACATCAGTGCTGACGGCTGGGTACAGCTCCATCCAGGTGGACATAGAGTGCAGCTGCCCTGTCTCGTGCAGCTCGTCCAGGAAGGTCTGAGCAGGGAGAGTCCAGTGATAGGGAGAGTGAGACAGGGAAGGAGGCAGAGCCAAAGACTGGGGAGGAAAAGAGGGACGGCAGGAGGGGCAGGGACAATCCAGATTGAGGAAATGCAGGCCAGGGAGACAGAGATGAAGAGATACAGATGGGGAAGCAGAGAGCAATGTGAAAGGAAAGAATGTAAATACAGAGAGGGACAGACTAAAACACGAGAGTGAGCCAGGCTGGGAGGCAAAGAACAGAAACTTGCCTGCAGCACAATCTTTCCATGACTTGGTTTCAACTTCCCCATGTGTTACGGCTAAGTAACCCTCACTACTACCACCTCCAAGCTGGGAAAAAGCGATGCCTGTCTGGCTCCCCACCAAAGAGACATAAACTTGGCCCAGCTGCCAGGCTGTGCCTTTAGGGTGCTCTCTGCTGGCAGTTTCTGGGTGGCGCATACATCTCGTCTCCCTCGAGGAGCAGGGCTGAGTTGAGGGGACACGGCAGGGGCAGACAGCGAGCAGCAAGAGACCTGGTGGGGCTGGGGCAGGGCTGGGCACAGAGGAACAGTGGGCCTGGCAGAGGAGGCAGGGCACAGGTGGGAGGCCACAATGCAGGCAGAGCTGAGCTCTGATCGAGGCGGCAAACATACCTGGAAGGCCTCCCGGTTCTTGCGTTGCTGGCGCCGCTCCCGGAGGCGGGCCCGCTCCCGCTCTTCCTCCTCCTCCCTCTCTAAAGCTCGGATGTGCTCCTCAAAGCAGATCAGTGCGTCTTCCTTGTCCATGTCTAACCGCAGGGAGGAGAGTCAGTGGGCACCGCCCCAGGGGACACCCTCAGCCCCAGCACCCCACTGCTTCAAGGATGCTGTCCCCGTAGGTACCAGGGAGAGCCAGGATGACGCGGCGAGGTGACAGAGGGCTCTGTGGCTGAGGCCACCGGAGTGGGGTTCTTGGGGAGGGATCACTAATTAATTGTATGAAAAAAAATTAGCAAGAATTTAGGTCTTATACATTTAGTTACTGGAGGTCATCACGTTTATGAAATCAGTTCTCTTGAGATCTGAGGTTTCATGGTTTATGGAACCAGGAACCAATCGAGCTTTGATGCAACTTCAGAAGGTGAATTTCTGATTTAGCCAGTCATCACCGGCCAGGAACAGCATATGGTAACATGTGTGACCAGCTCATGACAATTTAAGACAATCTTCACATCGGCTATAAAAACCATCATCTCCAGGCCTTCAGATTCCCATCCCATAGCTCTTCCTCCGAGGACACATAATCTCCAGGTCAACAGTGGACCCCATGAGGGAGAGAGCGTCCTGAGCATTGTGGCGGCTCCCGAGTCCAGAGACGGACAGGGACTCCTGGCCGCCCAGGAGGGCAGGAGGTGCAGGGGAGCTGTGAGGCGGCCCTGGAGGCCCGTCAGTGAGCAAGGGGAAGGGACAGGTGGGAGTGGGCCCCGGGCTTACTCTGAAGCTGATGGTCCTGAGCAAAGCTGGGGTTGTCCATGAGGTACTGCTGGGCCTGGGACCACGTGGTCTGGAAGGTGACGCTGCTCATCCCATCCAGGATGCCCTTCAGGGCCTGGATGTTGCGGCGCCGGAGCTGCTTGGCCTGTTCCTAGGGAGCGACAGGATGGGGTGAGGCAGGGCAGGCCAGAAGTGCCCAAGTGGGCCTGGGCAGAGGATTTGGGGACAGGCGGGAAGCTAGGGGACCCCAGGAGGGCCAGGCACAAGGCCTTCATGTCCCCAGTGAGGGGAAGGGGCACAGGGGACAGAGCAACCCCGACTCCTTCCGCTGCCCACGCCCAGGGTTGGAGGCCCAGAGCAGAGATAAAGACGTGTAAGTGCCACACCAGCTTCCAAGTAAGAAGCGGGGACCCGGGAGCATTTGGGGAAATGAATGGCCAGGGTCTGTAAGGAAGCAAAAGCAGGAAGTGTGAGACTTCCCAGTGACTGTTACCTTCTCCTTCTTGGCCAGGAAGAAGAGGACATCATCATAAACCTCTTTCCGATCCCTCTCGGGGACCACCGCCCAGACCTCCAGCTCCCCAAAGGTCTGTTCTGCCCGCCTGTGGAGCAGATGGACTGTGGGTAGGCAGGCCGAGGACAGAGACCCCGGGGCACCCCAGCCCAGGTCCCTGACCGGTAGCGGGTGGTGGACGTCATGCGCTCGTGCTGCTCCAGGAAGTGCTGCAAGGTCTGCTTGGCCTCCTTGGCCCTCAGCCGGGCCTCTTCCTTCTCCTCCTTCTCCCGCTGCGCCTTGTAGGCATTGAATGCCTGCTTTTTCTCACTCAGTTTGGGCAAGGCACTGGGGTGGGAGTTGGGGGAACAGAGGAGTCAGCCTGAATCGCCCTGCAGAGCCCACAAAGCAGGATCATGGCACACGGGGGACAGGTCTCCACAGCACTGAGTGAGGGGTCCATGCGTGGGCACAGCAGGCTGCAGGGGCTCCAGGGTACAAGGAGGCAAGACAGGTCTCTGAGAGGTGGGAGGGGGAGAGGCAGTGAGGGGAGACGATGGGCTCCAGGACGCTGCGACTGCTTGGCCCTTGCGCTTTGGGGTACGCAAACTGCAGTCGGGGCTCTGCCCTATCCTGCCCCTTTTCCCCCATTAACTCAATTCAAATCAATTCAATTCAACAAGCATTTATTGAATGTTTCACGTGATTCCTCCTTCCTCCTGGAGGCCCTCCATAGCTTCTCTTCCCCTCAAACCCTCCCGTCTACCACTCTCCTGACTCTGGCCCCTTGGGGCCTCTGAGCTAGGGCTTCTCAGGGAGTCGCTGGCCCAGTTGCTCTATGAAGAGGGTCTGGAGGGCCTGGCTCCCTCTGCCCAGGCCTACCTGTACCGGGGGTCGGTGACCACCATCTTCATGGCCTGTTCCCATGAGGCGTTGGAGGGGACAGCCTGGAATGGAGCAGGTGGGGGTCACGAGGCCTGGCCCCCTCCAGCCCCCTCCAGGCCTGCCCTGGGAGCACCCCCCTCAGCACCTTGTCCCTCAGCAGCTCCTTAAAGGCCTGCTTTGCCTTCTCACGGTTGCTCCAACTGAGGCCAGACCGCTCTGGTTCTGGCTTTGCCTCCTCTTCCTCCTGCTGTAGTGGCTGCCGCGGTCCAGCAGAACTGGGAGGCAAAGGGGACTGAGAAACCGCACCCCGTCCCTGGAGGCTGCAGCGCCCTGCATGACCCGCAGCACACCACCCCCTCCTTCTGCCCTTGAGGTCATGCCCACACCTCCACACCCTTCTCGACAGTCCTAGCGGAAGGCAAGGGTTGAACCAGGCTGGGAGCCTGCCTAAGGCCAGCATCCGGAACGCCGTGCGGTGGCCCTCACCTGCTGGGGCCCTCCTCTGGCTGCTGCAGGAAGCCCTGCTCCAGGGGCTGGGCAGCATCTGACACATCACAATCGTCACTCCCACCTGGCTCTGGTTCTAGGAGGCCCATGGGCATGGGGGTGGGGCCAGGAGGCACAGGTGGGGGGTCAGGCTGTGGCTGAGGAGGCAGCTGTAGTGTCTGTGGCTGCTGCTGTTTCCTGCAGGTGAGCCAGAAAGGCAGTGTCCAGAAGTAGAGCAGGGACAGAGGTGGTCAGGGGCTGGAGAAGGATGGGGGCCAGAGAAGACCACTCCGCAAGGAGACTGAGAGCTGGCTCTTCCTCTCGCGGAGCAGAGGTCATGGGGATGGAGTCCACTCCCGCCCCTCAGATGGCCCCAAGTACAGACAGACAGGCGGCAAGTCACTCACCCTACAGCCTCTTGTTTGACTAGAGCTGCAATGGGAAAGGGAACAGGGTCACAAGCTAGCAAGGGCCCCTCCCAGAGCCCCTGCCCGAGCCCACCCCGTCCTCACCCTCCAGGTCATCCAGGTCCTGGGGCCGGGTCCAGCGGGACTCCTTACTTTGGTTGTTATAGTAGTAAGGTTTGCCTGTGTCTGACTTATACTCTTTCCAGGGACACTGGGACAGCAGCAACTGCAAGAGAATGGGTCAGAGGACATCAGTGGGCTGGGTATGCCCTCCAGCCACAGTTGGGGGGCTACGGGGACCCAGGGAATAGGGGACACAGCGGTTTTTAGCTACCACCTGGCCTGGCTCAACATGGGGAAAGGTGGACTTCCTAAGCTCCTAGGGAGATTAGGGTGGTCAGGGACCTCGGGATCAGAGAAACCACAGTGTGTACGGTCAGAGACTCGGGCGAGCGAGCACTTGGAAGGGTCGGGGCAGCTGACAAGGGCCAGAATGCCCCGCTCAGGACCTCCGCCTTGGACTTGAGCGCGCTGGGCTTCTCCCACACGGACTGCTTGTCCTCAGCGTTGTAGTAGTAGATGCGCCCATCAGGGGCCACATGCTCACTCCACAGGGCCCTCTGGGGGGGGGGGGGGGCACAGAATGCTGGTCAAGGCCCTTTTCCCCAAGGTTCTTCTCCGCACCCCAAAGATTGAACCATCAGCCTCCCACTTTCAGCCTTTCTACCCAGAGACCCCTGAGCTGGAAGAACTCACCGGAGGGCCGGTCCCAGCCACAGCAGCTAGAAAAGAAGCCAAAGGAAAGACACTAAGTCCTTGCACCAACACCCCTCTTATCCCCACCTATTCCTCCCTTACTCCATCCCCAATATATACCCCCTAGTCCCATCAAAGTCCCAGGCCCCCTGGCATCCCAACAGGCATGATCCAGGGTGGGCTCTAGTCCCCTCTCCCCTGTACCCCCCAACCTCCGAGCCTGGGGGGAACAGACCCCCAGAAGACTCACAGCTGGCGGTGTCCGCACCCGGAGCCGTCTGCCGAAGAAAGAGGAGGGGGAAGGGTTGGGCCAAGCCCAGTGGCCCCCAGGACCCAGGCCATGGGGGACGGAGAAGCAGGCCAGGCCAGGATCCATGTGTCCTGCTCCCAGGGATCTCTGCTCCCTAACAAGCTTCCCCCACCCTTTAGGGCCGTGGCTCTAAGACCCCAGGGGGACTCGCACAGCAGCTCCTTTCTTCATTTTTCTCAAGCGAGAGTATTTCCTCAAGCGAGAGTATTTTGTTGAGCCCACCTCGGAGGCCCACTCCTTCCACAGTGGATGCCCAATTCTACATCCTACCCAGACTCTACTACACCGAGCAGCGGCACAAGAAGGTGTTTCCTCCAGAGACAAAGAAGATGTGAAGAGGAGCCGTATTTACATGTGCACAGAGCTAGCTCTGTGAGGGTGAGCAGTATCTGGCGTGAGTGTGCTCCTTGAGGGAGATGGGCACAGCGGTTAGTAACAAAAGAGAATGTATATGCCTTTGGGAATGAGTGAGAAACAAGAAGAGCTGAGTACATGGCCGGAGAGGAGGACTCAGTGTGGAGAGTGCTGCCAGGGACCCAGGTACATCCGACGAGAAGAGGCAAAGCATGGAGCCATGTCCCTGAACTCCAAGTCACATCCGGAGTGCCGCAGGGCAGAGCCTGCTTCCTGCCGGCCCCAGTGCTTACCGCTGCGGTGACGGGCACCGCTGGCATCAGCATTCCCGGCATCATGGGAGGTACCATCCCTGGGATCTATGGATACAAAGAAGACAAAAACCAGCTACTGGGGTGGGGGTATGCACAGGCTGAGCAGGGTCCTGAGCGAGACGGCTGGGGCCGACCCTCACACAGGCACCTTCTCAGGCAACCCCGAGGGATTCTGGGCTCTCAGCCTAGCCTGAGTTTTCTCCAGTCATCCCGCAGACGAACCCACATGGGCCTGGCCTGAAGCTCCTTCCTTCCCTCCCCTGTTTCTGAAGTCCAGACGCCCATTCTCATCTCCACCCACAGCTAAACTGACAGGGTTTTCTGAGGCCCTGGTGCAGGGGAGAGGATTACCTGTGTGATTGGTGGTGGCGCCCCCATGGGTGGCAGCATTGGGGGCATGATGCCAGGGGGCATGGGGGGGATGGCTGGTGGTCTCTGACTCATGGGAGGTAGTCCCATCGGAGGAAAGGGTGGGGGGATTCCTGGAGGGGGCATCTGCAAATGAGGAAAAAAAAGACATACTGAGCCAAGAAGACACAGCCTGGGACCTGGCAGGAAACATCCACTTGTCTCCCATCTGAACCTTCCACCTTAGCTCTGAGGCAATTCCAAGGCTTTAGTTTGAGAAGCACAAAGCATGAAACTGCCTCCTTCCTCACCACTGAGATAGACTGATAACTAGGGGTGGTGGGGGTGGGGGTGGGGGTCCTCTGGGTCTAACAAGCAAGCACACAGCTTGAGAGGTAGAGAAGGAAGAGGGAAAAGGGAAGTGTAACCACCAGATGGCGGAAGGAAGGCTTCAGCTCTTCAGCAACTCTCGCCAAAGAGGCCAGAAGGCAGGTGTCCAGGTACCCAATCCGCAGTCCCCTGCCTCCCACCCCTTTTTCTCCAACTTGATGACCACCAGCTGCTAGTCCAGCTGACTTGCGTGGCATATTTAAAAAACACAGATAAGGAGTAGTGAAAGAGACAGACAGTCCCACCCTGCCCTTACAACTATGGGGTCTTCTCCCTTCCACTTCCACTTCTACCCCAGCCCATGTGTCCCAAGGACAAAAAGACAAAGAGGGAACTGTTAATGTTATGGATGGAGAGGGGAATCCCAGCGTCTCCTACCCCAATACTCCAGCAAGACCGTCCCTCTTCCAAGGGCAGCGGAGGGTGTTTTTTACACAAAAACCGTGCAGCAGTGCTAGGGACTGGGGAGCTGGGGGTACAGGCTGGAAAAGCCAAGCCCAGGGAAAGACACAAAACTTACGAAGGGTGGTGGCATCATGGGGGGCCCCGGTGGGAAGGGGGCAGGCGCTGCTGGGGGCCGGGGACCAGAATCGGGAACCGACTGTTGAGGGAGAGAAAAGTCATAGGACCCAGGATGGGCAAGGATGGGCTTTTGCAAAAGGTACGCAGAGGGGTGAGGGTGAAAACGGAGCACCAAGTTCCGAGGAAGGGTATCCAAGCCCAATGTCCTGCTCACACCCAGCTCTGAGCCCTGGGTAGGGCTGCTCTTCTCTTCCACCAGCACAGAGGCAGCTGGCCATGCCCCTTCGATGTCAACTTTATTTTAGAAGTTTCCGTTTTGCCAAAGCCACAGAAAAGATGGAGGAAGCTGTGCTACAAGCACAGACCTGGCTCTGCCTCATGCTTTTCATCCCCTCTCCTGCTTGTGGGCAAGGCTGTGCCTCCTCAAACCAGTTAAACAGAGGCCTCTCATTCCCATAGTAACCAGGAAGGCAGTGGCTTCTTTTCCTGTTCCCCCACCTGAATTCACTCAGGTACAGAGAGTCAATCCCAAAGCCCTCTAAAAACAGTCACTCGTCCTTCATAAATACTAGTCTCCCTGACTCTCCTCTCTGCACTCCCAGCACCCTCCCCTAACTGGCCTCATCTTTAGTCCCTCGCTCTCTGACCTTTTCCACTTTCAATCACCTAGCTCACTCTTTAGCTCTGTTCCTCCTCCCCTCCAGACCCTGAACTCCTCTCTCTCTGGGTGAAGTTTTGATCAGCCTAGGTCTCCACATTCTACACCTAATGGGATGCTGGCCGCATCCCATCCTTTAGTTCTTAGCTTAAATATCGCTTGCTCTAAGAAGCCTTCCTGACTCTACCTAAAGAAGGTCCTTCCAATTTATTCTCTATCTGGTCCCCTTTTCAGTTTCCTCATGCACACAACTTTGTAATTACGTTTCCCCTTAACAGAGTATAATAACATTCCACGAGGGTTGGGATCATATCTAGCTTGTTGACAGCTGGATTCCTGGCACCTGCCAGTATCTGGCACATGATGGGTACTCAATAAGTATTGAATGAATGAATGAAAAATGAAGGTACAAATACGCTTTATATAGAAACTTCCAATTCGAAAACTTTACCCTGTGGATAAAGCCGCACATGGCCAAAATGATGTCTGTACAAGATTTCAATTTCAGCATTATTTGTAAACACAGCAGATTAGAATCAGCTTAAATAGCCATCAGTAAGAAACTATGAAATTATACACAAACACAAAGTGGAACACTACACAGTTATAAAAAAGAATGAAGATGTTCACAACCTCGAAGATAAATTAACAAGTAGGAAAAAAAGCAAAGTGCTGTCAAGTTTTATCACTGTATAAAAATCATAGACAAATGATACACAAGAAATCGGTGGAAGGGGAACTGAGGTGGAAAGGAGACTTCTCACTAATATGCCTTTTTGTAACTTTTTAATATGTGCCCATACGACTACATTATCCATTCAAAAAAATTTTTTAACTGAACTGAGGTGTGGAGATGTAGCTAAAAGGCTCTTCCCTTCCCCCCTTTGCTTAAAAGGTGAGGGGTGGTAGAGAAGAGGCCCAGGGAAAGGTGGTAGCTGGCTGAGGAGGAGCCACCTCGCTACTGCCTGACTTCCCTTCCTCAATTATCCTTACGTTGAGAAGGCTCAGCATTTAAAAATGCTTTCTAGTCTCTGCCTTCAGCAATATCTGTGCTACCTCTCTTCCCAACCATCTTGTCCTAAGGAGAGAAGGAGATAAGACAAACCACTCCCACTTGAATCACCCTGTCTCAGTGTTCAACTCCTCTAGCCTTGTATCAGACCTGCACCTGTCCCTGAAACTTTCCTCGGCGTGGGAAGTCAGAAACTAATCAATATGGGAAAAATCCAATTCTCTGTACCACACTTTCCCACCTCAAGCTGCCTTAAGATCCTCTCTACCCTCCCACATGCTACGTACATAGCCATCTTTGGGTCCTACCGGGCTCCAGGTGGCCCATGTCAGAGAATGGTGCACCATCCACACAGCTGTCCAAGACAAAAACATGAGTCCCTCGCCACAACTTCCCTCTTCCTCGTCAATACGTCACTGAGTCCTTTACCTCCTAAAGACTTCTTGAATCCATCTACTCCTATTTCCTCCTCCACGCCCACCAACCCCTTTCATCTGACCTCTCCATATCCACTCCAAACGGCAGCCGTAACAAGCTCCAAAATGCACCTGAGACCATGTTACTTCCCTGCTTAAACCTTGTCAATGGCATTCCCACTGCTCTCACAGTAAAGACGAAAACCCGCCAGGGCCTGGGATGCTGGGTCTCACCTTTCAGTTCTCCACCTCAGCGTCCCCTTTTGCCTGGGGTAATTTTGCTTCCAACCCACACCTCACCCACATATCCTTCACATCTACCAGTCATCATTTCCTCAGGAAAGCCTCCCTCCCAACCAGGGGACCAGCCAGTGCCCTCCTTTACGTGCTTGTACACCACGCACCTTTCCCTTCAGGAACTGTCCATTGGAATTTTACAGTTATTTGTACAATTCTGATTGTACTAATATGTGGCACTAATAAAAACAAATGCTGCCAATTAAATCATATACTCCATTGATTTTAAGATACATCTTGACTTCAGAAATGTTAAATCGTGAGTCTCAGAATCAATGAAATAACTATTGCCTCCACTAGGCTGAAAACTCTAAGGGGCAGGGGCTTTGTTTTTGCTCACTCCGATATCCTATCCCCACTATATTTTCCTAACCTGCTACTGGCACACAGTAGGTGCTACCAAATATTTGTTCACTTAATGACTGAGTGGTCTTGACAGGCCTCATAAAACAAAGCTACTGGTAAGGCCTAGTAGTTATTCAGGGAATACAGGATGTCAGAGCTGGAGGGGACTCTGGCAACCACCCAATGTAGCCCCCTTTTTTTCAGATGAGAAAACTGAGGGGGAATAATGGGTCCAAGATCCTACGGCTGGTTAGGGACAAAGCCAGGACTGGATCTAATCCACCCTCCAGCCCTACTCCCTTGAAAGCAGTCCTTGCATACGAAGCATGTCTGTGTTTTCACTCCAGCATATGCCCTGCAATCCATGGTTAAATCAGCAAGGATCCAACATTTGCTTACTTGAGAACCCGTGGTGGCCCCCTATTGCCCACCCTATAGAATCTCGCATCTAACATTCAAAATTCAAAGCCTTTCAACAAGGTCCATGCCACAACTCTTCTTGGCTCCTTCTGACTCAATGGCTTCCCTCCTCTTTGCACATAGATTACTCCATGTGTTTTTTACGCCACTTTGTCTCTCCCTTTGTTTACAATGATCCAATATTCACCTCCTTCCAGTTACCTTTATGACTATCCTCCATAGATACACACTCCTACCTGTGTTCCCTCAGGATAAATGCCACACTACTTTGCACCAAGTGACCTGCTCCTGTGGATGTCTGCTGGGTGTTTCACGTGGGACTGACTGCCTGTCTCCTCACTCCGACATTCAGGGACTGAGTTTTCTTTTAAGCCTCCTCTGAGTGTCTAGTCAGGGCCCTGCACACAAAGTACTGTCATAAAACGCAGATTCATCCTTCACCTTATTAGATTTTTGCATACTAGAATATCCTAAAGGAGGCAAACGTGTGCATGTGTGCACATATGCCCAGGTGCCTTTGTATAAATTATCTGGGTAAAGACTGTGGTGGGACAGAGAGGCAGCTTGGCAGAGATCTATGTAGCTGGGGAAAAGTAACTGGAATCAAATACTGGCTTGGGAAAACCTAAACAATAAAAAACTAACTGTATACGACCATCTTTAACTTGAAATGGAAACCCCTGGCAAGGATCTAGATACTGATATGCTTTGGACAGAGGACAGAGCAATGGAATGAACATGAATTTCTATGGAACTTCCAAAGCCCTCCCTTCCCTAAGCCTCCCCTGGGCGATGTGCATACTTTCTTTCCTGAAACACCTCTTCCCCTATTTCACTTGCTGTAGTGCCTTTACAACTTTGGATCTTATTACACTTCTGGGTGAGAATCTCAAGAAGTAGCTCGTGTGAGGATATAGGAAAGGGGCCTGAAAAAGAAGCAGATCCTGTATCTTCCCTGGAACAAAAATGCATTTGTGGGATAGGAGAGAAGATGAAGAGCCAACTGATCTTTGACCTTCATGTGTGGACCAGCGGAAGGACCCCCAAGATGCAATCAATTCTTTTCAGCATCCACATCTAAGGGGCATCTCAGAATTGAAGATTCAGAAGAAAGAACAAAAGGAAAAAAGGACAAACATGGTGAAACAGAAGAGAATGGAAAGAGTGAATGATAAGAGCTAACAGCTAATATTTATTGAGTGCTTATTATGAGCCAGATACCATGACACTCATTTACTCCTTGCAACCATCTCAGAGGTTATTATCCCCATTTTATAAATAAACCAACTGAGGTTCAAAGAAATTAAGTAATTTGACCAAGGTTCTAAGAGATTAAATGGCCAAGGCAGGTTTAGAATCCAAGTAGTCTGACCCCAAAGCCTGTGCTTTCAAGTACTCCACAAAGTTTCCTTGCAGCAAGGATGATGGTGCCACAGGTGTTTCTTACACTCAAATTCATTCCTGTTTTCTTGTCACCCCAATCCTCACACAATCCTGAAATCTTTAGACAGAAAGGTGATCCCCAGGTTGACCTGGTCCGACTCACTCCTTGAAGAGACTTGTGTTGGTAAATGAAGGCTGGAAGGCACGTCTGTCAGAAAGAGGTAGCCATTGCCAAAAATTATCATGGAGACTGAGACCAGCTAATTATCCTGTGGACTATCGACATGCTGCCCTTCTTCAGCTACCCCAAACAGCACCAACCCTCCCTCCCTGTTTTCAAGACCATCCTAGCCCCCACTCTCTTATTATTCCTCCTGCTCCCCAAAGGAACTGTCTTCCTAGAAAATATCTTCTGTTGCTTCTCTGGGCTCCAGCCGTCTTATTCTCCCTCTGAAGAACAGAATGTTACTTCTGGTCTTCATCTTTATTGGGTTAGGTTTCAATCTCCTCCTCCTCTACTTAAGAGTTCTTCCATCCCTCCAACGGGATTCCAGAGGCCCTGGTCAGCCTGTCCCAGCCTTGCAGGCTTTGTGCCTACCCTCCCCCCACATCCCTGGGGGATTTTCTGCAGCAGGAGCCGAAGGCCTCACTTCCATCTTCAACCCCCCCCCTTTTTTTTTTTTTTTTTTGCTTCCCCGCGTTCTAGAACCCCTTCTCCTGAACTCTCTCAAGAACCACTCCATTTTGGAGCTGGAAGGGATCTGGGTTATCATTCTTATGCATTCTCTCATTTTTTAATCGATGGGACATCTGAGGCCCAAAGACAGGTAGTGACTTGCCCAAGGTCACACAAAGTTGTTACATTGTTGGAGGACCGCAGAGCCAGGGTTGGGTCCAAGTGGCCTCTGCTCTCCCATTTCTTGGACTATCCAGCACTGGGTGGGGGCCGGAGGCCTCTCTTTCCTCAGGAGACAGTGCCCCCTCCTCCCCTCAGGAGACAATGCAGGGGAAATGAAAGAGGAGGTCTTAAGGGGCATCCACGGCTTCCAAAGGGAACAAGCACTGGGGGAGGGGCATGTCGCACGCCAAATATCCCAGGAGAGGAAACTGTGGCCCCCAGCTCTCCTTTAGTCCCGTGGTTTCCACATCTTCTGCCCCCTCTTCTTTCCCGACCTTTTTCCACAAACCCACCCTTCACTTCTTCCCCTTCTCCTCCTCACCCAGTCCCGCAACTCTCATTCCCTTCAACACCACCCTCACCCCCCGCCATCCTCCATCATGGCCTCCCCCACCCTTTCTCCCCAAATCCCCGCCCCATCCCCCCTCCTGGGCTCCTCTCCCTAACCCCTCATGCCCCTCGCCCTCCCCGCCCCGGGGTCCCAGGTACGCCCGGCGACCTCCCCGGCCCCCCGGCCCCGGCCTGGGCCGCGGGGGGCGCTGTGGGACCGCCCCGGGCCCCTCCACCCCCGCGCGGGGACGTTACCATGCCAGAACCTCGGAGCAGCTGGGCCGGCTCGGCCCACCCGCCAGTAAAAGCCACTCTGATTGGCCGAGCCGCAGCCGGGAAGGCGGGGCCAGTGGGGGGTCGCACCCCTTGGTGGCCGGGACTCCGGTCGTTCCCGTCAACCAGCCGTGCCCACACCGGGCCGGAGCACCCGGGTCCGGCCCCGCCCCCGGCGCGGAGACCCAGGCCCCGCCCCTGCGCCGCCGGGTCCAGGGCCCGCCCACCGGGGGGCGGGGCGCACCTACTTAGGGCTCTGACAGACGGCCCCAGCGGCAGACGCCGGGCGGCATAAAGCAGCCACTTCGTGCGTCCCTGGCCGGCTCCTTGCGCACCTGCAACTCTCTTGTCTTCGCGCCCTTCCCGCCGGCCGCCTCCAGACCTCTGCCAGCAGTTTCCCGGCTTTCGCGGCTCGGCTGGCGCGTCCGCCCCTCACAGCTCTCAGAGCGGCTGGATCCCATGCGCTCGCTCCCACGACCAGGGGCTGCGCTGAAGTATTCGAGTACAGGGGTATCTTTGCACTTGGCAAAGCGTGTTTTTATTCGATGCGTAGTTATTTTTAGCACTTTTAAATTAATTCATTCATCCAACAATTATTGATGGAGCACCTGTTACGTGCCAGGAACTGTTCCAGGTACTGGGCATACAACAATTGAAAAAAAAATATCCCCGAAATCCCTGCTCTCATGGGGACGTACGTGTGCTTCTCACGTTACCCTGAAGTTAACTAATTTTTGAGATTTGGAGCAGGGACCCCATCTTTTATAGGTATTAAAGATGTGAGCTGTGTTGTGCAGATAAGGGAATTATATGTAACTCAAAGCAATTTTTAATGAATATACTGAAGCTCAGGGTCAGTAACTGACAAGGCTCCAAGCACACAGATGCAGAAAGGATCAAACACTTTCCCTCCAAAGCCTGGAAAAAGATGCTTCCGTTTTCCTTTGTCCATCAACACTTAGCTGAGTCTTGACTCTGTGCTGGGTACTGTGCTAGGTTCTAGAAATACAAAGAACTCTGAGCTGGGTGTCTGCTTGCAAGGAGCTTAGAGTCTAGACTGGGAGAGGCAGGGAAAAAACCAATACGAAGTAGAAGTCCTAAATTAAGGGTCACAGATGGGAGGAGAGGAAGAGGGATTCATTCTTGGGGGCCACAGTAAAGGGAAACGTCATTGTAGTTTTCACCACAACACCTACATAGCTTCATATGAGGCTGTGGTTTTCAAACTTCATTACTGAGACCTCCAGGCATAGCGGAAGTGGTTTAGAGGTTTAAAGTTTTTCTTTTTTCAAGGAGGTATTTCTTGGAATACAGAGAGACCTATTTTAAAGAGTCAAATACTTGTATAAGATTTGTTAAAAACGGCAGAGCCCTGCCTCCATCATCTCTCCCTTGTGGGAGGCAGCCATTTTCAGCTCTTTCAAGAGGTTTCTTCATATCTCTGGCCCTCCTGCAGCTGCGTCCCTCCCCAGGGGCTGAGGAGTCCAAGGGGATGAGCCCATCCAAAGACCACTTACCCCTTAGAGGCATTCTGAATACCAGGGACCCTGGAATTCCATGTCCGGCTTGCTTCCTGGGCATGAACCAGCTTCTTCCTTGGATCTCTCCTCCCCAGGGAGACCTTGCTGATGGTGTGGGCATCCCTAGGACTGAGGGGTAGCCCTAGGGCAGCTTTTTGCAGCAAGAGGTGTGAGCCAGCGGTGGCGTCCACAGGACCCATTTTACAAATATACCTCTCTCAATGCAGGACAGAGGCAAAGGCAGAAGGGAAGGCGGTGCGTGTTGGGGGGGAGTGTGGGGGGAAGGGGCAGAAGCTATTTTCTAATGTTAGAACTCTGAGGATTCTAAAAATTCTAATTTAGAACCTGATTTTCCACATCCCTTGGACTCCTCAGCCCCTGGGGAGGGACGCAGCTGCAGGAGGGCCAGAGATATGAAGAAACCTCCTGAAAGAGCTGAAAATGGCTGCCTCCCACAAGGGAGAGATGATGGAGGCAGGGCTCTGCTGTTTTTAACAAATCTTAGACAAGTATTTGACTCTTTAAAATAGGCGTCTCTGTATTCCAAGAAATACCTCCTTGAAAAAAGAAAAACTTTAAACCTCTAAACCACTTCTGCTAGGCCTGGAGGTCTCAGTAATGAAGTTTGAAAACCACAGCCTCATGTGAGGCTATCTAGGTATTGTGGTGAAAACTACAATGACGTTTCCCTCTACTGTGGCCCCCAAGAATGAATCCTTTCCTCCCATCTGGTTTTTCAGGTCCTTATGAAGGTATATTTGTAAAATGAGTTTAGCAGGTATTTTATTTAACAATTTGTTAGCTTACTTTATCACATTAAAATATTTAGTATATGAGTCTCCATTATAGTCTTGCGTCAGACCCCACAAATAATGGGGGCAGATTTGAGGATTTAACTCTTTTTCCCTTCCTCTCTCCCCACCACTTATACCTCATTCTTAGTTCCCATCTGCCAAATTTAATTAGATAATTTTTGTTAGTTCAATTTTTAGTTCTTACAACACTGTGACTACATCTGCCATTCAGAGTTGAGCCATGTAGAAAACTGATTATTCTTCCTTTGCTGCATAACTTTTTTCTTTTTCCTGGAATTGATAATTATTTATTTTTTTCATTTGTTTAGTTTTCTATGTATTTGTCACAAAATCTGCCTCAAAATCTTCCCCTTGTTGGCTAAATCTCCTCTCAGAATATCTAAGTACAGCAGATACTCTATCAAGTTCACCTTTTTTTTTTCCCTGAATGTCCAACATTAATTAGGTTTTATTAATTCTAGACAGTATGGACAATGTATTAATATACTTATTTAAATGACTAACTAATCAGGACTCTTAACTCTTAAACATTATGACACCTTTCTCTGAAATATGTGAAGAGCTATGCACTGACAAAAATAATTTTTCTTTATCATGGGAAAGTATCACTAATGTATGTTAATAGGAATTATATATGCTTGAATTGGATTCAATACATACTCATTCATAAAGCAAAATCACAGGACCCATAACTTGAAAGGAAAGTATCCTCTAAGAATTTAACAGGCAGGGGTTTTTTTTAAGTTATTAGGATTTCCCTTCGACCATGTTTAAGATATGCCTTAAAGAAGTAACTAATTCCTGACAGTGCTTATTAACATAGTTTATACTTTCCACAAGATGGATATATTTCTTGTTATTATATAAGTGGGAAGTACTAGCAAGTCTAATTTTAATCTCAATGGCTTATATTTTCATTGTGTGCTTTTTCCTCTTCTCACCATACAGATTACTTCCAATTGGATCTCAGTTGAAAAGGAGAACATATGAATGGTATCAATATTCATCGTGATGTCGAGAGGGGTCTAATCACAGATTTCCATCATGATCACGAGATTCATCAGGCAGAGACATTGTCATCACAGGGGATGATATGAGAGGAAAACAAGATGACTATGGGCTCTGTGGGAGGGACAGGACAGCGACCTGGGAGGCGCCAGAGATACACAGGGAAAGACCGAGCTGCATGGGGCCCCAGGGCGAGGACCGCAGGGACAGCCAGCATCCTCCCGGTGCAGAATCTCCACCAGCCCCACCCCGCTGCCAAACTCCCAGAGCCGGAACTCCGGTTCACCACCTTCTGCTGGAGCCTCTGACCTGCTCTAATCTGAGTGTTGATCTTTGCTGCACACCTGGCAACATGGCATCTCCTTTCTCATCCCCCTGGGCATTTTCTTTGCCTCCTTCGTTGGGTCTTTTATTTGCCATAGTCCGTGTCTTTCTCTTTCTTGACTTATTTCCTATTTTTGGAGACCATCTTCTAGAAACTTCCTGAGAAAGGAGGTGGTAAGTTGTCTCTAAACTTTGCATATTTGACATTGCCATTTTTCTACTCTGACCTGGCTTGATTGACTGGGAATAGAATTTCTTGGGAATTATGAAGACCTTGCGACATTACCTTTTAGCTTTCATCATTGTGCTTGACGTCTGAAGCCTTTTAACTCCTTATGCCTCGTGACTTTCTCCTCCTCTCTGAACCTCTCCTTGTCTCCCGTGTTCTGAAATGGCAGTGATATGTCTTGGTGAGAAGTTGTTTGTTGTGCTGGATACTCAATGCCCCTCACTTCTGGGAAATAATCTTGAATCATCCCATTGATGATTTCTTCCCTTCTATTTTCTCTGTTTTCTTTTTTGGAACTCCTGTAATTCAGACGATGGATCTGCTGGACTGGTCCTTCTAATTTATTTTTCTCTCCTACTTTCCATGTTTTTACTTTGCCTTCTTGGAGATTTCCTCAATTTTGTCTTCCCATTCTTCTTTTGAGAAAACGTCTACTGAGTTTTTCAATATTTTAAAGATTTTTATTATTCTCACTTTATTCTCTGAATATTCCTTTTGTAGCATCTTTTTTTTTCAGAGTTGCAGTAGCTTATCTTATCTCTGAAGCTATTAATGATAGTTTTGTTTACTCTTCTTTCTACATAATCTGTGTGCTCTACATTTCTTTTTCTCTTGTTTTGGTCTCTTTCATGTTAGAGTCTTTTCTTGCAGGTTTTACAATCCTTACTTTTATGTTCACATTTAAGGATGGGTTACCAAAAAGCCGATTGGAAGCATTTGTGCTGTGTGGGCTCAGGTACATGAGTGGGACTTGTTGGCCATAAGTTTCACTGCAGGGAACTTCTGATGTTTAGGGACCTCCTTCTCAGGGTGGTAAGCCATCTGCCACAACCAATTCTGTTTTGCCATATGGTTGCCCCACTGCTGCCTAAGGATCCATCCTTCTCTAAGTCAGGAACCACTCATCCACATACTTTTCAGCTTCCTAAAGTATTTGGCTCTTGTCTCCTGTCCTATTCCCCTGTCCTTGTGGATTTATGCCTTAAAAAATCCCTGGCAATAATTTTAGTGTATTTTCAGTAGAACAAAATTAGATACATGTGTTCACTCTACCATTTTTACTCAGAAACTTTATATATATTTTAACTGTTTTTGAAACAGTTTAAAAATATATACACTCAAATGTCCTACATATCAAAGTTCTGGGTTCATCAGACAGACTTGTTGACATTGAATGAGAGATATCATGAAGTTGAACTTATAAATGTATTCTAATAAGATATTGTTTTTATCTGTTTTAGTGAGGTTCTATGAAAAGCTTTGCTTGGAAAGGGGGTTGGCTACATTTTTTTAAAAAGTTTACAAACCTCTCTCCTGGGCTAGTGATCACCTCAGTGTGTCCTGGAACTGTGGTGAAAGTGTTGCTACCGGCCACAGAGCTGCATGGGAGAGGAACTTGCAAGAGGGGTCATCCCAACCTCAAGGAGAAAGGGAATGAAAGTAGAGAAGACTTGCCACCTGAGAAAGAAGAAAGGATTATTTCCTTACACCCTCCAATACTCTCCTGACTAATTCCACAGTCTTGGGCATTATAAAACATTATATAAAACAGTGTTTAAAATTGGCTTTATTGAGGTATAATTTACATATAATAAAATTCACCAATTTTAAGTGTACAATACTATGAATTTTCACAAATGTATATTGTCATATAACCACTACGTAATCAGGACAGAAAACATTTCCTTCACTCAGGAACTTTCTTTGTGCCCTTTTGCACTCTGTCTCTTCCTCCTCATCTGGCTCCTGGCATTTACTGATCTGTTTTCTGTCATTATAGCTTTGCCTTTCTAGAATTTCATGTAAGTGGAATCATACACTTGTAGTAGTTTGTGTCTGGCTTCTTTCACGTAGTATAATGCTGTTGCGATTATCCATGTTGTTGCATCTTATCAGTTCATTCCTTTTTAATGTAAAGTAGTATAGTTCATTGCATGGACATACTACAATTTGTTTATCCATTCACCAGTTGATGGACATTTAGGTTGTTTGCAGGTTCATGCTGTAACATATAGAGCTGCTTATGAATATTTCTGTATAGGTCTTTGTGTGGCCATGTTTTCATTACTTAAGAGTGGGATTTCTGGGTTGTATGGTAACGTATACTTAACTTTTAAAAAAACTGCCAAACTTTTTTCCAAAGTGGCTCTATCATTTTACATTCTCACCAGTAATATATGAGGTTTTACTTTCCCAACATCCTCCTCAACACTTAGGATTGTCACACTTTTTATTGTCTGACTCATCTTTGCCAGATTTTGCATCTCATTGTGTTTTTTTTTTACTTGCTTTTCCCTAAGAACTAATGATGTTGAGAATCTTTTCATGTGTTTTTTTACCATTTGTGTATCTTCTTATACCCATTTTAAAAACTGGACTTTCTTTTTGTTACTGAGTTGTAGTGGTTCTTTATATATTCTGGACACGTCCTTTATCAAACATATATTTTGCAAATAATTTTTTTCCAATCAGAGGCTTCCATTTCATTTCATGTCTATGTTTGTAAAGGATACTGGGGTTTTTTTTCCTTATATATTTTTGTCTGGTTTTGGTAGCAAGGTAATGCTAACCTCATAAAATGAGAAGTGTTCCTTCCTGTTCTTTACCGTTTATTCACTTACTCAGTTTCTTTCATTGCTTCATTCAGTCAACAAACACTGGTAACATTCTGTGCACCAGGCATGGGGCTAGGTGTTAGAAATACTGAAAACAAGTGAGGCCTAGTTCTCTTTGAGGTGCTCATACCCTGGTTTATGTATAGTTGTCTATTTATATATACATCTGGCACTGAATGGTCCTTTAATCCCTTATGATTTCAGAGCATGTTGTAGTTTATAAATAACTTATTCATCCTTACAAACATGTGCAAGTTATGGCTCAGTGGAGTTAGGAGATTTACTTAAAGTTACAAAGCTGGGAGTTACAGAGTAGAAACTTAAACCTGGTTTCCTGACTCCCAGTCTAGGGTCCTTCCCTCTTTTTTTTCCCTTTCTCCTTCCCTACTGGTGCAAATACAAACGTATTTCCATTAGTTACCGATTGGCTCTAATTTATTAAAAAGTTCTCATTGGAAAAATAACTTTTCCTGATTGCTTTTTCCTATTTTAGCCATTAACATTTAGTTTGGGAGCAAAACATTTAATGGTTTTTAAAAAGCAACAGGTTAATATATACCGTTTTTCCCCAAAAGTAAGACCTAGCCGGACCATCAGCTCTAATGCATCTTTTGGAGCAAAAATTAATATAAGACCCGGTCTTATTTTAATATAAGACCGGGTCTTATATAATATAATAAGACTGGGTCTTATTAATATATAATATAATATGATGTAATATAATATAATATAATATAATATAATAATATAATATAATATAATATAATATAATATAATATAATATAATATAATATAATATAATACTGGGTCTTATATAATGTAAAACTGGGTCTTATATTAATTTTTGCTCCAAAGGACACATTAGAGTGTCGGGGAAACATGGTATTAGAAACATATACATATATATTCAAGCAGATAGATGACAGGGAGTCATTCTTCCAATCAAACTGATGATGTCACTGGAGAAGAGAAGGTCAGTTGGAACCTGCCGTCTGGCAGTTACAGGGAGCTGTGGCTAGGCATAGGGTACTCAGGAGCTGCCCCAGAGCCCTTAACCCCAAAGCAGCCAACACCACGTGTCCTGGCTTGTGTACTAGAGAAACAGGACATCTTTGTGACTGACAGTGATCCAAAATGGAGAAAGACAAGCCCCCACAGTTGGTGACCCCCACATCAGTGACAGCCATCATCTCGAGGATTGAGGCTGCCCGGCTAACTCGGGCTCAGGAGGTAATCCCTGAGATGAGGGAGTCACCCTTCTGTGGGGGTTTGATGTGGAGGTTGGGGACTGATCCCAGATTTGGGTAAGATTCCAGCTCTGGACCCTCGGGGGTCCTAGGATCCTTAGCAAGCCGGGTTTGCAGACAGATTGGTGCAAAATATCCACCTCCTAGACTTGGCTTCTGCAGGGTGAGCTGGAGTCAAAGCACCACACAACCTCCTCACCCCCTCCCTCGCTGTCCCCCCAAGGTTGGGCAGGACCCAGGAAGAGAATAGCCCACAGAAACCCCAGGATGACCCTGAGACACAGAGGGGTGGGTACTAGCAGGGTGGGAGGAAGGGCCCAGAGTTCATGATTTGGGGGTCTGTTCTTGGCAACCTGTCAGAATTCCCCAAGCTGAGTCCTAGAAGTTCACAGGGAAATGGCCAAAGGCTGGAATCATCCTGCTCTTGAGCCTCTAGTGCATTTTTTATGGTTTGATCCTGAGGGTTTCTTGGGGCCTCATTCTTCCTGTCTGTTGCCTGTGCATCCTTGTGAGGAGAGATGTCCCAAAGTCCCCAGCAAACTCTGAAATTCTGAAGACACGTTTGCTGAGGATTTTCAGTATTCCTTCCCTGACCTGGCCTTAATCATTAAAATGACAGTAATAAGAACTACTTATTTTTTATTTTATGTGCCAGGCACTGTCCCAAGTGCTTTACAAATATTAATTCATTTAATCTTTACAAAACCCTGTGACACAGGTACTATAGTGATCCCCATTTTACAAATAAGAAAACTGAGACCCCCAGAGGTTACATGACTTGTCTGAGATCACTCTACTAGGACACGGCATCTGGCTCCAGAGCTCACACCCCTAAATACTACCATCTGCTGTCCTCCATACAGGATATTTCTTCCCAGCTCTCAGACATCTTGGACAATGTCAATTGTGTCATCAACCGCTTCCAGGAAGAACTGGGATATGATTTTAAAAAAAAGGGAAAATCTCACCAGATGGAGCAAAAGGGCAAGAACAGATGCATCTTGCTAGAGAAAATTTCCTCCTTCTCCAAAGATGCTAAGACTAAAGAGAAGCACTTGTACGAAATTCTCCGCTGGCTGGGTGACTGGGGTGAGTTTGCAGGCTGGGTGCTGTCCTGAGGGCAGGTGCCTTCCCCACATCCTCACCAATAGTTAGCTCTCATTTTTTTCGTAATAGCCATCCTAAAAGGTATGAAATAATATCTCATTGTGGTTTTGATTTGCATTTCCCTGATTAGTGATGTTGAACACCTTTTCATGTACTTTTTGGCCATTTGTATATCTTCTTTAGAAAAATGTCTATTCAGATCCTATGCCCATTTATAAGTTGGATTGGTTTTTACTATTGAGATATATGAGTTTCTTATGTATTTTGGATGTTAGCCCCTTATCAGATATATGGTTTGCAAATATTTTCTCCCATTCTGTAGATTGCCTTTTCATTTTGCTGATTTCTTTTTCTTTTTTTTTTTTAAAGATTTTATTGGGGAAGGGGAACAGGACTTTATTGGGGAACAGTGTGTACTTCCAGGAGTTTTTTTTTTTTTTTTTCCAAGTCAAGTTGTTGTCCTTTCAGTCTTAGTTGTGGAGGGCGCAGCTCAGCTCCAGGTCCCGTCGCCGTTTTCTAGTTGCAGGGGGCACAGCCCACCATCCCTTGCGGGAGTCGAACTGGCACCCTTGTGGTTGAGAGAATTTGCTGATTTCTTTTACTGCAGGAATTTTTTAGTATGATGTCATCCCACTTGTTATTGTTGTTGTTGTTGTTGTCCAAAAAATCATCACCAAGACCAATGTCAAGGAGCTTTTTTCCTATGTTTTCCTCTGGGAGTTTTATGGTTGCAGGTCTTACATTTAAGTCTTCAATCCATTTCAAGTTAATTTTTGTGAGTGGTGTTAAGATCAAGGTTCAATTTCATTCTTTTGCAATGTGAATGTCTAGATTTACCAATACTACTTATTGAAGCGACTATCCTTTACCAATGTGTATTCTTGGCTCCCTCGTCAAATATTAGTTGAATGTATATGCATGGGTTTATTTCTGGGCTCTTGATTCTATTCTGTGGGTCTGTATGTCTGTTTTTATGCCACTACCATACTGTTTTGATTACTATAGTTTTGTAATATAGTTTGAAATCAGGTAGTGAGATGTTTTGTTTTTCTTTCTCAAGATTGCTTTGACTATTTGGGGTCTTGTGTGATTCTATATAAATTTGAGAATTTTTTTTCATATTTCTGTGAAAAATGCCATTGGTATATTTCATTAAAGCTATAGGTGGTTTTTGGTAGTATGGACATTTTAACAACGTTAATTCTTCCAATCCATGAACATCGGGTATCTTTTCATTTATATGTCTTTTCAATTTCTTGCATCAGTGTCTTATAATTTCCCGTGTAGAGATCCTTCACCTCCCTGGTTAAATTTATTCCTAAGTATTTTATTGTTTTTGATGCTATTGTGAGTGGGATTGTTTTCTTTATTTCTTTTTCAGATAGTTCATTGTTAGTGTATAGAAATGCAACTGATCTTTGTATGTTGATTTTGTGTCCTGCAACTTTATTGAATTTGTTTATTAGTCATAATAGTTTTTTGGTGGAGCACACTATTTTATAGAGGAACCCAAGGGTGATATTCACAGTACTGAATGACCCTTACTGCATGGTTACTGGTCCAAACAGCACTGATGCCAGCTGTAAGAAACTGGTATAGCCATGTGGGTGTGGACCAGCTGCATGTAGCCCTGGAGTCAGGTGCCACCCCCATTACGATCAGCTATCCTATCACGAGACCTCAGTCTGCTGTGAGGCGTGGTGGATACTGCAATGTTAGAGGAAGGTGGTATAGGGATGTACCCCACCCCCCCTCACACTGCCCTCCCCCTGATGAGCTCTCAGTTTAGTGGTCCTTCAGCTGCCCCCAAGAACTGAGCAGAGCTGTTGATTCCAGTAAATTCATTTAATTGTCCAGATATTGGACTAGGCTATGGAGAGAGAGCAATAACAAGGCAGACACATCCCTGGCCTTAATGTACAACAATACTATTTAATGTCTATTACATATTTTCAACATGGCAGGCCTCATGTTGATCATTTCACATGTATTATCTCATTCGATCTCCACCCAACCCTTTTACAAGCAAGGATACTGAGGCTCAAGGGAATAAGTGGCCCAATATCACATAGCTAGCAAGAAGTGAAACCAGTCTGGCCTCAAGGACTGCTGGTATCACCCTTGTGCTATAGGGCTGCTTAGGGGCTCCTTAGAAGCCTAACCCCCTCCCCTCCCTCTCCAGGTGACAGTCTGACATATGAGATCAGGAACAGGAAGAGTGAGGAGGAAGAGGAAGGCCTGGATGAATGGATTGAGGTGATGGAGAAGGTGTTACCTCTCTCCCTCATCACCACCAAAGGAGGCATCGAGTCTCTCATTTCCCTTTGCTCCACTCTCATTGAAGGACAAAAGAAAAGGGTACAAAGTAGGTTCCAGGAGTACCAGGGTGGGAGGGTGGGTGGGGTGGATGCCATCTCAGGGTAAGAAGTCACACACCAGAATCTGTGGGGGTCTTTCTGACTCTCCTCCATAACAAAAGCTGTATCTGAGATGGATGGACAGTGGTGAGGGGTTTGGGTGTTGATCCCAAGCTGGGCACTGAGCAGTTCTGAGTTGTCCCTCAGGACTGGAGGAAGGCGTGATGTGGACACAGCTTCCTGTTGGTGCTCCCTGGAGCTGTGACCTCATGCAGGTCCTAGGGAACAAGACTAGCAGCTGAGAGAGGCTGGAGCTTGTCGCTAGAGTCCGGAGAATATCCTTTCCTTACTCCAAACCCAGCTACAAAGACAAAAGTCTGGTGAGACTCAGCCAAAGGTTCCAGAACCTTCTCAGTTGTGGCTTCTCCAGAAGTGGTCAGTCAACAACAAGGTTCAACCTTGAAATTTTACTCCTATCAGCACTAGAAGGGACCTGCAATGATCTAACTCTTATATTTTGTAGATGAGAACATTGAAGTTCAAAGAAGAGGAGGGACCGCAAAGAAAGCTTGTGAGAAAACCAGGCCCCATGCTTAGAATTTCTGGCTTCTTAATCTTACTCAAAAGCATGGGCTTTAGAATCAGACAGACCTGAGTTTGAATCCCATATGCCAGTTTTTGGCTGTGTGGCTTTGGGCAGGTTACGTCAGCTTTCTGATCCTCACTTTACTCACACACAAAATGAGGCCAGTGCCCGCTTGCAGGGTTCCACTTGGTACAAGACACCTGGCACAACTCTTAGAACATGCTCAGGGCATGTTCTAAATAATAAACAATATTTACCAGTAGCATTTTACCACTGACTCTCATGGCCGGGTTCCTTATCATCAAGCAAGGTCCATAGTTGGGGGAGGGAGGGAGCAGGGAAAGGTGGATGAAAAGGAGACACTCTCTTCTACAGTCCTTACCATATTATTTCTCCAAATATAGTTATTTGTACACTTGACTTATTTCCTTGCTAGATTATAAACTCGAGGGCAAAGGTTGTGTCTTATTCATTTATTGAGCACTTACTAGGTATCTGGTACTGTGCTTGGCACGAAACATGATTTAAGTCCTATGAAGTAGATACTATGATTATCCCCATTTTTCAGAAACAGAGGCACTGAGAAGTTAGGAAACGTGCCCAAAGCAAGTGGTAGTAAGGATGGGATCAGCCCAAGTTACCTGATTCCAGAATGCAAGCTCTGAACCACCAGGGCCATACGGCCTCTCTGACAATATTAGATCGATGCTAGCTTGACTTCAATGTCATTTCATTGACATATTTCCTTTAGCCCACATCCAAAGTTAGCAAATGTTTTTTCTGCCAGTGATGTTCATTGAATGAGCAAATTAAATGAATGGATGTTCCAAGAGAATCACTCCAGCAGTCTTACACGTGACAGATGTGACCTGGCCCTGATGCGCTGAGGTCTATGAATTTGTTTGAACACAGAGTGTACAATCTGTGTTTACGTGCATTTTCCTGGGGAGAAGGTCTCCTGCTTTCATCAAAGTATCAAAGGAGTTTATAACCCCCCCCCAAATGGGAAAGGACATTAGTCATTAAAAATAAAAACATGTGGACAGCTACAGGACCATGTGATAAATTGTCTACAAACACGGTCCAGTGATAACAAGAAAGGGAAATAAAGCTTCCCTGGTGATCTGGAATCTAAGTACCAGGTAGGCTTGTAGAGTTTGGATAATTGGCACACACAGATATTGAGGCTGAGAAGTAGCATGATTAGAAAAACCACTCTGCTCTAGGGAAATATGGAAGATCAAGAGTACGTGGAATTGAGTTGAACTGGATTGAATAGTTCCAGTTCTGGTGCTATGGAGCTGGCAGGCCCTGGCAGGTAAGTCCTAGGCAAGCTCTGAGCCGAGCAGAGCACTCTCCTGCCTTCTCCCCTGGCCCCCCGCACAGCCTCAGCTCCTTGTTCTTGCCAAAGCCCTAAGGCCGTTGAATGGGAATTTGGCCAAGCAGGGTCTGCAGAAGCAGTATAACCCTTGGGACCCATGGGAGCTTGTTGCCTTTGTTCTCTCTACTTCTCCTAGGGTCCAAACATACCTTTTGGCAAGGCTGGCAGGAAGAAAGCCCACAAAAATCTGCATCCTTCCCTCAGCCACTGAGCCCAGAGCAGATGCTCCAGGACAAGAATACAACCTGCACCAGGGTCTCTGAGGTGAAGTCCATGCTGCAGGAGCTCCTGGACTCTACCATGTTCAACCAAGGGGAGGTCAGGGCCATCAGGTACATGTCTACTGTGGTGGAGAACCTCAACAAGGCCTTGATCCTCCAGCACCAGGAAAACAGGAGCCTGGAGACCAAATACAGGCACCTGAAAATAGAGATGTGCAAAGAAATCCGCAGCCAGAGGTTATACTCCCAGCAGTCCCTCCGAGTCCTTGAGAGTAAGCGGGATGCCCTACTAAAGCAGGTGGAAATTCTAGGGGGAAAGTACCACGACCTTCTCCTGATAAAGCAGGCCTTAGAGTTCCAGCTAAAGAAGGCTCAGTCTGCTAGAGGTCAAGCAGATGACTCGGACAAGATCTTCGTTGACTCCCCGGCCCCCCCTGAGGAAGGGACCCTCCCAGAGAAAGAACCAGGCGTGGAGGAAATCCAACAGGAACCCAAGAAGGAGGAGCAGTTGTTCCCAGCACGTCCCGCAGCCATGGCCAGGGACAGTGGTGCGAGGTCTTCCACACACCCGTCACCTGCCACCACGACCATGCAATGGAGGATCGCAGATGCGTACAGCAGCAAGGATGCTGAAAGTCTTCAGCCTGTGTTGCCATCCGCGGTGGATCACAAGTTTCCTAGGAAATGGGAAATAACGGTGGCAGAGAGCCCAGGCCACATAGTCAAAGACCAGAAGGATTTCTTCCAGGAAGCAGCCCGGGAGAAAGAAGGACTCCCAATGAATTCCCATTTTAGGGATCAGCTGTCCCCAGAGAGCTCCAGGAAGGTGGCCTTGGAGAGCAAGGTGCAGTGCTGGGAAGAGGAGCTCAGCTGGGAGAGGCGGAGGCAGCAGTGGCTGGAGGAGGAGGAGATGTGGCTGCAGCGGCAGAAGACGTGGGCCCTGCTGGAGCAGGAGCACCAGCAGAAGCTGCGGCAGTGGGAGATGGAGGAGGTGGCAAAGGAGCAGCAGCAGAGACTGGTCCAGCCGGGAAAGGAGCAAGGGGGCCCCCAGAGGGAGCCGGAGCCTCCGAGGGAGGATGCGGACAGGACAACCTTCATGACCTCTAGGAAATGGAGAGACTTGGAGAAGGCATGGCTGACACCTCCCCCAAGCCGGGCCCAGTCTGCACACCAAGGCAGGAGCCCACACTTGCCTAGGTCCCCTAATACCCAGCAGCCTACCCCTAGAACTCAGAGGATCACGATTTCAGCTGATTTTACCCAGAAACCATGGGCCCGTCGCGTTCCCACAAAGCCCAAGAAATCAGCCTCTGCTCCTGTCACAGGGGGATCCATCTGCAAGGTGGCCCAGCCGCCTTTGCATGTATCACCGATAACTCTGAAGGGGAAGGTGTACCACATGAACGTGGAGGCCCAGAGGAAGAATCTGCAGCTCCTGAGTGAGGGTGCGGAGTGGGGGCTGCCCCACTACCTGCGCAGCAGGGCCCTGGAGCTCACTGCCACCACCATGGGGCTGAGCGTGCTCAGACTGCGGGGCCTGTGCCATAAGTATATCCTCTACAGACACTTCCAGAGCCTCCGGTAGGTCCTCCCGGGCACACACCTGGTGTGTGGGCAGAGCCAAAACGCAAGGGGAGAGGAGCAGCATGGGGCAAGGGGGGACGGGGAGAAGCACCCAAGGCCTTGGGCAACCCTGAAGGAGTGGCGGTGGGGTGCTTACCCATTGCTCGCCCTGTAGTGGGCTTTTCCTTACTTCTTCCTCCCTCCTTTCCCTCCTGCCAGTCACCCACCTACTATGCTCCCCGATGTGCTTACTTTCTTCCTGTTTCCAGCCCAGCCCCGAGGCTCCACACCCGACACGTCTCTGCTCCCTGCCTTCCCTGGCTCTCACCAACCTCCACTTCTCCTCTCGCTCCTGGGAATTACAAATGTAGAGTCATGTCTGGTTAACAGACGTGGGGGGAGGAAGAGGCCCTTCACCCACCGAATGCCTCCTTCTCTCCCCAGACAAGAAGTGATCAACCACATACAAGCCATGCGAAAAACGGGGGCTCCTTACGAGGCCCAGAAACTCTACATCTTCCTGGAGCGCACTGACCGTCTGCGGGATCTCCGTCTGCAGGCCTTGACAGACAGGCAGAAGGATCTGGAGGAGAAGCGCCAAAAGTGCCTGAGCAGCATGGTCACCATGTTCCCCAAGGTGGGCCTCCTGCCTGGTGACCTTCTCAGGGGTCAGCACAGCCAGTAGAGGTGGGGCCAGGAAATGAGCCAGCAGGAACGTGGAAGTGACTGGATGTGGGGGCAGATGGTAAATAAGAGAAGCGAACGCCTCTGAACCAGGAAGAGGTGAAGACAGGAGGCAGCTTGAGTGTAAGGAACGGCAGCTTCCCAATATCCATCTATGGTGCCAGCACTAGAGATGGACCTTCAGAAAGAGCTAGGGAAGAAAAGACTCTTCTGGAGGGGGAAGGTAGCCGGGCCCTGCAATCCCAGCTTCACGGAGATTCTCTCTCCTGTGGGGTCTCTGCCCTTTTCCTGAAGGTTCTGGTTGCTCTCCAACTTGGTCACAGCTGTCCTCTTTACCTTCATGCTGGGGACATGCTTTCCTTCTCTCTGGGGACAGCTCCCCTGCTTTCTAGATACCAGGTTTTCCTTGTTTTAATGGATCACCTCCTCCAGTCACTTCCTGACAAACGGTACCTCACAGACCTTGATTGTCTGGAAACAGCTTTACTTAGTATCTACACTCGCTCTTAATTTGCAGTTAGCCTGGATATGGAAGGCGAGGTCAGAATTTATTTTCCTTCACGATTCTGAAGACACTGCTCATCGCCATCTAGGTGTTGGCATTGCTATTACGAGTCCAAAGTCATTCTGAGTCCCAGTCCCTTGGGTATGACCTATTTTTAATCTCTGAGGGCTGTCTTCAGTTTCCTCTACTCCTTCCCCCGTTACTGGGGCAGAGAAGCATCCAGTGCTGACCTGGGCCCCAGAGGGTTAGCCCATGGCTTGTAGGGACTGGACAATCCCACAGCACTGACCCAGCAGCTGCTGGGATCTCCCCTAGGGTTGGGCCAGGAGGTAACCCCCTGAGTCCTGGACAGAGTGGCTTAAGTCTGGGGGAATCAGCGTGCTGAGGGTCTCTGTGTAAGTGCCAGCAGTGGGCAGTTGGAAGCGCCTCGGCCATGGAGCTATCTCCCAACTCAGTTCCCTATCACCTTACACTAGTCCTGATCATCTTCCATAAGTGCCAAAGGGACCGTGTGACAGTTCTTCGGGTGGTTATGAGGGTTCCCCCAGCTCCTTGCCCAGTACCAGGTTGGGGCTGGATGAAAGCATTCCAGGCACAACCCGGCCCCATGTCACGAATCCTGCCCGTGCTCGCAGGAGTTCCAGCTGCTGTGGCTTCCTTTGCTTTTCTGTCCGTGCTGTTTTGCCTATGGTCCTGCTTGTCCACAGCAAAGGAGATAACAGGAGCAAATAACAATGCAAAGAAATTCGAGACCCTGGGGTCCCAGGCGTTTCTAACTGGAAGGATTCCCTGGGTCTGCTCAGCCCTGAGTTAGACAATGCTTCCTCTGGCCCTAGAGAGGGGATAACTTCCTGTCTCCCTGATGCTGTTCTGCCGGTTCCTCTAGCTCCAGCTGGAGTGGAACATTCACCTGAACACCCCTGTGCTCACCTCTCCAAAGCCAAGGAAAAGCAAGCTGTCCTCATCCTTACTCCGGCGGGTCCACTCCAGCGGCCCCTTCTGCAAGCAGTCCCCAGAGAATCTTCCGTCCAAGCACCGGGAACGTGTGCCCCTGTGGATGGCCCGGTAGGTGCAAGAAACCAAGGGGGCAGCCAACTGGATGAGTGGTGGGCAGGGAGCAGGGGTGGTCGGTTGGGGAGGCTGGCAGCTACTTGAGGGCACAGACAAAGCTCACCCAATGAGTGACAAGGCACCCGTCTTCTTAGCTGCCCTGCCCGGCTCTGGCCATTGGTCCAGAGGAGGGTGTGCATGTATGTGGTGGTGTGTGGGCTTCAGGGGCCAACCTGACCAGGTATGTTCCAAACCATGCAACTGAAAGACTCTGGGGACCACGGCTGACAGCTCATAATCATTTCTACCTGGAGCATTGGTCCGGCACCTCCCATTGGTCCATCCATACAAACAAGCCTGACCATTCCCACTGTGTGACCCCTGGCTCAAAAAGAGACACTGTGAGCCTCTGGGCAGCTGAAAAGACCCACATCCACACCCACCCCAGTATGGCCCAGTTCAGGACATGTGCCTGGAGAACCTCTTCCAGCAGCTCCTCAGCAAGAGGAGCCCCAGAAAGGTGAGACTCAGAGTTAAGGGAGCAAAGATAATAAGGAAGGTGGTGACAACTACTTGAGAAAAGAAGAAAACAAGGCCCAGTGTCTTGGGCCTTGTGGCCCTGGAGAGCTTGTTGCTACTTCTCAACCCCTCTCTCTCTCTCTCTCTCTCCCTCTCTTTCTCTCTCTCTCTCTCACCTTCTTTCCTTCCTTCCCTCCTTCCCTCCCTCCCTCCCTCCATCTAACTGTTGGTCTCTTTTTACATTTTCCACCTTAGCCAACAAGGAAACCAGATGGAGACCGTCTGGAAGACTGATGTGGCCTCCTCTAGTCACCCAATAGAAAAGAAGACCCCCACCAGCCTGTCCTGGGACCAGCTAGGGGGGTGCCCAGATATTCCCCGGCTGTTGGCACTGGATGTGCATTCCTGCTACCATAAAAGCTTGATGTCCCTCAAGGCCGGGTGAGGCGCAAGGCTGGAAGTTAATCTGATTCAGGGAGACATGCCCTCCAGGCCAGAGGCCAGAGTGCACATTGTCTCTGTCCAGTGGCCCAAGAGGTCTCTTTCTAACCGTTAATAATAACCCCCTTTATTGTGCCACACCACAGTATCGGCCACCAGCTTGTGTCCCCCCGCCAATCCCAATCTAGTTCTCTCAAGGACTTTCCACGGTGTCTCAAAAGGTCACACAGAAGTCTTCCCTCCCCACTTGTTTCCTGGGCTGCACGGGAATCGCTCAAGAGGTGTATCTCGCCCTAGGTGTGAGGGTTGTTCTCAAAGAAAACCAGGTTCGGGATGATAGATGAGGGAGACCAGGAGGGGCCCTTCACACTGTCATTTCCTTAAGGCCTTCAGGAACCATCCTTGGGGAGAGCAGCTGAGGGGAGGAAGGCAGGACTCTGGGCCAACAAGCGGCTTTTCTGGTTGGGAAGGTTCGACTCTCCTTTGCCTCTCTTGGCTTGAAGATATAACTATCGAAGACTCAAGGCTCTTTCAAGGAGCTTTTCTAGATGCCCGCTCCCAGCTGCCTCGCGTGGCCCTGGCCCTGCCCCAGTTAAAGATCTCTGACAGGGAGAGGGCACGGATGCCCGCCAGCCTTAGACCTAACCAGAAGCAAGCGCTGTCAGAGGCTGGTGCCATCCTCACACAGGTGAGACAGGCCAGCAGGGAGCATCGAAGACACTGCTCCTTGGTTACACTTCTGCTCTGAAGTGGGCCTGGGAGTCCCAGTTGGACATTAGCATTGTAGCCTGCCACATACATAGATACCTAGTGTTCAATGTCTGGAGAGGTTCCAAGGCCGTGCGTGCGTGCGTGCGTGTGTGTGTGTGTGTGTGTGTGTTAGTTGTTGTGAGTTGATTTGGATATAACATAGACAATTAATTGAAAACAACCAAAACAGCAATGTGGCAGAACTCAGTAACCCAGAAGTCAACTGGGGCCCCACGCCCCTGAGATTTGGCTAAATTTGCCCAAGGCGCCCCCACAGTGGTGTCTCTCCTCTCGGAGTTCCTTCTCGTCTCCCTCTGCATCCTAACAGTGCCTGGGCTCTACTTGGCGTCTGTTTGAATCTGAGGCCCCCAACCCTTGGTTCTTCCTACCCACATAAGTATGTGGGCATAAATATCAAGTGTACACATTCCATTTGACCCCAAGCATTTCATGTTAGTAACTTTCTGACAGTGTACGGGGGCGATGGGGAAACGGAGTCTCAGTGACCCTCTTTTCTGCCACTCTTTCTTTGGTACAACATGCAGAATTCAAACACTCCTGCCTGACCCACGCAGAGCTGTTCCACCCACACCCGGGCCTCCACTGGGATCTCAGCTTCAGGCTTAAGCACTTATCAAAATATTGTTCTCAGCACAGACAGCTTCTCCTTTCCAGGGGAATTTAGGTGAATACAATTTTCTTCCCTTTTTTCCAACTCTGTACAAGTGTATTCCCTTTATCTCACTACCAGATGTGGCGGCAAAGTCCTCCTTCTTCTGCCGTTTTTATCCACATCCCAGGTTGGCCCCGTCTACCTGCGTGTCAGGCTGGTCCTCGGCGTTTCAGTGTGGTGGCTCCCTGAGTTGTCCTGGGACCACGATATCATGGCATGAGAAGTTCTCTGCCACTGCCCAGGCTACTGCTGCCTCGGGCGGTTGGGGGTGGTCACGCTGCTTTCCTTGTGAGTGCTCTGTGTGTGCCCCTCTGGAGACACACTCTGCTTCCACTCCCAAAAGTGGACCTTCTCTTTGGCCCCCTGCCCACGATGAATCCTCAAGGTGACCTGCTGTGTAGTCCCAGGTCACTCACCTCTTTGTAATCCTGCCCACCTCACCTGCTGCCCCGACTGCGCTGTCCAGGTCACAGCGCTGTCTAGTTTCATAACTAGGACCGACCTCGTGCCACCTGCCCCATTCTCCGGGGGACCTGGCACTGACAGCCTGTCGCGTCTCAGGCCTGCCGGCGCATCTTTCAGCATGTAGGGAGGGCTGTTCATCTTCCCTCTGTGGTTTGGGACACGGGGAAGACTGTGTCCCTCAAAAACCAGCAGGCCTTCCCCCGTTTCAAGATCTTTTTCTGCTTTGCCTTACAAGCGTCTCCCTGGGGCTCTCTGTCTGACAGGTAAGATAGCTCTGTGTGTGCACACATCAAACGCTGTCTGCAGTTGCAGAAGAAGCTTAACCTTCCCTCTAATTGCCCCCCCTTGCTCAGGGTCTGCCTGCACAGCTAACGTTCACAGGGGTGCACACACGTGCGCCGAGATGCAGCCGGTGCAGGCTTACATGGACATCCAACACGCTGGTTTCTGGGCAGATTAGATGGGGTTGGAGAGGAAGAAACGTGGGTGGCTAGGAAGGAACAGGAAGAGTGAGGGGAGGGAAGAGGGAAGCCGTCTGTGAGGTAAAATGAGGCAGATTCACCAGAAGAGAAGCAGAGCCCCTGGGATGTGGCAGAAATGCGTGTTAGGCAGGGCCATGACTGGGTCAAGTCTGGGCCCAGCCCTGACTGATGTCCCAGAGACAACCTGGGAGGCTTGAGGGTGAGCTGGGTGGGCACCCACATCCTGGGGCCTTGTCTCAGCTGCTTCCCGACTTATAACTGCATTAACTCTTTCAGTGCCTCAGCAACCCAAAGAAAGGAATGCCGAGAACCCTCAGAAGAGTCAGCTGAACTTGTTCATAAAAAGTCAAGCGAGTCCCTTCCTGGAACCCTAAAAAGCCAAAAGGTTCGAGACAATCACAGTCCCCACTCCATCCCTTAGCCAGTGAGTCTCAAACTTTAGGGTGACTCAAATCCCATGAAAACTTGTTCCAAATGCAGGCTCTCAGGTGGTGTTTTGAAACAAACACCATGGGTGTTGCTAAGTAGTCCTAGAACTTTGAGAAACTCTCCTTCCTTCCTCCAGTCCCCAAACTGTATATTTTTAATAAAATAGAAGTGTGTGTATTTTTACAATTTTCTTTCTCATTGCTGATCCCACACCTCCCCAACTCACTTTTGGAATCAGGTCTATGACCACCCGTCCTACGACCGGACACAAGTCAGAGAAGATTCCCCAAGTGTTCTCTGTACTGAGGGAGCCAACAAGCGGAGACAGCTAAGATTAGTGCTTGGCACGTGGCAGGAGTCAGTAATTCTTCCATTAATCACGCGGAAATACTGATGGTTAGCAGGGACGCACAGAAGATAAAAACAAAAGGAGATACTGAATAAGAGTCAGAGCTAAGTGTCACTGGGTGGGAGGCAGAGGCCAGTGAGTCTCTGAGGAGTGACAGCACAAGTGAGACAGGGGAGATAGCATGTCACTAGGTAGGCAGGGAGGTCCCTGGTAGAATACACAAAGACAGCCATATCCTAAAACTCCAGGTTTTGAAATCATTCCTTTGCTCCAGGACAAAATGTAACAAGGCCTTGAGGTTAATCATAAAATTCCTTTTGGCCTGAGAAACGGAGCAGATCTGATAGGTAAGAGTGGGTTACTTTGCTAATTCCTTTAGTATGGACAAGCAGAACAAACCTGGTAGACGAATTTCATTAGAAGGCGCCATTTCCCTTCTTCAAACAGCTCCCCTTCCCCAAGCAGGCAAGGGAAGGTATTAAAGTAAGAGCTTTCACCTCAGTCACGGGGCACCCCCATTTGGGAACTCTGACCCTTTGCTTTCAGTAAACTATCTTCTTTTTAAAACTCTTTGCCTCTCCTGAGTCCGTGTTTTCATTCTTCAGTTTCACAAGACACGATCCCGGCCTACACCCAGAAACTGCCGGCAGATCCAACATCACCTACATCACTTGGGGACTCACAGGAAAAATATTCCTCCATCAAAAGTGGCAGAAACGGGGCAGCCCGGTGGCTCAGGTGGTTAGAGCTCCGTGCGCCTAACTCCGAAGGCTGCCGGTTCGATTCCCACATGGGCCAGTGGGCTCTCAACCACAAGGTTGCCAGTTCAATTCCTCGAGTCCCGCAAGGGATGGTGGGCAGCGCCCCCTGCAACTAAAATTGAACACGGCACCTTGAGCTGAGCTGCTGCTGAGCTCCCGGATGGCTCAGTTGGTTGGAGCATGCCCTCTCAACCACAAGGTTGCCGGTTCGACTCCCACAAGGGATGGTGGGCTGCGCCCCCTGCAACTAGAAACGGCAACTGGACCTGGAGCTGAGCTGCGCCCTCCACAACTAAGACTGAAAGGACAACAACTTGAAGCTGAACAGAACCCTCCACAACTAAGATTGAAAGGACAACAACTTGACTTGGAAAAAAGTCCTGAAGTACACACTGTTCCCCAATAAAGTCCTGTTCCCCTTCCCCAATAAAATCTTAAAAAAAAAAAAAAAAAAGTGGCAGAAACGGAGACACAGTTTCCAAATCTAGATGGTCTGGGCTAAGGAGGCCATCTCTCTGGCAACTGACTGTCAGTTCAGTGAAGACACTACTTTTGATAGTTCATTCAGCTACCGAGCACCACCTCACCCTCGCTTTTCCTCACAGGCAGCCATCTGCCTGTCTCTCACTTGGCCTTGTGCCTCCCCCTCCTGCTCCACTCACCCAGCCAGACCTGGCCCAGGGACCAGGCATAACCAAACGTGACCTGGGAAATGACCCTGTTCTCAGAGAACCCACAATCCAGTGATTATGTTTCTCAGGAATGGTGCCCATCTTTGCTTCCGGTTAAGGCTGAGAGTCTGGAAGGAAGAAAAGGATGTGGGATGTGAACAGCTGGCTCTTGGATGATGTCAGAGTAGGATGGGATTTCTGAGCCACAGCTTAACATATCGCAAGAAAGCCTGGTAGGCATTCCTCATGCAGGGCACACACTCGCCCGCTGTGGCAGCCAAGGGCCAAGGGCTGTTTCTAGCCTTTCAGATCCCAGGTTTATTCTTTTTTGGAGGCCTCACACCAGTTGTATCCAACCTATTAAAATATCCTCATAGTAAACGTATCGCTTTAAATATTTTGAAAGGATTTTTTATAACTCTGCTTTGGAAATTTACTGGCTATGAATAAATTTTTTTAATGTATAGTTGGCTGTGACTTCTCAGCAATCATCATGTGTAAAGATGAAATCAAACAAGTTTTGTAAATGTAATGGGAATATTCGAATATTAAACTTGACAATGTAATGAAACTGACAAAACTGTTTTATAAACATTTAATTATATATACATGTATTTTTTACATTTTTTGTATTCTGGCGCCAATAACATTTTTAAACATTTCAGATGCTCTTGGCACTGTGCTTAATTAAAGTTCCTAGTGGCTAAAGCTGCTCTGGTGATGGAAGACTTGGACTTTCTGGACGTCCTCGAGCAAGCTCTCTGGCAAACACGCAGAGATGAGGAACCAACACTAAAGTCTGAAGGGGATCTGAGGGAAGGGTCTACGTTAGCTCTGACTGTTACCTTTAAGGAAGCATGAGTAAAGTGGAAGTAACACACCTTTTGCAAACAGTCTAGCCAAAGAGCCGGGGGAGGAAAGTCCTGTGGAGTCTGGTGTGTCCCATGTACTAGGAAGGCCAACTTGGAAAAAGTCAGAAAGAGGATGAGCATGACTCCATGAATGGAGGAGTCATCTCAGAAGGAGAACATGAGCATGACTAAGACGTAACTATCAATAAGGGGCATGGAAATAGCTATACTTAATATGCGAAAAGATCCAGTCTAGTGGAAAAGATGGGCAACATGCATGAACTGGTGGGGAATTTGAGCAGACGGTAGGAAATTGTAAAAAAGAAATGGAAAAATGGAAATGCTAGAAGTGAAAAACCTTAATGTCAGAGATGAATACAGTTCAACAGTTTTATCAGCAAACTGGACAAAAGCAGAGGGGGAAAAAATCCATGAACTTGAAGCTAGGTCAATAGAAATTAATCAAACTATAACACAAAGAATAAAAGCAAATATGTAAATAATTGAGCAAACCCAAAACTGAGCAAGATGTGTGGGACAATGACAAATGGCCTAACACACATGTAACTGAAGTCCTAGAAGAAGAATGGTGACAGAAGTGGGCAGAAGAAATACTTAAAGAGAGAATCACTGACAATTTCCCACATTAATGAACGACAACAAACCACAGATCCAAGAAACTCAGAGAACTCCAACCAGGATAAATACAAAGAAAAACATACCTAAGCATATCATAGTCAAAGGACTGAAACCAAAGGTAGAACATCTTGAAAGCAGCCAGAAAGGGAAAAAAATTACACAGAAATAAGTAACAAAGCAGTCTTCTCATCAGAAACTTTGTCAGTCAGACGGTTCCTGAGGCCCTGCCGTACCCTGCCTTATAGGTCCACAGTGTAACCCTGTGGCATTCTACACTTGATCTTAGCCAAAAGGCCCAGTAGCATTCTAGAACATTTCCCCTTTGGGGGCTGATATTAATTTAGGCAGGTTTCCGTTACCTGCAAAAACAATTGTCTGGAGCTGAGCAGTGGCCTACAGGGCAAGGGCTGTCCAGTTCTCCACAGCGCAACCCTCCCTCTCAGGTCACACCCGTCCCTCCTCTCTTTACACATACCCAGCCCTGAGGCTGGTGGCTGCATCACCCCCAAACGCTATCTATTGGCTATGACTTGGGAGGAGGCAGAGTCAGTGGAGGCTAGATATACTAGCCGACTGATCTAAATGTCCCTCATGATAGGTCCTGGGCTCTGACTGTTGCCCCAAATTCTTTCTTTCCCTAAAGGTGACCAGCCCAGAACAACCAAAGCCTGAGTCCAGCTGGCACATCTGGCAGGGCTCTGCTGAGAAATGGCAATTGCCATTTGGTGGCGATGTCCGTGAGGGGAGGCAGTTGTGAATAATTTAGGGTCACCATGGGGTCAAGAAGATTCAGATTTCCTCTCCCACAAACCCTGTTCTAAGAGTCCCTGGTAGGTCTTTGTCGCCACCCTTTTTGGAAGGGAGTTCCTTTACTGCAGGAGCCACAAGGGGGCAACAAAGAGCTTGTTTGAGGGACTCCGCCGGCGGGGAGAGGGAGAAGGCCTGAATTAAAAGCATGGGAACTGCTGAAAGATAGACACAACTGAAGCTGGGCGGGATTCATCTGAGAAGGTGCCTGGCTGAGCATGGAGAGCAGGGATGGCAAAGGTAGAGGGAAGAGACAATGGATTCCTGGCCCATCCCTTGGACATCTGGATCCTGCAGACAATTCTTAGTGGCGGAGTCTTTTCACCCTCAGCCTAAGGGCCACTTCTTCTTCAGTTGACCACTCACCCGCAGCAGGGTCTTCGATTCTGCAGGTGAGAGATCTGTCCTTGCAAATGACTTTTCAAGTAACTATTTTGTTAGGAACCCCACAAGGAGACCTTTCCTGTAGACTTTCTCAAACGTGTACCATGTCCTTATTTCTCCATCCATCCATCCATCCATCCATCCATCCATCCATCCATCCATCCATCCAACAAATACCTATGGGCACTGATGCTAGGCACTGTTCTAAGTGTTAGAGATATAATATCGAAGAGGATAGAGTTTTTTATTTTTAAAAGTGTTTTCACAGAGCTTGTATTCTATTGGGGAGAAACAGACAATAAACAAAAAAATGAGTAAAAAGCACAGAGTCAGATGGTAAAAGACGCCATGGAGAAGCACACATTTCAAAAGAGGGGTAAGGTACCAGAATGTAGGGGTTACAATTAAAATAGGTCATGTCAGGCTTCAGTGAGATGACATTTGAATAAAGACTGGAAGGAGGTGAGGAAGCAAGCCCTGGGGGAAGAGCGCTGAGCAGAGGGGACAGTCTGAGGGGGGAGTATGCCCGGCACATGCAAGGAATAGCGAAGTCTCCAGTGTGGCTGCCACCGGATGAGTGAGCAGAAGAGAAGCAGGGACGCTGGAGAAGTGATCGGGGGACAGACCACTGAAAGACTTACAAGCCACTGGGAAGACTTTTTGCTCTGCTCTGAATGAACCGGAGCCATTCTTACTCTGAATGAAATGGGAACCATTGTAGAATTTTGAGCAGAGAAGTGGCATCATCTGACCTACACTTCAAAAGCATCACTCTAGCTACGGTGATGAGAACAGCATGAAGGCTGGGAGGGAGGGGGAAGCAGGGAGACCAGTTGGAAGCTATTATAATTCCCGTCCCATCAGGACAGCTTAGTAAAAGAACTCAAATGCTAACTCCCCCTGCCACGAAGACTCTCCTAATCCTCCCTAAGAACCCCATTCTCCTGGGGGCTCTCTCCATCCATGGTTCATGCATCTCTTCCAGCACTGGTCAGTCTTGCCTTTGTTCTGGAACTACCGATGGGTCTGTCCTCAGCTCCACCGTACTTCAGACTCTTTAAGAGCAGATGCTCAGTTGTTTTCACAGCTGTAGCTGCCCCCAGCACAGAGGGCTACACACATAGTAGACACCAAGTCAGACTTTTCCCTAAGGAATAAGTGATCCCATCCCTCCTTAGTTAAGCTGCCTTGCTCTTGCTTCTGAGGCTTCCTCCAGGCTGTTACCGGTTTCCCTCCTAATGTTCCCCATGTAAGCCTCTGGCTCCTGTAGGAGTTCACTATCTTCTGCCAGTGTACTCCAGGGGGCGCCTCAGTGCCTGGAATCTCACCTCCTTTGCCACAGGATATCCCCAGAGGATTTTATCCTCCCCTACCACTTCCAACATCAGTTATATGATGATGGGTCCCAAATTTATCCCTAATTCCAATCTCTCTCCTGAGTCATAGAATTGTATGTCAAAACACCCAACTGAACATCTCAACCGGTTGCCCACTGGCACCTCCAACTCAATTTATCCAAATAAAACTCATCACTGTTCCTTCTCACCCAAACCAGCTTCTCCACTTGTGCTCTCTATTTTCAATGCATTAACCATCACTCTCCATCTACTGCCAAACCAGGGTACCATGTGCCTCATTTCTTGCACCCTCATATCTAATCAATCACCAAGCTCTATCCAGTTTACATCTTATGTGTCTTCTCTTTGGTGACTACCCTAATTTAGACTACTGACGGACCACCCTCTCTCTAGTTTTACTCTTTTAATCTATACTCTGTATTAGGCCAAAGAGGTCTTTCTAAAATCCAAATCTAATACCATACCCTGCTTGAAAACTCTTTTATGGTTCTTCATGAGTTTAAATCATGGCTTATAAAGATTTTTGTGACAGCTCCTCAGCCTGACTGTATATTCCATTGTATGGATGGACTGTAATTTATTTAATTAGTCTTCTGGTAACAGACGTTTGAGTTGTTTGTAAACTTTTGCTACTATAAGCAATGCTATAGTTGATAACTTTGTGTATAGTTTATTATAAGTGCAAGTATATGGGATCAGAAATTATATGCATTTGTAATTTTGACAAGTATTCACAATTTATAGTTCTACCAGTAACATATAAAAGGGCCTATGTCCCCACAACCAGGCCAGGGGTCTATTGTCAAACATTTGGGATTTTTGCCAATCTATAGGTGAAAAATGATTTCTAAATGTAGTTTCAATTTTCTTGTTAGTGAGGCCGAGTAGTTTTTCATATGTCTAAGAGTCATTTATCTTTCCTTTTATGTTAACCATCCCATTTTCTTATTGGATTTTTCTTCTTTTTCATATTGATTTGAAGGGATTTTGTATGTATGAAGCAAATTAGTCCCTTTGTCTATGATATGAGTTGCAAATATTTCCCCCAGTTTGCCATTTGTCTTTGTTTATGGTGTTTTTTGCTCTGCAGAAGTTATAGATTTTTATGTTGACAGAATATGTTTTTATGCTTTGGGAAATTTTATGCTATTCTAAAAAATACTTTCTCCATTATGACATTATAAATTTATGGTTTTACTTTTACATTTATTTAAACACAATTGATTCATATGGATTTATTTTAGTGTAAGGACTAGAAATACTACATTATTTTTTTTCAGGTGGCTACACAATTGTCTCAATACCACTTACTGTATAATTCATCTTTTCCCTACTAATAGACAATGCCATCTTTATCATATACTAACATTTTAAATGTCTTGGGTCTAATTCTGGACTCTCTTTTGTTCTCTTGACCAAATTGCCTATGCAAGCACCAGTGTCCCCTGGATTTTACTGTTTTAATTCTTGTAGCTTTTAATGGTTTAATATCTGGTAGAGCTATTCCCCTCATTAACCTTCTTTTTTAGAATGTTCATGGCTATTCCCGATGCAAAAATTTCCATACGAACTTTATATTCAGATTATATAGTGTTAGTATTTTTATTAGATTGCGTTAAATTTACAGATTTATGGAGAGTTGACATCTTTATGCTAGCAAGTCTTTCTACCCCAAAATAGAGCATTCCTTTCCATTTACTCAAGCCTCCTTTTGTGTCCTACAATATAGCATTTTAATTTTGGGCACCTAGATCCAGCATATTTATTGTTAAGATTACTCTTGGTTAGTTTACTTTGTTGTTGCTGTCGTAAATGATATATTTTATTCCCCTATACTTTCTAACTGGCTGTTGTTCATTGGCTTTTTGTATACTAATTCGTGTCCGCTTGGCTAAAATGTCTCATTTGTATTATTTTTTCAGTTGATATCCTTGGATTTTTCAGGTAGGCTATCATATCATTAATAATGATAATTTTACCTCTTCTTTTCCAGTTTTTATATCATTCCTTCTCTTCTGTAATTAAGTAGGCTAACACTTTCAAAGCAATGTGAAATAAAAAGTCACAGGGGCCATCCTTGTGGAATACCTAACTTTAATGGGAATAATTTAGGTGTCCTCATTAGGTGTGATTCTAGCTTTTGGACTGAGATGTGTACATTTTGTCATGTTAAAGAGGTCGGGTATTTCATAAAGTCTGTCTGTGAGTCTCTTCCCTAGGGATGGGTATTTCAGAGAGAGTCAGTGTGTGTATGAGACTCTTCCTTTGCAGACAGTATCTCCTCAGAGAAAAAAAAAAAGGTGTAAAGATATCAAATAGAGTATTATGCTGACTTAAAATGCTTTGTGAATCCGAAGGTAACTTTGTACTGGTCAACAGCTTTATTAAACTTGACTTTCTAGAGTTGAGCCAACAGCAGACAGATCCTGTATCCTCTCACTGGTAATCCAGAAGGTAACAGCCTTAGGTGAGAGGAAAACAGGTCCTGCTCTAGGACAGGAGTGGAGAAGGGTTGTGCTATCCAAGTCTGTCCGAGTCCTAGACTCTGAGCACCTGGCAGGAGACGCTGAGACCCCAGCCAAGCACAGTACCAACAGCTAACATTTTCTCCGTCAATTGCTATATACTACCCACTTGGGAAAGGAGTGTGATTTACTCCTCAGAATCATCCTATCAAGTGGGTACAATTATTTCCTCACAGATGATGAAACTGAGGCAAAGAAAGGTAACTTGCTCAACGTCACAAGCTAGTAGGTGAGATGCTGAGGTTTAAAATCCGGCAGTTTGACTCTAGAGCCTGTCTTCTTAACCACCATGTTCTAATCTCCCAGGAGGAGACTGAGGCCCTGAGCAGATGAGCCGAGTCCTGAAGAAATCATGAATGTGGCCTCCACTATAAGCCACATCTATCCCAGGCAGAGTGTAGGACTGTGAACGACCACTCTGGAGCCAGGGACAGTTACTGGAGGCGGGGTGGCTGGTGCCATTGCTAGCTTTCCTTTTCATTCACACTCTCCTTTTTGTTTCTTTGCTGGCTCTTCCTCCACCGTAACTGAAATGGTAGTGCCCCAGGCATTGGTCTTGGACCTTCTTCCTTCTCGATTTACACTCTCACCCTGGGCACTGGTACCAGATCTTCATGGTAATGGTTCCCTAATGTGTATCTCCAGGCCAGGCCTCTCTCTACCTCCTAGGCATGTCAAACTTAACATGTCTAAACAGAACTCTCTGCATCTGCCCCCATACAAACCTGCTCTGGCCACACTTCTCCTTTTCAGTAAGTTTATTTAACACATTTACTCAACAAATATTTATTAAGCACCTACTATAGCAGTGAACACAACAGACAAAAATCCCATCATAGAGCTTACATTCTACTGCTGGGTGACATATAGTACACAGAAAAAAAATAAATTACATTGTACATTAGGGGACAATAAGGCCTAAGGAGAAACCCAAAGCACGTAAGGGGTAAAGAGTACAGGAGACGGGGACTAAATTTTTTTTTTTTTAAGATTTTATTGGGGAGGGGAACAGGACTTTATTGGGGAACAGTGTGTACTTCCAGGACTTTTTTCCAAGTCAAGTTGTTGTCCTTTCAATCTTAGTTGTGGAGGGCGCAGCTCAGCTCAAGGTCCAGTTGCCTTGCTAGTTGTTGCAGGGGGCGCAGCCCACCATCCCTTGCAGGAGTCGAACCGGCAACCTTGTGGTTGAGAGGATGCGCTCCAACCAACTGAGCCATCCGGGAGCTCAGCGGCAGCTCAGCTCAAGGTGCTGTGTTCAATCTTAGTTGCACGGGGCGGAGCCCACCATCTCTTGTGAGATGAGGAGGTGAACCGGCAACCTTGTGGTTGAGAGCCCACTGGCCCATGTGGGAATTGAACCGGCAGCCTTCGGAGTTAGGAGCACAGAGCTCCAACTGCCTGAGCCACCGGGCCAGCCCCGTGACTAAAATTTTTAAAAGGGCAAGTGAGAGAAGCAGGAGATGAGGTCAGAGAGGTAATAGGGGTTAGACCATGAGCTTTTATTCTAAAGAAAATGGAGGATTTTGAACGGACTTGACATGAGTGGATTTCCATTTTAATAGGACATCTCTATTAAATACTCTGACTGCTGTGAAGAAATTGGAGGAGGGGCAGCAAAGATGAAAGCTGGGAGACTCGTCAGGGAGCTCTTGCAACGGTCCAGATGAGAGATGATGGATCCAGGGCGGCTGGGATCAGGAGACAGTGGGGAAACTGGTGTGACAGGACCAGATTCTGGATATATTCTAAAGGGGGGGTTGGGGGAGCTCTAGCATCCACCCAGTTTCTCAGGCCAAAAATCTAGGTCTCATCCTTGATTCTTCTCTTTTCTTCATATCCCATATCCAATCCATTAGCAAGTCTGTGGTTCTACCTCCAAAATATACATCAAAGTCACTGTTTCTGTCCATCTTCACTGCCACCACAACCCGGCTAAACGACCTAGGATGACCTCTCTCCTGGATTGATGCAATGGCCTCTTATCTGATCTCTGTGCCTCCTTTTTGACCCCTAAACCCAATCTCCACAAGCAGCCAGAGGGTTCATTCTAAAAATTAAATAACATCACAGGACGGATCCCTTTCCTTGCAATCAATCCTTTATGAGCTTTCCAATGCATTAAAAATAAAGGCCAGGGGGTGGTGGATGCTCAGTTGGTTAGAGTGCGAGCTCTGAATGACAGCGATGCCGGTTCGATTCCCACATGGGCCAGTGAGCTGTACCTTCCACAACTAGATTGAAGGACGGCGACTTGGAGCTGATGGGCCCTGGAGGAAACACACTGTTCCCCAATATTCCCCAATTAAAAAAAAAAAGAGTGAAAGCCAAAATTCATACCATGAACTATAAGGGCTAATGTAACCCGCTCCTGATGACCTCTCTGTTCTCATCTCCTTCCCTTTTTTTCTTGATCATACTGCTCTAGCTACACTGGGCTCCTTCCTGTTCCTCAAACTCACCCAACTCTTTTCTGCTTTAGAGCTATCCTTTTCCCACTAAGTCAACTTACCCCAGCTTCTTCCATGACTGGTCCCTTATCAACTGTCTAATCTCAGCTCAGCTGTCACCCCCTTATAGACCTCCCTGGTAACTCTCATCTAGTGTAGATACTGTACTGTATCTACATAGCCCACCAGACCTCATATCAGGAAACGCACAATCTTTCAGGGTTAATGAGGTGGAGACATTTGAAGCAGAGGGCTACATACACTGTCAGGGCTAGGAGGGCCAGTCCCCCATCTGACACTTGAATTCCCGGGGCAATGTCCAGGTGACATGTACTTACAACTCCATTGAAGGGACCGCTTTAGCTGCTGGACAGCTTTGGCATTGGATCTTCCTTATTCTGAGCTGCAGTGTGTTTCTCTGGAGCTACTACACTTTTGTGCCCTCCAATGAAACATATAACAAACAGAAACCCTCTTTTAGAGGACAGTCTTTGTTGTTTCCCAGAAGACTCTTACACCCTCAAACTGCCGACTCTTCCGGGATTTCCCATCCCAAGAGTCCATCCAGGGCTCTCCCCTCTGAACGTGCTTCTGTTGGTTTTCTCTTACCTCCCAGAACCCACAATGTCTCCAGCAGTCCAGGTGGGATTGGGTTGAGGGGACCAACTTAGCACCGCTCCTTCTCCCAGGGCCTGTACCTTCTAGGAACGCGGCCCACGACCCTTCACCTGTTCCGCAGACATCAACCTCCCTTCTCCTTCGGTACACATCTCTCCGGTGAACCAACATCATCTCCCCGTCTCGTGCCTAGCACAGGGCCTGACACAGAATCGTTTCTCTAAAACCGCTGGTGGAACCAAACAATGCATAACTGGTCCTGGGAAACTATCAATGACTCCTCCTATTCCTTTTGCTTATTCGGAAGCCGAAATCGAGTCCGCTGCCCGGGCCCACCCTCCAGGCCAGCGTCGTCCCACTTCGCCCCTCGGTCTCGCTCCTCAGTCTATCCTGACCCAAGTCTCGCCCTTCCCTTTAATCGCTTCCCCCAACTGGGTAACTTCTCTGAGGTCTAAATTCCCTGACGTTTCCCTATGTGTTGTCCCAGTGGGGAAGGCCTCTAATTTCGCCTGTAGCAAAAGAGTCACAACTTCTCAGCCATGGCCACGCCCCCGTCACTTACGTTTCCGGACGAACCGGAAGGGGTTGCGCAGCCACTAGTTCGTAGACCCGGAATTAGAGGTACCTCACGGAAGCTGGCTTTGGCCCTGCGGCTGCTGCCGTCGCCGCGGAGAAATTGTTGGAGCTGGCAGCGTAGGAATGGTGAGACCTCGCGGTTCGCCTCGGAGGGTTTTGAGCGGAGTTGGGGGTCAAATAGAGTTTCCCAGAGTGCCGCCTGCCACGACCCTCATCAAGGTTTGCGGCCCCGCCCCGGTAGCGCCCCGAAAATCTGCGCATGCGTGATGTGGACCGGGCCAGAAGCTGGGCCGAGATGTTACGCATGCGCTAAAGTGGCGCGCCGAAGGTGGGGTTAGAATTGGCCGCGGGTTGGTCCCACCTGCCCCGCCACCAGCCCTTGGGGCCTAACCAAGGCTGCGAGAGCATCGGGGTTTATTCGGTGCTTTGCTTTTGAGTTGCAGGGCTGACTTCATCAGCACTCTATCCCGAGCCCCTGAAACAGACCTGGACTAATCCCCCACCTTGGGTGTGCACTCGAGGGAGAGTGAGGGGCGGAGGGCGCAGACTCTGTCTGTTCTTGGAATCGGGGCCCTTCGCCTCTCCCGGGTGTCAAGATTCCCAGCTGTATCTTCTGGGGCGGCACGACGCGCACACCTGGGGACAGGGCTGCGCGAAGAGCCTCTCTGAGCAGAAGGGGCGGGACCCGCAAGCGGTGGGCCCCCTTGAGTTCCCAATAACTGAGTTCTCAAGAATTTAGGAGCCCCACCCCCCTGCCCCGCGGTTGATTCAGGCAGTCCCCAAACCGTTTATTTTAGCTCCCACGAGGTACTTACTACTCACTAACTCTTCAGCTAAAGATGCAAATGGAAAAAGAAAAAAGATGGACTGGTGGAATTCTGTTCTTTTTCCTTCTTTGACCTGGGAGGGAAAGGGGTGGTGCTGCTGATGTGAGTGGCTAGCTGACAGAAAAGAAAAGAGAGCCAATAATCCCTTGTTTCCTGCTAGTTTACATCAAGGCCCTTAACCTAGGGGCTGTGAGTAGCATTAGTGGGGTCCGTGAACCCCCTGAATAGTATGTGTGTGTACATTTTCCTGGAGTCCATAACTTTTATATTCTCAAATGTCAGTGGTCTTCAAAAGGCCACTGGTTTGTTAGGGTTATGTTGGCAGAATAGAGGCCTGTGTCTTCTCCTTGTGTCTTCCTTCCCTAGCTTTTGGGGCCCTGGGAGACCTGTTGCAGGAGAGGAGGTGAGGCTGGCCGGTTGGAATCCTGAGCCTCAGGAAGCCTCATTTCTCCTTTGCAGAGTCTCCTCTCAGCCTCTCAGCTCACCTGGTCAGAATCCGTGGATGAGCCTGTGGGACCCTTGCTCCTGGCCCTGTGGTTTGGAACCAGTGGCTTTGGGACTGTGAGAGGATGGACAAAGGTAGTATGAGTCCGGGCCAGCTTTCCAAATGTTTGGGCACCAGGCGTCTGCAGATTCCACCCCATGCCTGGCACATGTGTCTTTGGTCCTGGCTGGGCATTGCCACCTCCCCCTGGGCCAGCACCACTCACATGCCTCTCGCAGAGGCCACAATTGACTGACTTGCTGTTGAGCGGCCGCTCTTTGGCATGGCTGCATTGTGATGGCAGAGGGAACAGTTATACCCAGAGCCCGGTGTGCTGGCATCACCAGTCTGACCTGAGCACCATGTGCTGCACGACATGACATGTGGCACCAGGAGAACTGCCCAGCGTGGAAGGTCTGGGCCAGGTCTGAGCCCAGATGGGATCTGGATGGCCAGGGAACTCCCATCTGAAAACCTCAAGTGTCAAGGAAGGATGGGGAGGGGGGAGGGTCTGGGAGCGCTGGCAGAGGAATGGGGGACTGAGAAGGGGACCCATGAGCAAATGCTCAAGCCTTTGCTAGACACTCAGGAGGCCTGAGTTCACCACTTCTCTCTTTTTAGATTCTCAGGGGCTGCTAGATTCATCCCTGATGGCATCAGGCACTGCCAGCCGCTCAGAGGATGAGGAGTCGCTGGCAGGGCAGAAGCGGGCCTCTTCGCAGGCCTTGGGCACCATCCCTAAACGGAGAAGCTCCTCCAGGTAGTAAGGGTTCTGTGGGGGATGATTACCTGAGACGCGCAGGGGCCTAAGCGTCAGCAGAGCCTTGTGCTTTTCCCTACTAAACCCCTGACTGAGGAGGGCAAGGGACGGAGATCTTAGGTCTTCCACGTGTGGAGTCTTTGTGGTACAATGCCCTGTTGTCTCGGGGTGGGTCATAGCGGGTCCTTGCCCCATCCACTGAGCCAGAGCTGTCAGCACCCTGCTGGGAACCTGCTCTGTCCTGGATGCTGGGTGTGTGCGTGGGTGCGGGGACTGCGCAAGGGTTGCTCACTTGGTGGGCCTCCACAGGTTCATCAAGAGGAAGAAGTTTGATGATGAGTTGGTGGAGAGCAGCCTGGCTAAGTCCTCTACCCGGGCAAAGGGGGCCAGTGGGGTGGAACCAGGGCGCTGTTCTGGGAGTGAACCCTCCTCCAGTGAGAAGAAGAAGGTAAAGGATTGGGAGATACTGGGCGGGGGATGGAGGGGATGGAATCCAGCACCAGATTTTGTGTTTCCCCACAGCCTTTGCCAGCTGGGAAGAGTCCTGCTGAGGAGGCTTATGAGAGAACCAAACTGCCCCAGCCTCAACCTCAGATGCCTCCCTAGGATCCCATCTCTCCCCACTCCCCCTTACTTGCTGCACCCCCACCCTGAGAATGCATCCTGTATCACATTCTGTGTGGGAGGCATGTAGCGTGCATCTATTCTGGGAGCAGACAGCCTGTTCCCAGCATTGCTGGGTGTAAAAATAACCCCCAGGTGGCACTGCTCTGGCCCCAGACACTGTACCAGCAAAAGTGTTTTCTTGGTATCCACCCCCCCACACACTCTGGCGTTGGGGGTGCCACCAGCAAAGAGAAGACCCCACATGGTCAAGGACCATGTAGAAGTGCTTAGGTGGGGGCAGGGGTTAGAAAGCTGAGCTCCCTGCCTGTGCTGCTTATTGTTGGCTGGGGTTGGGGCCCCCGCGGCCCTGAGGCCGGCTTGGAGCTCACTGTGCTCCTGTCCTCTGCCAGGTGTCCAAGGCCCCCAGCACTCCTGTGCCACCCAGCCCAGCCCCAGCGCCCGGACTCACCAAGCGTGTGAAGAAGAGCAAACAGCCACTTCAGGTGACCAAGGACCTGGGCCGCTGGAAGCCTGCGGATGACCTCCTGCTCATCAATGCTGTGTTGCAGGTAGTGCGTCCCATCGCAGGTTTCGTGTCCTCCTCCCCACAGCCTCCAGTTCCCAGCAGCCAAGATGAGCCAGCAGTGTCCTGTGGGTGGCAAGGGAAGGGTACTTTGCAGCTCTAAGTCTGAAGGAAACCTTTCTGGGGCCTCACAGACCAATGACCTGACAGCTGTCCACCTGGGTGTGAAGTTCAGCTGCCGCTTCACCCTCCGAGAAGTCCAGGAGCGCTGGTACGCCCTGCTCTACGATCCTGTCATCTCTAAGTAAGTGGGGCCCCAGCAGTGGGAGGTACTGGGCATGCCAGAATTTGGCTCCTAAAATAGAGAGAATTGTATAAGGGCCCAAGGAGGGGGCTCCTGGGACCTTGCATCCTCTGGGGTGAAACCAGACCTGCCAGGCTTCAGAGGGAAGCTTCTTCCTGCTGCCAACCCTGCTAATCCTGGCCTGACGCCAGAAGCAAGGGATCTGGAAGCTGAGGAAGTAGCATAGGAGAAAATACCCAGATGAGTGCCAGGAGCCCTGGTTCCACCATTGTGTGCATTGTGGTTTGGGGAAGGTCACCTCCCAACCTTTCCACACTGACATCCCACAATGACTTCCAGTTCCAACAGCCTGAGTCCAAATAACCCCGTGCGTCCACGCACCACAGTCTTCCTCAGTCACGTGGTTTAATGTCATCTGAATCTGGTGGGATGCTTAACGCCTGTCTGCTCCAGCCCCTGGCACTGCTTAAGCTGTAGCCATGGCCTTGGTCACCAGGAAACAGGCAGGGCTCAGCGTGGGGAAGTGGGTGCTGGGCAAAGGCTAGTAGATGGCAGCTTTGGCCAAGTAAGGACAGAGGTCTTGGGGAGGGGGCCACAGTTGGTCTCAGGATATCCCTCACCACTGGTCTCTAGGGAGCTGTGGCTTTGCGTCTCTTCACGGGGTTTGAACACAGAAACTTCAGTTTCCTGAGTTGCCTCTTCGTGCTTTTGACCAACCCATGAGGCCACAGGTGCCAGCTCAGCCTTGGGCTCTTCCTGTTGAGGGTCTGACTTCTCGTCCTGCATCTCAAAGACCTACATGCTTTGGAGGTGTAGGAACCCCAGGTTGCTTGACAAGCCTCCTTTGACCTTGTCTCTTCCCTGCCCAGGCTAGCCTGCCAGGCCATGAGGCAGCTGCACCCAGAAGCCATTGCTGCCATCCAGAGCAAGGCCCTGTTTAGCAAGGCTGAGGAACAGCTGCTGAGCAAAGTGGGATCGGTAAGGTTGAGGGCTGGGCAGGTTGAGGGCTGGGCAGGGTAGGAGTCAGACTACCCAGAAAACTGCGCTGTCAGAGACCCCACTGCCTGCAAACATGCCCGTGCAGATAACACACACATCCGCAGGGGCCCTGTGACAGGGTCCTCAGGAAGAGCCAAGCCTGGCTCCCTGGGCAGCCATAGATGTCGTTTCTTCCAGTTCCCAGTGGGGATGGACAGGGGGCAGGGCTGGGCGTGGTAAGGCAGAGGCAGAATTGAGAAAACCCAGGCCCCCAGAGCATGCGTCTTGCCCTCCAGACCAGCCAGCCCACCTTGGAGACCTTCCAGGACCTGTTACACAGACACCCCGCTGCCTTCTACCTGGCGCGCACTGCCAAGGCTCTGCAGGCCCACTGGCAGCTCATGAAGCAGTATTACCTTCTGGAGGACCAGACAGGTAACGCCCAGCTGGCAGAGTGCGTGGAGGTGTGTGAGTGTGATGTAGGCCGGGCACAGCTGCCCTCAAGTGCCCTGTGACATCATCCTCAGTGACCCCCAATGTCTCGTTCACCTGTCGTTAAAGCAAAAACCACCTCCTTCCAGAAGGAGGGAAAGTAGTTTCCCACCCAAGAGATGATGACCTTCTCTAAGCCTTTCTGCCCTTCCCTTTCTCCGTCTCCTTCTCACTGCCTTTCCTCCGACCAGCACTCATTGCTGTCAGGCTGCTTTCCGGCCTTTCAGAACTCCCTGCGGGGACTCCACACCCAGTCCTTCATCTTTCTTCTTCCCCAGGGGCCAGAATGCTCCCTGCGTCATCTCTTCCCTCATCGACAAAACTCTTCACTGTCCTAGTGACAGATGAGGAAAGCAGTTTCATGAAACTGTAGGAAACTCTTCCATTGGATTTGGGATTCAGGGTCAGACTTGCATCGGGCAGCACACTCTGCTCTAACTTCCCACACGTGACTGCCTGTTGCCTGCTACGTCGTCGTTCACGCTGTTCTGAAAAGCAAGCTTTGGCCATGCCCTTTACCTTGTGACTTGGGCCCTGCAGCTCAGTTATTAAAAGATATTCCTACAAGAGGATTTTAGGAAATCGTGGGGCAGGGGTGGGATCTTTCCATCCTGAGGATGTCTGGATTTAGTGCCCAGCAGGCAGCCCACTTTCCCCTGCAGCTTCCAATTCTCTGCTGCTTCCTGAAGCTGAGATATCGCTGAATTCTCACAGAGAGAACGGACACAGCGGAAAGTTTATTTTTGCTGCTGTAGCTAGCTCCTTCATCGCTGTTTTGAAAGTAATTTTGTGTAAACTTACTTGTTAACTTGAAGGTTTAATTTTTCTTTTCAAGAGTCTTCTTATGTGGGGATTTGATTTCTCCTTTGCTGTTTAGAGCTAGGAGCACCTCAGAACAGGGAATGTACATTGCTTAACTATCAAGTCAGTTGAATATTAGATTGGTGGGATTTCAGGCAGCTGTGGTGGGGGAGGGGCTCTGACCTAAGGTGGTGGTGGAGGGAACGTGTATGTGGCAGGCAGGACACCGCAGGTATTGTCAGAACTCCTCAAGCAACAGTTTCACAGCCACGAACTAGTGGGAGCTACTACGAAGCGGACACTGTAGTTCTGGGAACTGCTGGCCGTAAGACAGAAGTGCTCAGACCTTGGAGGCCACAATTTCTTTTACATTTTGACCAGAAAAAAACAAAAACTTTATGAAACAATATTTATCCTGAACATACCTGATGGACTCTGATATTAATTATCCTATTTGATTCATTTTTTGGGGAAAATTTTGCAGCTAATTTCATGACCCTTGAACATACCATGACCCACCGTTTGAAAAGCACAGGCTTACAGTGAACAGCTATCTTCGGCACATCCTTTCCAAGTGGAATCGGATGGGCATGTGCCTCTCAGCCCCTCGCTGACGGTGGCAAAAAATGTTCAAGAGCATGGGATGTTTCTGCTGTTTGAGTTTGGAATCTGGGAAGCAGCAGGGCTTGCATCTTGGCTCTGTCTGAAACTAGAGTCACGTAGTTGGACCCGCCTCCGGTGTCTGTCTCCTTGTCTGTAAAATGCGGCTAATAGCAGTGCCTTCCCTACTCAGTTCAAGGCTGTGTAGATGGGAACCCTTCACATACCAAAAAGCCCACATGAAAAGCCCATCTGAATTCCCTTCCCTTTCTAGAACCACCTCTGCCCTCTGTTCACCCCAGGCATGCTTTGTGCCAAATCAGCATGCAGCCTAATGTGGCATGCGTTCTGGTACCTGTATTGGGTTCACTTCTGTTCATTTCAGCACGAAGCTGATCCCATGGGCTCCGTCTTTAGTTTGTCCCCTGAGTGCAGGGGTGTGCTCGGCAGCGTGGGGTTGAGTAGGAGCATCGGCGCTGACCCTTCCTCCGTCCTTTGTTCAGTGCAGCCGCTGCCCAAGGGGGACCAAGTGCTGAACTTCTCCGATGCAGAGGACCTGATTGATGACAGCAAGCTCAAGTGAGTGTCGGGGGCCACAGACAGTGCAGAGAGCTGAGTGTCTCCCGGGGCAGAGCGCCCGGGCCACTCGGCCCTACTTCTCCTGCTGCAGAGGACAGAGCCCAGCCCAGTCTCAGCCTCCAATTCCAGTTGTCGCTATTGACACCTGTCTCCCTGCTGAGCCCCCATCCCCCCCAGAGTGCCTTACCCCACGCCACCCCCACTCCTGGGAAGGAGGCTAAGCAGAGGCAAGAGCAGCAGTCTGCTGGGCCACTCAGCTAAGGGGCCGAGGGAGCCCCTGATGGTAATGGCAGGTGAGCTGAAAGTGGAGCCCAATTGTCCTCCTCTTACCCCCTAGAGACATGCGAGATGAGGTCCTGGAACATGGTGAGTGTGCTGTGGTGGGGACGGGGTGGAAGCGCCTGCCAGAACAGAGAGCACTAGTACAAGGTGCTGGTGACCTTGGAGCATCCCTTCTTACCACCCACCCTCGCCCCAGAGCTGACAGTGGCTGACCGGCGCCAGAAGCGAGAGATCCGGCAGCTGGAACAGGAGCTGCATAAGTGGCAGGTGCTGGTAGACAGCATCACAGGTGAGGGGGGGCCAGCGGGGGCACGTTCCAACCCTCTTTGCCCACCCTGAGTCCTGTGATGGCCTGGCTGGGTGCACCCTCGTTTCGGAGCCTCGACTCCTTTCCCCCAGTAGACCTTGCACTGGCTCCCCTCCTTCTGCCCTGTACCCCTCGGGTGTGCTGTCCCCCACATGAGCTGCTCCTCCCCCAGGCATGAGCTCTCCGGACTTCGACAACCAGACGCTGGCAGTGCTGCGGGGCCGCATGGTGCGGTACCTGATGCGCTCGCGAGAGGTGAGGCCGGCCCAGCCATCCCTCCTCCATCGGTCTTGCCCTCACTGCCCTGTCTGTGTCTGGTGCCTGATTTCTCATCGCGCCCTGGCCTGTGTGGACCCCTCCCCCAGTCCTCAGGTCCAGTTCTTACTTGCCCCATTTCCCCAGATCACCCTGGGCAGAGCCACCAAGGACAACCAGATTGACGTGGACCTGTCTCTGGAAGGGCCAGCCTGGAAAATCTCCCGAAAGCAAGGTACCAGCAGGAAGCAGTGAGCATGTCCCTCCCGGCCTCTCACTGCCCTCCCGAGCCCTGGGGCTTATTCTCCGTGGGAGCTCTCATGGGCCAGCTGGCACTGATGAGCTGGCATTTCCGGATCTCAAACTTGGGAGTGCTGGGTGCCCAGGAAGCAGAAAGGGTACATGGGGGCTTTGGGCTCTCTGGCTGTCCCCCGTCCCATCATCCCTTTTCCTCTCCATTCCCATAGGTGTCATCAAGCTGAAAAACAATGGTGATTTCTTCATTGCCAATGAGGGTCGGCGGCCCATCTATATCGATGGACGGCCTGTGCTGTGTGGCTCCAAATGGCGCCTCAGCAACAACTCCGTGGTGGAGGTGAGCTGGGAAGGAGGTGGAGAGGCTGCATGAGACCTGGGGTGTGGTGAGCTGCAGTGCGGGCCTGGTCCTCAGCCACCCCTTTCCCTTCCTGCCCAGATTGCCAGCCTGCGATTCGTGTTCCTCATCAACCAGGACCTCATTGCCCTTATCCGAGCAGAGGCTGCCAAGATCGCGCCACAGTGAGGGTGCTGGCAGAACCCACGGGCTGTAGCCTCAGTTTCCCCTGCCATTCTAGCTCCCTGGAGCTGGGAACTCAGGCTCCTGGAAAGGGAGTGGGCGGGGATCCTGCGGCTTCCTTAGAGCCAGAGCCCCTCCCCTTCTCCTCTGCAAACCACCCTCCCCTCTTCCCCTATGTTCACCCCTTTGTCTCCAGCTGATTAACTTCAGACTTTTCCTTTATTATTTTTCTTTTGTAAATAAAAATCACTGAATTCCAAAGTAGTTTCTTTTATTGTTATTTTTTAATATAAAAAATGTGGGGACAGGTGAGGCAGGGGCACATGCAGGGGATGGCAGAACCCCTCCTTGGCCTCAGGCTGAGGAGGGGCCCCACAAGTAGGGGCCCGGAGATCCCTAGCCTGGGGCCTGCCCCTGAGGCTACAGCCCCCCCTCCATGGGAGCCCGGGGCCAGGCCGGCCTTGGCTTTCAGGCCCCCTGCCCTGAGCCAGTGGGCAGCCGGGTGTCCCAGGGGGTGGCTGCCGCCCTTCCTCTTCCCTGAGGTTGGGCAGAGCAGCAGATGACAGCATGTCTAGCAACACTGAGTTCTGGGGCTGGCAGTCAGACCCCTGTGCCTTCTTCCTGGGTCCACTGGACCGTGCCAGAGCCATGGCAGCCAATAAGCACCATCTCCAGGCTATGCGGTTCCCAGGGCAAAGCCAGGCCCCCTGACCCTGGTGGAGGCTCTCCAGTGCTGGCAGCCTCAGCCTGGCTCACGGGCTCGGGGGGCCCAGTCCTCACCCCTTCCTCAGGAGGCGGTGAGCCGGGGGTGCTGGCCTCAGGGCAGAGTTCTCCTGAGCCTGGTGGCTCTGAGTCAGAGGTGGAGATCCAAAAAGCTGTGGCTCGAGGCCAGGGGGAGCTCTGAGATGCTGGGGGCCCCCAGGGCCAGGGTGCCACGACGGGAGGGGGCCCTGGACGAGGGTGGGGCCAGGTCCCACTCAACACAGAGCCAGCTGGGTGCTGCTGGCAGTAGGAGGACGCCCCAGTGTCTACACACAGAGGCTGCAGGAGCCCAGAGGTGCTGGCTGGGCATGGCCCCTCTCTTGACACCCGAGGGCACGGGCCCTCCCCATGAGGTGCCAGGATGAGCTGCACGGCCTGGCGCAGAGACTGGAGTCCCTCCCGCATCTGCAGGACCTGCTCAGACAACTCCATCACCTGCGGGGAGGAAGGGAGGCGAAGGCAGGGTGGAGCCAGGACCTTGCGCAACAGCAGAGCCCCTCTCCACTCCCTGCCTCCCCCGGGCCCCTCACCTACCGCCTGCCGAAGCTTGTCCAGTGTGTCCGTGTTCCTCGCCTCGCTGGGCCCAAGGGGGACAGTGAGCAGGCCATTCTCTGTGGACAGTAAGATGGGGTTACTAGCCTGGGTGCGTGAGGAGACTACGCAGAGCTCAGGCATGTGCCCCAGTTAGCACAGACCACATTGGTTTGGCAGGGCCTGACGCCAGGAAGGGCCACTTCCAGTCTTGCCCAAGTTGCTGAATTTTGCCTGTCATGCGGGGTCTCTGGTCCCGCTCCCCACATTAGAACACAGGACATGGTGAGGCCAAAAAGGAACACCCACGGAGCCATAGATAGGGGAGTCATACCACTATATTCTTGCTGGAGGCTGGGTTGGAGACACAGGAAGCAGGAGCCACACGATCCGCAACCTGCCGTCTGCTTCTCTGTCAACCAACCTCACTCATTAACTGCAATCTGCGCTTGCTAGCTCAGCCATGGCAGTTATATCAATGGCTAATGGCTAACTGGTTACAGCTGGTGGCCAACTAGTCACAGCTGATGGCCACCTACTACCTGAGCCAGCACCTTTCCACGTGAGGCCGAGAGCCTAGAAACTGCTCTCTGGGACACGGTCCTCTCATTGCCCAAACTGCCAGGTGGCCTCGAGCACACTGTCCCACACTTTCCCCTTTGGGAAGCTGCTTTCTGTGGCTGTCTCTTGTTCTGTCCTCCAGGGACACAGACACTCCCAGGAGCTCATTGCCTGGTCCACTCCCGGGGCTGCCTGGCTTGGCTGGGGGCCGTTTTCAACTCGGCATCCTCAACCTCTGTCCTCCCTGTGAGCCAGACGTGCTAAGGGTTTTAGCTACATTATCTTATTTAACATGCACAGCAACCATTTACAGACCGGAAGCTGGGCAAGATCCAAAGTCACAACTGCTAGAGAGCCGACAGCAGAGATCCAAACCCTGTTCCCAGCTACCTTCCAACACCAAGGGGCTAGTATGAACCCCCAAACTTCCTGCCCATACCATGCAGGTGGGTTAGGGCAAGAGGGCTTCCGGGTAAAGTCTGTACCCCGCCAGTTTCTCAGAGGTTCACAGGGTAAAGGGACTGCCCTGCTGACTGCCCCCTGGACCCGAGACCCACCCAGTACCTGGTCCAGGGGAGGAGCTGCTGCTGCATTCCGGGCCAGACTGCCCCACACGGAACGAGAACTTGGGCTGGTCAGAGCCACAGCCGTCCTCAATGCCATCTACTACCCTGTGGACACAGGTACCAGGAAAATAAATCAATGGACAGTTAGCCACCGCACTGTTTCCCAGTGTCCTCACACAGAAACTGCAGGAGCTGGGCCAGGGGGCTTGGGGCCCCAAGAGAAAGGTGACATAAGGTCCCTTCCCCTAGGAGCCTGCAGTTTCACTGGGAATCCAACCTTGAGACATGAAACAGCAAGGGAGTTCTGAGCAGTATATGGCCATGCAGGGAGGGAATGGTGGGGTGGGGCAGCAGGGAGGTAAAGGAGTCAAGGAAGGCTTCCTGGAGGAGGCGAGGAGGGATTAGGATGGAAGGATGGGCACCTAGGGCAGGGTAGTGCCTGGCCAGGGCCTGCTCACCTTGGGCTCAGATCCGGGGGCACATTCCATGGCACGGGGGGCAGCCGCAGCCCCTCTAAGCTCTGGGGGCGAGCAGGGGGGCCAGCCTCAGCCTGTGAAGCCCCTGCCCTGCCCGATCGCCCTCTGCCCCCTAGCCGGGGCCGGGGCGCAGTTCGATGTGGAGACAGGAGCTTGGCGGCCGAGGAAGAGGAGGTGCAGCCAGGGGACAGCAGGGGGCTGGAGGGCTCGTCAGCTGGGGCTGGTGAGGCTGCAGGGCCCTGTTCCCCATCTGTCTCCTTCTCCTCCAGCGTGGACATGAGGGTGTTGTCGCCACTCAGGGAGCTGGTGTCCGCCTGGGGGGCGTGGGGAAAAGGGAACTGACTGGATAGCCCTTACTGTGCCCCTGCCTCATCTCCCTAGAAAAGCCACCTTTGTTAAACAGGATGCCCAGTCTCTCCCACCCTGCAGAGGAAGCGGCTCAGAACGGGGCAGGGGGCTGAAGGCTGCTTTTCTGCTGCCACCACAAAGCCACCAAGCTCTGGAGACATTTGTTGCTCCTCAAAATTCTAGCTATGTGGCTTTTTCCCTCAGGCTGAGTTACCCAAGAGTACACAGTACTCAAAACTGGTTTGGAATTGGTGACATAAGCCAGGAAAATTCAAAAGCCCGTCAGAGCAGTCCTGTTTCACTGTGAAGAACTGGGGGAGACGCAGGGCTCTCTTCAGAGGTGGCCTGGATGGCTGTGCATGGCTCTGCCCACCCTGCCCCATGGGCACCATCCCTCATCTTCAGCTTCTCCTTTTGTGGTACCAGTGGACTTGGCTCTGGACGGACCGGGCTGTCTCACATGGGCCAGGGAGACCCGGGATGGGTAGCTGAGCATGGCCTACGGACAGCGTGGGTATGAAAGGACAAGGAAAGTGCGTGTAGACCCCCCCACCAGGCACAGGGGGTGTTCACCCAGGCCCTGTGCTCACACAGCACCTCCACAAACCCCAGCCTCTGCCCACCTCACCAGGCTCCCTGGCAGCCAGCCGCCTTCATGCACGTACCCAGCATCCTCACCTCCGCGGGGCCTCTTCCAGCACCCAGGTTGTAGCTGAGCTCCCCTCGGAGGCCTCGGCTGAAGCACGGGGCAAACTCAGGGTACAGGGCCAGGCTCTCGTGCAACCCGGCCAGCTGCAGACACTGCAGGACACAGTACGTCAGCCCTTTCACGTCGGCATTGGCCTTCACCACCTGCTCGCGCCGGGGTAGCTCACAGCCGATCAGATCACCCTTCCCTGGGGAGAGGAAGCAGAGGTCAGCGAACCTGCCCTTCAGCCACTAGAGAGGGTGGCTGAGCTTTCCTCACGGACTGCATGGGGCCTGAAAGCCAGGGCAGGGAGGAGCCGACGCCTGGGCCCTGGCAGGCCCTGCTGCTGCCTCACTGGCCCCTCAGATAGGGTTGGGGTGCAGCACACTTGACCCAGGTGCTCCAGCTCATGTGGGATCAAAGCCCCTGTGCAGAAACACATCTGAACTTTAGCTCTGAGACGAATGGCAGTCACCAAATCTAGTGACTCCCAGCCTGCCCGGGGATCAGCATCCTCCGGGAAACAACCAATCAGATGCCCAGGCCCTATCCCTATCTACGGAGTCAGAGCATCCACCAGAGACCCACAAGCCGAGGTTTTCCAGCCTCCAGGTGATTCAGATGCAGCTTCTCCGGGAACAGTGTGTGGAATCAGCAGGTTAGTAAGTACCCCATGTAGCACAGTGAGAATGTCAGGCGGCCACGTTACTACATCTCCCTGAGCCCAGGTGCCTCATCTCTGCAATAGATCCTGTATTAACTGTCATGCTTTCTTGATTTTACCAGCAGGCGTCAATGGAGGGTTTTCGCAGCACCCAGCTGAGACTGCCACCTGGCTGACGGGGATTGTAAAACAGCATCAATTTAGAGCGCAGCATTAATTAGTCTACATCCCAATCTCAGAGATGTTAAACGGTGGGGGGGAAATGTGTGTCTTAGAATCCATAGAACACAGTGTCTCCAAGTTAGTGGAGATAGTCACCTGACACATAGGCCACCAACCAAAGTTCATTTCCTTTCCTCCCCTCCCGAAAGGGGCCCCTATAGATCCTTCCCAACAGGGATGGGGTGCCATCGGGACTCACAGCCCTCACAAGCCAGCTCAACCCACGGCCAGAGAGTTCACAAGATTAGAAAGCGTTTCCTTATCCTTAAGCAAGAAGATGGATCACTGCCATCCCCACCGTGGGCTGCCTCACGCTGCCAGCAGAACTCTAAATGTTCATGGACTTTTGCTCAAACTTAAGAGTAGAATGCATCACTGTTAAATCTTATTTTCTTGGTTTCAGGCCATCCTTCTGGTTCCTTCTGAGAGCTGTTTGGATCTCGCTGTGATCATCTGATGAATGAGCTCTTTCTCATATGTGTTGTCTGGAAATAGAATAAGTGTGTATTTCTTGTCTTCATCCCAAGAAGTGAGATAAAAATGAGAACCAGGATAGGACCAAGGACAGAGTTCGGTGACACTGGTCTCAGGGGCCAGAGGCCACCCTCCAGGCTGGCATCTTAGCCTGACGCTCCAGCTCAGATTGTCAAGTCCCGTAAGTTCCTCCCAGCACCAGCCCACATCTTTTCATCTTGCCTCCTTCCTCCCCCAGAACCGACTTTGCACATACTTAGCTGTTAGTTCATACACAGAGGGAGGAGCTAGAATCAACACTGCTAGATGCACAGTGAGCCTTGGCTGCCAGGAGCAAGCAGGAGGTACCTGGACGTTAAATTAAGGAGGCAGGTGGGGGATGGAGTGAAGGCAAAGCAGAAAACCAGGTCATGGGGAACCAGGCATTCCCGAGGCACCCAGAGCCAACAAGTCAACAGAGGAACACTTCATCCGGAACATATGAGCAAGGACAGGACACATCAAAGGTAGCATTAAGTCCTGGAGCTGGGGACATCCTGGAGGCAAAGACCCAGGACACAGGTGGCCTTCCGTGAGGCTGTCTTAATACTGAACGTGGCTCTTCTGAAACCTGGTGCCTGGCATGAGTGAAGAGACGCTCTTGCGGGACCCATGCCAGCTCCCAGCCACACTGCTTCCTTGGCTCCAAGCTGAAACCATCTGTTTAATCATCTACTTGACAATCTTGCTTTGGAGTGACCAGTCTGCAATTGTCAAAATCTGTCTTTTTGCTCTTCTGAATCTCTCCAGTTCCCATAATTTCTAAAGGATTGCCAGCCATACGTGAGTGGCCATAACTCCATGTGCTCCGAGTTCTGGCATAAACTGCATCTTGGCCCAGAAGCCAAACTCATGAATGACGTAAAGGGAAGGACGTAGCAGCCTCTCACCTCTTTCAGCTCCAAAACCTTCTGATGGTATTTCTCCTGTTTCCTGTTAGAACATCCTCCTCCTCAAGGGAAAGGGGATGGACACACAGTAGCTGCTGGGCATCTGGTCTTTCTGGTTCTCCAGCCTTAGTGAAATACCTCAGCCTTTCTGGGCGTCACCTGTCCCCACAGTTGAGTCTACAGGTCTTTGGCTGTCTGAGCCTTCGGCTGTGGTCAGGATGCCGCCTCCCTACCATCTAGTCCTGTTCCGTATGCAAAGCACTCGATTACCCAACCAGATCACAGAGCTCCCACATTTCAGGGCCACTGCTGACGCCTCCCACAGCCCGAGCACCCTGCAGCCCCGCGTTTCCCAGATGTGCTGCACATCCAGGAATCCTGAAACAAAGCCCTTACTGTAGCACATGAGCAGAGCACCTGGGAGCAGTGTGAAGACGGAGGTTTAGAGCCAGGCAAACCAGCTCTAACCCCAGCCTATCAATTCATGAACCTCTGGGAGCCTTCCGTCTCCTATGCATCACAGGAATATCAATAGTTTCTCACTCTGGGTTTTGAGGTTTGCTTGAGGCGAAGGTGTAAGGGGCACCGGGCTGGCCCTGCTGTGAGACCCTGAGGCCGGCACTATCGTGATGCCGATTCCATTATCTGCAACCTCTTCTTCCTTGTCTAGGGAATGGTTCTTTATCTTCACCTCTTTCTTTGGCCAAGAAGGGAGTACACACACTGAAACTGAGCTCTGATGTCCCTGGGCCTGCTGTCATCTGCCCTGGGAAAGCAGCATCTACCCCATCTGCAGCCCCCGTGGTAGTGGGGAGCCCCACAGGGATAACTTCTATTCCTCCCTTTTCCAGCCGGGTCTGAACACTCTCTCCAGCACTTCCATCCTCAGCATTTGAATTTCCTCGACAGGAAGCGCTGCTCCCTATGTCCCCTCATAGACTATAGGCGGATCCTCCACTCTCTCTGGCTCCCCACACCCTCAAGATCCTTTCTACCTCCTCGTGTTGCCATCTTGTGATCACTGGGTCCACTCTGAGCTACGCCAGGGGCTTCCCGCCTACTCCTGACACCATCCTGGCTGTTTCTCCCCAGGTGGTCTTGCCTGGGTTCCCTCTGGGCTTTCTGCAGATGGGGCCATCTGCTTCCCACAAGCCCCTATACTCTCTCTTCCCCTCTCACAAACCTAGGATGGCGAGCACGGTGCCACCCTTGAGCACCTCCATGGAGCCGGAGCAGACGAAGTAGAGGGCCTGGAGGGCATCACCTTGGTGGATGAGGTACTCGCCGGGCGTGCAGAAAGCAGGCCGCAGGGCCAGGGACAGTGCCCGCAGGCAGCCACGGCTCGCAGCCTCAAACAGGGGCAGCTGCAGGACCTCCTTGTGCAGGTGCATGGCGATGTCTGCACGAAGCTCGTCTGGGAGGCTCTGCAGCAGCTGCGGGGGACAGCGGGGCTGGGCTTGAGGTGGCAGAAGGGGGGCGGTCTCCAGCCAGCCGACAGGGTCCAATCAGCAAGGGGGCGCTCTGCCTCCCTCGCAACACCTGTAGCCCCTCCATGAGTAGCCCAGGTTTCCTCCTCCAGACCCCACAAGGGCGGAGAGGGGTCTCTGAGCCCTCTGTCCCAGGCTGCTGTCCCCCCAGGGGAGAACGGAGGCAAGGGGGCCAGAATTCTGCATTCCTTGCCCCTTGGCCCACTCCTGAGAACTTCCGGCCAAGCGCACGCCCCTTGAGGAGCACAGGCTGGAAGGGCCCGCCCTGCAGGCCCGCACACCTCTGTGGTGTCGATGCCGTTGTTCACGGCCCAGGTCGCCTGGAAGTACTCGAGCATGCGCTGCTTGAGGGGCTTGGGAATACGGTGGATGCGAATGTAGTCGCGCAGGTCACGGGTGCGGCTGTGGTACAGAAAGCGGCGGGCGTACATGCGCTGGATGATGGCCGTCACGTTCCCAAACACCACCGCGTGCATCAGGGCTGGGGAGGGTGGCGAGAGGGGGTCACCTCCAGGACTGGCCTGGCCTGGCCTGACACCATGCTGGACACCTCTGTGCTATCGCCCCCACAATCCCTCCCACCCCCACACTCCTGGCAAGGCACGTGGGCTCCGCCGCCCCGGTCTCGAGCTCCTTGGGCCCTCTAAAGCCGACCGTCTAGGAAGAACTTCGGGACCCTGGGAGAGGCGGGGAGGGAGGGGCCGCCGGGGGCAGGAGTCTGGGAGGGGGCCCAGGGAGTGGCAGGCCTCACCACCAATGAGCATGGTGCAGATGGAGAAGATCTTCTCCGTGTCCGTGTTGGCGGACACATTGCCGAAGCCCACGCTGGTGAGGCTGCTGAGCGCGAAGTAGAGGGAGGTGATGTAAGCGCTGCGCAGCGACGGGCCGCCCAGGAGTTCCAGCCCCGTCCTGTTGGCCTCGCTGCTACAGTTGTCACTCTGGCCCGAGCTGTTCCCCACAGCTGGGCTCTGGCCCACCAGGTAGTAGGGCGTCTCCAGTCGGCGGGCCAACTCCTGCAGCCAGCCTGGGGAGGGGGCAGGTCGGCCTGAGTCAGCAGGACAGCACTGCCACACTCGGTGCTGTGTGCCTGCGGGTACCCCGGGGTGGGGGACATGTGGATACAGGTCTACCCCCAGGGCTTCCCACCACTTTCCTCCTCTGCTCACCCAGCACTCCCCTCTCCACCTCAGCCCTCAGCAAGACATGAGAACAAGGCTGAAGCTGCCATCTCCCCAGCTGGCGTTCTATCAGCTGACGATGGAGCAAGGAGCACTGTGCCCTTTTCCCAGCAGCTGGCACTAATCCCAGAAATCCCAGACAGTATCCTCGGGGCCACATGGATGAGCCCACCTTCTCTGCTCTGTCCACCAGACTCCTCTTGCTCTTTCTTTGAGCTCACCTGCTCCAGAAAGCTGCCTCCTATTCGGCCTCCCCCCACACAGCCACACACACCACAAACCTCACACACACGTTCTCAAGCACAGCGATGTGGCTGTGCACATAACACCATCGAGGCTACACACGCATTCCACACTCACGAAGACAAGGACACACATGTGTGAGCACATTCACAGGTGCACGGCAGTGGTTACTCACACAGAAAAGGCCTGTGTACACTCGGGAGCTAGAAAAGGCTACACAGGTGCCTGCACACGCACACACTTGTATAGACACAAGCACACAGGCCACAGATAGCCAGGTACCTGTGCACACACACAGCCCCCCAGCAAACCTGCAGACACGGGCCATCCTGTGCCGCCACATGGAGGCCACAGATCACTCATCTCCCCACCAACCCCACATTTCCTGAGCTGCTTGCAGTCACTGAGCCTAGCTGGGGGGTTGTGGGAGTTCTAGGGTATTGGATGGGGGGCCCTAGGGGTCCCAGCAGAGCTGGGGGCCACGGGGAGCAAGACAGAGAAAACAGATTGGCTGACCTAGAATGGAGACGCAGAGCGTAAGTGCAGATGTGGGCTCAGGATCACAGGCTGCAGTGGGATCCCTCCTCCACATTTGCTCTGCCCCTCCCTGCCCCCTGCTCCATCCTCTCAACACCTTACACACACTGTCCCCTGTGACCCCAATTCCCCTCCCACCCATCCATTCATTCAGGAACCTGATGGACATGGGCCAGGAGCTGGGGGAACCTACAGGAAGGAGCTTACTGCAGGGTAGGAGTTACGCCTCCGAGACACACAAGGCCTGAGTGCCACATGATGAAGCTCAAACCAATATGCAATAGGCTAGGGCGAGAAGGCTTCCTGGAAGAGGGGACATTTGTGCTTGGTCTCTGAGGATGGACCAAGTTTTGATACAAAGAAACTGAGAGGGGTCATTCCTGATCTAGGGGAAGGCATGAGCCAATCCTCGAGATGAAGTACAGGCAAGCACACCTGCTTAGCTAGAATGGGGAATGGCGGTTTACACTGGGGCATCAAATTCCAGGTTATGAATTTGGAGGGCTATGATAAGGCCTGAGCCAAGGTGAGGATTCCCCCTGCTGTTACTTGCGGTGATCTGTGAGAATGCAGGGAGTATGCAAAACTTTTCAGTCATTAGTTGGGCCCCTGAAGTGAAACCAGTTGGTAGGTGAGGAGGGTAGGGGCCAACTGGGGGGAGAAGCAGGAGGATGAGGGGAGGGTGGCAGAGGGACCTCTCCTGTCTTGCCCGAGGCAGCAGCTGCTGCTCCTGGAGCTGGTGGAGGGATGGTGTCTGTATGTGGGGAGGGTCAGGCTGGCAGAAGCTGTTCTGGAGGCTGGTGGCTTTCATACTGTGAAATGCCCTGAGCAATTTCCCTCAGGATTTAGCACAATCTTTTGAAAATCCACTAGGCTCATGGGAATCTGGGACAGGAACTGTGTCTACACCATGGGCAGTGGAACAGGCAAACCAAGACTAGGACACAGCAGGAAGGTGCTGCCTCCCACAGACAGAGCTGGGCCAGCAGGGAGCGCCACTCTCCCCCAAAGGACATCCTTTCAGGGCTGGACATCGGGAGACCCAACCCAGATGGAAGGCTAGTTTCCCAGGAAAAAGAACAGGGGAATGATGACGTGAAGGACTTGGAAACTCCTTAAATATGAATTAGTACCAGACCCAAAGAGAACAACAGCACTCTAGGACTTAGGGTTCAAGGGTGCAAGAATTACCATGTGTATCTGCAAAACAGTCAGCCAACCTCCCACATGCCCATGCTCTCCCTGTGGGGCCCAGAGCCCTCTGGGAGCCCAAGGTGATCCTAATGTCAGTTCCACAGCCACATGGACTTAAGACCCAAGGTGTGTGGGTCCTGCTTCGGGGTGGGGGGAACAGACCCAGGAATTTGGTGTCTCAGCCCGCTTTGGGGTCAGAGCTTTGTGTCACCATCATACAGCTCCTGGCCCTCTGACTACGTTTGCTGGGTGGCTGTCTGAGCCCAGAGCAGTCTCCCCCACAGCCTCCCCGGGGGAAGGGCAGGCACCCAGGAGCTGTCCCTGCCAGGAACGTGTGTGTGCTCAGCACTTGGGGAATATCAGGTGGGCCCTCTGCGCTACACACCGGTCTCTGTGGGCTTGGCAAAGGAGAGAGGATTCATCCCTGGGAGCCTCCTCATCCTGGGACCTGATCAGAGCAGGTTTCTAAGGCTGACCTGGACCCTGCCAAGGAGCAGACAGTCACGAGAGGCCGTCTGAGCAGCTGGTCTCTTGCCCACTGACTGGAAATAGGTGCTACAGGCCAGCTACCAAGTAGTGACCAGAGGCCTGGAGGGCACAGGAGGAAGAAGCTGTGCTGAATTTTGGAGCTGTGTGTATGCAGAGTTAAGAAATGGCTGGAACAGAGTGAGTTCGAGAGAGAAAGGATGGTGGTTGAGATGTTTACATAATGGTACCAGTGGAATCGCCAAGGGAGAACACGGTGAGGGGGGAGGCAAGATCTCAGGAAAGCTTGGAGCTGGGAGGGGCTGAGGCAGGAGGAGGCCCCGCCCAGAGCGGAGGCAGAACATTTCCAAGGAGTGTGGCAGGCAGGGCCAGGTGCTACAGGGACTTCAAGGGGACGAGGGTTTGGGCCCCAGAAGGACACTGTGACCTGATGGGTGACATTTTGGAATGAGAGGTGGAGGTGGAAGCCCTGTTAGCAGGAGTTAAGGTGTGAGTGGGCGGTAAGCAGAGGGAGGAGTTGTGAAATTGGAGGTGAAATGAAGGAGACTGAAGACATTGGTGGGACAGAAAAGGCTGCATTTTCGGCTGGAGGAGGGCTGAGGAGCAGCAGAGAGGTGCGGCCTGCAGGTGACAAGAGTGGGGAAGGGGGCTTAGGAGCCAAGGTGGTGGGGCATGAGCTTCAGAGAGGGTAGTGACAACGTGCCAGGCATCAGAGCAACCCTGCAGGGTAGGACTCCCTGCACCACCGTCTCCTGAGAAGGGTGGGGTTCCCAGCTGGGAAGGGACTCAAAGAATGTGAAAAGTTTGGCCACAAGGTCAATAATGGGTGAACAGGACTCCCCCAGGCAGCCCACCACCTTTTTCCACAATGCTCTGCTGCTGGAGAACAGGCCTACAGTGAGGTGGCGGCTGTCACACTCACACCTGCACACATGCACATGCATGTGTGCATACCAGCCCCACAGTCTCACAAACATGTCTCCTTGCACGCATGTTCCTGTGACACACACGTAGGTGCACACACACGCAGACTTGCACACGTATTTCTGACACTTGTATCAGCTCACAAACATGCCTTGACACACACTTCCACTCCCATTTCCCTGACACACACACTTGAGTGGACATACTCCAAGGCAGGTCGGTAGGCATACCCTCCCCGGGGACCCTCCAGTACCGATCTCCGGCAGCTCGGAGGCGCTGCTCTCAATCTCCCGCTGGCCGATGTAGAACCAGACGCAGGCCACCCAGTGGGCGAGCAGGGCGAACACGGCCATGAGCAGGGTCAGCACCACGGCGCTGTACTGCGAGTAGCGGTCCAGCCGGGGGAGCAGGCGCAGGAGGCGCAGCAGCCGCACCGTCTTCAGGAGGTGCGCTCCGAAGTACTGAGGTGGGGGAGGGCGGGAGGTCACCCCGGGGCCGGCCCGGCTGGCCCGCCCCAAAGCCCACCCTGCCCAGCCACACTGACCACATTGACCTTGAAGGCATGTAGCAGGTCAAAGGGCAGAGCCGCGATGACGTCCAGCAGGAACCAAGTGGTAACGTAGTGCAGGCAAATAGACTTGGGGGCAAACACGACCTGGCCCGACTTGGACACGAACGTGGTGCGGAAATTGAGCACGATGTCTGCGGAACGTTGGGGTGCGAGTTGGTGCGGGGGGGGGTGGGGGGGTGGGGGGGGAGGGAAGGGAGGGGAAGGGGCTACTCTTTACTGGGCACCTGCTCAGCATGCGACACTGTCCTAGGCTCTTGGCCTGCAGTAACTCTCAAAGGTGGACACTGCTATGCCTATTTGACGGAGGGAGACACTGAGGCTTGGAGATGCTGTGACTGGCTTAGGGTCACATAACCCATTAGTGGTAGAGACATGTTTGGAACCTAGGTCTGATTTCAAAGCCCACCGGTTATAAATAGGAGGAGGGCAAGGGGGACACTTGTGAGGCGCTGGAGCCATACAGACCATCCTCATCAAAGCCTGAGGGGAACTTGGCACTGGGTGGGGTGGGAGGCACAGAGGGCACCTACCAAGAATGAAGAGGACCTCCACGGCCAGGTCACAGACGCTGGGGGGGCCACGGGCGGCGCTGGGCTCCCGGGCGGTGCTCACACACACGCTGTAGGGCACGGTGACGGCCACATAGAGGGTGGCGAGCAGGATGAAGCCATCCCAAGTGGCCCTCAACGCCCCACAGTGCAGCAGGATGAATGGTGACTTCCGGATAGCAGCCACTTTGTACTCAGGCAAATTTGGCTTCTCCCCAAACACCCCCTGAGTGAGGCAGGGCAAGTCCAGGCAGGGAGGAGAGGAAATTGGTACAGGCTGAGTTTGGATTGGGTCCAGGACACGCATCCACCTCCTTTCCCTCCCTGCATTCTGAAAGCAACCTCTGATGTAGGCATTAGAGTCCCCACGTTATGGCTCAGAAGACTAAGGATCAGGGAGGTCCAGTGACTTAGCTGAGGTCACACAGGAGGAGCCAGGACTGAGCCAAGGCCCACCTGGCCCCAGGGCTAAGACTCTCCTCTGTACTTTTGATGGATCAGGCATGTGACAGTCCTTCCCTCAGTCACAAGGCCCAAAGTGCTGGCGGGGCCTGTGTGTGGGCACCCCAGACAGTCTCTCTGTGGTGGGCTCAGTTCCCCCCTCCATCTCCTTAGCCTTCCCTTCCCCTGCCCCAACCCTCAGACACACACCCTAGTGCTCAATCCACCTTATTGAGCTTGTGCTTGCCCTTGGGCTGCTTCTGCAGGTGCCCAGACAGGTGGTAGAGGACAGCCCGGCTCCGCCGCCGGTTGGCATTGAAGCCTTTGGCTCTTGCCCGGCCATATCGGCGCCGGCCACCACCTGCAAAAGAAGAGGGGCCGATAAGGATGACAGTGGGAAGGTCCTGGGTGTAGGACACCAGTTGCTGGCCCAGGGACAGGTCTGGCTCATTGACTAGTTAGGTAGCCTCTTTAGAGTTGGGGGCTCTGGCATTCCTCACTTCCTAGGGTCACTTGCCACCCCCAGCAACGGGCAATCCTATGGGTGCTTACACATACTACTCCCAGTGCCTTCTTCAAGAAGGAGGTTTGGACCAAGGCAAGGCAGGAGAGGATCTCCACAGGGAAAGGCCTAGGAATGGAGGGGAGAGGTGATTCCCAGGGGTGGGGGGAGTGCAGAGTGAGCAGGACATAAGGCAGAGTTGTAGGAGCTCAGAGAAGGAGCCCAGGGTCCAGGTGCAGGGACCACTGAGGACTTAAATTGTGGAGAGGCCTACCCAAGGCTGGGGTGAGGGAGTGGGGGATGGAGAATACCCAGCATCCCCAAATGACAAAGAAGCCTTGGAGCAGGTTCAGATGAGAGCTTGGTGAGCTGCCCAAGGGCCTTCCCCAGCCCTGGGAGGATACCAAAGGGGCAAGACCCCAAAAACTTAAAAGAGGGCTTTGGCCAGGGTTCCCCAGTCAGTTTTTTGAGAGGAAAAGGCACAGAGGTGAGGGGTGGGGAGAGGATGTGCTCAGCCTCACCAATTGGTCAGAAAATGTAACTTCACAGGCACAGTGGAGTTTGCTTTTAGTTTCTCAGTAAAGTTGACTTCAAAACTCCAACTGTGTCTCCACCCCTCTATTTGGAAACAAGCTTTCCATACCTGAGCATGTGGCGAGGAGAGCAGCACTGGCCTTGCAGCCAGCAGAATTGGAGTGAATGAGTGCAAGTGGGTGGGTGGGGGGACCCATGAGCCCAGACCTGAGGTACCCAGCCACAGCAGCTAAATCAACGGCCCCACGAGTACCCACCTGTCTCCTTCCATTTGTCAGGGCCTCCTCGGTTCTTGGTGTCACTGATGTCCTTGTGAGAGACCAGGAAGAGGGCCACCTCCCCTTTCTCATTCTTGATGGGTATCACATCCAAGAGACACCAGAATGGGAGCCCTGGGCACAAAGACAGACTCAGCCCAGCTCCCATTCTCCACTCTGCCCAAGGCGACAGGGGGGCTCCACGGACTCCCCTGGCTGAGACACAGGCAGGGTCCAGGGAGGAGAGCAGCAGCCCGCTCTACTTAGAGGAGGGCTTGATGGAACAGGATGGGGAAAGGCAAGGGAGAGGAAGGATGCCTGTCAGACATGTGTGTTTGTAGAGCTGTCCTATTGACATGGGGATATTTTCCTGCTGGGATGAGAAACTCAAGATGGGAAACTGAGTGGAGGCTGAGGCTGGGGTGAGGATGGGAAAGAAGAGGGCCAGGGCCAGGGGTGGGGTGGAGGAAGAAGAGGTGGGTATGTGGGAAGGTGGGATGAGATGGGGAGATGGCAATGATGAAAATGGAAAGGAGGGACAAAGGATGGGGTGGGTGCCAGGCTGGGGGTGACGAGAGGTGAGGCAGGCTGGCCAGGTGGCCCCTCACCACTCTTCCGGTACAGGATCAGCTCCGCCTTGAACTCTTTGTGCTCATCCAGGGCCTTGCGGATTTGTTGGCGCACGAGCTCACTGGTGTCTGGCCCATAGAGGAAGGAGCAGGCACAGCCCCGCTGCATGACCTCAGCCCGGGAGAAACCCGTGAGGTCACAGAAGCCATCAGAGCAGTAGACCACAGGGAAGAGCCCCGTCACCTGGGCGTTGCCCAGCACAAAGTTACTGTCTGCAAGAAAGCAGACATGGAGGCATGGGGTAAAGAGGCCCAGAATCCCATCGCTCCTCCTTTCCGAAATGCCTGCAACCAAAAGTGGCTTTACAAAAATCCAGGAATCGTGTGTGTGCACTCGTGTGTGTGTGTGTGTGTGTGTGTGCTCACGTGTTGGGTGGGGAAGTGGACATAGTGAGGGCAGGAGCTGTTTATGAACAGGAATGAGTGTGTCACTGCCCCACTCCCAGCAGTATCTGTATTCAAGAATCAGAATGTGTGAACAGAGGTTGGTGAATGAAGCCCTGTGTGGGCATTGTATCCTGAGCAGTTTGGGGTAAGGGGTGGTTTTGGGGATGCCCAAAGGAGGACCACAGCACAAGCTCCAGGCCAGCTTCAGCCCCACCCTACCTTTGTCAGGCTCACTCACCAGCCAGGTACCCAAGTTGGCTGTCTGGCTCCTCCCACTGGGACCCACCTGGATGGGAGGCAGTCCAGGCCACTATCCATTCTGTACTCTCTGTTTGAGCCCCAGCTAGGTGACCTGGCTTAGGAATTAGTGAATGTGATTGAAAATGGGGGTGTTAGAATGGTAGCTGAACACCTAGCTTGGAGCCAGGAAGTACTGGGGAGAGAGGGGCGCTGAATCAGCAGGCTGCAGGAGCCAAGCATACAGCAAAGCAGATGGAGAAGCCTGTGGGGGTGGGGGGCTCAGTGATGGGCTCCCACCCGGTTCCTATCAGGAACCAGAGACCATGGAGGCTGTTAGGCAGAGTGCTGGGAAGCCCCACTGAGGGCGAGTGTAAAGGAGGCGGAGGGGGAGGGGGCTTTCACGACTTCCCCTGTTCTCAGAGCCTCGGGAACCCACAAATCAGAAGCGCTGGTCGCCTTCTCCAAACTTCCCCAGTCATGGTGGGCGTCCCCAAACCTATCTTTTTGGCGCTAGCTAGCGGACTCCTTGGGTTTACCTGGTGGGTTCAGGCAGTGAGGTGAGCTTGGCCAAACAGTGCGTTCCAGCGTCCCGCCTACTCTACCTCCGTTTGCAAATCTCTTTTCTAAATCTGTTTTTTGAGCCATCTAGGCTGTTCCCGAGCACGACGCCCCTGCCTCACCCCTCACCCCGCTAATTCGAGGGTAGCCGGTGGAAGAGCGCCAGACGCTGGATTGGGATAGGTTAGATTGACTAGGTCGGGGTTCGAGCCCCAGCGAACAGACGGCATCCCAGGTCCCAAACCCGGAGACCTGTAGCCGTTTTGCCTGGCCTGGGACATTGCTGACTGAACTTTTGGGGGGAACAGCGTCTAGAAAACAGGTGTCTTACGTGGTCCCAGCCAAAAGTGGGGCGCGGGAGTAAGGAGGGAGGGTGAGAACAGGAGGGCAGCAGGCCGAGATGTGGGGTGCAAGACCCAAGGGAACCCTGGCAAGAGACAGCGCGTCCCGGAGCCAGTGGGATACAGGTCGGACTCACGCGTGCCGTCGAAGCGCGTGGCGATGGTGTCCAGGAACGTGTTCTGCGGCGCCAGGAGTCCCCGCATGGCCGGCATCTTAGGCGGCCCTGGCCGCCCGCCCCATGCCTCCGGGGCGCGGGGTCTCAGAGTCGGGGAAGGGAGCCCAGCTCGGCCGCCCCTCGCCGGGCCCCGCGCCCCCTAGCGCACCCGCCGGGGGGAAATGCCCACCCCGGGCTCGCAGGCCCAGTCAGCCGCCCGCGAGCGAGGGGGCGTCCCCGCCGTCGGGGCCGGGAGCATGGCGCGCGGCCCCCGGCGCTCTGGCCGCCCACGAATCCCGGGCTCCCGGCTCCGCGCCCAATGCGCTCTCTGCACCCTCCGCTCGCGGCGGCGGCAACAGCGGCTCCCTTTTCGGCTGCGGATCTGCTCCCGCTCGGGCTCCTCTGGGCGCCGGGTCCCCGCAGCTTCCTCCGTCTGTCGGGGAGCAGCAGCAGCTTCCCTCCCTCCCTCCGGCGCCCGCAGCCTGCACGGAGGTAACCATGGAGACCGGGCACACCCAAGCAGGGCCGCCTCCTTAAAGCGACAGGCCTCCCACAGAGGTATCCCCCACCCCTCCGGACCTCGGTGGGGCAGAGGAGGCGGCGGCCCTCCTACCACTGACACCGGGACTCCCCAAACCGCCCCCTCTGCCAGGTCCCGCTCCGGCTACTTAGCCGCAGGGGCGAGGCGTCTTTCTCGGCAGCAGGGGGTTCTCAGAGAGCCTCATAGCCTCTCCTCCCCAGGAGGAACCTGAGAACTCAGGGCAGGGGGTGTATGTTTTAGAGGATGCTTTTCCTGAGGAAAATGTAATGGGAAAGGGGCCTAGGCATCTAGCGGAGGTGGTGAAGGCCCGGTAGTTGGCGGAGGTGGGGGCCCCCAGAGAGGCTCCAACTGTACGGGGGGAAGTACAAAAGGGGAGTCGGGGCGGGCGGTCTGAACACCGCTTCGGGGCATCTAAGCCTTTCTCAGACTCAGCTTGACCCCTGGAAAATGGATTAAGCGATCACTAGGAGGAGCCTCTGCAGCTAGGAGCAGTCGGGAAATCGGAGGGTGGGTGGCCCTGGAAGGGAGGTTCAGACGCTACCCTCGTGTGCCCCGGGGATGGAAAGGGAGTGGGGGGGGGGAGAAGGGGGAAGGCTACACCTTTGTGTTGTCTCTATATTTCTATTATTCGTCACCTTTAGCCGCTCCCTGGGTGCGCTAAAGGATCAGGTTGCAAACACAGAGAACAGGTAGACGTCAGACTCTGCGAAGAACTTCCTAACCTTGTGCGCGTGGGTCCTGGCGAGCGGGGAGTGAGGAGGATCCAGCCTCCGCTCTCCGTCCCCCTTCAGTCCTCGAGAACACGCTCTGAGCTGAAGGGGGGGGGCTGCCGGGGGTTGCGGTGGGGTGGCTGCAGGGACCCCCTCCGGTGAGGGGCGGGTGAGGAAGTGCTGGGCGGGCGGAGCGGAGCCGGACCCTGGCGGCTCGTCTTTGGCTCTGCGTCGGTGCCCCCGGCCTCGCGCTGCCAGCGCCGATCCTCCTCCCTCCCACAGTTTGCCAGCGAGCGCGGCTACCGCCCGCGCCCAGAGCCGCCGGGGCCAAAACAGCAATTTGTTCCCAAACGAGTGAAGCGGGAGGCTCAGCACCCCCAGTTTCTGGGAAACACAGCCATAGTCACCAGCATCGGAAAGGAGTGCCCCCCGCTCCACCCACCGCTCATCCGCGACAACAGCCAAAGCCCAGGCACCTACATTAAAATGGACTGGTGCTTTGGGAGGAAAGGGAGGAAGCATCCTCCTTCCCAGTCCTCTGACTCCGGGAATCTCGCTCCCAAGAAGAATGAGACTAAGGAGTCAGCAGACTGTGCTCCCCACCTCCACCACCCCCGCCAGGGTCCTGGGCTGCAAAGTAACTCCGCCCCTAGTCGCTCATCTAAGCCCCGCAAGCGACTTTCAGGCATTCTACTCTGGAGAGGGTGCAATTTAGGAGTCAGCTCACTTTGAAGACAGGAGGAGGCTGTGGCTGAAAGCACCCACCAACTTGGGAAACAGGCTACCTAGGTCTGAATATAGCTCTGCCACTGTGTGATTTTCCTGCTGTGGCTCAATTTTCTTATTTGTGAAATGGGGATAACTACTTCAGAGAGTTGTTAGCTTTAAAGGACCTAGAACAATGTGTGACATTTGCATCATGTAAATGTTTATTATCTGATTTTGAGTCGTATAGGAGCCCGTGAATTTGGCAGAGTAGAGGCTACTTACACTCCATTTCACAAATGAGGAAGCAGAGGTAGAGATACATAGTTTTTACCAACTTGGTTACCTTGAGCAAGTCTTTCTTTCTCTATATCTTATTTATTTGTCAATTACAGTTGACATTATTTTAATTTCAGGTGTACAACATACTGGTTAGACATTTATGTAATTTATGAAGTGATCCCCCCGATTAGTCTAGTACCTGGCATTATACAGTTACTGCAATATTATTGACTATATTATTTATGCTCTACCCTACTTTTTAACAACCAATTTGTATTTCTTCATCCCTTCACCTTTTTCACCCAGTCCCCCAACCCCCTTCCTATCCGGGAATCATCATTTTGTTCTCTGTATACATATGAGTCTGTTTCTGGTTTTTCTGTTTTGTTCTTTAGATCTCTCTTTACCTAGTACCTCAGGTCTTCTTGCTCTCCTTACACCTCCTCCCCTTCTCCCCAAACATACACAAGGAGCAGGGACCCCTGTTTAGGATAGTAGGATGGGGGTTGGGGAGGGGTTGAAAAGTGAACAGAGAACTGGGAAATCAGGGAGCCCTGGCCTCCTTGCTTTAATCTCCTTTTGCTCTGCCCTTCCCCCAACTCTTGACTCATCAACCACAGGAGTCACAGGGAGGGGAAAGTTGAGGGAGAGCCCAGTTCAGAGACAGCTCAAAGCCACTGTCAACAAGAAGAAACTCAGGAGGCTTGTTTTGGAGCTGCCGTGGGAGGCCTGTGGGAGTATTATCTACAAAGGGAACAAGGAGAGAAGGGAAGAGCAAAACAAGGAAAAAGCGCTCAAGACATAAAAGATGGATAAAGCCCCCAATCCCCTGGCACAGGCGAGTCAGTCGCTGTGTGGTGGGTGAGAACAGGTGGCTGTCGAGGAAAAGAGCCCACGGGCCCCTCCCCTCTCATCCCCTCTTCCCACTCTCTCCACCCTCCTTTCTGGAGATCCCCAGGTCAAGCTCTGCTTCTACAGTTGTGTTGCATGGTGGGAAAATCTCAGGCTTTCCAGTCAGACTAGTCTGGGTTAGAATTCTAACTCTGCCACTGACCAGCTAGGTGACCTTGGGCAGGGATGGTGGGGGGGTTAATCGAAAGAACATCAGTTCATTTGTGAAATGACCCTTTCTCAAAGGATTGTTGAGAGAACATGTGATGAGCTTAGTTAAGCGGTAGCAATTGTTGGTAAGCGATCCCCTGAGCACTTGCTCAGGCCTTGGGTGCTAGGACCAGGGAAATGAGTTCAGGATTGAAACCTCACTGAAGGTTCTCCTTCCCCACCAAAAAAAAAAACACTAAACGTTTTGGAATACTTTGAGGCCTCCAGTATTTGGGCAGACTTTGGCTGTCTCATTCTAGGCCATTCCTTTCCTTTTGGTGGATAATCCTAGATAGTGTGAGTAAACCACAATAAACTTTCAAACAAGGGAATCCTGGGAGGTACATGGTTTTATTAACAGATAAAAAACTGTTTTATGTCTCATGGCTAGTAGTGGAGGAACTGGGTCTGAACCAAGATTTGACTAGGGTGGTAGCAGTTTGCTACTGTGGCACACAATTGGGGCGCTTTGTCCTGTGCTTTGGTAAGCAGCCTATGAAAAGGGGACAGTATAGTCATTTTGATGAGTGGTCACATAGTGACCTGTAGTGAGTGCCTGCTGTCAACAGCCACCTGGACTTCACAGCTGGACTGCAGGCCCCGCCTGCCTGCCACAGTGCAGCCTACCATGGTCCTGCCTGGAGCCAGCAAGGGCGTGAATCAGCAATCTCCAGCTCCATCTGTGTTCTAGCAGCACCAGAATACGGGTTTGTTTGAAACCAAGTTACAGAGAAAGCCTAACTGGGTTAAGTTGAAGAGACATAAAAAGGAGACCTGACTTTTCTGAGGAATTGGAGTGGGTGGTATTTGTTTCTGCTGTTTTGACGGCAGTGAAGGGGCGGGTGGGCTGGAGAACAGTTGTGCTGGTGGTAGTGATGGTAGGTGAGTTTCCTCACCCAGAAACATCTTCAGATAGTGTTTCTTCTTTGGTAAGGAGTAGCAACACAGGTAATAAAACTCCCTCAGCACCTGTATGGAAATAACAGCCCCTGGCTCGCCCCTGGGAAGCCCTGGCCCCCACTTCACTCCTGCATGCGGCGCTGGTGACTGTTTACCCAGGTGAGTGCCATCAGTATCTGGCCTTCCCCAACCAGGGAGCTCAGAAACGGGACGAGGGTGTGTTTTTCTGACAGGTGTGGTCAACAGACAAGAGCGGCACCACAATGGGGGATATGCACTCAGAAAAGCTACAAAAGGAATAGGGTGACTGAATTATTTCTTTGATTAATAAGGTCTGTATGACTGGACATAAGGGATGTCTTTCATGTACTTTTTAACAGGGCAGGAGAAGAGAGCGAAAAGCAAAGGAGTTACGGTGAGTGAACGTGCAACTTGTCATCGGTTAGCTCAGACAGCGGGGTACTGCTCTGCAGCCTCTGGCTAAATCCTCCTCCAGGAAGAAGTTGCCACTGTCTCTACTTTACAGTTCAGGAAGTGGTTCAAAGATGTTATTTGCCCAAGGTTAGCCACTCACACAGCTACCAAGTTGTGAAGCCAGAATTAAAATCCAAGTGTGTGTCTCAAAAGTCCACAGTCTTTTCACTCTCACACGCTACCCAACCACCAGGCATGATTTCCAAGAGTTGAAGGAAGAGCTAAGAGCTCTGTTTCTTTAACCTGCAAAGTGGTTGAAGAGCTGGAACTACTCATCTTTGCCTCAGAACTCAGCACAGTGCCCAACACAGTAAGTGGCTCAGTGTTTGACGGAAAAAATGTGCTCAGGTGGCTAAGGCAACCAGAAGCCAAGCTTGACTGATTTTATAGAATGTTGTCTGGTCGCCAGAATTATGGTTGGTACTCTGAACTGGTTAAAACAGTGACAAAATAGCTCCTTGTACCAGTTGGTGACCTCCACACACACCGTTTTGGACCCGTTTCTTCCATGAAGTACTCACAAGACTGTACCTGCCAAAGGATATAACCCTCACCAGGTGGGACAAGAAGGTGGGATGGATCCTATGAATCAGGCAAGACAAACCCTCAGTTTGTTAGGTCAAATGGCAGAATTTCCAGGGGCCACAAGTCATTATTCTAACTATACCTCCAAAAGTATAAGTTACCTCCAAAAGTTACATTATACCTCCAAAAGTATAAGTTAGTTCACAGATTGAGAACCAAGCATCCTGGCTTTTCCAGGTCACTCCAACCTGAAACAGTTTATCCTGTTTTGCCCCATACATACATTCACATTTACAAGACTGTACCCTGTTTTGGGATTCTGAAATATAAGGTCACCCTATTTATAAACTACTGAACAAATACGCAATCAGCCTTTGTATAGTTCTAGTTTAAGTATAGGACCCAGACCTTAAAGTGGTGCTTCCTCCATCTTACTCACAGAAGATAGTGTGGCTTTCATACGACATTATTACCTTGTATTATTATACCTGTATGTCTCAGTTGCTCTAACTAGTTTATCAGCCCCCTGAAGGGCTTTGTTTTAGTTATCTTTCTCTCTCTGTAGCTTCCAGCTCAGCAACTATTCAAAGCACCTCCAAACATTGTTGGTGAGTGTAAATTCATGCATCTTTAAGAGAACTTTGTCAATAACTATGTGATCCTGCAATTCTACTCCTAGGAATTTATCCTAAAGATACACTCTCACAAATGAGGAATGACATATGTATTGAGATGCTCATTTCAGTAATCCTTATAATAGCAAAAAACTGAAAACCATCATTAGGGACTGGTTAAACTAATTATGATAAATATATACAATGGGATCTATCAGCCATAGAACAAACGAGGTATATTTACATATACCAACACGCGAAGAGGTCTAAGTGGTATACATCCTTATGACGTATGTGTGCCAGGATACCAAATCCCTGGAGGGAATCACAAGGAACTTAAAGAGTGTTTGCCTCAGGGGGACGGGACAAATGGTCCAGAGTGGGATGAAGGCTTCTTTTTCATCATATGTGCTTTTGAACGGTTTATTTAAAAAAAAAAAAAAAAAAAATATATATATATATATATATATATATATATATATATATTTTTTTTTTCCCCCTTAAAACAAAAACTAGTTATAAAAAATGAGAACAAGTGGAAAAAGAAAGTTGATTAGGAGTATGCATAGTATGATTCCCATTTATATGAAAGAAAGAAAAAAGATATTTGCATGTTTGAATTTAGAAAATTTGTGGAACGATATATAAAAAACGTATCAGTGGGACGAGATAAGGGAGGATTTCTTTACTTTCCATTATGCATCCTTTTGTACCTCTTTAAAAAAACTCATCTGTATTACTTTTTTAAAAAGTGAATTTTAAGAACTGCCATAAGTAAGAGGCCTAGTAGGAAATATCTGATGTTCATAATGAAGCCATACTAATTTAAATGTTCTCTCTCAAGTGGCACACAACTGCCAGAGCTAAATAACCTGCGGTTTCAAGTCCTACCTCTAAGTTGGGAAAGGGCAAGACATTTATCTCTAAGAGGAACTGGAAAGGGAAGGAAAAATGATGAATATGTAGGATCTCTCTGAACAGCCAGTGGGAGCTGCCAAGGTTTCAGAGCCTCCCTTCTCTTGGGAAGCCTGGAGCTATTCTGGGGAGCAAGGAATGGGCTGCACTATTCAAACTTATGATAAACCTAACTTCTTTTCATTTAAGAAAGTCAAATGGCAAATTTAGGAGCAGAATATCTATAACATGAGATCCTAAATGAATTAAGGTTTAGACATATCATTTAAATAAAGAATTGTAGAATGCATATAGTATGATGCCTTTTTTATAAAAACAGAACGAAAAATAAAAAACCTATCTATCCATGTGTATATGCACATATGTATATGCTTTGAAAAAGATCTACAAGGGTATACACCAAATTATTAATAGTTATTACCACTGTGGAACAGAATGGGAAGGTGGAAAACTTTAACTTTTTCCTTTTACATTTCTGTATTATTTGGTATTTTAAATACTTTTTTTTAATTAACAAAATGTAGAAAAATCTTCATCATTTTCAAACTTTTTACGGTCACAGAAAAAAATCTTCAAATATGTTTCTATAAGGAGATTTTAATTTTGATTTCAAGGCAATTGTGACAAACAGTGGCTTCCCATCTGTCTGAGTGGTTAAATACCATCTCGCCTAGATACAGGGATAGACCTCATAATCTCTTCAAGGTTGCTTCAATCTCTAGATTTCCTATAAAGTAAGGTAAGCAATTAATCAGAAAAGCAGGCCTTTTTCCTGACATCCAGCAGGCTGATGGTGTTGTTGGACAAATTCCCAAAAATGAGGTGATTAGCCTTTTAGAAAATGGCTTCCCAGCACTCCTTGACTACTGTTTTCATTACTAAAAGTCAGTCAGTCTCTCTCTCTCTCTCTCTCTCTCTCTCTCTCTCTCTCTCTCAATCTGTTCAACCAACCTGAACCCTGGCAGCTCAGCTTCAGCCAAAGAGCCAGGGGAAGCCCTGAGGCAGCTAAATTCTGCACCACTGCCACTTCCAGTTTCAGCTTCAGACTTGGGAGGACAAATGCTGGAGAAATAAATAGCTCTGCTGTTATTAAACCATAGATTCTGGGGGTGGGTGGGACGGGGTGGAGGGGTCTGACACCAATGCCACCTGCTATATGCAAGAGCCCAATTATACTGTTACATTCACTACTCCCGTCAAGGGACAGGCAGTGGAGGAGAGGGGTGCTGTATAACCTTTGGTTGCCTGGGAGAGCCGTTGGCAGCTGTGGTTTTTCTAAACTGGTAAGCCTTCCTTTAGAAAGTCACCATTCCCTATCCTACGAATCTTTCCCACAGGAATAGCTGCATTTGCTCATCCTGGCTTTCACATTTTAATTTGGTTCTGAAGTTAAGCAGTGGACTAACGACTTAGCAATCAGACACCCTCATTTAAGCCCCAAATGTTCAAGAGGCTTCTACCCCATGAGGTCCAAAGGAAAACAGATAATGAAGTCACTTGCTGCTGGAAAACAAATGTGGGAACATTTATGCAGTTTTTATTTATTCAACTATAAAGATTGCAGCAATTTTTTGATGGGTAACAGATTAACACTAATTATATTGCTATAAATTTGTTCAGGATCAGACTAGGATTCAGGAAAAAGGGAGAATAACAACAAAAATCTTCAAACATTGAAATAAAGAAATACTTCCCCCCTCTTTAAACTTTAATTAAATGCTACTTTCCCATGGACTTCCCTTGACTGGTTTGCAGTCTAAGGTAATAGGAAACAAGGCTTTAGGCATTTTGAAGAAACAGCAGGTTAAGCTATGGGGCCAAGCAGGAGACTGAAACTCTGACCCGAGTGTCAATCTCAGGCACGTTCTAGGAGGAAAGGCAGATTCTCAAATATTTTCTAGTGTTCTTTTCTTTCCACCAATTAAATTTCCCCTTCTCTGGCTAACTCAGTGCAGCACATATACTCTCATTGCCTCTCCTGGTTACACTGTTGTTTAGAGGGAACCTGACAGGCATGTGTGGCGTCTGCCTGGAAAGGCAACAGGGCTAGCTCTGATCCATCGCTCTCTGAGAGCCTAAGCAGTAGGGGTTGCTGAGAAAGGCCTCTTCAGACAACTGAAAGGCCTGCTGCCCTGGGAAGAACACTGCTTACCCTTGGGAAACCTGGCAACAATTGCCTATGATTCCTGGTAGAAATGGCCAATCAGAATCAACCACTATCAGTGGGAAAGGTCAAGGGAAAAAACAGCTTCCCCTCCAAAACTGGTAAAGAGGAAATAAGGAGAGAAGAAACCAAAAATATTTAGAATGGCATAAAAAGTGATATATGTAAACTTCTTTTTGTTATTAAATCTAACTATAAGTTTCCTAAAGTCCAGTTACCAAGTTGAATTGTGTGGGATAGAGGAGAGAGGCCAATGGGAATTTCCCTTAAGAGTTCACAGCTTCAGAATGAGAGGTTCTGGGTTTGCGCTGGGGGAGCCCCTTTTTGAATGAGGGCTTGGGTAGGCTGGGATCCATGCTGGCTCCAGTTCCGATGGTCCCTGAAGAGGGAGCCTGGCCCCATTCACTAGTGTTTCCCGGTGCCTGGGGTGGCACACTCTGATACCTGGAACCGGATGAATACCACGAGCTGTTTCTGTACTGACCCACACTGTCAGGTCGCCCTTGGTTCGTGGGGTCACTGCACTTCTGGCCTTGTGGCCGGTAGCCTTGTCCTCGTCTGGTCCCTGGCAACACCTAAGGATAAAAGAATACGGTGTTCAAAGAACTCTGGCATTACGGCACCCCATCAGTTCCAGTTCAGTTTATAGGAGTATTCTGACAGCATCACTATGGTATTCCATGCATGGGACTCAGTTCTCTCTCAAGATTCACAGAATTCTGTCAGCCAATTTAACCTAGCCACTACATCAGAAATAATACATCTTTCACTATTTTCTTCCCTGCCTTTCCTCCCTAGGCTCTTCTTCACTGAATTATTCACTTTTCTTTAGCTGGGAACAAGCTGAAGAAGAAAGAAATAACATTCTTTGGGTTGTTACAAGCCCTTAACTGGGAAATACCTTATCACGTGTCTGAACCTTGCAGATCATAAGCCATTTGTAAAGATAATGAACATTTGGAATAAAATAAACATCAGTATGATCTGCTTTGCTATATATCATGAACCACACATTAAATCATACTGCTGTGACATGCAGTACAATTTCACATTACAACCCAGAAAGCTGATGGCATAGGATTTTTGTCCTCCAATTCCAATGTAATTCAGAACTACTGAAGAATTACTGACAGCATTGCCTTGAATTCCTCTTGTGTATCTTTTTCAAAGTAAGGAAAAGAAACTAAGGATAATCTTCAACTTTCTAGTGTTCGCTCCACTGCACCAGGTTCGCTGTCTCTCCCTGACAGTCTGTCTACATTGTGCTTCCAGGGAGCTGCTGCTTCAGACACACTCTGGGCACCTGCCACGGTGGCGCTTGTCTACCTGGAGATGTGTGCACAACGCCCAGCGTGACTAATCCTACGACAGCCAGGATCACTGCCAACATCGAGCAAGTCAGCAGCCTTGGCAACAGGAAATCTAACCTGGCTGGTAGTGTGGAACATACATACCAAATGCTTTCTTTCTCTGGCACTAACTAGGGCTGGAGGGATTCAAAATAGGTGTGGAAGGGGAATAAAGAGACGAAGGTAATGTACTGAGCCATCAGCATTCAAATTGTCACAATCTAGTGGCGTTCTTCCTAACTAGCTCATTGTGGAAGCCAGGTTACCTTTCGATGAGGCTGGTAGGGCCGGCCACTGGAGTTTGCTAGAGCTGCAGGAGTCTCTCCGGGTGCCGAGTTTTTCTTGTTAGGACTTGTAAGGCTGGTAGCAGAGGCACAGGTGGAAGAGGAAGCAGCAGAGGCATCACATGAACTACTCAAGGACACAGATGTAACTGAGCTACATCGGGACCGGGCTGAATAGCTGTTCTTTGGATGGGACACTGAAACAGAAATATGAGAAATGTGTAGTCATAGGAAGAAAGAGCATGAAGGGTAAGATTTTCCCCATTTCTCTATTTCCCTATTTCAGCAATTTAAGATAAACAACTGTCTACTTGAGTAATCCTAATGAAAAGCTTATAAAATGGGTAGTAACAAGAAGGAAAATTTTCCTTCTGCCCTCTTTCTTCACTCCCTCCAACCCCCTGCTGCTTTGTAAAGGAACTCTTAGAGACAGGACAACAGTTTAAGATCAGAGTGACCCATCCCCTTACCTACTAATGGCTTCGTGGCATGTCCTACTACCTAAATTCCTGGCTATGGCTCCAGCAGCTGACTAAGCCTAGGAACAATAATATGGGCCATATGTTCGGTTTCCTATGCAAAGAACAGACTTTGCAAAGAAAGAAAAAGGTAAAGAGCTAAATCTTTTTCATTTGAATGATGCATGGTATAATCAAGGTTAGTTGATATGTATAGAACTAGTCTTTACAACAAACATGCATCTTCCTAAGATTCGTTCTGAAAAAATAACCCCAAACTCAAAATACTAATCTAGCTGAAAAATATTAACACTTTCAATTCAAATGTTCAGAATTAAATGGTTTAACACTGCCCCCTAGATTTTTTCCTTGGCTTTAAGCCTGGACTAATATTGAGTTCACAATCACTGCCTAGGTCCAACATTTCAATTTTATACTGAGATGGAAAGAACAAAGGAGCTAAGCTTAGGGTTTGACTGGTATCACAACAAACTGTCACCTTAGAGGCACACCACCCCCTTTTAAAAATTATGTTTATTTTTCAATTACGGTTGACAGTATTATTTTATATTAGTTTCAGGTGAACAGCTTAACGGACAGACATTTATATAATCTATGAAGTGACCTCCCAAACCCACTCCCTTTTGAAGCTATTATTTAAGCACCTGTTATGTGCCAAGCAAAGCAGGTTTTGCTAGCTCCACTTTGGAGAGGAGTAAAATGAAGTTCCAAGAGGTCAGTGAATCAAGGACTCACACCTGGTTTGACTCCAGCGTCCCATGTTCTCTACACTACATATTATACACCTCTCAACTCAACAGAGAGTGATGAAAAACTATTACTGCAAATTTAGGGAGCTAGAAAATACCCATCCTCAGGGCTCAAGATATATGCATCCACTGACTTCTTAAGGATCTCAGAGTTACTTTTCATAAAAACAAGAAAACAAAAACACAAGAGACACTAAGGAAGAATCAGTGGAGAAGCCAACCAGCAATTCAGTCTCTAATTAGTAGAGGGTGGTCTTCTCATCACCATCTCTAGTGCCCCAAATCTCTCACCATCTCACCTTGTCCAAATGAATCAATACTCTTCTTTAGGGTCTCTACGTCACAGGTGAACCGGGCTACTCGTCCCAGATCCTCATCATATTTGCGTTCACTAACAAAGTGCTGGAGAAAGGGTAAAGAAAAGCCTCCAGGTGAGACAAACAGTATACATGAAACCTGTAGCTTGCTATGTATGGATGAAACAATTATTTTCAACGGTCTTTTTACTGCTTCGAAATTTGCTAAATAGCCATAATATTACCAATGCTGCATGACTGACAAAATTCAGTCATTTTCTTAAGAGCCCAAAGAAAAGTCTATTAGGGGAACTTTATAAAATGCTACATGATGGTCAAAGCCCACTAAGTATCATCCAAAAAACTGTAGAGAAAGGAGCAAGAATTTATAGTAGAGGGCCATCTTTCCACTATTGGCTACTCTCCACATCGTTCCATTTTATACAGAAGCAGAGGCAGCAAAAATGCTCGTAAGTTACAATGATTCCATTTAAATATGGTTTGATATTCATTAATAGGAACTTCCTTAGGAAATCCACTTCACATCTTTATAAAGTAGGATTTATTAGTCCTTGAAATAGGAACGATTTCTTGAGATGGAAAATCATTCATGTGAAAAGTCAACTTTACAAATGAGAAGTTTACGCTGCAAATAATTTAAACCTTTTAAGCAGACTGAGCTGAGAAGTAATCAACCCCTTGGGTAAAAAACTAACTATACTACAGAAATTGTGGGACTACAAACATGTCAGAAATAAAGTATTTCTGGGGGTCCATTTCAATAAGCAATTTCTAAGGTAGCCTGGAATCATTTTTTCAGATGAAAAAGTTAAAGGCCTGGATATAATCTCAAAGAATCGAACTCCTCCTCAGAGCAGTCCTCTAACTGGGGATTTTTGGATTTTCAGGGGTAGAATTGAATGCGTCAGAATCCTCAAGATGCATCTAGAAGCAATGAAAGGGAAAGGAAAAATAAAAATTACCTCTGGGCCTTGAAGCCATAAAGCCCCAGAGTACATTGTGGCTTAGGAAAGCACAAGAACCTCTATAACAAAGCCTTCAGACATGTACTATTAGTCTGGGATTAATTCTGAAACAAATTCTAGAGTGTGTTGAGCCAAAGACATAACAGGAATGACGGAAATAAAATGATCTGGAAATAAGACATTTAAATTGCATAGCACCCACTTCAGTACACTGAAAACGTGGAGAGAAACAGATCCTTAGTCAGCCTGCAGAAATATTTCTAGCAGCTTTTCAACCATGTGGGAAGGGGAACAGATGAAGCCTTGTAAGAGCCAGAATTCTTATCTAATTCCAAAGGGGTTCTGGCTTCTCCCAGATAGTTGAATGAGACTGACTGGAACCAACGTGAGGAAGACTTTCTATAAAATTTAGTTCTATAGTTTCAGTTAGTCAGAAAATGGTAATTTAAAATTTGCATTGTTTTGCTATTCCACCCCAATAAAGTCTAAAGGTAAGGAGTGAGAGAAAAATAATGACCTAGGTTTGTGTGAAAGCCTGGATCAGAACAATAACGAGAATTATTGCAAGGGATTAGATGATCTTCCATCTATGTTTTTATTTTACAAAGGCTGTTATATAGCCTCCTCAGTAAATATTCCTCTTAAATATGGCAATAAATCTCATGTATTCAAAAAGAACAGAGGTTAAGGATTCAAGAGTAGGGAGGCAAACTTCCCTTGTTCATATAGTTCAGCTTATAAACAATTCTTTAGAACACCAGTGTCTACAACTACCCATGACTCTCTCAGATTCCCATGCTTAGTCTCAGAAACACTGTTCTTTAGATAAGAATGTAAAATGTATGAGTGTTAAATCCAAGTAACCTTTATAAATAGATCACAATATGATCAACAACTCAAACTGCTCATTTTTCTCTATAAAATCAGAATCAACCAATCATTTAAATATTTACTGAACACCTACTATGTGCCAGGATACTATGCTAGGCATTGGATACACAGCAGTTGCTGCCATTGTAAAGTTCACAATCTAGTGGGAAAGACTTACTTAAATATACATGGAATGTAAGTGCTATGAGGTCACAAAACAGGGGGATATAAAAGGAAAATCGGAATGAGTAGGTTGTGAGTGATTGTATGTGCTGGGAGTGAAAGGGAAGGAAAAGAGTATTTTGGACATATAGAAAAGCATGCGCAATAGCCCTCTCGCAGGAGGGAACAGGATATGTCTGTGGAAAGGACAAGTTAATATAACTGGAGTACACAGGACAGGGGGGCATGGTGTGAAATGAAGGTGGTGGCAGAGCCAGACTGTGCAGAACCTTATACCCCGTGTTAAGGATTATAGTCTTTCTCCTAAAAGCAATGGGAAGTTTGAAGCAGGTTACTCTAGTATGAGGCACTGATTTGGGAGGGTTGGGAGGGTGGGGTAATGGCAAAGTGGATGGGTCGAATCAGTGACGAGGCTGTTACAGAAGTCCAAGCACGAGATACTGGTAACCTGATCATGATGGAGGTGGGGGAGCTGTAGAGAAAAGGGCTGATCTGAGATTCAGTAAGAAGTCAAATGGACAAGGTCTGCTGAGAGATTTCATGTGGGAAAGGAGAAATTTCCTAAGGTTTCCAGCTTGGACAACTGGATAGGTGACAGTACCACTTACAGAGAAAGGGAACCAGGTGCAGGGCCAGGTTTCGGAAGCTCATAAGTTCACCATATTAGACATGGCCATGAATTATGGAGATTTGCTACTTCAGTCCCTGAGGGTAAGAAGAAAGGCAGAAAAGAGAAGGAAGTTTTACCTTGATATCAGCTCTGAGCTCAACCAATTGCTCCTCTGACATTCGAACAGCCACATCAGTCATCTTCTTTAGAAGTTCAGCTTTCTTTTGTCGGCTGAGCAAAATTTCCACTGTAGAGGAAAAAGGAGTATAACTCTGATGTTCTGCTCAACAGATGAAGAACTGGAAGTACAGGCCTTGAGTATGTGTGTGGACAGCCAAAGGCTTAGCTGCCCACCCTCCCAGAAAATGAAAATACCAAAGGTCAGTTTCCACCTTCTTGAAGGACTCTGAAGGCAGTTAAATGGTACACTCTTTATGAATCATAAAGACATAGAAATCATTTGTCATTTCTCTTTCTCCTCTACCCAGTCAAAAACATTTTTTATCAAGAAGTATGTAAATTAAAACAGAAATATGCTCACATGGTAAAAAATAAATTCACCTAGAATAAATGAGTGTGAAATGACGTGTCCCTCCCTCCCTCCTTCTGACTTTGTGGTCCCCTCCCCAAAGGAAACCACTGTTAATATCTTATGTATGCTTCCAAATATGTTCTATGCCTATACAACATATCTCTTTCTCCCTTTTCTCTCCTTACACATGGGAGCATATCATATACATGATCCTTCCTTTACCTGAGCTATCTTTACTTAATACACCTTGAAATTCAATTCCTATTGACATATTGGATGGCCCTTACTGTTTAACAGCCACTTGGTATTCTACTGTGTGGATATACCACGATTATTTACCAAGTTCCTTGATGGATATGTAGGTTCTTTATAGCCTTTTAAGAAGCATCTTCTTTGGCATGCTCCCAGATGTATAACTCAAATATGACTATGGAGGACAACAAACAATTAAAAAAATATACTTCTCAGAGTTGAGAGTCAGGGGCCACAGAGGACATGGGCAAAAGAAATCCTCCTAGGAAGCAGAACTAGGGACTGCCAGATGAGCCAAGGGAACTTCTGTTCCAACAGGGCAAGGACTCTGTTATTTCTGTCCAGTGAGATTTGATCACTGCTTTTCCAAGTGGGAAGTTTTACTATAATTCTCTCTTCTTTCTCTATCTATGTAATATTGGAAGAGGGATATTTAACTTTTCTTTTAGTTTATGGGACCCCAGACCATACTGCAGTATATCCAGACCTGTTGGAACATCTGAAATTCCCTAGAAGTCCTGGACTTTGAGCTGGATATATTAACTAAGACTTTGGAAGTGACGCTATTGAGGAGAAGGTGAGTGTGTTCTCATTTTGGAAAAAGAAGGATGTTGGGTAACTGAGGGGAAGACTGTAGCAAAGACTGTTAGCGATGGCATATCCATGCTCTCTCTTCTTCCTACCAGAAGTCCAGTGTTGTTGGGTATCAATTTGCTTAGGTAAAAATCTACATTTCCTGGCTTTGCTACAGATAAGACAGTCATGTGATACAGTCTGGCCATTGAGATCTAAGCACAACTCACAGGGCGAGGTTTACAGCAAAGCTCTTTAAAGGAGTTTTAACTGGCATGTAACATTTTGCCCCTCCTCAACCGAAGGCTTAGGAAGTGTCTTTGATCATAAACACACTCCAAGGATGGCTAGGTAGCAGGATAGAGAAGCCTGGGTCCCTGGTGTCATTTTGGAGATGCCCTTCAACCCTGGATCACTTACCTCTGGACTTTCCATTTCATGAGAGAAAAATAAACTCACATTTATTTAGGCCACTCTGTTGCATGCATGCAAACTCCTAACTGTTATACACAGAATCCTGTAACCTACTGTGAAATTAGCCAAATTTATGTTAGAAAAAAAGACCTGAACCTCCTTAGCAAGTTTACTTAGCCTGATTGCCACATATGTGCCACCCACAGTTGCCCATACCCACGTCAGGTTAATCAGTAAGGGCACACTTTCCCAATAAGCTAAGAACGTGTCTACAAAAGTTTCTCAACACCAAGGCCCAAGAGCTACCAATGAGCTATTGGTCTGGTTCCCAAGATAAAACCTATTTGCCATTTGTATCAAATTCACTTTCTCTCAGCTCCAGCATTCTAGGATTCTAAGACAAAATTATAGATCTCAATATGGAGAAAATGTGTCAAGTAAAGATTTCTACACATATCAGATTAACTCAAAGAACATAATTATATGACGTCAGGCAAGTCACATTTTTTTCCCAAAGAACTAGTTTATTCGTTTATAAAATTAAAACAAACCAACCAAAAAAGGGAACCCTAACCACCTCATAAAGTTGACATGAAGATCATATATGAATGCATGAAGGACTGTGAAGTACTATGAATGTATAAATTAATAAAACTACCATGTATGAAAAAGAAAAAAGCACCTTCTTGACAGTACTGGTAAATGAGTGATCACATTACTGTCATCGAGAACCAGGATTTTTTGCATGGGAGAAAGAAGATACAGATATAAAATTGATGAAGTTAAGTAAAACTGTAGCTCTGAATTTGATAAAAGAAAATTGGCCCACGAATTGATAATTGATTGAAACTGGGTGATGGGGGTTAATTATATTAGCTTTCCCATTTGAAATATGTTAAAAGTAAGGACTATGTCTTCTTACTAGATCTATGTTATCTGAACCTTCATCCTCAAAAAGAATACACAGGTACATAAATGGACTAAAACTATCACATTTAGAAATTTCAGGATATACCACTCAATTTAAATGAAATCTTACCTCTGAAAAATAGTGAATAGCATCTCTGCTATATATTGTACATTTCAGATTAAAATGGATCAAAACTGAACTCAGCTCAGTGCTTCAAATTTGCCTCCTCTGGCTCATGACCATAGACTCAAATGATTTAATTGTGAGCCATCATCTCAAACTCATTTCCATTCTTACCAGTTTGAGAGCAGGTTAAAAGAAACAACCTTCCTAATTGCAAGTTTGGCATTCAACACATGAAGGTAACATGTGCGGCTGAAAAGCCCCAAATAAATGCCATTGTATAAGCTACAATTGGCATTCCCTTCTTTTCATATAGCTGTATCTCTTTAACCTAGTACTTAATAGAAATCACAAAAAAACAGACACCTGGTTCTTCTGTATAAAACATCACAAGTTACCTACGTTAGACTCTATTCCTCCACGATCAATTTTAGTAAGCTTTCAAGGAACCCTCGCCAAGATATCTTGAACCCTCAATCCATTGACTTTTCTCCTACCCAATGATAACAGATACTGAGTGAAGGCTGTTCTACAAACTGAGAGAACAAAGGAAGTTCTGAGATAGGTAGTAACATGAATATATACACTAAATTGCAGGCAACCTGATGAAATCTCCTCTGATTATGCCAAAGGAATTATTTAATCACTGGGAAAATAAATAAAATAAATAAATACATAAAGTAAAACAAACCCCAGGCACCCGTAGGAGACTTTACTTTCCTAAATCGATGCGGCGGGGGCAGATAACCATGATGCAATCTCTTATACATTGAACTCTATATTCAAAATATTAAAATTTGGAAATATTTTTTAAAAACAGGCTCTTGTAAACTTGTTTTGCCTGAAAAAAATTCATATGCCACTGCAGTACAACTGTTCAAGACTGTTTAAATCCATAAACTCTTGTTGTAGCATTTATATTGAGTAGTATGGAGGTTGTTTTGGGGGTTGAGAGGCAGGTACCTATGAACGGGTAATAGCTCTAATTAAAGATCAATCTTACTTGCTTCAGCTTTCACTTTGTCCATTTCAGCAAGCAATGCCACTTCTCGATCCATTAAACTAGTAAGGGATGACAAAGGAAAACAAGGTTTGATTAGAAACTTGAAACAGAGAAGTGGCACCCTGTAATAGTGGAGAAAGACTTACGGAGTTTGTCCACTAAAAGCATATTACAAAGTAAACACTGCATGGACCACAAGAAAATCCTGTCTTACCCTCAGGAAAGAATATTTTAAGGATTCCAACACACACACACCTAATTTCCTTTTATTTCGATATATTACAGTACACCAGTAGGTGGCAGTAGCAAGCTACAAAACACATTTCTTGGTAAATTGTGCTTAAAGCAAAAGTCCTTATGGAAATGACATATTTCCACATATGAACTCACATATTTTTTTATATTTTGGTCTATAAAATTGGACAGCTTTGCTTCCAATGAATTTACCAGACAATACCCCTGCCAGGGCATGGTAAATTTATACATGATTAGTATTTGTATACCTTCAACATTTTGCCACAGTTGCACCAAGTTTACTGGCAATTTAGTATTTAGAATGCAGAGTAGTCAAAAGAAACACACACACACACACACACACACACACACACACACACACACTCACACACACATTGCTTGTTTCGAGTAAACATTTAGTAGTAATACAGAAAATACAGAATCAAAGTGTTCTGGCAGGCTTTTCACAGAAAAAGAACATTAAATGGACAATTAGCATTTTCTCCACTGCAAATGTAAATGGCATGTAAAGCTTTTCCATGTCCTTATAAAAGAGCCCCAATAGTAAGTTGATTGCCCTAGTATTCAACCAGTGAATGCAAATAATTTTCATTACCATATCAGTTTCGCTTAGTGGTGGGAAAAAAAATCTAAAATTTTAATACCTGCACAAACATTAAATGTTCTAATTTGCTTCAAATTTAGAATTCATTCTGATTTCTCCTTTTGAATGGGAATATAGCTACAGAGTTAATAAAAGTTCTCTCTTCTTTCTTACTGTAAAACCAATCATACATACACACATACTAATTCAATTTAGCTCAATGTGTACTTCTGTCAGCACAAGGTAGTTCATACGGGGATTACAGTACAAGATATACAAAAAAGTGTAAGGCAGGGACATTTCCTCAAGCAGCAAAATCTTGCACAGGTAAGTGCCAGAGAACACAGGTTTGATAATCATTATGCATGATGTTAAAAAACAGACTTGTAACGAAACAAATTTGGTTGGCATATTAACCCAAAAGCACCAGACTGGAGAGAAGGCACAACCATCGTAGCAATACTTTGTTAGGAAAGCATTTCCCAAATCTTGGCAATATTTTGCTCCAAGAACTCTGGCAGCATTTGCAATACCTAAAAGGCAAAACAAAAGCACAACAGAGACAGGAGCTGCGGGGCCTCGAGTCTGACATGACCTGTTCTGTTGTGTTGCCAAATCACCTTAAGATGTAGACACCATATGACAAATTTATCTGACAAAGCTTATAAACTATTTATCAAAAGACTTCAGCAAACATGTAAGCCTTTTGTAGCTTACAATCTTCATTATAAAAAGTAGAATGTTGCATGACCTTGCTTTTGGCAAAGAAAAAAATTCTGCACAATCAGACTTTTTTGTGGCTGTATCGGGTACTTTTTTTTCCTGTGAGAATGACTAGCACCCATTTAAACAAACTTTGCCGCTTGACTGACTCATTGGTGATCGTAAGAAATTCTTAGGGCAGCGCATGGACAAACATACAACCACTCCACTAAAAATTAGTTTATGTTTCATGCCACAAAACACTGAACAGCAGTAAATACTTCTGTTTCTTTTTGTTTGTTGTTTTTATGTTGCAATCTATATACAATATCTATTGAAAAGTCCTGTGATATCAGCCAAGAATTAAACAAAGGAATCTATTCGTTAACTGAAGCTGTTGGAATATTTTCTCAGAGAAAAGCTTGATGAATATTAACCATTTTCCCTTAAATTTTCACAAGTCTTTAAAATACAAAAATGAATAAATGCGGACATACATACGGTGTTAAGTGCTTGACATTAAACTTTGAATTGCTGAGGTGTCCACTTCAAAGATATCCATCTCAAATAAACATATTGCCAGCTACACAACTAGATAAAAAGCCAGGTCACCCCACCCATGAAGATCCCCTTTTAGAAAGCCCTGGGTGACCTAGATAACTGACCACTTGAGTGACCCTACTTTTCTTTTCTGCACTTCAATTCACATTCTTATGTTTTAAATTCACAAATAAAGAGTAAACCTACAAAACCCTATGTATTCTTCCCTTGATCCCAACAAAAGCAGAATCCCAGGTGTGACTCCCCCCCCACCCCCACCCCCTGACCTTGCTGTATGGCCCTGGGAGAGCTGTGTACCTTCCAGAACCTGTGAGTAATACATCTTGTTTTTCAAAGTTCCCTGATGTTATTACCGTGGTGCATCTCGCAATTATAATAAGAACCACAAGGGCTGGTCCAGCCACAACACTGGTTCATGTGGGGGATCACCACAGTAGCGGGGGCCCAACTGAGTGCCCCCGGGCATTCCCAGCTGACAGTATCACAATGGAAGGCTGAGATCAACACAAAACTATATAATAACATAATATATTATGGTTGTGTAGAATGACCATATTTTTAGGTCATTCATACTAAGCATTTCGGGGTGATGTGTCATGATGTCTGCAACTTCCAAATGGTTCCACCTAAACACACACACATGCAGCAAATAACACTGATCTATGTACTATCCTTTAACTTTGTTTTTGGAAAGTTTTCATAATAAAAAGTTGGGGAGATATATGCATTAAAAATAGAGATGGGAAGAGTTCAAAAGTGGAAAGTAGTCTAAGCATAAAATAAATAGCAGAGGCATTTTTTACAATTAAAAACAATAATTTACTGAGCTACAAATTTCTAACAATGAAGAAACTCAAGCTACAGTTTTCCATCTGTTCCTAAGCTAAATGGTGCTCCAGTATGGATCTGGGCCAAGAGATTCAAAAGAACCTGTGTTTTGAGGTAACAGTTTTTAGATGCCATAACTGCAAGCAATGAGTCCCCTCGGAGAGTGATGAAAGGCTCATTCAGACTGTCAACTTTCTGCTGCCTTGCTCACTCCAATCTACAGGGTACTAAGCTTGCAACTATTGTCTGAAGGCTTTCCTGAATGGAAACACACCATAATACACATCTGACACTGAATTCTGAAACTGCTAATGAAATTCAGCTAAATATTGCTGGGATTCCGTTCAGAAAGACACTAGGTCTTATTAAACCCAGGCCTTATACAGTGTAGAGAATTTCCAAATCCTTTCTTCATTATGAAAGATGGTTTTAAATGATTGTTCACTGTTACTAAGGAAAAGGACTGGTAAATGTCTGAATGTTCTGTATTTCCTTCCCTCCTTACCAGGACTGTTTACCTTCACATTTGCTCAACTTATTCTAAAGCTTTTGTGCAATGTAGTTGCTCAGAATAGTTGTTTCTGTAGCGTTACCATCCATATCTCTAAGATATGCTGTGCCTATCCCTTTAATTAATATATTTAACATGTAGCTAATTCTAGATATTGCCGTTAGTACCAAAGAATTGTTAACTATCATTTGTTTACGGTTGTTGCATTAGAAAACAATGTTATAATGGAAACACAACTCTGGTAATTCCACAGCCAATTATTTCAAGGGACAATACTCTGAATCACTCAATAATGTTCTTAGAAAACATTTGTACTTGATTTTAATTGCTGAAAACCTAAAACCTGTTTGTTCTAATTCCATTAGGCACTCAAAGCAGAAATCTAAGCAAAGACAATGCAAACACCTTCATTTCTCTAAAGACACTTCCCTCTTCTCATATAAAACAACCAATTGTCAGTAGTTTTTATTAGCAGAGAATTAATGATGCTTCGTATCTTTTACCTAACTCTATACTCCCAGCACTGGTCTTGTTGCAGTATTTTACATATATCTGAGCTCAAAATAAAAACAAAAAAACACCAGTTAGGTAGCCAGGTCATCATACTGAGCTGAAGAACTGGGGTAAAATGAATTGAAACAAAACAAAACAACAACAACAAAAAACTAGCTTATTAAATCAAATTTGGATCTTGTGAACATTTTGATGGTTTCCTCTTTGTCAGGAGTCCTCTACAAAGTATGTGGACATGTGATTTCATATTTCAAGAGTCTAAAGAGCTTTTAAGAAGTTAGAATGTGAATATAAGCTGTACTTGTGAGACAGGTCCTCAATGGATGGTCTTTCTGTTCTTTTGCGGTGGTCAAAAACATCTCAATTTTAAAGTAATAATAGATACCATGATACCAATACTCAATCATATTTTACACTATGTTTAGGGAAAAAGAACCAGCAGCAATCTAGATTACCAGGGAGTATACTGTCCAAGCTTCTAGTTGGTAAGAAAAAATTGTTAGTGTTAAGCCACATAGTGAGCGGCTGACAAGATCTACATTTGAAACTGTGATTTGTGTGTTTTTTTAATCCTCCCTCTGGAATTACTATTGCAATGTCTAAAGGGAGACATGTGTGGACTAGGAAGGCAGAGACCGAAGAGTAAAGGCAAACAGACACCTGATAAGACACAGAAAAAGAAAACCAGAAAAATGTCACTTAACATCAAGTATGACTTTGGACAAATTATTTTTTTCTGTGCCCATCTTTCTCTTCTGTAAAATGAGTGTAACACTACAAGTGACATTTTTATATACATTAGAGATATTGTGCATAAAAGCTTGACATACAATAATAGCTCAATAAGTGGCAAAAGCAATTATTACTCTAATTGTCTGTACTCATCTTGATTTTTCAGTTTCAACAGAATATCTATTTAGTAAAATGCCTTCATATTAACTCTGATAAATCTTATACAGTCCAGATCCACTGCCTAGAAATTCTTAAATAAACATGTATACACACTAATACATTGCAGTAATACAGATGTAAATAAAAAATAACTTGAAATGAAAAGAATACAAAATCACACTCTCACTATGACTACAACTAGTAAGACTGTGTATGCAGCTAGATACGGTACATGAGGGAACACAGAAAACAAATTGTGTTAAGATGGTGGAGTTACATGACTTTCATTTCTATTTTAAAAAACTATTGTTATAATTATGGGAAATATAGTAAACATAAGAGTTCTGGAATAATGGAAGCTTTAAAAAATATACACAAAATTCAGATTCTTTCATCAAATGCTCTCATTCTACCTTGGTCTCTGACTTCATCCTTCACTACTTTCAAGTACAGTGGTACCTCGGTTTTCGAACGTAATCCACAAGTTCTGAAACGTTTGAAAACAGCCAACAGCTAGGCCTTAGGATTTTGCATTTAGTGGAAGCTGTGTGACATGTTCGACTTGTGAGTCGTGTTCGAAAACCGAAGCATTTACTTCTGGGTGTACGGCGTTCATAAACCAAAATGTTCATCAATGGAGACGTTCGAAAACCAAGGTACCACTGTATATGTTACCCCCCTTACTTTAGCTACACCATGTAGTCCCTACATGTCCTTTCTATGCCTTTGCTTATATCGTATTTCCTAAATGCAGTGTTCTATCCTCATCTATTCTGCCAATGTAAATTCCATGCTGCTTTCAAAGTTTGATAATGATTCATTTCCTCCAAGAAATGTTTTCTAATGACTCCACTCCATAGTGACCTTCCCTGTAACCTTCCTACCTTTCCCACAACTAAGATCTGACCTGAAGAATATCTGAATTACAAGTCACTCCAAGTTGTGACTTAAGAAGAGTGATTTAGGACCTTCTGAATTACAAAACAAAAAGAACACTGAATATTTGGATGGAAAATTCCTTCTTATAGTTTTATTTTGAACTGAAAAAATACTTATAAAGGCTTCCATAGGCTCAGTCAAAATCCTGGTCCTCCTCTTCTGCTCCACAATGACTAAATTCCTTAGTCCTTAAATTCTCCTACAGTGGGGTTTCTCTGCTACATAGCCTTTAAGCTGAAGAGGAAATAACATATGTGACATGGACCAATAGTCTCCAGCCTTCTTCCAAGCTTTAGTAGGGAAGTGAGCCATCAATGATGGATGGGAGGAAGATCATAAGATTACTGGGAATTAGAATACATAGATTCCAATATTGAGTCTGCAACTTACAATGTCATGTTAAGTAAATAACTTAACCTAAGACTCAAATCCCTCTTAATAATAAAGTAGAATGAAAAATTCCTACTTTACAGGACAGAAATCCAGCTAAATAAATCAGATCATATGATTGAATATGTTTGGCAAACTGTAATCTTCACATGTTATTAGCTATTTCCACAGATGGTTAAAGAGTTAAGTTTTTAAATCGAAGAACACTGCGGCCCATGGAGGTAAGGACTAGTAGAAATAAGGCATCAATGTCCTAAACATGGAAAAACTGAAGAATAATTTAAAACTATAAACTGATATGTACATTTTTTAGAATACATTACACTAGCCCATTCCTTTATTTCTATGCTTTTCAGACATTTTTTAAAGTGCTCTGGTTCATAAAATGATTCCAGCATCTCTATACAGCCTTTACATTTAAAGATCTAAAAGCCTTTGGTAAGACTACTGGTAGCTTAATATGAGAAAAAAAGAGAAGCTCAAATAAAAGTAATTTTTCTAAGGTCAAGAAGGAATCAGCTAGGAAATTTTTCAAAATCTTAAGCACAGATTCACATTGACTTTATGTGTTGTATAATCTCAAATCTCTTGACAGTCTTTTTCTCTTACCCATTTTCTCCTTTTGTAAGTACCTTTTAACTTTCAATAAAATAGAAATTTTTATTTAAAAGGCAAGCTGAGTGTGCATCCTATTGGTATTTTTCACCAACACATTATATGACAACTTATATATTATATTAATCATATTAATATACTATATTAATGAACAAGAAATGTAAACTTGGGTCCAGAGATGATTATTATTGAATCACCAATATGGACCGATTTAAAATCTGTTACATACTAGAAATCTTCTGATTTTTATCTTCCCACAGGTATGTGTCAGCTTTCATTTGGCCTCAAACTGAAAGCAGTTGTCCATATAATTCCCCTAGTGGCACATCAGGGGTAATTTAATCTTATTGTTGCATATTTATTAGAACGTTTTACTTTGCTTTTATACTATAACCAACACACACACACAGAAATGGCTTCTAAGAGACATGAACTTCAAGTTCTGGTTTGGTGCCAGATGAAGTTACCTCACCTGCCAATTATGTCTTGAGGTAACAACTACAAGGGACACTGAAAGAAGGTAGTTTAAAACCCAATCCGCCAGAGAGAAGGGTTTTATACCAGCAGGAAAGAGCAGGTAATCTCTTTCCTCAAGTTAAATTGACCTGGTTGCTATGTCTACTAATCAATCCTAAATACACAGTTCCCAGGCAGGAAACCATTTCATTTGTCATTTATCGAAGGAGGCTCCCCCTGGCGGGGTTCCAAGCCAACAGGAACTCACAAATCCCTCTCCCGGAACTGTGATTCCTGGTTCAGGTTGGTTCTGAATGGCATCAGATCCTGTGGCTAAGTAACCAATAAGCTAAACAATCATGGAGACCAGAGGCTTATCAAGGCAAAGTTGTAATGACCTACTCTTAGTTCTTTATTCTTTTCCAAATGAGCCAACAATATCTGATATTATAATAATCCAGGATAAAGGGCATATTGCTTCCTCCCAGTGTAGAAAGAGAAATCAGTTACCTAGAAAATTTTCCAGAAGTTAGAACTTAATTTAAGGTAAGTTTGGGAGAATCAGTTGGATTTAGATAGCATATTAGGCTGGGAAAGTGGCATTAGCTAGTATATGTAAGAGGAAATGTGCATGTTAAGTTTTGAAACAATGACTAACCTGGCTGGAGCAAAAATGTTTGCAAAAAAACAGAAGATATGACATTAAGTTTCTCGCTATAAAACCAGAAAGGGGAAACTTGGAATTCAGGACAAAGCATGGGTAGACTAGTAGATGAATTATCTAACCTAAAAGTACTTTTTGGTTATAACGATTTAATGGAAGATTTACACTGTGCAAATGATAAATACAGGGCTCAGTAACTTTCTGGAGGCTTTGTTCTACATCTTTGTTAATTCACTCCCTCCTTCAACTGCAGAGAACAGGAACTGAGACTCCCTCTCTCTCATCTGCTGAGGAATTAAGTAACCAGACTCAGTTCGTGAACAGAGGCAGTGGGATATGTGCCTAGGGGAGCGTTCTTATTCATGATCACTTCCTCTCATTTCTCGGATCCAGGCAAGTTTTACAGATAACAGAGGGGACAGTCCTATATCCCAAAATATCAACCTAGCTGCCTGTCTTCCCATCATTTTACTTAGTTTGTTCCTTAAGTCTTTTCCATTTTCAAAAAAAAAGTCCCTTAAAAATGCGACTACTCCCCAGAAATTAGTTACGGTTTAAATATCAGTTAACACCTAATATCTAATAGTTAAAACTGCTTTCGTATTCTAGAAAACATTAGAATATATTTCTCCCCCCAAAAGATTTTATACTCACATACATTTGAGAAACAGCATAGTATAGCTCCCTCTTACAGATTTACAATGCACACTAACATTTTAAAGGCACTGAAAAGTCCAAAAGTAAAATTTTTAAAAAAGTATTTTCAAGCTTCTTTAACTACCAAACTGTATATCCCCTACAGAATACATATTAGTATATTTGAAGATATGAGTTTCTTTAGAACAGTTTGAAAACACAAAATTAAAACAAATCAATGACTGATAATAAGGCATAGAAGAGATGGTGGGGTGCACTAGGAAGGATGAAAGAAGGTAGGAAAACAAAGACAGACTTTTTTTTTCTACTTTATAATTTTGCTCAAAAATATCATGCTGTGGTTACAGATTCCTGGTTTAAAGTAAGGATGCATGATCTACTCTATACCGATCTACTTTTCCTGAAAATAAGACCTAGCTGGACAATCAGCTCTAATGAGTCTTTTGGAGCAAAAATGAACATAAGACCCGGTCTTACTTTACTATAAGACGCATTAGAGCCAATGGCCAGCGTGAGTGGCCGGCAGCCGGCAAGAGCTGCTGTGAGCAGCCAACCAACAACTGGCGACCGGCTGCCTCAGCTGGGGGAGCGCAAGGCTCATAACACCAGCATGGGCCAGGGAGCTGCGTCCTACACAACTAGACTGAGAAACAACAGCTTGAACGGGAGTTGGGGGTTGGCAGAAGAAAGGGGTGGGGGAAAAAGATGCATTAGAGCTGATTGTCTGGCTAGGTCTTATTTTCAGGGAAACACAGTCATTATTTGTCCCTTTCCAAACAATATCAACGTCAGGCCCATTTCTAGAGAATCATGAGTTCTCTGTCCCACTCATTCTCACACTGTGACCAAAAGAAGCAGAACGAAGCAGAAAGCTATTATCTCTCATAGGATTTTTAAGTCTCTCCCCACTATGTAAAGTAGTTAGGGAGTCAGGAAGTAAAGAACTTGACGAATGGCTGACCATTTTTATTAATGATAATTTTTATGCTACTGATATCAAATGCAACTTAACTTACCAGCTCTGCAATTCTGCAAAAGCTTGTTTCATTTTCTTAATGGAAGCATCCATCTCTTCTTTAACTACAACTCGATACCGTGCAAGAGACACTGTGCAGCGCTGGAGGTCTTTCACAGATTTTTCAATATTGGAACCTTGGAAAGAAACCCAAAGATTAATAAAGTATAGGAAACTTGAAAGATGGATCTGAACTCCTAAGCATGTAAACTAACAAACGTGTGGACTAAGAGTGTTTCCTAAATGGCCACTCTCCTCAAAAAAAAAAAAAAAAAAAAACCTGATGTTTTCATAGATTTAAAAAAATAAGTATCCTGGCCAAGGCGGAGTACTAGGAATTGGATTTACCCTCCTGCCTTAAACAAGCCCCCTCCCACACACTAGCACACAGTCTGAAACAATGGTTTTCAGACAATGGACAATATGCAGTACTTTTTCACTGAGAACACAGAAACAGAAGTGAGGCTATAATTGCCCCAACTTACTGCCTCAAGAATTCTCAGGGCAGAGTACTGGAGAGAGGTAGGTACACAAGGATGAGAGAGTGGTACAGAGATGTACAGAGGATTCTGAATGGATGAGTGTGAGGAAACCACCCAAGACAGGGAAAAGAAGCACTGGAAAGGGGCAGGTGGAACAATCAATCCCCAGACCTCACCCAGGCAAGAATAGCTCATGTTCATCCAGCCACACGGGGCACTAGGCAGAGCGCCTAGAAGGGTACCGCCTCAGTAATGAGGCAAAATTAGCTCTAAAATAAAGACTGCTCTAGTTCCACCTAACAAAGCTTAAAAGTAAGTCTCAAACTGTTTCCAAGTAACAGTCCCAGAAACAAATCACAAGAATACTTTTAAATATACAAAAATATCTAGCAATCAACGAAGCAAAATTCACAAAGTCTGGCATCCAATAAAAAATTACTGGGCATATAAAAGGCAGAAAAATATGACCCATAATGAAAAGTCAATGAAAAGAAATGATACAGATGCAGAATGATACAGAAATGACACAGATGCAGAATCAAATAGATTAAACGTCCAAACAGCTAATGTAATCAGATATCATACGTTCAAGAAGGTAGAGGAAAGCATGTTAAGGAGAGACATGGAAGATATTTTTAAACCTCCCCTCCCCATGAATCTCCACAAATGCAAAAAAAAAGTCTAAGATGAAAAATACACTGGGTAGGATTAATAGAAGATTAGAAACTGTTAAGAAAAAATGAATGAATTTGAAGACAGCAATTTTAGAAACTAGCCAAAATGAAACAAAACAGAGAGGGAAAAAAGACTAAAAAAACTATTTGAACAGGTACCAAATTTTCAAAACTCTGTAAATGACAGAATTTAGAATATATTTCACCATGTAGACATTATAAAACTGAAAAGTTCTCTCGGTAGTACAGTTTGAAGCATTTATATGTGGATAAGCCAACTTTGGAGATAAAGATAAAATACAGTATTTATCTACCCAACACATTTTAACCAGTTTCTAAGAGTTCTATTAACCTTTCTACATTTAACAGTTTCAAAGTTATATATATACTGATAGTTGGAATCACAGATCTAAAAAGTTTATAATGTGCCCAGAAGAGATTTTTCAATTTTCATTTAAATTCTTTATCATCTCAATTTGATTTAAAATCTACCTAAAAGCTTTCAAGGCTTGTGCCTTTATTTTGCTTGTCTGAATATTCTCAGACTTGCTTTTCTGCAACCAAATTGAGGGTTATGCTAGAAAGATGAAAAAGGAGAGCTTCACTAATTAAATTTAGCTCATGTGGAATAAATAATTCAATAAAGAGCTACAGGTTACAAGTGTCTTTTACAGTCTATGTTTCATTTGTTTAGTGGAGTGGACCACCATGCTTAGATGTACAACACTCAAAAGGGCTATTATCTCTGTTTATTTACTGATTATTTAAAATGACTATTATAGTTAAATTTAAAAAAAGCAAAGAGCTACCACCAGTCGATGCTAAGTACTTACTTAAGAGAAAATGATCTTGTTTAAAGCTAGAGTCTGACGGATTTTAGTAAGAGCATTAAGTTGTGAAGATAAATGAAAATATTTCTTTCAAATGTCATGTCAGAGATGGCAGAGCTTTTTAGTGTTGAGTCAACCAGGAGATAAAAATGGGGGAAACAGCACAAACAGCTACAGTAAAGCAAATAAAAGAACAGATTAATGGTAGCATAAAAGTCACTCTGGCAGTAGAGTTTGACACTCATTCGCAAAAAGAATCCCAGATACTGTAACAAGATTGTGTAGCATCTGAACTACTATTACACTACAACTGTGTACAGAGTAAGGGGAAGAGCTGGGTAGTCACTGCCTGGAAATCAGTAAAAGGATTACCTCCTGACCTCAGACTTAATCTATGGGAACAAAGAGATGACTTATCCTCTTTAGCCAAAAACAAAGATGTGTTTTTTTCTCTGAAAGGTAGCCTCTAGCTTACCTAGCTTTTTGTTGGTAGAGGAGCGTGGAACATCTTCCATGCCCAGATTTGAAAACTGAGGTTTTGAGAGAGATTTAGCAGCATTCCTATTTTGTTGAGAATTCTGAGTAGAGTGCATAGTCAAAGACTTGGACTCAAAATCAGAGACACCATTTTCCAGCATGGATCCTGTCAGAGAAACATGAGAGTATTTTAGCAAAATTTAAGGGTAAATCAATCAAGCAGTCTTACGTGTACACAAAGAAAAAAGCAAAACTATGCCTCTTAAATGGCTATAAACAAAATCAACTGAGCAGAATCAGTGAGACGAGGCTATCAGTAGCATCTGGCTCAGCTCTACGCAGCATCCCGGATGAAGAAAAGGAGTCTCTGTTACCCATCTCTAGATAGGCTAGCTTGTTCCTTGTACCTTGGTAGCTTCCTTGTAACTCTGGGCACAAGGAAGTTGACAGAGTCAACATGACCAACTTCTGGTAACTTCTATAAGTTACACTGGGGAAGAAAGAGTTTTACACTGTCCTAGGGAAGGAAGAGTTTTAAAAGCTTTAGGGAATAGAAAGGGCAAAGAGTTAGGACATGAGAGGAGAACTAGCTCCAAAAAAAAATGGAAGCCACTGTCTTTGGTTTGTTTGAGGTCACTGTAGGTGTTATATTTTTCTCTAAATCTTCTTTTGTGTGTGCAAACTAATCAATAAAAGAACATCTGAAAGTACAGCATAATTCTTACATTGGCATTGCATTTATGAAGCCAGCATCAACAGAGCAAGGGGAACTGGATTAACAAACAAGTAATTTAAAAAACTATTTTAAAAGAGATATTCCCAATATCTTCCCAGCCCTCATCAAAATGGTTAATAATAAAAAAATGTACAAGATATGTGAATTTACAACTAACATTAATCTTAACTTTTTATTAGAAAAATAGATGTGGGATTATAAAAACTAATAGTCTACTTCTCATGAAAACCATGGAATTACAGTTATTATATATTCCTCACTGTATTAGATCTTAGAATAATAACATCAACATCAACTCATTATAATCATTTTTCTTATTAAGTGTGCAATTTTTAAAAATCTTAAAGTCACTTTCTATAGTCTCTAAGACTAAGGGATTAAGTTAGAAGATTTCCCACAAGACTGCTTTAGACTAAAATTAAAATATGAGACAATAGAACAAGAATTGTATTTTTCTAGGTCTGATAATTTCAAAATATGACTCTTCCACATGAGGTAACAAAAACTAAAAAGTGAAAGACTAACTAGATTTAACTGACCGCTTTCTCATCCAGGCAACCCCGGTCATTTTCAATAGAATGCAACTTTTCAAAGACCTGTTAATAAACTCACCTGCTCTGTCCAGCATACGTGGCATGGCAGACTCAGGGTCCTCTAATTCTCTGGCATCTACTGACAGTGTCTCCATACCTTCACTGAGTGAGTCCACAGACTCAGTATCATTGATGGCACCGTTGACATGGTAACCATTAATACCACCTTTCTCTGAAGAAGGTGCAGATTGCTCCTCTTGAATGGAAACCGATTTACTGGAATCTGGGATACTGCTACTTGCTTCTGCTGCAGGTTTTGGTTTGCTTTTCTTCTTTTTGTTCTAATGGTTGTTAAAAATTTGAGAGAGAAAAAAAGAAGAAGAAAGAAATAGAACCCTCTCTACCCCCAGAGGTAACTGTAGTTACCCAAAGGCAATGTTACTAATTTCTCATATGCTCTTCCAGAAATTGAACACATTTCTGTATATGTTGAACTACTGACTAAAATAACTATGTAAAATACTTTGGATAAACTCAGACACATAAATATAAGAAATCTGTGCATGGCAAAACCCACCATAAGCAAAATCAAAAGATAAATTACAAAATGTGAAAAAATATGTGCAACTTATATACAAAGAGCTAAATATATAGAGAGCTCTAACATAAAGCAAATAAAACAATAATGCAATAGAAAAATTATATAGGATATAAACATATGAAATGAAATGCAACCTCAGTCTAATAAGAGACATAAATTAAAACTGCATTGCAGAGGATTCTAGGCAGATGGCAGAGGAGGAAGCCTCAGGAAACTGCCTTCCCACCTAGCCTACCATAAATGTGCTCAGAACACTTACATTAGCCTACAGCTGGGCAAAAGCATCTAACACAATGAATACACTGTAGAGTATCTATCAGTTGTTCCCCCTCATGATCACGTACGTGGTGACTGGGAGCTGCGACTGCCCAGTATCGTGCGAGAGTATCACACCACATATTGCTACCATGGGGGAAGATCAAAATTCGAAGTACGGTTTCTACTAAATACTATTGCTGCTGCAATAGTAACATCACAAAGTCAAAAAATCAGAAGTCAACCATAAGTTGGGAACTGTCTGTACAACATACCAAAGCTTATGGGATACAGTGAAAGTGGTGTTAAGGGGGAAATTTATAGCTATAAATGCCTACATTACAAACAAGAAAGATCTGAAATGTGGGAGATGAGGGTAAGGGGGATCAAATATATGGTGATGGAAGAAGAACTGACTCTGGGTGGTGAACACACAATGGGATTTATAGATGATGTAATACAGAATCATACACCTGAAATCTATGTAATTTCACTAACAATTGTCACCCCAATAAATTAAATAAAAAAAAAAGAAAGATCTCAAACGAACAACCTAACTTTACAACTTAAGGAAATAGAAAAATAAGAACAAACAAAACCCTAAACTAGCAGAAGGAAGGAAATAATAAAGATCAGAACAGAGATAACTGAAATAGAGAACAGAAAAGCAAAAGAGAAAATCTATGAAACCAAAAGCTGGTTCTTCGAAAAGATCAACAAAATTGACAAACCTTTGCCTACGTAGACTAAGAAAAAAAGAGAGAAGACTCAAATTACTAAAATCAGAAATGAAAGTGAGGACATTACTACCAATTCTACAGAAATGAAGACTTGTAAGAGAGTACTATGCCGAGAGAGTATGCCAAAAAAACTGGATAACCTTGATGAAATGGACAAATTCCTACAAACACAAAACCTACCAAGACTAAATTATGAAGAAATAGAAAATCTGAATAGACCTCTAACTAGTAAGGAAACTGAATCGGTAATAAAAAATCTGCCAAGGAAGAAAAGTCCTGGACTCAAACAGCTTCACTAATGAATTCGACCACACATTAACAGAAGAACTGGGGTGGCTGATTAGCTCAGTTGGTTAGAGCGTGGTGCTAATAACATGAAGGTTGCCAGTTCGATCCCCACATGGGCCACTGTGAGGCCTCCTTAAAAGAAAAAAAAAAAAAGACACATCCATACGGAAGAACTAATACCGATTCTTCTCAAACTTTTTGAAAAACTTGAAGAGGGAACACTTCCTATCCTAACTCATTCTATAAGGCCAGCATTACCCTGATACCTAAACCAGACAAAGGCACTATAAAAAAACTACAGACCAATATCCCTTATGAACACTGAGGCAAAAATCCTCAACAAAATACTACCAAAACAAATTCAGCAGCATATTAAAAGGATTATACACCACGACCAAGTGACATTCATTCCTGAAATGCCAGAATGGATCAACATAAGAAAATCAATCAACATGATACACTGCAATAACACAATGAAGGAAAAAAGAAAGAAACCACATGATCATACCAGTTGATGCAAAAAACAAAATAATAATAATCTGACAAAATTCAACACCCTTTCATATAAAAACACTCAAAAAACTGGAAATAGAAGGAAACAACCTCAACATAGTAAAAGCCACATATGAAAAACCCACAGAGAGTAATGGTGAAAGATTGAAAGCTTTTCTTCAGAGATCAGGAACAAGGAAGGCCTGGATGCCCCCTTTGCCACTTCTATTCAACATAGTATGGAAAGTTCTAGCCAGAGCAATTAGGCAAAAAAAAAAAAAAAGAAGTAAAAGGCATCCAGATTGGAAAGGAAAAAGTAAAATTATCTGTTTGCAGATGACATGATCTTATATGTAGAAAATTCTAAAGATTACACACACACACACACACACACACACACACACACAGTTAAAATTAATAAATTCAGTGAAGTAGCAGGATATAAATACACAAAAATCAGTTGCATTTCTATACATGAACAATCTGATAAGGGAAATTACAAAACAATTCCATTTATTATAGCATCAAAAAGAATACAATATTTAGGAATTAAATTTACCATTGTACAATGAAAATTATAAAACACTGCTGATAGAGATTAAAGACATAAATAAACAAACACATTCCATAGTCACGAATTGGAAGACTTATTGTTAAAATGTCAGAATCCAAACAGATTTAGTAATCCCTATCAAAATTCCAATTATATTTTAGGTAGAAATAGAAAAACCTATCCTAAAGTTCATATGGAAATCTCGAGGGACCCCAAATGGCTGAACAACCTCAGAAAAAAAAACAAAATTGGAGAACTCACACCCCAATTTCAAACTTTAATACAAAGCTATAGTAATCAAAACAGTGTGGCACTGGCATAAAGACAGACATACATACCAATGAAATAGAACAGAGAGCCCAGAAATAAGCTCACATACATGGTAAAATGATTTTTGACAAGGATGTCAACACCATTCAATGGGGAAAAGACAGTCTTTTCAACAAATGGTGCTTGTGAAAATTGGATATTCATATGCAAAAGAATAAAGTTAGACCCTTACCTAATGCTATATACAAAAATTAACTCAAAATGAATCAAAGACGTAAATGTAAGACCTAAAACACTAAAGGTATTAGAAGAAAATGTAGGACAAAAGTGTTACAACATTGAATTTGGCAATGATTTCTTGGATATGTATGATACCAAAGGCACAGGTAACAAAAGAAAAAATAGACAACTTGGACTTCATGAAAATTCAGAAAAAAATTGTGCATCAAGAGACACCGTATCTACAGAGTAAAAAGACAACGCACAGAATGGGAGAAAATACTTGCAAATCACTTATCTGATAAGGGATTAATATCCAGAATATATAGAGAATTCCTAAACTCAATGACAAAAAAACAAAGCTAATTAAAAAACTGGCAAAGGACTTCAACAGACACTTCTCCAAAGAAGATACACAAACAGCCAACAGACACGAGAAGACGCTCGACATCACTAATCAATAGGGAAATGCAAGTCAAAACTAAAATGAGGTACTACCTCACATTCATCAGGAAGGCTACTATCAAAAAAAACAAAACGGGAGGAGGCGGCTGCAGTGGGCTGTGCAGCCATGGCCCAGATTAAGGCTGGAGACCGCAGTGAGGAGGAGCAGCTGCTGAAACAACTGGACGACCTGAAGGTGAAGCTGTCCCAGCTGAGCGACGCCCAAGTGACAGGCGGCACGGCTTCAAGCTCTCCAAGATCTGAGTTGCTCACAAACCCATCGCCCGTGTTCTCACCGTCATTAACCAGACTCAGAAAGAGAACCTCAGGAAATTCTATGAGGGCAAGAAGTACAAGCCCCTGGATCTGCCACCCAAGAAAATGCGTGCCATGCCACCGGCTCAACAAGCATGAACAGAGAACCTGAAGACCAAGCAGCAGCAGCAGAAGAAATGGCTGCCCCCACTGTGGAAGTATGTGGTCAAGGCCTGAGCATCATGGTGTCAATAAAGCATTAACTGGCTGATGGAAAAAAAAACAAAAAACAGAAAACAAGAGCTGGCAAGGATGTGGATAAATTGGAACTCGTGTGCACTGTTGGTGGGAATGTAAAATGGTACAGCTGCTGTGGGAAACAGTATGGTAGTTCCTCGAAAAATTAAAACTAGAATTACCCTATGATCCAGCAATTCCACTTCTGAGTATGTACCCAAAAGAAATGAAAGCAGTGTCTTGAAGACATATTTGTACACCCATTTCATAGCAACATTATTCACAATAGCTAAAAAATGGAAACAATGCAAGTGTCTATCAATGGATGAACGGATAAGCGAAATGTGATATACATACAATGGATTATTCAGTCTATAAAACAAAGGAAATTCTGCTATATACTACAACATGGATGGAATCTTGAGAATGTTATGCTAACTGAAATATGCCAGTCACAAAAAGACAAATATTGTATGATTCCACTTATATGAGGTACTTAAGGTAGTCAAATCATAGAAACAGAGTAGAATGGTGGTTGCCAGGGGAGTGGGAAATGAAAAGTTACTTTTTAATGGAGCATAGAGTTTCAGTTTTCTAAGATGAAAAGAGATCTAGAGATGCACATTTGAAAAATGCTATGAGAATAGATCTTAAAAGTTCTCATGACAAGAAAAATATTTTTGTAATCATATATGGTCACAGATGTCAAATAGACTATTGTGGCATCATTTCACAATACAAATATCAAATCATTATGTTGTACACCTCAAACTAATATAATGTTGGATGTGTCAATTATCCTCAATAAAAAAAGAAATAAAATTGATAAGGGGGAAGGTGAGGGGATTAGAAAGCATAATCAGTAACCACAAGATTGCCACGGGGATACGAAAGTCAATTTGGGGAATGTAATCAATAATGTTGTAAAGATTTTATAGGATATCTGTTGGACACTTGTCTCATTAGGGAGACCACCTCAGGGATGATGTAGATGCCTGATCACTGTACTGTACACCTGAAGTTGAAGCTGAACAATAATGAATGTCAACTACAATTATATATATTTACAAGAAGCGGAGTACAGCATTAGGAATAGAGACAATGAAATGTAATGGCTGTATGCGATGTCAGGGGGTAGTAGATTAGGGGAAGGGGGTTATCACTTTGTGAGCGATATAAATGATAAATGTCTAACTATTACATTGTTTTGTACACCTGAAATTAATTTAAAAAAAAAGAAAAACTACATTTAAAAAAAAAGTAACATTAGGTGCCAACAAATCTGAAAAAAAAGATGGAGGATGGTTTTATAAAAAAAAAAAAAAAAGGAAAGAAAAGAAATAAAATATACGGCCTTCATTGGCAAATAATGGCTTAGAATAGAAGCCTCAAAAAACCCACAAAAAACAAAAACGAAAGTTCTGGAAATGACAGTGGTGATGGTTGCACAACATTATGAATGTATTTAATACCACTAAACTACACACTTAAAAACAGCTAAGATGGTAAGTGTGATGTGTATTTTACCACAATAAAAATATTGGGGGAAAAACATTGCACTACAATATCATTTTTTTGTCTACTGGATTAACAAAGGTCAAAAAGTTTGATAACACTGTGGGGCTGACAGGGTTGAGGGTATGGAGAAACAGGCATTCTCTGGTTATTGTGGGAGTGCAAAGTGGCACTCTCCATGGCAATCTGGTAATACTTACCAAAATTACAAAAATGCATATGCTCTTTTGACCTCGTAATTCCACTTCTAGGAATTTATCCTGGGTCAACACATATGCAAAATGATGTATGTACAAGGTTATTCACTGAAATAGTCTTAATAATAGCAAAGGACTCGAAACAACCTAAATGTTGATCAATAAAAGGACTAGTTAAATAAGTTATATTACATCCAAATAGCAGGATGACTACACATCCATAAAAAATAAGAAAGCTCTTTATATACTGACATGGAATAAGTTCCAAGAAATACTACATGAAAGAATAGCAGGCAAAGAAAAGAATATATATTCATATTTGCCCATATATGCATAAAACATCCTGGAAGATAAATAAAAAATTGATAATACTGTTTACCTATGGGGTGGGAAACCAAATGGCTGGGGAATAGGGACAGGATAAAGACATTTCAGTGCACTAACTTCTGTAGCTTTGAATTTGGAGCCACATGAATATATTACCCAAGCAAATAGTAAAATTAAAACAAACAAAAAAAGTCCTTTATCTTTTTTTTGTCAAACCACAGCTCTACTAGCAGTATTTAATTCTATGCTAAGGCTAAACTGACATGACTGAATCAATTTTTCCCCAAACCCTTCTCACGGCCCTCTCTAACAGGAGCACTACTGAAACTCGGTAATTTTCTCCTCCCCTCAGCTCTCATCTTTCTCTTAAATACTTTCTCCCATGTGAATTGGCTAAGTTTTCATATCACTATCCCATGTATATGATAACTATCCCAGTCACTGCTCATGTTTATCCTATTGAACTAATCCCAACAGTTAACTGGACGGGATTTGCGCATCTGGATCTGCCAAACTGAAGCCATTTTTCTTTCTCCAAAGTTTAAGAAATGTATGTGTCTCCATCACATACTTTTCCAGCTTCATGCATATCTTACACCACTAATAACTTATTATTCTGGGTCAATAAATTAATAAGCTAGTGTCCTCCAGAGCACACCGAGCTATTTATGTTAGGTCAAAGCCATGGGAAGAAGTTAAGCAAATATTCAAAGCTGCAGGTATGGAGAACTTCAGGGAAATCTGTAGTAGTATTAGGTTCTCCTTGGGAAAAATCCTCAAGGGTCACTGGGGCCAAGCCTGGTTTGGTCAAGACGTAACAGAACTCCTAATGAAGTGATTTAGAGTCATCAAGACAGCATTCCACAACTTCAGCAATAACCTAACACAGGAAAAGACCCCAAGGAGATTTCAAAGAGATACCTGATTAAAATACATACTTCAAACATTTCTTAAAGAAAGTAGACTTAGAGTACAGAGCTGTGGTCAGCATTTTCAGACCAGCTACGGCAATATCCTTTGGGGAAAGCATTTTGGTTTCAAGTGGTAAGGAGGAGGAAATGAGAACTAATGTTAGACATTAGGAACTTGTATTTGTTAGTATTGTTTTCCTGTTTTAGAGATGAGCAAACTAAGGCACACAGAAGTTCAATAATACTCCTACGTCACAAAGCCCCTAAGTAGTGGAAGAGGACATACATCCAGTTCTGGCTGACTCCACAGCCCAAGTGCTTTCTACCTCCCTCAACTGGAACGCTGGACCCCTCTGTATAGCTAGTAGGAGCAAAGCCCCTCTTTGGGCTTTAAGTCAAAGCTCATTAATATTAGAGACTACAACACAGCTGTCTGACCTAAAAATCTGAACTATTTTAACTGATCTATCATATGAATGATGTTGAAAACCACTGGACTAAGATCACTTTCTCTCGAGGAGCTCTGTTTCCCTTGGCACACTCTCGTTTCATTCCAGCCTAATGTTAATGTACCCTCAGCAACTGCACCATGGCAGTCAGTCATTCTATTTCCTGCCTTAAATCACATGGGAGCGATGGTGAGGAACTCTATGTACACAGCTGTGTTTCAATGTCATAGAAGACTTTTTTTTAACCAGGTGAACTGAAGATGCATCTGTAAATCTTTTCTTTCAAATATTTTTTCAGAGTCTAAATTTTATAATATAAATATCAATATCATGCTTTTAAATTTAATTCATTTTTACCTTTTTCTTGCCTGTTACTGTCCATTCTTTGAGTACTTCATTGGCACTACCTGTAAGAGAAACCAATTACAGATTTTTCTCTCCTACCACATGCATGGTCACGCAGGAATTAGTGTCCTTGCATTTTGCAATTCCTGAAGAATTTCAGAAGTTCCTAATAGGAAAAGTTAATGTTCAAGTCTCTGAGCTAATGTAATGAGATAATCATATCATGCTTACCTTTTGGAATACCTGCCCATTTAGATCCTTCTTCTCCATGTACTTTTTTCAGTAAGTTCTTCTAAGAAGAGACTAATGCAGCCTGACCATTTAAAAATTCTTTTATCTACCGGTATATAGCTTAGACCAGACAAAGGTGAGTGGTGTCAGCCCCAGTATGCCATCCCCTCTCCTCCAGTTTACACACCACCTTGGCTGCGCTGTTTTAGACACAGCTGCACACGACCCTAGACCCACACACTAACATTACAGAGAAAACAGATGACGATGGAGAATAACCTTACAGTACTTAGACCTGTTTATTCTGTGCTGGCAGAAAAATAGAAATAGGAAAGCCGAATCTGATGTAGCTGTTCAATGATGCAATAGTTTCAGGCAAAGTTTTTCTCAAACAAGTTATGTGGGAAGAAGTTTGTAAACACTCCTCCATTCTATAAATCTGAAGGTTTGGCTTAGCCCATCATTCTTTCGTATGTTAGATAAGGAACTCAAACCCATACATGTGAATCATTTGCCAGATCCAAACTAAATGGTATTGGAGCCTGGAAGAGAATGCAGAGTCCTTGAGTTTGCCATCTATTGCTGGGTCACTGGATTACTGCATTGTCATTAAGAGTTTTTAAAATGCTTATTCAACCCAAATCCAATCAAGTCCCTTATCCCACTGACCACCTGATTTCTTAAATACCATTAGAGAACATTTTGAGTAAAATGATGGACTTCTTCTCAGCTTGCCCTTTATTCCAGATATCTTACAGCTTATAAATGAAGTCCTTCTAGGGCTGAAAGAGGTATCTTTAAGAGATATCTTTTTAAAAGGGCATGGTACGTTATGTTACCATGGGGCCTGCTATATCATATATGAAACGCCAGGTTGCTGAATGAATGTTATAGAAGTCTGAAGCAATTTCTATTTGAACAAATACAAACTTACAAAAATCTGAGCTAGAATTACCTTCCATAAATGCTTGCACTGTTTTGTCCACACAATTATCAAAGTGCTGCAAAACCAGGATGATTTCATTGTTGCTCTTATTGGGAACTATTGCACGCACTGCATTTATCTGGAAAAAATGACATGGTCATTTAATTTTAACATAAGTAGGTCAGCTGGCAACTGAGGCCTATCACAGAGAATAACGCAGAGTGACATTTCATTTTTAATAGTACGCATCACTCTTTAGTGTCAGTGAGAGTACATACAACCATCTCACTGGGAATGATTAACAGATAAGTGATTTAACAACACATAAAAATTAATTTCAAAACTTAGAAAAGCAGAACATTTCTAGAAATAGAAGGTATTATGCTAGATTTTATTTCAAGAAAGGGTGGTTTAATTTAGATATCAGGAATTAATTTCGCATCAATTTTTAGCATACTTTAGCATACAGGTAAAAAGTTTAATGAACCACCACCAACAACAACTGAGATTTTTTTACAGCATTTTTCAAAACATTTTTACTTCATATCATTTAATTATATAACACAATAAAGATAATTTAAATTATTATTTCAGGCATACAAAACATAGTGAACACTCACTACATGACAGCCAGTTTAATGAAATAGACGCAACTGAAGCCCCCATAAATCCATCATAGATCCCATTTCCCTCCTCCACAGAAATTTCTACCTTCAATGTGGTGTTATTTTGATACGTGTTCTTGCACTTTTATGTAATGTAATCTATCCACAAATAATATACACTATTGTTTTGCATAAATTTTATATCCTACATGTCTATATTCAATTTGCTTCATTCATGTAACAGTTTTTCAGTTTTCACGTTGATAAATATATCTCATTTAACTGCTACATTGCATTTCCATTGTATAAACAAAGTCAGTTTATTCATTCCCCTGTTGATAGACACTTACATTGTTGCCAATGTTTGACTATTAAGAAAAAGGACTTAATGAACATTCCTATGCTTAGTTGCTGCTGAATCCTCAGTGCCTAAAACAATGTTTAGCACCCTGTAACAAAAAAACCATCAGGTCTTCTGTGAACAGTGAGAGAATGTCTCTTATTGTATATATAACCACTAGTCGAATTCCTGAATAGGAGGGCATCTACAAATTAATTAGATAATGACAAACTGCTCTTTAAAATAAATATGCCAATTTGTCAGATTTATTCCTAAGGTATTTTATGATTTTTGAGATTAAAAATAATACAATTTGTATTAACTGCATATTCTGTTTTAATTTTTATATTTCAATTTTATATCCAGCAACCTTGATGAACTCTTATTATTCCTAATAATTTGTTGCTTTCTTGGTTTTTCTATGTAGATAATTGTATTGTCTATAAATAACAGCAGTGTTTTTTCTTCCTTTCCAATCCTTGTAATTTTCATTTCTTGTCTTACTGCACAATGTAAAACTTGTTATTTCTCCAAAAAGATCTGGTTCTTTTTGGTAGGGAGACCACGTAGGTAGGTAGGTAGATGGAAACCAAGATCTAAGAGCTAGGTGTGCTTACTGCTACTGGAGAGTCTTTATTTCTAGGTCCTTTCAGTGGACAGAGCTAGGAGATTTTGTTTTTTATAACACAAGTTCATACTGACATCTTCAATTCAGATATAATGTTAAAAGATTTTTTCTTATATGATTTTAAACATGTATCTCTTTCCTCTAAACTTAGTTCCTAAAAATGTTAAATGATTTACTGATTTGTTTTAGTCCATAATATTCATAAAATAATGTTATTAATAATACCATGATATATTACTACTGATGATAAAACACTGAATAAAATGTAAGATTTATTTGCAATTCTTTTTGTCCTTTAAATATATCCCTCAAGTACAGGAAGAATATTGTGTTCAAAAGTCAGTGGGAAGATTTGTTCTAGTTCACCCTTTCCCTGAAGGTAAAATATTTTTTGGATTTCAATCTTAGATAAGATCTCAGCTCCTACTCCTAACCCAGGACAAGCCTTGAGAATTAGGGCCCTGTGTGGTAAAACCCATTTGTTATTGAGACTGGTAAAACACATCAGTTATCTAACTCAGGCTTACCACTCTGGTTTTTAGTTTCCTCTATAGATATCTTGACCCCTAGGGATTTCCTTTACTTCTTGTGTTCAGCTATGCATTTAAAATGATGTATGTTATTTTTCATTCTGTATTTCTAGGTATTTTACATTAAGAATGTTTTCAGGTTACCTAGGAAGCAATACTGCTTGAAAAGGAAGCCCTTTTATAGATGAGGAGAAGGTATCTTGTCCAAGTAATAAGCAGTCTGTATTAGAACATAAGAGTTTTTTAGTACACTTGCTTTTATATCATTCTATGCTTTTTCTGTTTCAGGCTTAATTAAACAATGATAAAGTTTAAAACCATACAAGTTGGAAGCTATATAATCTATAACCTAAAGAGGGATAATTTGTAATACACATTTTTGAGATGAACAAAAACTTAGCAAATGGACTTTAGGCAAAACTTGGCTAAGATACTGATAACTTAAAATGTGAACGTGTTGGGCGGCTGGATGGCTCAGTTGGTTAGAAGGGGAGCTCTGAACAACAGCGTTGCCGGTTCGATTCCCACAATGGCCAGGGAGCTGCGCCCTCCACAACTAGATTGAAGGACATCGACTTGTAGCTGATGGGCCCTGGAGAAACACACCGTTCCCCAATATTTCCCAATAAAATTTATTTTTTTAAAAAATGTGAACGTGTTTATATTCTTGAACCTATATACATCTATGACTCCATAATCAACAATACACTTTTTTTAATAAGACAAATTTTTTTTTAAAAAAGCACATAAAGCTTTTATGATTTTCTCAGTATAGCTCATTACGGGTTATATTACTAAAAAACCGCTGGTTTTCTTCCAAAGGAATGTTACTTGGAAGATCTATTTCTCTTCCTTTTCCAAAGTCTCCTGGACTTAAAAATACTCTTCAAGTGAATGGGAAGAACCTACACATATTGTTCCTTAAAAAATGTTGCCAAATGAGATACACACTTAGCCATATAAACATTCTTTGTTATAATATTAATTACTTAATATTGTCTCAAGAGAATTTAGGGTGAATAGATATGGAGATAGGCAAAAAAAAAAATCATGTTTGTACTTAATAGGCTCTGATTTCTCAAAACCTTCCTATATACTCTCTGATATAGTGGCATTCTGTTTTGTTCTTAAAATTTCCCTTAATGAATTTGTGTAGCCACCGATTGTATTAGTACCTAAATTTTACTATGACATTCAAGTTTACTATCTATAGTAACTAATCATACCTTCTCTTTCATGTTCTCAAAAGCTCCTCCCTGGGCCAGTACAGTATTGGACTGCAAATCAAAAATAAATCCTGATGAATCTGAAAGAATGAGAAGAAAAAAATATATTCAACAAGATCCAAAACTAATATGTGATACATCCCCCAAATAGATGAGCTAACACCAGCTGCTTTCCTCTCATAAACAATTAACAACTTAGTTACTATGCTGCAAATTCTATTAAATAGATAACTGATAACTACATTTGACTTAAAATTATAAAAAAATTGATTTTAACAGAAACTGTCACAGCTTGAGAAAAACACTAAATACATCAACTATATTAGACTGTCCAGTAATCTTGATATCTTTGTTAGCTACCCTAATTTAAAAGGTCCTCTAAAAATGTTGCAAATAAATGGCTCTCCAAAGTAAAATTTAACACTAATAAATATAAAAATGTGAGTGAGGATGAGAGCTTCTGCAGCATTAATAACAATAATAATACATGAAAGTAATTTCCATCTTTTAGACTGCACCACATACATGTTTTTAAACTATGAACTCCATGAATACATTCATGTATATGTCCTAAACATAATGCTTTGAGGAGGCAATGTACCTGAGTTTACATTACCAGCACAACATGGGAAAACTGAGTTTAATGTGATTGAGTAAAGAAAGAGTTTGGCTTCCCTGAACTTGAAAAGGCTATCTGAAAATTTAATCAGTTTCTTTACCTGTGACTATGTGATCAATAAATTACCTCAGCTTTAACACCTGACAACTTTGTTTTAATCTAATGAGATGCAATCCCAGGAAAACGGTTAGAGTGCTTCTTAAATTCTGATATGTATTCTTATATGGGGAATCTTAAGTTAAAATGTAGGTTCTGATATAGTAGTCTAGGCTATAGCTTGAGATTTTTACTTCCAGGTGTTATCAATATTACTGACCCATGAACCACACTTGGGAGTAGCTTGGGGGTTAGAATTTCAAGAAAGAAAAGGGGAAATTTTTGAGAAAAGAGGTTGCTATGGTCTAAATGTTTGTGTACACCCCCACCCCCAAATTCGTATGTCAAAATCCTAAAGTAATGGTACCAGCAGTTGGGGTCTCTGGAAAGTAAATTAATCATGAGAGTGAGCCCTTATGAATGGAATTAGTGCTTTTTCAAAAGTGATTCCAGGGCTCCCTAGCCCCTGTCACCATGTGAAGACACAATGAGAAGCGTGCGAGCCAGAAGAGGGCCTCACCCGACCATGCTGGCCCCTACCTTAGACTTCTAGCCTCCACAACTGGGGGGAAATTAGTTTCTGTTGCTTATAAGCCACCCAGTTTGTAGCAGCTTGTCATAGCAACACGAATGGACAGGGGTTAAAAAATACAGCAATATTCTAGGATGTTTTCCAAATTCCGTTGCTATTATTACAGATGTGTTTTAATTAAAGCCTCTTTTACAACTCTCTCTTTATCCTGAGTTTTCAAATACCTCCTAGTTGCTATGGAAGACTGATACTTCATGAATTAGAATGTTAACACATTTGGTACTAAAACTAGAAAAAAAGATATGAATAGAGCTTATGTCATTCCTACAGAAACTATGCTTGCCAATTACCAATGAACCGTGATTCATTTAGATTTAACCTCTGTAATACTGGCAGTTTTGAGACTGTTACCAAATGAAAAGTCAGGTTGCACTTACACAAACTCAATATTTAAGCCTGAGTTTTCCAAATGACTACATAATATGGTAAACTCTCAATTACCTTTAATAATTGAAAAGCAACACAGTATATAAAGAAGAAAATGCTATACAGCCAAAATATTATCCAGCAACCATCTCAAAATTGCTATAGGTCAGCCAAATGACACAACTTGAATGTGTTAGGTACTCTCTCCCAAAGACAGATTAATGAGCAGTGAGATGACACAAAGGAATTCAATAATCTTATTAGAGAATCAAATTACCAATCTTTTTTAGAGAAAAGAGAGGACACAAAGTAAAGCAGCATTTTGGGTCTGTATTTAAATGAACTATTAGTATTAGCTTCTTATCACCCAACACAGTTTTCTGTTTTTGTTTTTCCCCTTTAATAACACACTAGATGAAACAAAGTGCAAGGAAAACAGAGGGTAATTCTGCAAACACCTTCAGTTACTGATCCCCCCCCAAAATCACCATAAGTATTATTAGGATTTATCTGGCATACCATTAGGATAATGATTAAAAATATATAAAACAGCTATTTCAGTCAGGCTCTCAGCAGGAAACAAATGGCATGCTCAAATTAGGAAATCTGAGCAGAGATTAATAAAAAGACTATTTTTGATGGTGCTAGCAGGGGGTAGGGAGACCACAAGATGTAGTGCAGTACACCTTGGCTAATAACAGCAATGTACGCTTCTACCCTGAGGTTTTAAAGAGGCGTAAGGAGACAGCGCGTACTGGAACCCAGAGACAGAGGGCTTTGTCTTTTCTTTCTTTTTTTTTGGAGTTAACTATTTATTTATTTACTTTTAATTTAAATTTATTGGGGTGACAATGGTCAACAAAACTACATATGTTTCAAGTGTACAATTCTGTATTACATCAGCTATATATCACATTGTGTGTTCACCACCCAGAGTCAGTTCTCCTTCCATCACCATATATTTGACCCCATTTACCCTCATCTACCACCCTTCTCCCCTCCTTACCCTCTGGTAACCACTAAACTATTGTCTGTGTCTATGAGTTTTTGTCTTATTCCTTTGTTGTTTTCAGTTTTACATCCCACATATCAGTGAAGTCATATGGTTCTCAACTTTTTCTGTCTGACTTATTTCACTTAGCATAATAATTTCAAGATCCATCCATATTGTCACAAATGGTACTATTTCATCTTTTCTTATGACAGAGTAGTATTTCATTGTGTATATATACCATATCTTCTTTATCCAATCATCTATTGAAAGACACTGGTTGTTTCCATGTCTTGGCCATTGTAAATAATGCTGCAATGAATATCAGAGTACATACATCTTTACAGATAAATGTTTTCAGATTTGGGGGGGAAATACCCAGGAGAGGGATTGCTGGGTCATATGGTAATCCTATTCTTCATTTTTTGAGGAATCTCCATACTGTTTGCTATAGTGGTTGCACCAGTCTGCATTCCCACCAACAGTGTATGAGGGTTCTTTTTTCTCCACAGCCTCTCCAACACTTGTTATTATTTGTCTTGTTGATGATAGCCATTCTAACTGGGGTGAAGTATCTCATTGTGGTTTTGATTTGCATTTCCCTAATGGCTAGTGAAGTTGAGCATTTTTTCATATATCTGTTGGCCATTTGTATGTTTTCTTGGGAGAAGTTTCTGTTCACATCCTCTGCCTGTTTTTTAATTGGATTGCTTGTCTTGTGTTGTTGAGTTGTATGAGTTCCTTATATATTTTGAATATTAGCCCCTTATTGGAAGCGTTGTTTACAAATATCTTCTCCCATTCGGTTGGTTGCCTCTTTGTTTTGTTGATGGTTTCCTTTGATATACAGAAGCTTTTTAGTTTGATACAGTCCCATTCATTTATTTTAGCTATTACTTCCCCTGCCTTTGAGGTCAAATTCACAAAATCCTCTTTGAACCCAAGGCCTGTAAGTTTAGTACCTATGCTTTCTTCAATGCAGTTTATTGTTTCAGGTGTTATGATTAGGTCTTTGATGCATTTTGAGTTAATTTTGGTACATGGTGACAGACTGAAGTCTAGTTTCATTCTTTTGCATGTGGCTTTCCAATTTTCCCAGCACCACTTATTGAAGAGGTTTCCTTTTCTCCATTGTATGCTTTTGGCTCCTTTACTGAAAATTATCTGTCCATATTTATGTGGGTTTATTTTTGGGTTTTCAATTCTTTTCCATTTGTCTGTGTCTGTTTTTCTGCCAATACCATGCTGTTTTGATTATTGTTTCAACAGACGGCTTTTTTATCTTTGTTTCAGCTGGTGTGGAGAGGGCCATAGGACAGTAGCTATGACCTTTGGTCAAAGGACAAGGTAAGCCCTCAGTGACCCCTAGGGGAAAGACATGGGGGAATAAATACTCCTACTTCACTTTCTTCCTTGCCTCTCATCTCCTGCCTTTGCTGCACAATGGCCAAACCAAACCAGAAGCCAGAGGGCAAAGAGAACCATTGAGGTCAGCCTCCTAGGACACAAACGCCAATTTTGTATTTATGTTCTAGATCATGAGTTCATCAAAAAGGGAAAGCAATAATTTAACATAATGTCTATTCACCAGCTAATATGCCTCTTAAACCAAGAACTCAAGTAGATACAAAACTTTGCTTCAATGAACTAGAGCTTAAGTGCCTCTCAGCTTTATAGAAAGTTATTTTTAATTCCCATCATCAATATTGATTTAACAATTCTCTTATTTTTTCATGCAGAGAAAGCCTAAGATTTATTTAATTCTATTGGTAGGAAATAAGGTAGGATCTCATCCTTTGATATTTATTCTGTGATGGAAGAGCATGTATGCTCTATCAGAAATAAATTTTCAAAGAAAAACAATGTGGTGAAATACTATTCACAGGCCAGATTCATAAAGGATATGAGGAACCCTTGAGATTGAGCTTTCTTATTATCATTTATTTCACTCTATCAGGAACCAACTCAGAAGTTTCTTGGAATTATTTCAAATAGCACACATTTAGGAACATTTTGGAAAAAGTATGTTATTTACAGTATCACTGATATATTTGTAAATACTGAATGAAGGCTTTGTTGTTATCGTTTTTGCTGGCTTCAAAAATGAGGCAAAAGTTTTAGGCATTGAGGATGACACAGAAATGTCTGAATCTGATTATCACATGTATCAAACCAACTTTGAACAAGTTTTTGGTTAATTGTAGTATAATTGACATTTATATAACATTATATTAGTTTCAGATGTATAGCACACGTAATTTGGTATTTGTATATATTGTGAAATGATCACCACAACAAGTCTAGTTAACATCCATCACAATATAGTTACAAAATGTTTTTCTTGTGCTGAGAACTTTTAGGATTTACTCTCTTAGCAACTTTCAACTATGCAATACAATATAATTAACTATAGTCACCATACTATACATTACAACCCCAAGACTTATTTTATTGGAAATTGTGCGTTTTGAACCCTGATTCCCCACCCCACCTCTGGTACTCAACCATCTTTTCTCTGTATCTATGACCTTGATTTGTTTCTTTCTTTTTTTTTTTTTTTTTTATGATTCCATATATAATTGAGATCTTACAGTATCTGTCTTTCTCTGGTTTATTTCACATAGCATAATGCTCTCAAGGTCCATCCACGTTGTCACAAATGGCAAGATTTCCTTCTTTTTTTTTTATAGCTGATTAATATTCCTCTGTGTGTGTGTGTGTGTGTGTGTGTGTGTGTGTGTGTACACACACATACATTTTCTTTATCCATTCATCCATTGATGGACATTTAGGTTTCCATATCTTGGCTATTGTAAATAGTGCTGCAATGAACACGGGGGTGCAAATATCTTTCTGAGTTAGTGTTTTCGTTTTCCTCAGATAAATACCCAAATTGCTGGATCATACAGTTTATTTTTAATTATTTTGAGGAACCTCCATACTGTTTTCCGTCGTGGCTGCACCAATTTACATTGCATAAACGCACGGTTCCCTTTTCTCCTTATCCTCTTCAACACTTGTTTGTTGTCTAACAGCCATTCTAACAGGTGTGAGGTGATATTTCATTGTGGTTGATTTACATTTCTCTGATAATTAGTGATGTTGAGCACCTTTTCATGTACCTGTTGGCTATTTGTACTATGTATCCTTTGGAATTTAACAAGTATCTAAACAAATTTTAAAACATAATCACCCACCAAATATACTAGTTCGCAAGTTGCCATTATTTTAACAGTACCTTGGTATATCACCTTTCTTCTAAGGATCTCAGATTTTTGTTATAACTCACTGATATTCCTTACACATACATAAAACAAGTTGAGTAATAAAATTACTCACATTTCACCATGGCTAACGAGAGGCCACAGAGGTAAGATCCAATTAAACGCAGATAAGCCGTGATGTGAGGAAGCCTAGACATAATCTAACAAGTGTGACGATAACTTGTCATAGTTTCTCAAACTGTATCAACTTCCTCTTAAAAATTAAAAAGTAAATTCAAGAGCCGAGGTTAAGTGCCAATTCTTGCAGAAGTGGTATCTCATGAACAATTTAAACAACCTGAAGTTCTCCTTTAGACTAAACACATTCAATACTCACCCACCTCAAAGAAAATAACCAGTCTCTTGAAATTATCTTTTTCTCATACCAATTTTTAGAATAATCCACATATAACTCACCAATAAAATGTCAAGTGGAGTTCAGTTTCTTGTGTACTAGTCGCCAATATGGGAATGGAGTTATATTGTACAAATGTGAGTGCAAGGAAAAGAAAGTTACTGTCACAGACACTACTGGCTAAAGAAAGCCTAGAGTGTATTCACAACTTCAAAACTAAATATGCCACCAAGTTCAGTTTCCTAGGCAGTAATATTCTCTTCTGCCAATTTACCACCTAAGCTTGGAAGAATTATGACTGTTTTAGTAAGAAATAAGATTTTTTTTTTCTTAAAAAGGGAGAGAATATGTAAATAATGGGGAATCTGGCTTGAAGGGGAGCAAATCGGAGATGGAAATTTTTGAAAGAGAGCTATGTCAAAATGCCATTTTGTAAGATTTCCAGTCTGCTGTAAGTAATTCTACTATAGCGTACTGATGTGGCCTTCTGAAATGCTAACACTTTTGTATAGTTAGTTCTTCAACAGTTATTTAAGAAACCTCATTCTTGGCTGCCAATGGCCAAACACATAAATCCTCTCGGTAGGTTGTAAGGATACAGCCTTACAGTCTCATCAACTGGTCTTCCCAGGCATCTCAGATGGCTACCTGGCTCACCTGTTCAGAAAAATCCACACTTCAACTGCCAACCTGCTAAGGTAGGTCTTCCAAGAAAAAAAGCAGCCTTTTCTTTCTTTTTTTTTTTTTTTTAAAGCAGCCTTTTTTTCCTGTTATTTCTGCTTTCATTTGTCATATAATATTAACAACTGATTAATTTTTTTTCTTTCCTTTGCTCCTTTGAGTGCTTCTTCATCTACATTCTGAAGGATGTTGGGCCTCTTCTTGTAAGATAATAAGCACTTACACTGGGAAATTTCCAAACTTCTAGAATGAGTTCTGATTTTTCCAGGTAGCACTTGATGGAAAATCAGGATTTTTATTAAAGACACAGACAAGCAATTAAATCCTCTATTACTCTGACTAATAGATTTTCCCAGGTTTCCAGCAGGTGCAACAGAATAAGCTTAAATTTTGTTAAGTTCCAAGAATTTTTGAGGGTCTCATTGTTTAAAAAGTGTGCTGGTTCCAATAATAATTCTGTCCATTTTTCCACAAATGGTGACTGGATAGGAAACTCAGTCCACCTTTCAAAAACCATCTTAGTAACATACTCTAGAAAATAGCCAGGAGGCAACAATATTGATTTTAATACCCAATATCTCTATCTCAATGCCATCTCTCATTAGTCTGGAATTAGTTCTCCCACTAATGAAATGAAATACATAGTTTTTGAAAATATTCTTTCCTACTCCTCACCATCCTTCAGATTCTCAGGAATTCTACCAGCTGTTGTAGGAAAGAAACTCAATTTCATAAGTCAAAAAAATTAAAAGCATTTAAGAACTGTGATTAAAAAAAAAAAAAAAAGAACTCAAACCTTCAATTACTAAAATCAGTACACATTCTCTGCTAACTTTTTATTCAATAAACTTTGTATGTAGTCCTAGGGATTACATGAATTCAAATAGTTACTTAGAAAATTACGAAACCACATGATGGTTACTTTGATATCTGTTTACAGCCAACATTCAGGCTTTTTAAAGGAATAGGGCACTAAAGTAGAATAAAAATTAAAATATTTAATTAAGTCTGTCTTTATTCCAAGTAGTGAGGATTGATGTGAGTTTACCTTTCTACTTGCTAATCTCTCCCTTTTGCGAAAGGTAAAAATAAATTGTGATGTGGCTAAAAGATGGACAGCCTGTAAAAACAGGGAGAAAAAAGAAATCAAGGAACCTGGATAATCTAAAAACCAGAAAATCAGTCTGCAAATAAATCAGGTCTTATAAAATGCCTCTGTGTTAGCTCGTCAATTTAAGTCTGAAAAAAAACGTACTTTCAGCTACGAAGGGCCTATTTTCAGTTTCTTAGAAGTCAAACCCTCATTTTTAGACTTCACTAACATTTCTCTATTTAATGGGATCTCTATTTTATGGGATCATTATTCTTGGATGTTACTGCAATATATGCCATACTTCTGGGGTTAGATGGATTAAGAAAATTGATTGCACATCCTTTTTTTTTCTTTTTTAATTATTTCCTACTCCTCACTGTCCTTCAGATTCTTAAGAATTCTACCAGCTATCCCAGGAAAGAAACTCAATTTCGTAAGTCAAAAAAAGTAAAACATTTAAGAACTGTGATATTTAAAATCGAACAAATCTTCAATTATAAACTAACTGGTAGCATTCCTGAGAATCTGAAGGAGAGTGAGGAAGAGGAAATCACGTTTTTAAAATTGTACATTAGATGTGAAAGATATTTTTTGTCATTGTAAAAGACTGCTTTGGATGTTCCTTCTAGCCCTGTCAAATAGTCAGTGTCTTCCCTCTTCACCCCATCCCATTGCCTTGCTTCAAAGTACAGAAATGACCAAGTCAATTCTAATCACATGCTTCTCTCTCCAACAGAACCATCTTTCTCATAAAACCATAGCACTGCAAAATCTGTCACTCTTCACTCATTATCCTCATGCAAATAAGAATTAAATCTGTTAGCTTCTTTCTGAAACTGACTTATGGAGCAATCATCTACTTTGATTATAAATATTTCTATTTCCAAATAGTTGTTACAATCATCATAAGGTGAACACTAGCTTTTAAGTGTTAATACTTGTGAAGGTAAAAAAGTCACTACTTAAATAACATACTTGTTTAAAGCCCATTCTTTCCTAATGAAATGTCTTAAAATTTTTTTATTGTGAAATATAACATTTACAGTGCACACTCATAAAATACTATAGCTTGATAATTTATCACAAAACAAACACCCAAATACTACTACCCAACTTAAGAAATAAAACACTTCTGGTACCCCAAAAGTCTTCCTCACATCCCCCTCAATCATTATGTCCTTCCATTTGCCAAAGGTAACCCACTCTCCAAATTTCCTTTCTTTATAGTTAATATCACCTAAGAACACCTACCTAAGTCTTATGGTATAGTTTTACTTTTGTCTATAAAAGAAGTAACTCCATATGTATTTTATTTTTGGTGCACAGATTGTTTTGTTCAACACTGTGTTTGTAAGATTCAAGCATGTTCTTACAAGTAAATGTAGTTTGTTCATTTTCTTTGCTGAATAATATTTCATTATATAATTATGCCACTGTTTATTTCTCTATTCTGACAGAGACGGACAATTGGGTTGCTTCTAGTTTCTGGCCAATACAAACAATGATGTTTTGAATACTGTTGCACAAATCTCCTGGTGTGCAGTGTGCTTGGGAATGCATTTCTGCTGAGTATACCCAGGAATAGAACCTAGTCATAGTGTATGCATATCTTCAACTTTAGTACATAATTTTAGCCATTCTAGTACAAGATTAGTAGTATCTCATTATCATTTCAATTTGCATTTCACTCATTTCTAAAGAGACTGAGTGCCTTTACATATGTTATTAACCATTTTGATATTCTTTTTCCTCTGGCATGTCTACTCTTGCCCAGTTTTTTTGGAGGCAGAATTGTCTTTTTCTTATTGATCTGTAGTAGTTCTTTATTATTTAAACATGATGCAAATTTCTCCTCCCATTCTGTGACTTGCCTTTTCACTCTCTTAACTATATACTTTGATGATCAAAAGTTCTTAATTTTAATGTAATAATACATTGACATTAACTCCTTTTCTTTATGATTAGTGCTTTTTATGTCTATTTAAAAAGTCTTTCCTTGAGATGATGTCAAAAACTTGCTTCAAAATTATCCACTGGGGGATGGGTTGAAGTACAGACAAAAAAGATTGGCCATGTGTTAATTATTGCACCTGGTTATGGGTATAGGGGAGCTCACTGTACTATTCTGTTTTTTATAAGCCTAAAAATTTCAATAATAAAATTTTAAAATAAATGTTATTTAAAACTCCTGGAACTAAAAAGTGATTACATCAAGGTTGTAGGATGCAAGGTTAATAATATACAAAAGTCTATCACTTTCCCATAAAACAGCAATGAACAAGTGGAATTTGAAGTAAAAAACACCACTACTTACATTAGCACCCCCAAAAATGAAATACTTGAACATAAATCTAATAAAATATGTGTAACACCTATATGAGGAAAACTACAAAACTCTGAGGGAAAAAAATAAAAGAACTAAATAGAGAGACATTCTGTGTTAGCGGATAGGAAGACTCAATATCAGCAAGATGTCAGTTCTTGCCAACTTGGTCTATAGATTAAAAGCAATCCCAATCAAAATCCCAGCAATTTATTTTGTGGATATTGACAAACTAATTCTAAAGTTAATACGGAGAGGCAAAGGCTCAGAATGGCCCACACAATACTGAAGGAGAACCATGTTGAAGAACTGACACGACCCGACTTCAGGAATACTATAAAGCTACTAATCAAGCTTTTTTATAGCGCTGGCAAAACACAGACATGAAATAAACTAGCTTTTCAAAGGTCAAAGCAATTTGCTGAAGATAACTTTTTTTAGAAAAAAATCAAATGCTAACCTTTTTAGATGAAATTATTTTAAAGTCTGGAATCCTATTTTTACTACAGTATTTCTCATTTGCATGAGGAAAATAGATACTGTTTCACATATTACTGGGAAAAAAGCAAACTGAATTATGATGACTAAGAAGAAAAAAGGTTATAAAAACTTTCAGTTATTAGTCTTCTCAACGAGGAGGCCGAGCAGCTGCCTCAGCAGGCGCAGAGACGCAGATCTTGTGAAGACCCTGACCGGCCAGACCATCACACTCGAGGTCGAGCCCAGTGACACTACTGAGAATGTCAAAGCTCAAATCCAAGTCCAGGAGGGCATCCCGCCTGAGCAGCAGCATCTGATTTTTGCTGGCAAACAGCTGGAGGATGGCAGCACTCTCAGACGCTAATATCCAGAAAGAGTCCACTGTGCACTTGGTGCTTCCTCTGCCGGGCGGCACCTCCGAGCCTTCCCTCCGCCAGCTCGCCCAGAAGTACGATTGCAACAAGGTGATCTGCCGCAAGTGTCACACCCGCCTGCATCCCTGCGCTATCACTGCCGCAAGAAGAGTGGCCACAGCAACAACCTACACCCCAAGAAGGCCAAATAAAGCCCTCCACCCCCTCCTCGGCCCACAGGGAAGTCCCCTGCCCGAACCCCTTGGCCCTGGGGCTTCAGTAAAGTTTCCCTTTCATTGAAAAAAACAGAACAAACTTTCAGTTAATGAATCTCATTCAATAGAACAGTACAGCTTCTTTAGTAATCTGACCATTCCTTAGAGCCCAGATTTTCTTTATAGAGATTTACTATATACAGTGAAACCACAGTTTTCAAAACCACAAGGAGTCTTGGCTTTATCATTTTCTTATGATGAGGTTTTTGAACTGCCCAGTCAAAATTAAGTTTAAAAGCATTTCCTTCATATTTAACATGTGAGACCTACACCTAGAGCTTTGTTTTGAATTAAAGAACATTAACTTTAAATTGAAAATTATTGAATGAGGTGGGGAGGGGAAAGCCAGAGTAGATATGGCCATTCTTCTTACAAATATATTTCAGTTCCGTATAATAGTTCTAGTGTTGTGTTATTATTAAATTTGTCCCTCTAAGTTTTTGCAGCTATTTGGGGAAAGCTGGCAAAGTAATTTCACAGAGTCTTTGTTGTCCTTCCCCTCTTTATAACTATTCTTGATATTTCTTCAGTCTTTGAACCTTATATATTACTTTAGACAAGAAGCTAGAATAATAATCCCAGAAAGAAAGCTAAAGAAGGTATCAAAAACTAGAAGCATTTACTCTTGCTTCATTTCCTGTCTCCAATGAAACATCAACTCACAGGATACAGAATATCCTGCAGTAAATTATTTCCTACCACTCCCCCTAACATACATTCACTCTCCAAAAAGTGCATTTTCAAGACGCATTTGGCTTTCCTGTAAGTATATTCCAATTTATTAGGTTTATAAGACTAGAAAAGTAACTTTTATATGAATTAGTTCCCAAACTAGTAATACACAAAGCTATAATGTAATATCCACAGATACTTTGATAATTAAGGAGACAGCAGATAAAGTTGTGAATGTTTTGTACTCTTCTAAAATTAACTGCTGTCATGACAAAAAGTTATAACTATCAGTAGTACTGCACTGGGTGAGGGAAACTATAACCATTCAAAACACATTAAGAGAATGTTTTTTTTTAAATATAGATATAAATGGTGATCATTATTCCGAAACTATTCTTTTAACAGTTTATGCCCACATACGAGTATAATCTTACCCTTCTGGTTTTGTTTCCGAGACATTGCAGTTTCTTTGCTCTCGAAAGATACGGAAGAAAAATATTCTTTTGCCTTGTCTGGGTTCTGATTGCAGTTATCTCTGATTTAAAGGTAGGCAAGAGAAGTCTATAGTTAGAGGTGAGAAATACAAAATCCTGGTTATTCAAAATTCTGCTCTCTGGCTGGTGATCTCCTTTTCTTCTCTAGCAACTTCACGTCAGGAAATATCATTGCAGACACATTCACGTCTCTTTTTCCAGGGAGATTCTGGAGGGAAAACACACAAACACATATTCACTGTTACAGTAATAGCTATCTGTACAAAAATTCTAAGAGCTATCCACAGGTTTTATTTTGTATTTTTTAAACAAAACTAGTTACTAAAAGTACTCTGAAAATAATATAGCTGTAAACAGCAATATTTTGTTGCTTTAGAGACTTCAATCTCAGAATCAAATAATCTTCTTAGTTCAGAAAGCATGTTTTCTTAGTCATGTTTTTAGTATCTACCTCAAATATCTTATCCCCATCTCTGCTTCATAAACTAAAATATTACTTCTTAACACTCTGTAAGATCTTTCTTACTAACAGCTCTTCCTGCCCAAATCAAGGGTCTTTTCTCTTCCTCTAGAATTTCCTATATCTAATATCTCCTCAGGTTCCCCAGCTCAAATACAGCTGCAAGAAACTTGGGGAGGGCACAAAGGAATTTTAGTAAGGAAAACGGAAACATCAAAATTTGGATTAGTCGATACTGCAGGAAGCTTCTGTAAGTTGTAAAGATATAAATAATATTTTTTTCCATATTATTAAACATTTAAAAAATATACGCTGAAGATTTCTGGGTAAAGAAAGCATGATGAGGATCACAGAACTTATACCCAGACACCTGATAGGAAAACATTTTACAAAATGCAATCCAAGAAGGAAATGAGAGTAACTTTATATGAAATACTTTCCAATGTGGAAGGAGGAAAATGAAGAGACGAGTAGATAGCCCAGGGAAATTTTTTTTTTTTTTAAATCCACCAAGAGTTAGAGCTTCTACAAAGCACTATGAGAACTAAGAAAGGGAAGAGTGAACTTCTGGGGCTTACCATCTTCCAGAGCATTGAGCCAAATTGGGAGAATCAGCCAAACCCTATGGAAATACATGGGATTTACCACTGGATAGAGTGGGCCTGATAGAAAACATTTTATGAAATTTTAGAAGAATGAAATTCAGATCTTTAAGACAAAAAGATCTTACTAGAAACAGATATGTCATTATGATAAAAGGTTCATGACATCCCTTCTCTGGAGGGAGGGTATCCTCTGAGAATGAACATGAGGGAACTTTCTGAGGGGTAAAATGTTTTATATTTTGATCTGGATGGTACTTACATGGGTATTTACACATGTAAAAATTAACTGAGTTGTACTCTTAAGATTTGTGCATTTTACTGTACATGTCACTCAAAAACTTTAAAATTTTTTCTGTAAAAACTAAGGAGGGGTCAGCCCGGTGGCTCAGGCGGTTGGAGCACAATGCTCCTAACTCCGAAGGCTGCCAGTTCGATTCCCACATGGGCCAGTGGGCTCTCAACCACAAGGTTGCCAGTTTAATTCCTCGAGTCCCGCAAGGGATGGTGGGCAGCACCCCCTGCAACTAGGATTGAACACTGCACCTTGAGCTGAACTGCCGCTGAGCTCCCGGATGGCTCAGTTGGTTGGAGTGCGTCCTCTCAACCACAAGCTTGCCAGTTCACCTCCCACAAGGGATGGTGGGCTGTGCCCCCTGCAATTAGCAACAGCAACTGGACCTGGAGCTGAGCTGTGCCCTCCACAACTAAGACTGAAAGGACAATAACTTGAAGCTGAACGGCACCCTCCACAACTAAGATTGAAAGGACAACAACTTGACCTGGAAAAAAAGTCCTGAAAGTACACACTGTTCCTCAATAAAGTCCTGTTCCCCTTTAAAAAAAAAAAAAAAAAATCTAAGGAAAAAAAAAGACAAAACCAAAGGATACGCTTGACCAAGCCACTCCTTTATACATAAGAAACCATTCGGTCAAGCATTTTTCCAAAATGGGAACAAAACGTACAGGTATATGTAATACCTCTTTGCGTTGCTTAAACTAAAGCCTGAAGTGTGGGAAAACTAGTTATCAGTAGATGGATGTATTAAAATGGAAATTAAATCTGTTTCTATTAATTTATTGCTGCTTATTAAGTAGCAAAGCAAATTCAAAATGGTCAAACTGGGAATAGTTACTTCCATGAGTTAGAGCTTAAAGCTAAGAAAACAATAAACCTGATTAAAACAATGAATCTGATTTCATCTTCAGTTAGTTTTGCTCCAAAGAAGTCCATGGTCATAAACCTCACCTGTCACACCAGGTTTACAAACATATGCTGCTGGTTCCTAGGCACCCTGAAACTATTATTTTATTTATCGTTAATTGTTATATTTATTTTTCATTTCAAATCACAACAAAAGAGGCATAAGGTTTTTTTTATACATATCAGAATGGGTTAAAAAGGGACGAGAAAAAGAGAAAGTAAAGGGAGGTTCCCAGGAGTTGTGGGAAGTAGGAAAGGGAGAGTTATTGTTTAATGAATACAACGTTTTTGTTGGGGATGATGAAACAGTTTGCGTAGAGAGTGGAGATAGTTACACAACACTGTGAATGTATTTAATGCCTCTGATTTGTACACTTATGAATGGTTAAAATGATAAATATCGTGTTATGTAGATAATTTTTTCATTTCAGGAATAGACCTTTTATTGCCAAAATAATCTTGAAAAAGATTAACAAAGTTGGAGGCCTCACACCTCCTAATTTCAAACCACATTACAATGCTACAGTAATAAAAATGTGTGGTATTGGCATAGAGATAGGCATTTAGACCAATGGAACAGAATAGGGAGCCCAGAAATAAACTCTCGCATATATGGTCAAGTGATTTTTGACAAGGGCACCAAGACCACTCAATGGGGAAAGAAGTCTCTTCAACAAATGGTGTTGGGAAAACGGGCTGTCCACATGCAAAAGAATGAAATTGGACCCTTTCCTTACATCATATACAAAAATTAACTCAAAATGGTATAAAAACCTAAAACTCCAAGAAAACATAGACAAAGAGCTTCATTGCATTGGATCTGGCAATGATTTCTTAGCTATCACATCAAAAGCACAGTCAAAGAAAGCAAATACAGACAAATGGCACTCCCAAGAGGGTACAGATTTCAAGTCTTGGGGTATAAAACTTTTCACATTGCCATGCATTATAATGACCTGACATACTAACAAACAATGAATTGGGCTATACCTAAAGGTACTTATAGCTATTTTTAAATTTAAAATACAGATTGTTACAAAATCTACCTATATCAATAGAACCAGGGAAAGAGGAGGCATGGGTGAGGAGGGAAGAAAACATAAGAAAACTAAATCCTCATCTTCCATAATAGGATTGCCCCTGAAAAGATGAAAATATCAGTCAGTACTGCCTTGTTATTCAGAATACGGAGATGAAGAGCATAAGAAACGTTTATGATTACCCCTGGAAAGCTAGAATAGGGAATGGGGGGGGGGACACAAAGGACTATTTTTTTAAGTTATTATAAGCCTTATGATACTGTTTGACTTCTTATACCATATATGTGTATATTTAGACTAAAAAATACTTTAACCTATTTTATGCAAATTAAAACTAAGACACCATTTTTTACCCTCAGACTGGCAAATATCCAAAATGGTTATTATATACACCGGTAGTGAGGTTGTGGAAAACAGGCCCTCCACATCTAAGTGAGAATGTATATTTGTTCTATACCTGTAGAAGACAACTAGACATTAGTTATCAAAATTAAAAATGCATATACTATTAAATTCAGCAAGATAATTTCTACGAATTTACACTATATCTGCAAATGTGTGAACTGATGGCTCAAAGTTACCCAATGCAACATTGTTTTTAAGAGAATTGATTGGAAACAACCTAATTATCCATCAATAGGACACTAATTTAATAACTTATGGTTCATCCATACAAGGAAATACTATGCAAATGTTTTTGAAAAGAGAGGAAGTTCTTTATATGTTGATATAATAACATATATTGTTAAATGAATATGATGGGGGAGAAGAATATATTTATACATACATATTATATATCTGAAAGTATAACAAACTAGCAATAATGATGATACATTGAGCAATGGAAACAGGTAAGAAAAACTATTCAATCTACCTTTTTTTTTTTGACACTGGAACTGCATAAGCATGTGTTTGAAAATTTTTTTTTTTTTTTTTTTTTTTTTTTTTTTTTAAAGAATAGGGGATTTTATTTATTTTTTATTATTTTCCTTTTTTTCCCCCAAAGATTTTATTGGGGAAGGGTAACAGGACTTTATTGGGGAACAGTGTGTACTTCCAGGACCCTTCTCCAAGTCAAGTTGTTGTCCTTTCAGTCCCAGTTGTGGAGGGTGCAGCTCAGCTCCAGGTTCAGTTGCCGTTGCTAGTTGCAGGGGGCGCAGCCCACCATCCCTTGTGGGAGTCGAACTGGCAACCTTGTGGCTGAGAGCCCACCGGCCCATGTGGGAATCGAACCAGCAGCCTTCGGAGTTAGGAGCATGGAGCTCCAACCACCTGAGCCACCGGGCCGGCCCCTTGAAAAATTTTTAATACTTTTTTTAAAGACCCCCTTCCCAGTAAATTAAATCAACGCTGAAAACCCTCCATTGAATCTAAATATTCCAATTCAGAAACCCAATCAACAGGTTCAAAAAAATATGTCAATAAGAACCTACAATCAAATATATGGTGATGGAAGGAGAACTGACTCTGGGTGATGAACACACAATGGGATTTATAGATGATGTAATACAGAATTGTACACCTGAAATCTATGTAATCTTACTAACAATTGTCACCCCAATAAATTTAATAAAATAAAATTAAAAAAAAAAAAAAAGAACCTACAAATGCTAACTCTTTAGACATATAGAATAACTGAAAACAAGAAAATGGGAAGTTACAAACAAAAATATTTACAAATATTACAAATATTTTTTTCTGATTTTTAAAGGGTTTTTGATGTGAGAAAGTAACCAAGACTTCTTATTCTACAATATCATCAGTAGGCCAATAAATATCATTCTCATTAGCTTTATAAAGAAATAGGAAAAAGGAGGGAGACCCAAATTAATGCATTGATATATTCTAAAAAACAATTGGGAACAAAAAAGATTATTTCCTTAGGTCAAAAGGTGAATGTGAGACCTTTTCAAAATCTGTTTTCTCAACAAATGTCTTTACTCATTGGCATTAACTTTTTGATCCATATGCCACTTTAAGCTAAAATTTCTCCCATAATTATAAGGCCTAATCACCATAAACTTACTTGGAAAAAGTAGTTTTCTTTTCACTTAGAACAATCAATAAATTCTTTTTTATTAATAAAAACCTCAACTTCAAACAACATAGATTTGGAATTGGAACAAAATAGAATTTCTGGAAATGTAAAATACATTCTAAGTAGAAAATCAGAACCCATGTGACACAACTCCTCTTTACTACTATGAAAAGACACAGGACCCTCCAAATTGCTTAACATTAGTCATCAGTGGCAGCTGTAAGTGTGGGAGTAGAGGGGGCTCAGAAGGAGCAGAGGAGGAATACGTATCTGTTTGTCTCTTCCTATTTCCCTGCTAGCTGGGTGGTTAGAGCCGTCTGGATGTCCGCTCCTCCTCATGCAGGTGACTATAGCCCAAATCCAATCAAGTCAAATTATCCTCCGCAACATAAATTCTTCAAAAATCATTTTAAACAATACTGATCATTTCATCCCCTGCCGCTACACACACACATATATATAAACTCCATTCCTCCCATCTCCTCAAATCACAGATGCACAAGCAGCGCAAGGGAATAGAGGAAGCTATTAGGCAAAAACAAAACAAGGCAATTAAGAGCAACTTTATTCATCAATTCCAATCCATAAAAGTAGATTCCATGTATATAGAAAGTGATTTCTAATACCCCTGTTAACTAAAAAAAAATTATTAACTGATCAATTAGTATGTATTTAATGTGAGTCTACTATGTGCCAATACTTGTGATAAAAAATTATGAAATATGGAACCGACCTGGTGGCTCAGGCGGTTGGAGCTCCATGTTCCTAACTCCGAAGGCTGCCAGTTCGATTCCCACGTGGGCCAGTGGGCTCTCAACCACAAGGTTGCCGGTTCAACTCCCGCAAGGGATGGTGGGCTGTGCCCCCTGCAACTAACAATGGCAACTGGACCTGGAGCTGAACTGCACCCTCTACAACTAAGACTGAAAGGACAACTTGAAGCTGTGAACGGGCACCCTCCACAACTAAGATTGAAAGGACAACAACTTGACTTGGAAACAAGGCCTGGAAGTACACACTGTTCCCCAATAAAGTCCTGTTCCCCTTCCCCAATTAAAAAAAAGTAAAATAAAAATTATGAAATATGGACTATTATTCAGCCTTAAAAAGGAAGGAAATTCTGACCTATGCTAAAACATGGATAAACCTTAAGGACATTATGCTAAATGAAATAAGCCAGACACAAAAAGACAAACACTGTATGATTCCACATATATGAGGTACATACAGTAGTCACATTCATAGAGACAAAGTAGAAGGGTAGTTGCCAGGAGCTGTGGGGAGAGTAGAATGAGGAATTAGTGTTTAATGGGTACAGACAGAGTCTCAGGTTGGGAAGATGATAAGGTTCTGGAGATGAATAGTAGTGATAGTTGCACAACAGTATTAAAAGTACTTAATGTCACTGAACTGTACACTTTAAAATGGTTAAAATGGTCAATTTCACGTTATGTGTATTCTACACTAATTTAAAATTTTTTTAATGCAGTAAGATAAAAAGCATGAAAAAAAACAAACTGATTTCTTGACCTAGCAATAAACCCCCAGAAATACTGATTAAGAAAAAATTTTAAAAAAGAAAAAATAAATAAATAAAGCACAAATACGGTATCAGGAATTTATTTAAAAAGAATCAGTGTAGCTCTTACAGACAACTTTATATAAATACATTTGAAAATTTAGAGAACAAATTTCCTGAAAAACACAAGTTACCAAATAGACACACACAAAATTAGAAAACCTAAAGATTGCCGTAGCTCTAAAAGTAACTGGGGTCATAATTTAAAATTCTCTCATAATGAAACAAACTGATGGTTGCCAGGTGGGAGGGGGTTGAGAGCCTGGGTAGAAAAGGTGAAGGGATTAAGAAGTACAAATTGGCAGTTACAAAATAGTCACATGGATGTAAAGTACAGCATGGGGAATACAGTCAATAATACTGTAATAACTATGTATTACCAGTGCAGAGGGGATACTAGACTTATGGGGGGAATCACTTCATAAGTTATATAAACGTCTAACCACTATGCCGTACACCTGAAACTAACATAATATTGAATGTCAACTGTAATTGAAAAATTAAAAAATAATTTAAAAAAATAAAATTATCTCATAATGAAAAGGATCTCATTTCTGATCTATTGCTGGTAGGAGTGTAAAGTGATACAACCTCTTTGGAATATAGGCATTATTTTGTATGCCTATATTTATCAATCCTATGACCCAGAAATTACATTCCTAAGTACCAAGAGAAATTCTTGCTCATAGTACACCAGAAAACATGCAGAATTCATAGCAGTAAAAAAATGGAAACAACCCTGACTTCAGCTTGTACTACAGAGCAACAATAATCAAAACAGCATGGTATTAGCAGAAAAACAGACACACAGACCAATGGAATAGAACTGAAAACCCACATAAATATGGACAATTTTCAACAAAGGAGCCAAAACATACAATGGAGAAAAGAAAGCCTCTTCGATAAATAATGGTGCTGGGAGAATTGGAAAGCCCCGTGCAAAAGAATGAAACTAGACTGCAATCTGTCACCGTGAACCAAAATTAACTCAAAATGGATCAAAGACCTAAACATAAGACCTGAAACAATAAACTATATAGAAGAAAACATAGGTACTAAACTACGGACCTTGGGTTCAGAGAGGATTTTATGAATTTGACCTCAAAGGCAAGGGAAGTAATAGCTAAAATAAATGAATGTGACTATATTAAACTAAAAAGCACAGCAAAAGAAATCTCAACAAAACAAGGAGGCAACCAATGGAGTGGGAGAAGATATTTGCAAACAACGCCTCCGATAAGGGGCTAATATCTAAAATATATAAGGAACTCATACAACTCAACAACAAAAAACGAACAATACAATTAAAAAATGGACAGAGGACCTGAATAGACATCTCTCCAAAGAGGACATACAGATGGCCCATAAACATATGAAAAGATGCTCAACATCACTAATTATCAGAGAACTGAAAATCAAAACCACAATGAGATACCACCTCACACCTGTTAGAATGGCTGTTAGACAACAAACAAGTGTCGGAGAGGATAAGGAGAAAAGGGGACCTTGAGTCGGTGCAATGTAAATTGGTGCAGCCATTATGGAAAACAGTATGAAGGTTCCTTAAAAAATTAAGAATAGGATTACCCTATGACCTAGCAATCCCTCATCTAGGTATATACCCAAAAAATCTGAAAACATCCATGAAGATATAAGTGCTCCGATGTTCATTGCAGCTTTATTTACGGTGGCCAAGACATGGAAACAACCAAAGTGTCCTTCGATAGATGATTGGATAAAGAAGTTGTGGTATATATGCACAATGGAATACTACTCTGCCGTAAGAAAAGATGAAATAGCGCCATTTGTGACAACATGGACGGATCTTGAGATTATTATGCTAAGCAAAATAAGTCACACAGAAAAAGTTAAGAACCATATGATTTCACTGATATATGGGACAGAAAACTGAAAGCAACAAAGGAACAGGACAAACAAATGAAGAAACAAAAACTCATAGACACAGACAATAGTTTAGTGGTTACCAGAGGGTAAGGGGGGTGGGGGTGGTAGATGAAGATAAACATGGTCAAATATATGGTGACTGAAGGAGAACTGACTCTGGGTGCTGAACACACAGTGTGAGATATAGATGATGTATTATAGAATTGTACACTTCACACCTATGTAATTTTACTAACCACTGTCACCCCAATAAGTTTTAATTAAAAAACAATAATAATAAAAAATGGAAACAATCCAAATGTCACTGACAGAATGAGTAAATTGTGATATATTCACTAAATGAAGCATTACAGTGCAGAGAAAATGAGTCAACTACTACTATATGCAACCATATGGATGAATCTTAGTAACATAATGTTAAGCACAAAAAAAGAAAAGAAAATCAATTTTCAAATTATATACAGCATGATATCCTTTTTTAAAAAATTCAAATACAACTAACACTAGACAATATATTATTTAAACACATACATATATCTAATAAAACTATCATGTGGAAAGAGCAAAAAATAAACTTAGAATAGTATTTATCCTGAAAGACAATGTGACGTTAGAGAGGAGAATACATATGATATTGTTAATATTCAATATTACACTTCTTAGGTGAGATGGTGGGTTTATGAATATTCTATGTATTTTTAAAAACCAAATACGCCACATAAAATGACAAAAATAAATACATAATAAAGTTCTTTAAAGGGCCACTAGTGGATGTGGAATAACTGATTTTCACATACTGCCAAGTGGGAGTGTAAAAATCTGTTGTTTAGTAAAACAGGCTAAGGCTGAACATAAGCATACGTGACTGACCCAGACGCCCCACTCCTAAGTATATGCTCAAGAAAAACACATGTAGGATATGTGCATCAAAGACATGTGGACACAAACCAGCACATCTATAGCAGCATTATTTGTAAAAGTCCAAAACTAGAAACAAATCTAAACATCCATCAATGACAGAACCGATAAACTGTGCTGTATTCACAGACTAGAATACTGTACTAGAATACTTTACAATGTGAAAAATAATTTTTTTCTTTTATGTAACATGGATGAATTTCAAAAGCAATGCTAAGTGAAAAATGCCAGATGTAAAAGTGTACATACTGTATGATTCCACTTATATGAAGGTCATAAATTAGCATAACGAATCCATTGTGATAATGGGCAGAACAGTGTGGAAGAGAAATTGGGTCAGAGGACAGGAAAGCTCCGAGCATCCTGGTCACGTCCTATTACCATGATCTGAGTAATATTTACATGGGTGTGTGCACTGTGTAAAAATTCATCAAGGTGGACCTTTAAAGATTTGCATTTTATATATATTACATATAAAAGTTTACCAAATAAACTAAAGACATCCTTTTACCTTTTGACATGACAATTTACCTGATATTCTCCATGCCCTTTACCATGCGCTGACCATTTGTGCTCTCACAACACTGCACTGAGTCTGATGTATTTGTTCTCAAACCTACTCAGTACCAGTTGTGCCCGTAATTACAAATACATAATTGTAATGAAATACTAAATACATTAATGAACTATGAATGTAAAAGAATTTGCTATTTCTTTAAAAACTAACACATATAAATCATTTGAAAAACTGTTCTCAATTTAAGTGTGGTGAAACACATAAATAAGCTTGGGGAAAAATTAAAAACTAAGACGAGTCTATATTCATTGCTTCAAGTCTCTCAGAGTGCTCACTCCACTTAGATAAACTGTAATTGGAAGCTGCAAGCACTGCATCCCAGGGTGTAATTAATGCCAAAAAGATGAAGAATGCTAATCAGCCAACTCATACTTAATGCATCATAAGGTTGGTAAATATACATTTACTTGTTTTAAGCAAAAATAAAATGCTTACGGTATGTATGTGTCATTTTTATTTCCTGCTTTAACCAACTTTTCCAATGAACAGTAAACTGTATAAGATAGAATAACAATGGATAAGAGGACTTCTACAAAAATCAAAGAAAACTTGCTCTAATAATTTTTGGCAAATTAATGCTATCTACTAGACAGATGAAGTGAAAATATTAACTGTCAACAAGTCTACTTATTAAAATGGCAAAAAAGAAATCCAACTGACCAAAGCTGCGACTGTAGTATTTAAAAGAATAAGTGCCTCTGGTGCCGTGTTAGGTATTATCATTAACCAAAAGGGCAGCATGGTGACCCTGTCATCGTCTGGTTAATATAATGGAGGTCTTAGAAGAAGATGGCCGCAGAAAGGCCTACATGGGGCTCAAGAACCAAGGTCTGAGTATCACTGTACTGGAAAAAAACAATCGTCTTGAGTTCTCTTGATAGGAAAAAACAGAAAAGATGCTTTTGCTAATAAATTTGCCGTGAGAGTTAAACTCTCTAAAACATACTATTTAAAATTTATTTCTAGAACCTGACACCAACCATAGGTTTCTCAGAAAAACAACAATATTCATGTTATATACATGAACGCCCAGTTAGACTGAATTCAGGTATAAAAGTTTCTTATCAGATTTCTTTAAACCCATTGATTGAAAACATTAGAGAGCTCTCAGTGATAGAACTTTAAAGCTTTTTATTTCATTCATTATTCAACTATTAATAATATTCACTGAAAGCCTACTACATTCTAAGCCTTATGTGAGCTTGAGTGGGCGGCTGCCACTGTTTCAGATTCAGAGGAGAATTATAGTACATTAGAATACAGGAGTTTAATGTGAGGACAGGTGATGAAAAAGTGGAGGCCAAACCCCTTAAATATTCAATTGAGAAGTTTGACATTAAAGGAATTAAAGAAATAGGGTATTAGCCAGAGTTCTAGCAAAGCCAAGCAAAAGGGGTTTTATCCCCATAATAGGTATATTTCATTTGAATACTCTTTCAAAAAGGAGAAGGAAAGATTAAACATACTACAGAGGATAACAGTTGCAGAAATAAAGGAAAGGCAAGCTAGAAAGGTAATCAAAGATAAAATTAACCTTACATTCAGATTCAGTTCATCTTTATTTAATGCCAGGAAACATACTAAGTAATTTCATACACATTATCTTATTGATCCTCACAACAACGCTGTGAGGTAAAAGAAACATACTTCTGAAACTAGACAAGAAGAAATACAGAGATAAAAGAGGGAAATGAGGGAGGTCATACCGAAGGCCTGCAATTGTTTTGGTAACGGCAACAGGAGAGAAAGCAGGAAAGCTTGAGGGTTTGAAAGGAACAGATAAGAAAACGAACATTTACTGCCTGCCGTGTACCAGGCACTACTACATCCTTTATATACAGATTTCATGTAATTTTGTTTGGTATTTATTATTCACTTAATTAAAGAACTTGAGATTGTGAGAATTTCCCAAGATCAAATAGCTGGTAAGAGCTGGTAAGTGGTGGGGTAGTGATTCAAACCCAGGTCTACGAGTCTACAAATTAAATTTTTCCACTATACCACATTAGCGCTTCAAAATCAGGGCTGTGCAAGGGAAGAAATATAAGGGGAAAAACAGATCACAGTGCAGCAAAGGTACAGTTAAAATGCGACAGCATGAATTTGGAGTAGACAATGCCAACTCTGTACCCTCTCCTCCATAGGTTCAACTACCCACATAAAAAGTATTTAACATTGGGAAGTTGCTCAAGTTCTAACAAGTTAGTAAGTACTTTTAAGGACTAAAATAGGGCAGGACAGTTTCACCTACCTTCAAATTATTACTACTGCTCTTTACTAATTAAATATCTACAAAATAGTAGGCTATGGGTAGTCTTACAGAACTTGTTTCCTAATCATTTGAAACTAGTTTAAGTATTTGTCCAAACTTCAACACCAATCTGAGGAAGTGTTCTATGTCAGTTAAAATACCAGAAAATATCCACCTAAGAATAGCTTAATTTTCTTTCACTTTGAAAACTGATTTTATTTACAAGGAATAACAGCAAGGCCCTAGGACTAAAAGACATTGGATTGTTGTCAAAAACCAGAATACAGACTCATTTATTTTGTCCTTTTATGATATGAGGGAAATTGTGAGAAACTTTCAAATGGACCAAAAAGATTACTGGGCATCTTCAATGAAAAACTAGGCATTTGTAATGCGCACCCTTCCTAGTTTTCTGATTCTATAGGGTTTGCATCTTTTATGATCTTTGAGCTATTTTATAACTATAAATTGCAGATAACTGATAGCAATGCAAAGGATTCTTGTCCATACACAAGCAAATGATTCTGTCTAGTGGAGAGAGAAATGATTTCCCACGTCAAGGGGAAAAGGCCAGCTTTGTATCAATCTGTAAACACATTTCATCATTCTTGATATTACAGACACATGGTACTTTGAATTCTCCTTTGAACTACTTCTAACATCTTACTGGTTCTCTCATTAACTAACAAGTTGATAACATCCTTCACATGTGTTCATTTTACGTTCGTATGAAAATCAGGATTTTGCCTTTTTAAGAATCTTTTAACAATGAATTTCGACAACATGTAGTAGATACCATGGAAAATGAAAATTTTAATAAAAAAGCTCAGGGGAAGGAAATATCCTTTTCCATTCATGTATATATTTAAGGAAGGCCAGACAAAACTTTCTCTTATCTCTTTCCAGTTCCAAAATTTTTAAGACTCTAAGAAACACAGTCATTGTTGAAGCTGGTAGTTCTTGAAAGAGCCCATAACTCACAAAAGAATTCTTTCAAATGATATTTCCAGCTGCTTTTTTTCCCCTGATGCATAGTGTAAATAAAACAGTCTCAAGAACAAAAGCTTCATCATTTCAGAAATGCTTAGAATCTTTTTTATCTGAATGATTTTTGTTCATTACAGTCACCAATAAATAGATGGTACATTTTCATATTGAAATAAAAATTTACATTTGACAAATGCTTTTTCTGATCCAAAAGATTTTTTGTCAGTCAACCTCTATACAATCATAAAAATATTAACCTCTGTTATTTTCAAAATAATAGTTGTCTTCTATTGCATGTCAGGTGAAAGGACAGAATGATTAAATATTTTTAATAAACTAACTTGATTCAAATATATACATACAGCTTAAAGAATCCCAAACCAGAAATCAATACACAAACTAAACATAAAATCAACAACATATTCTCAATTCATTAATACACGGCTGGGAAAGAGCGTGTCAATGCTCAGATCTGGCTTTCTAAGCCCCAAATTTAAAATATCTCTAAAACCACTAGTCTCTATGGAATTACTGGTTTCACAAAGCAGCTTTTCTCCTCTCTTAGGATCAAAACTAATCCCCTGACACTTTGATGAAAGAAAAAAAATCAAGTTCCACCAAAAATCTTTACACTCAGCATTCATTCAGATCCTTTCAAACCATTCTCATGGCTTAGAACATGCCAGAAAAATATTGCTCTAGTAAGTAATTATTTTGTCCAAAATTGAACAGAGCAATTTAGATCAGATAATTTGCTGTCCATGTCATTCATAAATCCATGCTACTATAATTCTTTCTTTTACTTTATAATTTTTATTAGTGACAATGCTTATTTACATCTTACAACTGTGACCCAAAAGTGTGCTAAAACAATGCACTTGAAAAATCACTGTTCTTGAAATGCTACTATAATTCTTAAACTGAATGCATAATGCATGCAGCATATCATACATTAAATATTCTAAAGGATACGTTTTCATCTAGTTGAAATTAGTTAAGTAATACTAGCAGATTTAAAAACATGAAAAGTTAACTCTTCTTTCTCCCCACCTCTACTCCTGCCAAACCAACAGGAACCTTTCAGGTAGTAGTAATTTAATGTGTGTCAACTGAAAGGAAAGAGAACGCAGATAAACAAAACTGAAAAAGGTACAGAATGCTAATTCCAAAAGGATACGTTACCTCTTCCAAGTTGCAACTGAAGTTAAAGACTTCAGTTCAAGATGGGTATGTATTATCCTCCTCCTTGGGAATGTAACTCATTCCAGAACTTACTTCACTGACTCTTCTTGAGGTTCTTATACCAGTACAAGTTATTAGCATGTGTTTGTAGAATTCTATCAAAGCTTTGTAACAGTATTTTTCAAATGCCAAGCTAAAAAACATAACTGAACCATTTAAAATAAAAGTTAATAGGCTTTTCCCTCTACTCCCAATTCAACAATGTATAGATCTGGATACCAAAAACAATAACACAGGTAAATAATTAAATACAGGCATTTGTTCTTTCCAGAAGTGGGAAGAGTATAAAGCAGACAGCTATTTCTGTAACAACTTTCTATTCACTAAGCTATCTTCTTCTTTTTCTTTTTTTAATTTCAGATCATCAGAGAACTTGAGTGAATCTCTCATGGTGTACAAATCTAGAGAGAAAGGTAAAGAAAGAAGCAAAATGGAAAGAAAAAGAAAACAAAATGCAAAGAACACAAAAATATTCACATTGCCTGTCTGACCATAAACAAAGCAAAACATATTCACTGCCACCTTCTTCCATACAGAGAGAAAAAGAAAAAAAAACACAATCACCTCTACAAAATACGTACCATAAAATACCAACGTTTCTGAGTATTTCACTTCCAGAGCAGGATCACTACGTATGGTGAGCAAAGTCTTTTCAGCCGAGGTCAGGCAGTGGAGCCATTCTAGAGACCATTCCCTAATGCTATTCGCAGTCTCTTATTACCCGCTTTACCACCTGCTCTAGAGTCCCCAAATTTAAAATGATTTCTATCACCCACCCCCTTTTCAAAATTTCCCTTAGAAGTATCCTTACAGGCATAAAAAAAGCTAGTCAATTAATTCAACTGAAAGTGTAAATGACAAACAGGCACATATACTCTTGAACCTTTGCAAAAATGTTACTCATCAATTCAAACAAATCTATAAATGGTAAAATTTTTATTGAGAGATTTTTTTCTTTGTTTCTTTTTTCTCTTTTGTGATGGAAGCACCATTATGCCTACTCTCATACAAAAGGGGAAAAAATGTCAAGTTCAAAGCTCCCAGGTCCTATCTCTACTGAAGAAAAGAGGTGTTTGCTACTGTGAAGTCTCCTTCCACAGCTCTTAACAAATCCATTCCTGAACATTAAATGAAGGAAGGCAATCTCCTACCTCCACCCCCACGAACTGGGAAGAGAAAGCCTGCCCTAACAAAGCAAGACTCACTACATTCTATCAGCAGCTTCCAAAACTTTTTGAAATGTGTGCGGCATTTTGCATTTTAAAACATGTTTGCAAATTCTTTGATCCAACTCCCATCAAAAGGTAGAGTCAAAAGGTAGAGTCTAGGCAGCCAGTTAGTTCAGTTGGTTAGAGTGCAGTACTCTTAACAACAAGGTTGCCAGTTCAATCCCCACATGGGCCAGTGAGCTACGCCCTCCACAGCTAGACTGAAACAACTACTTGACTTGGAGCTGATAGGTCCTGGAAAAAACACACTTAAATAAACAAAAAGTTAAAAGGTAGAGTCTAATTCTCCTCCCCATGAAGAGACTGAAGCAGAAGTGTAACTGAGCAACATCAGAAGTTGGGTCATAAGAGGAATAAAACTTCTGCCTGGTGCTCTCCCAAGACAGGCAACTTTGCAGTCGCACATCACCATGTAAGATATCCAGCTACCCTAATGCCCTCATGCTGGAGAGACTATGGGATGAGGCCTCATAGGGTTAGAGACATCTGAGGACTGCTAGCTTTTCGAGTCTTCCCAGCCCAGCCATTAGACATGGGAATAAGGAATCCTTGAAGATGACTCCAGGCCCAGCTATCACCTGCCTCCAACTGCGTTAAGCGACTTTGGTGAGGAAGCCTTTTAAGTGATTCCAGCTCCAGATATCATCTGACTACACCATCATGAGAAACTCTGAGAAAGAACTGCCTTGCCAAGCTCAAACACCAGAACCATAAAATATAAGAGGGACTGCTTTTTTACACCACTAAGTTTGGCAGGTGTGTTACAACAGATAACCAAGACAGATTTTGGTTTAGGAAATGGGTTGTTTCCATTTATGTGTGTGTGTGTGCGTGTGTGTGTGTGAAAATGTTTGGCTTTGGAAATGGATGGCAGGAGAAGGTAAGAAGGGCCTTGAAAGTGTCAGTAAAAGCCTACAGGGTTTTAAGGACACTGTTAGGAAAAGCCTCAAGGAATTTGTCAATAAAGATTTAAAACAGCCAACTACAGATTTTTCCGGTCAGGATGGTGGAGGTAAACACTGTGCTTACTTCCTCTCACAACCATATTAAAATTACAATTAAACTACAGAACCACCACCATTGAGAATCACCTGAAGTCTAGCTGAACCAAAGCCCTATGATTAAGAATATACAGAAGCAGCCACCTCGAGACTGGTAGGACGGGCAGAGATGCAGAATGGACTGGTCCCACACCCATATGTGACCATTAAAAATTGGGAGGGATATCTCGGCTGCAGATGTCCCCTCTAGCGGAATGAGGGGTCCCACACCACACCAGGCTCCCCAGCCCAACATTTCAGTGCCAGGGGGAGAAGTCCCCATAACTTCTGGTTGTGAAAACCACCAGAGATCTTGACTGAATGAGACTAGGGCAGCTGCACTCTCTGGCAACAATCTTAAAGGGCCGGTGCATGGACTTACTCGCTGAGGGACTCACTCACTCTGAGCTCCAACACTGGAACAGCAGCCAGAAAGGCACCAGAAACACATGGGGGAGGAACTGAGTTGACTGGCTCTGGGGAGAGAGCTGAAGGGTCAGCTTTCTCCCTGACAGAGGAGCTGACGGAGGCCACTGTTTCTTTGTTGAGCCCTCCCCACTCCTGGCATGCAGATGCAGGCATCCGCCATATCTGAGTCTCCATCAGCCTGGCTAACACCATTCATTTGCCCCACACAGTAAATTCTGAGACCCCCACCCCACCTAACTTTCACACACACCCAAGCCGCTTCCAGTGGCTTTCCATACAAACCGCCTTCCTTGACTCATGCTGCAGACTTTCCTAAATTCTTTCAAAGGTTCACAAAACCCAAACAAGCAGCATCTGGATTCGGCATGTCGCACACCTCTGGCCGAGCAGCCCTAAGCCCAGTACTAGCAACAGCCATTCTTGGTTGGTGGCATGGCCTCTCCAGGCACCTCCAACTACAGCACAGGTGGTAGCCATCTATAGATTGCTTTCGCAGCTCGTGCCAGGTAGCCCCGGGAAGGGTGCAGGCTGCAGCTGAATTTGGCCACCTTCGGAATGAGCTGGATCATCACCTGGCTGCCTCCAAGGATGACACTCCCAAAAGGCAGACTGGGCAAAGCCCTGCTAAAGTGAATCCTGCTCTATAGGGTTAGCTCATGCACCACAACTCCTCCACTGTAGTGACCGCCAGTCCTCACAACCAGTCAGCCCAAAGGTCAATCCCTTCCACTGATGTGCAAACAGCAACCAAAGCTCAATTACAACAGGAGGACACACACAACCCATACAAAGGGACACACCTGGAGCACCCAGCTCTCGTGACCAGGAAGACTGAGCTACTGGGCACCACAGGACATCAACTAGATAGGGCCACTCTACTAGACTGGGAGGCAGAGCAGCCCTACCTAATACATAGAAACAAACACAGGGAGGCATCCAAAATGTGGAGACAAAGAAACATGTCCCAAATGAAAGAACAGCACAAAGCTCCAGAAAAAGAACGAAACAAAATGGAGACAAGCAATCTACCAGACACAGAGTTCAAAAGATGCTCAAGGATGCTCAATGATCTCAGGGAGAACTTCAACAAAGAGATAACATAAAAATGGAGATAGAAAACATTAAAAAGAACCAGTCAGAAATAGAGAATACAATAACTGAAATGAAGAATACATTAGAGGAAATCAATAGATTAGATGAAGCAGAGTATCGAATCAGTGATTTAGAAGATAAGGTTAACAGAAAACATCCAATCAGAACAGCAAAAAGAAAAAAACAATCCAAAAAACTTAGGATACTTTAAGGGGCCTCTGGGACAACATCAAGTGCACTAACATTTGCATCACTGGGGTACCAGAAGGAGAGAGGGAACAAGGAATTGAAAACCTATTTGAAGAAATAATGGTGGAAAACTTCCCTAACCTGGCAAAGGAAATAGATATTCAAGTCTAGGAAGCACAGAGAGTGCCAAACAATATGAACCCAAAGAGGCCCACACCAAAACACATCATAATTAAAATGACAAATGTTAAAGACAAGGAAAGAATCTTAAAAGCAGTAAAAAAGTAGTTATGTACAAGGGAGCTCCCATAAGACTGTCTACTGATTTCTCAACTTTGCAGGCCAGAAGGGACTGGCACAAAATAGTCAAAGTGATGAAAAGCAAGAACCTACAAACAAGATGACCCAGCAAAGCTATCATGTAGAATTGAAGGACAGACAAAGAGCTCCCAAGACAAGAAAAAGCTAAATGAGTTCATCACTACCAAACCAGTATTACAAGGATATCTTAGAGGGCCAAGATGAAAAACAAAAACCAAAAAAACCATCAAAAATATAAATAATAAAATGGCAATAACCACATATCTATCAAAAACTACTTTCAATGTAAATGGATTAACTACTCCAATCAAGACACAGGGTGGCTGAATGGATAAGAAAACAAGACCCGGGCTAGCCTGGTGGCTCAGGTGGTTGGAGCTCCATGCTCCTAACATAGAAGGATGCCAGTTCAATTCCCATATGGGCCAGTGGGCTCTCAACCACAAGGTTGCTGGTTCAACTCGACTTCCGCAAGGGATGGTGGGCTCTGCCCCCTGCAACTAAGATTGAACACGGCACCTTGAGCTGAGCTGCTGCTGAGCTCCCAGACGGCTCAGTTGGTTGGAGCGCATCCTCTCAACCACAAGGTTGCCGGTTCGACTCCCGCAAGGGATGGTGGGCTGTGCCCCCTGCAACTAACAACGGCAACTGGACCTGGAGCTGAGCTGTGCCCTCCACAACTAAGATTGAAAGGACAACAACTTGACTTGGAAAAAGTCCTGGAAATACACACTGTTCTCCAATAAAGTCCTGTTCCCCTTCCCCAATAAAACCTTTTAAAAAAAGAAAAGAAAACAAGACCCATACATATGTTACCTAAAAGATACTAACTTCAGATCAAAAGACACACATATAGACTGAAACTAAAGGGATGGGAAAAGATATTTCATGAAAGTGAAAAGGAAAAAAAAAAAAAACTGGGGTAGCAATATTTATACCAGACAAAATAGACTTTATAACAAGGGCTGCAACAAGAGACAAAGAAGAACCTAGTAATCCCACTTCTGGGTATTAATCTGAAGAAACCCAAAATGCTACTTCAAGGGGACATGTGTATATGTATGTTCATTGCAGCATTATTTACAATAGCCAAGATCTGAAGACAACCTAGCCATCCATTGAATGGAAAGAAGAGGTGGTACATATATACAATGGAATATTACCCAGCCATAAAAAAAAGAATGAAATCTTGCCATCTGCAACAACAACATGACCTAGAAGGTTTGTGTTGAGTGTAGTAAGTCAGAGAAAAACAATTGTCTTACGATTTCACTTATAAGTGGAATCTAAACAACAAAATAAACGAAGCAGAAACAAACTCATAGATACAGAGAACATTTTGATGGTTGCCAGATGGAAGGGGAGTTGGCGGAGTTGGGTGAAAAAGGGTAAGGGATTAAGAAATACAAATTGGTTGTTACACAGTAGTTGGGGATGTAGGGTATAGCATAAGGAATATAGTCAATAATATTGTAATAACTACGTATGGTGTCAGATAAGTACTAGATTTATCAGGATGATAGATGGGGGGGTTTGAGGGACAGGGTGAAAAAAGTGAAGGAAGAAATACAAATTGGTAGTTACAAAACAGTCATGGGGATATAAAGCAAAGCATAGTGAATATAATCAATGATATGGTAATAACTATGAATAGTTCCAGGTGGGTACCAGACTAGTCAGGGGAATCATTTCTTAAATTATACAAATGTCGGGCCGGCCCGGTGGCTCAGGCAGTTAGAGCTCCATGCTCCTAACTCCGAAGGCTGCCAGTTCGATTCCCACATGGGCCAGTGGTGGGCTCTCAACCACAAGATTGCCGGTTCAACTCCTCAAGTCCCGCAAGGGATGGTGGGCAGCGCCCCCTGCAACTAATATTCAACACGCACCTTGAGCTGAGCTGCCGCTGAGCTGCCGCTGAGCTCCCGGATGGCTCAGTTGGTTGGGGCACGTCCTCAACCACAAGGTTGCTGGTTCAACTCCCGCAAGGGATGGTGGGCTGTGCCCCCTGCAACTAGTAACGGCAACTGGACCTGGAGCTGAGCTGCGCCCTCCACAACGAAGACTGAAAGGACAACTTGAAGCTGAACGGCACCCTCCACAACTAAGATTGAAACGACAACAACTTGACTTGGAAAAAAGGCCTGGAAGTACACACTGTTCCCCAAAAAAGTCCTGTTCCCCTTCCCCAATAAAATCTTACAAAAAAAAAAAAAAGATACTTATCTTAAAAAAAAAATTATACAAATGTCTAACAAATATACTGTATACTTGAAATTAACATAAAATATTGAATGTCAACTGTAATTGAAAAATTAAAAAAGAGGAAAGAAAGATTAAGGGGAATAAGAGGTTCAAATTTCCAGATATAAAACAAGTAAGTCATGGGGATGTAATGTACAGCATAGGGAATACAGTCAATAATATTGTGATAGCGTGGTACAGTGTCAGACAGTTGCTGGACTTATCATGGTGATCACTTCTTTAGGTATATAAATGTTGAATAACTATGGTGTACCCCTGAAAGTAATATAATATTGTATGTTAGCTATATTTTAATAAATCTTTTAAAAAATAAAAAATAAATAAAACAGCCAGTTATAATCTATTGGTAAATTTCAACCTGCTTCCTGTTTTTGTAAATAAAGTTTTATTAGAACACAGCCACACCCATTCATTTACATATTGTCTGAGGCTACTTTCTCACTAGAAAAGCAGAGTTGAACAGGTGTGCCCGAGATCATATGGCCCAAAAAGCCTAAAATATTTACTATCTGGCCCTGGACAGAAAAGGGTTGCTGATCCTAGGCTTAAAAGAAAGTGAGGAAAGTGTTCATTGGAAGCTGAAGGAAAGGAGAATCTTACTAGATGATGGGAAAATTTAGCAAAGCTGTCACCTGCGGTAATATGGAAAATAGAAAATATAACTAATGAAATGATGGATTTGGGTAGGAAGATTTCCAGGCAGAATGTCAAAAGTGTCAACTAGTTGTTTGTCTGTTTGTTTGTTTTAGTTATGTATCATAAAGTGCAGGCAGAGAGAGATGAGAAAAAGGAATTCTATAATTTTCAAGCAGAATATAAATAACAAGGACTTACTAGGTCCAAAAAGACCTGTTTCTTATTCCCAGCTTCCCCATATAACAAATGTTTCTCAAATTAAGAAATACCCTCTGTGCAAACATCAAATCCAAGGCAGTGTCAGGGAAACATGGCCTAAAAATTAAACTTTTGTTTATACTAAGGGTTGGCAAACTTTTTCTGTAAAAGGGTTAGATGAATATTTTAGGTTTTGAGGGCCATATACAACCTCTGTTGAAAATTGTTTTTTGTTTTGTTTTGTTTTGTTTTGTTTTTACAACCCTTTAAACACAAATGCAAAAACAAATCTTAGCTCTGTGGCCACAGTTTGCCTACCCTCAGTTTAGACTCCAAAGAGATTTAAGGTGGTGCCTCATAGATCTTTTCAAACAAAAGGCCTTCTAAGAATCTTAAAAGCATTGACCCACAAAAGCCTTAAAGGGAGTTGGTAGGGTTCAGGACATGCTACCCCAAAATATAGCACATTGGCATACTGAATATTTTAAACTGAAAGAGCTTGAGAAAAGGGCATAGCGGGAAGGTCACTCTGACATTCCCCTGCCCTTCTCCCCTGAAGCAAGTCACAAAACCTTCATGCGAGAGGTGCCCTCCTCCCTCCCTCTACAGGGGAAACGGAGCATCCTTATCTCAAAGATCAAAGGACACAGAAGAATCCTCACAAACTGGCCTTGCTCAGTTGCCCTAGTTTATACTCACCTCATACTCCTTAACCTATCAAATTCCTTCATGACTGTCCACTCTTCGTCAAACCCAGCACAAAAGTACTCAGGTTTAAACATTTCTTCAGGTCTTCATTTACTTATGAAGGCTCCATGTCACATAAAACATATTAATTTGTATGCTTTCTCCTCTGTTTTTGTCAGTTTAATTTTCAGACCCAGCCAGGTACCTAAAAGGTCGAGGAAAACATTTTCCTCCTCTACAGAGCCTGAGGTGCAGAAGGCCTTATATTAGTGTCTAATGTGTGGCTTTTGTCTCACAGAGTGAATCCCTCCAAAAGATTCACGGGAAATTTTATGTTCAGAAACACTATTATCTTGGAGTAAAAACGACAGAGACAGTACAAAATGCAAAGAGGCTTTTGGGGACACCCCACACACTCAAACCTCTATGAGCAGGAAACAGGTTAAGAAAATTACTCAGCTGCAAACACTGGATACATTTTATCGAAAAGAATAATTCAGAGGGCAAAACTCAGAGCTGTGCAGAATGGTTCCTAGGCAGTAGGGCTGATCACAGAATTGGTAATATGTTCCCGGTTGGACTTCAGAATTGCTTTGGACCAGTGACTATTGTGTTCCTTACATTTTTCTTTATTTTTGAACAGGAATGTGGTTATCTTATGCCTGCCCACTGTTGCATATTGGGGCTGGGTAGGGAGGAGATAATGCACATCCTTAGTTTACAGGTCTTTAAAGTGAAAGCAATGGTACTCAAGGAGCTATACCCAAGGAACCACATGCGAATAGCCTTATCTGCACCTGGATATGATTTAGATGACAAGCTCTGGAGGACCCCAAGCCTGAGTCTGATGCTGTACTAGATAAGCCTCTGGGGGACTTGAGTATGTTTTGCAAGTAGGAGGAATGTAAATAATTTGTGGCCAAAGGGAAAACTGAGGTGACTGAAGTATGTCTGCATATTCTTCACACACTGCTCAGCAAGAGGTGGCTTCTAGTTCCCTTCACTTCAAATAGGCGTTGGCCTTAGTGACTCACTCCTAAATGACACTGATTCTGAATTTACGTCATAAAAGACAATATAGCTCTTTTCTGGCTCCCTTACCCCATACATGTGCTTTTGGAGCCCTAAGCCTCCATTTAAGAAGTCTGGCTACCATGAAGCCCCTATGCTCGAGAAACTACACAGAAATAGAGCGAGAGATTCAAGGAGCCCCAGCTATTCCAGCAACTAGATATTTGGACTTCCCTGCTCAAGTGCCAGACATGTGAGTTCGTTCGGAAACCTTTGTGATAGATAACTCCAGGCCCATGTGATTACAAGTGCATGGCACAACTCATGCGAGAATCACTTAGCTGAGCCCAGTCAACACCCAGAAGCATGAGTTTTATCCTGTTTGGAGTGGTTTTGTTCCTTATCAACAGATAATGGCAACAACATGCCTGAAGACCCTAGCCTGAAATGCTGGGAGGTCAAACTTTGCCTGCCTTTCTATATTACCAACCAAATAATATCAAACAGTATTGTTATGCTCACCTAGCTCCTTCTTCTTCCCCCGGCTGACATACTTGATTTGAACATGGTAAAAAATATTTTTATGATTGATTTAACATGTATACAATTACACTGCGACAATCATTGTGTTTCAAATTATATACCAGTCTAGGTGTTATTTGAAATCACTTTTATTTACACACACACACACACACACACACACACACAAAAGATTTGCTGCTTACTAGCATGTAATTTCACTTATGTTACAAATATTTTTAAATAACTAAGTAATTTGAGACATGGAGTCATACTACCTCCTCTGCAACAAAACGCTAATTTGTAGTGTTTTTAAATGTGTGTACACGTGCAGCAAAACTAGAATCATCATCACTAAGAGATAATAACCGCTATTTCTAAGGTCTCTTCACTTTTTTTTTTAAACTTTCATTTATTTTAAGTGTGTTTTTCCAGGTCCCATCAGCTCCAAGTCAAATAGTTGTTTCAATCTAGTTGTGGAGGGCACAGCTCACGGTGGCCCATGTGGGGATTGAACCATCAACCTTGTTGTTAAGAGCATCATGCTCTAACCAACTGAGCTAACTGGCCGCCCCGAGGTCTCTTCATTTTTAAACACCATGATCTAAGTTCAGAGAAAGTAAATCTTTCGCATCTGAAGATACACCATTCAATGTGTTTTAGATCACTGGCAGGGAATTTAATGTTCTAGCTCTTAGAAGAACACAAGGAATCTGATGTCCACAGATTATAAACATAGTTAATTTAAGCTCAATTTCTGTAGAGAAGCTGAAACAGCTGAGCTAAGAACTAATTGGCCCCAGCAGAATAGCAGAAGGTACTCTGGAATAGGAAGAACAAAGAGGTCTGAGGTCAAGATAACTCACTCTGAAAATGTAATTACTTTCTCCATTGTATAAGCACTTCCAACTAGACATTTTAAGGAAAAAAAGCTTTAATACTCTATGCTACCAAATAACTAAGATATCCTAAATTATTCAGCAGCAGTTTAATTAACCTTCTTTCACTTTTTCCTAGACTGTCAAATGTTTGATTTTTTAGAAGAAAAAATCAAATATAATCATAATCAGTTTGAGAAGAAATTTTAAAGAATAAAATGTGTTGTTTTGTATATGATCCTTTGAACAATGAGTAATACACACACACACACACACACACACACACGTCCAAGTTAACTAAAAGAGGTCAGTGTGCAAAAGTCTATTCAATCCCTAATAATGCTGATTTTAAATATTAGTCTAGGTTCTGTGTCCTGATAGCAGAGAGCCATGCAAAGGGAGAAAAAAAGGTTCTCTCTTACTCAGAGGGCAAAAAGTTTAGGCCCTGTACAAATTTTGAAATAAGTTAAGGTCACTTCCCACAGAGAATCCACAACTACCTAAATCATCCTTCCTCATTCAAAAGTCCCATCAGGCCAACAACAAAACTAACTTTGGGTGGCTGCTGGACATGTAACTCTCCTCCCTGTTCTCTTTGCCTGGCTAACTCCAACTCAACTTTCTGATCTCTGTTCAAATGTCACTAACTCCAGAACCTGCACTCTTCCCCTCCCACCGTCTGAGACGAATTCAATGCTTTCACTACAGGCTTCCAAAGAACCCTCACTACTCCTATCATATCATTTACATTAAATTATAACTTGTTTGTCTTTCCTGCTAGATTGTAAAACCCATGTAAGCAGGAACCTGTCTAGTTGCTCAACATGATATTGTGAGATCTGGCCAAGTGCCTGACACATAGTAGGTTCTAGTAAATATTCCATGAAATACATGCATCTAGCAAGAGCTGAGTCTCCCATCCAGCAACAGCTCTTTCAGAACCTGTCAGGACACAGGTCCTTGGGCAGGTTCCCGCCTTCCAAACAATACTTGACTCTCGCCTCCCAAGACACAGGTCAAACTCTTTCCCTCTTCTAACTCCTCTATGTCCTTGGCCATATTTAATATTTAACGAATCTAAAGCCAGCTCTCCCTGAAACCTCTTCCCTTTCCAATCCTAAAGCTAAGCCTCCCCAATACCTTATTGTAATTTGCTGTCATTTCCCCAGCAAGCTAATAACAGCATCATTGACCAGTTTCCAGGATATTTAAGATATTTAAGAGTAGGGTACTGAACACGTCTAGATGTTCTACTCTAAGTTTGCAGGAAGAAAGGGGAGAAAATAGAGGCAGGGCAGGTAAACAACTGGGAATAGAACAGGGAATTCTAGTTTTTGAATAGCTGGATTAACAGCATTTTACTGCAGACCACTTGGACTCCAGAAGAGAGCGAGAAACGGGCTCCCGTGCCTCTGCCTTTCCTGCAGCCTCTATAGCATACTGGCAGGAGTAAAGGAACCCCTTTTCTCTGCAGCTTCTGCCAGTACCTCTATCACTCATCTGCTTACACTACAATTTGCACTGAGACACCACGACTAATCTCATTATTATCTCTATCCCTCTTTGTCCCAGAAACCCCAGGACTCTGGGGTCATTCCAAATCCTCCAAACTCTCATCCCCATATGGCTAAGTGTATCCATGAATTGCCTCCCTCTCCCACTCCTCAGTTCCTGAAATCTTTCCACTATATCCTCTAAGACTTATCAGCGAAATCCCCTGTATCTTCAACTTGTCTGAATGATCCCTCCACCTTTTTGCTCTAATTAAAATCTAATTGCTTTGAGGCCACTGCTCTCTACACAGTCCTATCAGTAGTTTTCGCTCCCACTTATACAACTGGGCCTGGGGGTAAAAGAGATAGGTACTCACCTATACTTCATTTCTGCTTCCAGATTATTCCCCTCTGTTCCTTCCTAAAAAGCTCTGCTAGATCATACCACCACCTCCTCCACTCCTCTTTGTTACATTCATCTGGATATGCCTGGGTCACTTCTCAAGCCTCAGAGATTTGCGTTACTACCTCACTGGGCTGCCATAATTCCAGGTGATTTCAATGGGAACCTCGCTTACTGTTGTGATACTCAGACCTCTCAGTTCCTTGACTTCCTTGTATGCAATGATTTGTCTTCCACCCTAAATTAGTCACACACTCTCTTAGTCAGTACCCTAGAACTTGTCAATACAGTAACTGTAGTCCCTTCACAATCTCTACTTCATCTGCACCCCACTCACCAATCACCACTTCCTATCTTTGGCACCCCAACTCCAACAAGACTTTGACCCCAGCAGGACTGACAAGCCATTGATCCCTCTGATGTCCTCATTTCCCACCTTAGCTTACAGTTCAAGGTCCATCATTACACTCTTGCCCCCTCCCTCACTTCATTATGCTTTCCTGGCAAAACACAACTCCCTGTCAAACAACTAAACCCTTTAGGGAATTAAAGGGACAACTGGAAATTTGAAAACTGATAGGATATTTTATATTAAGGAATTGCTAAAAAATTTTTGGTATGGTAATGGCATTTTTTGGTAAGCATCCATATCGCTTAGAGATAAAATATGAAATATTTATGCATAAAATATGATGTCTGGGACTGCTTCAAAATAATATGGCAGGGGGGGCAGCCAGATGGCTCAGATGGTTAGAGCGCGAGCTCTCAACAACAAGGTTGCTGGTTCGATTCCCGCATGGGATGGTGGGCTGCGCCCCCTGCAACTAAAGATTGAAAATGTCAATTGGACTTGGAGCTGAGCTGTGCCCTCCACAACTAGATTGAAGGAGAATGACTTGGAGCTGATGGGCCCTGGAGAAATACACTGTTCCCTAATATCCCCCCAATAAAAAAAAAAAATAATAATAATATGGAAGGGTGGATGTGCGTCAGGGTAAAGATAAAACAAGATCTGCTATTAGTTAATATATGTTAAAGCTGTGTAATATATACATGTACTTCTGTATATTTAAATTTTTCCCTAAAAAGCATGTTAAAAATAAAAAATACAACTGTCTCTCTATGCAATGCCTGCACCGTGCAGCTAAACATGGCTTTGAAAAGAAACACACATACACACACCCATACTAAAGTCTCATTTAAAAGTCACAATCAGTAACTTCAAATGGTCTCTTACCTCAGCATGACAGTCCTACAACTTTTGCCTTATCCATTCATGCTCCCACTCCCTTATAGGTCCATTTCATGTCATTTCCTCTCTTCTCAAGCCATCAATACCTCTCCTCCACCTTCACTCTCAGCTGCCGTCTTTCCTTCCATTTTCTCAGTGAAACAGGAAGCAATTGTCCCCACTCCCAGCATCGGTTTCCATTTGCCTTGTCTTTCCTCCTGGTCATTTCTGTCGATGAACTGACTGCTCCTGTCTGAGGCCAATGCCTCCACTTGGATACCAAATCCCAAACCCTGTTGCCCAGCCATTACCCATTCTCACTTCTGCATCACCACTGTTTCTTTCCCTCTCTACTGGATCTTGCCCTCAGCATTATTCAAACACCCTCTTGGGAAAACTGAGGATATGTGGGGTCGCAGGGCTTGGTGTCTCCCGCTATCTGAAAGCAGCGGGGACTGCCGGGTTTTAATCCCCTGTGGGCATTTCTCGCTGGCCTTGTGGAGAGACTTCTTAACCACCACAACCAAGGAAGGATTTGACATGAGGAGAGTGAACATAACTCCTTTAGAACAAAGGAAATTAACTTTTGATAACCATGCATTGGTTCGGGACTTGGAAACTCATGGATTTAACAAAGCACAAGCAGAAACAATTATATCAGCATTAACCAGTTCATCAAATGTCACCTTGGATACTATCTATAAGGGGATGGTCACTCAAGCTCAACAGGAAATAACAGTACAACAGCTAATGGCTCATTTGGACGCCATCAGAAAAGATATGGTCATCCTAGAGAAAAGTGAATTTGCAAATCTGAGGGCAGAGAATGAGAAAATGAAAATTGAATTAGAACAAGGTAAACATCAACTGATAAATGAAACTAGTTGAATCAGAGCAGATAATAAACTGGACAACAACCTAGAAAAGAGCAGAGTAACAGATACGTTTACAGATCAAGAAAAGAAACTTATGGAAGCAACCACAGAATTTACCAGAAAGGATACCAAAATCAAAAGTATTATTTCAGAGAACAGTAATAAAATTGACACTGAAACTGCATCTTTAAAAACACTAATGGAATCCAACAAGCTTGAGACAATTCGCTATCTTGCAGCCTCAGTGTTTGCTGGCAATGGCACTGGGATTTTATAGAACCTGGAAATAGCAGTGAAAGGACTGCATTATGCCCCTATTGCTGCTGCTGACTGCTTAGGAGCTTCACCAGGATAGATTTACTTTGAACATTGAAAGTTGCAGCAAAACTTAATACAAGATTATTCAAAGTACGTATAGACTAAAAAGAAATGTTTTAGAATGAGAAGATGTATTTTGTCTGTTTATGTGTCTTCATTATGTTGAAAAGCTGCCATTCAAAACCTGATCAATTTTGTCTTCATCCTTTTGATAGTTCATAGAAACTGAACCACAGTTTTCTTGTGTTTGCCTGAACAACTGTGTAAACCATACAGGATTTCTTTGGTATCTGCTGCCCAAATACTTTGTTACTGTATTCAACTTTCCTGACAACTACTGCAAAATTACCTTTTCATATAAAAACAGCAAAGTTGTTTGGATTTTAAAAGTGACTTACCATATAGCTGGAGACTGTTTTGGGTTTTTTTGTAATGAACAATAAAAACAATAAATTTTAAATTAAAAAAAAATAAACACACTCTTATTTCTCCCATTTTTACTTTTTTATTGAGGTATAATTGACATAACATATTAGTTTCAAGTGTATAATTATTTCTCCTATTTTAAAAGGCCAACTCTTAACCCCAATTCCCCCTCTAGCTAGCTATGTACCCATTTCTCTGTTCTCCATGACAGCAAAACTCCTAGAAGAAGCTATGTTCACTGTCTCCAAATTCCTTTCCTTTCTCTTTCAGGATCACCCCTTAAGCTTTTGCTTCCTGATTTTTCTAAGGAAGCTTCTCCTCCTGTCAAGATCAGCAATATCTTCCAAACTGCTAAATCCGATGGTCAATGTTTAGTCATCATCTTATTTGCGTATCTGCAACACCCGGCACACCATATGTATTTTTACTTTATCTCAACAGTCCCCTCCCCAGAAGGTAAGCTCCATAGGACAGGGATGTTGGTTTTGTTCACAGCTGTATCTCTAGCACCTCGAAGAACAGTGTCTGGCACATGGTACCACATTTACCTGATTCAACATGCCTTTTTATTTCGTATTTTAATATCTCTGAAATTCAGACACAATCAGTGACATTTTACAATTGTTATTTGTTTCTTCCAAGTACATACGACACTACCAACCTGAAACAATATTTAATTAAAGTCCCTGCTTGAGATTTTTATATCACAGAGATAGAACGAATTCAGACTGAGAACCAGTTCAAATTCCCAAGAAAGTTTTTACCCCTCCTCCACAACGCTGGGGTTGAGACTTGCTGTCCCTTTGTGTGTGGTAGGTTTAGTTCTCATTTACATTCTCATGTAGTTCCCAGCTCTATAGGGTCTCATAGACTACCCACCATGGGCCTATTTCTCTTTTTTCAGTAGCATATAGAATAACGGTGCATCTTACAACTGATGGTACAAAAATAGCATTACGAGCATGTTATTTAGAGAAATGGAGATAAATATCAAAAAGTGTTAACTGAAAAAGCTCAAGTGCCTCTGAGTAAAGAGAAATAAAGGGGAAAAGGTGCTTTTTTCTTTTTTAACAAACTTTACTGAGCTATTTGATTTTATAAACTACGTACACATATAGCTTTGATAAAAAGGAACCCTAAATAAAACAATTAAATGATCTTTGACAAAAACAAAGGGGAGAGAAAAATGTATGTGGACATGGGAAAAATGCAGGAGTCAGAAGGTAGGAAGTCCTTGAGTCTATCTAGCAAGAGCAAAATAAAGAGGAAGGACAAAAACAAAGGGAAAAAAATCCAAAACTACTTTGCAGGGACTGGAGACAAACATGCTGCAACAGTCTCAGATACAAAAAGTCAAAACTGTCAGCTTGTTTTAATTGAAATTGTAAGGAATAGTACAGAAATAGACCTTCTCAACTGAGCTCCATGTTACCTAACGTACCTCTCCACCTGAATGTACAAGAAACTCAAACTGAAGATGTTTCTAGTAAAAATAATTGCTTAACGCAAATCATTTTCGAAAAATTAAGGGCAGGGGGGTGGGTTTTGTATATTTACATATAAAGGATTAAGTATGTGTGAGAGATAAAAAGAATATCCATACTCCAACTAAATCTACCAACAATCAATAAAATTATATCCAAATTTTCCAAGTTAAAAAAAATTAACATGTTCCCAGTTAAATTCATCCACTCCCCAACCTGCTCTTCTTACAATGCTTACTTTAGGTGGGAGGTGTTACTCAGTCTCCCAAACAAGAAACCCAGGAAGTGATGCTAGATTCTTCCCTTTATTCCCCCATCTTAATCTAATCACACCTAACATTTTTAAATTCTTTTGAATTTATCTTCTCCATTCCAACTACCTTATATCAGTACTTAACCTCTTCTTTGGATTACAGCAATAGCTTTATAATGTTCCAACCATCCTCTATGTAATTGCTGAAGCGATCCTTCTAAATTGAATGTAAGCCTGCTTATGTCACTCTCCTGCTTAAAACCCCCCAAAGTCTAAAATTAAAACTCCTCAGCATTGCAAATAAAATTCTTTATTAATTGACCCCAGTCTGGCTTCCACCCTTATTTAAAACCACTTAATCTCATTCATTCATTCATTCAGTCAGTCACCAAATATTTACTGAGCACCTCTAACACACCAGATTCTGTACTAGGCACTGGGAAATACTCTAATAAACAAAATAAAATGTCCTTCCCTCTCATAGCTTACAGTCAAATGCAGGAAATTGCTCAAATATATTCATCCACTTAAATATTTTTTGAATGTCTACTTGTACTATTTCACTGGAAATAACAGTGTTGAGCAAGACAAAGTCCCTACCGTCAGACAGATTATATTCTAGTGAGACGTTGTGATAAATACCATGAAAATAAAGCTCCGGATGCTATGAGATACACAGGGACAGGGAAACCTAAACCAATCTGAAGAGTCAAGAAAGACTTCTCTCAGGAAGTGATAATGAGATACGATACCAAAGATGAGCAGGCAATGACAAGGGAAGGAGTAGTGGTGGCGAAGAACATTCCCGACAGAGGGAACAGCAAGTACAAAGGCCGTGAGGTGAGTGGGAGACCAGGGCCCTAGGAAAAATTAAAAGCCAGAGTAACTAGACAGTAGAAATGGTGCCAGAGGAAGCTGACAACATAGGCACTAAAATCTAAAATAAATGATGACTATGTTGGGAATGGATTATTAGGGGTATAAGAGTGGAACTTGGGGAGCCCACTTAAAAGGCTATTACCGTAGTCCAAAGTTGAAGCCAAGTGATAAATAGGAATATCTGAATCAGACAGATGCATTAATGCCTAGGAGTTGCAGAGGAGTCTAGGCCATAGGCCCTGTGCCAAGCCCACAACAAGTTGGAACTGGGTATAAATTCGAGAAACACAAAGGACTACTCTATACATGAAACAGGATATAGAAACACTAAGCTCACTAACTGAGAAAAAAGCAAACACTGTATTGGACCTAGAGATGGAAGAAGTAACCCTGAAGAAAATCAGACTCTAGACCTATACCATTCACAGATGTGGAGTCTAAATTCACCCTACACATGTAGTGCAAGGACCCCAAGCTGGCACTTCATCATAAATAAGGCTCAGAACTAAAGAATGAAATAGGACCACACACAGCAGAAGCAAATGAGCAACTACACAGTAGAGATGCTTCCACAATCTGAGACACACAGGACTTAAATTCAGGATTTAAAGAAAAAACAAACACAAAGAAGCAAACCTCACATGGAAATCAGCTGATGCAGCAATCAGAGACTAGAGAATACAAAGTAATATGACATTCTGAAAAAGACATTCTAAAGGAGGGTTTAAAAACAAGATGGGATTCCCTCTAAGATCAGAAACAAGACAAGGGTATCTACTCTTACTATTTCTCTTCAATATTGTACAAGAGGTTCCAGCCAGGGCAATCAGGCAAAAAAAAAAAAGAAAAAGAAGGTATCCAGGTTGAAAAGAAAGAAGTAAAACTATCTTTATTCATAGATGACATAATTATGTGTGTGAAAAATTTGATGAAATCTACAAAAAAGAAAGCTATTAAAGTAAGTGAATTTAGGGAGGTTGCAAAATACAAGTTCAATATACAAAAATCAATTGTATTTCTATATACTAGTAACAAACAATCAGAAATTGAAATTAAAAACACAGTAGCATCAAAAAATATATAATTCTTATGGATAAATCTAGTAAAAAACGTGAGAGATCTGTACACAACATTGTGGAGAGAAACTAAAGACCTAAATATGGAGAGAGATATATCTGTTCATGGGTTGGAAGATGTGATATTGTTATGATGTCAATTCTCCCCAAATTGATTTAATAGATTTAATGCAATCTCAACCAAAATCCCATCAAACTCCTTTGTAAAAACAGATAAACTAGTTGTAAAATCCATACAAAGTTACAAAGGTCCTAGAATAGCCCAAACTTTGAAAAAGAAGTTGGAGGGCTAACACTACTTGATTTCAAGATGTATCATAAATCTATACTAATCAAGACTATGCCGTACTAGCACAAAGATCAATGGAACAGAATAGAAGGTCCAGGAATAGACCCACACATACACAGACAATTGATTTTCAACAAAGATAAAAGGCAATTCAGTCTTTCAACAAATGGTACTGAACAATTGGATATCCATATGCAAAAAATAACTTTCATCACAGTTTGGCATTATATACAAAAATTAATTCAAATGGATCACAGATATAAATGTAAAACCTAAAACTACAAACTTTCTAGAAGGAAAAAGAGGAAAAACTTTGTGATCTTGGGTTAGGCAAAGATTTCTTAGATTTGACACCAAAAGCACAAAACTTTTGTTCTTTTGAAGACATTGTTATGAGAAAAAACAAGGCACAGACTGACAGAACATATCTGCAAATCATGTAACTGATGAAGAACTCGTATCCAGAATTTATAAAGAACTCTCAAAACAATAATAAGCAAATCAGTAAATTTTTTTAATGGACAAATAAAACATTTCATCTAAGAAGCAAATAAGCACATGAAAAATTGCTCAACTTCCTTAGTCACTACGGAAATACATATTAAAACCATCAGTTACCACTATGTACCTATTAGAATGGCTAACGTTTTTAAAAAATAAAAAGACTGACCATATCAAGTATTGGCAAGACTGTGAAGCAACTGGAACTCTCATATACTGATAGGCATGTAAAAATGACACAACCTCCTTGGAAAGCACTTCGACAGTTTCTTAAAAAGTTAAACATATACCTACCATTATGATTCTGCCATTGTACGCCTAGTATCTATCCAAGAGAAAAGAAACATTTGTCCATACAAAGTCATGCACACAAATGTACATAGCAGCATTATATACAGTGGTGAAAAACTGCTGACAATCCAAAAGTCCATCGGCCATTGCAGAGTGCATAAGAAACTGGGATAAATCCACACAATAGAATACTACTCAGCAATAAAAAAAAATGAACTATTGATACACCCTATCCAAAAACATGGGTTAATCTCAAAATAATTATTCTGAGTGAAAGAAGCCAGACCTCCCCCAAAATTAGCATATACAGTATGATTCCATCTATATAAAACAGAAAAATACAACCTAATCTAGTGACAGAAAGCAGATTAGTGGTTGCTTTGTGGGACTGAGGGAAGTGGCAGAGGAGAGGACATGACAAAGGAAACGAGGAAACTTGGGGGTGATGGATATGTTCAGTATCATAACCCATTTCAAGGATATATGTCAAAATTTATCAAATTGTCCACTGTAAATACATGAAGTTTATTCTATGTTAATTACAACTCAATGAAGTTGTTTTATAATAAACAAGGCAGGAAAAGCCACAGATTACCGTGTTTCCCCGAAAATAAGACCTAGACGGACAATCAGCTCTAATGCGTCTTTTGGAGCAAAAATTAATATAAGACCCGGTCTTATTTTACTGTAAGACCGGGTCTTTAATATAACATAACATAATACCCGGTGTTATATTAATTTTTGCTCCAAAAGATGCATTAGAGCTGATTGTCCAGCTAGGTCTTATTTTCAAGGAAACACGGTAGGATATCATCTGCAATGCATACAACTGACAACGGATTAGTAACCAAATGTATCAAGAATACCTATAAATCAATTTAAAGCAAAAACAAAATAGCTTACTAGAAAAATAAACCATGGTAATGAATAATTCACACAGAGGAAATAAATGACAATAAACTAATTAAAATATGCTTAAACTCACTAACAATGGAGGAAATGCAAATTAAAACATTAAAATAGTATGACACTCATAAAATCAGCAAAACTTGTAAAGAACCAATAAAACTAAGGATTAGCATAGAACAAAATGAATTCTTATATACTACTGATGGGTGTATATATTGAAACAACCTCTCTGGAAAGCAATCTGATATCTTGTAAAACTGGACATACACATACCCTAAGACCCAAAAACTCTACCCCACTTACTACACAAGGAAACATGCAGAAGGTTCACAACAACATTGTTTGTAGTGGTTACAAATTGCTAACAATCTAAATGTTATTAACAGGTAAATGAATTTTTAAACGCTTTGCCATACAACCAAACACTTATAGAAAGCTTAAAATAAGCTAGAGCTACATGTATTAACAAGGGAAAAGTCTCAAAAACCAAGCTGAGCAAGAAAAGCAAATTTCCAAAAGATAAGCACAATATGATGCTTCTTTTATGGTTTAAAAATTAAAATACCATTTTCCTTCTAATCTGTCACAGATTAGGTACATCACTATCTTACAAACCACTAAAGAAAACTCTCTGACAATTAAACTATAATCAATTGTAAAACACATCATAAATTCAGAGATTAAATGGAGGGTGGAGGAGATATGCATCTTCGAACCAATGAAATACTCCTTCAATGTAGTTTGTGTACACATTGTGTGTGTAAATATATATCTATGTACTATATATATACATATATATAGTGTATATATATATATGTATATATATAGTAAAAATTTTCAAAGCGTTCTAGGGCTTAATTGTCACTTGAATATTATAGTCACTTGAATGTTATAGTGGAGGAGTGCAATGTAACTGCCATGTTTTCTTTTTGAAAAATCTGATGACTGAATTGGGGTCTCTAAATACCATTTCCCAATAAAAGAAATCAGGGCTCCTTAGAGAAATGGCTGATTCCAGGCTTATGAAAGGAAATAAACAGATAAGCCTGGGGTATTTCCTTGCGTCTAAAAGCAAGAAAGCTATCACAGACTACTGGAGTCTGATTAAGGACACAGGAGCCTACTTAAATGAGTTCCCACTAGACTAACATGGGGCAATATGAACACCAATAAGAATAATGTCTACAGTGTCTGAAACACATGAAATAAGTAAAAAATCCATTAATTTATAGTCACACTATAACAAACAAAAAAAAACTCATTGCTCACTTTTGGAGGTTAGGAGGGCACTAACACATTCCATTATTCTAAATATTGATGAAGAGAAAGAACCAAAGCATTTATTCTGCTTCTCATGTATAAATCTTACTTTAGAGTAATTAAAAAGTTAATGAAAGAAACTTTTTTGTCATTTTGTAAGACATAATGAAAGAATGAATCTAGGTAACAATTATCAATGTCTGCTAAAACCATTAGATGAAAGGTTCACGAAGAACTTCTAGAAAAGGATGGATCATATTGACAGTAGCCAAACCAATTAATCAAAAGAAGGGAATGGGAAGGACAGGTGAAACTAAGAATGGAAAAAATACTGATAATTGCTGAAGCTAGATGAGGGTACATGGGAGTTCATTATATTATTCTTTGCACATGTAGAGATGATGAAAATTTCCACAATAAGAAAGTCAATTTTAAAAAGCTATGAAGCAATTTGACATAATTAAGATGAGACAAAGCATTGTGGTAAGTACACAGGTGTTTCTATATTATAGTAGTCCCCCCTGATCCACTGGGGGATGGGGGGCGGGGGGGTTGTCCATTCCTAGACCACCAGTGGATGCCTGAAATCGTGGATAGTATCAAACCCCATAAATACTATGTATTTTCCTATACATACATACCTATGATAAAGTTTAATTTATAAATTAGGCAATTTCATGGATACAAGATTTGTTTTTATCATAAGTCTTCTAATCTCAGCATACAATTTTTTTTTTCTTTCCTTAAATCAAGAACTTTCACCTTTTCACTTAAAGGAAGCATAAATTTTATGGCTTCTCTTGGGCATATCTGAATTGTTAGCATCACTATTCTTGCACTTTGAGGCCAGTAAAATAAGGGTGACTTGAACACAAGTACTGTGATACCTCAACAGTCGATCTGATAATCCAGACAGCTACTAAGTGACTACAGCAGGGTAGAGTATACAGCGTGGATCCACTAGACAAAAGGGATGATTCACGTCCTGGGCTGGATGCAGCTGAGGGCTCAGGATTTCATCACGTTACTCAGAACAGCACACAATTTAAAACTTATGAATTGTTTATTTCTGGAACTTTCCCTTTAATATTTTCGGACCATGGTTGACCAAGGATAATGGAAACCACAGAAAGCGAAACCAGGGGCCAGGGGGTACTACCATATTCTCCATTTTTATCTGTTCATTTTGCAACAACATGGATGAACCTGGAGAACATTATGCTAAGTGAAATGAGCCAGACACAGAAAGAAAAAACCTGCATGATCTCACTTATTGTGAAATCTAAAAAAAATCAAATACATAGAAGCACAGAGTAGAACGTGGTTGGTTACCAGGGGCAGAGAGTTGTGGGAAATGGGGAGATGTGGGTCAAAGGGCACAAAGCTGCAGTTATGTAGGATGAATACGTCTAGAGATCTACTACAGTCCAGCATAACGATTACAGTTAACAATACTCTGCTGAATCCTGGGAAGCTAAGATAGTAGATTTCAGGTACTTGCACAACAAAAGGTTAACTATGTGAGAAAATATTACTTATCCTATTAAAGTCATTTCACTGTGTATATGTATTATCAAAACATCACGTTGTACACCTTAAATATATACAATTTTTATTTTAAAAACTAAATAAAAATTCTAAATGCCCTTCCCCAGGATCTAGGACTCCTCACCTTTCCTTCCCTCCCAACACTTACACCCTCACCTCCAGCTACCTGCGGGCTGTCTACCTGGCCTAATCTCTTCACATTCTGTATCTCTGTTTATACTGTCCATCAAAAGAATCCCCCGACTTCCCATATTCAAGCCCCACATAGCTCTACACATCCCCGGCTCTGTCCCCAGGTGCCACATGCCTCTCTCCAAATTTTGAACCCCTTCCACTTTGCCCTACATTTTCAACCTCTTCTCTGAACACTCCCTTCAACTTCCTATTCTAATTGAAACCTGCTTCTCCTCTGAGGCCATACATCTCTGGCAGCTCTCAAGTAGTGAAAGCTATCTTTCCCCACCCCTCACACCACTGAACCATTACCTCCTTGCTCCCCACTAATGATTCAAATCAGTTTCCTTCCTTCTTCCCTAAAAAAAAACACCTCTACTTTGAATACCATGTGAAAACTCGTTACCCATTACCTGGCTGTGATGGCTAATTTTATGTGTCAACTTAACTCAATGAGTTGCCCAGATAGTTGGCTAAATGTTATGTCTGGATGTGTCTGTGAGGGTGTTTTCTGACGAGATTAGCAGCTGACTCAGCAGACTGAGTAAAGTAGACGGCCCTCCCCAATGTGGGTGAGAACAGAACAAATGAGGGCCTGAAGAGAACCAAACAGCAGAGGAAGGGAGACTTCATCCCTTCTTCTCTCCCTTCTCCCCTCCGCCTTTCCCCCTCCCCACTCTCCCTCTCTCTCTCCCTCTCCTCGACTGTTGAGTTGAGCTATCAGTCTCCTGCCCTTGGACTGGGCTTTACACCATCAGTGTTATTTTTCTCAGGACTTCGGACTTGGACTGGAATTTATACTACCACCAGCTTTCCTGGATCTCCAGCTTGCAGATGGAAGATCATGGAAATTCTCAAGCCCCATAATCTTGTGAGCCAATTCCTATAATAAACCTAATTCCAGACAAATATAGATGTAGATATAGGTGCAGATGTAGATACACAGATATAAATATGAGAGAGAGAGGAAGAAGGAGGGAGCGATCGAGATAGAAATATCCTATTGGCTCTTTTTCTCTAATAGTGTGATTTTCTGTGACTTTCTACAACCCTGCGCTTGTTTTAGGTCTCAGTGGTTTCACATAGATGATCTTTCTAACCCCCATCTCTCTGAATTCCTGTCTCATTTCTCTGGATTCCTTGCCTCCAGTGAGCTTGTCCTTACCCATGCATCCCATAATGCCGCCACGATATCAATTTTTGTATCCCACTGTCTGACCACAACCTACTCTCTTTAGCTCCATCTCTCACATACCCAAATTCCAACATCTTCTGATCCCACCAGGACCTTCAATTCATTGATTCTACCACCTTTTCACCATCTCTTAGCCACTTCATGTCCTTCCTTCCCTCCTTACTTTAAATTCCACATATATTTTGATAATCACTCCCTTGCATATATCCTCTATTTCTTGACCTTCTCATGTTTTGTTCCACTATCTTGGTAAAACATTTCTCTGGTTAAATCCACTCCAAACATACACCCCTGCAGCTGAATGTGGCTGAAGGAAAAAATATACACGTATTGACTAATCTCACTTAAAATGCATGACCACAAACCTCAAGGGGCCCTTAATGCCACCTGGAAATCACACACTATGTCCCTGCTGCAGCCATTCTCCCACAATTTCACACCTTCTCTCTCCACAAACCTCCATCAATCACATCCTCCCCACCCTCACTCTCAACTGAGCACTTGGATTCCTCATTCACTGAGAATATGAAATCAGAAGAAAACTTTCACTAACTCCTACTGCCAAATCAATCCACCTACTTGATGGCTGGGTTTGAGACATACTTTGAAGATGAAATCAACAAGAATTGGAGAGGCATCTGATGTGAGGTATGAGGAAGAGAAAGGAACCAAAGATGAGATTTAAGTCTACTCAAACACTACTTTCTCAACAAGGCTTTCCCTTACTGCTCTCTCGTCACACACACTCACACACACTCTCTCTCTCTCTCTCTCATATGTTCACACTCCCTATCTCCTTTCCTGTTTTTTAGGTTTGTTTTTTTTTCAATACCAGTTATCACCAACTAAAATACTGACCATTTTACTCCTTTGTTTAATATCTGCCTTCCCCTACTAGAATATAAGCTGCATGCAGGCAAGGATTTTTATGCTTACTCAATCCTGTGTATCACACAGATAGTAAGCACTCAATAAACTTTGTTAAAAAAAAATGTTTCTGTATAAAATAAAATAAAAAATGTTTCTGGCATGAGCAAATGAATGGATGGTGGTGTTGTTTACATACAAAAAGAATATTTTTATAGTGAGAAGAATCAGTCTCTGTACAAAAAAAGCTTATAATTCAATGAGAGAAAGATACTGAAACAAACATTTGTAACACATTAGGATTCTATGATTTAACTCTATGATGAAAGGGAAAAAAAGGCTATTCTATGATCCCATTTTAGCAAAAATGGGATCATACTCGTATGTGTGTGTGCATATACACACAACAGATACATATATGTTTCTACAGCTATACAGAAAAAGTTCTGGAAGGAAAAATATCAAACTGTTAACTTCTAGGGTAAGAACAGTACTATGCATAGGAAATTAAACTGAAAAGAGGGTAAAGAGACGTTCACGTTTCACTTTATACATGTTTTACAATAAGCATATTACTTTTGTAATTTAAAAAAGAGAAGGAAAACGTTTTCTTCCCAGAAGAAAAAAATACATATATTTAACAGAGGATTAATATCCAGAATACAAAAACTTCTATAAAACAAAAAACCCAAGTTAAAAATGGGCAAAGTAGGGGCAGCGGTTTAGCTCAGTTAGAGCGCGGTGCTCTTAACAACAAGGTTGCTGGTTCGATCCCCACATGGGCCACTGTGAGCTGCGCCCTCCACAACTATATTGAAAACAACTACTTGACTTGGAGCTGATGGGTCCTGGAAAAACACACTTACATAAATGTTTAAAAATGGGCAAAGTATGTAAAAAGGCAATTCATAAAGAAATACAGTCAATACACATAATAAAACACTCAACCTCATGTTCAACCAGGAGAAATAAGTGTTTTAATTCATCAGATAATAGCCAATGTTTAAGCGTGTAAGTTCATTATCCACAAATATTGGCAGGAGTATAAATTGGTAAAGGTTTTTTCGAAGTAATTTAATGAGCAACAAAGTAAATGTTATAATCCAAAGAATAAAATAAAGGTCTGTGAGTCTATAATAATGTAAATAAATTATTAAATAAATAAATGGGAGACAAAAGAACAAGTCTCCTTACAGAAAATGTCTAATAAATACAGAATGAGAGAAATGGAAAATAACCATTAGAATATCACAGTAATAACTGCTGCAGGCCAGATCCACTGATGGATGCTAAAATTAACAGGTGGTACTTTTAAAAGAGAAACAGTATATCTGCATACCCTCAAGGTATCTCCCTAAAATATTTATTATAGTACTATGAAGGTTTAAACATGTGTCCAAACTCTTTGATATTTCTCCCTCCAGGAAGTGGAACTTAATTCCCCTCCCAATGTGTGTGGGCTGGACTTAGGGACTCGGTTTTAACAAATAGAGTATGGAAGGAGAAAAGCAGGAATTGTACAATAAAGAAACCTGGCAGACACCACCTCCATCAAATATCACCAAGGTTAACAGCCCCTGTAATTAGACATGTTGCTATCTATCCAGAAATGAGGCAATGAGAAGGGCACATGACCTCTGCGGTCTTCTTCCTCAAAACCCACAACCTCTGTTTGATTACGAGAAAACATCAGGCAAACCCATATTAAGGATATTCTACAAAATATCTGCCCAGTACCCTTCAAAAGTGTCAAGGTAGCGAAAATGACAAAACTGAGAAACTGTCACAGATTAGAGAGGGGATGGGGATGGATGGATGGCTCAGTTGGTTAGAGTGCGAGCTCTCAACCACAAGGTTGCCGGTTCGACTCCCACAAGGGATGGTGGGCTGTGCCCCCTGCAACTAAGATTGAACAATGACAACTGGACTTGGAGCTGATGGGTCCTGGGAATAACACACTGTTCCCCAATAAAGTCCTGTTCCCCTTCCCCAATAAAATCTTTGCGGAAAAAAAAGAGACGAGATGGCTAACTGCAATGTGGCATCCTGAATTGAATTCTACAAATCTTTAGGACAGTAGTGGAAAAACTGGGGGGAAAAAGGCTACAGTTTAATACTATTGTACCAACGTTAACTTCTTAGTTTCGATAACAAGTACTATGGTTATGAAAAATGTTAACACTACGGGAAGCTGGGGGAAGAGCATATGGGAACTCTTCTTCTGCATATCTAAAATTATTTCAAAATAAAAAGTTTTTTAAAAAGCAATTTGACAGTATTCAGCAAAAGATTTAGAAGAGTATACCCTTTCACCCAGCAATTCACTTCTAGCAACCTAGAGAAACACTCACATATATCCAACAAGAAGCATATAAAAAAGTATTCACTGAAGCATTGTTAGAAACTACACTGGATGTGTGTGTGTGTGTATGTGTCCCCATTAATTGGGAAATGGTTAAGTAAACTGGTATATGCATATTATTGCACAAATATCATGCAGAGATTAAAAGAATAAAATGGATCGGTACATACTGGTATGAAAAAATCTCCAAGACATATTAAGAAGAAGTTACAGAATATATAAAATCATAAAACCAACATACAAAAAATGTTTTATATAAACATGTAAATGTACCTGGAACAATCCGAAAGAGCTTATAACGGGACTACCTATGGTGAGAGAGAGCAATGTTATTGAGAGGAGTTATTTATTGTTATGTATGAGACGGACAGGGGTTAAGGACCACGGACCTTTCACTTTTCACTTCCGATATTCCTATAATGCTTGAATTTTTTTGACATTTATAAATTACTTTGCAATAAAAAATAAGGAGAGGGGGTGGCTGGTTAGCTCAGTTGGTTAGAGCGTGGTGCTGATAACACCAAGGTTGCCGGTTCCGATCCCCACATGGGCCACTGTGAGCTGCACCTTCCTTAAAAAAAAAAAAAAAAAAATTAAAATAAGGAGAAAAATAAGCATTTCATACACTATAAAAATTCCTGTATCAACAGAGAATAACCCTGGAAGGATATAAAAGAGAAAGTACTGTCAGTGATTGCCTTCGGAGAACTAGGAAAATTGTTTTCACCATTTACTCCTGTATTGTTCAATTTTTTGAACATGCACTGATTAAAACAATTTTAATGTGTATTTAAAAAGTACACTATCATAAGTACTATTATGAAAGTATGTAACAGATGTAAAAGCCCAAAAGAAGGCGTGTTTGGTCGGCCTGAGAGACTTCAGGAAGGGGAATCAGCAACAGACTTAGAAGGTATTCCAGGCAGTGTAGGCACATAAAATGAAGCTTGGGAGGAGGGGGGTTCAGGAGGGATTCGAATAATCACCAATTCCTGAAAGCATACACTTCCCAACCCTTTGCTTCCTTTTCCAAGAAAATAACCAAAGTTAGACTTGCATACAGTTTTCTCTATATTCTGCTTAGAGCTACTGCCCCACTCCAAATCATGACATAATATGAGTATGTCTACCTATAAACCTGGCAAAATATATTCATTAGTTCAAGATGGTATAATCCTGACTAGAGAGTAAAACACTAAATTCATAATTACTTTGATCTCCTCTTCTCATCCAACTTCTTTTGACCAGCCCATATAGGCAAGTTGTAATAAGCATAAAAACATGACAATATATCAATTGCATACCAGAAAACATAAGTGACCCAGTTTTCAAAAAATTTTGTGGTATTTATAACAAACGTCTCATAACAGAGTAGAATAAAGAAAAACAAGCTAAATCTCAGCTATAACTAGATGGCACTACAGCAGGTCCTCAAATAATGTCATTTAGTTGTAACATTAATGAGATGCCATAGCAACTTAACTCTTACTTGTATCAATTAGCTTATAGTAAAAGTGGTTTTGTTACACATCATTTCACTTCAAGTCACAGAACCTATCAACAACATTAAGTGAAGACTTATGTACTGATTTCTGCCACAAAGATAAACTGACTTTTGTTAATGTGTTTCTAATTTCTTGATTTGGGGGCATCAACAAAAAAGCAAAGTACCAACACTGACACATTCAAAACTTTACTCACAACACAGGACAGGTTTTGTTGCCTCTCCACTGCTATCTAGAAAAACCAGGCAGTTTTTCAGCCTGACAATTCAGGCCACATGTAGGAAAAATAAAAATAATTGTAACTATACTATTAGCTAATAATTATTGAGTGCATACTATGTGTATTCACTGAGCTAAATGTTTTATAGCCATTAAAGTTTAATGATCTTAACAAAAAGACAATCGAATTAAAAAACAGGCATAGGACTTAAACAGACATTTCTCCAAAGAAGATACACAAATGACCAACAAATGCAGGAAAAGATGCTCAACATCACTAGTTACTAAGAAAATACAAATCAAATTCACAATGAAATAGCACTTTACAACTACTACGATGGCTATAATAAAAATTTAAAAAACACACAAAGGAAAATAAGTGTTGGGAAGGATGTGGAGAAATTGGAACCCCAGCAATTCCATTCTCAGGTATAGACCCAACACAACTGAAACCAGGCATTCAAACAAATACTGGTAGATTATTCACAATAGCCAAAATGTGGAAATGACACAACTCTCCATCAACAGATAACCAGATAAACAAAATGTGATTTATCCATACAATGGAATAGTATTCAGCTATAAAAAAGATGAAGTACTGACACCTGCTACAACATGAACCTCAAAAACACTATGCTCAGTAAAAGAAGCCAGACACAAAAGGTCACATATTATATGATTCCATGTATTTGAAATACCCAAAATAGGTAAATTCAACATCGTGAACGTACTAAATACCACTGAACTGTATACTTTAAAAGGGTTAATTCTGTTATGTGAATTTAACCTCAAAAAAATAAATTCAACAGTCATGACAACTCTGTGGTAGGGATTACTACACCAATTTTGCAGATTCAGAAACACAGACTCACAGAAATTAAATGACTTGACCAAGTCCACAAAGGGAGTAGGTAGATGAGCAGAGATTCAAAGCCAGATCTATATATCAGATTTGTGGGGTTTTTTGGTGAAAGAATGTACGCCCTTCATAGCCCCTCTCCCCAACAATTTTATGCCCAGCTATTTATAATCCAACTTATTAGCAACTCCTATGTGACTAACAGGTTTGTGCTCCTAACTAACATATTACACAGCTTCCCAATTTTAATAAGAAATTAGAAGAAAAATATTACAATATGAGAATATTATCAATATACTATCAGTGTTAGCCTGATCATAACTAACACCATTCAGTAAATCCACATTTCAAGCATTAAAAGTTCAGCGGCCAAAAAGTTTAATAATATACTTGGGGCTATTTCACAGTGGGAACGATTAGCCAGTAGAGTGTGAAAGAATGGTATGTTCTCAGCTTTATTGCCCAATCAAAAATGTAATTGTGTAAAAATTGAATATAATTATACTGAATCTTACTTAAATGTTAAGATTTCAGGTAACAATCAGGTGAAGGTACCACATATCCCTCCTTTTTCAGGAGCTTTTTCTACTTCATCAAATTAGACACCCAGACACAAATGTAATCATCATTGTTGTTGCATTGTTTCCTGTGCTCCCAAATTACATGACATCACATAATAATACCTTGTAGTCTAACTGATAGGATCATCACATTATAGGCACGCAGACCAATAACAAATGTTAAATATCCACGTGTGAAAGACCAACATAAAATACAACCTTTGAGTAGTGGCAGAGGTGAAAAAGATTACCCAACTAAGCCTTGTTTAAAGCACTGTCCCCTTAACAAGGAATTAGATGACCATCTCAAGAAACCTACTGGGTACTGACTAATAAGATATAACAACACATCAACTTTGTGTCTAAGCTAAATGGCTGATTTAGTCTGGGTGGTTCTGTACCAGCTATCATCCAGGTACAACATTTTGGCGTCCTGTCATTCCATCTTAGTTATAGATAAGTTTCACTGTTTTCATAAATTATCAGGGAGCTTCTTATGATGAGACCTGGTACTGAGGGCTTGTACCGCATATGCAGATAAGCTATGAAGGCAGTTTACTGTAAAAATGCAAAAGGATAACCAAACAAAGCGGAAGCGGAAGACTCACTTCTACTACACACTCATGCACATTTTCAATCAATGTAACAGAAGATAACCAGGAAGAGCCAGCAGTGAGCTGACCATACTGGCATGCTGTAATCAGAGACCAAGTGGGTAATTGAAAGAGAAGTATTGCTATACTACTGGCAGTAGCTTTAAAACAACAGCAAACCATTTACTACTGGATCATATGTTCTCAAGAGAGGAAAGACTGCAGGTTTTACAAAGTGGTCTTTTCAGTCTTATATAGGTCAACAGGAAGTAACACCATTGGCTGCGTCAAGTACAGACATCTTCATGTATCTATCATGACTCGTTCACAGTCATGTAACGGCCTCATCACATACCTCCTTCTCTTCAGTCCCAATACCCTTTAGCCAATTCTAAAGAACACACACACACTCCACAACTAGTAATTATGTCATTTTGCTAATTAAGTAATGTGAAAATCCTCCTTACTAGCAATCCGAGGTTATTATTTAAGGCTTGAACTAGTAAGAATTCGTAGGTCACCCCTAACCACAAATTAGTTATGACTGCAGAAGTTGCCTTTAGCTAGTGGCTATATCCTCAGACCCTGCGGACTATTTTAAGGGCCTGGCACTACTACAGAATCTGTGTAGATAATGATGTATATTTCAGGAAGCCACCCCTATAGGCCAACACAGTAGATTTGAACATGGAGACTAAATGCTGGCCTCTGACCAATGCTTGATATCCAGTAACCTCAAGAAAAGATATTTACAAACTTTAAATCTTTAGAAGTATTTCTGAACCAGCAGACCACCTCCAAGGCAAGATGTGGGCTCACTAAGTCTCCTATGAGGTTCCCAGAAAATGGCACATGAGCCTAAGTCCCTTTGTAACCTAATAATCTCAAGAAGCAAGATGCAGGGATAATTAACCTTGTGACATTTGGAAAAAATGAAATGGGAGGTTAGACTCATCCTAAGAGGCAGGTCACTGTCAGTCTGCAGCTATTTCAGCCTACTGCATTTGGTATTATGTGACAACTCTCTCTCACATATGAAGGGAGGGAAAGAAAATGGGAGTCAAACAAGTGACTTCAGCCAATTTTACTTCCTGTATTACAGCCACCTTATTGACATATTTAAAGCACATAGCAGGCACTCAAACTTTTTTCAATGAATGAAGGGATACCAAAGGTTAGCAGTAACCAGCAGCTCATACATGTAAAACATTTTTAAATGAAAAAAGTACCCCGAATTTCAATCCAAGGCAGCAAAGTAAACTGAAAATGCTCTAGTATGTTATTGACTCATTTTTCAGATACAGTTACAGATAATGTTCCTAAGATGATTACCTACATTTATAGTCGTGACTGGAAACGCCTGCATGTAACTAATGGTTCCTTCCACACTGGACACATTTCACACTTTAGAACAGAAACTCCCATTTTCTTCATCACCTGAAATGTCTAAAAGTTTTTCGAAAGTACTTTTATTGATAAGTTGAAATGCATTTTAATATGCTTGCCACATGTCATGATACATATGTATGAGTATGCAGAAGCTAAAAGAGAACCATGAAAACTGGATAAACCATTTCCTTTTGAATCATTTCCAGTATAAATGTCCTGTGAACAGTACAGAAAAAGTTAGAGGAAACATCATCCCTCAAACATAAGGCCAAGTGCTACCTTCAGGTGAACACATCATAAAACCACCATTTACAAGTAACAAAGCTTCCTCAAAAAATTAAACATAGAATTACCATATGACCCAGAAGTCTCACTTCTGGATATATACCCAAAAGAACTAAAAGCAAGGATTCATCAGATATTCGTACACCAATGTTTACAGCAGAATTATTCTCAATAGCCAACAGATGGAAACAACCCAAGTGTCTATTGACAGAAGAATGGCTCAACAAGGTGTGGTATACACATACAATGGAATGCTATTCAGTCCTAAAAAGGAATGAAATTCTGACACAGGCTAACACACTGATGAACCTTGAAGACACTGTGTTAAGGAAATAAGCCAGACACAAATGAACAAATATGATTCCATTTGTATGAGGTACCGGAGTAGTCACATTCATAAAGAAAGAAGCATGGTGGTTGCCAGGGGCTGGGGGGGAAGACAGGAATGGGGAGTTCCTGTTCAATAGGTAGAGCTGAGGTTTGGGAAGATAAAAATGTCCTGGAGATGGATGGTGGTGATGGCTGCACAGCAATGCAAATGTACTTACACCACTGGATTGTACATTTAAAAATGGCTTAAATGGTAACTTTTTTTTTTTTAAGATTTTATTGGGGAAGGGGAACAGGATTTTATTGGGGAACAGTGTGTACTTCCAGGACTTTTTTCCAAGTCAAGTTGTTGTCCTTTCAGTCTTAGTTGTGGAGGGCGCAGCTCAGCTCCAGGTCCAGTTGCCATTGTTAGTTGCAGGGGGCGCAGCTACCAACCCTTGCAGGAGTCAAACCGGCAACCTTGTGGTTGAGAGCCCACGCTCCAAACAACTGAGCCATCCGGGAGCTCAGTGGCAGCTCAGCTCAAGGTGCCGTGTTCAGTGTTCAATCTTTAGTTGCAGGGGGCGTTGCCCACCATCCCTTGTGGGACTCGAGTAATCGAACCGGCAACCTTGTGGTTGAGAGCCCACTGGTCCATGTGCGAATCGAACCGGCAGCCTTCGGAGTTAGGAGCACAAAGCTCTAACCGCCTGAGCCACCAGGCCAGCCCTTAAAAGGTAACTTTCATGTTATGCTTATTTTACCACAACTTTTTTAAAGTTACCAAGCAAGAATGATGGTCAAACTTTTGTGGCAATAACGTATCAAGAGAAGTGGTAACAGTCTGTAACAGGCATGCTTCACTGTCATCCCCCAGAGCCTAGAAAGGCAAGTCCTCCGAATAGAAGGATGGACATGCCATGTTCATGTTGCTACAGATATACACCAAGTAATTGAAGAAGTTGAATTATATTCTATAAGAGTTAATTTACTAAATAATGAATGGGCTCTCCTTCCCAACAAGTAAATCAGGAGAAAAAAAAAAAGCTTTTTCTTCCAGTCTCCAATGGAAGCAGCAAGATTGAAATAACCAGTTTTATTTCAAACAGAGAAGCACAGTGGATCCTGAGGAGTGACTTTTAAGTTCCCCACTTTAATATGGTGGCTCTAGAGTGGGAACCTGCAAGCAGCAATCAAAATAATAATAATTATTATTATTATAGGGGCAGCCGGATGGTTCAGTTGGTTAGAGCACGAGCTCTGATCAACAGAGTTGCCGGTCAACAGGGTTGCCAGTTCGATGCCCACATGGGCATCCTCCACAACTAGACTGAAGACAACGAGCTGCCGCTGAGCTGCTGGGGGGGGGGGGGCAGCCAGATGGCTCATTTGGTTAGAGCGCAAGCTCTCAACAACAAGGTTGCCGGTTCAATTCCCACATGGGATGGTGGGCTGCGCCCCCTGCAATGAAAGATTGAAAACGGTGACTGGACTTGGAGCTGAGCTGCGCCCTCCACAACTAGACTGAAGGACAACGAATTGGAGCTGATGGGCCCTGGAGGAACACACTGTCCCCCCAATATTCCCCAATAAAATTTAAATAATTATTATTATTATTATAAACTTTCTTCACTGCCATTATTAAGTGACTTTGTACAAGTTACTTAACCTTTCTAAGCCTCATTTGAAAAATGGGGCTAATGCTTACACCTACCTTATAAGGGTTGTTTGAAGATCTTATAAGATAATACGCATATAATACAGTGAGTTCAGCGCCCAGAATACCTAAATATTCAACAAATACAAATTCTCTCCCCTCATGTATTCACTAACCAGTAACTGCAGCCCTTTGCTACTCCGGGATCAGCCTCCAGGGGCTGTGCTGATGTTTTAGCCTAACCTATGGCTCCTCCCTCAGACCCCAGCTGTTTCTCTCAGTTCTAGCTGTTTCGCTCTGAGTTTCTAAGAGGATCCTGTCTATATTTAGAGATAATACCAGTACCAACTGTGGTCTTGACAGGTGCTTGGGGGGCACTTGAGCACTCAGCAGTTTCCTATTGTTTTCCAGAGTGAACTTGTTGGGGCTCCACAACTGGCTGTCTTGACTTCTACAAGGAAGAGAGTGCCACGTATGCACAGTCCTTCAGCAATACACTAGACTAAACAGAAAATAAAGTGTGCTCACAGGACAAACCCTTAGCAAGATGTTTTAGCCCTATTAGCAGGACCCCAGAAGATCTGTTAAATCACAGGAGCAGTAAACATTCAATAAACTCTACAGATGTAGCCCACTAACCCAATCTTCATCTAAAGCACTATTATCATAGCAGATTCAAGTTTCAACCAATTCATGCTGCTTGTACTACAACCAATATTGGAGAACAGAGAGAGCAGGAAGAACCACCAGGCAGACTTAAAAAAGGCCTCCAGCAGAGCTGGGTCTGAATTCAGCTTTATTTACTAGCTCTGTGACCTCAGTAAGTTATTTCACCTCTTAATTTATAAAGTAGGAAATAATTGTAAGCGTTAGATTAAATGAGATAATGCATGCAAAACAGATCTCAGCACCTTGCCTAGCCCACTGAAAGAGGTCAATAAACAGCCACATTACTAAGGAGGACATTGCACTCACTTCTTGCTTTGTTCCGTTTTTATAACATATAAGAAAAGCGACAATTTTGAAAAATATTTTTGAACCTTTATCAAGTGGCCTAATGTTACTATTTGAAACCTAGCTGAAAAATATCAACTGATGAATTCCAAGAAATCTTAAATGAGTCAGCAAAACTTAATGCCCAATAAATAAAAAGCTATTTATGAACACATAATTGTAACGAATTTCAAAATCAGCAATCTTGTATCTCATACCGTTAAAAACTTAGTCTAGAAATCCAAGTATCAAGGAAATGCAAAGATCATAACCCCAGATATACTTTCCCACAATATTTTCCAATCACCTTAATTCAAACTGGAAGGTATGAGGCAGCCAGATAATTTGAAACCGGCATCAAGAATTTCTTGAGGCAGCACCCAAACTCTCCCACGAGCATAAAATCAGTAGCAGATGGTACATGAACATTTCTCAGTGAAAAACTGCAATTCTAAAAAGTACAGCTAACTTCGATTTTATCAAGGTTATTCATCACCTTTTGGTCTAAATGAAAAACGAACTCTCGGTTCTCCCCCAAACACCCTGAACTCTGCATTATCACTGACAAGACCCCTATTTTTGGTAATCTGTCCTCTCCTGCTTCATTAGCTTCAGGTAAATTATGTTCAGTAACCTGGTGAACAAAGGAGAAATAAGTATTATAGGCATTCTTTTTCATTGAAACGGACTATAAATGATAACCAATTTAGTAAAAGGCAGCTTGTACTTCTACAAGGAAGAGAGTGCCGAGGAACAAGCCTAAAATCTACCGTCTAAAAGAACCCAATCATCGTGGATGAATTCGGAGAAAGATGCCACTCTAGTCCACCTACTCGGTACTCATTAGATCTACCCTTCTGCTTTAATTCAAGCCCAAACCACATCTATTTTATTTCTCTGCCCCTCTTTACCTTATTTTCCATTCCTTCCCCCCCCATTCCAAGAATGCCCTTCTATCTCTCATTTCTAAAGCCCACTTTGCCCCCAAATATTAAGGACCTCGGGTACCCGCGCAGATGACCTTACGCATCCCCACTGCATTCCCAATTCATTGTACTTACCCCAAATGACCCATTCTTTTCCATCTCCCGTTGTTTCTTAAAATCCAACACCCCCCACACGGTCACACCAGAGTCCCCCCTCACTCCATTGTTTCCCCGGCCTATGCCTCTGGAAACACCTCAACTCGGACCCGTGGGCTTCGGTCCGCCCTACTGACCCCAGAAACCTTTCACCATCTGGCACTCCACGTCCCAAAGGGCTCACATCTCCCTCCTTTCCGTACCCCAACCCCCAACAGCTACCCCTTCCCCCGTGCCCTCCCTAAAGCCCGTTCTGTGCACCTCTGTGCTCCCTTTATCCCCCCAACACCCCCCGCCACCCAGCACCCTCAGCCTCACCTACGCCGGGCCCCCGCAGTCGCCGCGTCCCTCCAGTTCCGGGCTCTGCGTCCCGGACGCTCCGGGGTCTGAGAAGAGGAAAGGAGCTCCGCCGCCTCCTTGTCGTTTTCTAGAGCCGCCGCCGCCGCCGTCGCCGCCGCGCTCCGCCCACAGCGCTCCCAGAGCTGGACGCCGCCCCGCCCCCACCGCTCCTAACCCCGCTTCCCGTCTCCGCCGGCCCGCGGGCTGGGAATCGCGGCCGCGGCCGGGGGCCGGAGCGCCAGCCCTTCCCCACCGACCCCGCCGGGGCTCGTGCTGTTCGCCCCGCCCCGAAGCCTGCACGGGCGCGTGCGCGCCGGCTAACCAGCGCACAGGGCGCGTGCTCGCGCCGGCGACAACCCGGCACGCCGAGCTCGAGGCGGCTGCGGCCAACCGGCGCGCGAGGGAGACTCGGGCGCGAGGCGGCCCGCGCGCCCGGGACCTGAGGGTGGAGGGGCGCGGAGAGGGAGGTGGACTCGGGTGGGTCGGGTTACCGCTCCTCTTGCGACTGGGTCTCTCGCGCCTCGCATCGCCCGCTGGGTCGCGCGCCTGAGTTAAGGGAGCTCGGGGTCGCCGGGGATTGGGATAACGAGGAAGGGGAGGGGTTGGAAGAGTGGGTCGGGAACAAACTAGATAGAAGTGGGGATGGGTGGGACGCGACTTCGCATCCACGTGCGGAACGGCCCGTGCCCAGAGAAAGCGGACGGCTTGGGGTGGAGGGTAGCGCGCGCTGGGAGTGCAGGGCTCGAACTGGAACTGGCGGAAAGAGCCGAAACTCCCCCGGAGGTGGCCGAAGGCGGGCGCCCCGAGGGGAACCGCGCGAGGGACTTTACTTGCTAGATCCTGGCCGGGAAGCGGTCTTTCAGGCCACCCTCCCTTTAGCCGTTCACGTCTCTGCCCCGAGAACTTAAATCCACTTTCCCCTTCGCCTCCTTCCCGACCCAAGGTTTACTCGAAAGGGCCAGTTCAGAGATACCGGCTGCGGGGAAACGCCGGGACATCTGGACTTGACGGCCTCTCAGCCTCCTGGGAGGCCACAGAGGCCGGTCGTGGATCCGGGGAAGGAGGCGCTGCTCCGGCCTGGCGCAGGGTAACCCCGGGAGCGAATTGAGGGTTCTCTAGGCCACGTCCACCCGACACACGGCCCCAGTCCGTTGCTGAGTCGGTTTTTCGATATGCTCAGCTGTATGCATCCCTCTCTGCGGCTGTGGTCAGTCACACCACCCTTCGAAACTTTCTGTTGAATATTCTGTCTTTGTGGTCAGATTTCCAACCTCCCCCAGGGGTTTGGGGGGCACAATCATCTCTAATATTTGTGCACCTTTCTAGCCAGTGTGCATGTGTGAAGCACTCACTCCACTGTCAACTGGTCAGCCATCTGTTAGGAGTGGCCACAAACTGGGAATTTAGACAATCAGCATTGAAAAGATCAGAATCCTCCCTTACATTTTTACCTTTTATGGCCAAAGCGTAAGGGGCTCTGAACAAACCTTAGAGCGTATAAGGGTGTGTATAGCCACAGGCACAATGTAGTTTTGGTTTCCACGTGTTTGTCATTGCAGTGGTAGTACACATAGTGGAGTAGTATAGTAAATGTCTATGAAGTCATCTGGTCCTTTGGGTTTTTATTTTGCATGGGGTGGGGGTGGGGGTCAAAAATCTGGAGCCCATGACCCCTAGTTAATAATGCCTAATCTAATCCAACCATATCATTTACAGATATAAAGAAGCAGAAGAGTAGGTCATCCAGCACTACACCAAGTGTTGCTTACTATTGAATCTTCTTTCAAATAGGAGACCAGCCAAATATCTGCTCTCTTTTCATTCACTAATTGATGTAAGTACCCAAGGAGTGGTAGGCATTGTTCTACACATTGGGTCACTTACAAAGAATGAAACAAGATCATTATCCCAAAGGAGAGTATCCAGTTGTAAAGGAGGATATAAGCTATTAAATAATTAACTATAATAACATGTGATAAGTGCTGAAACACAAAGGTGCAAAGTGGAAGGAGTGACTAACTCTTCCACAATTTCCCTTCGTTTCCATACACAGGTGGAACCAGATGATATGACCCTGGTTAATAGAAAACTTCATACTGAAGAACGGAACCTGAACCAATGGCGTGCAAGATCTTGTTCCATAATGACTGATTTCACCTACTAAAAGTCACTCCAGAAACACCTTCATTATAGGGCCTGTTGCTGCTGCAAAAGCGATATAATTTCTTTGGGAGGAAAATGTAGTCCCCTTTCTTGGAAACCTTATGGTCTATTTAGGTTAAGTCATGATGCCTCTCCTAAGAGAGCCCTCGTCTAATGTGAGAGCGTTTTTACTTGTGGATATCCCACTCAGAGTAAAGGGAGGTGGATTAAGGGGCATGCCTAGGCCCAGTCTAGGAGAGCTGTAAAACATCATTGGAAATCTAATGAGATGAACAATATCATGTTTAACAGATCTCTAAGGGAGAGTTCTGAGTGTGGTTGAGAGGAACATTTTGCTCAGTCCCTGGGATGGCAGTACAGACATGTTTCTCACAAATTTTACTCAAGAAATAACCCTACAGGGGCAACCAGATGGCTCAGTTGGTTAGCGCGTGAGCTCTTAACAAGGTTGCCAGTTCGATTTCCACATGAGATGGTGGGCTGTGGCCCCTGCAACTAATATGGAAAATGGCGACTGGACTTGGAACTGAGCTGTGCCCTCCACAACTACATTGAAGGACGACAACTTGACTTGGATCTGATGGGCCACGAAGAAACACACTGTTCCCCAATAAAAAATAAATAAATAAGAAAATAAAAAACAAAAGAAATAACCCTACAAGGAAGGTGGGTCACATAGAGCATATGTCTTGCTGAGTGGGTTTTGCAGGTACCCCTACTGCATGGCCCACCTTTGTCCTTTCTCCTTGTAGCACTCAGCCTCTCTAAAAGGACACTGAACAAATGTTTTCAAAAATACCTCTTGGACCTGGGTTACAAAGATTAATTTAGTCCTTGTTATTTATATTACCTATACATTTTCCATTTTGTATGCTATACTTCCCAATAAAACAAAGTGATCATTGCCTGCTTTGACATAATTACAAATTGTCTAAAATCTGTCTAGAAATTACACTGGAGGAAAAGAAATGCTGGAGTAAGTTGAACATGTAATTCTTGTGACCTATTCTGAAGAAAGCAAACAACAACAACAAAAAACCCCCCACCAAATTTCTGAAATGATTAGAGTAACTGCTAAGGATTACAAAAGAAGATCGTTTTAAAATAACATCCATATGTCTCAGTTCAGCCTTAAGGGAATTAATTTATCCCAGGTTACCTAATGATCCAGTGGCAAACTAGAACTAAAAATAAATCATGACATAATCTTCACCGTGGCAGATATATTCTGTAGATATTAACCTGACCTAATTTGATATGTTTCATATAGACCCTGGAGATGAGAACTTTTCTTGTATTTTTGTTTTGAGTTGATATTTTGTATCTGAAGTAAATGATTGCCAGATTCCATGTTTTTATTAGGAAGAAAAAGAGGCTGAAGTTAAACTATAGTCTAAGAGGCATAAAAATTTTACTCGTAATCTTGGAGACTTGATAATCAGTGACTATAACTGAAGAACGTGAGTTTTTAAAGTCTCTGTTGACTAAAGCTACAAGCCACACTAGGCATGAAGACTAGCAGAGAATATCTCATAAGGTGTACTTTTCCCTTTGCTTGGACTACCCCTAATATCTAAGATATTCATGTTGGCAGTCCAAACTGTGTATCTTAGAAAATTAGTTTCATGAAATATTAAATAGATGTTATCTGAAAAAACTATTCCAACTCCAAATAAGTTTGGGAAACCCTGGGTAACATCAAGTTAAACTGGCTGCTTTACTTCTCAGAGCACTTACTATGATAATGTGATTTGCTAATTTTTTTTTTTTTAAGATTTTTTATTGGGGAAGGGGAACATGACTTTATTGGGGAACAGGTGTGTGCTTCCAGGACTTTTTTCCAAATCAAGTTGTTGTCCTTTCAATCTAGTTGTGGAGGGTGAGATTTGCTAATTTTGAAGAGAATATGCTATATAGTATGCAGCTCCCCCCGAGGAAACTTTTTTCCCCCAGAATCTTCTGTACAAGATTAATGTTTCTTTGAATATCCATTCTATAAAGTTCTACTAAAGGGTTTTGACTCGGTTGGCATTTCCCATTTTACAGATAACAAAACTGAGGTCCAAAAACATGGATAAGATACCTAAATTCAGTTGTGTATCTGTCAGATGTTTAGAGCTAGAAAAGGTGTTAAATTATCAAAGGTTAAACTGTGGCAATGTCAAAACCAAAACTCAGATTTTAAACACTGAGTTTCATTAAAAACTTGAATTTGATCTTTAGTGAATTTGTTTCTATATGTAAAACATATAACTAATACTGCTTTACTGTAAGTTCATTTACGGAATTTCAGAATGCTCTTTCATTTATACAGATGGTCATGATTTTTCAAAAATTAATAATGTCTATCCTCTGTAAATGTTTTATGGTTTATAAAGCGCTCTCAACACATTGTCTCATTTGATTGTTTCAACATCCCTGTGATGCAGGCATCATTATCCTCATGTGACAAATGAGGAAACTAAGGCTCTAAATTATTAAATAGCAAGTTACCACATTTAGTAAATGTCCTATTGGTTGCATTGGGAGAAGACAGTCCCTGCCTACCAGGGGCTTTGACACAGTTAAGGAGACAAGACTTCCAAAAATGAGACAGAATGATTATATGGCAACATGTAAGAAAATGCTAGATAGAATGCTACAGACTAGACAGAATGCTGAAGGAATTCAAGGGGAAAGATTACTGGCTATGGAATTAATCAGTGAAGGCATCATTTAGGGATAAACTTTAAGTTGGATCATAAAAGAAGTATAAAGATTTCGATGAGCAGAAAGAAAAGAATTCTAGGAAAGGAGTGACATCAGCAAAGGCATTAACATGAGAACAACAAACACACTGAAAAGAATTAGAGTTTGAAGGGAGATAGATCTGAAAGGATCAGTCTCTTAGCTATGCAAAAAAAGTCAACTTACTATTAGGCAATGAGTTTCCAGTCGACGAATATAAAAATAATGGCACCACTTGCTTGGACTAAGCAGTTAATTGCTTTCCAGCCCAAGTTATATAGAAAAGCAGTAAACGTACACTCTCCGCTGTGGACCGTAGGAGAGAAAAGGAGAAAGAAGCAAGAGAAGCCAAGTCCAAACTGGTGGTTATGGATGAGGAAGAAGAGGTGGGGGAGTAACATAAGCCTCACTGGCAGTCAGACTTGTAAATGGGAAGCACACTAATAGAAGACATTTATATTCCCCCAAGACTCCTCCTATTCTTTTCTTGATACTAATTCATCTGTAATGTGCCTGACCTCGTGATGCTATGAAAAAAATGCCCTTTCAGGTGGTGCTTGCAAAGCCAGGTTCACATGCTAACTCAGTCACTGCCCAGCAGAGGATGTTCCCTGCAACTTGTCTCAGCCCAGAAATGGGACTAAAGTCTGGTACAGAATTAGTTAAAATGAGTCCCTTCCAATTTTCCCACACAAGGCACTACTTTGTTCTGTTGAAACTTGTCAGTGAGGTTTAAATCCAGAACATTCAAGGTCTTGCTTAAAGTTATAATTTGCAAATAAGCAGATGGACTATGGAAAGAGTGGATGAGAGGTGGGGAGAAAGAAGACAGCTGGGAGGGAAAGGAAAAGGAAAATTAAAAGAGCAACAAACTATTGAAATGAAACCTCATTTAGCTGGAACCCTACATATATTTTCTGCTTGTGTTGTTCAAAACCCACCTTAGCAAAACAAACAAACAAAACCAGCTTGTTGAACAAGTTTCAATCCCTTGCAGTGACTAAGAGAAAGAGATGGCAAGGAACATGAAGAGAAACGAAAAATCAGCTTGTCAGGGTATGAACTTCAAAAGCCAAAGCAGTGGCCTGAAATGTGTGTTCAAGCAAAGCTCTAACATGAAATACACTGCCCCAGAATCCCCTAGGAGTTGAAATGACAATTAGAAAACATGTTTCAGTTGGAGTTTACCCTGAATAACACACAAATTCAACCTCACAGTTGCTGTCTCCTTGCCCACAAAAGGGGAGCACTAAACTCTCCTCTTGTAAGGAACCTGCTATAGAGGTGCTGTTACCTTAAAAAAAAAATTTATCTTTGAGACAGGCTTAAGGCGCCATCTGCAGTTCTTAGCTAAGACTGCAATAAACCCATACCTCCTGCTAGCTTGTTAGGACCACCCACTGTTAAAGAAGAAAGAAAACAAAGAAATACTAAATTCTAGTCAGGGAATCCTCAAAAGCCCCTGGGTCATAGAGTAAATGCAAACATAGCTTTAAGACACAGTGCCTAGGAAAAGATCCAAGGGCCTTATTAGCCATAAGCTCAGTGAGCAACCAAAAAAAAGCTAATAAATTCTTAGGCTGCTTGATTTAAAAGATGATATACTGTCCAGACCTTGAGAACTTAATAACCCACAGTACCCTGTTCTGTCTGAACACATCTGAGAATTGCATTTAGTTCTGGGCACCACAATTTAAGAGCAATATTGACAAGAGCCATAAAAATGTTCATACCTTTTGACCCAGTAATCCCACCCATGGGAATTTATTCTGAAATAATTCGAGAGAATAGATGAATTAGAAGCATGAAGATATTGATGCAGCATTCTTTATAACAACAAAAATATATATTAATACCCTAAACGTCCCCTAAACAACGGAATATTATACAGCATTAAAATATAATGACGTTATTTGAAAAAAAAACAATGTGATAATGCATGCTACAACATGGATGAATCCTGAAAATAAGTGAAAGAAGCCAGACACAAAAGGAGACATTGTGTGATTCCATTTATATAAAATGTCCAGGATAAGCAAATCTATAGAGACAGAAAGTAGATTAGTAGCTGCCAGGAGCTGGAGGGAGGAGAGAATGGAGAGTGATTGTTAATGGATATGGAGTTTCTTTTTGGGGTGGTACAAACGTTCTGGAATTAGACAGTGTTGATGTTTGCACAACCTTATGAATATGCTAAAAACCACTACATTGTATACTTTAAAATGGTGAACTTTATGGCATGTGAATTACATCTCAATAAAATACATGTATATGAAGATTTCATAGTTATACATATATATAAATGCTCAAGATTCCATGAGGGGTAAAAAACCAGTATAAAATAATATCCCTGATATGATCCAATCATGAAAAATTAATTATGTAAATTTATGGATGAGGACTAGAAGAAAACATAAATAAATGAAAACACTTTGATAAAGGTGAATTTTTTTTGGGGGGGGGGTTGGGGAATAGTAGCCGTTATATTGTTCTTTGAGCAATTAAATATTTTCTTTTCTTCCCAAGACAGTGTCCACAAGAGTGTAGACAGATGATAAACCAAACCATTTAACACAAGCCTGCACTGAAAAGAAGAATCCAGTGTTGAAAGCAATTTTAGAGGTCATCTGAGTTCAACTTCCTCACACTACAAGGAAAAAACTGAGGCCCAAAGGGGTGAAGTGGCTCATCCAAAGTCAGCTGACTTGCCATGCAAGAAGCGGAAGTCAACCCCATCTGGTGGAAGTCAACCCATCTCCTCACTTCTCCATTCATGCTTTTTCTACAGTGCTTCCTTAATCAAGGGGATGTTTAATCTAGAAAAAGGAAGAGACTTAGTGGGATATGAGATGAAGAGTGGGTTCCCACCAAGAGGTGGTCTTTTGTTGGTTTGTGTTCTTCCCCCCCACCCTTTTTCTGCTTCCCCGCCACTTGGGTTCAAGCCGTTGAGCAGTGGGAGGTTGGTGTGGGCTGCTGTGAGCGGCCAACCGTGCAAGGCTCATAATACCAGCGTGGGCCAGGGAGCTGTGTCCTACAAAACTAGACTGAGAAACAACAGCTTGAACTGCAGTAGGTGGGGGAGGCAGAAAAAGGGGGGGAGAAAAAAAATGAAAATGTTGATGAAGATGACCTGAACTTTTGGCCAACAATTCATGGCTCTTGCAATGTACCAGCTCCCATGGCACTGTCTGTGAAGGAGTTTTTAGCCAGTAAACAAATAACTGTATTGGAGCACCCTCCCTACTCACCTGATTTGGCCCCCAATGACGTCTTCTTTACATGAAGATAAAGGAAATATTGAAAGGAAGACATTTTGATGACATTCAGGACACCAAGGATAATACAGCTCTGATGATCATTCCAGAAAAAGTTCCAAAATTGCTTTGAAAGGTGAACTAGATGCTGTCATTGGTGAGTAACTTCCCAAGGGGAGTACTTTGAAGGTGACCAGACTGATATTCAGCAATAAGGTATGGAGCACTTTTTCTAGTATAAGTTCGCGAGCTTAATAGTCAGACCTCTATACAAATATCAAATCATTAGGTTGTAACTTGAAACTAATATAATGTTGTATGATAATTATACCTCAATTTTAAAAAATGGCAATAGAAATAAAATGTCATGGCTGATAGCACAAATTTATGTCACAATTGTCAGAATTTAAACCCCAGCTTAGCCACTTAAAAGTCATTGGGTAAGTTACTGAATCTTCCTATGACTGTCTACTAATCTAGATAGTGGAAATAATAACCTCTGAGGAGTTGATGGAATCACTTGATTGACATTACCATATGTATTGTGCTTAACAAGTTGCTTAGAATCTAGAAATAGTTCAATAAAAGATCGTTATCCTTAAAAAAAAAGAATCTGGGGTGGCAGTATCTTCCTCCTTTTCCTGCCACAGAACCAGACACCCTGACAGGGTCCAGCTGTGCTTAAGTCTGGCTGGTGCCACCTGTCTCCGCGATGCCCCCCAAGAAACAGGCACAGATCGGGTGCAGCAAGAAGGCGGAGCAGAAAAAGGAGAAGATTATCAAAGACAAAACTTTTGGTCTAAAGAATGAAAAAGGAGCAAAGCAACAGAAGTGTATCAAGGCTGTCACTCATCAATTTAAATTTGGTCAACAAAATCCACATCAGGTAGCACAAAGTGAAGCTGAAAAGAAATTGAAGAAAGATGATAAGAAGAATTACAAGAGCTAAATGAGCTGTTCAAACCTGTAGTTGCTACTCAAAAAATAAGGAAAGGTGCAGATCCCAAATCCGTGGTATGTGCATTCTTCAAGCAAGGACAATGTACTAAAGGAGATAAGTGTAAATTCTCTCATGACCTGACTCTGGAGAGAAAGTGTGAAAAGCGAAGTGTTTACATTAATGCAAGAGATGAAGAACTTGAGAAAGATACTATGGATAATTGAGACAAGAAAAAACTGGAAGAAGTAATGAACAAGAAGCACAGTGAGGCAGAAAAGAAAAAACCAAAAACTCAAATAGTGCGCAAGCATTTCCTTGAAGCTATTGAAAACAACAAATATGGCTGGTTTGGGGTGTGCCCCGGAGAGGGTGATATTTGCATGTATCATCATGCACTTCCTCCTGGATTTGTGTTGAAAAAAAGATAAAAAGAAAGAAGAGAAAGAAGATGAAATTTTATTAGAAGATCTAATTGAAAGAGAGCGTTCTGCCCTAGGTCCGAATGTTACCAAAATTACTCTAGAATCTTTTCTTGCCTGGAAGAAAAGGAAAAGACGAGAAAAGATTGATAAACTTGAGCAAGATATGGGAAGCAGAACAGTGGACTTCAAAGCAGGGAAAGCATTAGAGTGATCAGTGGTCGTGAGGTGTTTGAATTCTGCCTGAACTGGTTGACGATGATGACGAGGAAGCAGATGACACCCATTATACCCAGGGTACAGGTGGTGATGAGGTGATGATTCAGTGAGTGTAAATGACATAGACTTAAGCCTGTACATCCCAAGAGATTAGATGAGACAGGTATTACTGTGGCTAATCTTGAAAGATTCAGCACACATACTTCAGAAAAAAATGAAAACAAACTAAGTGATGCTTCCGGAGGTAGGGCTGAAAATGGTGAAAGAAGTGATTTAGAGGAGGACAGCAAAGGGGAGGGACAAGAAAATGGAGTCATTGATGTTGTTCCTGTTGATGAAAATCTTCTTCCTGGGGAAGATTTGCATGAACTGGAAGAAGAATTAAACACACTTGATTGAGAAGAATGACACCAAACAAATCAATGAAAAAATTAAGCTGGCTCAGCATGAGTTGAAATTGTCTACATTAATTTTTTTCCACCTAGAATTCTTCCACCGGATGTTTATTTCCCACGCTGATATTCTGGAGGGCTCACTCTCCTTCAAAAAAGGAATATCTTCTCTACGTCTTGTCTTCTGACTTTGGCTACATCTCGTAGTAGTAAGTTCGGAGTAGTTCATGATAAATTGAAAATATAATGGTCATTGCAGAAAATGATTGATTGTGTAACTGTCCACTCAAGTAGGAAGTGTAACTGCTTTTCCAGCTTTTGATTTTCATGTGTTGTTACAAGAAAAACATAAATGTAAATTTAAAATACCCTTTTTTAAATTCAGTTTTGAAAGAATGATTTTATTTCTTGTGTATTTATATGTTTAAAGGACTGCCTAAAATCGGAGTGTTCTACTTCATAAAGGAAACAGCATATGCAGATTCAGTATTGTATCTTTTTGAACAATTAGATGGACATTTAAAATGAAACTTCTTTAATCTGACAGGATCAGCTGCAATGCCGTGTTAAACTGTTTTATACTTTTTCCTCTTTTTTGCCAATAAAATTGTAAATAAAGACCATCATCCATTAAAAAAAAAAAAAGTCTGGGCCAGGACAAGAAGGAAGATGAAATCTAAACATGCTTTAATCAGTCTTTCCTATTAAGAGGTGATAAACATGCTTTCACCTCTTTCTCACTTCTTACCTCATGCCCCAGCTCCTACCCACAAAACTCTTTCCTGTGGAAAACTTAATACCGATCCGCACTAAAGTGACCAATGGGGGTAAGAGTTGGGCAGCAGACTACCCATATTGTGTAGCACTTCATAAAATATAAATTGTTCTGCTTTTCTGCATAGAAGGACTGAGACTCCAGATGTCAGGCAACAGTCTCCCTAATCGAAATGAATCTGCCAAAAGATAACAAGAGTTGCGCAAGGAGAATGTGCAGGTGAAAAGGGCCATCTTACAAGCAGTTTTCCATCTCCTTTCCGTGAAATTCATCTCACCCTCGGAGTTGTCTCATTCTCAGGCCTTCTGCCATCACAACTGGCTCAGACGAGCTCTGCCCCAGTTTAAAACTAAAGCCCAAGAAGGGCCAAACCCAAACTACTTCCCTGGTTCCCCATAAATAGACAAAAAAGGCTATTTTTCTCAATTATAAATTTTTCTCAATTATAAAACAAGAAAGAGTCTAGAGAAGAGTGAGGGGGGAGAGGGACCACTTGTAATCCTACCACCACAACACAACCCAGCATTCTTTTTCACTTCTTTCTGATGATTATGTGTAAGCATTCATACAGTGATTTACAGGAAAACGAAGGAAATTTTTTTTTTAAATACAAAATACACTCAGAAAATTCAGCCTTCCAGGTAGAACCTTCATTCTATACTAGTTAACTCATTAGACACTCAAGTCCTATCTCCTTACATAGGCTGAAAAGAGGAAAGGGAGTTATCAGTCATATTTGCTCACTGTACATATGCTATCTTTTTTACCACAGCAACCCTTTAAAAGTACATACTATTATCTCAATTTTAGAGGAAACTAAAGCTAAAGAAACCCAAAATCATAAGATCACACACAGTAGCTAGAAAATCATGGAACCAGATTCAAATCCTAATCCTTCTGACTCTAAAGCCCATGCTCAATCAAAAGACAAGCCATAGACTAGGGAAAAATATCTACAATACATAAAACAAAGGGTTAAGTTTTCTAACAAGCAAAAATACCAATAAAATAGATATCATGAAGACAAATAGGAACACAATTTAAAAAAAATAGGCAGGTGATAAGATCAGGCAATTTACTGAAGAGGAAATACAAGTGCTCAATAAACATTTGAAAAGATGCTGAACTTCCCTAGGAGTCAGGGAAACAGCAAATTAAAGTAAGCAGACAATATTGCTCACCCATCAACTTGGCAAAAATTTAAGAGTGATAACAAATCCATGTCAGTCACAAAGAAAGGGCCATTTTCTTACTCTGTTGTATGTAAATTGTTACAATCTTTTCCAGAAGTAACCAGATACAATATAAATAAAAAATGTAAATATATGTTGTTTGACCCTACATTAGCACTTTTTGGAATCTAGCCTTAAAAAAACAAAAAAGCACCAGTACACATATTTAAGAATAGTTACTGTAGCCTTGCTCATGTTGGAAAAATAGAAACTGCTCATCAATAGTTCCCATTTGAATAAATTACAATACACCCATATTTTTGTAACAAAAACTAATAACAAAATTTGAGGACAAATATATGGTGATGGAAGGAGAACTGACTCTGGGTGGTGAACACACAATGGGATTTATAGATGATATAACACAGAATTGTACACCTGATATCTATGTATTCTTATGAACAATTATCACCCCAATAAATTAAAAAAAAAAAATTGAGGACAGTAAAATACTTTTCCAAATCAAGTAAAGACCTTACTCACTCTTTTGCTTTTTACCTTATAGACTATGTTTTAATATATTTATATTTTGCAGTGTAGTATTACATATCATGTTATTAAGTTACTAATAAGTAGCTTATGAAATGCCTCATTAAAATTCCATGTGATAATTTGACAACTTGTGTTTATCAAAGGAAATGTATACCATTTTTTGGCAATTTTAAAAAGGTATGAAAGTTAATTTGGTCTTCAAGTCATGGTATATAAATTAATTTGCAAAAAAATTAAAGTTTTTTATATATGAATGCAAAATAAAAAGTCTACAAATTTCATTGTTCTCAATTGATCCAAACCTTTTTGAAATTTGCAGACTACTAGCCAAAATAATTCTACTTTTTAAAACTATAGACACTGCTCAGAGTTAACTTCCAGAAAAAAGTATGATACACACACACACACACACACACACACACGCACACAAAGAAGAGCAAAAAAGCTGGAGTAAAGGTACGAGTATATAATTTTAAAATTGTGTGCCTGCTTGCCAGTCTTCTTCTGCATCCTAGACTGTTTCTTCCACACTTGGCTAGTTACTTGGGAATTAAATAAGGCTCCCTTGAGATTCTCAAACTACTGGTTTCCTCGGGTTTTGCCCAAGTCCCCATAAGGGCATATGAGATATAAAATCATGACTTTTCCATGAGTCCCCGTAAAACAATGTCATCTGTCCCTTCTCCAATATCCCAATGCACTCTATTTACACCTCTTACGACATTTAGTTTAAAACACTGAACAAGACGGACTTTGATATCTGTGTACCTGTGTTATTATCCCCCACCAGATTGTAAGCTCCCAGGGTGTTGTAGCTCAGAATCAGATCCCAAGTTTTGGGAAGATATGAAAAGTCAACCCATCCAACCATCCGTGTAAGGTTAGAGTGTTCTCCACAATACTCCTCCAAGCAGAAGAGCGTCTGATGGGGGATTACCCGCTATTCCCACAGCAGCTTGTTCCTTCTTGGGAAAAGTGTAGCTCCCAGAAAGTTCTCCTATAAATGGAATTTAAATATTTTTCTGAAATGTTGAAATTTAACACCAGTCTTACCTCTCACTAATCCGCAGAATAGATCAAGTCCCTCTTGTCACATGACAGCTTGTGCAATATTAGAACCTTCATATTTTTCCTTCAATTTCCTAACCCAGTACTTTGCACATTAAAAAAAAAAGTTAAATAACCTTCCTCTCTCACTCATCAATGTACCAGGGGTGGGATAAGGTGGTATATTCCATAAAAGATATTTTATTGGTTTTATAATATGTCTTTCATTGTACTATATGGTTTCAAGAAAAAACAGTCAGGAATACAATAGCCAAGCACTCCGAAACTCAATACATAAATACATTCTTCCACCACAATAGCTTTCTCACATCTTTAAGGTTTTCTCTTCTGCACTACAAGCAGACAGTTTCTTTAACGCTGTTGGGTGCCTTGCGTGGGCAAAGCTGGGCTGGGACAAGCTGTCCAGTTCTGCCAGGAAGATCGATCCTTAAGGGGAAGTGTCTTCCCACCTTCAGGATCCCCTGGGCTTCCTAGGCTGACTCAGGACTTCATATGCAGCTTGGATCTCCATGAAATGCCTCTGAGCCTCCTCTGTCTGGTGCCGGTTATGGTCTGGGTGCCAGATTTTCACTAGCTCCCGGTATCTCCGATGTATTTCTTCATTTGTTGCCCCCTCTAAGAGGCCCAAAACCTTAGGGAAACAGAAGCTGACAAATTAGAATTCCATAAGGTGTCAGGGCACCTGGGTCTCTCCCTGCTCCCTTGCTAAGCCAGGCTGTTATATCTCTGGGGCTGGCTTTTACTTGCCAGTGCAAAAGGTCCAGAGCCTCAGATTAGAATTCCAGCCGACTGAACAAGCTCTGAATCTCATGGCAAGAAGCAGGATTTGCCTTTAAGCACAGCTGCCCATTTTCCAACCTGGAACTTTACATCCCTGACAAGATCTCCTCCTTACAAGAGAAATACACATGTGTGTCCACCAAAGACATGTACGAGAATGTTCATAGCAGCTTTATTCAGAATCGTCCCATACTGGAAACCAACCAAATGTTCATTAACAGAGTGGATAAATAAATTCTGGTATATTCATACAATGGGATACTATACAGTAATGAAAACAAACAATTTATCATTGTGTGCAACAGTATGAATAAATCTCACAGACATAATGTTAAATGAAAGAAAGACACAAAAGGATACATACTAAATTATTCCATTTATATGAAACTCAAGAATGAACAAAACTAACCTCTGATAACAGAATAAAGGTTACTTCCACAGAAAGGAATATAGAATGGCGAAGGTGCACAAGGGAACTTTTTTAGGAAAGGAAATATCCCATACCTTGATCTGAATGGTGATTACATAGGTAAATACATAAAATGAGTGTGCTTTATATTGTTATACCTCGATAAAAAATAAATAATATACACATATTTTCCCCACTCACTATTAGGGCCTCTGCATCTTCACCCATTGCAGAGAAACCCAGAGAAGCCAGGACACCCTTCTGGGGCCTGACCCAGCAGACATGAAACCAGTGCTTCCACATAAAGGACACCAGCTCCAATGAGGCTTAGCCTAACTCCCCAAGCCATCCCAGAGAGGAATGAGAGGGAATAAAACCTTACCTGGTAAGCCAGCTGACGCTTCTCATCCTGAAAACTGCGAACAAATTCATAGAGCTTCTCCCATTCCTGGAAGTAGCTGCTGCTGAAGCCAGGATCCCCCACCAGCAGCCTCCAGACTCGGTAAGGCAGAAGGAGGACAGACTCCAGGAGGCGGCCAAGAAAGGGAAAGAAGCTGAACCAACTCAAGAAGGAGCCCACGGTCTCTGCCACATAGCCGATGGTGGCAGCTGTGTTGCAAAGGGCACTGTATGCTAGCGGGCCCGTGAAAGCGAGGTAAGCTAAGCCTAGGCGGTAGAGCCGCACACTGAGCGTCTCTGACCCAGCTGAAGTTTTATAGCGGCGATGCTTCTGGGCTGTGATGCTGGCCACCAGGCTGATGGGCAGGATGGCTATGGGGCGGCCATAGAAGATCGGGGAAGTAAGAAATGCCGCCCCTAAAGTGTTCTTAAAGTCTGATGTCTGGTTGCCAACAGCAGCCACCAGCAAGACCCCTAAACCAACTGCCAGTGGGAGGCCCACAATATAGAAGCTGGCCATGAAGGAAAGGCTAATGAGAGCCACAATGCCAAAATAGATGCCCACTATCATCTGGGCAGCAAAGCGAATGGGACTCAGAGGGGGTGTCCCCTGTCCTGAGCTCTGCCTCTGCCGCTGGGCTCTGTTGGCCTGAGCTACAAAGCTTGGTAGCTTCCAAAACTCCCAGAGCCAGCCCAGGCCACCCCCACCCAGGGTAAGCATCCAGAGCAGTGCATGGCTGTCCCGTCCCAGGTACAGGTGGTGGAGCCCAGCAGGGCCCCCTACAGCCCAGAGGGCATAGGTCACCAGGAGCCCCTTGGCCATCCTTTAGGGAAGGGGTCTCAGAACAAGTCCAGTGGCACCTGACATTGCTCATAGTGCAGAAATCTGGGGTCCACTGTGAAACTCATAGCCATCATGGCCCCAGAGTTATCCTTAAACCCTAAGAGATGGAAAAAAGGAGCTGTAAGACTATATCCAGGTCCCAACACAGTAACCATTTCCCCTTCCAACAATAGAGTCCAGATCTTCTTGAGTGTCCCTGAAATGCTGGTTCTCCCATACCCTTTGTGGCACCTCATGTCTGTTTTTTACAACCACAGCAACTCCAAATTTAGGGGAGAAGAACGTTTTAAATGCTTTCAGTTGAGTAACTGAGAACTTAGCACCCAGACAAAAAAAAAAAAAAAAAAAGCAGAAGCTTGAATTTTAGACCGCCCCTCACACCACTGACCCCAGGAATGACTCATGGGGGAGTAGAGTAAATCAAATGCCCTTCTAAAGTTCCTACACATTTTGAAAGCCCCTGCCCAGCCCCTCCACCCCCAACTCAACTCCAACTATGAATGCCTTCATACATTTGGCCAAGATTTTAGCCCCTCTCCAGCCTTCCCAGCTCTCTAGGCCATTAAATCTTCCCACAAGTCAAACTTGAAAGAGGTCCTGAATTCCCCCCACTTAAACAGCTCTGGAAAACATTTTGACCTACCCTGGCACCCCACAGTTCAACCACCTCCTGCCAGGGCATACTTGAAAAGTCTCCCCAAAGCAGCCAGATAAACCCCCAGAATATCAAACCAGATGCCAAAGTGTGCCTGCTAGTCTCCCCTCTACTTAGAGTGGGCTTCATGACCACCTGCTAGTCCAAACCATTACCTGCTAGTCCCAAGGTGAGCGGCCGTGCCTGGGAACTCTGGCTCCCAGGCCGTCACACTAGTCATTTCCTTGGACCCTAGAGTCAAAATGGCCTTTTTCACTCCGCTCACATTTCCATCCAAATGGACTTTGTCTTTCTGTGTTTGCTGTGTCACGGAAGTCGGGCGGTTGGGGCCAGGCCCCTCCCCAAGGCCCTTCCCAGCCCCCTCAGGATTACCTTTCAGCCTCAGGCCCTTCTCGCCCGCCCTCTGGGGGTAAATTCAGATTAAGGTTTTCTGGGCGTATCCAGCCTCCCGGCGGGCGCAGCACCCCATTCCAGGCCGAGGGCACCTGAACTGCGCTAACGTGACCGCCAGGTGGCGCTGCTACTTACGGAAGGGAGGGGCGGATCCTCAGACTCACCTTGTCCCGAAGCCGACAAAACAGCCCACGGCAGTCCCCTATAAACACAAAAAACTGGCCTTTGATCGTCCCTTTCCACGCCCACAAAGGGGAGGGTGACTCCTTTCTCACCTCAGGCTGCACTTTCCCCTCTCTGCTTGCCTTCAAGACTGCCTTGGATGGGTCTACTTCCAATTCCTCTAAAGCAGAGACACCAAGGACAGGCTGTAGACAGGGACCCACACACACATCCAAGTTCGCCTCACTGCCCTGTCTCCAGACTTGCCAGTCAGGGGGAACTACACCTAGACCTGAGCTTGAGACCTGAGGAGACTCCCGATCCAGCAGGAGCTCCGTATCTGCTGTATCCCGCCAGGTCTGAGGGGAGGGGGGGCAGAGAGAACCAGGAGCAAAGGGGGTGAAGGGCATCCCACCAGGAGAGCAAAGCCACAGCCAGAGAATTGTCTGCCTTCCTCCTGCCTCAGTGCTGGGGTGGAGCTGGGATGTAAAATGCCTTCATTTCAGTGTCCTGGGCTCCAATCCTGGTTCTGCTACGTGACCTTGGCCAACAAGTCACGCCGTTTCCTCCTCTGGGCCTGTTTCCTCCTCTGTATAGGAAAAGCTTGGATCTCCAAGATTTCCCAGCCTTGATTTGGGGTGGGATGGGCCTGGTGAGCCTCACCCCAGTGGCTTCTCCCCAATGGGCAGTGTTTCTGTTCTCTCCACACTCCCACCCCCTTCCTTAGTCCTTATCCCGGCCGGGGGAGGGAAGGCAGCTTTCCATATTGCCCCTTAGGGCGCATAGAAGGGCCAAGACTGGGAAGGGTCCCAAAGCGACAAGGGAGCCGCCACTTGGGGGCGGGGACGTACCCCGGTGCTGAATAATGAATGAGACTTAATTGGGTCGGCACTGTGTGGCGGTGCGCTAAGCTTGGCAAACAGCTCCAGCAGCGCGGGCGCCGCTGGACAAACAAACTAGCTTAGGGCGCAGGGAGGGGGGCGGAGGAGGCAGCAGCGGGTGGGGGAAGGAGGGGACAGGCTGCCGGGACCCTGGGCCGCCGGAAGGACCCAGGAATGCCGGGCTGCGCTGGCCTCCCACAGAGGGGTCTCAGCGCTCGATCTCAGGAGCCGAGGACTGCGGATTGTGCGGTGGGAGCCAGGGTGAAACAAGTGGAGGGCGGAGGAGAGAGAAAGAAGTGAGTGAGGAAAAGGCGCTTACAGGAAAGGGGCTGCAGCGGGGCGGGGCGGAAGAAGAGCCGTTACTGAGAGGAAAAGAAAGAGCGATGGAGGAACAAGCGAAGGAAGGCTCCGGGAGAAGAATTGGAGAAGAGTCAGGGAGAGGGATGGAAGGTGACAGGAATGAGAACGAGAGGGCGGCAGGGCGGGAGGGAGGCGCCCCTGCCTCCGCCTCGGCCCGCCGCGCTCCCGCCCTAGCGTTCTCTCCAGTCGCCCGCGCTCACTTTGTCACAATTACGGGCCGTCACTAGGCCCGAATTGTTTTCCCCAAATTGTTGTTCTATAAACTGGCGTGGGGTGGGGAGTAGGGGGATCCGACAAGCTGAAGCCGGAGAGGAGGTTGTGAGCTGCGCTGGGGGCGTGGTGGTGTATCTACCCACAAACCGACATGGCAGGCAGGTGAATCCAGAGACCCACGCGGAATTCTGGCTGCTGCCTCAGCCTTGTCGCTGATCCCGCTTTTAACCGTCCTGGCCCATCTCAGCCTCGCTTCCTCAGTTTCCCCAACAGAGAACTGCGAGAGGATTGCAGACAGGGGCAGTGGAGGCAATTGTAGGTGGAGCAACATGGTGAGGCTCAGCAAACTTCCTTGCTCACCCCATTCTCTTTTGTTCTTTACTACCCTGGTCACAGGGAGAGGGGAGTCTATCCCAGCTGGGCCGTCCCCAGAGCGCCCTTGAGTGAACGGCGGGACTCCCACCCTCTGCCCCGCGGGCGCCCTGAAGTCCTGGGCTGCGTGTTGCTCCGTGCCACATGCCACTTTACTGTCCCTCCATTCCGCAAACATCTGTTGCGCTCCCACTGTGAGCTAGAGCCGCGCCAGCCTTCTTTTCCCCCCGCCCCACCAACAACTCTCCCCCGCCACCCACCCCTTCCCGGCCCAATCGGCCTGTCGGCTTCGTGACAGCCGCCACGAAGCCCAGGCCCCGCGGGAGCGGCCGCAGAGGAGCCGCCGCATGGCTGGCTCCGACACCGGCCTCCCCGGCGGCTCCAGGGGCAACGGAGAGTGGCGGCCGCTGAAGCGAGACCAGTGCCCGCCCGCAGAGTTGGCAGAGCCGGGTGGGAGAGGAGGGGACCCCTCGGCGGGCTTGTGTCCAGATCTCTAAGGCCTGTCATTCCACTGCTCTCGGGTTCACCGGGGCAGGGACCCTGCCTGGTTCCTTGCGCCTGGGATGCAGTTGGCTCCCCGCGCCCCCTCCCCCAGTCCGGGTGATTTACACCCCGGCTCCGCTCAGCGGCCGCTTCCCAATCAGGAATATCGACCCCGGGCGGGGGCCCCCGGGCCGCATCGATCCCTCTAAGGCTCGGGATTTAAAAATGTCAAATTTGCCTTTTCCAGGAGGGCAGAGGGGGCGAGGGCCTGAGGAGGGCGGCTTGGAAAGGGGCGGACAGCGGGGCATCGACCAGGCGCCTGTGCCCTGAATGAGAAGAGACCTGGCCATGGCCGGCCCTGACACTGCCGTGGCCATCCTTGGATTGCAATCTCCTCTGAATGGGGGCAGGAAGGAAGCCCTACTCCCTCTCCCCATTCCAATAGAGTTCACTGTCGCCCTGGGGTATTCTCCGAGGGAGAAGCCCCGGAGGAACAGAGACCCCTAAAGGTAGGGAGACAAATTTGGAAGATATCTCTAAATGTGGAGACATGCAGAAACACAAAGAGGGCTGAAGAAACAAAGACATAGAGGCTCCAAGAGATACCCTAGCTATAAGGAAGAGCAAGACAAAGGCAAAGTGGCTGAAAGACACCCTGAACAAAACATGGGACCAGAGATCCAGAATCACCCCAACTCTCTGCCTTATAGACCCAGGAGATTCAGTATTGGGAAGAAGGCCAAGTTCAATCTTTTGGTGTGTTTCAGAGTGGGGGAGAAGAGCGGAGACAAAGCCAGGTGATGAGAGTTATTAGGGAGAGGAATTAGAATATAATTAGCATTATCCTCCCAAGAAGTCAACTAGTAACTAGACCTGAGATCCAAAAGGTAAGGGGCCTCTAGCCCAGGCCCCAAAGAGGTGGGCTCTCTTGGAGGTCTGATGATCTTCCCCTTTCCTTCCTGAGATCCACCTCCTCCTCTCTGACCTCCACCAGCCTGGGGAAGCCAGATGGGTTGGAGATCACATCTTATATTAGAGACTGTTTGTATATGTGATGGAGACTGTGTGTGTGTAGGGGTGTGGACTATAGCCAACTGGTAGTAACTACTTTCTTCTCCAGGACTCAACAACTGGGTCTCCAGACTTTGGGGAAAAAAACATCCTCTACTTTAGGGAAGCTTGGGAAAGTGATGATGTTTGGGGGTGGAGGTGGTGGAAGGGAGCTGTCGTTCAGACCAGCATTCTCACAGTTAATATCTATCCCCCCACCCCTAGCTGCACACCTCAGCTGTCACTGTGCACGCTGCCATTTCCTACAGAACTGAAGACAGAGAGCTGACAGCAAGTGGTGGGCTGGGGGGGGGGGCACAGATATGCAGGTAGAGGCAGCAGCTTATCCTCAGACACTCTCAGCTCACACCTCTACTGACAAGATGAGGCCGACACATCCCTAACACTGACACACACAGTCACTGACCCCCACGCGCGATCCACACCCATCAATCCCTGTCACACACACCATCTCTGTGTGCGCAGACACGCACAATTCCTCCCAGGTCAGGCTGAAGTACCTAGTCCTAAGGCGTGTCTACACCCTATCTTGACATCTCAGGCCTTAAATCGCTTAAATGAGGAGAGGGCTTAGATCCTGACCCCGCTCCCCAAATTCTGCAACCAGGGCCAGCCTGAACAGCTGAGAGGCCGAGCTCAGGAAGTCGGGTACCAGGGTAGAGACGAAGAACCGGGAACTGAGCAGGCGGTGGGGCTGTTAAATGCCTCCCTTACTCTCCCTCCTGCCACAAGCCTCCTCCCCGCACCTCCACTCGCGGCCCGCCGCCCGCCTGTCAGTGGAGTAATGAATGCGCGCTCGGGGCCCCGCCCCTCCCCCCCAGTCGTTCATCACTGCCAGCATTGCCCACCTCTCTGCCTCCCGCCGGGAGGGTTAAGCGGTACAGCCGGCGAGAGCCCCTCTTCCCCCACCTCGACCACTAATTGTCAGATTGAGATGTTGATTTGTCAGCAGGGAGCTAGCGCCAAAGAATCCGCGGTAAAAAACCGGGACTTCTTGAACTTCCTCTCGGCTCTGCTCTGACTCGCCCAGCCTTGGAGCTTTTCCGGATTTGATGTGGGGTTGGATTTCGCAGAAGACATGGGGTATAGAAACGCAGTACTATTCTACTCCGATAGGAGGCGCCCCAGGCTAAAGACCCTCAGTTTCCCTAAGGGGGCTCGTCCTGCGGGCAGTTCCACTTGTACAGACCCAAAGCCCTAGGCCTTTGTCCCCAGCTTCCCAACAGGGGGCGCCTGGGCCACCAGCCTCCCCTTTCCTGCAGCTAGAGTCCCCGCTTCCGCACTGGAAGCCCCGCAGGCAGCCGTTCCCCAGCCCGCCTTCAGGGAAATCCTGGGGCCATATCCTGCCTCAGCTCTCCTCCGGGTGCCCCGGGCACCCCCCCTCCCGCAGTCCTCCATTCTCCCGCAGGAGGCGCCCTGTTGCAGGTCCGCACTCGCCCAGCCCTAGGCGCCCAGGCTGCAGTCCCACCCCCGCCCTCTTCCCAGCCCGGACCCGGGAGCTCCCCCAGCGGCCCGCTGAGTGACGGGCGGCCGGTGATTATGCGGAGCGGGGAGCGGGGTGCGCCGCGGGCGGCAGCGCTGACCCTTCACATTTCCGATCCGCCGGGACCCTCATCCATCCGAAGCTGCTCTTTGTCTGGCCGCCTAATTGCCGGCGGACAGGATGGATGGCGGGACCGACAGCCGCGGAATCCCTAATAAAGGCCGCGGCCGCCGGGGAGGGAGCACGGAAAGGAGGGGGAGCAAGAAGGAAGGGATGGAAGGAGGTGGGAGGAAGCACCGGGCCTCGGCCGCGGAATCAGAGCCGCTACGTGAGGCGCACACGCGAGCCAGGCCGGCCTAGGGTGCGAGGGACCTCGAGTCTCGGGTCAACTGGTGTCCAGGCACAGTGGGTGTGGGGCTCGTTAAGTATCCTCCTTGTTGGAAAAGAGCAAAGAGCTGGGAGACCCGGGTAGAAAAAGCAACCTAGGGCCGACGTCGCTTAGCCGAGCCCTCGAGCTTCGAGCTTGGCGCTGCCTCCTGGGCTCGGCGCCCTCACCAGCCCTCACCCCTCCCTCAGCGGCCGCATCACCCCTCCGCTGCTCACCTGTCGGTCTCCCAGCGCGGGATCCAATATCCCGGTGGAGAAATGAGGGATCTGACAGCTGTCTGTGCGGCCGCTCGCCACATTTCATTAACTGGAGGCTGGAACAGGAGGACGGTGGGGGCGAAAGGGGCGCAAAAGGAGGGGGAGAGGAGGACTAGAGCGAGGAGCCGCACCTGGCCAGCGGTCAAGGGCTGCGGAAACAAGTCAGCAGCACACTGTGGCCTGACAGACACCTTAGAAGCAATCTCTACCCCTTCTCTGTGGAGCCAGGAGCGGGTCCTCTGCCCTGTGGGGCAACCGCCCCTCTGGAGCGGCCCTTGGGACCCAAGGCTGCACAGAGCTGCGGTGCCGGGGGCTCGTGCGGCGGATGAGTGGGAAGCCCTAGGCCCGGCGGCTCACTTGCCCTCTCGTCCCGCGGCTGAGGCCTGTTGACCCTCTATGCAAGGGGGCAAAGTGCATGCAGGCTCTTGGTCCATGACTGTTTTCTCACCGGTGGTGGGAGGAAGAGAGCGGTCCTCAGCCCCCTCGGCCAGCTCGCCTCTCTTTCGCCTCTTGAGCACATTTTCCTCTGGTTGGTTTAGTTTCCTTGTCCTTCCCTCCCTCTTTCTCTGTCCTCGCCTCTTCCATTTAAACAGCTCTTATCCGCAGCTAACTTCAGCTGACATCCGTTAGCTAGCAACTGAGCACCTGTTGGGTGTCAGGCTCCATAGTGCTAGGGGTAGAGGGTGGGGAACACGTTGAGCCAAGGCCCTGCCCTGTTGGCTTCACACACAGGTCTCCCCGGAGATGCGTTCACTCCCCACTCCTGTCCTGCTTCTCTTACCCTTCTACTGTCTCGGATGCCATTTCTCTTCTCCAGGGCACTGAGAAGGAAGACAGGAGATCAGAACTCTAGTTCTAGAGCTGCCACTTACAGGATGATACAGGACAAACCGTTTCTCCTTTCAGGGCCCCAGTTTCCTCATCTGTAAAGTGGAGACAATACATCCCCCTCTTACAGGTGCTACGAGGATGTAATGAGAACTTTAATGTAAAAGCCCTAACATACAGTAAGCACGAAATAATGTTATTTCCCTTTCCATGCTATCAGGTGGGCCAAGTTCCTTTCTCTTCACACCACAGGTCTGGTGCCAGGTAACCCAGGCTGCTTCCAGTTCTGTGTAATCTTAGAGATGGAAGCTGAAAGCCAGAGTGTGTGCTTGAGGTAGGGAGAGAGGAGACCCACATGATGAATGACCCTGATAAGTAAGGAACAAAAGAGTGCAAGGGAAAAAAAAAGTGTTTCCTTAGATCTTAATGTAACATCAGTCAGTTGGTTTCTCTCCTCTTACAGATGAGGAAACTGAGGCTTGTGGAGGTTACACTGCAGGTGACAGGGCAGATTGCACTCCCAGGATCTTCCTACCCATGAGCCCTCAATTGCTCCTCTCCTCACCCCCTTTCTTCCCTTGAGGGCATCTGGGTCAGTGAGAAGAAATGTGGAAGAAGGAACAAAAAGAGAAACTTCAAGAAGCCAGGACCTTTCTGCTAGACTTCATAAAATTTTAACATGAAAACTTCCTCAGAGTAGAAGGAACATATCACATGCAAATCATATGCTAATTACATGCTAATCCAAAGTCTGGTCCTCAGAACTCTGAGGCACACCTGGCTGTAAGCCCTGGGGGAAATTCTTGGGAGACCCCTGGGTTCCATGAAAGGACAGGTGAAGATGGGTTCCATTTAGGGTGAGGTTATGGAGTTAGGATTCATTTTAGGATTGGAGAAGAGTCAAGTATATAATTTGGGGTTAGTGGCAGGGTTAGTGCAGAGTCAAGGATGGAAGTTAAAGCAGGATTCAGACGGAGCTGTGCTTTTAAATAGGGGAGCCTAGAGGACTCCTTAAAGTCATCTTCTCCCCTTCCTTCCCCCATCTTCTTTGTCCCCGCCTCCACTCCTCCTATGTCCTGCAGCACACTCTTCTCTGCCTACTTTCCATTCCCAACCATACCACCTCCCTGGGGCCTCCCAGTTTGGTTGCCTGAGAAGATCTGGGTAAATGGTCCCAGACCCCAGCCTGGGCCCCAGCATTTCCTCTCGAGCCTAGACACTTAGCTTCTGGCCCCAGGAGCAATGGCAGGCCTTGACCCTACCAGGTCCCTCCTTGGTCCAATGTGACAGCTGCAGGGGAAGCAGTAAGGACCTGGTGAGCTGGCAGCTTCATTCCAGAGCGTGGGGAAAGAGCAACAGAACATGAATAAATTCATGGAGCTGGCCCCTCAGCTCCCTGTGAGCCAAGCCTGCTCCCCCCACCACACACACCGGCTGCTGCCTGCAGCCTTGCTGGTCACCGCAGCTCAAAGCCTGGGCTGGGGCTAGGAGGAGAAAGGAAGCTCCAGAGAGAATAGGGCTGGGACCTGAAAGGGGCTGAGGTGAGGGGCTCAAAAAGAGGGAGCAGGAGAGCCGGGTGGGGAGCGAGGCTGAGCAAAGGAGGGCCTCTGGTGAACGGAAAGAAGGGGAGGAGTCAGGAGAGGGGTGGCAGGACCTGGGGTCGATGGGGCTTGAGGATTGGGCAGGGGAGGCTGATGTGAGCCCAAGCCTGCTCTCTCTTCTCTGATCCATCCATCATCCAGCCTGGGGGAGCAGATCCGGAATTAGACATGCACGGGGCCGACATGGCCCTCAGCCCCCCGAGGAAGACAAATGGCGACAAAGACCTTGAATAAAATTTGTATTTATGGTTGGAGGAGGAGGCCCCTCCCCCACTGACTGCCAATTCTTTCTCTCCCAACCCTTTCAAGCATGTAGGGGCCTCCCTCCACACAGGCCCAGCCTCAGCAACCTCTTTCTCCTGCATCATTATGGGCTGGGCGATGCAGGGAAGGGGTACGGGAAACAAGAAATGAGGAAATCACCTTCCACCCAATAATCATGCCCTGGTTTGTCTTGTGCCCTCCACTTAACACATCACATTCCTATACATTACAGTCCAGGGTCTCCGAACATCCCCACTTTGCCAGTCCTGGAGCCCCTTCTCCAGGCCCTGGGGTCCCTGTGAGCAAGAAATTTCCCCTAGAGAGGCAAGACTCTGAGGAGGAATGCAGCCACTAGCTTTTCCTCTGGACTCTGTCCCCTTACAGAGAGGGATCTATCAAAGCTTGTGTTCCGTCTTGGAATGGCAGACGCAGTCACCTCTCACAGGAGGGCGCCTAGCACTTAATCTGCATTTTGGTTATGGGCATTTGCATAACCAACTTCAAACCCCTCCTCAAAACATTTATTATGTGGGGTCCAACTTCTCTGGGTTTCCATCTAACTATAGACATTTGAGGAAGGGGGAAGGAAGGTGGCAGAGATCCTAGGGGATGTCTGGGACTAGGGAAGGGCTGGAGCTGGGCTGGGCTAGGCAGGGCAAGTGGGACAAATCTGCCTTCTGACTCTTTTCTCCAGTAGGTTATCTACTCTTCAGTCCTGGGATAGAAGAGATGGCATTCATTTATTCGAAGGGTCCCATATTTAGGGACTAAGAGGAAGACGAATACAAAATCTCCCTTAAAATAGCCCTCACAAATACACAAAGACAACACACAATCCACAATCACACTCACCCAGGTACACACAAGGCCAGGGGCCCATGGCCACATCCACACTTGCCAGCATACTGTCACAATGCACAGGCCCAGAGCTTACCACTCTGCTGAAGAACAGCCCCGCCCCCGCGTCTTCCCCACAGTTGATATGTCACATTGGAGTCCGAACACGGACCTGGGTGTCTCTCTGCAGCGCGCCATTTACATTTCTCTCTCGATCTGTCAACCTGTCTCAGCTCTGGTCTCTCTCTCTCCGTCTCTGTCTCTCCCTCACCCCCTCTGGGGCTGTCAGTCTCTTTTCCACACTTTGTCTCTGTCTCTGTGTCTCTATCTGGCTTTCCCTCAGATTTCTGTCGCTCTTTCTCTGCTTTCCGGCTCCCTCTCACAGGCTGGTCTGTTTTCTCACTCTCTCTTGCTCCCTCATTCTCTCCGCTGCTCTGCGCCCCCAACACTGGGGGGGGGGGTCAAGGGTAGGGGTGGCTGGAGATTTGCCTTTTCCAGTTCAGGCCAACGTATCTGCTGAACCCTTCACCATTTGTTATTTGGTCATGGGCACTGCGGCGTGTGGGGTAGCGAATTTCTCTTTTATCGCCCTTCTTGGTTTGTTTGTTGGATTTTTATTTTCCTTTTTCTTTCTTTTCTTTTTTTTTTGGGGGGGGTCTCTTTTTAGCTCAGGAATCCACCTGTCTTATCTATATATCTCGACCTCTTTTTATCCCATCGCTCTTTCTGGCTTTCTCTGGGCTCTGGGAATACCTAACTCCGGGTAGAGGGTGAAAGTATGGATAGGATGGGGGCAGTGAACCCCTGCACAATCGATTCAGAGAGCCGGGTAGCAACCGAGAGGCTGGGGGCCCCGCGGGTGGAAGCCGCTGCCTGCCCCGCCCCCGCGCTTCCTGCTCTGGTCGCCAGGGGTCGCTCCGCCCCCGGCCGCTTATAGCGGCTCCCCGCGCGCAGCTGCTCTCACCATCCGCACCGCCGCCCTGGGAGGGAGGGGAGGAAGGTTAGGGACGCAGAGAGGCAGCGCGCTAGCAGGAGAGAGACGCGGGGCCAGGGCTCTAGCAGGGGCTGGGGCTGCGGCTGGGGTATAAAGGAGGGTCAATGCTCGCCAAGAGTCAGAGCGCAAACCTACGAGGTCCAGTCCGGTGGGCACCACCCAAAGAGCAGAGCCCGGGACGTCCAGAGCTCGGAGAGTAGTCCCTTTTCCGGCCGGGAGCAATCCGTCTGGGTAGCTGGGGACCAAGGTGCCGCCATCCTTGAGAAAGCAGCTGTCCAGAGAGCAAGCATCCTAGATCTGTAAGAAACCAGCCGTCCGAGAAGCCGCAGATGTCAGGCGCCCGGGAACGTTAGGCTGAACAGGAGGGTAACAGAGGACCACGGGCTCTGAACCGTCGGGAGCTGCCCCTGGCCCAACTCACGCGGAGTCCTCCGCCTTGACGGAAGGTTTGGGGAACGGCACCGCTGAGGCGGGAGCCTGCAGGGGCGGGGGGGCCGGGCGCAGCCGTCGGGGGGGTCCCAACCCAGGCCCGAGCCCGGCCACCGCCTCAGGGGCCCGCGAAGAGCCCCGGGCCTCCACCGCCATTGCGCCCAAGAGTGAAGAGGATCTTCTGGCCCTGGCCGCGTCGCGTCTGAGCCGCCGCAAGCGGGTGGTGGGCGCGGCCGTCGGGGTGGCCATGGTGCTGCTGCTGCTGGTGGCTATTCCGCTGCTGGTGCACAGCTCCCGCGGACCCGCGCACTATGAGATGCTGGGTCGCTGTCGCATGGTGTGCGACCCGCATGGGCCGCGAGGCCCAGGACCCGACGGCGCGCCCGTCTCTGTGCCCCCCGTCCCGCCGGGCTCCAAAGGAGAGGTGGGCCGGCGCGGCAAGGCAGGTCTGCGAGGACCTCCGGGACCGCCAGGTCCCAGAGGGCCCCCAGGAGAGCCGGGCAGGCCAGGTCCCCCGGGTCCTCCCGGCCCCGGCCCCGGCGGGGTGGCGCCCCCTGCCGGCTACGTGCCTCGCATTGCCTTCTACGCGGGCCTGCGGCGGCCACACGAGGGTTATGAGGTGCTGCGCTTCGACGACGTGGTGACTAACGTGGGCAACGCTTATGAGGCGGCCAGCGGGAAGTTCACCTGCCCCATGCCGGGTGTCTATTTCTTCGCTTACCATGTGCTTATGCGCGGCGGCGACGGGACCAGCATGTGGGCCGATCTGATGAAAAATGGACAGGTGAGATGACCCTTCCCCACCCAGTCCCAGATCCGTGGGGTAGCTTTCTAAATCTCCCTGCACTCATTACACAACCCGATCCCCTTCCCCAAACAGCATCACTGAATCCATAAATGTCAGGCTGCCAAGAACTCAGAAATAGCTTCCTCTAGCCAAAGAGGAATTGGGGTCGAAGAAAGCAAACGACTTGCCCAGGGTCTCGCGGAGCGTTAGGAATGGTATCAGAATTAGAACTCAGGACTCAAAGCGTAATGACTCTGCAGCTACTACCTCACACCCCAACTAGAGGCAACGGTACACCAAACCTCTTTGGTGTCTTGCCCTGCCAATTAACCTCTTTTCTCATCCTGTCTTGGGCTACTCTCTCTTCTGGGGCAGCCCTCGTGGCTTTCGGGTTTCCCAGCCTCGCGATGGGCGAGTTACCTGGAGTCTGGCTCCTTGAAATTAGAATGGAATCTGTGTCCCAGGGAGTGGGTAGTCAGCAGCCGTTCTGTCTGGGGTCATTCAGCTTAGATTTTTGAGGAAAAGGTAAAAAAGAAGGAAAACACTCTCTCATTTGCCATCAGCTCTACTACTAGCCCCAGGGCCTAGGGCCAATTCTAGAGCGCGCCTTACCCTCAGCTAATACTGAGTCTGTAGGCAGAGGTGAAAAATGGTATGGCAGCTCAGCGATCAACCAGGCGGCATGAAAGAACGGGTTTGGGGGAGGAAAAAGGCAAAGGACAGATAAAGCAGAAGCCTTGGACCCCGGCCTTGTCCAGTAGGCCGCACATCCTCCTTGGCAGCCTCTGGCCTCCGGGTTCTGTTGCCCCTGTCCCTGTGCTCAGAATCTGAGTCACTGCCTCCTTGACTTGGGAGAATAGCCCCAAGGACTTAGCTCGAAGACCGGGACACACGTAGAGCGAGTGAGAGGCCTGCAGGAGTGGGGGTTGGGTTAGGTGCCTGCGCAGGGGGTAAGGTTGGGGCTTAGCGGTGATCTCTTAGTGTAATTGGGTAATGTTCACCCTGGCACATCAGGCCTGCTCACCCTGGCGGTCCGAAACCTTGGTCCTGCTACAGCTGCAGCACTGTCCGGCTCCAAGACCCGTAGGCATTGCATGGGGTTCTCCTCCCAGCAGGCCTCCAGGAACCCAGAGAAAGGGAGTGAGAGTGTGTGTCTGCATGGGAGTGAGAATGTGTGCAAGGGAGTGTGTGTGTGTGATGCGAGTGTGTCTGGGGGTGTCAGAGTGAAAGTGCGAGAATAGAGCATGTCTATCTGCATGTGGCACTGAGTAGGTGTGCGTGGTCTATGTGAGGTGTCTGTGAGCGGACAGAGGAGGCAGTGTGTATCTAGAGTGTGTCGGTTTCGGAGGGGGCGGGGGCCGCTCGGCTCCCACTCTGTATTCCGCGGCGTGGGCGCTGCGGGCCCTGAGGATGGTAAACAGTGATTAGAATAATGATGAATAATTAATGAGTTAATAACCAGTCCCCGAGGGACAGAAAAATGGGGTTGGGAGCGGGGCTGTCGGCCCGAGGCGACCAGCAGCAGAGAGGCCAGAAGGGAGGAGGGGGCTACTTGTTGGGGCAGAAGGCGACCCCCAGGTGGGGGAGCCAGAGGCCGCTAGGAGAGGAAATGGGCACCCCGGAGGCTAGAATTCATCATTACAACTTCCCATTTAAGGCCTGCCCCATTGCATACACGCAGACACACCTGTACCCTATATCCCTGGGGGAAGGGAAGGCAAGTTTAGGTGGCCAGATGGGGTTCAGAATTTTAGAAATTATCCTACAGCATAACTTTAATTTTTAAATGATAAGAAGAATTATAGCAAACTCCTATAGCGTTTTCTATGTGCAAAGTACTGTTCTAACGCGTTTGACATGTATTATAGTAACTCATTTAATCCTAACAACCTTAGAAGATAGGCTCTGTTATTACCTCCCTCCTTATGGTTCAAATTGAGGATTAGAGAAGGCGTGAAACTTGCCGGAGTCGCACAGCTAGTGATGGCGGTGCCTCCTGGCCTCTCCTTGTCCTCCCCCGACCCTGTAACCTGCTACCCTCGCGCCGCCTTCCTAGGCCCAGCTGCACCTCCTCGGCTGGACCTCTCTCGTCACCCCAGCTCCGCACAGGGCGTGAGGGGGTTGCTCTGTGCTCTCTCGGTAGGTCCGGGCCAGCGCCATTGCCCAGGACGCAGACCAGAACTACGACTACGCCAGCAACAGCGTCATCCTGCACCTGGACGTGGGCGATGAAGTCTTTATCAAGCTGGACGGCGGGAAGGTGCATGGAGGGAACACCAACAAGTATAGCACTTTCTCTGGCTTCATCATCTACCCGGACTGAGCCGGGCCCCATCCCCTACTCGTTTGACCCCCATCCCCCATCCTGCTCGCTCTATGCCTCCACTCCCCTCCTCACCCACCTGCAGCCGGCACCACCCAAGGCACCACCCCATTCTTTGAGAGCCTGGCGATGGGGCGGGCCCTCCCGCTCCTGGAGGTGGCCTTAATGGGCTGACTGTGGGAGCTCCCGAGTATAAGTGGCTGGGGAGCCGAGGAGGCCAGGCGGGAGGAGGAGCAGAACAGTTTGGGAAGGGACCACCCGCATCCGTGCGCGCAGGGCCTGTGAATGCCGGTCAGAGAGGGGCGGGGGTCGTGACCCTCTCTTCTGCCAGAAGCTGGGGAAATATCATTTTGGGAAGGAGAGAACAGAAACAGAAGGAGACCATCTAGGCGGGAGACATTAGGACGCGGTAGGCACTGGTCCTCTGTCATGAAAACTTTCTCTCACCATCCCTTCCTCCCCTCATCTCCATTTTCAGGCTCCAGGTTCAGGCCTTGGCAGCCTTCCTATGAACTGGAGGAACCAGTGAATTCTTTCCTAGTATTTAAAACTCATTCTGTACAGTCCCCATTTCACCCTCATCCGGGCTGGGACCTGGGGTACAGCTGCTGCTTCCAATAAAGTGAAGTTAGAGAACGTGTGTGCCTCTTAACTGGTGCACAGAGTGGGGACAAGCGGCTGACCCTTTCCCTCACTCCTCAAAGATTCCTACCCTACCAGAGGCAAAAGTTGAGTTCTTCCCAGGCAAGGCCTGACTCTGGAGGAAGAGGGGTTACCCAGGATCCTGTTGTGATGTGGGAAGGGACAAGTGGGGTGGTATCAGCTTCAGGAGAGCTTTGAGCCTTACATTGTAGGGAGACACCAACCAGAATGATACAAAGGAGAGTTCTGCTTTCTGCCTGATGCAATCTGAGGTGCTGACCAATCTAAGAGGAGCAGCTCTAGGGGATGAGGGAGTTACTGATGACTCCTGGAAGTGGCGCTGATCTCAAGGACCAGGAAGAAGGGCAGTTCCCCAAAGGCCCACATTTGTCCCTCAACACACTCAGAGCTTGCTGAGTGGGTGAGTAGGATGACTTCCCCCCTTCAGGACAGTTCCTAGGTGAGGGAGCCTGGGGGATCCTGAGAGCCCAGGGCTGGCCTGGCTCTACGCTGGAGGACACTGCCACCGTGTGGGCAACTGGAGAACAACAGCAGTAGCTGGTCTACATCAGACCAGAGGGAAACAGACATTCTGACACTTTAGAAACTTTATTGAAGGACAAAAGGGTGTCGGCTCCCAATCCCGTAGAACGACAATAAATAGGGCTAAAAGAAAGGAGTAAGGCAGGGCAGCAGTGGGTGAAGACAGATGCCTCATGATGGAGAGTCCTGAGGGGCAGCAGAACCAATTGGAATAAAACACTGGAGAGAGAGAAGACCTTGTCATAGCCCAGCCATCCTTGAACTGATCCAACCCTTCCCCACTGACTTCTGTAAAGGAGCCCAGGTTGGCCCCCTGTCCCACTCCCTACTTCCCACAGGTTTGCTGTACAGGTACAAGCGGCTGTGAATGGGAGGCTCACCAGGGCGTCCTGCCACTCCAGTAACGTAGCCACAGGGTTGGTGCAGACCCGGGAGGGGCCTGGGGGAAGGGCTCGGCTGGTGTAGAAGGCACACTCATCATCCAGGCGTGCTTCATGGAAGCAGTGGATGGCGGTCAGACATGCTTTGAGGCGCTGCCTCAGGACCAGGGTTCGAGGAGCCAGACTGCTGGGGCCTGAGGGCCAAGGGCCATAGAGTTCAGGGTGGGCTCTGGAGTCCTAAACTCCCACTATATACTGCCCTTTCTCACTCCCCCACTGAGGTCCAAGCCAATAGTAGCACAGGGCTGGAGGCCCAGCTCCTCCGTTCTTCCTGAAGGACAGTCAGACTGGGGCAGGGTAAAAGCCTGGTATCACCTGGGGCAGGGCAGGGGGCCCGCTCCCCGCGAGAGATTAGGACCTCCTTTGTTCACAACCCCTTCCAACCAACTCCTTACCTGCCTGGCCTGTTGGGGGCCTCAGAGACTGGAGTGAGCAGATAGGGGGGCTGGCACAAAGGGGGCGTTGGGAGGAGAAGATCACGCTGGTGGTCGCTGGAGCCCACTGACTGCAGCAGGGCTGTGGGTTGGACTCTGGACACCTAGGTGCCAGGGAGCAGGCTTCTGATGTCCCAGGCTCTACCTTAGGGGAGGGCTCTGGGAGTCCAGTCTGCCCCTGGAGGCAGACCTGAAGGGATCCAGGATCCACCAGAGGGCAGGCCTCTGATACCTCAGGCTGTTGCTGGGTCGTAGGCTCTGGTATCTCAGGCTCCCTCCTCTGGCAGGACTCTGGGGGCCCTGGCTCTGCTGGAGGGCGGAGTTGAGCTACCTCAGGCTCTGCTTCAGGGCAGAGCTGTGGTTGCCCACTCTCCTCTGGAAGGCAGGGCTTTGGCAGTCCAGAGTGTTCTAACTGTTCAGGAAGGTGGAAAGTCCCCGAATTATGCTCTGGGGCATTCAGAGTTCTAGGAATCTCAGCCAGCAGGGGCTGAAGTTCAGCCATATCCAGAGAGGAGCCTCCATTAACGGGGGTACACTTGCCCCCAGCCAGCCCCTCTACCTCTTGTTGCAAAAGCTGCTGCAGGATACTGATGCGCTGCGGGTGGGAGAGAGCACCCCAAGTGTGATGTCAAGATGTGAGTTCAAGTCTCTACCCACTACACTGTCCTCTCCCCACACCCCCTCTCCTCCTGCGTCTCCCTCCCCAGCTCTCTCACTGCCCAGCAGGCATCAAAGCTGTTGCCCACACAGGCCCACCTGCATCTTCAGCTCCTGGAGGTTGGGGGTTCTACTGGGGTGGGGTCCATAAGGAGTTGCCACAGGTGGTTTCCCAGTCCCCTCCTGTAACCTTATACAACTCTCCTGGTCAAATAGCCGGACTGCAATCTGCTCCTGCCACATGGGAAGAGAGGGCCCATGTGAGGAAGCCCCGCTGGGGAAGGAAAACTAGTCTGAGTCTCATCCTCATGAGGAAGGGATCAGGTCCCTAATTGAGAAGCCCTAGACTGAGATTAGGAGAGACAGTAGAGAAGCAGGGAGAGTGGGAGAGTTAGGTAGCTTTCCAGAGAGCCCACCTGCCTCAAACTGCGGGGCCTCGGGCTCACAGTGAGATCTCAGCATGGGAAGGCTTTCAGCACTTACCCAGGTTAGGGCAGGCTCTTCAGGGCAAGACTGAGGGGAAGGGCCACTCAAACATCGGGCCTGGGACAGAAGTGAGATGTCATAATTCTCCCTGTACCCATCCAGTCCCTTCCTCTGCCAGCTACCTCCTGTACCCTCTCTTACCTGCTGATCTCTGGGGGCAGATTGGATGGGCGTGAACTGGGTTTTGGGGCGAATGGCGAGACGCCGCAACACTGAATATGAGGCCTGGGAAAAGATGGGGATGGCTGAGCAGGGACAAAACCTAGATCTAGCAGGGAGCCCAGCCAGACTGTTCTGCCCTTGTCCAGTCCCCAGGAACTGTTTGTACAAACCAGAGCTGAGGGGCCAGGGGAGGGAACACGCTGAGCCAATCCAAAGGGGGATGGACGGGTGACGGATGGTAGCAGACGGCCAGGGGAGGGCATCAGGTGGCAGGCACGGCTATCCTGTGGAAGGGACAAGGTGGAAGAATGATCCTTGGCCCCTCGCCTTTCTAGATCTTGTTCTCACTACAGCAGCCAGTGTGATTCTCTTAAGACCTAATCAAATCATGTCACTCCCTTGTCCATCCCCCTCCCCATGGCTTTCATCTCATTCCAAGTAAAAGCCAAGGTCTTACAATGGTTTATAAATCCTTACCCAGGCTGATCCTCTAACCTCGCTTCCTGTACTTGCTTTAGTCTCACTGGTGTCGCCTTTTTGCTGATCCTTAAACACAGTAGGCACATTCCCTCCTCAGGGCCTTTGCACCTGCAGTTCTCCTGGAATGTTCTTCCCTCAGATATCTGTATGGCTCACTCCCTCAACTCCTTCTGGTCTTCACTTAAACATCACCTTCTCAATGCGATACCCCTGCCCAATCTATTTGAAATTGCAGTAGTAACCCTTACCCCTACTTCCACTTCCACTTTAGTGCCTTATTTTCTTTACAGAGAACTTAGCATTCGACATATTTATACTATATATTTTACAATGCATTTACTTTTTGCCTCCCCCTTCTAGAATGTGAACTTATTTACTACTGTATATCTAGAACCTAGAGCACTGCTTGACACACAGTGGCTGATCAACTAATACTTGTGGAGTGAATGAATGAATGCTTTGGTTAACAAATGTCAGATTTCTCAGTACTGATCTGATGGTGATACAAATATATACCAGACTGTGACTTCTTACCCCCTGGCCCTAGACAACTGGTAAACTGTGATTTCTTACCCCCAGGCCCCACTCTGGAGGCCAGTCCCACTCTGGAGAGGGCTTGGGCCCACTGAGAGCACACCCAAACCCAATTAACATCTGACACTCAGGACTGCCTGGCTCACCCCAATCCTCAGTGCTAGTTGCTGCTGGGGAATTCCTCCAAGCATCACTCCTCCCCACTGCCCCCATCCCAGGAGGGTCCAATCTCACCCTGGTGTGGATTAGCTCTCCAGTTCCTCTTGATGGAACCCACTGGGCCAGACCAAGGGGGCCCCCTCCTCCTTCATCTGGGTGAGTGACAATTTCATGTTCTCCTTCAGGGAGAGAGGAAGCTAGGAGAAGACAGGAAATGTGCTATAGTGTGTGGAACACCCACCAAAGTCGGGCACAGGCTTTGTAACCGCTAAAGAGGGTATGACAGTTTGACAATCCCCACTGCCCCATGCGGCGCCATTCAGCATCTCCTTGGAGCCCAGAACTATCTCAATAATATTATGACTTACCAATCTGAACACCCTGAGTGGGCTCAGTGTGGTGATGGCTCTTCGGGGCTGAGGATAGAAGAGTGAGTGGAAGGTAAATCTTGTACGAAGTGGCAGGGAGAGGGTAGACATGGGGACCACTTCCTTTGACGCAAGTGCAACTGGGCCAACATATGACCTATCAAGGTCTCTTCCTCTCCGGCTCCCTCAGATCTGGCCTTTCCCCCTTTCCCCTAGCCTGCTGAGCTTTCTCGTCTTGCTCCCCACTGCAGGCATCCCACCTGCCCCTGTTCTCTCCCATGGCCATATACACTCACCAGACTGGACTGGGGTCTCCAGGAGCAATCCAGACGCCTGGCTCACTGAAGTCCTGATGACAATAAGGGCAGCAGCTAGCAGTCACTGAGTACCAAGTGTGAGCTGGGTACTGCGCTAACTGCTTTACACACATGATCTTATTTAATTCTCACAACACACTCTAATGAGGACACAAACATTATTCTCATCTGACAGATTAAAGAAATTGAAGCTTGGAGGTTCAGGGAAGCTTACATAACTAGTAAGCGCTGAGAGTCAGGAATCAAACTCAGATTCCGTGTATTACACAGTCTGTGCTCCAGCCACGAAACAAAAAAGAGATAACACTTCTCGTTTTTGTGCCCTTCCTCCCACTACAACCTGAAGAAACTGATGTCCTACTGAGGCCTGGCTATAAGGGCCTGAATCCTATTCCAAAGGTTCACCCTGGGCAGTCACAGGTTTCCCTCGTCCCCTCTTGAGTCGGTAGGAAGTCTTAAAGCTACTGGAAGGCCCCCGTTTTGAGGGACCCCTGTATCAGACATTGGACCATTCTTTTCTAAATGACCCCCTCCTTCTCACCAGCTACTGCCACCTGTCTCTCTTCTTGGCTCCTGGAAGCTGGGGCGAGCTGAGGAGTAAACGGAAGGTTCTGAAGGTGGAATCTGACCCATAAAAGCAAAAGAAAAAAGCAGAGTCAGAGGTGGCTTCCAGACCTTCAGGCTTTACCACCAACCCCATATGCCTCCACAGAACCCCTCTGGCTCATCATGAGGTACCTTCTCTCCCAAGGCCAAGTTTTGTCCCTGGAAGGAGCTCCCAGAAGCCATGAGTATCATCAGCCCCCCAAGGGTACTCACCGGAGTCTCTAGCCTCTGGGCGTACAAGGTCCGGCTGCGAGGTCCTGGTCCCTCCAGCCTCGAAAAGCAGGAAACTCTGGCAGGGTCCAGTCTATGGGTGGGGGTCCTAGGGGCCAAATATGCAGAGGCCCGGGCACCCTGGGATCCCAAAAGAGGCTATCAGCTCAGCATTCCCTCTTCAGTCCACCCAAACTTGATCTCCTCATATCCTGTCTCATTACCTGGCCCCTCCGGATGGTGCCTCCCGGGTTCTCTCGAACCAGTACTCTCTGAGCCAAACTGGGCTGGCGCCCCAGTTGACAGTTCTTCACCCCCTCACCTGACAGGATAGTGGCCAGGGCCTCAGGGTCAGCCACAAACTCTATAACCCCTGGAACCTCTGCAAGAGAAGAGAAGGAAAGGTGAGGAGGAACAGGAAGGGGGAAAGCTGAGCGGTCAGGTACCAGAGCGTGATTCCCTGGAGGTGTAACAGGGAGCCAAAGAGATTCGTATAATTGGACTCGACTCACCAAATGTTCACAGAACTTTATGTAACATACTATCCTAGGTGCTGGGGCCCAAAGATGAATAAGACAAAGCTCCTATTCTCAAGAAGCTATCATCGATCAAATATATGGTGATGGAAGGAGAACTGACTCTGGGTGGTGAACACACAATGGGATTTATAGATGATGTAATACAGAATTGTACACCTGAAATCTATTAATTTTGCTAACAATTGTCACCCCAATAAATTTAAAAAATAAATTTAAAAAGAAAAAGAAGCTATCATCGAACTATAGAGAGGTAAGAGACTCAAGCCAAAGTATGGACAATTTATAAAAGAGTATTGCAAAGTATTAGAAGACAGAACAATTGATTGTGACTGGGGCTGGAAAAGCTTTAGAAGAGATGACATTTTGCTGAAGAAAGGAGAGAGCTTCTAAGAGCAAAGAGCTTTCCAGGAGCAGGGCCCAGGACTCATAGTCAGCAGGAGACTGGAGGAGTGCAGAGCACCCAAAGCCCGCTATGCCCATCCCATTCTCCCAAACAGCCAAGAACTGTGCTCTAGGCGTCCAACAGGTACCTGTCTGGGGAGGGGGCCCAGGCCCCACATTCTGTCTCCTAGGGCTAGGCCTGAGCTCCCCCAAGGCGTTCCGGAGCTGGGTGCTCCCCACCAATCTTTCTGATTTCTCTGTTTGATGTGTGGCTTTCGGCCTGGGGCCTGCTGAGTCAACCAGGGGACGTTGAATACTGAACTTCTGCTCCAATCTCTGGGGGAAGGGAGGACAAAAAGTTCAGCGTTGCAGTGCATAGCTGGTATGTGCTGCCTCGTAGTAGCTACTGTCTTCACCCAGCAGGCCCCTCTTACCCTTGGATCTTGATTCTCCTGGTCCAGGGCGCAGGGCTTGACCGTGGGGAGAGGCGGGCGTCTCTTTGAGCGTACCGGAATCTTGCTAGGGGTGGGTGTTACACCCCGGAGGAGAGGATCCTTCTTGCTTTGGAAGGTGGTCATGATGGCTACAACTGAGACAGAAAAGAAGGCAGGATCAGGGATCAAAGGTCAGGCAGTTCGGAGCACCGGACCGGTCCGGTCCTCACATCCCTAATACTTCCATCTTCGCCTAAATCCATGCGCCCAGAAGACTACGCGCCTGCAAGGCCGCTCTGCTGGGTGCCACCTCCAGGCACCCTGAGCCTATTTTTTCGCCCCAGAACCTCGAACTGCTTCTCCTCTTTATGATCCTCCACAGCCCTCATTCCCTCCAAGATCCCCGCGCCGCACCTTCCTCGAAACCCCTCAGGGTCGCCCCCACTGCTTCGCTTTTTCCCTGACTCGGCTTCTGCTCCAGCCACTTCCCCAGTTTGTAAAATACGCCGAGCTCCGGATTGGCTGGCCCGCGCTCCTGCAGAGGAGAGTGACAGCTGACTCAGCTGTCCAATCCGCAGGCTTCGGAGGCTGGGCCAGAAACAGGACTAGTTGTCGAGCCACTTTCTGGCCTGGAAAAAACTGACCGGGCCCGGTTAGCCAATCGGAGGACGGAGCGCGGGGTGGAAGGCGGGGTAAGAGGAAGGAGGAGGCGGTGCTGAGGCCCGGGAAAGCGTGGCACCCGGAGTCACGGCAACAACGGGCGCCGTCCTCTCGCGAGGTCTCGGGACTGGGGAGGGGAGGGCCACGCTCGCGGCCTTGTGGGAAGGGCGGGTGGTCCCGGTGACCGCTAGTTGTGTGGGCGGCGGGCGGGGACCGTGCATCCAGCTCTCACCTAAGCGCGGCGTCAAGCTTTGGGGACTCCATTCCAGACACAGAGAAAACATCTTCTGCACGTTGTGCCTGGGACGAGGCATCACTCTCCCCCTTATTCCCAGCTTTCTGACTCCACTGCCAGTTTCAATTCCTCAAATTTGTTACGCGCCTTCAAGTCTCTCGCTGCAATGCCTTTTTTGCTTCCATTCTGCCTGTTCGTGCCTCCAAATTGATATTCACTGTTCCTTCCTCAAAGCAGCCTTCCTTGAACCCCTCTACTCACAACCCAGCCTAATCTAAAAAGATTCCTTGGTGACGTGCTCTCAGAGAACAGTGTTTGCTTCCTCAGAGCATGTGTCTCAGTAATTGTATATTCATCAGTGTGAACATAATATGTTTATTAAACGCGATCTCTCTGGCTTGCCGTCATATTTTCACTGTCTCGCATTGCGCCCAGCTTGTAAAAGTACTCAGTATTTGTTGAGTCAATGGATAGATGAATAATTGATCAAATGAATGCATGGAGAGACAAGGAAGATGGCCAAGAAGAAGTGATAGTTGAACTTCCTCTTTAAAAAGAGGACACTATTTTAGTCACTAGGAACAGTACTTGCAAAGGCAAGCAGACATGAAAGAATATGGAGTGTTCAGAGAATACTGAGTCTATAAGAGTAGATGCAACATAGGAAATAAAACTAGAAAGATGGTCTGAATTGAGGGAAAGGGAAGGTCAGCTCATTCCACTGACAGGTACTGTGAATATACCGAATCCTAACCATTAGCTCAGCAGGGATGGCTACTAACAAGCACTATGTGCCTACTGTATGGAAGGCCCTTTGCTAGGCATTAGGGCTACAGAGAGGGAAAAGGGCTGAAGTTTGAAGGATGGGGAGGCACCAGATGAAGGTTGGCTGCACAGTGGCTTTACATGATTGTAAGGTAGTCAGCACAGCACAGGTTGGTCCTCATCTTCACGAACTTGGAAACTTGAATTTGTCAGATGAGCCATGGTAGATCTTCAGACTGATTCACACTAATCAATTCATAAGAGAAACTGAGTGATTTACCATGAATGATATATCTTTCAATACCCAGTAATCACCTTCACAGAATCAGGGAACAAGAGAGATTGTTTTTATATTAGAAAAGTCTTTAAAAGAGCCAGTGCTCAGAGTATCTATCACGCCTACCAAAGCATCCAACCTGTTTTCTACACAGTGGTCAGAATGACCTGCTTCTGTTTGTCTTTGCTGGCACCACTTAAATGTGCTTGATATATGTTCCTTACTATGCATATATGCTTGTAAAATATGTAGAGTTGTGTATTAGCTTCCTATTACCGCTATTAAAAATTGCAAAGGGAGGGGGGCTCTAGAATAGGGTAAATGGGGTCTAATATGTGATGGAAAGAGAATTGACTCTGGGTGGTGAACAATGTGAGATATAATGTATTACAGAATTGTACACCTGAAATCTATGTAACTTTACTAACAATTGTCACCCCAATAAACTTTCATTTAAAAAAAATTGCCACAAATTTAGTGGCTTAAAACAATACAAATGTATTCTCTTTCAGGCCTGGAGGTCAGAAGTATAGAATTAAGTGTTGCCAGGATTCCCTTTCTTCTGGAGGCTTCAGGGGAGAGCCTGTTTGCCTTTTCCAGCTTCTGGAGGCTGCCAGCATTCCTCAGCTTGTGGCCCCTTCTTCCATCTCTATAACTTCTGGCTTCTGTAATCACATTTACTACTCACTCACTTTTGCCTCCTTCTTATAAAGACCCTGCAATTACATCAGTTCTACCTGGGATAATCCAGGATATTCTCCCCATCTCAAGGTCTTGAACTTAACCATACCTGCAAAATCCCTTTTGCCATGTTCAGGGGATTCACAAATTCAGGGGATTAAGATGTGGGCATCTAGGCGGGGGCAGGGGGCAGTATTCAGCTTACTGCAGGTTGTTCAGTGTATGTGTTTTTCATTTGTATAAATGACATTGTTATTTGATTCTGTTTTTACTTTTTTTCAGTCAACTCCATGTCTAGGATCCATCCTTATTGCTATATATAATCTAGTTCATTGCTTACAACAGCCTCATAGGATTCCATAATAGGCATCTATCATACTATACTTACCCAGTCCCCGTTTCCAAAAACAGTGCTAGAGAGTTATCTTTTTACTTGGTCCCCTTTGAATCCATTCAAGAATTTCCCTGGGATATGTACTACCCAGGAGTGGAATTTGTGGGTGATGAGGCTTATGTACACTTAACTTCACTACCACCAGATTATTTTTCAGAAGATCTGTAGCTGTTTACGCACTTAACAATATTACTTGAGAGTTCTTATCACCTCTTATCCTCTCCAACACTTGATGTTACACAACTTTCTAATTTTTACATTTCTAATGGACTCTTGATTATTTTAAATTGCATTTCTTGATTACTAGTGAGTTTGAGTGTTACTTCATATTCTTGTTAGCTAAAAGAGCTTCACTGTCTTTGAAAAGCCTACTCATATCCTTTGCACATTTTTTCCTATTGACTTTCCTATTGACTTTTCTTTATTCTTGTTGATTTATAAGATTTCACTGTGTGTTCACATATTAATCCTATGTCCACTTTAGACATTGCAAATATTTCCTTTAGGCCTGTAGAAGAAGATAATTGATTTTCTATCTGGCAACCTTAATGAACTCTTTTCTTGTCTATTGATTCTGCTGGGTTTTCTATAGAGATAATTATGTCTTCTGCAAATAAAAACAGTTTTATATGTTCCCTTCTAGTCTTTACACCTTGTCGGGTTTTTTCTGTTGTTGTTATTGTTTTGTTTTATTTTGTTGGTTTTTTTCTTACATCATTGTACAGACCTTCTGATATTATATTAAATAGTAGCAGTGCCGGGGGCAACTTGGCTTGTGGGAAACCATCTAAAGTTTTTCCAAAGAATAACTTTGTTTTTCCACTGTTTTTTTGAAACTATCTTAAACGTACAGAAAATTTACATGAATGGTACAAAGAAATTTTTTACTCAACCGTGTAAGAATAAGTTGCCAATATATTGCCCCATCTCTCCCCTCACCCCATACTTCAGTGTATATTTCCTGCTAACAAGGACATTTTCCTATATACCATCCTATAAGCCAGGAAAAGAACACTGATACATTCCTACCATCTAAACTTCAGACCCCATTCAACTTTCACCAGTTTTCCAAGTGATGCCTTTTATAGCAAAAGGATCCAGTCCAGAATCGTGTTACATTTAGTTGTCATGTCTCTTTAGTCTCCTGGGAAATTCTTCATTTTTGACTTTCATGACCTTGACACTTTTGAGGATTACAGGCCAGTTTTTTTGTAAAATGTCCCTCAATTTGGGTTTGTCTGATGTTTCCTTACAATTCCACTCGGTATGCATCTTTTGGCAGGACTGTCTCAGAAATGATGCTGTTTTCTTCCTGCTGTATCCCATCAGGTGGTGCCTATTTCCATCTCTCCTGTTACTTTGATTACTTGATTAAAGTAGTATCTGCCAGGTTTCTCTGCTGTAAATTACTCTTTCCCCTTTGTAATCAATAAGCATTTTTTTGGGGGGGAGGGGAGAAGAACTTCGGTATTATATAAATATTCCATTCCTCATTACATTTTCACTTTTACTTAATTACATCAGTATGGACTCATATATCCCTATTATATTCAGTGGATAATAATCCACTGACCAATGTTGTTTATTTTCATACTCAAGTCGTCTCTGATTTGGTCAGTGGCAGCCCTTTCAAGTTGTCTTCTGTATCCTTCAGCATGACTGTATCCTTTTAGCATTCATCATTTTTCAGTTGTATTATCTTTCTGGCATAGCAACATGTTTCAGGCTCAATTTATACTTTCCCTGAATCAGGTCTGGAATCAGCCATTTCTCCAAAGAGCTTTGGTTCCTTTTAATGGAGAATGTTATTTAAAAACCAAGAACTGGACACAAGATGTGATCATTGCTATTAGGATATGGCTGCCTCAGGCCTTCTCGGTGGACAGAGTAAAGGAACATGCTCTACATTCATGAGTGTGCACACACACACGCCACATTTACATTTATATTTATTCTAATCTAAATATATTGAAAACCATGAGTTCAAGACTGGTCTTTCAAAAGCATCATTTACCTGCTTTAAAACACTTCAAAGGCTTTCTATTGTCCTTACAAATATCTTAAAAACATGCTAAAATAAGGTAGGCTCTCTTCTCTTTGCCAGACTCCAATTAATGAGTTGAAATAAAAAATTTTGCAATAAAAAGAGACCAAGATCAGCCAAAAAAGCATTTTTCTATAGTTGCTTTATTCTAAAATTAATATACCTAAATGTTAAGTAAGCATCAGACGTAACTTAGGGTGATTTCTTGGCACTCTGCTGGTGAGGTTTATCCTTTCATTTCAAATATTTGAGGTTCCTTTATCTTAAAAGGGGTAGCAAAGAGAGGTTTGTTTGTGTTTTTTTAATGATCAAGTTCTATGAACATGGCCTGGTAACTGTTTCCTAGAAGAAAGGTATGTCACTATTCCCCTTTTATAATCATTACTAGTGTATCGCTTCTTGGCCTTTGGCCAAGATCAAGTGTAGTATAATCGTTACTAGTGTAGAAATGAGTAACAATGATGCCAACCAATTGTAACTTTTCCTTTCTCATGTGCTGTATTAAGAAGCCAGCATTTTCCATTCTCAGAAATCTTTAAAAGTAGAAATCATACTAGTCTGGGCAAAGAGATATAAGAATTTTGTTGTATGTTGTAAAAATGTATAAATTAGCTCTTAGACTGGACAGACCTTAATTCAGTAACAATACCGTGTTTCCCCAAAAATAAGATCTAGCTGGACAATCAGCAATAATGTGTATTTTGGAGCAAAAATTAATATAAGACCCAGTATTATATTATATTATATTATATTATATTATATTATATTATACCCGGTCTTATAGTAAAATAAGACTAAGTCTTATATTAATTTTGGCTCCAAAAGATGCGTTAGAGCTGATTGTCCGGCTAGGTCTTACTTTCAGGGAAACAAGGTGGTGATAATTTATTAATTCCATTTCTTCTCCAGAAAAGGAAATATTGTAACATGGTTTATTCTAAAGTGTCCTTTACAGTTGCAACCAGAATCAACCAAAGTTTTTCCAGAGTCTTATGGCTTATAAGGCCCTGCCTCTTCTCCAATGTCATTTCTCTCCTCTTTCACTGTGTCCTTCGTGTATTTTTTTTGGGGGGGGGAAGGAGAACAGGACTTTATTGGGGAACAGTGTGTACTTCCAGGACTTTTTTCCAGTCAAGTTGTCCTTTCAATCTTAGTTGTGGGCCATTCAGCTTCAAGTTGTTGCCCTTTCAGTCTTAGTTGTGGAGGGCACAGCTCAGCTCCAGGTCCAGTTGCCGTTGCTAGTTGCAGGGGGCACAGCCCACCATCCCTTGCGGGAGGTGAACCGGCAACCTTGTGGTTGAGAGGACGCACTCCAACCAACTGAGCCATCCAGGAGCTCAGCGACAGCTCAGCTCAAGGTGCTGTGTTCAATATTAGTTGCAGGGGGTGCTGCCCACCATCCCTTGTGGGACTCGAGGAGTTGAACTGGCAACCTTGTGGTTGAGAGCCCACTGGCCCAAGTGGGAATCCAACCGGCAGCCTTCTGAGTTAGGTGCACGGAGCTCCAACCGCCTGAGCCACTGGGCTGGCCGCCTTCGTGTATATTTTTGATTTATCCAAATGAACACTTGAAGCGCCTTTCAAACTCAGGACATATACCCATCTTGTGTTTTGGAGAATTTTTATTGAAGTCTGGTTCACAGCTGGGCAACATCGTCCACCCAGACTCACTGAATAAGAATATGCATTTTAATAAGATCCTCACGTGACTTGTATGGCTAAAGTTTGGGAAGTGCTTGTTTTCTCTATTTTCTCCCACTAAAACTCCTGTTGGATAGATTTAGGATTTTCTGTCTCTATCCATACTTTGAACTTTTATACTTTCTGTCTCTTTATTCCTTTGTAAATTCTGGAAGAATGTAGCCCTAATTTAGTCTTAGTAGGATCATTCTGGGATTCTTCAGATGAACTGTGTAATATGTGACATATGTGTAATTGTTTTTCTTCTGTATATTATGATGTTTTGACATCTGAAAGAAAAAAAACCACATGCTTTCTGACTGGAGAGAGACTGCCTCTCCAGGGCAGTCTAAAGATAGCAAAGGAGCATTCCTTTGATAGGCAAATGAACCAATCCAGAGCCATACTTCCTCTATCTGGCCCACACACCACAGGAGGCAATATTTCTTTGCCTTAATCGTTCCAGGACCAGGTATCAGGCAACTAAGGACCACCTCTATAGTTTAGAGCCTGCCAAAATTGTTCAGACTTGTCAATCCCAAACTGCTCACCCTGCCCTACCTTGCCTTTCCCTCGGGAATCTCCAATAAGCGTGGTGACCTAAGCTCTCCTCTCCTTCCTGTCCTCTGCCACTGGACCAAGACCCACAGCTTCCCCTGTGACCTTGAGTGGCATGTGGTAACTCCCCTCTCTAGGACCTGTGAATATAATAAACATTGTCTTCTGTAATCTCCTCTTGTGCTACACCTGACTAACCTTCAAATGAAAGAACACAACAAGCTAAGTTTTACATTTAAACAATTATAATATTTATTTCCAAGATCTCTATATGTTATTTTTTATAACTACCTGATCTTTTTTATGGAGATTTTATTATTTCTTGTCTCTCTAACATTGTTAATTATATTCATTTGAAATACTGGTTCTACTTGGTCTTTTCTATAAGCTCTTTCTAGTTTTTTGTTTTGTTTTCTCAACTGAGGTAAAAGTCACGTAACATAAAATCAGCTACATTCAAGTGAACAGTCAGTGACATCAGTACATTCAGTGTTGTATGATCACCACCTCTATCGAGGTCCAAAACATTTTCATCATCTCTGAAGGAAAGCGCATGCCCATAAAGGAGTTACTCATTCTCCCCTCTCCCTCAACCCCTGGCAACCACCAATCTGCCTTTCATCTCCCTATTCCAAATATTTCATATAAATGGAATCATATATATATGTGTGTGTGTGTGTGTGTGTGTGTGTGTGTGTCCTCTTGTGTCTGGCTTCTTCCACCTAGCATAATATTTTCAGGGTTCACCCATGTTGTAGCGTGTACCAGTACTTCATTTCTTTTTATAGCTGAATATCATCCCATCATATGGCTAAAGCACACTGTGTTCATCCCTTGATGGACGTTTGTATTGTTTCCACCTTTTGGGAATGGTGCTGCTTTGACTATGAAGGTACACTTATTTGAGTTCCTGTTTTTAATTCTTTGGGGTAATATCCAGGAGTGCAACTGCTGAGGCCTAAGGTCATTCTATGCTTAACTTTTTGGGGAATTGCCAAACTGTTTTCCACAGCAACTGAATGATTTTGCATTCCCACCAGCAATGTGGAGCAGTACCAATTTCTCCACAATTTCACCAACATTTGTTTTTTTTTTCCTGTTTTTTTTTTTTTTTTTTTCCCAATAGCATTCTGGTAGGTGTGAAGTGCTGCTTCAAAGTTTTAATTTGCATTTATTTAATAGCTAGTGATGTTGAGTATCTTTTCATGTGTTTACTGGCCATTTGTCTATCTTCTTTGGAGAAATGTCTATTCAAGTCCTTTGCCTAATTTGTAATTGATATGATTAAGTTAAGGATTTTGAGAGGAAGGAGGTTATTTTGGATGATGTAGGTATACCTAATGGAATACCAAGGATTCTTATACGAGGGAATCAGGAGGATCAGAGTCAGAGAAGATATGATAACTGAAGCAGAAATCAGAGTGATGTGATTGCTGGCTTTGAAGATGGAAAGGGCCATAGGCCAAGGAATGTGGGCAGTCTTTAGAAACTGGAAAAGGACTCGAGTGTGTTTCTCGAGGAACACAATCTGTCATCCCATTTTAGACTTCTGACCCCCAGCATTCTAAGATAATACGTTTGTTGTGTTAGGCCACTAAGTTGGTGGTAATTTGTTACAACAGCAATAGGATATTAATGCAGTATGAAAAGAGTTCGCAGCACATACTCAAGCTTTCCCTTTGAAATAGAAACAAAATTTTGATGTTTAGCTATTGAAGAATAATTGGAATTGTGACCCTGAGTTCACAATTTATGACCAGTCCCGTTACTTTGCTGAAGGAAGCAGTTTAGGGGCCTATCACCCCATTCTCCTACCTACAGGATAGCCAAGTCCACTCAACTCTGCATGAATCATCTCATTTAATCTTTACAGCAATCCTACGAAGTAGCTACTATTGTTGTCTCCATTTTACAGATGAGGAAACTGAGGCAAAGAGAAGTGAAGAACCTTTGCCAAGGTCGTGCATCTAGTAAGAAGACCCAAGATTTAAATGCAGATTCTTAACCACTATGTGATCTGTTAAATAAAAATTGTACTTTTTATACTCTTCATTAGTTGCAAAATAGTCACTTGAATTATGGGATTATATAACAAGTATAAGTGTCAAAAACAGGTTTAGAAACAAATACAGCCAACATTTGTTATGCATTTAGCAACATTTGCTAACCAATGGGAGCAGAAGTACACAGGGACGAGAACAGCCTACCAGGCCCAAGAGTTTAGTGCTTTGGATATCTGTCAATATGTCTCATAGAAGGAATGGAGAGTGTCAATTAACCTGACAGGCTAGTAAGGTGGGCATCTTCCATGATAGGAAGTGAGAGCAGAACGAAAGAAAGCCCCAGAAGTCAGCATGCAATTGCTATTAGGCCATGGAAGCCATGGGACAATTGAAGCCTATGAAAAAACTATGAGTAAGCAAAAAGCAGGGTAGACGGTGAGTTCATTTGCTCATTGTGACAGGAGCGATAGAAACAGCAGGACCCTGGGTCAGGGAGCAATGTGCTCCTGCTGATGAAGGAGCTTCCGGTTGCCTTTCAGCCTCAGAGAGGCCAGATGGGGCTGCAGAACCCATTCTTCCTGTGAAGCCCGGGCACTCAGGTGTTTCTGGGTTCTTGTGAAGCAACTCCCACTCCACCCCAGGCAGCTATAATTTTCTTCCTCCTTATTTCCATGTGTAACCTCACAGTGAACTCTCCCTTGCCTGAGATAATTGCTTAGTCTCTGTTCTTTGCAACCCAGATAACTGAACTCCCTCTTCCACCCACTGCAGGTGGCCCCTGAGGAATTACCCCTGGTACAACGCTGGGCACCTCCCTGGGACCTGTAGGTGCCCAGCACAATCTGGTTCTCTCTAGGAATAGTATGAAATAAAGGTGGCAGCATCCTTGCTTTTGAGATGACCTTCTTATAAATGTTCTGCAAACTATCTCCCTTCTCCCAACACGCAGAGGACAATAAAATCAATGTGGTATAAGCTTTCTTAATTACAGTCAAATCCCAGCCCTGTCTTCTTGAGGTTAACATCAGATCCCCTTGATTAAAATTGGATTTTGAGTTTTCCTAAAACTCTTCCATCACAGCCAAGTCTGAGGTTGTGTCATTTCAATAGGTGGCTGGGCCTAGACAACTTGATTCTTTCTATTTCTGCCCAGTATTGAAACATATTCAAGTCCAATCATTTTCTTTTTTTTTAAACCACAATCCAATATAAAAAAATAACTTTATATCGCAACCTGGTACACATGTATACAAATATATTGAAAATAAAAGTTTCACCACGCTCTAAATGTTTCTATTCTTTTTCCTTTAAAAATGTTGATCTTGACACAATTTTATAACAATGTTTCATGATGCACAGTTTGAAAATTGTTAGTCTAGTTTATCTTTTCTTCAACGTTTCGCTTCTCAAACAGGTCTTTCTTTGTTCTCTCTGGTTCTCTTTAAGCAGTCACCTCTTGAGAGAGTAGTTTGCTCTCCCCTTTCTCATCTCTCATTCACTCTTCAATTGACCAGGTTTTGTCTCTAACCCTACCCTGCCCAGAAGCTGCCCTCACTAAGTTCTCTTCCTTGCCCACCAGCCCCAAGTTTTCCAACTATTATCTTACCTGGGCTTCCAGCATCCTTTGACATGCTAGCTGCTCCCTCCTGAGAGTGTTCTCTTGCTGTGGCTTCTTGAGGCTGCACTGTTCTAGTTTTCCTCCTATATCTCTGCTGGTTAATTCTCAAGATTATCTTTTGCTGCTACTCTAGGAGTCACCCAAGGCCCTTCTCTTTCCTCACTTTATACTCCATTCTTACGTAGTTTCATTTCTTCTCATGTAGGACACCTGAGAGCTCCCATACCCTTCTCTTCAGCTCAGTCGCCCCTCCTGGTATCTAATACAAATCACAGGCCACAGACTCTCATGTGAAAATTTCCATACTTGAAATTCTGTTTACTTGAAAACCTAAACATTTAAAACTCTAAAGTTTTTGTCTGCTTTTCTGTAGTGATTGTTCTCCTTCGGGGTAATAAGTGCCACTGAATGAAGGGGAGATAAGGCCATAAAATATGATAAAATACTGCCATTTTTAACAATATGGACGGATCTTGAGAGTATCATGCTAAGTAAAATAAGTCAGATGGAAAAGGGCAAGAACCATCTGATTTCACTCATATGTGGGATAGAAAATAAAAAGCAACAAACAAAACAAACAAAAAAACAAAACAAACAAAAACTCATAAACACAGACAACAGAATCGTGGTTACCAGAGGGGAACCGGGTGGGGGGCGGATAAAGAGGGCTAAGGGGTCAAGTATAAGGTGACAGAAGGAGGATCGACTTTGGGTGTTGAGCACATAATGGAATATATAGATGATATAAAGTTGTAGACCTGAAACTTATATGATGTTATTAACCAATGTTACCCTAACAAATGTAATTAAAAAAAAGAATGTGAGTATATGTGTACCATGTGTGGAGGGTGATGGTGGTGGGGAGCCTGAGCAATACTTGCAAGGGACATCGTGGTTGGTTCCTAACATCTATTCCCTACCAGACAGACAGCCCAAGCCACTCTGTGCCTTTCCCCTGGCAACTATTACTGCTCCAGGAGTGGACACACCAATGGCTGAAAGACAGGACTTATATCTCATCCCTGGGAGGAGGTTTTCCTCTTTCCTTCACTGGATGCTCCTGGCAGCCATCTTGGGATCATGAGGAGAGCCATCCCAAGGACAAAACTCCCCTCCAAGGAGGAAAGCCAAGAAGAACCACGGACAGAGCTTGGGTCCTTGATGACATCACTGAGCTGCTGAAATCAACCAACTTCAGAGCCTGCCTACCTACCTCTGGCTCCTTGTTACGTGACATATTTCTTTACTTTCTTTTTCTTTTTATAAATGGAGTCATATGCTACTTGTAGCAGAAACCATCCTGATAGAGTCAGTGTCTCAAGATATCCCATCACACCTGAACTCCAAACCTGTGGATCTAACTGCCTGCCAGCCCTTCCTCTTGGTTGTTCCATAGCATTTCACATTCAATAAGTTTAAAATTGACCTTGTTGTCTTGCCCTCCCACCCTCCGTTTCTGTGAAAGATCCCACCAATCTGCCCGGTTGTTCAAGCCAAAACCTTGGGTCACCTTTGCTATTTTCCTTTCTTTCACCTGCCAATCTCTCCCTAGGTCCTGCAGATGCTACCCCTTGAATATTTCTCAAACCCATCCACTTCTATGCCTACCACCATCTCTGGCCTGTTTCACTGCAACAGCTTCTGAATTGGTCCTCCATCTCCTTCCAGTAGTTTCTGCACATTCAGTCAGAGTAATCGTTCTAAAATGCATGTCTAAATACTTCATTCTCCTGATTAAATCCTTTTCTGTCCCCTTTCCTTATATGCCTTGATATGGCATATAAGGCGCTCATTTCATCTTTCCAACCTCAACACCATGCCTTCCTTTCTGTCTTTCATCCCAGTAGTACAGAACTACTTTCAATTCCCAAACTTGCTCTCTTACCTCCTGGCTGACTTGTCTACCTAGAAAATCCTCCTCCTCTCCCTGCTTCACTTGAATAACTCCTGCTTGTTCTTTGGTGCTCAGTGTGATGGCCCCACCTTTGGGAAGCCATCCTCACCCTAAGGCTGGGTTAAGCGCTCCTTTTCATGTTGCCACAACGCTGTCTCCTTATCTCAGTCATAGCACTCATCACGAGGTTGGAATTGTCTGTTTATCTGTCTATCTCCCCCACCCCAGACAGTAAGCTCCTTGAGAGGCGACTCTGGCTTATTCCCTACACCTAGCACTGTAATTAATTAAAGATCATTATAAATCCAGAAGTGGATTTTGACTTGAAGACAGGGTACAATGGAATGGAGTTGGAAGACAGCGTGGAAGGAGACATTTTCAAACAGGGGAAGGGATGGTGGCAGCAGAATCTGATTTGCTGGTTAGGTGTTGAGTAAGCCAGGCCAGGGGAAAGAGACTATGAGGCAGATACTGGAACCCAGACAAGAGATGATGGTGGCCTAGACTAGTGTGGTGGCCATGGGGATGGGGAGAATGAGTTAAGAAGTAAAATTAACAGAATTGCTGTTTGTGGTGAGGGGGGAGTGTGGAGAAAGGACAGGGGTGTAAGATGAGAGATGAGGTGGTTCTAATTTGAGCAACAGAGGTGCCCTCTTCTAGGTGGGGAATCCAGATCACAGATAGTGGAGAGGGAGATGAGGGGTTCTGTTTTGGACATGTTGAATTTGAGGGACCTATGGGACACCGAGAGGCATCTGGACATTCTGGGCTGCAAATGGGGAACAGAAGTTAAGAAGGAATGGACCGAGAGGTAGGAGAAAATCCAGAAAAGTAGATAGGAGTCATAGGTGCCAAGATAGCAGGATTCAGAAGAAAAATGACTAGAGACGAGGGGAAAATACTGCTGAGTCTTCTCCCCACAGGCATCCCCCACTTCCATAGACACAAATGCATTGGAGAGGTTTCTCTTGACAGCAGTTTTATTTGATTTGAAAGTGAAACTCAGACCCTGGCCCACCCCACTGATCATGGGATCATGGCAGGAATAGATTGGACCTGGGCACCATTGGCCTCTTACCAGGATGAGAAAAGGGGAAGATATGAGTCATATCTATATGTAAGGCAGGGAGAAGCCCAGCCACTGCAGGCTGGGTAGGGCTTGGCTACAGGCCAGGGAAGTGTACCATCCCCTAGACACATGCAAAGGGAGAGGAGACCCATTCAGGACTGGTGTTAGGGTGTGGGCTTAGAGTAGGCCTAGGGCAGGGTCAGGGAGCTCTGGACCAATGGGTTCAATAGCTGTGAGTAGACTTGTCCAGTTCACTGCGCTGCTCCTTCTGGGATTCTGTCACCACCTGCTGAGGTCAAGGCATGTGAAGAGCACAAACCATTCAGCACCATTCTCTTTCCAGCTCCTTTGGGGCACGGTGACCCCCTCTCTGACATAAGCAGCTGAGGCTCCAGTCTGTCCTCCACTTTCTCTATCTCCCCTGCTCCCTCCCACTGGAAGAACCACTAACCCACAATACGCTAAGATCAGCTGCTGCCAGGCTGGGGCTCAGAAATAATACTGGAAACGAAGGGCTCCTGGTCTCAAGTGACCCATCTCACCTCCCCGTCCCGGGTCTCAATGGTCTTGATCAAAACCATCTTCCGGCTGTGGCTGTCCTGGGGAAGCTCCATTTCAGGCACTGGAAAAAACAGGTGAGGGGTGGAAGGGAGGAGGCTTGGGGTTTCCTTTTAAGCCCCCATTCCTGTCAGTGAGGGGCGGGGCTTAAGGATGAGGGGCGAGAGTAGACCAGGACTCAGTAGTTCACCAATCCCAGAGCAAAGCCATAGCAAGAGTCTGGTCAGGGCAGAAGTGGACAAGAGGACAGACAGGTAGGAAGCCAGGTGAGGGAGACTCACCAGTAGTCTTTATATTTAAGGACGCAAAGGAATGCACTGGCACCGAGATCCTGCGAGGAAAGCAAGGGGGCTCAGCTACTCTGCCCAGGGTGCTCCTTTTCCCGGAACACCCAAGCCCACCACGCCCCACCCCTCTCCCCCAGCCCCACCCCTACCGGCTCTCCTCGCCCTCCAGCAACTTCCGGTAGGTGGCAATCTCGATGTCCAGGGCCATCTTGACATTGAGGAGCTCCTGATATTCGCGCAGGTGTCGCGCCATCTCCTCTTTCAGCTGTCGCAACTCCTCCTCAAGGCGCGCGGCGCCGGCCTGGTACCCTCCGGCCTCCAGAGCAAACTGCTCCTCCAGCTCCCGCAGCTGTCTGAGCAGGGCTTCGTTCTGGCGGGGGGGGGGGGGGGGGGGGGGGTCAGAGGTGGAACAGCTGTCACCGTCCACCCTCGGGTCGGGCGCGCAGCCTGGTACTCACTGTGCCGCGCAGTCCGTCCACCTCGCACGTCAGGCTCTGGATCTGGCGTCGGGACTCGTTCATTTCTTGCTTGGCCTGGCGCAGGGCTTCGTGGTTCCGGTTGGCGGCGTCGGACAGGTCCGCGTACTGTGTGATGGGGGCAATCTGTGTGTGAGCAGGAGGGACACGCCCTCACCCCAGCGCCCGACCCTCCCAGACCCTCCCAAGCTGTCCTGGGCTCTCGCACCTTGGACTTGTACCATTCCTCTGCCTCCTGCAGGTTCTTAGCCGCGATGCTCTCGTATTGTGCGCGTATGTCTCTCAGCGCCGCTGTCAGCTCGGGCTTCACGGTCGTCTCCACCTCGATCTGCTGCACCTGCTGGTTCTCCACGCTCACCTGAAGGTCTCGCAGCTCCTGCGGCCCAGGACAATACGACGTCGAGTTCGCCGCGCAGATCCCACGCGGGCCGCGCAGTTCGCGGACAGAAAAGAGCAAAAAAACACTTGAATGAACACAAGGGGGCGCCAGGGAGTGCAGCACACAAGACTGCGCCGCCTGAGCGCCTCGGGCTTTGAGCCTGCGGCCAGGTTCCAGGGTGCCGCTGCGCTGCTCGCCACCAGGTGGCGCAGGGGCGGGAGGCAAACCACCTGTAGACTAGGGTTGAGGGGCTGCATCTACCCAATCTCACTTCGTTTCCCCAGGGCTTTCTTCGCTCCACCCGCCAATTTCCCAGACCCAAGGAGACTACCCTCCGAAGCCTTCCCTGACACCCGAGTATACCCACCTCGTCGTGCAGCTTCTTGAGGAACTCAATCTCATCCATCAGAGATTCGATCTTGCGCTCTAGCTCCAGGCGGGCGAGGGTGGCGTCGTCCACGTCCTTCGTGGGATGGCAGTGGGGATTCAGGAGCAGGGAGGGGCTGCTCAGCCCGAGGAAGGGCCTGGCCCTCTCTGTCGGCCTCTGAAGGCTTACGGTCACCTCCCCGCACCCACAGATGCCACCCTGTACACGCAGGCCCGGCCTAAGGGTGGAGAGATGGAAATCGACTCGGGGCCCAGGCTCACCTTGCGGAAGAGCACAAGGTTGTGCTCAGCGTCCTCCCGCTTGCGTGTCTCGTCCTCCAGCCTGGCGTAAAGAGTGGACAGAGGCTGAGCTGCGGGGTTACCGTCCTCCCCGCCCCCCAGGACCCGGGGTAGAGGCTGCTACTGCCCAGGACTCTGAGGAGGGGTCTCAGGCTGCCTGATGGACGTGCTCTAACGGGCTGGGAGCTGAGCTGGGGCCCCGTTATACACAGGGGAGACATAGTCACTCCCCCTCTCCCTCACCTCCCCAGAGACTCAGCAAAGTGGTAGAGGGAAGGCGAGGATGCCCCGCCCGCACATGCCCGCAGGGGTTGACCAGGGCTGTTACTCCCTCGGGTGGCTGGCGGGGAGGGGAGCGAGGAGCAGCGCTTCTACGGCCACCAGCCGGCCCTGCCCCCTGACCTCTGCTTGAGCGCCGCCAGGTCCTCTGCCAGCCCGTCGCGCTCCACCTGCACCCGGTCGCGCTCGCGGCCCAGCAGCTCTAGCTCCCTGCGCAGCTCGCGCAGCTCCTGCTGGCACAACTGGTCGGCGCGCGCCGGCTCCTGGCCCCGGGCCTGGCTCAGCTCCCCGCGCAAGACCGCGTTCTGCTGCTCCAGGAAGCGCACCTTCTCGATGAAGTTGGCGAAGCGGTCGTTGAGCTCCTGCAGCTCCTGCTTCTCGTTGCTGCGCGTGGCCAGGAACTCCTGGTTTAGGGCTTCGGCCATAGAGAAGTCGAGGCGCTCCGAGGGCAGGCGCAGGAGAGCACCCGCGCTGGACCGGGGGACACGGAAGCTGCCCAGGCGAGCGGAGGAGCTGGAGGACGCCGAGCCCAGCAGGCGGCTGCCGGAGAAGCGGGAGCTGGACGAGTAGGAGAAGGCCCCGGGTGACAGTGAGGGCGGTGGCCCGAAGGTGCGGCGGTAGGAGGTGGCCCGGAGGCCCGACGGGTGGCTCATGGCGCCGAGGATGGGCAGTCACCGCTGGCAGAGTTGGTCCAGGAGCTGCAGACCGCTTGGAGGCGGCTTTATAGTCCTGCGGGCTCAGGGGGGGCACGGGCAGCTCCTCCCACTGGCCTGACTGTGCGGCTATGTGGGGAGGGGGACGCCCCACCCCTGCGGAGCAGCAGGAGCACCGCACCCGCTATCTCTCGTTGCTGGCTTCCTGCCTACTTGGTTCCCCCTGTTGCTGGCAGGGAAGCAAGCAGGGATGGCGACTACAGGCCAAAAGCAGGCAGGATTGGAGGTCAGCACCTTCCAACAAGTATCCAGAGCTGCAGCCTAGGACGGGAGGGCCTGATTTGAGCTGAGGTCCCTGCCTGAAAGAACTGGTAAAAATTGGGGGGATAGGAGGACTGGAGGTTGAAGAACAGGCTTCTGGTACATGCGTAGTGAGGATGTGGCCCAGGTGGATGGAGAGCTGGCCTGGCCAAGGCCCCACAGCCTGTACCTCCAGTTGTCCCCTAAAGGCTAAGCTCTGCTTTCACCTGGTGTCGGCTACTCCCTTTGTCACCATACCCAGGGAGATATGGGGGACAGGAGGGCAGAAGCAGCTGAGGAGGGTGGGGAAGGGCTGATCTCTCTGTAATCCCCAGGGCCCTGTGAACGGTTGCTGCCTGGCGCCAGCTCTGCAGCTAATGGACTGGCTACTTCCCCTCCCCCTCCCCTGGACATTTGGCCAGGGGGTGCCTGCTGATGTCTCAGCTTTAAAGACACAGCTCCCAAACCTGGACCGACCCTGGGCTGCAACAGGGTGGGGACACCAGAAGGGCCTGAGGGTGACTGGGCTGGGCTCTGGGTCCCTCTAGGCAGGGTCTGTGCCCTGCCAGAAGCTGAGCTGAGTGAACACTAGTGTATGCTGTCCGGCTTTCCTGGATTCTCCCTTCCCCCAACCAACTGCTGCTCAGTTACAGCCTTACGGGAACCAGGGCTATTTGTGAGATAGGAAGGGGAGGGGGCTGAAGGGTGGTACTAGCTGCTGCCAAGGCTCAGAGATGGACAGACTGGCAGGAACTGGTTCCCAGTATTGGGGAGTTCCAGGTACCCAGGGATGGAAGGGGCTGGATGGGGAAGAGATGGGGAAAGAGAAGGTGCCCATCCCTAATGGTTCAGGGACTGAGTGAGGAGAAAGAAGGCCCCAGAACAGATCTACAAGCCTGTGCACACAGATACATAGATATAGTAGCACTGTATACCTATGTGCACACACATGACACACACACACACACATCACATATCCCTTCCTATCCTCTCCCACCCTGGAGTTAGTGGAAAGGCTGATGTCTGGCCTTTGCATGTCAAATGGCTTCCACTACGCAGGCACAGACTGCCCAGGAGTGGACAGAAGCAGCTCAGATGGCCTGCAAGAGCCAGGGTGATGAGGCCTGCTGGGTTTGCCAGGAGCCATGGGGCTGTGGCCGCTGAGGACGCCAGGGCTCTCCAGTAGGGACGGGTCTGCCTCCGATTGGCCCTGAGGACAAGAGCTGGGTATCTGGGGAAGCAGATTTGGGACTCTGGGTTGGATCTCTAGCTGAGACAGCGAGGAGGGCGGCTCCCTGGCAGCCAGCTCCTTCAGCATTGCAGGGCAGAGGAGCCTCCCTTCTTTGTGTGTGTCCTCTGAGATGGGCCAACGCCTGCCTGCCGGCTCACATCCCTACCTCCTTCCTCTCCTCTCCAGGCCCCTCCTTCCTTCCGGGCCATTAGTCTCTCCCTGCTCAGCTGCCAGGGCCTTCTCCTTCATGGGTCTGGTTTGGTTGCCAGGGGAATGGGAAGAGGGAGGATGGGAGACAGGGGACCGATGGATAAATCAGGGCCTGTCCCTACTAAATCCTGGGAGCAGAGAGAGATAGGGTCCTGCCTGGGCTGGCAGTGGGGTTTTGGCAGGTGTGAGGAGGGAACTGAGGAAGGCGTGGTGCTTTCTGCTGCAGCCCTAGGCTCTGAGGCCCTACTGCTGTTGGCCTGGAGCCCCACTGACTCCAGCCTAGGCCCTGCCCTGCCCCTGTCTGCCATCCTCCAGGAGCAAACTGGGAGTCTGAGCTAGTACTGCGTGCGGACGGGCAAGCAAGGCCTGGGAGGACCAGCTTGGGCCCTATCTTTATAAGGAGCTGCTAGTAGACCTGGGCTTTTGCGAGTAGGGGCCCCTTGGGCTGGGCCTGAGTTCCAGTTGGGATTCCATCTCCTCCTGTGCTTAAGCTCCCACCTCCCCTCCCAGATGCCTCAGAATGGAGGGGACCAGGGCTTCCTCTCAGGGCTCTGGGAACTGTGGAGGGAATAAGGCTGGGGCCTGGGTGGGGGAACCAGGCCTGCTGGCAAGGCAGAGGAGACTTGTCCCCTTATTCAGAAAGAGCCAGGCCTGAGAGGTCTTGAGACTAGAAGAAAAGTAGGAAAGGGTGATGGTTGAGAGCCAGGGCTCTGGTATCCAGCTGCCAAGCTTCCCATCTGACACAACACTAGCATGTGAATTTAGGCTCATTACTATGGTCTTTCATGTTTTTTTAGTAAAATAGGGATAATGGTAGCTTCTACTGTATAGTGTTCGTGGAAGGATTAAATGAATAAATACATGTAAAATACCTAGAACACACAAAATAACAACTGAAAATGTAAGCTAGTTTTATTACTATCATTATTATTATTATTATTGACTTACCGAGTGATATTGTCAGCTCCCTAATACAGTGAGGATCTGAACTTCTTTTAGATTGTCCTCACTATTGGCTACAAGCAGGTCTGGACCCAGGGTGGAAGGAGCCAAGTACTTCCTGGCTGAGGGAGGGGAAGGTGGCCTCGTCTTCCTGTGTAGGCAAGTAGTACACTGATTAAGATGGAGACTCTGGGTTCGATTAAGGCTGCCTGGGTTCGATCAAGGCTCCTCAACTTAATTAGCTGTGTGCTTTGGGTTTGAGTGAGTGATTTAACCTCAGTTCACCCCACTGCCTTTATCCACAGGTGGGGATGATAATTATAGTACCTCCCTCATAGTGCTACAATACTTACATAGTGCTTGGCACACAGGACTTGCTGTGTAAGTATTAGCCAGTGTTATCAGCAGCCTCCTCCTTCTGCTGCCCTTGGCTGCTCTGGTGAAGTCTTGGAGAGAAATGCAATTGGATGCCCTCAGAGGTTTGCAAGGAAGGTGAGCAATGAAGTTTAGGTTCCTAGCAAGAGAGCTACAGAACCATGGGCCTTGGACTCAAAGCTGAGGAGGGGGGGGGCAAGAGAGGGTGGGAGATTGGCAGAGTAAAGAGGTCCATAGCTACCTACCAGGCAAGGCCAAGGAACAGTCATAGTACAAAGAAATTGAAAGAGGCACTGAGAGTGTAGGAAGTTGTTTCCAGGGAGCAGGATGCATGAATTTGTGATTCTGGAGCTGGGGTTGGGGTATTAATGGATAAGATTCTCAGGGCATTTCTAAGGGAGTGGGCAATTGAGGTAGATTGGAGGAAGAGGTCAGAGGAGAAAAGAGCAGGGCACCAGCCTAGACACTGACGAGCTGTGTGACCCTGGGCAAGTTACTTGTCCTCTCTGAGCTTCAGTTTCTTCGTCTGTAAAATTGGGAGGATGACACCTTTCTCCCAGCAGTGCTGTGAGATCTACATGAGTTATTGTACATAAAACAATTAGCAGGTTGTGAGGCTCATAGTAAGTGCTCAACACTGTTGATTGCCTTCTTCCCCTCCCATGTGACAAGAAACAGACACAGAGGAGCAAGGCTATAACCCTAATTACTTGTAACTAAGTGTCAGCTGGGGTGTCTCCGCCCCTTGAGGTCTAAGATTGGCTCAACCTCCATCCTACATCCCGGGGAACGTCCAATGTCCTCCCCCAGGATCTCTGCTTCCTCCTTACATCCCTAGCTGCTCCTGAATTGCCCAGCTTTACAGCTGACTCAGCAGTGTCCCAGATACAGAATCAGTACTGCCCCTGGGTTCCCACAGTCCCCCTCCCCAACACAGGTAGGACCTGAGGCTCACAGGTACAAAGCTGCCTGTCTGAGGCTGCACAGTGAGCTAGTGGTGGTGGCCTTTCCAGGAAGGCTCGTCCTGCTGCTGTTCCACGCTCTGGGCCTGCCGGAGCCAAGATGAGCCTCAGCCATAAGGAGTCCAGCTCCGGTCTGGCTGCAGAGTCCCCACTGACAGAGTGGCTCCACCAGAGTGGAATTCCTTCCCCATTATCTCCATTTTGGGACTCCACTCCTCCCAGTTAGGGAGCACTCTGGGTATCTTTTCCATCTCATCACTTTTCTCACCGTATGTATAGTCATAGCTAACATTTCCTACATGCTAAGCATTTTACACATTGCCACTTTTTTTAAATCTTCACAATAATCATATGACATAGGTGTTATTATTATTCCCATTTTACAGCTGAAGAAACTGAGGCACTGAGATATTAAGCAACTTGTCCAAGGTCACACAGCTAGTAAACTAGTAATCTGTTTTTATGTCCGACACTCCTTCTCCCTGAGGGCAGCGATCAGGTCTTATTCACCTTTGTGTCCACGGTGTCTAGCACAAGATTTTGGTCAAATAACTGTTGGTTAAACTGACGGGGAACCCTGAGGCACCTGAAAAACATCTTCCCCATGGATGTCAGTCTGGAAAATAAAGAGATGTGTTGCTGCCACCTTCTGGTCAGAAGCCAGAATGACATATCTGCAGTCTGAATGCATCCCTGCTTACTAAGTTTAAGACTCAAGGCTAAGGGAACGTTGGAATTTGGAGGATGCTTCAAAATTATTACGACCTCCTTTTTACAGATGAGGAGAATTAACCCCGGGCGTGTAAAATAGAATAGCAGCACTGGTACTTGGATTTCAGAGCCCTGATTTCATTATTCCCCTGGGCTCTAGGACTCTCCTCTGCTCCCACCCCCAACCCCACCCCCAGAAGCCAAAAGCCAAGGAAGGGGGACAAAATCTGCCCTCAGCTCCCCAGTGTCCTCTACTGTGTCCACAATCTCCAGTCCTGTATTAACCATAAAATCGCATCTCCACCTGCCTATCTGACCTTTCCCACCAGCTACCCCTCAACTGGAGAACAGAGAGCAGCCTATGGCCACAGAATGCTAAGTGGACCTTCTCATGGTGTGGCTTGGGGACCTCACTTAGAATCACCTGGGGGCCCATTAAAAGGCAAGATTCCAGTGCCCCACTCAGATCTTCTGAATCCCTGGAATCTGCATGTTAACAACCCTCCAAGGTGATTTCAGTGCACATGAAAATTTAAGTTTATCTGGATTATGATTTTTTCTTTAAATTGTTCACCTTTCCCCCCATCTTATTTTTATTTTGAAACCCAGAGAAAAGTTGAAAGAATGCTGCTATGAACATCAGTATACCCTTTTTCCAGATTTACCAATTATCAATATTTTGCCCCAATTCCTTTGAAAGTAAGTTTCAGACATCATGATATTTCACCCCTAAATACTTCATCCAGCAACTCCCAAGAAGAAGGGCATTTTCCTACATAACCATGGTACTGTATATTAACCCATTCTTTAACTCAATATACAGTCTATATTCAAGTTCCCCCAATTGTCCCAATAATGTCCTTAATATCTATTTTCCCCAATCCAGATTCAAAGATCAGGAATTATATTTGGTTGTCACCTGGGCAAAGGGAAGAGTCAGAGCATAGGGGTAAGGCTGGGATGAGCTTGGCATGTTTGAGGAATTGGAGAAAGGTTGGTGAGAGAGGTGGGAGAGGCGAGGAGGAAAGGTGAGGTTAGAGGAGCGGGAAGGGGTCAGAACACGTAGGGCTTTGTAAATCAGAGTAAAGAGTTTATAGCTTATTTTAAATGCAATGTTCAAACCTACTTGGGATCCTGGATTTAAAGAAAAATAAAGGCTCTTGGAGAAATTTGTGTGTTATGTGCTACGGAATGATTATTCCTGTTTTTAGGTGTGAAGATGGGAATGTGGTTGTGTAAGGGAGTGTCCTTGTCCTCAGGAGGTTCTTGCAGGAGTGTTTAAGCGTCATGAGGAGCCATGCCGTCTGCACCCTCTTTCGAGTGGGTCAGTCCACTGTCTTCAGCACCACTGCACTGCCAAGCAATGGCTCTGGTTACTGGGTGAGTGACACCAAACAGGAGCAGCTGCAGTTAGTCACACTGCTTGTCAGAATAGAAGCTGGGGTTCGCGTTCTGGTCTCCACTTAATTCTGCAGTTCTTTATCAGAGATTGTGCCTGATGAGAGTTTCTCCCTGTTCCCCGGCAGAGGACGTGCAAGAAACCTGGTCCCAGGCCTGGGCCAGTCACCGGGCCTTGCTCTCCTCATTAGGAAAATAGTAAAATAAAGGGCGTGGATGAAATTTCTGACGTTCTTTCCAGGCATATAGGTTGTTGAGTAGGGGACTAGGGAATCAAAGAAGCATTTAGTAAAGATTGTGGTGGCTCTCAGAGCACTGACGCCAGTGGCTTTCAGCTCTTCCTTTACAGGGTGATGGCCTCAGATCCTCCAGAGGGGAGAGCGGCAGTCCCCATACAGGGAGGGAGGGGAGGGGTGCAGGAAACGGGGCAGCCTGTCCTGGGATGATGTGAGCTGCAACATCTGTGTGATCTCATCCCCAGAGGAAGGGTTCATGTTCTAGACCACAGTCATGGAGGCCAAGGAGGGCAGGGATTTCTTCCCATACCCTCAACTCCATTTACTGGGATTGCTCGAAGGAACAGACTTTATGCTGCCCCCCCCTGGCAGACACACTCCCTCCCACTACACAACTTCCACGAGTCCCTCAGTCTGGAACCCCAGAAGGTTAGGGCAGGTGGGAAACTCTGGGATCATCTAGGGACCCCTCCCTCATTTTCCTAATGAAGACACTGAGATGGGAGGCAGTACTTACAATTCTGTGGCTGTGAAGAGATATGGCCCTGGCTCGTGGCCCCTGCTAGAGACCTCAGTCACCCCTCTACCCAGGCAGGGACTTGAACACGGAGATGAGATATGACAGGGACTCCTCCCCTTCAGGCCAGCCGCCAGGAGGCTCTTTTCTGCAATCATGACACTTTTGCCATCCATCTCACCCCATCTTCTGCAGGGAGAGGCTAGGTGACAGCTGAACAGACAAGTTCAAAGAGTCTGATGCCCTACAAACTGCCCGGCCTGCCCTCTGCCTGCACACCACAAAGGTCCTTGTCTGACACCTGGGATCTCCCAGCCAGTGAGGGCCAATTGTCAGCTTCGGTTAGATGCTCTCACTCCCTAGGGGATTTCTCTCTGCAACACACTTCTGTGCTGGTGCCTGGCTGGAGGGGAGGGAGGTAATGGAGGAAATGGAGATGGAGAAAGGGGGAGGGGAGGGAGAAGATGAGGGGTAGGGTAGAGAGGGGAGAAGGGAGGAAGAGTAGAGGAAACCAAATTGGTCAGAAAAGGAGAAAAAGCCTTTCTCCTTTCAAGGACCCAAGGGCCCCACACAGGGGAACAACTAGTAGAGTGAACCCTATTCACACCCTAGAGACCCCAGCACCTGGTCTGGTCCTTGTTCCAAGAGTCACCTGGCACCACCCCCTTGTCTGCAAGGGCAGCTCACAGCTCCTTAGGCCCTGGAAGATTTGGGATTGCATTGGGATCAGGCTCTTTTGGGCCAGGCTTCCTGGAAGGGCTGGTTCTTTCCAGTGGGTCTCCTGGCTCTTCGATACTCCGCAGACTGCTCCCTCCACAGTTGCATGTAAAAGGGAAGGGACATTTTTTTCGGGCCTGCAGATGTTCCCTGTCTGCTTTCAATTTATCGTTTAAGTTCAGCCAAGACTCGTAGAAACACGGACAGGAAGAAGCAGATCAATTTGGTTGACTAGGAACTTCAGGCAGAGGAAGGCCAAAAACCGAGGAAAGGGAGGGACGCATGAAATCTTTACTCTCCTGGGGCAATATTTGCACTGGAAAAGAGTTATACAAACTTAAAAGGGTTGGAATATCATTATTTTACTAAACTTTTCTATGCACTATTGTGCAAGGCTTTAATATTAGTTAAAATGCTTTTGGCAGGAAGCAATGGAAGACCCAAATCAAAATGTCCTAAACAATAAGGGGGTTTATAATCTCACATAATGGAAAACCCAGAAGCAGAGACGCTTCAAGGCTGGTTAATTCAGGGCTCAACATCCTACCAAGGACCCAGATTCTTTTCATCTTTCTGTTGTATCAAGCTCAGGGTATTAGCTTTTGTCCTGTTTCCCCCTCGTGGTCATAAGATGACGGCAGCAACTTCAAGCATCATGTACCCAAGGGTTGCAGACAGAGAATCCTTTCCCTGCATTCCTTTTAAAGAGCAAGGAACATTTTCTAAGAACATCTTCCCCCTGGCCCCCAACCAGCAGACGTTACCTCACCTCTCATTCCCATAATTGTACCACATGCTGCTTTCTTAACCAATCCCTGACAAGAGCTGGAATAACCTTGATCGGCTTAGACTAAGATTCACCCTGGTGGTGGGGAGGCCCAGCCCCCGCCAGTGCACATGGGTGCCCAACACCCGAACAGAACCGGGTTATGTTGGCAGGTAAAACAACCAGCTGGGATGGCTTTGGGGTAGATGTGCAATAGTGGCTGCCACAGGTGACCACTCTTCTGACTTGTGCCGTATACTGCCTTGAATTAGGGTTGTGCCTATGTGATCTGTCTTTAGTCCAAGGGGGACAAAAAAACTAAATGTATTCTCTGTAGTACTCAGCAAAGTGACTTGCACCAAATAGGTTCTCCCAAAATAATGAAACTTAAAAACTGAAATGATTATTATAAAGGCATGATTGAATATCATTACTTTTGCCAAGAGCATTTCAATATTAGTTTACTGTCAGGCTGGACATCTCCTAGAAGCCAAATGAGATACTTGATAAAAACAGAGTATGGGGAGGGGTGAAAGCAGTGAGATTGAACTGATATCCAGCTCCTTATGAATTAAACTAACTTGTGTAATTACGAAACTAGTAGACAAAACTGTGTAATTATGAAAGCTTTATATTTTGTTCTCATTTTTAAAAGAGAGGAAAAGTAGTCTTCTGGTGATGAGATAAGTGTTTAAAAGCATTTTTGGTTTTAGGACTAAAGAAGACACGTCTCTAGTTCTGGAAGGCTCACTGCTGCTGAATATTTCCCTCCTGCTGCAGACTGCGAGCAGCATGAGAAGAAAGAACTGTTTCCCCAGAACCTGCTCAGGGCTGACAAACTCAGGGACACCAGGCGCTTGGAATGAATGGGGCAGTGACAGGCTGAGATATCAGCAAAGGGGACTTTCTATCATGGGGCAGAGGATGGGAACCTTTCCCACCCGACACATTGGGTCTGTTTGCCCTTCGCCTGCTGCAGCCGTGTCTCCCAGACAGCTGCCTGGCACTGGGCTCCTGGGGCCATCTGCCTGGATCATCTCTGCCGTCACCCTGAGGCCTGGCTGACAGAAGCTAACCATTCTGGGCCCAGTGCGCAGGGGAGTGATGCCCTAGGTGTGAGCTGTCCTGTCTCCATGACGGCTGGTATCTTGCAGTAGGCGTCCAGAAAGATGGTAGCAGCTACCCTGCAAGGACACTGTATCTCCACGATCTGAGCATTGATTCACTCAGTTCAGAGGGAGGCCTGGACAAAAAAGCCCCCTCACTAGGAAAGCTACAGTTTGGCTACTGGGGACCAGCTGGCTTTGCTTCTCTGGAACAGTGTACTGTCACCTGGGTGCTGGAATAGGGCTCCTGGGAAGTGATCTAACAATCAACGGCATAACAAGATCTCCTTTCTGAGGCCGTGGATCCATCCAGTGTTCCACACAAGGGCTGGCCACTGTGGCCCTCGTGCCTGACACGGCCCAGGACCTGGCCCTTCTCACCCAGAACTGGAAAGGCGGCCAGGTGCGGTGACCACTTCCCCTGGCACTGCCTGGAGGCTGTTGGGCAGAGTGGAATCAGAGTTCTGGGGTCAAATTTCAGTTCAGCCATGTACTCTGTAGACTTACGCTAGATACTTAACCTCTCTGAGCTTTGAGTTCTCACTTCCTCCACTACGGAAATGGGTATAACAACATCTCCTCACAGGGCGGTTAAGGTCATGAAAAACTCCCACCCTGACAGAACCTCCCCTTCCTCCCACAGCCCACTCAGGGTTGCCACACATCTTCTGGAAGTCTGAGGCCTGAAGACAGGCACTCCCCGAGCTTGAACCTACCTGACCACCTCTGTGCAGACTGTGAGCTGCTCGACAGATTCCGTTGCAGCAGAAGCATTTGCCAACTGCTTCCCGCTTAGGGTGACAAGTGGATAGGCCAGCACGCGGCCCCTCACAGCCATTCTCTCCCCTTCACCCCATCTCAGAACAGCCATGCCTGGGGCCCATAAGGCCCTCAGTGGCCTGTGGCCTCCACGGGGTAGAAGCAGATGGCTCCTCAGGTCAGGCGAGGGCAGTCCGAGCCAGGATCTGGGGCTCCAGCCAATCTCAGAGCCTGCACCCACTCTCTTACGCTCTCTCCATTTATCCCCATCAAGCCTCAACCATCGGCAATGGCTACATCTGAGTCCAGACTTTCCATTTGTGCTCAAGGGCAGATCAGATGATTGTCAGATACAAAGCAGTGACCTAGACCTTGGGATATGTTTGTTCTTGCTGCAGGCTAACTTCTATTCACTCTCTCACCAAGCCAAAAGGGAAAATCATCATTGCAAGGACAAATCCCTCCCCAACCACGAGCACTTTGCTCTTCCAATGCCCCAGGCTCTGTTCTACTGGAATATTTTTTCTCAGCTACTGTTCTTTCTCCCCTCTCCCCCACTGTTCTGGCTGCTTCAAGGTTTCCCACCTTTTCCAATCTTGGCATGAAGAAATGACTTACCTGTAAGGCTTACTGAAGTAATTGGAAGGGCGGCTCCTGGACAAGGGTGACTGGCCCAGGAAACCCCTGAATCCCATCTCAGGGCGCTGTGCTCAGGAAACACTGGCTCAGAGAATGGACCTTTGCTATTGTGGGGTGTCACACTCGGATGAAGCTGGATGCTTCATCTCCTCCAGTGCTCACGCTGTAATTGACAGATTTCCTAGCTTGGGCAGGTCTTTGGGTGCCCCTCTAGTGGCTAGGCTGGCTGGCCGGCCTGTACATTTCTTTTCTTCCCAGACCCCCCCCCCATGCTCAGGCTGCAGAAATCTGGTCCATCTGAGAAGCAGCAATAGCTGGCTTTGTACTCAAGGATACGACAGGGCTACGCCTTGCCCCGCTGGGCGTAAGGCCAGGGGTGCTCTTGTGATGAATGAGCTGAGACCCTCCCCAGCACAAAGTTGAAGCATCTCAGGCTGGAAGCAGTGCCCTCAGTGCTCTGAGATAGAATGGGCCCATTTTTTTAGATGCTAAGAGTAAGGGGGTGGAGGTGAGCAAGGCTAAGGGGTAAAAACACCAGTCAGGATGATGATGACTGAGCAGGAAACGTGAACATGTCTGCAGCTATACACCTGCCTCCATCTCCTGCCACTTGTGTGGCATTTCCACTCAGACCACCACCGAAGCACCGAAACTGGTTCCTCCCATTTGCATGAGGCCTGGCCCTTTGGCTGTCCTTGTCCTGTTCTATTGCTCAGGGCAACCTTATAGGCCACACCAACGGTACCCACGCACTAACCTCCAAGCTGTCCAGCACCTCACTTGCCCTTTTTCCCCCACCCTCACCTTACACTTAAAAACCACTTCTAACAGGTGCTTAGAAGAGGGTTCAAATTGGGGCACTCTCCCCTCTCTAATCTTTCCTACATACACATTCTTCAATTTTCCTTATTATTCCCCTATCTCAAACATACACTGGATCAAGTACCAATATTGCAACCCGTGACTACTGGTATTGTAATTTTGTGTCTCAGCCAACTTTAATTTCTCCAAGCAGTTAACTTGTTAAAGTAAAAATCTTATCTGCCGTTGTAGATTTTGGCTATATATGGACTGTATTAGCACAATTCCAAGCTCTTTCCATGTGACTAATATTTTATTAAATACTGACAGCAATAGTGAAGGCACTCTTGCTAGTTACTTGAATTTTGCCTGCCCTTGCTATCACAGATGGTCAGACCAAGCACGTCAGACAGAAGCTTGTTAAAATACGTAGTATCTGAAGCGCCAGCTCAGACCCATAGATTTGGATCTGCATTTTAATATCTATAGGTGATTCACATCTGCATTGAAGTTTGAGAAGCACTGGCCCAATCTGTCTGAGCCTGTAGCCTTATGTAAGATGATTTCATCACCATTCATCAAGTCAGGTCTAGGGGCGGCTGGTTAGCTCAGCTGGTTAGAGCGCATTGCTCTTAAGGTTGCCGGTTCGATCCCTATATAGGCCACTGTGAGCTGCGCCCTCTACTAGATTAAAACAACTTGACTTGGAGCTGATGGGTCCTGGAAAAACTTAAAAGTTTTAAAAAAACCCATTAATTCCGGTCGATGTGAAACAGACAAAATACTTAGCACAGTACACAGCACACAGATGCCACCTGAAATGTTGATCGAATGACTGGGTGGATCCTCTGCCAGCCTCCATCCCCAACTGGCCTTGACCAAGTGGGGAAAGTCTTTACTGGGATACAGAAGTCAACATGACATTCAAAATAATAACACCACTTTTATTGACAAGTTAGGGACACAATGGACTTCACAGAACAGAAATAAGACAATCCCAACACACTGGAGTGTAACATTGCAGCAGACAGGTTAATACTCTTCACCCTCATCATCTCCCTCAACACTATCTGCTCCAACCTCCTCATAATCCTTCTCAAGGGCAGCCATGTCCTCACGGGCCTCAGAAAACTCTCCTTCCTCCATACCCTCACCCACGTACCAGTGAACAAAGGCACGCTTGGCATACATCAGGTCAAACTTGTGGTCCAGGCGGGCCCAGGCCTCAGCAACAGCTGTGGTGTTGCTCAGCATGCACACAGCTCGCTGTACTTTGGCCAGGTCCCCACCAGGTACCACAGTGGGAGGCTGGTAATTAATGCCAACTTTGAAGCCAGTGGGACACCAGTCCACAAACTGGATGCTGCGTTTGGTCTTGATGGTGGCAATGGCGGCATTGACATCTTTGGGAACCACGTCACCACGGTACAACAGGCAGCAAGCCATGTATTTACCGTGGCGAGGGTCACATTTCACCATCTGGTTGGCTGGCTCAAAGCACGCATTGGTGATCTCTGCTACAGTAAGCTGCTCGTGGTAGGCTTTCTCAGCAGAGATGACAGGGGCATATGTGGCCAGAGGGAAGTGGATGCGGGGATAGGGCACCAGGTTGGTCTGGAATTCAGTCAGGTCAACATTCAGGGCTCCATCAAATCTGAGGGAAGCAGTGATGGAGGACACAATCTGGCTAATAAGGCGGTTAAGGTTAGTGTAGGTTGGGCGCTCAATATCGAGGTTTCTACGACAGATGTCATAGATGGCCTCATTGTCAACCATGAAGGCACAATCAGAGTGCTCCAGGGTGGTGTGGGTGGTGAGGATGGAGTTGTAGGGCTCAACTACAGCTGTGGAAACCTGGGGGGCTGGGTAAATGGAGAACTCCAGCTTGGATTTCTTGCCATAATCGACAGAGAGACGTTCCATCAGAAGGGATGTGAACCCAGAACCAGTTCCCCCGCCAAAGCTGTGGAAAACCAGGAAGCCCTGAAGACCTGTGCACTGGTCAGCCTGTGAAAGAAAAGGGTTTTAATTTTAGCCTTGGTGAAAACTGCAACGACTTCTTTGAATCCATAATTGCGTTGATCAAGATTTTAAAAATCTTGAGTATTTGCTAAGAAAGCAGTCATAAAAAACCTCTAAAGTGCTAAGTGATTCAGAGAAACTTTTCACAATCAACTCCTGACTAGGGGTGGGGTGGGAATCTGCTAAAACGCTATTTAAAAATGAACTATTTTCACTTATGCAGGCAGAAGAACCACGAGGTCTGGAATGGATGCAGGGCCCAAGTTTTAGTGACTGGAAGGGCAACCTCTGGTGCCCCTGCAGTGACCACAGAACAAAGGCAACTTCTTATCAGTCGGAGAGCTACCAAGTACAGGCCTGGGACCACCAGCCCTGCACAATGGATGTTTATAGATCTGGCAGCTGCTTTCTGAGCATAAGACAGAACAGCCAGACTCCAGTGCCCTGGTACTGGAGTCAGGTTGGATCTGGATCCAGCTCTGCTGGTTCCTTGCTGTGTGACTTTGACCAAATTTAATTCTCAATCTCAGTTTTCTCATTTAGTGAACGAAGGAGAATAGTAATCTAGTAATCCACCTCAGGTTGTTGAGAATTTAACAAGTTCTTGGAACAATGCTTGGCACAGCAAGCACTAGTTACCAGAAAGCCTATTTGTTCTGGGAAAGGTGACTTACTGTCACAATTCCATGAGACTTTATGTCACTGGTGCTTTCTGCCACGTAACTGAGCTATTCTGGTTAGCAACCTGCAACGCTGCGAAAGAATGACTTTGACTTTTCAAATGAACTATTCTGTTGACAACCCTCACTTCTCAGAGGTGCTCAGAGACATGTGGACATTCTCCACCAACCCCTCAGTTCCCTTTTCCTGTGGGTCCACACACTGAATGAGATCAAGGTACAGGGAAGACCCTAATCTACCAATCGCATCCATTAAGCCTCATGAGGACACAGTAATAACACCAAGGAAAAATGCAACTGTTTTGATTTCACTCCAGAACGCTCAATGGCTTTTACTAGGCTTCTGATTTCCAAGCCAGTGCTTGTAGCTAAAGCTTGAGTTGTAAACAGGAAGCATCAGCCCAATTTTGCTGGGAAGACTATGATAAACATCTGGAAAGGTAGGAAGCCATGAATGATGCAAGATCATCCTTTTTAGAGTAGACCAGTTGTGGCTGGGCTTAGTATGTGATTTTCCTAAGCTCCTCTACCCCAGCCTTCATTCTTGGTGTTTATTTAATTACTTACAAGCTGCATAAATGTCTAAGGAGCGAAGAGTCAGCTTATTATCAGACTCTGAATTAAAAGGACCCAAACAGAACATTATCAACTTCACGGATGTGAATACAGCTGCCACAGGGCCAGTCCACACTGCCCTGAGCTGTAGGAGAAAAGCAAGTCTACTGCTTTTTGTATTTGTATCTCAATGCCTCCAAGTTTCAAGGACTGTAATAAAGGAATGCCCCTGACTCCTCTTTCAATGTTGTTGGAAGTTTCCAGTGTTGGCCATTTCTAGTCAGTCTTATACTGGCTTCTTGAACACTGAACTTTTTGTATTAACGTAAGGCACCAGTTCAGTTTTTTTTTTTTTAACTAATATGATCAATTAGTTACATGTCAGATCCAGCCACCTACTCACTCAGTGTGACTTAAGATAACCTGAAAAGGATGTCAGCCTGAAGAAGGGAAGCTGACTGATTAATATGAACGAGGATGTTTAGTGGTCTTAAATGTCAGTAAAACTGTTAAGGCCTCCCAGTTCTCCCCTTGACTCCAGGTAAATTGTCCTCACTGAATGAGCAATTGACCAAATCTGCTTTGTAAGATATAGAAATAAGCAAAAGAAAACCCACCCCTGCCCCCAAGTAGTTGTTCCATAACCCAGGACTGTCTGGTTTAGAAGTCCAATTACTTAGTGAGCAGTCTAAGGCCCATTTTAGTGTGCAGAGAATGATTCTTGTAGTTTGATCTCTCTTAAAACTGTAGAGAAACTCTCACCCCACTTTAAATAAAGTACTATGTTTACCAGCTTCCGAATTCGGTCCAAGACGAGGTCAATGATCTCCTTGCCAATGGTGTAGTGCCCCCGGGCATAGTTATTGGCAGCATCTTCCTTGCCTGTGATGAGCTGCTCGGGGTGGAAGAGCTGGCGGTAGGTGCCAGTGCGAACTTCATCTGGAAAAGGGAAACAAAGCGGCCACCCATCACTAACAACCCACACAACCTGCCCAACCCCAGGGCATCAACAGAGCCCCCAGGACACACATCCTGTCCCAGATCCCTGGGATCTCACTTGAGCTACTGAGGTCAACTCACCAATGACCGTGGGTTCCAGGTCTACAAACACTGCCCTGGGCACATGCTTGCCAGCGCCTGTCTCACTGAAGAAGGTGTTGAAGGAGTCATCTCCTCCTCCAATGGTCTTGTCACTTGGCATCTGGCCATCAGGCTGGATGCCATGTTCCAGGCAGTAGAGCTCCCAGCAGGCATTGCCGATCTGGACACCAGCCTGGCCAACGTGGATGGAGATGCACTCACGCTGTGGGAAGGAAGAAAGGAAAATGTCAGATCATGACACATCAAGTGGGATATTTAGGAATGATTCACACCCACATGACTAATTAAACTTCAGGACAGATATGTTAATGAACTACTAGGCCAGATCAGAGACCAGACCCTTCCTTTGTAGTCACATTAGATATTCAAGGTCAGGTTTCCAACATTTCAGAAAGACAAAGCTGCTCTATAGCAATAGACTTCCCTCAGTTCTGGGGAAACATGCCTCCCAATTCCTTAAAGGCAGGCAAAACTCCCCCTCGTAGCTCTGATTCATTTCTGTGTGATTGTGTAACTCTGAGCTCATTCTGGTCTCTCTTTAATCCTATTCTTTAAAAGACAAAAGTTTCTCCCTCTTACTTTAAAACCAGCTTAAACCAGCGAACTACAGCTGTATGACTCATGGAGAAAACACCAGAGAAGCAGCAGTTAGCTGTATGTTAAAAACTGTGGTCAGGGGCAGCTTTTTAACCCTGTGGAAGAATGTAATCTTAAGGGAAGAACATTTTTCCTTCGCTACCAACCTATATTGAGGGAGGGGAGACTGGGGGGTAGACACATGGTGATGATGAAAGCTCAAAGTGTCACCAAGACTTTCCTAACAGTTTAAAAAATTAGCTGTTTCCTACTAAAGTGTACATATACCTCTGGCACTGTGGAAAAAGTCTACAGTTTTAAGAATTTAAAGATACTATAGGGAAAATGTTCGTTTTACTTGTTGAACAAAATAATTTACAAGTTACCAAACTCATTCCTGCTCAGTAAAATAAGGCAATGAACATATGTACCCACAGACTTGAGGGAAACAAAAGAAGTGTTTATTGTATTTCATCATAAGTTAGATTAGCTACCTTGGAGACTGGCAGAGGGCTTTCAGAGTATTGACACTAAATATCTCCCATTACATTTTCCCCCAATAAGAGGGTTTCAAATTTTTAAAAGTCACTAATAAGAAACGAGTCAAAGAAAATTCAACACCAGCTAAGATCTCAGTCTAGTTTCATAACCCAATATAATAAAACCCCAATCACTCACAACTTTTGACTTATGGTCCCCTCCTTCCCACCTACACTCCCCATAAAACAATCATGGTCTCCTGACCACATACATCAGCAAGCTCAGGATTCACTATTATCTCCTCACCCCACTCTAGGGCTGTGGGTGAAAAGGGAGTTGTTTGTTCTAATGAACCCATGACTATTTACCATTGCATCATATTTACCTTTAACTGGACTTGGGAAGTTCCACAGCCAGAGAAAGCTGGAGAGAACCAGAGACCTGTCCATGACAGACCCAGGCCCAAGGAGATACAGTATCTGAGAAGATACTCTCAATCTAATGAAGTACTTCTGTTGAAGCCCTTTGAGCCACCCAATTTTCATTCATTGTGCAACTGTCTGGCTTTCTCCTTTAGACTGTGCTTTCCACTCTCCCCTGGCCATTAGGGAGATGGAGAGACACAGGTGATGGAGTCAATTAGTCTAGCTTTAACTGGATAAGTTGCCACTGTCTCTCGTTGAAAAACAAAACAAAACGGGCTGGTTGGCTCAGTTGGTTAGAGCGCAGTGCTCATAACACCAAGGTCACGGGTTCGAATCCCACATGGGCCAGTGAGCTGCGCCCTCCACAACTAGATTGAAAACAACAGCTTGACTTGGAGCTGGGGTGGGGCGGGGCGGGGTGGGGTGTGGGGGGCCACAACTAGATTGAAAAACAATGACTTGACATGGCGCTGATGGGTCCTGGAAAAATACTGTTCCCCAATCAAAACAAAACAAACAAACAAAACTAACCTGTGATTACTGAAATAGGTCTGCTGCTGCTCTCCTGCCCTTGAAACAGTCACACTACTTTCTGAATCACACTTTTACCAGTATCTTTTTGGTCTTGTTTGGTGACAAGCACTCAAGCAAGTTGTTACAGTCAAGACATACTTTTGGTTAACTGTGGTAGTCCCTCAAGAGTTTAACTGGACTATTCACTGTATTCCTTTTTTATTAAAAGGATACTATTTTGAAACATTTGATATACTGGTTTAAAAGCATGTCTTATTTTAGGTAGACCACCAACAGAGGTTCTCTAAGACAACTGTTTTCAATACCTCTGCAAACTATATAGAAAATGCTCAAGTTGTGTATAATTTCATGTTTCTTTAAAACTAAGAATACAGTCAGTACTAGTTTACCCTGTGGTTTTGTAAGGCAATATCCTTTTATGGACTTGTTTTTTAAAAAGCTTCAGCTATAAACAGCCCATTAAGTAAGCACCAGAAATGCGGAATTAGACGTGAGGAGGAGCCTGCCTACATCCTTTAGGTGGATTGGTGTGGTGCAACTGGAAGCTCTCCCCAGAGCCCCACCACAGGTGACTCAGCAGCGAGTCACAGGGCGCTGGAGAGGTGGCGCCAGAGTTTGCACCTTCCGTGCGGAAGCGCCCGAGTGCTCCAGGTGCTTCCACTGCGTAGGGGAAGGTGAGGTCATGTGGAGGGGTATGGGTCATTTTTAGTTTCCACAAACCCATGGGGGCCAATGTGAAGGCTATCTAGCCTCTCTTGCACAGTGGCGGGCTATGGGACGATGCCCTCACTAGGATCAAGAGGGCTTTTTATTTCCACCGAGGGCACTGCTCGGGCCGCGTGTTGGAGCCCGACGAGGTGTCTGCCGGGTGAACTCAGCTTTCCCAGTATGATCACCAGATGCCAATTTGCCTGGAGGGGTCCGGGACACGGTCCCACGTGCAACCCGGGTCCCGCCACCCCTTGGGACTGCTCACTCTTCCCTCCACACCACCACCCGGGCCCCCGCCCACCCCCCACAACTCACCATGACTGAGACTTGTAGGGCTCCGCGGGGCTGGAAGTGGCGAGGGGTACGGCGACAAGAACCTCCCACTGACAGACTACCAAGGAGTCCGGGGGAGAAATGACTGGGCGGCCCGCCCTCAGGACTTTATGTACCCGTTCCCCCGGCCACGTGTCGGCAGGGCGGGCACCGGACCCCGCCCTGGCCCCCGCGGCCCCACCTCCGAGCTACGCAGCTCCAGGCCGGACGCCCGGCCCTAAGCGGCCGGCGGAGAGAGGAGGGGCGCGCGGTGCCGATTGGTGGATTCAAAAGTTCAAACCAAACTCTTCGGAAGGAGCCCCAAGAACCGGGAAGGGGAGGAGACATCCTGTGGCCCGAGAGTGGGCAGGTTGGGTGGGGCAGAGCATGGTGTCGGCGACTGGAAGGAACTGGAAGGCGGAGCGTCTTCACCGTCTGCAGTGGGCTGCGGTGGCAGAGGGTGTCAGGTATACCAAGCCGAAGCGAGGAACAGCGCCAAGCGCACGGAGCAGCCGCCGGAGCCCCGGGAGTGCGCCTCCCCCGCTGTCCGCCCCGCCCCACCCCACCCCGGGTCCCGGACCCTCTAGGACGGGACGTGGCCTCCAGCCAGCCCTCTCCGCACAGCTCCCTACAAGGCCCGGCCTGTGAGCCGGCCGCTTCCGCGTTGCCGATTCCCCGGGGCCGGCCGCCCTCGCCGCTGACGGCTTCCGGAGGAGGCTTGTTCCGCGTTCCAGGTCTTAATCACCACGAGCCAGCCTGAAGCCCTTAGTCTCACCTTTTTGGTTGCTTTTCTTTACTCGTTTTCCTACCTCCTTTTTAAAATGACCCTTTTGCTTCCTAACAAAAATCTCTTTACAGTTGATGCAAAGCAGTTGTTTTTTTTTCATCAGAATACTAGCTTCCATTTTGATTGCTTACCCTGCAGAGTAGCTGGGGTTGTTTTTGTTTACACTGTATTAGTCACATTCCATGCACGCAACAAACCCAGTGAGTTATCCCTACCTTGCACTGCCTCATTACATACACCGCTTGCACTATCCCGGCTACGTTTATTTCTCAGAAGTGTGGGGGTCTGGAATGAGCCTTCCCCAGAATGTGCAACCCTGGCATGCAAGTTATCTCCAGCTGAAAAAAATTAAAGCCCAACAAACTCAAGAATTTTTACCTCCCCCTTACCTGCCTAAAGAGATTCATATAGAAAAACCTGCTTAGAGAAGGGAACCATAGTATATTCACCTTAGCACATAAACATCAAGTGGCAGACAGGATCCAAGCTCAAAGCTGTTCGCTAGATTCCCCTTTGTGTCCCATTGTTTCTAGGTGGCCCCAAATGTTTGCTCTTTCTCATCTACTTGTGAATTGCCTACTTTCCCGGCCTTTGTCCAAAGTGACATACATCTTATTTTGTCTCACTGGTTTTGGAATTTACATGCTTCTGTGAATTCTCTCATGCACTTGTATTAAAATTTGATTTTCTGTTGTTACTATGCTGTATGTCATTTGAATTATTCGACCAGCCAGAAGAACTGTTACCAAACTCAGGTTTGGTGCCACTTGCCAACCGAAGAGCCCCCCAAAAACTAGAGTGACAAGAGTTAGTGAGGTGAAAAGTGTCCTTTATCCTAGATGCCGGCAGCTAGGGAAGATGGTAGACTAATGTCTAAAACAAACAACAAAAAAACCCACCTTCCTGGAGCTAAAAGTATTAAGAGGTTTTATAGGTGGGTAAATGGGAAAAAAACAAAGGAAAGCAGGCTTCAGTGCTCATAGTTGAGAAGTCGTCTCCTGGGGTCTTGTGAGGCCTCAGGTCAGCCTCAATGTTATCTTTAATCTCAGTGTCTGTAGCCATCTGTGGAAAAACTGCTAGGGAGTTGTGAGAAACTGGTGGAGTTGTGATCATGGGTCTTGATGTCCGGGCATCTGAGGATTAAAGAAGCTGCTCTTTTTAGGTTAGGACGTTGTTAATTAACGAGGTATGGGTAGCCTTGAAAAAGGGAATGGAGTTCTTCAGTTAATCAGTGGGAGGAGAAACAATGAGGAAACCGCTGAATATCAAGATCAGGGGTGTCCAAACTTTTTCAATGTTTTTTTACCAAGGGCCATATACGGTAAAATACACAAACAGCCGGGCCACTCACTCGAGGTGAAGTACGGATGGCCTCACCTGGTTTACTTAAGTAAACTATATTTTTGGAATTTGCTGCGGGACAATTAACAATGGATTGCGGACCGCAGTTGGCCCGCGGGCCACAGTTTGGACACCCCTGACAAGATGGATCAAACTGCAAACTAAGTTTAATTACATTACTGATCTACCAAATTTCACCCTTACAGAACTAAAGGGATAAGGGAAAAGTTTCCCTGCTCCCTCAGAAGCATCCTTTATTTCAATTGTTTTTCTTTCTCTGCGACTTCATCATGTTATCTTAGCTCTTAAATTCCTTAACCAGCTCTGGGTGATAGAGTTTATGGAAATATTCAGAGAACAAAAGTGCCTGCTATACAGAATAGAAGTTAAAGTGCTTTTTCCTGAAGTAGAAAAAAGGCAAAATGAAAGCAAAAATGGGTTTTGAATACAGAACAGGCAGAACTCAAAGTATACTCCAACTGATACACACAAAATGAATAATGTGGAAATATGTACAGAAATTCCTTTTCAATATACAATACATAGTTCATTAAATGTTTACTAAATACCTATCGTATGGCAGGGTATTCTGAAATTTGGAATAACTAGCATTTTAGTCTGTTGCTAAATATTTTAGTCTTAATTAGAACTTTCCCACTTTTTTTTATTCATTTCACAAATATATTTAGCAGTTTCTAGGTGCTTAGGAATATGTATGGGAACCAAACTGACAGATCTCTGCCTTGTGGAGAATAGGGAAGAAAGACAATGAACACAATAAATAAACAGGTTATATAATTTGTTAGCAGGTGTAGAGTGCTGTAGAAAAATAGAGACCAAAGTAAAGTGAAATGGGAGTTTTTAAGTCGAGATGTTGACGTCTTTGTGGAGGTGGAGATGCCCAGTACACAGCTGGATATGAGAGTCTGGATCTCCAGGGAGAGACATCTGGGTAGAGACATACATCTAAATGCCACCCTAAAGTCATGACATTGGGTGAGATCACTGAGGGAGTGAGTATAGAAATAGAAGAGAAGAGGACCAAGGACTGAGCTCTGGGAGAACCATCAAAGGACAGTACGTGAGTTCGGAGGAAACCCAGGAGTGTGAGATCCTGGAAACCAAGAAAGGAGTGATCAGCAATGTCAAGTGCTGTCAAGTAAGATGGGAACTCAAAATATGACCCCCTGATTTAGCCACATAGATGTCACTAGTAACCTCGATGAGAACAGTTTGGTATGGCAATTTAAAAATAACAGGCATTTTATTTTTAGATTCTGTTTTCATATGATTCATTAAAAAATATTTTAATTTTTCTTCCTCTCACTGCCTACCACCTCACATTCAAGCAGATCACCCCTGTGGAATCACAATATGTTTAAGGGCTTTGTAGTTTTGATTACCTTGGTTTGGATTCTGGCTTTTTTTTGTTTTGTTTTCTATAATAGCTGTGGATCCTTGAGAATATTTCTTAATCTCTCTAAATCTCCTCCCTTACAAAATGGGGCGAGTATATAACTCATAGGTGGATACATTGTTATGAGGATTAAATGAGATAAATAATACATAGTACATACACATACTAAGACACTAAGTAACATCTGTAGTTACTCGGAGATGGTCATAGACAAAATTAGAAATGAAGATGCATCCTCTTCCATTTTAAAATCATTTCAAGTACGTATTGGAATCCATATTTAAGTTTGCTGCCCCCTGCTGGATTTTTTTTTTTGAGGAAGTGGGGAATCTTTCCTGGGTGGACGGTTAAAAATTTAACCTTTATCAAAGTAAACAGGTCTTTATGGGTCTAAAAATTACTGAATGAGGAGATGCAGAAACTGATCTTACTTTCCATCCGAAATTTTCCAGAAGTCACCACAAACATGTTGCGTTATTAACAGAGCCAGTGCTCTACCGTTTTTTGGTGACAGAACTGTGGATCGCACGTCTCCTTGGGTTCCAGGTTTCACGGTGCGATATGAAGGGATTGAACAGGATTATCTCTAAGGCCTCTCCCAGCCCTAGTATTTTTGTGATGTTGTGACTTAAGGCTTCTACTGTACATGTGAGCTGTTCAAAATAAGCAAAGTTGAAAAGATGCTTCATTCAGTCAGAGTCTTCTAAGAATCACAAGTATATTACCATATTTCCCCGAAAATAAGACCTAGCCAGACAACCAGCTCTAATGCGTCTTTTGGAGCAAAAAGTAATATAAGACCTGGTATTATATATTATGTTATGTTATATTATAAAGACCCGGTCTTATAGATATTAAGACCGGGTCTTATATTAATTTTTGCTCCAAAAGACGCATTAGAGCTGATGGTCTGGCTAGGTCTTATTTTCAGGGAAACACAGTAGATAAATACTTACAGGTGGGGTTTTTGCTGGAGTCTTACAATGCTTTAGGGAAAGAAGTGTTGCATACCTACTCTGGCTTGGGGGAGCTTGGACTTTAAATTGCTGTCATATAGCGTGTCCACAAAACATTAGTAAAGAGAAAAGAATTCAGAGAAAACTGAACCTTATGTGTTTTCAATCTAACTCCTGTTTTCTATGTTGGGATACCAGTAATACTGAAAAATCGGTCTTCAGTAACAGATTACATGTTACAAATAATAACAGTATAGGGATATTTTGTGCCCATATAGCAATTTATAACAAAATATGTTCTACTCCAATAGTGCCTGGAGGAGTTTTCAAAAATAAGTTTTTAATAAAGGTATTTATTATGGAACTGTGGGAAATAAGGTCCTGAGACTTAAAATAATTACCCTAAACCACAAGAGGTAGAACCCAAAATAAATGCTTAAAATGACAGTTGCCTCTTCCTTCTAGGTCCTCCTTAGAAGTTGCTCTAATTCACAGGGAAAGGAAGTTCTAGAAAAGTCACTTATTGAATTTGTTGTCTTAAGGCAAGGCTACTACTAATATAACAAAAAGGGAATTTGTTTGACTTTCAAGACCTCCAAAGGACAGCTAGGACTTGTTGCAGTTAAGTTCAACCACTTTCTATATGATAAGCATCTTTTAAATCTATGTATTGCAAGGAAGTTTGTTTTTTCTTCTTTTACCCGCCCTCCCCTCCCCAAACACAGAAGAGCAGAACATTATCTTCTAGGTAATAAGTTATTTTCTTTTTTGGGAAAAATAATCCTTAGATTCTTTAACTTTCACTTACTGCTCTTTTTATCCTGCAAATATTTGCAAACTTTATAACTTTCTTACACATTCTTTCCAAGTTCTCCTCCCCCGCGATGGGAGGAGCAGTGTTTTGGACTTCTTCCCTTTCCTCAGGATTCTTCATGTGAAATGCTAGCTCCATTCTGGGAGATTACCAGAGAAGATTGGCTTTCATCTCTGAAATTTCACATTTTATTTCCACTGAGACATCATTTGGCTTGTTCTAATCTGCTTTATATTCCCTAAAAATATAGTATTTCGAATTATTTCCTCACAGTGACTAACTAAAACAACTGAGTAGGTTGTGTTTCCCTTGTATTCCCACTGTATATACTACAGCTAGGCAGGCCTTCTTACTCCAAGCTCTTTCTAGCCTTTCTAATTAATAACCATTCCCTTGCTTCCCCTCCCCCATCCCTTTAGGATAGACAGGTAAAATTCTCTTGCAGAAAAGGATCTACTCTCATTCTTCAATTATCTACATTATTTATCTAGTAAGTGGACCTTATCCTGGAATCTGGAAATCTTTTCTATTTATGGTAATGTTTATTTAAAAATTTTATTTATTCATATACCTTAAAAGCACCCAGGCAGCCCAAAGTGGAAGGCCCCTGAGGGTCTTCTTTCCTGTGACTATAACTTCTTGCCAGCAGCCCAGACAGTGGGGGATTTACTCAGAGCTGTGACACTCAGGATAATCTTTCCCCTTTCACTTTTCCAGGTATCTCTCTACCTGTCCCCTCCTCCTCCTCCCAGGACACAGAGCCTGCCATTCTCAAGTACACTAAGTATTTATTTTTTCCTACCTAATTAGTACAATAATACCTAATACAAGGGAATATCAATGCATAAATTATACACAGTTAGGAAACTTAGACGTGAAACAGTCTCATGTTACTCAGGTAGTTCGTTTAATTTGGCTCAAAACATTCGGCCTCTTCCAGTGCCTGTTTCTACCCACTTAAGTCAGTGGGCACCTCCCTAACTAAATCCCTTATGATTCTTTTGTGGTGATTCCCCTACTCATTGGCCTGCTAGAGCCTGCTAGAACTAACTGTTAGATTTTCAGGAATTTTGTGGGCCAGTTGGACATCATGTTGGTAGCTTGATATCAGTAATGGTGGATGTATTTACACCATGGATATCGGTGACTACTACAAATGAGCCTCTCACCTCCAATCCCAGCTGCTTGTTAAACATTTACCAGCACACCACTGTCCCTCCTTCCACACTAGTCCAAGTCAGGCCATTTCTCTTAGTTCTTTCAGTTCTGGCATAAAAATGTCTTTTTTTGGTTTGTTTTTTGTATTAGAGCTTAGTTAATTCCCTGGCTTCAGGCTTAACCCTCTCCTCACGGCCAACCAAAGCCCAAAAGTCAACCTGGCTTCTCCCAATTTGAGCTTCCAGGGCTATGAAAAACTTACCTCCTAGCCCTTCCAATCCCACTTAACTCATTCATCGTTCTTTTCCACCTCTTCTATCTCTCAGGTCCTAAAAGCCCCCACTCCTCTACTGCCCCACACCCTCCACCCAATGTCTCCACCACTGGTACCAGTGTTACACACTCTGGGCTTTCATCCCCAGACTGAGACGTTTACGTGCTTTATTTATTCTTCACAATAACCCTGTGTACAGAAACTATTGTTACCTCCATTTTACAGCAGAGGACTTTGAGGCTTATGGGGTGAAGTGACTTTATCTAAAGACACATTGGCCCAGGCTGCTGGGATCCCCACGCTTTTCCTTGGGAGGTTGGCTTTAAAGCTCTCATTTTTGAACCACTTTTTCCCTCAAAAACATTAATATGAAGCCACTTTTATATCTACAACTCTAATTCAATGTTTATTTCCCCAAGTTATCCACACCTGGAATGATGCCCAAACCCTTCAGCTGTAAGACAGGGAAGGATGGGAGGCTGGCAGAGAGTTCTAACAGATGTGGGCCTGTACTCACAGGCCTCTATTTTTACAGCATTTGCTATTTTGATCCTCTAGTCCATGTACTTTTTTCCCTTACTGTCCAGCTTTTTCTGTTCCGACAGAGTCAGGAATGTAAACCTTTTAGAAACCCCCAGAGAGTTTTGCTTGTTTCTGCTAGGTCGGGAGTTCCTCATTTTAAATTACATACTTCTTTGTATTGATAGGTTGTGGTCCCTACTGACCTTGTAAATGGTTATGTGGAACAGCCTGTAACTACAAAAATCAACTTGCTTATCCTGTTCTGTTTATTTGTGCAGAACCCAAGGGACAGAGCCCAGTTCACATGCTCTGGTGGGGGTGGTGGTGGGGAAGGAATTCTTTGTGTTCCAAACAGAAACAAATTTTACATTCGGGCTGCTATTCGCCTTTACTCTGCCTGAAACGACCGATAGTAAACCAGAATTGTTGCAGAGGAAAGAAAAATTAACTCGGAATGTAGGTCACCGAACAAGCTATGAAACCTGTTTTCTTCATGTTGGTTTGCTTGATTGCATTGGGGGTTTCATGGCCTCTGGTTAGGGCCCAGGCAGCCTGCAATGGACTGAATGTTTGTGTTACCCCCAAATTTTTATGTTGAAGTCCTAACCTTCACTGTGATGGTAATAGCAGATGAGGCTTTTGCCAGGGGATCCCTCATGAATGGGATTAGTTCCCTTATAAAATGGACCCCAGAGAGCTCTCTTGCTATGTGAGATACAATGATAAAATGGCCGCCTGCAACGTGGACAAGAGTCCTCACTAGACCTTGGCCATGCTGGCATGCTCACTTCGGACTTCTAGCCTCCAGAACTGTGAGAAAGAAATATCTGTTGTGTGTAAGTCACCCAGTTTATGGTATTGTGTTATAGCAGCCTGAGCAAAGACACAGCCTAACCCCATGAAGTCCAGATATCAGGGAAAGCAGTGGTTACTTAGCAAGTAACAGAGTTATTCTCACCTCTAGAGAGAGGACAGAATAAAATGCAAAGACCCTGCGGGGCAGGGAAAGACCCTAGGGAGTAGGGAAAGTGAAGATTATAATAACAAAATATTAAAGTAAGGACTCTATTGACTCCTCAGGGACAAGAGTGTGAACTCTCGAAGTCATTATAACTGGTAGGAACTGGGAATTCTGGTTTCTGGTGTGATTAAGTAGCACCACCTTTGGCAAAGTACCTAGCTGTATTGCATCTGAGTTTCCCCACTTGCAGTATGAAGATAATAACTGCTCTAAAACAGCCTTGTAAATAGATCACTGGATTAAGATTTAAGCGATCTGGATTCTAGTTATAGTACAACTAACTAAACAGGTCATAGTTTCATAATTTGTAAAATAAGATATAGCCTCTAAGATTCCTTATATAAGTCAGTCATTTTATATAATGCCCTGAAAGATTTTCTAGAAATGTAAAATTACATTATTCTTTTTTTTATTTAATAACTATTTATTTGGCTCCTAGTGTATACTCGGCACTGTACTAGGAACTGAGGACAAGACAAGGCCCCTCAAGGAGTTTATGTCGCATTTAGGGAAGAGATAGGATGTAGGAAGGAAAATAAAGCCAAGTAAGAAGTCTAGAGAATAATGAGGAGTGCTATGTTACCTAATGTGGCAAAGAAGGCCTGTCTGATTTGAAGGAAGAACTGAGCTATGTGGGTGTCTGGGGGAAGCATATCCCAAGCAGGGGGAATGGCTGGAGCAGTGTGAGTGAGGAGAAAAAAGCAATAGGAGATCAGGAGGTATATATATATATATATATATATATATATATATATATATATTCCACTATATATACCACTATATATGTGTGTGTGTGTGTGTGTGTGTGTGTGTGTATATATATATATATATATATATATATATATATATAGAGAGAGAGAGAGAGAGAGAGAGAGAGGCGCCCAGACTGTGTAGGTTCCTAAAGTCCACCATAAGGAATTTGACTTTTTCTCTGAGTGAGACTGGAAGTCATTGGAAGGTTCTAAGCAAAGTGATGACAAGATCAGACTTTTGTTTTAACACGGTCACTCTGGCCTCTGTGCTTAGAATAGACTGTAGGGAGGCAAGAACGGAAGGAGGGAACCCAGGCAAGTGGCTACTGTAACCATCAGGGCGGGAGCCCAGGGTGGTAGCAGAAGAGATGGTGAGAAGTGGCCAGATCCTGGGGAGGAGTTTCTGGTGCACTGGATGTGGATTGTGAGAAAAAGAAGAATCAAGAATGACTCCTAGGGTTTGGGCCTGAACAACTGGAAAAATTGAGTTGATGCTAAGATGAGGAGCACTTTGGGAGAACAGATGTAAGGGTGGTAAGGAGCAAGGAGATTGGGGTTTGCTTTGGGCATGTTAAGTATGACATGTCTATTAGGCATCCAAGTGGAGAATTGAAGAAGGAAGTGAATATGCATGTGGATCCCAGGGTGGGAAGGGACCAGCACTTCCAACCCAGATTCTTGAGTTTCTATATTAGGGAGTCCGGTCTGGGTAGACTAGGAGTGCCTGACAATACCCCAGTGGCAAAAAAGGACACTGAGACCCAAAATAAAGTCACCTTGAGGAAAGGGGATGTCTGGGCTAGGGATGCACTTTAAGACAAGACTTCAAATATTGATGTGGGACCACAGTTTGTGCTACTGCACAAACAGCACCAGAGACTGGAAGCCCTTTAGGGCCTAGCCATCCAAGTGTGTGTGCAAATGTGACCTGGGAGAGCTAGTTCCCTGAATGCCCAGAGTTGGAACACCATCAATCTGCCTCACTCCCCCGTGCTCCAATTTGGAATGTGTACACATCCCAAGATTTTTGGACAGTTTGTGAGCCTTCCTAATAGGAGGAGGGACAGCTTTGAGAGGTGTTGTCATGCGGGACGTCAGGCGGGGTCTCTAGTCCCGCTCCCCACATAAGAATGCAGGACATGGTGAGGCCAAAAAGGAACACCCACGGAGCCATAGGTAGGGGAGTTATACCACTATATTCTCGCTGGCGGCTGGGTTGGAGAAATAGGAAACAGGAGCCACATGATCCGTAACCCTCACTCCGCCGCTTGCTAGCTTAGCCACCATCTTCTTGCTAGCCCCCATTTGCTGCTAGCGTAGCCACGCCAGTTATATTAGTGGCCAATGGGTCACTGGTTACAGCTGACGGCCAACTAGCCACAGCTGATGGCCATCCAATCACAGTTGATGGCCATTTACTACCTGAGCCAGCACCCTTCCATGTGAGGCCGAGAGCCTGGAAACTGCACTCCTGGCTCTGTCCCCACAGGTGTTCACAGTGTAGAAACTGGTGTTTAAAAAAAAAAAAAAAAGAAACTGGTGTTTAATTGGATCGGAGTGTGAGGGACATGAAAAGGCTCTGATCTCTGGAAACTGGGCTGGTAATCATGATAGGAAATACCTAGAGGGGGTGTGTGTTTGGGGGTTACTTCTATTTATTTTTTTATGTGAGGCTGAAGAGAGTGCTTTTGGCCTTCCCGTAGAGAGTTTGGATTCCTTCAGAACACACAAGTAGCAAGGTCTAGTAAGTATGGGAATCTGGACCGGAAACTCAAGAGGAATGCAAAGACACCACTGTTGTAGGGCTTTCATGACAAACACTCGTAAAATTTCTATGTGATCAATCTTGCAACCTATGTAAATTATATAAATTAGCCCATATAAATAGCTCATTGTGTTTTCCAAATTTACAGAGACACAGGAAGTTAAGATTCTCATCTTCCTCAAAGACTTCTCACTTTCTTCTCCACCCACAACTACTGTATGATTCTTTTACCGAAATCTTTCACTCATTTCCCAGCTGCTGGGAATAGCTGCTCCCAATCTCTCCTATATCCTTCAAGCTCCTAATTACATTTATCTGTTCACTTCTGGCAGCTAACCTAGATTCCTAACTTAGTGACAGGATTAAGGGATCTAACCTGAGCTCTAACATCGTCCATCCTATCCTCAACAAAATGTCTTTCTTGTTCTTGATATTATCATCCCTTTCATCTCATTAGGGTCCCCTCCAATTTTATTAATACACTTGTGCCCTAGTTTTTATTCCTGCTCACAGTCTCTGGGATCTTGCTTTATAAATTAACCTCTTTTCTTGACCCTTCACTCTCTTTATCTACACAAATTAGAACCAAACAACCATAGTGTCATTTCTGCGTGAGTTACTCTCCTGCGTCTCGTCCCTTTTATTCACACTTGTGGCTTTTCTTTCCATCCTCCCATTCACCTCTTAGCTCTAACAGTATCCTACCCCACTGCCCCCCCATCATGATTTTAATTTTAAGCATCCCACTATCCAACCATCATCTCCACCTTTCTAGCAAGAGAAAACCAATCCCAACAACCCTTCTACTTAAGGGGGACTGACAAGCCATTGATCCTCCCACCTTTTCACTGTCCTTTACCTCCTCATGTCCGCAGTCTCTCCTTCCATAGTTATTCTATAATTATGCTCTTGCTTACACCTGCAACTCCTCTTGCTCCATTTTCTTTGTTGGGCTTACTTAGCAGAACCTCAAACCTGATTAAATCTAACCCTGCCTACCCCCTGCCTGCAGGCATGGCTGTGGCATGTTGACAGACCATTTAAAATTCATGACTACTAACTCCAGTGGGCCTTACACTGCTCAGCAGACATACTGTATTTCCCTTCACTTTCCCCCTCTCCTAAGTCTTTTTATATCTTCAGGACTCTCACACCCCAATTCCCTCCCCATTCTCACTCTCAGTTAATAACTTTGTATCCTTATTTGCAGAGAAAATAGAAGCAATCAGAAGAGACTGTCCACAAGCCCCCACTACTACACTTTCCTTATTAAAATATAATTTTCAAAAAGTTAAAATTGTGACTCATATAGAATAAACACGTGTCCGAGATTTATTAACTAAAGAACCAGTAAAACGATAAAGCAAACAGCATATGAGGAACAGGAGTTGATATATTTCATCAGGAAAGTTGCTTTAAAAATATTAGAGGAAGATTGCTAGGTTAGATACAAAACTGGTTAATACCCTACAAGGCAAAAAAAAAAAAAAATCATAACCTGTATCTTTTCCATAAAATAAAATCATTTATATTTCTCTCAGATAAGAACTATTTGCATTGCTATAAGCTTTCTTTAAGAAACAGAGTTGTAAAATACCATAATCAACAGTAAGTAGAAAATCAAGCAAAAGTACCTGCTCCTAGAAAAATCGGGTAAGTCCCAGAAAACCTGCTGGACAGAGCACAGTGCTTTACTAAAAAGATACCCAATGATCCTGTTTGCCTATTTCCAGATTTGGGGTGATTTTTCTTAACAATCTACCTATTTGTGACTGTACCCATATATTCTTGCCTGTCTTCTAATTACTGAAGGCAAACTGTCCATGCTTTTATTCAACCCAGCCTTTCTACTCGTATATTAGATCCCACCCACTTTTGCCTGCTCGAGGGTATCACGCTAGGGATTCTCCTTTCTTCAATGTTTAGCATCAAGACATGATCTTCCACCTTCAAAACAACCTCTCTTGATTTCGCTTCTGCCTGTGGGTATTATCCCACTATTCTCCTTATCTATATAGCAAAGAATTACCTACAATCACTGCCTCAGGTTTGTCTCCTCTATTCCTTGAACCTACTGGAATCAGGTTTTAATCCTCACCATTCCTCCAAAACTGCTCTTGTCAGAGTCATCCATGACCGCCATGTTACCAAATCCAATGGTCAGTTCTCAGTCCTCATCTTATTTAACCTATTAGCAGCATCTGACACTTGATCACTGTGAGACACTTCACTTGAAGTACTTTCTTCACTAGGTTTCCAGGACTCCTCTGTTTTTTTTCCTGGTGTCTCTTTTTTCAGTCTCTGTTGTTGTTTCCTCCTTAGTCTTCTAAACTCTTAACATGAAGGGCTCAAGGTCTCTTCTCATTCCTATCTACACCAATTCCTTGGCTGATCTCATCCAGTCTCTTGCTCTATATATGCTCCATACACTAATATAAACATATGTCTCCAATTTAGAATGCTTTCCAGAATTCCAGACCAACATACCCACTGTCTGTGGGCTTTCTCCGCTTGGATATATGATAGATTCCTACAGCTAAGCTCCTAGTGTTCCTGCCTAAACATGCTCCTCCCCTTTATCATATCAGTTAATGACAATTCCATTCCTCTAGCAGCCTGGGCCCAAAACCCTGGAGTCATCATTAGCTCTTATCTTTCTATCACTCCCATCAATCCATCAGCAAATCCTGTCAGCTCTGCCTCTAAAATATACACATCAATAATTTCAGCACTTTTCACTAGCTCCAATGTAGCCACTTTGGACCAGTGCCTCTGTCCCTGCTTCTTCTACTCCTGCCTACCTACTGTCTACCCCTGGCAGAGCAGCCAGAGTGATCCTGTTAAAATGTCAAGTCATACCACTTCTCTACTTAAAGTCCTCTAATGGCTTCCTGTCTGTGGTAGCTTGTCTCCAGGATGGCTGCCATCAGTTCCTTAATCAATTGCCAACCCTTCACGGACATAGAGCCCAATCAAGCCTGCTCTCTGCCCTATGCAATCACCGATCTGCTTTCAGTCTCTATAAATTTTTTATGGTCTTTTCATAAAAATGGAATTACATAATATATAGCCTTTTTCATCTGGTTTCTTTGACTTAGCATGCTTTTGAGAGGAATCCATGTTGTAGCATGTATTGGTATTTTATTCCTTCTTATTGCTAAATAGTAGTCCATTATATGGATATAGCATATTTTGTTTCTCCATTCATCAGTTCATGGATATAGGATGTTAGCTGTGGGTGTTTTGTAGATCTTTCATCACGTTGAGGAAGTTCCTTTCTAATCTTTGTTTTTTCAGTTTTTATCATGAACGGGTTGTATTCTGTCAAATGCTTTTTCTGCATGTATTGGGATAATCATGTGGGTTTTGTCCTTTATCCTATTAATATGGTATATTACATTGATTTTAGGATGTTAAGCCAACTGTGAATTCCTGAGATAAATCCTACTTGGTGACAGTGTATAATCCTTTTTATGTATTGCTGGATTGGGTTTGCTAATTTTGTTAAGGATTTTTGCAATGATATTCATAAGGTCTGTAGTTCTATAGTGTCTTCATCTGGCTTTAATATCAGGGTAATGCTGCCCTCATAGAATGAATTAGGAAGTGTTCCCCCCTCTAGTTTCTGAAATTGTCAAGTATTGGTATTATTTCTTCTTTAAATATTTCATAGAATTCACTGGTGAAGCCATCTGGGACTGGGCTCTTCCTTATGGAAAGATTTTTTAATACTAATCTTTTCTTTTTCTTTTTTTTTACTCAATATAAATCTATTCAGGTTTCTGTTTCTTTTGAGTTGCTCTTGGTAATTTGTGCTTTTTTTAGGGATTTTTCTATTTCGTTTGTCTAATTTATTGGTATATTCACAATATAACTGTAGTATTTTAATTTTTGTAGGGTAGACAGTGATGTCTCCTTTTTTATTCCAGATATTGCTAATTTGTATCTTATCTCTACCCTCCCCCCGCCCACTCCCCCACCTCTCCCTACCTTGGTTAATCTAATTAAAAGTTTGTTGATTTTTTTCAAAGAACAAACAATACAGAAGCATTTTTTCCTTCTGTTTTTGTATTTTATTGATTTCTGCTCTAATCTTTATTTCCCCTTTTTTGCTTGGCTTTGGTTTAGTTTGTACTTTTTTTTAGCTTTTTACTTTCTTAAGGTAGAAGCTTGGGTTATTGATTTGAGACCTTTCTTCTTTTCTCACATAAGTGTCTCCCTAAAAGCACTTATTAGCTGCATTCCAGAATCTTTATATGTTTTCATTTTCATGCAGTTCAAAATATTTTAAAATTTCCCTGGTGATATCTTTTTTGAACTGAGGACTATTTAGAAACCTGTTTAATTTCCAAATACTTGGGGATTTACCAGATTTCTTTTTGTTCTTGGTTTCTAATTTAAGTCCATTATGGTCAGAGAATGTAGTTTATATGATTTGAATTATTTTAAATTTACTGAACTGAATACTGGTTTTATGTCCTGACATATGATCTATTCTGGAGAATGTTCCATGTGCACTTGGAAAGGATGTCTATTCTCCAGGCCTTGGTTGGAGTTCTATAGATATCAATCAGGTCAATTTGGTTAATAGTGTTGTTCAAGTCTTCTATATCCTTGCTTATTTTCCATCTGGTTGTTCTATTTGTTATTGAGAGTGAGGTATCGAAATCTCCAACTATTATAGAATTGTCATTTATCTGTTCAATTCTGTCCACTTTTCTTTTATGTATATAATTATTATCTCTTCCTGATGAATTGACCCCTTTATCATTATTAAATGTCCCTCTTTGTCTCTAATACCATTTATTTTTACCTTAAGTCTATTTTGTCTGATATTAATATAGCCACTCCAGCTCTCACGGTTATTATAGCCCTGGTACATCTTCTTTCATCCTTTACTTTTATTTATGTCATCGAATCTAAGATGTAGACATCTTATACTTAGATCTTGCTTTTTTATCCAGCCTGCAAATTTCTGTCTTTTGATTGGGATGTTTAGACCTTTCACAGTTAATGTAATTATTGATATGATTTGATTTACATTTGCCATTTTGGTATGTGTTTTCTATATGTTTCCTTTCTTTTTTGTTCCCCTATTCTTCTTTTACTGCCATCTTTTGTGTTAAAATATTTTGAAAGTGCCGTTTAATTCTTATGTAGATTTTTAAATCATATTTTTTAGTTTTTTTCCTTAGTGGCTACTGTAGGGGTTACAATATACACTTAGTTTACCATTATCTATATTAGATTAATACTAACTTAATTTCAGTAAAATATAGAAACTTGGCTGCAATACAACTCTATTCCTGCCCCCCTTTGTGTTATTATATATACTCACATATCACATATCTTTATACTAATATTATTTTAGTTTTATTTAGATTACATACTATATTCCTAATGATTACCATCATATATATCGCATACATGTTATAACCTATCAGTATGTTGTTATAATTATTAATTTACACAATTTCTCATCTTTTAAAGAAGTTATGTGAAGAAACAAGGAAATACATATTTATAGAGTATTCTGTATTAAACCACGTACCTACCATTTTCAGTGCTCATTTTTTCTTGTGTATTTGAGTTACTATCTGATGTACTTTACTTTCAGTATGAAGGACTCCCTTTAGCATTTCTTGTAGGGCAGATCTACCAGTAAAAAAATCCCCTCAGATTTGTTTATCTGGGAATATCTTCATTTTTCCTTCATTTTTGAAGGACAGTTTTATGAGATATAAAATTCTTAGCTGTTAGTTTTTCTTCTTTCACACTTTGAATATGCCATTTCTCTGTCTTCCAGCATCCATTGTTTCAAATGAGACATTTCCATTGTTTCAGGTGAGAAATTAGCTGTCATATTGATGTTGCACATGATGGTGGTTTCCTCTTGATGCTTTTAAGATTTTTGTTTTTGTTGTTGGCTTTCAACAGTTAGTATGTTGTGTTTAGGTATGGTTATCTAGTCGGGTTTGCTGAGCTACTTGGATGGGCAGATTAATGTTTTTAATCAAATTTGCCAAGTTTTTGGACATTACTTCTTCAAATATTTTTTCTGACTCTCTCTCCTCTTCCATTACACATATGTTCACATGTTAGATTTTGTCCCACAAGTCTCTGAGGCTTTCTCTTTTTTTCAATTTTTCTTTCTATTCTGCAGTGGATAATTTCCATTGATCTCTCTTCAAGTTCACTGATTCTCTTCTTGTGCCATCTTGAATCTACTTTTGAGCCCCTCCAGTGCATTTTTCATTTCAGGCACTTCTTAGCTGTATTCCAAACAAGCTGTATTAGCTTATTTTCACCTCTAGACATTATACTTTAAAATTTTTAAAATAATTTTAATACTTTCTTATGGCGAATCTTTGTTTATGCATTATTGTCCTACTTTCTTTTGATCCTCTAAACATGATTGCTTTTAGTTCTTGAAACTTATTTATAATATCTGCTTTGATGTCTGCCTGCTAAATCCAACTTCTGGGGACATTCAGAGATAGTTTCTACTGACTTTTGCCTTCTCTGAAAATGAGTCATATTTTCCTCTCTCTTTGTGTTTTTTATTTTTATTTATTTATTTATTTATTTTAAAGATTTTATTGGGGAAGGGGAACAGGACTTTATTGGGGAACAGTGTGCACTTCCAGGACCTTTTCTAAGTCAAGTTGTTGTCTTTTCGATCTTAGTTGTGGAGGGCGCAGCTCAGCTCCAGGTCCAGCCACCATTGCTAGTTACAGGGGGCACAGCCCACCATCCCTTGGGGAGTCAAACCGGCAACCTTGTGGTTGAGAGCCTGCGCTTCAACCAACCGAGCCATCTCAGAGCTCAGAGGCAGCTCAGCTCAAGATGCTGTGTTCAATCTTAGTTGCATGGGGCAGAGCCCACCATCCCTTGTGGGAGTTGAGGAATCGAACCAGCAACCCTGCAGTCAAGAGCCCATTGGCCCATGTGGGAATCGAACCGGCAGCCTTCAGCACTAGGAGCATGGAGCTCCAACCGCCCGAGCCACCAGGCCGGCCAGCTTTGTGTATTTTATTGAAAACTGAATATTTTAAATAATATATTGTAGCAACTCTGGATTCTGATTTTCTCCCTCAAGGCTGTCTTTTGTGTTTGTGTATTTAGTAAGTTGCCTGGGTTAAATCTGTGAAATCTGTCTCCTCTGAAGTGTATGACTACTGATATTTCTGCTCAGTTTATTTTTTGTTTTTATTTTTGAATCTGGTTTCCTAGGGGTTGCCCGTGTCTAAGTAGCCTAATAGTCAGCCAGTGATGGGACAGAAATTGTGCTCAAACCCTTCAAGCCAGTAAGGATTCCATCCTCTAATACTGAATTTGTATGTGGGCAGGGAAGCATATTCAAAGTTCAGGCTGTTTTCAATTCTATTTGAGCTTTTACTTTTACTTTCCATTGAGCCCTTTCACAGCTCCTCTATGCACAAACCCTCAAGGTCAGCCAGAAGTATAGGTCGATCCTAGGCTCTATGTTGTCAGCTGTAAATGTGCACAGCCTCAGCCAGGAATACACTTGCCCCAACCACAACTGTAACCACAGGTTAGAAGAATCACTGGCCTTCTCCTGCTCCAAATCAAGTCAGAGCCCTCTTTGTGGCAGCAAAAACAGATTCCCACTGTTATTTCTGAACTCCAGTAGTTGTTCAAGCACAACCATTTCGCAGATTATTACATGCTTTTGCAGAGTACTAAAAATGGCTGTTTTCATCAATTTTTCCCCCCCAGCTTTGTAGTTGCTTTTTGGGGGAGAGGATTTGCCCACCTCCTCACTTGTCATAGCTGGAAGTCCCACTGTCCTCAATAAATATATGATGAATAAGTGAATAAACCCCATGTAATCTTTCTTCTACCTCTACCACTCTGTGGAAATTGTCCTACCAAAATTATCAGTTGCGTCCCAGGCACTAAAACAAGCTCTGGGTAAGAAAGACCCGGGTTGAATTCCAGCTCTACTCAGTAATTGTGCATTTAGCAAGCATACTTATCTCTCCAAGTCTTGTTTTTTCCCCCCCTTCTATTAAATGGTTAAAATAATGCCTATGGTGTTATTGTGAGGAGGGTGGGGTCTGAGTCAGCATCTGGGTGGATACTTCAGGGTTCTTTTCCAACATAGTGTTTAGCAAGAGGCCTGAGCTCCTGTTCAGACTGTGAGTCTGGGACACCTCTTGATCTCTTTCATTACCCTTAACTCATTGGAGACATAACTAGTGGGAATGCAAGGATAAGATCATGAAAATCCTTTGAGACTGAATCTATTATACACAACTAAAAGGTATTATTATGCCTTATTATGATGTTCTTTAGGAACTTTGAAAAATCCCTCTCTCTGGGAAATTTTGGTCAGTGTAGAATTTCTAAAATTAGGAGAGCTCCTAAAATTACTCCCCTAGCTGCCTTTTCCCCTGGACATTTTAACCATTATAATGGTGCTACCTTCTGAAAGACCAGGATTACGGATGTAAATCCTTCTTAATCACAAACTCTCACATTTTTAGGTGTTTCTTTTTCTAAGAACAGAAGGACATGGCCCCCCCCCCCACATCAGAAATAAAACATCAATTTGTTGGTTAAAAATGCAGAAGAAGGAACATGGCCAAATAGAATGCTTGGAATTTGAAATGAAAACAGTGTGGCGAGGCCACCACCATTTAGGGCCTTACTGGAAACATAGTTCTTTCTGCAGGAAATGCTTGTTTAAAAACAGAATGAAAAACAATTGCTCTTTCCATGTTCTCTTAAATTTCTTCCTTATTGTCCTTCCTTTAATCAGCATGCACAATTTACCATTCACTACTGTTACTTGTTTTTTCACCTGTTAGCCAGGCTGCCCGCTCTGAAGGCAGGCGTGGTCGTTCTATGTATCCTCCTCGATGCCTGGCACTGTTCCTTGCTGTCACCTGCAGTCAACAATTATGTTCATTTTTACTCCCTTACTCAGAAACCTTCAGTGACTCTCCACTGCCCCTAAAAGTGGTCCTCAGACTTTTTTTTCTCTTTTGGTTGCATGTGCTTATCAGTAAACTAATATATACACATCCTCTCTCTAATACACACACATGTAATTTATTTTAAAGTTATTTCTATATTACTGTACTTCTATTTTATGTAAATTATAAACATTTACCAAAATAGAAAGTTTAAGAGGATGACATAAAAAAGTATAAATGGAGTTTATAATATTTTATCTCTGCATCTCTTGCATATCTCTTGTTGTAGGACAACATCTACTTTCTTTAAAACTATAGGCTTCAAATTTGAGAGTATACAGCATAGATACGTGTAGTATTAAGGGGCTTAATTTCCAAATTCTGAACTACCAAGTATCCCGTCTCCTGAAAATGACCTGCCTGCCTGATTTCTCTTTTCCAGCCTCTGCTTCCCAATTGCACTGACCCTTCACAACAGAAAGGCAGCCCTCAGCCATCCTGAACTTTGTCCCCAAATGAAGGGATGATTTGAGAATGCATCATGCCTGAGGGAGAATCTCTTGAGAGCCAAGTAGGAAATACTGACAGGATAGTTGGTACCTTATTTCACTCCCTGGACAAATTCCTGGCAAGCTTCTGTGCCTTGGACAATGGCTATCTTAGAAGTCACAAGTGAGGTGGTGGAAGACATTGTACCGATATATTGTTTTTAATTAAAAAATGAAGCTAAACTTTTTCTGATACAAAAATAAGTCTATTTATACACCTGACACTAGTATAAAATAATATTGAATGTCAACTATAATTGAAAATTTTTTTAGAGAAAAAAAAAATCTATTTACTGACTAGTTTGACCATGTAGACTGGTTTTGCCAATTAAGTCATATTTTCCACAAGTGGAAAGAGCTAGATCTGTGGCTCCAGGTTTTTGATGAAAATATATACACTCAGGCTCCTAGGTTCTCTGTCCTGTCTATGCTTGTGGATGTGCTTATGTTCCTCCATTGGAAACACCCTTCCCTCCCATCTCCGATCTGTGTGTGTTGAATTCCTATCTAACACCTCCTTGGTCTGTGAGGCTAATTAGGCATTGAGGATGCAAAATGAACATAATAAAAGCCTTGGCCCCATTTTCATAGGATATAAGGATCTAGTATGGGAGACAGACAGATAAGCAGTGACAATATAGTATTACAGAGTTATGATGGGAAACCATGAGGTGTTGGGAACTCAGCAGGGGCACCCTCCCTTCATGTGGGGGCGAGGGGAGGTCAAGGAAATCTTCTCAGAGGAAGTGGCCAGAAAGCCAAGTCCTACTGATGAGCTGAAGTTAGCCTGATGTTTTGCAGGGAGGGAAGACAAGAGGACTTATCTACGCTGAGAGAACAGAAGTGAGTTGAATTCACATTGTTAAGGCAATTTCTCTGTGAAGTCAGAATTTTGGCCACAAGAGACAAACTTATCTAACTCTAGGGTCCAGATATAAATTTCTACCAAGTTCAAGCTGTCTCATGTTTTTGAGAGAATCGTTACATTTACATTCTCTCAAAAGCCCAATTTAGAAAAGGCTGAAAGTCAAGAGAGAGGTCATCTCTAGAAAAAAATTTCCTCACTTTTTGCCAAACACAAAATATCTGAACCCCAACCTCAATTGCTGGGGGATGGGTAGCCTTTTTATACTGGGTTCACCAGAAATAGTGCCCAGCAAATACTCTTGGTACATCTGTGAAGAAAGTGACAGGTAGTTTGTGTATGTCGCTCTGTTCTGAGGGTAGAAGCGCCCTTTAAACAAACAAGTTAATGAAATAAGGAGAACCACAGAAGAGAAAATATTCAGTTTCCAAGGACTGCCTTTTGTCACACAAGAGGAAGAGTCTGTGAGGGTTCAAGGTATCTGCTTCTCACTGCTCCACCTCTGATCCCCAAATGAGAGGCCCTGAAAGCACCTTCACTAAGGGATGTTCAATTCTCCACTTCATGCCACCACTCACAGTGCAGATTTGTTACCAAGCTATTTATTTCTACGAAAGACTCCCCTCTACAGATACATTAATAGAAGGGAGGTGTGATAGATGTGGCATTAGCCATCAAATATTTCCTATACTGGTCACAATTTGGTGCCCAATAACTCTTTGTTCATTCAAAATAGAAAACATACTCAGTCTTCTAGTTCTCTGATACAGTCCACCCATGCACCATCAGAATGGATTTTTATTTCTCACCCTGTTTTCTTAGTTATCTCCTTTAAACACCCATATGTAGGGTTAACATTTTCTCTATGACACTATTTACTACGGCAGTAGAATCAGGTAGGTCTCATCCGTGAAGGCTTAGTTATTGAAGCACCAAAGGATGTCCTTATAAAACACTGACTGTATCTGACAGTCACATGACCTTGACCGCAAGGACTACATAACCAGTGAGGTTCCAACAGGCTATCTTGTTGGTAAAGCTACTTCACCTCTTTCAGGAAAACCATTATAAGCTCATCCCAGAACGCAAAAACTCACTTTTGTTAGAAAGTTACTATCAAGTTCCGGAGGGTCAGAACCATGTTTGATAACATTTTTCCATTACAAATGTTTCTTATCAGTGATCCAGATGGGTGGGCCAACTGTAATGTTGCTCTAAAAACTGGATTTCTATCAGTTCCCCAAGCGTTTTCTGATTACGGCCTTTAACAAAGTTTGTAACAGTGGTGTCTGCAGGTTTACGTTGATGTCTATAGATGTGTTTGTGGATGCGTTTAGACCGTTGTGTAGAAAGGGTCTGAAATCTTCTAAATAAAAAAAAATCTTCAAGTTAATCAGAACTGATTTAAGAGTTTGGCAAATGGTAGCAGGGCTTAGGGAGCTTATATCAAAACATGACCAAGGACTCATTTTAACATCTCCCCACTCTCAGATTAATTTTGTCTGTCATCCTCTTCACCTTTAAAATTCCTTCCATTCAGCAAAATCAGTTCCATTCAGGAGAGCAAATACATTGTGACTGATGTTCCTGATATTGCCCTGTGTGCAGTGATGGAAAATTAGTTTTCGTTCTCAGCCCTGCACCTGAGAGACGTGCAGGTGTAATGAAATTAATTATGTCTCCTCTTCTACCAAAGCCACAGGTTTTCCTAAGAAGAGATGTAAAAAACATATGCCAGTTCATTTACACCTCAAAACTGAGACCATTTTCTTGCAGAGGTCAATTTAGTTGTTTTTTTGTTTCTGTTTTTTTGATAGGTGACTGCATGTGAATGCTACCTTGGTGCCGGGGCCTTTCTTGGACAAAGCCTGGGCCTTCACCCGCGACGCGACCTCTCCTTCTCGGACAGGGCCTTGCAAAGCCGTGGCGTGTCCAGCAGATGGCGCCGCAGCTGAATTTTCGCGAGCCGCTCCCTACGCCTTAAGAAGAATCTGGAATAAACAGGAAGGAGAATTTTTTGTGTGTAAGCATGCTAGTTTACAACATATATTGCCTTCTCTGTCGGGTTAGAGGATATTTTTATTTGACTAAGTTGAACTGCATTTGAGATATTTAAAAATTCAGTGATTACGCAATCCACTTTTTTTTTTTTGCTCAGGATTTCCACTCTTACAAAGGACCCAATTAGAAAGTTTGCAAGTAGCATAAACTATCACATGAACATAGTGGTTCACGTCACCAGGCAGCACTGGGGGGAAACTAGAGGCTTCAGAAAAGACCAGCAAGGCGTGGCAGGCGGAAGCTTCGCTGGGCTGCGGCGGAAGTGACCTTGGTGGCGGGCAGGGCGGTGCCGCGGGCGCCCCGGAAACAGCGCCGCCTGCTGGTGAGAAGAGAGAAAGCTCGGATCTCGCCAAATCCTGCGGCGGCCCTGGGAACGCTTCGACCCGACAAACATTCCAAACACCGTTGCACTCAGGGTGCAGTACCGTGTGCCCGCACCAAACAAAACTGAAAGTCCTGGGCACAAACACAGCAGCCTTTCTCTTGAGAAGAGAAACCTAGGAGCCCGTAATGGTTTTGGTACACAATGTTTCAAAGGGTTTGACTGTTTTTTATGCTTCCTAAAGCTAAAAAGGATAGATTTAATTTTTGTGGTATAATTGTCATTTAAGACAATCCTAAATGAAAGTGAAAAACAGAACCTGAGAGAAGCTCACTTTCATTTATCCTATCCTACTTTAAGTTATTTACAAAATATGAAAAGAAATGATCAGAACTCAAACTGGAAAAAACAGGCAAGGGGTTGAGTTTCAAGGTGGTTGCCCTTATTTCTCAGTATGGCCCCTCATTTTTATTCCAGGATTGTTGCAATGCCATTTCTAGAGTCCCTCCTCCTCTCCCCACTTCCTTTTTCTCTTCAGTCATTTGACAGGAGCCTCTGCAACCATCTGCTTAGAACACGTCATCGTCATCCACTGGGAGAGAATTGTGGTACCACCTTTCTCCCCCTATGGCTGAAGCGCACAGAAAGGAGATGAGTTGCGCTTCTGCTCTTGCGCCAGCGTGATTGCTGGGAATTGTAACCTGCAAGATGATGTCAAAGTGCAGCTTCTCCCTTTTTATGCTGCACACAGATTAATGTTGTCCTTCGTTAAACAATCTGATGCTTTCTCCTACAGAGCCCTGGCCTTCACGCTGCCCAAATGATGTGCTAATAACCTTCTCGTCCCTTCTACTTACAAAGACTCAGTGCATTAAGTGTAAGAATCGTACATCTCCATGTTTCTTCTAGTAAGGGAGTGAAGATCCATAGCTGGACAGTTTCATTTGGTCTAGTCATGCAGTTTATCAGGTCCCTGTTCTCTGACATGAAAATTCCCGTCCTCCTTCAGGGCATAACTATAGGCATAAATTATAGGCTCTGGTTTGAAACAGGGCCCTTTCTTTTGTCCAGTAGCAGCAGAATCACCATAATTAGGAACCCAACTGGAACAGAAGGCTTCTTTAGGGTCCTGGAGATGGAAGGTTGGGCCCCCAAGGCCTGTACATGACCATCTAGGCTGTAGCCTTCACAATCTGGATCCAAGTACGTGAGCACCGAGAGAGCTCAGCATTTGGAGGACAAAGAGCAATGGATATACAGTAATTTAGTGAATCAGGGTGTTAAACAAAAATTTTAACTTCCATGGCTGAAAGTCTTCTTAAGAGAAAGGGTGTATGAGGCCATTGCTAGCAGCAGAAGAAGAAGGAGCAGGAGGAAGAGGAAGAGGAGGAGGAGGAGGAGGAGGGTGGTGAACACACAATGTGATTTATAGAGGATGTAATACAGAATTGTATACCTGAAATTTATATAACTTTACTAACAATTGTCACCCCAATAAACTTTAATTAAAAAAGAACAAGAAAAAGAACAACAACAACACCACTTGGGGCATGGAGTCTAAACCACCAGCAGCATGGTTATGTAGGAAAGACAACATGTCTGTCTTCCCAGAGTTTTGCAAGCACTTTCATACATCAGGTAGGGGGAGAAAGATGTAAGCCAGTCTGAAAGGATTTACATTAGCTATAAACAAAGGGGATGGAAAAAGGTGAAACAGGGCTCATTTTGGGATAGGCTCAACAGAGTCCTCAAGGAAGAAGTGTCTGCTCCTGGGGACTAGCTCTGGGGAGCAGATTGGAAAGTTCATGTGTAAATAAAAAGTGGAGGCTCCTGAGGTTCTATGGTGCCTGGCTGTCCTCTCTTTTGGGTAATCGTGGAAATAGCCACCTGGAAATTAATCCTAAATTCCAACAGACATACAGAAAATGTGAGCGGTCTTTTGTCAGAGCTGCTCCACAGCTATTAACAAGCTAACTATTCTGTCTCGCCAGCCACTGTGATTTTAATTTAGATGATCTCAGAATTTTTATTTATTTATTTTTTTGTCTAGGGACAGGATCCACGATGATGCCTGACATTTCTTTATTCCCAGAGAAACAGAAGTAAAGGAGAGGAATATCTTCCTAAGTGTTACTGTGATATAAAAGAATCCTTCCGGGAGAGGATACATGAACAGGGCAGCTGATAACACTAATACTGTGCGAGCAGGCACACATCTCCCCACGTCCCCCGGACTGCTGAACCAAGTGTTACTAATCAGTAGGGACCCAGCTCTGAGCCTCTCCTGCTACAGTCCTCAGAGGGAGTTGGCTCAGATGGCTTCTCCAAGGGGGAGGGGTGCCCACTTTCTCTGTTCTTCGTTGGAAAATGGGCTCTCTCTCAAGTCTCATACACCAGCTGCTTTCACCTCTTGCAGGAGAGCAAAATAAATTAATTGCCAATAATGATTTGAAAAGCATATTTTTGGAGCCCTGAACTCTGCCTGTGAAAAAGCAGGGTCACACTATAGAATTCTAACATGTGTAAGTTTTTATTCTGGGTTTCTAGGCAAAATTTTCAGAAATGTGCACCTCTTTATCAAATCAAATAAAAAATAATGGTGGTGGAGATAAGAGTGCTTTGAATCCCACGTAACCTAATAATTACATGTCCTGCACCTTACTCTTAAGAATCTCTTCATTCAATGTATTTTTAAAATTTTCTCTTTGATTTCTTCATTGACCCATTGGTTTTGTTTAATAGCAAGAATCTCTTCTTCACAGAGGTATGATTTATTTTTACTTATTTTTTTAATTCTTATTAGTTTCAGGTGTACAAAACAATGTAATAGTTAGACATTTACACCCCTCACAAAGTGATAACTCCCCTCCCCCATACAGAGGTCTGATTTAATGAGCAAATTCCTTTGTCTGCTAAGAAATCCCTTCAGCAGCATTATAGAAGGGCTCTCTGAGAAATTACACATGATTATTTTTTCTCATTAAGAATTAAGAATTCTTTAACATAGCTCCTTTAAAAGTAGAAACATTGAGAATTGTTTATCCCTGATTTAAGTGTGGAATTAAGACAAAGGGTGCTTGTTCTTATATTAGGAATAGGCATGCCACTCCCCAAGCACTCAGAACATCTGCTGCCTGGACTGATTCTTAAACCAAAAGCCACACATGGCTTCTGCACTTGACAGCTGAGGTGGCCTTTTATGTCCAGTTGGAATTTCAGTTTGGGCTGGCTGGAATGGGTTCACACACCCAACAGAATGTGGGCTCTGTGGGTCAGAGAAAACTTACTGGGCTGAGATGGACTAGGCTGACATTTTGGAAGTACTATAGGTTTATTTCCTGGGAATTTACCTCCCAAAATAGGTACTTTCAGTTCCTTCACATGACATCCTTAGGCTCTTTAAGACAGTTCCTACTCTTCGGGGATTTTAATCTGCTCGCTAAATATCAGCTATTTTGTCTGGAACAAGATAGTATCTGCACGTTTCTACTCAACCAAGCCTTAGGCCATATGGAAAGCAGCTCCTCACCAGCTCCTGGCAGCTTCATTTTTTCCAGCACTCTCAAGAGGAAGTGAAAACAACCCCTAGCCAGGAAACCAGCCCTGCATTAGGGTCTGAGGGCTCAGATTCTATAGGTGAGGCCCAGGCCAGCTTCTAAAACAATTCTGAAGCTAGATAAGGAATAAGTAGGTGTTAAAGGTATATATGTGTATAACTTTGTAATTAACAGAATTTTTTTTTTATAATGTAGCCACTGGGCATGTATATTCAAAACACTACTCTGTGTTTATGTTTCTATCTGTTACCCAGAGAGCATATTACATAATGCCTTTCTCTGACAGGTTCAAAGTTCTCCCTGGTGTTAACCTTGGACATTAACTGTAAGCACTTTGAGGGCACGAGCGTGTCTTCCACTTCCTTTACGTTTCACACAGTACTCAACAGGGTATTAGACATGCAGTAGGTGCTCAGGGAATACTTGGTTTTAAAAATATTATGGACTAAAGGAACAATGAATGGCTGTGCTTTAATCCTGAGGTTAGGCCTGCTTTTATTGTCACATCTGAGGAAATTAGATAGTGATAATTTATAGACAAAAAATGGAAGTGGGGATATTGCAAATTCTCTGACTTATAATGACAGCCTGTGACTTTCCTATATACCAGAAACTATATAAGTACTTTACATAAATTACCTCATTGAAACCTCACCACAACCCTACAGGCGAAATTTAATATTGTTACTACCCTTATTTTACATAAGACAAAACATTACCCAAGCTACACAACTAACACATAGCCACATCAGGACTTGAATCCAGAGATCAGTCTCCAAAGTCCATGCATTTAGACACATCCTTGCTCCAGAGTATCTAATAACAACATTCATAACTCCATTTACTAAATACCCTTCTTCGAGGAATTGCCTCACAATGTAATATCTGAAGTGGGAGGAAGAGAGAGGGAAGAGGGTAAGCAAACACAATTCATAAGTTACAGGTCTCAGTCAGCATGGTTTTGATGGTTTTTCCTATGAATTATCTCATTTAGTCCTCACAGCCCCCTGTCAAGTATGTTACTACTATCTCTTCCATGTAAGAAATACATCTCTGGAGAACAGGTATGTTAAAAAAAAAAAGTAAACGCTAAAATTCAGAGGCTGAGAGGTAACAACTCTACTGATAACACTCTGCCTGCTCTAGGCCTCTCATCTCAGCTCAGAGGGCCGGTGTAGGTACTTCTTACATTTTCTTCCTTTCTTATTAATACTCCAATAATCCATAAAGCTTATTCTGTCTCTACATGTCCCATAAATACAAATATAGTTCAATGTTATTTGCTGTGTCACTAAGGCATTTCAAAAGCAGAGGCAATGTAGACAAGAAAGAATAAAAATGACAGTGCATAGAATGCTCTGTAACAATTTAAAAGAATCAATTAGATTTAAACATACTGCCATGAAAAGATCTCCAGAAGGCATAGTAAATTCAAAAAAACAAAACAAAAAAACCCCACAAAACGCAAGTTCAGAATAAAAAGTACAGCGTGGTACCATTTATGTTTTCTAAAGTCACACAAAACAATATGATACAAACACACACATCTATGCAAACTCACATAGAAAACAAGTTGGTTATACCCCAAATTGATAACTGGTTTCTCTGAGGAGAGGACTGGGTCCAGGGTATAGCATTGGCAGACTTTTCCTTTATCTTTTACAAGATAATTTATTCAGATAACGTATGTGTAAAAGAAAAAAAAAAAGAGGACAGAAAAGGAACAAGTGATTCTGTTAAAAAATAAAAGGTTAGCAACATGCAGTCAAGGCAAGTACATCTCAAGGTATGAATACACCAAACTAAAATTCACTGCTTCATTCAGGTCCATAAAAGACCCATAGATTAGAAGAGAGTCCTCAAATTGGCATTATTATTATGAATTGGATGATTTTTAAAATGTACTGTCTCCTGGCTCTACCAGAAATACAGTGCTGAGAAGTACAGTAGACTTGGAACTAGATGACAGGGGTTCAAGGTCTGACTCTGCATTTCTCTGTAACCTTGGACTAATTTCTCAGGGCCTTTGTTTCTTTTATTTATCAAGTGAAGATAATAGTAACATACTTCACAGGGTGCTTCAAGAAATAAATGAGACTTCGTGTGTCTCGCCCGACCACCAGCGAGAATACAATGGTATGACAAAAAACGAAAAGAAAGAAATGAGATAAACACCGGAAAGAACAGCAAAATCATACAGACTGAGGCTTATAACTTATAACTGTGCTTGTGTTTACTCGCTTTCCACTCTCTCTCCAACCTCAGAGAACGTTTTTTTCTCACACCTTTAAGATGTCTGAATGCTCCACAATGATGCAGAGTTAAATTAACACACCATTAATCTTTGGTGTAATATTTGCTGATAAGAGATAGGCCTCTGTTATTTGAGCCTTTAGATTATGCATATGCATAATTTTTAAGCTTCGATAACCTGTATTCATGTATTTATTTTAAAGAATATATTTATTTGATTCCATTTATAAAAATAAACCTTTTCCCTGTGAAATCCATTTTTGATACTACCTTAGTATCAAAGAACTAAAGTACCCAAATCAGATAGGCCATTTAAAGTATAATCCAAAATTTTAAATTTTTTTTTTTTTCATCTTAAAATGTGGTCCTACTGAAATTTTAGGTTGTTCTGAAATTTTGAGAATCCAGTTACAAGCTTATAATAAAAACGGTTACAAAATTAATAGAAGAAACATTAATACCACCAATATAATTAAACACAAAAGAAAAACATGAACAAATGAATAAATATCAGTTGCATGCACACAGCACCATGTCCAGGCTGCACGATGTAACTATTTTCAATTATAGCCTCACCTTTGAAACAGAGCCAGCTTCTCCTCTGCTTTTGTGGGATGTACATGTATTAAAAAGCACAGGGACCTGAAGATTTCTGGTGAAGTAAATAAGAATCCAGTTTAAGTTGTTCTGCAATTTGAGCTCAGAAAGGATTCATCTGAAGGAACCAATTCCAGGCACACAAAGCACACAGCCCTCCCAAACCCCTCCACCCCATTACACTGGGCTGTCGTTTTAGAGCTGGGCACCCATTGTTCACTTTCTTCTACTCTAATTAGACTTGACAGATTGCTCTTTCTAGCTAGCCTGGCTGTTGCCGAGAACAGAGAGAAGAGATGAGGCTGACCGTGTCATTATGCTCTTGGGATCACTGCCCGCACCCCCCATCCTAGTCCACAGACATGGAAATGCATCCCCAGAAGTTCAAATCTGTTACCCTTCTCCTCCTCTAGCCTCGGTCTTCATGCCCTCTGGCAGTCTCCGCACCATTGACTTGCATTACTTTTAACACTGTGAGATTCAAACCCTCCGTGTAGGCTATGGGAGTGGAATAATTACACTCTAATATTTTTAATGTTAATACTCTGACCTTTTGTTTCCTGCAGGCCTGGGGGGCAAAGCAGACCAGCTTTGGAAAAGGGAAAGATACTGCAGTTCCACCCGGAGCCAAGAAATACTGACTGCTAATGAAACCGAGCTTGGGAAGGATTCAGGCCCTGGAGCTGCCTCCATGTGTCTGAAGCAAATCCTTTGCCCTGCTGCCCTCAGCTTCCATATCTGCAAAATACCTTTAATAATTCTGGAACCTTTACCATATCAAAAACATGTTATACTGGTATTATAAAAGAATTAGATAATAAAATGACACAGCTGGAAATGATCTTAGAGATCATCTAGTCCAATATCTTTGGTTGAAAGATGAAAAAAACACAGGCCAAAAGAGGGAGGTGACATGCAATGTCATAAAACTCGTTCACAGACTTTAAACACCTGGCACTGAATAATAGCCTAGGTAACCAGCTTTGTCACTAACCTGCCTTTCCCCAGTGTATCCTATGCTTGATAATAATCATATTGGCCAGGAAAACAACTTCACTTGAGGAAGGAATTCTCCTCACCCAAGGGCTATGTTTTCAGAAATGCTTCCCTTTACTGAGAATCCAATTGTCTTGTACTAGAACCTGAGTTACTCAATGTACATGACTCTCAACAGGCTGGAGGTCTGGGGCCCTGCTCTCAAACAGGCATGGCCCTGGCCTTGACCTAAATCTGTCTGTACCCACAGCCTCAAGAGCTGTGAGCAGGAGAAACTGTTAGGAATTTCTTCTTGGAACAAATCTAGTGTTTCACAGGTTGTAATGTAAACCCATTCATTTATCATTCTTCACCTACTCATAAGCATTTATTAAAAGCCAATGTTTTGCTATGCCCCCGAGGGCTGATAAGACTAACATTGAGTAGGACACACTCATGAAACCTCAGAAGGAGCCAGCAGTGCAAACACTTCTGTGCAGTGGTGCCCTGTGGGGGCTGGAATGGAAGGAAGAGATGGTCAGTTTTCCTTGGTTGGGATTTAAGGAATCTGAAAAACATCATAGCAGAGGTGATACTTGAGCTGAGCTCTGGGAAATGTAGGTTATTCTCCAGGGGGAAGTGAGGCAAGTACATGATTTTCTGACAGAGAGTGAGCCAAGTGTTTGGGGAAAAAAGTCTTTGGTCTGCATAGTATGAGGAAGCATCAACCAAAGATGAGTTAGAGATCTCAAATTTAGGTAGAGATCAGGGAAAACATATGACAAAGGAAGAAATTTGGATTTTATTGTGTCAGCGCCTGGGAACCATTGAAGAGTTTCAAGCAGGAAAGTAACATGATTCAAATTGCACTTTAGAAATATAGCAAAAAAGTTAATAATTATTAAATCCAGATGATGGATATGTAGGGGTTCATTGTACTGTATGTATATTTGAATATTTTCAAAATAAAAAGCTAACATTGCAGGCAAAGGAGAATGAGTACCTAAATTAAATAAGTTATAGTGAAGAATGGAGAGGAGGAGAGAGTATGACAGTAAAAAGGCAGAATTAACAACACTCAGTGACTGGTTAAAAGTGGTCATTGAAATTGAAGAGTTGGAGTGATTTCCAGGCTTTTGCTTGGATGTCTGAGTAGATGGGAAAGTGTCTACTCTTTCCGGCATGTAGAATTGGAGTTTCAGTGAAACGCTGAGTTAGTCTTGTCCAGTAGGCAGTTGGGCTCGAAGATTTAAAGCTCAGGAGAGAGCCTGGGCTGGTGGAGTGGATCTGTGATTTGTCAGCTCACCAACACTTAAGTTGTGATTCAAACCATTGGAAGAACATCAAGGGTGAGAGAAGGGAAGATGGCTAAGGAAGAAGCCCAAGGCACACTTACATTTTAAAAGTAGGGAAGAAGAACTTGCAAAAGAGGCTGAGAAGAATGGCCAGAGGGGTATGAGAAGAAACAGGAAAAAATAATTTCTGGTGAATCTCAAGAAACAAGGGGTCAACAGAATCAAGTACCCCAAGTTAAAATATGAAACCCATTGGATTTAGCATCTAAGTGACAATTACCAAAGAACTTTCAGGAAAGTAATGTGCTGAAAGTGAATGAGGGGAGAGTTCATTGAAGCCTGGAAGATGGGGGGAGGGCTGGATTGCATGGTCCTCACAGCAGGAAGGAGTTGGCAGGGAGGTGGCTAGAAATGGTTTGCAAATGGGCAAGGTCTGGGTCCAATGGGATGACCAACAACGTCTGTTCAAGGAGGCTAAGTGGAAATGGATTCCTGTAAAACCAAGTTCTAGTTAGGCAAGGAGGAGGGTGCATTCTGTAAAGAGTTAAGAATATAGGGACAGTACAGTGAAGCAAAGATTCCAGAGGGCACTGTGGAGAGAGTTTACCTTAAGATCAGCAGTATATGAGCGTCAGGAGGGCAGAGGGGATTCTTTTGGCCTCTGGCTGGCATATCTTAGCAATTTCTTCAATGGTCTCTCACATACAATTCTCTCCACTCCATACCATTTTGCAGGTATCAAATCTGGGAAATCTTTATAAAGTACAGCCTAAATTATATCAAACCCTTGCCCCCAAACTTCCATGAGCTCCCAATACCTACTGGATTAGGTACAATATAGGTATTTAACCTGATCCCAAGCTGCTTTTTTCAGCCAGGTCTTTTTAGTTTTGTTTGTTTGCATCTTTTTATTTTGTTTTGTTTTCCTTTTCATGAAACTTCCTTCAAGAATGCTAGGCTATTCACTATTTTCTGAACATACTAATTATATGAAATATTATAGAAAAAGGGCTGAGAAGTATCTAGCACACAGTAGCATTCAACAGTTGCTAGTTTTTGGATACTGAACTATTTATAATTCCCCTCCAACCATATCATGCAGCTCTCTTTGTCCTAAAGTCTCTTTCTTCATGTCACACAGCCCAGGTGTCGCCTGTTCTATCTGGGAGGCCTTTCCTGGGTTCTCAGGCTGGGCTGTGGGTGCCCTTGTCTGGGCAGCAGCAGCACCTCTACCTCTCTTGACGTTCAACCTATTAGATCTGCTTATGTCTTTCCCTCATTAGAGTATAAGTTTCCTGAAGGCCAAGTCTGGTTTTCTTTGTTTTGCTTTTACATATTTATAGCATCAGTACCTAGCACAGTACATGGTACTACATATGATTTTTTTTAAAATGATATATTGAACAGAAATTCACTCCCTTTCCTCTTTAACTGCATTTTTATATGATATATGATATGGTTTCTTATACGATATCCTCACCTCTATTCCTGAATGGCAATGGACCTTGTTTTTATCACCCCAGTGTCCCTTGCTGTTCTTCAGGCAACAAGCCTGAACTTGTTTGTGAATTCTCTGCTCTTGGTCTTTGTGATCTGTGTGGGGCTCCTCCACCCCTGGCCCCAGGGTGGGGAACAAGACCGAGGCCTAAATCAGCCAGTTATGGTGGCATTCCTGTGCTCTCACGGATTGGTTTGTGTGAAAATGTGCTCTAAGCCTTCCCAGAGTAAATCTCAGGACTGCAAAGGTATTGGAAAAGGGGTTCTCTCTCTCTCTCTCTCTCTCTCTCTCTCTCTCTCTCTCTCTCTCTCTCTCTCTCTCTGCTGGACATGGAGTCAATAGGGGGCAGGGCTGCTGTCATCATTTTGATACAAGGGACAAGACTGTTTAAAAATGAAAGTGATACGTGGAAAGCACACAAGCAAGAGAGAAACAGAGTCCTGGTGATGGAAACAGAGCTGAATTCAGCCATGAATTCAGGGGGGAAAAAATACACACACACACACACACACACACACACACACACACACACACGGTGCCAAAAAAAGCATACACATTTTAAGCAAGGAAAATTGAAATGGTATTAAAATTGTAATAGTCAATATATACCGATAACAAAAGATGAACACAAGTCACATTTGATTTCTGCAATTACAAGAGGTGCTCAAAGTGGTTCCCATCAGCAACTCTGAGCACCTCTTGTAATTGCAGAAATCAAACGTGATTTGTATTCATCTTTTGTTATCAGTATATATTGAGTATTACAATTTTAATAGTTTTTCCTTTCTTAAAATGTGTACACATGTTTTTGGCACCCTCCGTATACGTCAGTTTGTGTTGGGTTTTCTGTCATTTGCAACAAAACCATCTTAACCGATATAATATTTAGGCATATCTTGGCACATGTGAGTTTAATAGATAAATAAGTTGTGAGGAATAGCAATTATTTATTTCTATAGGGTAATTTGGCAATATGTACCTACAGCCTTAAAAAAGATCTTCCTTCTGCACAAGGATGGTGGTGACGGTTGCCCGCAATGAGAATATAGTTAACGCCACTGAACTATACACTTAAAGATGGCTAAAAATGGTAAACTTTATGTTATATATTTTACCACAATAAGAAAAATAAATAAAAGAAAGAAAAGACCAGAAATAAAGGCTTATAATCTTGTTAATACATGAACACATAGGAACAGGAAAGCTTGCTATGCTGTACCAATAATACTAATAATCATTACTACTTTTAAAAAATGTATTGAAGGGAAATAATTAAATAAATATACAAAGTGTTTATCTGAGCATTATTTATAACATTAATAGGGACTGGCTAATAAAATTATGATATGTTCAAATAATGGAATATTATGTAGTCTTTAAAATGATAAAGTAGATTTATATGCCACTTCTTATGAACATACATATTACAGTGCTAGAAATATTGGAATTACATTACTATCAAATGGTTTCACAAAAATAAGGCAAGGCTTCTTATATGATTTATGAATTGGAGCCAAATGGTTGCAGGGAGGACACCACTCAGTAACTGGTAGGAGCTCAACTGCTCACTCAGAAAGAATTTACTGTTCCATTGACTGTTAGATACCACTGGTTATAAGATGCTTCCTGATTTCAGAGATGTTAAAATGTGAAGTATTTATCTTAGAATCAACCAAATATAATATGTTTGGGGTAGAAAATTGTGCATGGAGATGAGTGGGATGGAGGGAAACGAGACATGAAAATCATTAAAATAAACTCAAGAGGAAAAGTGTTTTAAGGTTTATAGAATAAAATTATTTTACATCTGCTGAAAAAAGGCTAATGAAAGGCTTTGAGGAGGGATCTAAGGTGGCCACAAAAACATGCACAGAAGTTTAATTTTGTCACTAAAGGAAGCAAGCAGCTCTCCCTGCTAATTTGGACTCTATATATTAGGTAATAGTAAGTGTTAATTCATTTACATTTGTGAGGTTTCTTTCTCTATTTTTTCTTAAATGGAGAGGAGGCTTGTAATTTTAGCTCCCCCTCTCCTGTTTTAAGAAGGGGTTTGACAGCTGAAGAGAGAGAAAAAGGTATGGGAACAATTAATTGCTAGTACTCAAGGAGAAGGATCAAATGCTTACATTTTTCATGTAAACAGAATTTAAGAAACTTAAGACTTCCGGTAAAGAGTGGGTAAAGAGTGTTCCTGTATCTCATCTATCTTGTTCAAAGCGTTATTCCGTTGCAAAACTCAGCTACTTCTATCCAAGCAGCCTCACAAGTTAGGAATTTGACCAGCTGTCCATGAGAAAGTGGGCTAAAAAAAATGTCAAGCATTCTCTTTCTCTCTCTGTCTCTCTGTCTCTCTGTCTCTCTGTCTCTCTCTCTCTCTCTCTCTCACACACACACACACACACACACACACACACACACACACACACACATTGCAGTGCTTAGCAATACACCACACATATACTATTTACTCACAAAGCTTGCTCCTTATTTTCAGTTATTTCTCTTCTCTGTAAAGTGGGAGGCATTAGGGAAGGCAAATTGCTCTTCATTGTTACTATGATTCATAGTGAGTCCAAGCCAGGCGCCCAGGACCACTGCCATCAGCAGCTGCTGCACCCATCACATCATTGTAAGGTCCTCCCATTTGACACAATCACTAGCCACAGACAGAGGGACTTGACCAAAAGCCACAGGTGTGGTGGCTCTAGGCAAAATGCATTGGTAAATAAATTCACCTGATAGGATGTCAGATCTAAAAGGAAACCTAAAGAACACATAAGCGCTGAAATTCCTAACCTTTGGTAAGCAAAAAATTCACCTTAGGAGCTTTTGAAACATCTCAGATGAGGTCCCAGGTTGTATATTTCTCAAAAAGCTTCAAAGGCAATTCTGCTGCGCATTAAAGGCTGAGAATCACTGTTCTAAACCCATTCCTCTTATATTACAGATGGTAACCTGGGGCCCAGAGAGGTTGCTGGCTTGCCCAAGATCACGTACCTGGTGAAAAGCAGAATCAAGACTAGAACTCAAACCTCCTGATTCTCAGCCCAGGCTCTTTATTTTTACTCTAGCATCCTGTCCCACTGACTATTTTCCAAATATTTACTATTATTTCTTCCTAATACATTTGAAAATGTGTAGTTTAACCATTGGCTATTTAATTAAATCATAGTTCTAAAATCTAGCATTTATGAAAGAAGCCAGCCACAAAGGACACGTATGATTCCGTTTATATGAAACGCCCAGAATAGGCAATTCCATAGTGATAGAAGTAGACCAGTAAATTACCAGGAGCTGGGGATGGGGTGGGGTGGAAATGGGTCAGGGTTTCTTTTTGGGGTGATGAAAATGTTCTAAAATTAATTGTGATGATGGTTTGCACGAGTCTGTGAATATACTAAAAAACATCAAATCGTACACTTTCAAAAGGTGAGTTGTATGGCATATAAATTATATTCCAATAAAGCTGTTTAAAAAATCTAGCACTAACTCCCCACTTGTTTCTGAAGAATAATTCAAAAAAATTATTTCTTCATTCTTCGACATTTCTCTAAAATTATAGGCAGTCTCCTTAAATTTAGATCCCTACTTAGCTTAATTTCCCAGCTCCCTCTACCCCCAACAACAGATTAGTCTTTCCAGAGCTTAGTCTCACATTTAGGATCCTTGTCCTTCAGGCCACCAGACTCTGTGTCTTTGCCAAGATTGTTCCTTCCACTGAGATGTCCAATTTGTGTGTTCAAGGCCTAGCTCATATGTCATCTTTTCAAGTGTCTTTCCTCTGCACCACACTAGAAGTGGTCTGCCTTCCAGAGTAAAAGAGGTGACATTTTGACCAAAAGTTTTGATATCATATAACAAGCGTCATCAGCCTTCCAATCTGGAATCTTTGGGCCCTTATCACCCACCAGTGACCCCTTTCCCTAAGTTAATGCCGCATTTAAGTTTTCTTATTGCAGCACCAGGTCTAGCATCCAATTCTGTATCTGTTATTTTGTGTGTTGTTTGCTTTCTTCTTCCCACTAAGCAATCCTTCCCCCTCCTGTTTTTCCCACCTCCTCCCTCCCTACTTGGCTTACTCTTCCTAAGTATTCAAGACTCTGGAAAAAATGTCATCTCTTCCAGGAAGGCTTCTCTGACACCTTCCCTCACCCTTAGGATGGTGGCCAAACTAAAGTACTGTAATGTCAAGGGAAGAATAGAGAAATGGATGAATTTGAAAAGTACTAAGAAGATAGAATTGGTAGAACTTGCTAATATGAAATGTATGTAAAAATAAATAATGAAGATCAAACAGAATAAACAGCAAACCTGGAAATAAGAATTGGTAACAATTTAGAGTAATTTCATGGTGTTTTGCAAGCTTTATTTATGTCATCTGAAATTTTAATAAGATGGATCCTCTGTGTCCTGCCAACCATGTCCCTTTGCTAATAATATTACTTTATTGAACCAGGGCCTTTAATGACTCCTTGCTAATGCACCAAGCCTAAGCTCTGCTTTGTTTTAAAGGCCTTCAGAGCTGGTCCAGCCCTTCTCATCAGCTCCACCCAGCTGTGGTCAGGCTGGCTACTTCATCCTCCTGCACAGGTCTTGCTCACTCCTGCTTCTAGCACTTTTGTACCCCTTTGCCTGGGGCAGTCCTTTCCCTATGCACACCTCACTGGCCATTCAAAGCCCAGGTTCATGAACGCTTGCCTGGTCCATGCCTCCCTGTGCCCTCTGAACTCCTGGACCATTCATAGTTGATAGCATCTAATTTAGCACGTAATTATATATGCTCATCTAACATAGTTTATTGTTGTTTTAATGTGTGTTAGTCATGTTTCCTCAACTAGATTATAAATTTATTGAGGGTAGGAACCATGATTTATACTTCTTTAAGATCATACGTTCTGGAATCAAACTATGCTCCACTCCTGGCTCTCCAACTTGCAAGCTATGTGACATTGGGCAAATAGCTTAAACTCTCTATGCCTTAGTTCCTACTGTTTAAAATGAGATAATAGGAGCAGCTGGATGGCTCAGTTGGTTAAAGCGCGAGTTTTTAACAACAGGGTTGCGGGTTCAATTCCCACATGGGCAGTGAGCTGTGCCCTCCACAACTAGATTGAAAGACAATGACTTGGAGCTGATGAGCCCTGGAAAAACACACTGTACCCCAATATTCCCCCATTAAAAAATAAAATAGAGAGAGATAATAAAAGTCCCTATCTCACAGGGGTATTTGTACGGCTACATGAGGCAACACATGCACAGTGCCCACCTGGCACATTGTAAGAACTCAGTAAACATTAGCTATTACCATTGCCCTCACATTGCGTAGCATGACATCACTGAACACGGAGTAGATGCCTAAAATTTATTTTTGCTGATTTATTAGGTTGGTGCAAAAGTAATTGCGGTTTTTGCAGTTATTTTTAACCTTTTAAACTGCAATTACTTCTGCACCAATGATAGGTTGCACGTACATCTCTTTTAGGGGTCTAAGAGAATCAGAAACTCTTGTGTGGCGGCACAAAGGTGCACTTGTACAGACAATAATTATTTTTAAATGTTTATCAGGACGATTCTACTTCCCCAATTTTGAGGAGCATCACATCATGGCCCTCATATTTTCCCTCACCTGGGTCCTGGCACCCAGGTGAGGGAATCAAGAGGGTTATCTCCGTTACTTCATAAGGAAACAGGGACTGAGCATTAGATGGCAAAATAGAACTCAGTTAGATGCCTGGAGTATTCTGGGTGCCAAGTGCCAGTCATCTGTTAAGAATCCATATTAAACAACCCCCATTTATGTCATTTTCTGCATTGGATTGTACATACCTCAAAGAAACAAACATAAATTACTGTATTTACCTGTCGGTAGTTGAGGCGACAGTTTGTCTAGTAGAGTGCAAAACAATAATAAAGGTGCGAAGGAAATTAAAGACCGGAGGCCAAGCTCTAGGCACACACTGTTATTATATTTTATATTATACCAATTATTATGCACGCCTCTCCCCTCAATACTCTGCAAACTGAATGGCTTCAACCAGCTTATCTGGAAGAGCCAACTACTTGAGCCCCATGTGGTCCCCGGATGCATCCTGGTAAAATCCTTGGGACTCATGTGACTATGGGAAAACAAATTACTGCTGTGGGGGAGGAAAATGAGACTGCAGCTGATACTACAAAGATAGTCGTGGAAGCTGTGCAGGATTCATACCATCATAAAAGATCATAGAATGTGAATTGCTTTGTAAAGAAATTCTTTGAGGTTATTCCTCTTCTTTTACATTTAAGTGTCATATTTTCCAAATGAAAGATTGAAAACTAAAAGCTGGTTGAAAAACAGAATTGATTTACTTATTTTAGGATGTGAAGATACAAGACATGGAGGCAAATACACTGAATCACAATCCCATCTGCGGATGGTTCCCTTTGTCCAAAACCTCTTCAAAGTGGTGGATGAGGGGCCGTAGCTGTCAGGTGGGTGGGAATCCGATGCAGATGTGGAGGGAAGCCAGGGTTGTCGTGAAAAGAGTGAGCACTCCTGGCTTCCAGCCTGGTTCTGCCTCCTCCTGGCTCTGCCTCTTCATACAGGTCACTCCACTTTTCTGGTCCAAGTTTCTTCATCAGTAAGATGACCCGCGAAGGACAGGGAAGTCATCTCTAAATCTCTTTCTGGCCCTCACATTTTATGATTCTGTTGAGGCTAAAAAAAAACACCTATGCATTACTCTGCACTTTAGATTTACTATATCCCATCAATCTTTCTTTCTCCCCTCCTCCTCTCTCTCCCTTCTTCCCAAGCCCTCCCAGCAGGCACTTCCAGTTCAGGATTTGAAAAACAGTCCCAGCCCTAAAAATATTGGTTACAACGTGCTCCTTACATTTTTCCCCCTGGAGATTTCTAGAAGGTATTTGCTGAAAGCTTGAATTTAAATTTGTAGTTTCAAAGGAACAGGAAGGATGATGACACCAAACGTCTGGTCTCAGGGCAGTTTCCCGACATGAGCTGAACAGTAGTCCCACACAAAGCTAATGAATATACTGCTTCTCTATGTCCCTTGAAATGGTTCCTTAGCAGTAGGATTTCTCTCAAGTCTCTGTAATTGTTCTAAACCACACTGAGTCTTTCAATACTGTTCTCTGATATAATTTCTGAACAAGCAGTCAGCATGAAAAAGGACTAGGTCAGCTCTCTTTGTGTGTCAGTGGTTGGCAGCACAGCTCCTCTGGGATGTGTCTCCTGGCATCCACCCAACCCAGCTATCAACAATAAAAGCTTCTCTTTGTGCTGCCCGTAAGTCATAAATAAATCTCCTCAATCCCACCTGTTTTCTGAGAAGAACGTCAACCCTGTCTTTTACTCTGGGTTAGAAAAAAAGACAGGATTGCTGCATTAGGAAAATAGTTTTCAATGTCCACTAAGCAATTGTTCCTTTCATTGTTTCCCTACTGCCAACATTTAGATGTGTAATTTGAGTTACAGTCCCTTTAGTTGCCAGGTTCTGAGACTGAACTGCTTTCCCACTTTATGCTAATTGCCTTTTTGAAGCTGCTCGGCCCTAAGCAATTCTCCTGTGTATGGGAAATTAGTTGTGGAAGAAGAGCTCATTACCTGAGGGGCAGGGAAGGCATGCCCTGCAGTGGGGGAACACCATACAAGGGGCAGGGGCAGTGACCCACCTGGCTGTGGCTTCAGGAACTCTAGTAAACATCCCCCAGAAGGCAAGAAGGCCAGGACTACTGGCCTCTGGGAGCGTACCAGGCACCAGGCTGGTACTAAAGGAAGGACAAAATAGAGTTCCTGTTTAGCTAAACAAGAAAACAGTCAATCTCAGTTGCAGCCCAAACAGGTTGGATTTCTTAAACACCTCTCCTCAAAAACCTCCTCTGAAACATTAAGTCTCAAATTACTGTTCTGAGGTAAACATTAATTTTATTTTCCAGCAAGATGTAGAATGAGGTCAAGCACATTATTTTCTACTGCAGTCAATGTTGGAAGTAAAGAAATCTGCTGAATCCATTTTCAAAACTACATGAATGAGTCGTTCCAGCTGATTCATCATTGAGGTCATATGAGCAACATGTTTCCTGGGGCGTTCCAAATGAAAGTAGGGACTTTCCCCCCCTCTCTCACATTCCACTGGCTATAAAAGAGGCCCAGAAGGACCAGAAGTGAATATTACCAAAGAAAGTCTCCTTCAATCTCTATAAAGGGAAATAGATTTCTGTGTTTGTATTTCCTTCTCGTCTAATGCCAAACTCTCTGCAAGAGAACTTTGCACACATTCCCACAATTCAGACAGATTTTTTTACCTGACTTTTTCAAAGTTATGAAATATTTTATATAAACAGAAAAATATATTTTAAAGCCTAATAAAACCAGTGTCCAAGAACCCACCAACATCTCAAGAAGCACACCACCACGAACTGATGAAGCTCCCAGGGGTCCCCTGTATGGCACCCCTGACTCCCCCACGGAAGAATGAGGAAGAATGTGCCTCTCATTCTCTTGTTTTTCTTGATAGCTTTGCTACATATATATGCATCCCTGAACGAAAGTGTTTAGTTCTGCTTGTCGTCTGTATTAGTTTGCTAGGACTATCATAACAAAGCACCACAAACTGGGTGCCTTAAACAATGGAAACGTATTGTCTCACAGTTCTGGAGGTCAGAAGTCAGAGATTGACATGTGGGCAGGGTTGGTTCCTTCTGAGGGTTATGAGGGAAGGAGCTGTTCCAGGCCTTTCTTCTAGGCTTGTAGATGGCCATCTTTTCCCTGTGTCTATTTGCATGGTCTTCCTCCTAAGCGTGTCTGTTTCTATGTCCAAATTTCCCGGTTTTTATAAGGACACCAGTTATATTGGATTAGGGTCCCACCCTAATGGCCTCACTTTAACCTGATTACCTCCTTAGAGACTTTGTCTCTAAAAAGATTGCGTTCTGAGGTACGGGCAGTTAGGACTTCAACATATACATTTCAGGTGGGGGACACAATTCTACACATTAAACTGTCACAAATAGGGTTCCCAGGGAAGCAGGCTCTGAGTGTAGTTTAGCATACACAACGCTTATTAAGGCTTGTGCAGGGGATCAACATCTGGGGAAGAGACGGCAAGGAAACAGGATCAGGCCGAGGAATGAGTCAAGTTGTGATGCAGGCCCAACAACTGCCTTAGCTGACCCCACAGGGTGCTCTGGAGCAACAGTGGCCCTTCAGAGTTGTCCCAAGTTGGGCCAAGATGTCCTAGGCTTCATACTACCACACTAATCAGTCATTGGACCTGGCCATGTTAGGACCTGGCCACCTGGGGTGAGGAAGCTTTCTGCAGCTGAGGTGGTCTCTGCAGGGGCTGACAGCTGGGGCATCTGCCAACTCCCAGCAGCTGGGGCAACAAGCCCTCAGTAAAGGGGGACCTTGGCTGTGCAGCATAGAGCCCAGCACACTAGCTTTGAATTCTACAAAAACGGAATATGCTGTATGTCTTCTGCAACTTGCTTTTCAAAAACTTTTGTGAATATTTTCAAACATATTCAAAAGTAGAGAGAATAGTATAATTAACCCCTATACACCCATCACCTAGATACTTGTACATCAATTATCAAGATTTTGCAACACTCTCTTCAACTATCCCTTTCTTTTTCTTTGATTTATTATTTTAAAGCAGACTTCATATCATTTCACCTCTGCATACGTCAGTATCCATCTCTAACAATTATGGACATTTTCTTACATAACCTCAATGTCATTATCATACCAAATAAATAAACAATTCCTTGGTCCATATTCAGATTTTTCTGATTATCTAAAAAGATTATTTTTATAATTCGTTTGTTTTCATTGGGATTCAAATAAAGGGAACACATTATTTTGGTGATGTCTCATCTCTTAATCTAAAGCAATTCCTTTTCCCTTTTATCCTCATGCCATTGTCTTGTTGAATAATTAAAATAAAAATAAACAAATTAAGAATGTGGTTCAGGTTGTGACAGTCTGAGCCCTCCATTTTACAATGCTCTATCGAGCTTTCTTGTAATGGTATCATCCTTTGATGATCTCAGCCTGAATGAATGATTTGACAGTAAGAATTGCAAAGTGATTTTCTAATTCTGTACTTTTTCTTACAGTAGCTGAAATTATTTTGTAAAAAAGTGCAATTTGGTTGTCTGAAACATAATTCATATTGAAAACACAGGCTAAAGCTTAATTCTTTCCCTTTAAGTTGCCTGTTTCCAGAATATCATGATGAATGTTTTTCGTTCTTTCTCTTTAAAACCTCATTATGAAATCATGATTTAAAAAATATTATCAGGCCGGCCCAGTGGCTTAGGTGGTTGGAACTCCGTGCTCCTAACGCCCGAATGCTGCCGGTTTGATTCCCACATGGGCCAGTGGGCTCTCAACCACAAGGTTGCTGGTTAGACTCTTCGACTCCTGCAAGGGATGGTGGGCTGCGCCCCCTGCAACTAGCAACAGCAACTCGACCTGGAGCTGAGCTGCGCCCTTCACAACTAAGATCGAAAGGACAACAACTTGACTTGGAAAAAAGTCCTGGAAGTACACACTGTTCCCCAATAAAGTCCTGTTCCCTTTCCCCAATAATAAAAATATATATATATATATATATATATGATCAGTATGTTTTCATCAATTGCAGTAATTGTTCTTTTAAATGCTTATCTTGTTCTGTTTTTGACCAATAGGAGCAACCTCTTCATGTTAGCTCCTGTGTCCTTTGGACACAATCCCACTAATTTTTTGAGAACTTCCTTGCTTTCTGGAATAACAAGATGTCTCAGGCTTATCTTGCATATTTTATGCCCCAGACCAGGAATTAGCCACTTCTCCAAGGAGCCCTGATTTATTTTTTTTAAGTAGGAAATATTTGTTTTTAAATAAACTTTTGTTGTAGAATAGTTTTAGATTTACAGAAAAATTGTGAAGCTAGTACAGAGAAATCTCATATAACCCACAGTCAATTTCCCCTATTATTAGCATCTTATATTAGTATGGTACATTTGTCACAATTAATGAAGCAACATTATTACATAATTATTAACTGAAGTCCATATTTTATTCGGATGTCTTTGTTTTTTACCTAATTTTTTTTGTGTTCCAGGGTTCCATCCATCACACCACATTACATTTAGTCATCAGGTCTCTTCAGGCTTCTCTTGGCTATGACAGTTTCTCAGACCTTCCTTGTTTGTGATGACCTTGAGTTTCAAGGAGTTCTGATCAGATATTTTATAGACTGTCCATCAACTGGGATGTGTCTGATGTGTTTTTTCTCATGACTGACTGGGGGTGATGGGGTTTGAGGAGGAAGACCACAGAGGTAAAATCAGTTCTCATCACATCATAGCAGAGTACCCGCTATCAACATGACATCACTGATGGTGTTAACTTGATCATCTGGCTGAGGTGATGGTTGTCAGGTTTTTCCACTGTAAACTCACTCTTTGCTTCCCTTTTCATACTGCACTCTTTGGAAGGAGTTATTGTGCACAACCCACACCTAAAAAGTGGTCAATGATGCTCCATCTCCTTAAGTGGAGGAGTATCCACATAAATTATTTGGAATTCTTGTGCATGGGAGCTTTGTCTTTCACCTCCATTTATTTATTCAATTATTTATTTATATCAGTATGTCCTGATAAATATTTATTTTATATCCTAGGTTTTAATCCAACTACTTGACTTATTTGTTGCTCAAATTGCTCCAGCTTTGGCCGTCGGGCTCTTTCAGTTGTCTCCTGTTTCCCTCCTGTGTCCCCATCATTGTGAGGTTTTGAGCACTTCATTACTTTCTAGCACTAAAAGATGCTCCAGGATCCTCTGCTATATTTCTTGCCCTAGTCCTAGAATAATCCATTTCTCCAAGGAGTCCTGGTTCCTTTTATTGGAGAATGTTATTAGCAACACAAACTAGGTGTATTTGTTGCTCTTGGGGTGTCATTGCTTTTAGGCACCGTCAGCTGACAGAGAAAGGCAATATATGTGTATGTAATAATCTGTACATGTACACACAGTATTTCTATATGTAACATTGTATCAATATTAGGCTAAACATGGGTTCATACCAATGTCTCCAACTCTCACATGGATCATTTCTGCTTTCTTCTCTTGCTTGTCTGTAACTTCCAACTCCAATAGTAAGAAAGAAACCTGGCTCCCACCATCCGCCATCCATTTACTTAATTGTTCAATTCCAGTATACATGTATAGTGGTTTCAGAATTGTTCACCTGTACCCTCGTGGGAAACATTATTGACTATAGTGCGTGTGTACAGCTCTTTTGCCTTTAGTCCTACAGACTCCACTCATTTCCAAAGTTACTTAGATCAACACTTTTTCTTCTCATCTTCTTCAGTGAGGTTGTTTCACACATTTGTAATACAGTTATATTATTTTATCACATTCTATTCTGGGATCCACGGGCCTCATAAATGATTTAGGAATAATTTTTAAAACTCACAATCTTGGTGCTAAGGGAGCTCTTTTTTTTTTTTTTTTTAAATAAATAATTAACTTTAAAAATAAATTCTATTGGGGAATCTTGGGGAACAGTGTGTTTCTCCAGGGCCCATGAGCTCCAATTCATTGTCCTTCAATCTAACTGTGGAGGGTGCAGCTCAGCTCCAAGTCCAGTCACCGTTTTCAATCTTTAGTTGCAGGGGGCACAGTCCACCATGCCATGCGGGAATTGAACTGACAACCTTGTGGTTGAGAGCCTGCGCTCCAACCAACTGAACCATCCGGCCGCCCCTCGGCAGCTCGTTGTCGTCAATCTAGTTGTCTTCAGTCTAGTTGTGCAGGGTGCAGCCCACTAGCCCACGTGGGAATCGAACTGGCAACCCTGTTGTTTTCAGAGCTTGCGCTCTAACCAACTGAGCCATCCGGCCCCCCCACAAGGGAGCTCTTTGATCCTGGGATGTCATTATTTTTAGGCCTATTCAATGAACAGAACCAGGAAATAAATTTTTTTCATGGCTATAATCTTTTTTTAAAGCTTTATTTAGATATAAGTAACATACCATACAATTCACCCATTTAAAGTGCACAATTTAATGGTTTTAGGTATATTCAGAGTTGTGCAACCATCACCACAATCAATTTTAGATTATTTTCATCACCCCACAAATAAATTTTATGTCTATAAGCAGTAACTCCCCATTTTCCCCAATCCCTTCCCATACCCTCTCTTCCGCCCCGCCCCGGGCAACCGCTGAGCTACTTTATGTCTCTATGGATTTGTCTATCCTGGACATTTTACGTAAATGAAATCATATAATATGTGGCCTTTTATGTTTAGCTTCTTTCACTTAGTGTAATGTTTTCAAAGTTCATCTGTACTGTAGCAAATATCAGTATTTCATCCCTTTTTATTGTCGAATAATATTCCATTATAAGGATATACCACTATTTATTTATTCATTCATCAGTTGATAAACATTTGGGTTGTTTATCCACTTTTTGGCTATTATGAATAATGCTGTTTTGGAGATTTGTGTACAAGCTTTTGTTTGCCCATGTTATCTTTTCTCTTGGGTATATTGCCACATTATATGGTAACTTTGTGTTTAACATTTTGAGGAACTGCCAGACTGTATTCCATTTTATAGTCCACCAGCACAATGTATGAAGGTTCCGATTTCTTCACATCCTCAACAATATTCGTTATTATCTGTGTTTTCGATTATAGTGCTCCTGGTGGGTGTGATGTGGTATCAGACATTTGTTTTTAATCATGGAATTTTCTGGCATCTATGCTCTTTTTCCAACCCATCTTCTATGGTAGGAAAGTTTATCAAGTACATTTAATTTAATGAGTACAGTTTACTATTGATAAACAACTCTGAAATAGAGGAGAGAATGAAACCTAAATTCCGATATGCTCAAACTCTAGACCTAAGATTCTTCCTTCTTATGCATATAAAATGAAGATAAGAATATCTATCCCAGATTTTTTTTGTAACTGAATCCTGACCACTTTATTGTTTTATTAAGTTTATTGGGTGACATTTGTTAAAATTATATAGGTTTCAAGTGTACAATTCTATAATACATCATCTGTATATTGCATTGTGTGTTCACACCCAAAATCAAATCTCCTTCCATCACCATGTATTTGACCCCTTTGACCCTTTTCTACTTCCCCCCACCCCCTTTGCCTCTGGTAACCACTATACTGTTGTCCCACACGGTTTTTGAATGAATTGAGTGAGATAACAGATATGAAAGCTCTCTGTAATCGGTAAGGCACTATACACATATCATTAGTACTAGCTATGTGAGGTGGTGGAAGATAAGCTTCTCCTTACTGATGCTCCTTCACACGACGCTGCCCTGGACTTGGAGCTCCTGAAAATGAGAAGCCACGTGTTAGAGTCCCAGTAGAACCCAGCACATGCTTGTGCTACCACCTTCGCCTTTACGTAACTCTCAGGGAACGCTCAGACCCACAGACAGAAATCATTTTCTTGCTTTTTCCTCAAGATTCATTTTTCTACTGCCTTCTCAGCTCATTAGAACTTCTGTAGGCAGGGGCTCTCTTGGGTCTCCAACTTTCATGCTTCATGTTTTGCCTTCCCTTTTGTTTCACCCATTTGGATTTAGCAATTCAGCTTTAGACTGTGGTAACCTCAGCACTACTAGCCTGGAAACTTGATGCGCTATTCCAGCTGGCTATTGCCCCATGGCTCCATACCTTATATTTCACCTCTCTGCTCAGTATGAACACTTAGGACATTATCGATTGTATCATCTGGGGAGGGACACTAGACCCTCCTGTCCTGTCAGTTGCCAAATCTTGAAAATCTGCTTCCAAAACTCTTCCTTTGGATTGTTCCTTTCCATTTTCACTACCACTAGCTTAGCACCAACTTCCTCTCTTGAATCTTTTAAAATCATATGTCCATTTTCAGGTGAATTTGTCACAAGACCGTAGGGTAATTGGAAAAAAAAATAGGGTACTGTTAATTTTGTTTTAAAATAGATACCAGTAGTATGCTGAGCCATGGCATGGGGCCGCATATGTAAAAACCTAGTGCAGTGAATTTCAAACAGTCAGTTTTCCACTGATTAGTAGGTCAAGAAATCAATTTAGTGACTTGTGACCAGAATTTAAAAAGTGAAATAGAACAGGATAAAAAATATCAATGAGTATTATGCAAAGGAAGAGTAGTTTTTTGTTTTGGGTCTATAATATAAAAGTAAAATGTATTTTTTACAATGGGTCAATGGTCAAAAGGTTGAAATAACACTGAACTAGTGGTATTTCATATGTTCTGTTAGAAAATTATTGGAAATAACCTAAACATTACTCTTGATCTATATTTAGCAAGAAAAATTATACCAGAAGGCCTATAAAGGATTAGAACTCAGACTTCTTGGGTTTGAACTCTAGCCCTATTATTTACTTGGTGACTTTCAGTAACTTACATAAAAGTTTTGTGCCTCAATTTCATCATCTGTAAAATAAGGATAATCATAGTACCTATCTCTGAGAGTTGTAATTGGGAATAAATGAGTTAAAACCAACTAAAGTACCTAGCACAGACCCCGGCATGTGGTAATAAATTAAGACATGTTAGCTATTATTATAAATATTCTCAAATCATTTAGCAACATGTCAGGATTTTTAAATCCCACTTTTCTAACAATTACCATTCCAAAGTCAGGTTCTAAGGCTTCTCACACATAGAGACCAGGCCTGTGATCTATAGATTTCAATAAAGACTGTTTCAGTGACCATCACAGAATCCAAAAACCCACCTATAGAGGCTGATATGAGAAAACCATGCTGTCTCTGCAACCTGCCTTGTACCTTCTCTCTTGGACACTCCCAGATATACCCAACATTCTGAAAAGATATGGATCATACCGTAGCCTGTCCTGTGTCAAATACTGAACATAACTTCTGCCAACTCTTCTGCTTGAGGGCACATACTGTATGCCCTCATTCACTAAAACTTGGATTAGTGCACATCACTGAGCAGAGACTTCCTTTCTTTCTACTATAATATGAGAAGTCCAGCAACACAATGCCCAGTGACATGAGGACGGACTACATTTCACTGAAGTTACATCGCTCATGCATTGCTCTTTGAGAACTCCTCTCCTAGTGGTTTTTCTGGTAAATATTTAATAACTGTCTCTGAGAGAGAGAAAGAAAAATCCTGATTTGTAGCATCAGCTAATTTCTATGGTGTAAATGCTCCCACCATGACTAATTTCAAGCTACCAATGTGATGTCTGAACACAGATTTGGGAAGAGGTGCATACAATCCGCTCTCATGAGCTCTTATAAGCAGGCCCCAGCACACCACGGGCATGTGACTATTTCAAGTTTTCTGCTCAGTGTGTATGTAAGAATTAATGCTTTAATTTTTTTTTTTTAATTATCAGATGTTTCTTTGTTCTGAAAATACCATTCAGCGGACTTTTTGGTTATGCAATGGGAGAGGAAAGATTTTCTTCTGGAATGAAGATTTTGAGACAATGTAGCTCCAAGGCACTGAACCGAGCTCTGGATAATGTAAAATGTTACAGCTCTCCAGATTGTTCTTTAAAAAAGGCATTCCTTTCTAAATTAGAATTCAGAACACACAGTCCCTAAAAATCATCTGTTCATATTAGATGAGGAAATCAGAAGAGGCAATCAGATGAATTCAGGAAGTTCTAGGGGCAAGTCCGCCTTACACTGAAAAGAACTACCAGGTTAACTGGACTGGGTTGCAGAGCCTAGTCGGAACCATCCATCTAAAGACCCCCTGGGGTGTTATTACATCCCGAATAATCTATACTTGGGGAAATGTGAGGATGGGGAATTGCGGGGTCTGGAGGATTGTCCTGGTGGGGCTTTTATGGCAAAGCAAACCCCAGAGGAAGCAGACATTCTGAGCCTCAACTACCCTACCCTACAAGGGGACGGAAGGACTCCAGAGCCTATGCTATTTACCTTGACACGATGATGTACCTACTACACAATTTATTCCCATAGAAAAAGCATTCTCAGGGCCGCCGAATGGCTCAGTTGGTTAGAGCTCTTAACAACAAGGTTGCCGGTGCAATGGGTAGTGGGCTGTGCCCCCTGCAACTGAAGATTGAAAACGTGAACTGGACTTGGAGTTGAGCTGCGCCCTCCGCAACTGGATTGAAGGACAACGACTTGGAGCTGATGGGCCCTGGAGAAACACACTGTCCCCTAATATTCCCCAATAAAAAATTTTTTTTAATTGTGTTTTAAGAAAAAGCATTCTCTATTAAACAGAATACATAGAGTAATGGTACGGGTCAAATACTGGAGCTGGATAGATCCAGGTTTGAATTTTCATTTTGCCATTTATTAGCTCTGAGAGACCTTGGGTATATTATTTAAGTCCTCTGAACCAGTTTTCTCAACTAAGGGAAAAAGTGAATATAATTGTACCTACTTCCTAGAATTATTTTGAGAATTAAATTAGATAATACAGTACTTAGCCTTGCTTAGGTGCTCAAAAATTAGTAATAATCACATTTAGACACACTTTCAGAGGCTAGATCCCTGATATAAGTAGATATTTATGTCATCTCAGCATCAATCTTTCCTTAATATCAGCCCAGATTTGCAGATGTTCCCAGGTAACTTCAGAGATATAACTGTCTACATCTGGAAAGGCAATTTGCAAAAAACAAAATTTAAAGTCTGCACTTGCACAAGATGGCTTAAGTGGGCTTTACTGATCTATGAGGTTCATCTAAGAGTAAATGTTTAATTTCAAGACATGATGTCAGTTATTTCTGGGGATTATGCTGACATGAATCTTTATCAGAATCTTCTGGACTCCTATTTGAAATAGTACCATGGCTTCTGTGGTCACTAAGGTGATCTCAAGCTCTCAGCAAACATTGATGGGACCTTCTTGCCTTCAGAACTGGAAGTCGTCCGAATGTGACAAAAATGTTCTTGTCTGTGTTCCTTGTCTCAGACTCTTTCTTATGCATTTAGTTAACTCTGGTGACACCAGAATATAAACCTTACTTTAATTAAACCATCCTGCAGCCTCCTCTCAGCGTTCTGTGCTGAGAGAACTGGCGTTCATGAAGCGGAAGCTGAGGATGAACTCTTTGTGTGAAGTCTCCCTTTTGCACTGATTTTCACTGAACACAAGATGGACTGTGTGCAGTAGGACCATTGAGGATAACAGGCACTGGATTTTGTGCAACGATTTTTATCTCTGGTGTTTCTGGCACTGATTAAGGTTTCAGGCAAACAGAGGCACTGAGGACCTAGCAACAATCGCTAGGCAGCTTCCTGGTTGCCAGCAACAGTAAATACCACAGAGACACAAAGACTCAACCTTTCACATGCCCACAATGAAACCTGGAGCCTGGTTTCTTATTTCAGATACAACAGGGTCCTCCAGGTAGAGACAACAGATTCTTCTTTCCCCCATTATATTAGATTTTCAGAATTTTGTACAGAAACACATACTTCCCAGGAGCCTGTATGACCATCTTGCTTCTAAATTTGTGCAAGAACACTTATATTCTAACCTCCCTCTTAGTACTGCCCCTTTTTTACTCTTTTGAGGGAGAAATGAAAGGAAATAGTGTTGTATACCTGACTTTGGAATTTTAAACAATGTATGAATGTGTTTAATGTGTCTGTAATTGCCAGTCTTCTGTAAATTATAATTGATTTCCACCCTTCTGAAAATATTCAGGAATACCATCTAAAAGATTGTCCTCACCAACTTTATTCTCTACTTTGTTTTTAGAAAGATAAAAGCAAACTGAATATGAAATAGAGCCCTGGCAATTTAAGGTTTTTCCATGACTCAGTCAAGGAAATTGCGTAATAGCCTTCCTCTGCCAACCTCACACACACTTCTTCTCAAATACCTCGCGAATTTCCTTATTCTATTTCTCCACTCCTATCATTCTTTTTCCATCTTTTCTACATACCATTCGCTTTTCACTTTTTTCTCTAAGGCTGTAAAATTCTCTAGAGTATAGTCATGTAGTATGCAAGGTGATAAGGAAAAACTGAAGTACCCCCAAGGTTGCAAGTCTGTCTCCTAGCAACTGTATATGTTGCTTAGTAACATGAGGGGTTAGGAGTAGTCTCTCTGACATATCTAAACATACTAAAATCATTTAAAAAATTAATAGTGGGACTTACTTATTAAAATATACTAAATCCAGAGACAATCTTACCATGGAGGGGACTTATTTTGGGCCATGCTATCTTGAATAAACCTCTACATCTCTTATAATCTGTATACTACAATAACAGATTGCTGTTCTTAAAAGCAGCACAGCCTTTTCTAATCCTTTCTCTTCAAGACAATGTTTGAGGGAAATAGAGAAATATTTCCTAAATGATATTTTAGGCTGGGCAGATGAAGAAAAATGCAGCCTTCCCTCTCTTCTGCACATGCATAATAGATTTTTAAATCTAAAGGAAGATGGAGAAATGTTTCCTAAAACACCTTTTTAGGCTGAGCGTCATTGAAAGTTGTGTCTTTCTGGATTACGGTTGCCTAGACAGTAATTCTCTGTCAACTTATCCAGGAGTTATCAGAATTTAGAAATAACTGAACCATACCACCCAAAAGCATTAAAACTCTTTAGTTCCAAAATGGTAAATTATTAATTCTAAGAGAATACTACTTAGTAATTCTAAGAGAATTAGACCTACTAAATCAGACTCTCCAGTGCAGGAACTGGGAATCGGTATTTTTAATGAGCACCCTAATTACTTCAGCACATGTAGGAAATACTGGTGTACAGCATGATTCCAATATGTTACAAAGGGTTGTCTTCTACTATTTGGGCTCTTGGATTTACAATACATGTAACGCTTAAAGAAGAACCTTCAAAGACCAAGTCCTAAATATTCTGCCACATCCTCCCTTTGAGCTAGGCCCTTTGGCTAATAAAATTGGTCAAGCTTTAGATAATTAGTCATTTGTTCATTCTGCAAATATTTATTAGGACAATTTTGAAATATAATTGAAAGAATTTAGTGATCAGCTGGAATTAATTTAAATAAGTTAATATACATAAAGTGCTACAAATAGTGCCTGACACATAGTATTATAGAAGGTTATTATTTTAATCTAGCTTGTTAGACTAGAAAGATGGTGACAATGAACCGATAGTGAGACTATAGAAGAATTTAGAATATAGAATAGTGAGGAGGGTAATGGAGAAAAATAACTAATTCCATTTGGATAGACTATATAAATTTGAGATGCCTACAGGTCATCCAGGGGGTTAAAACTAGTAACAACAAAAAAAAGAAACAAACAACAACAACAACAACAACAACAACAAATATATATATATATCTCCAAAATGGGGGCATATTGCATAAAACATTTTAAAAATGAATTCTTACTTTTTGTGTGGCTAGCTCCATATGAAAATGGACCAGTTATAATTCCCTCAGTATTTTATTTCTAACAATATCAATACATCTATAAACACTTTTGGAGATAGTACATTTTTTTATTCACTAGTAAATCAGTCTCACCCTGGTTTATCTGTAATATGGAATTAATTAAGACAAGGATTTGAGAGAAAAAAGAGAAATACACATTGGGATGGTTGGGGGAGGGGATTATGGACCTTCTTTCGATTACTATTAAATCCCTATAGCCAGTGCACCATGGCAACCTTCCCAGTCTGCCACCTAATTTCCATCTGCTTTGGGGGGAAGGGGGGAGGGACAGAGGTGGTTCAGTGTGCATTCTTCTGAGTGTGTGTAATTTGAGTTAATGAAATGCAACCAAATTATAAATTGAGTTTCATGGAAAACTGAGATTATCTGTCTTTTCCACTTCCTTCTCTTTCTTTTCTCAGGATGCTTCTGAGCCTCTTCAAGTTTTGTCCCTTTTTCCAAATGCCAGATTTCATCAGTAGGCTTGGGTAAACCACTTCCCCAATGTACCAGAGCAAAATTACAAATTAAAATGTGTAACTCTGGACATAATATATTTTGTTAAAAAGAGTGGTTCAGTAAATTACTGAACATCAATGAGTAACCTCAAAGCATTTTATTATAATACCAGAGATATATTTTTAATATTACAGAGTACAGGAGTTTATTGTGTTAATTTATGTCTTACTTCTGGAACAGAATTCATTAATATTTATCTCTGTTACATACATAAAATTCCTACCTAAAATAGATGAAATGCAGTTACCAGAAATACCACAGATAATTCTTACCTTCATTATCCAGAAAAAACTAGTATTTAGTAATATTGCATTGTGCTGACCAGTTTGAAAAAGATAATATTAAGCTTTAAATAAAATTCTAAACCCAGGTGTGGGGTCATATTGTCAGCTAAATTGCTAATGTTGGAATTTGGCCAACGTGAATGCAGCAGATAGTCTTTTAAGGCCATATATAGTGAGAACCAATTCACTCCATACATGGATCAGTACTGATGCCTAAAATAAAGATAAATGTAAATTCAGCATGTCAGCATAATCATCTCCATCTTCTTGTTTAAATTTAGACTTTGAAGTATGTTTTTGTTAGAGAATTTAAGGAAAACCTACTTGCTTAAATGTCTCCTTTTACACTCAAACCGACACAAGGAAGGCAGTGTGAGGTGGACAGGTATGGCCACTTCACAAAGGATGCAGAGGCAGTGATGTGGCATAAGACAGTGACCACCATCGTGGGAGGAAGCTGGGGAATGTAACCCAGTTCTTTCTGTCCGGCAGCTCCTGCGCTGATCCTGCTGTCACAGAACTTGACACAATATATTGAAATAGCAATTTCCGTCCTTGGACCTTGAAACAAGTTTTATGTCTTTTGTATCAAACTCATTGCTGTACATTTATTTCCTTTTCGCTAAATCTAATGAACAGTCTTCTGTCCTTATTAACAACCCCTCTGCAGTATTTGATATTACTCAGCACTCTGCTTTGACACTGTCCTTCCTTTCTTTCTGTAACATCAATGGCTTCTGCTTTTCCTCCTCCTTTGGCCAGTCCTTCTTTGTTTCCTTTCCTTTTTTACCCCTTCTTTCTTCCGCCTCCCCCACCCCCCACTCCAGTTCAAGGTGTTGTTTCTCAGTCTAGTTGTGTAGGACACAGCTCCCTGGCCCATGCTGGTGTTATGAGCCTTGCGCTCCCCCCAGCTGAGGCAGTTGGTCGCCGGCTCACAGCAGCTCACGGCAGCTCTCGCCAGCTGCCGGCCACTCACACTGGCCACCAGCCACTCATGGCAGCACACGGTAGCCCACGGCAGCACACGGTAGCCCACGGCAGCACACGGCAGCCCGCAGCAGCACACGCCAACCTCCGGCTGCTCACGGCAGCCCAGCTCCAGGCAGAGCTGTTGTTCACAGACTTAGCTGTGGAGGGCGCAGCTCACTGGCCCATGTGGGAATCCAACCAGCGACCTCGGTGTTAGGAGCAAGGCACTCCAACCACCTGAGCCACCGGGCCAGCCCTTGTTTCCTTTTCTGACACTTCTTTCTCTTGCAGTCCTTCATTGTCTTTAATTTACTAAGTGTGTTCCCAAATCTGGTAAATTAACCTAAATATCCCCTAAATCCATCTCTTTCCTTCCATTAACCTTAGGCTGTCATCTTGAAGCCTGGATGACTACAATAGCCTCCTAAATAGTCTCCTTGCCCTTCTAGTCCATTCTTTAAAGCTATAATGGTCTTCCTAATCTGGTATAAATTGTGACAAAAAGAATTGAACCTAGGTCTGCCTGACTCGAGCTGGTAACCCCATCCTTCACACTTTGCTGCTCCTTATTCCTACATATCACCAGCTGCTCTAGAGTCAACCTTCTATATATTTCCTAAATATGTCTATTTCTTTCCATTGCCATTACAACTTCCTTAAATCAGCTCACTATCTACTAACCAGCAATCTTCTAACCAGTCTCTCTGCCTTATGTTCCCCCATCCCCAACTCTGTTCTATCTATTCTCTCTGCACACAGCAATCAGAAGAATCTTTCTGAAATGCAAAGTTCATTATTCCTCTTTCCTTTAATGGCATTCATTGAATTTAGAATAAGGTCCTTTCATAACTGATTATTTGCATAGTCCTCCAGCCTCATCATTATCTAGTCCCCTTTTCTAACACTTTATGTAACAAACCATAACAAATCACCTTCAGTTTCTGAATCTCACCCAGTTGTCTATGCATTTGCATATAAACTCTCTTCCCCATTTGTACCTACTACTATTTATTTTTCAAGACAGTCCCAAGTATCACCTCTTCCAGGAAGTCTTCCTGCATTCTCTATACCACACTATCCCACAAAGACCGGGAGTTTGTCTATAAAAGCTGACCATGTACACGCCCTATTACCCCACAATTCCACTCCTGGCAGAAATACATACGGCAGAAATTTGTAAATATATTCACCCAAACACATGTACAAGAATGCTGGAAACAATGCAAATATTCATTAACATTGGGAAATGTATAAATTATGGTATATCCATACAATGGGGTACTACACAGCAATAAGAACAATTTTCAACTGTATTCAATGGTATGAGTAAATTTCACAAAAATATTGAATGAAAAAAGTCATATATAAAAGAGTATATTCTATTGATATCAAGTTCAAAAACAGGCAAAATGAATCTATTGTGCTAGAATTCAGTGGGGATTACCTTTGAGAACAGATAGTGAGTCAGTAGTGGAACAAGGAGAAGGCCCTTCAGATAGTGATAATGTTCTGTTTCTTGATCTGCATGCTGGTCACATTAGTAATAATGTTAAGTTTGCAAAAATTCATCAAGTTGTACATTTATGATTGGTGAAAATTTATGTATGTATGTCATCTTTCAATAAAAAGTTTTCAAAATGAAGAATAAAAAAGAAAAAAAGGCGTCTCACTTGGTAAACATAATTATACGTGAATTGTGTTTCCCATTCAGTGGCATAACTTGAAATTCTGGGTTACACTTGGAGAATTCTATTCTCATACAATACCACTAGTGTATAATGCTGTTGTCAGTAGGTTCCAAATTTACATCTCCACCCCTCTAATCCTGACCTTTATCTGAGTAGTGTCAATCTCAGATTCCCAGTGGCCTCCAAGACTTCTGCCCTCAATCCCTCTATCACCTCAAACAGTGTAACATTCACTTTGTAAGATCACATCGACTGATTGGTCCTGCCCTCAACACCCTCTCCATAACACAACATACACCAACACATTTCCTGCTCAAACTTGCATCTCTGCTCAAAGTCCCTATTTCTGTAAAGAGCACCATTACCGTTTCATTTTCCTAGTTCTTCAGGTTCCAAAGTTTAAAGGTTAACTTTGACTCTTTCCTTTTTACCTCATGTCCAACCAATCACCACTGGAATTCTGCCTTTGGATGGTCTTTTCTATTATCTCTTTCTATCCATTCCCACTGTAATTACTATGGTCTGACACCTTCTGCTTAGATTATTGCAATAACCTCCTTATTGGTCTCCTTATCACATGTCTCCTTCCTTATTCCACTTACCTGTCAGATTAATTTTATGAATATGCTGTTCCCTTCCCTTTATTCTTTTTTTACCCTAAAATTATAAAGGCTTCACACTGTCTATGGACTCAAGCCCAAACCCCTTCAGACTGGAGTTCAAATGCTTTAACTAGCTCCATTCTCCCCATAAAACACATTACTCATAATTCCTTTGCATGCCCAAGTCAATTTCTTTGCTAATATTATTTTCCCTATTTAAAGTACAATGGTATCAGATGATTATTTTTAATTCACTTTTCTTTCTCCTTTTTATTTTCCTTTTCCTCTGTGGGAATATCTTTAGGAACTCATGGGTTTATATTGTTAAAAGTTTTATTATAAAAATTGCATAAATACAGGGCCGGCCCGGTGGCTCAGGCAGTTAGAGCTCCGTGCTCCTAACTCCGAAGGCTGCTGGTTCCATTCCCACATGGGCCAGTGGGCTCTCAACCACAAGGTTGCCAGTTCGATTCCTTGAATCCCGCAAGGGATGGTGGCTGCGCCCCCTGCAAGATTGAACACGGCACCTTGAGCTGAGCTTCCACTGAGCTCCCAGATGGCTCAGTTGGTTGCCACAAGGTTGCCCGTACTAGCAACGGCAACTGGACCTGGAGCTGAGCTGCGCCCTCCACAGCTAAGACTGAAAGGACAACAACTTGAAGCTGAACTAAGATTGAAAGGACAACAACTTGACTTGGAAAAAAAAAAGTCCTGGAAGTACACACTGTTCCCCAATAAAGTCCTGTTCTCCTTCCCCAATAAAATCTTTAAAAAAAAAATTGCATAAATACAAAAATGCATAAACACACAAATTTACAACATAACAAATAATGATTAAGTGAACATTCAGCTTTTATATCCCTTTGCCTCCCTTCTCCCTATCAAAATCAACTCGGGAAATTATCTGAACTTTAATGTAATTTTAAAAAAATATGTCCTCTCGGAGATTTTTAAATATAAGATTCACTTCTATTATGGAATTCAAGGAGCCACATTAAGGATTTGGGCTCTTCATCTTAAAACTAACAGGCAGCCATTGATCTGATTTATGCAGTAGAGTGACATAATCTATTACATTATATTATATATACAAGATCACTCTGGCTGTTGTGTGGAGACTGGACTGGGCAGGGGTAGAAGTGAATGTAGAGGAAATACAAGGGGACACTGAGTTTGTCCAGACAAGAGATGATGTATTTACTAGAGTAGAGGTTGTAGAGATGGAGAGAAAAGAATAAGATTTGAGACATATTTAGGATGTAGACTTGACAGGACATAGTGACTGAGTCTATGGTGGTCAGAAAGGAGGGGGAGATGTCAAGAATAATTCTCATTTCGGATGTAAGAAACCAGGTGTATGCTGCTCCGTTTACTGAGCAAAAGAACCTTATAGGAGGTGCATGTTTGCACCTAGTGAAGACAACTCATTCAATTTGGGATACCTGTGAGAAATCTAGCCAGAGATTGAAAGTTTATGATATAATCTGGATCTAAGAAGAGATGTCAAGAAGTCATTAGCACACAGAAAGGATCTGCAGCCTCCGGAATGAGTGCACTTACTATCTACTAGGAGTGGATGAAATTGCATAGAATCAAATGAGGAAAAGGTCTAGGACTGATCCTTGAGGAACTTCAACATGTGAGGATTAGGAGCAGAGAAAGAAACAGTAGAAAATGAGAAAAAAACAAAAAATGTAGGAAAGAAACCCACAAAATATAGAGTTTTTGAGGCCAAGGGAAGAAAGTGTCTCAAGAAATAGGTAATAGGGGGGTGGGAGGGAGCTAGACAAAGGTAAAGGGGATCAAATACATGGGGGTAAAAGGGGATTTGACTTTGGGTGAAAAACACAATGTAATATACAGATGATGTATTATACAAATGTACGCTTGAAACATAATTATATTAACCAATGTACTCCAATAAATTCAGTAAAATTAAAAAAAAAATTACAAAGTGAAAAAAAAAAGAGAGATAATAGTCAATTGTGACAAAGCTTTCAAAGGTCAAAAGGATTTAGCAACAAACATGGAAGGCATTTGGTTTTAAAAAATGGTAGGAGCAGAATCCAGACTAGAATGGATTTAGGGATAAATAGGAGGTGAAGAAGTAGGAAAAAAGTGTTAGACACCTCGCTTGTTTCCTACATGAGTTATGATCCTCCCCCATACACACACAAACACATGCCATTCTCAAACCTACATACATGTACTTGTTTTATTTCTTTAATTAGATTGGAAGAGTGTGGTGAAAAGAGATCATGTTACTACCTCTAAATTCTCATAGTATATAGAATGGTCCAGGGCTTACTGTGGACACTTAGTATATGCTTATTGTATAAAAAAATGTAAAATACTTTATTAAATACTTTTAAACTACTAATCATGATAATAATGAAAATACTGAAATTAAACAGAGAAGCTATTTAATTCAACAAACATGTATATAACGTCTACTGTATGCTAGGCACTTTGCCAGGGGCTAGGAGTCACATTTTCATGGAGAAGAGGCATAGACACACAAATAAATAATTTAAATTCCACAATATTATGAAGGAAAAAATGTTTTATGCTAATCTTACTGTACAAGAATGAATCCATTAGTAGAATATTTATTCATGTACACTGATATAAGTTAAAGAAATTGGCAGTAAAAATGAGAAATGAACTAGTGAAAACATTTTTTTTGGCCTCCCATAATTTGCATACTATTAAGTCAGATGAAGAACAAAAAGATTATTTTCCCTGCTCTCCCATTTATATATTTAAGATTATCAGTGCTCAAATAGTCTATTTCTGACCTAGATCTTATTGTTACTTATGCCCAAGGGGAGAAAAAAATCCTCATTTACATAAGAAACAGAATGGCTCTGAGATAGAATTACAAAGAAGAATCAACTACATGAACCCTTCTCTCTTTGATTTAATTCTCAGTGTAAATGGCATAAGGAACTGAGGTTATTGGATAAATGACATATTTATTTTATACTGTAAAGAAAATAAAATTCAAGACTACCCTTCATTCCCAAAATGAGATTTGTACACTTTATCAAGGTCCAGCAGTGTCTGATTTATTTCATTATTAAAATTTTGAAAGAAGTATTTTCAATGAGCTACTTATTTAATCCTTACACTCGCCCATGGCGTTTAATTCTTATTTTTGTTAAATGGACTTCTGGATTCAGAAAGAAGCATTCAAGTTGTCCTTAATTTTCCTGTCTTTTTACTGAAATATACTTTTGTTTGCTAAAGAAAGATAAGATGATGTTGAAGATTATTTTCCCTATGAAATATGCAAGAAGTGAATCATTTGTGTGTTGGTTTTTTTCCCCCTAGGGAAGACTCTACTGCAGCAAATTTGAACAAGTAAAGCAGAGCTGTGGATAGCCGGCTAGAAAAATCCACGGCCACCATTGTCACACCACAACCTGCAGCAGCTGTCTCAAGTCCATCCCTCCCACGCCCGGCTCTGCCTGTCAACCCAGCAGGAATGAATAGGCTCTGCGGAGCACTTCAAAAGGTGCTGCAGACCCTGAAAATCTGTCACTGAAAACGAAGGGAAAATACAAATTTTCAACTTTGTGGCCATAACAAACCTCTTAACCTTTGAAAATTCATTAGCAACGTCAGGTGTTACCCAGTTCAGTCTTACTCTGCATAGCCCTTCCTTGTTGAAAATGGAGCCTTTCAAAGTAGCAAAAGAATATTACTGCAATCCATTTCCTAGGGGGTGAAAGCAAAGCCTTTTTGTCCCAAGAGGCAATTGAGCAACCACCAGTCTCTAGTTGAATAGCCAGCGTGTGAGGCTGGCTGCAATTCCCACAGTTAGAAGCCTAATCTCGGAGGAGGAGATTTACCAAATTCAGATAAGAACTACATAAAAAAGAAATGCAGTTATTGAGCTGACATCACAGATTGGTCTGTGGATGGAGGCAACATCCCAAAATAGTCTTCTTTTTACATTGTGCAGCTCTCCTTTTTAATTTGGTGTCTCAGTTATTTTTTTCATTCCAGGAAAGAGAACAATGCAGAATATAACCGCATGCACAGGTAGTATTAGCTTCTGAACTCAATTCTTTCTCTTTATATTTTCTCAGTTCTATATCAGGAAAAACTGATTCATTTTAAGGAAAAATACACTACACAAACTACTATTACATAGACTTCTGGTAAAGGAATATTTCTAGTAAAATTATTTACAGTATGTTAATTAGAGCGTAATTATTGCCACGTTAGAACTACTTGTGTGCTTCCATATTTAGTATGGTTATTCTTTCCATCTTCCGTTTTTGTTTAGCTATTTGGGAAGGGGTACAAAAGAAGATCTGAAAATTAAACTTGAACCTGAGAAACCATTTTGGATGACTCTACTATTAAACTTTTTAAAAACTAAAACAAACAAACACATTTACCTAAGCCATTTGAAGGATCATTCCCGTCTTCTCTCCTACTTTATTTTTAAAGCAATTATCGATGTTGACTCCTCACGGAATGTGGTCGAGTTTAGTATACACTTTGAGGGAGAGACTGGAGCAATTTTCCATTAAATATTTCATCTGAACATAAATTCTGCGACTAAGAGTTGGGAAAAACCTTACATTGGTGATTTTAGTTGTAGTTTGAGGTTCAGGCAGTATAAAATCACCCCAGCCTCTGTTCTCTTTCTTTCCTTTTGCACCCCCTCCTCAGCCCCACCCCATAATGGATGCTCCGCTGACTGTTTTCGCTCAGTCTCTTTGTCTGAAGGATGCAAACAGTCTATGGATGCTAGGGAAAAAGGGGTGGGGGAGAGATTACCTCATCCCATGTCGCTTGCACCAATCACCACTCTTCTGTCGTGGCTTCTCTGGGCAGATTGAGGGGTCTGGACCAACAGGAAAAGGCCCCAGCCCATCCCCATGGTGACCGAGTTGTATATAGGGAGCCGCATCCACCCATGTGCAGCAGGTTCTCTTACATCGACCGCCTAAGAGTCGCGCTGTAAGAAGCAACAACCTTTTCCTCTCAGCCATCCACCCGGCAGCCGCAAAGCAGCAACCATGGTAAGAAAGAATACGTTCTCTCTGGTTCTTTGTGGCCATTGGGTGCGATCAGCCCCCCACGGTCTGCTTGGAAAATCTTAAGCTCTTTTCCTTTACAACTTCTTTGGGTCAGGGTAGGTCGCCTTACGCTTTGTTGGAGAGGTTAAGCTTTGTCTGCCCCAAATCCTTGAGCCTGGCCGCTGCCGCAGTGCGGGGTGCAAGCAAGAGCCCGGCAAAAATTGCGCCCAGGGCGCGGCAGAACCGTGGGGAAGAACAAAGGCGGCGTGGAGGCGCTTGTTATCCGAGGCTTTCAGAGGCGCAAGCAGCCCATCTGTCGGTGATGAGAGGGTCTGGAGCCGGGAAAGGGGATCGCGGCGTCTCCTGCCGGCCCGTGTTTGTGCACACTGTGTTCGTGTGAATCGGGGAGGCTCTTTTCCTCCTCGCGTTGTTCCCCAGGGAAAGGGAGAGGAGGCGTCGCCCCAGAAGACCAGGGGTCTGTGCGTTTAGCTGGGAGGAGTGGGGAGAGACGACGGCTGAGACAAAGCGGAGCCTTGGGTTAGTTAAAAAAAAAAAAGTTCCCTTGCCGGTTCTTTGGCATTTTAGAAAGAAACCCGCGTATTAACGGGAAAAAAGTGGTTGGTTTCTGTTGGAGCCAGCGGCAGCCGGCGTCAGGACGGCGCAGGGGCGGAGTTGTTTGTCTCTGGCTTCTCTGGCCTTGGAGCCATTGGGCGGGGTTCGCTCTCGCTAAATCTCTTCTGTCAGGAGAAGACTTTTAATGTCTTTCATCGTTGTAGAACTGTAGGCCTCACAAGGTTTTTCATTCACTGCTAACACTTAGATGAAATGTTTTTTCTTGAGAAGCAAAATCACAATTCACTTGACAAGTCCTTTAAGGTTTGTCCGGGGCTACCCAGACCTGCCGGACTTGATTGTGTGTCTGTCTTGGCCACATGTTCAGTGAGAAAGACCACTTTGTGAACCAGGGTACCCCAACGCTCAGGACCCAGGGAAACGCCCCGCCCCCCCATATATCAGTGAATAGACAATGGATAGACAATGCAAGTTGTAGCCATAAAGACCATCGAGTAGAAAATACCTATTGAATGTGATGAGTATGTACATTCTGTGGTGGGTAGAGAATCGAACGACTGAAAATACGTACTATTTTGTTTTAAATAAATATTTCATTATCCTTTCACTGGACTTTCTTGTTTGTTTGGTAGCGTCTCATGTGATAGTTTGTTTCCAATTTAGGAACTGATGTTTTAAAGATACTCATAATTTTTCACTTTTCTACAGTGGAGAAAATTCTGGATAAATTTTTAAAAAGTAATGAAATTAATGCAGACAAAGAAGAATTATACTCTGTGTCCAGCTGTCTTTTGTTCGAGCGGATTTCATTAATTCATTTCAATTTAGGCGTATGGTTCCAGCCTGGCTCAGAGGAGCGAAACTGGCAGAATGGCACAATGAGATCATGTGGGTAGTTTCTGGAAATAGAGCTTGCTCTGTTAAATAATGTAGCAGACAGCACAGGCTAGCACCAGGCACAGCAATGCAGCAGTGCAAGGAGTCAGCCCTTGCTTAGCTTCCAACCCCCTCGTACAGATGGGTTCTGCAGATAGACTGCAAAAGGGTGTGGCTTCTAGCCTCAGCTGCAATACAGATGTCCATGTGGAAATACCAAGTCATATTTAGAAGAAATTCTCATCTGTATTTAAAGGGGAAGGAGGTAGTAATATTGATTCCAATTAATAATTGAATTAAACTTCATTCTACAGAATCTGTGTTTTGAATATTTTTCAAATGAAAAATCTTCTATTCAAGCATGGCCATGGGAACAATAGGCTTGCACTCTGCTGTACGGTGCAACATTTTTCAGGCCACGCCCACCTGCAGCTTTTGTAGCAGGTGCGTTTCCTCATTGTGTTAGGGATGTGACCTCAAATAAATTTGAAGAATACCTGTATATAACTAGAAACATTTAAAGAAATCTACTGAAAATTCAAAATGATAACACAACCTAATTTTATAATTTTTCTCTTTTCCTTCCCACAGCGTGAGTGCATCTCCATCCACGTTGGCCAGGCTGGTGTCCAGATCGGCAATGCCTGCTGGGAGCTCTACTGCCTGGAACATGGCATCCAGCCTGATGGCCAGATGCCAAGTGACAAGACCATTGGAGGAGGAGATGACTCTTTCAACACCTTCTTCAGTGAGACAGGCGCTGGCAAGCATGTGCCCAGGGCAGTGTTTGTAGACCTGGAACCCACGGTCATTGGTGAGTTGACCTCAGTAGCCCAAGTGAGATCCCAGGGATCTGGGACAGGACGTGTGTCCTGGGGGCTCTGTTGATGCCCTGGGGTTGGGCAGGTTTGTGCGGGTTGTTAGTGATGGGTGGCCGCTTTGTTTCCCTTTTCCAGATGAAGTTCGCACTGGCACCTACCGCCAGCTCTTCCACCCCGAGCAGCTCATCACAGGCAAGGAAGATGCTGCCAATAACTATGCCCGGGGGCACTACACCATTGGCAAGGAGATCATTGACCTCGTCTTGGACCGAATTCGGAAGCTGGTGAGTACCAGTTTGAAATATACTTAAAATGGGGTGAGGTGGTTCATTGCAAGTTTAGTGAAGAGACCAAACTATAGCATTCATTCTTTGGTGCATGCCCAAATGTGAGATACACTGCTCACTCTATTAATTGAAAAGTATCCCAGTGTTGAAGAATTACATTTTCTTTTTTCTTCTTTCACAGGCTGACCAATGCACAGGTCTTCAGGGCTTCCTGGTTTTCCACAGCTTTGGCGGGGGAACTGGTTCTGGGTTCACCTCCCTGCTAATGGAACGTCTCTCTGTCGATTATGGCAAGAAATCCAAGCTGGAGTTCTCCATTTACCCAGCCCCCCAGGTTTCCACAGCTGTAGTTGAGCCCTACAACTCCATCCTCACCACCCACACCACCCTGGAGCACTCTGATTGTGCCTTCATGGTTGACAATGAGGCCATCTATGACATCTGTCGTAGAAACCTCGATATTGAGCGCCCAACCTACACTAACCTGAATAGGTTGATAGGTCAAATTGTGTCCTCCATCACTGCTTCCCTCAGATTTGATGGAGCCCTGAATGTTGACCTGACTGAATTCCAGACCAACCTGGTGCCCTATCCCCGCATCCACTTCCCTCTGGCCACATATGCCCCTGTCATCTCTGCTGAGAAAGCCTACCACGAGCAGCTTTCTGTAGCAGAAATCACCAATGCATGCTTTGAGCCAGCCAACCAGATGGTGAAATGTGACCCTCGCCACGGTAAATACATGGCTTGCTGCCTGTTGTACCGTGGTGACGTGGTTCCCAAAGATGTCAATGCCGCCATTGCCACCATCAAGACCAAGCGTACCATCCAGTTTGTGGACTGGTGTCCCACTGGCTTCAAAGTTGGCATTAATTACCAGCCTCCCACTGTGGTACCTGGTGGAGACCTGGCCAAAGTACAGCGAGCTGTGTGCATGCTGAGCAACACCACAGCTATTGCTGAGGCTTGGGCCCGCCTGGACCACAAGTTTGACCTGATGTATGCCAAGCGTGCCTTTGTTCACTGGTACGTGGGTGAGGGTATGGAGGAAGGAGAGTTTTCTGAGGCCCGTGAGGACATGGCTGCCCTTGAGAAGGATTATGAGGAGGTTGGTGTGGATTCTGTTGAAGGAGAGGGTGAGGAAGAAGGAGAGGAATACTAAAGTTAATATGTCACAAAGGTGCTGCTTTTACAGGGAAACTTATTCTGTTTTAAACATTGAAAAGCTGTGGTCTGATCAGTTAATTTGTATGTAGCAGTGTATACTCTCGTACAATTACTGGCCTATGCTTTAAAACACGACACTTTGTTACAGATCCAACCTGTCCATTTCTCTGATGGGTTTGAATAAAGTATTCCCTGTCTTAAATGAGTTCAGACTTGTGTTTTCTATTTGGATGTCTGAAAATTTTCATGTATTCAGTACATTGAGAAGAAAGAATTAACTGCTGATGTGGTATATACATATATTATGAAATGACTATTTTACATTGTCTTAGTATATTATAAAACTTATAAATTATAAAATGTATATCTAAATACTATAACATCCATGCTATTCTTAAGTTTTGAGTCCATGACAATAGATACTTAGAATGCTAGTACTTTTTAGAATTGATATTTGCTAACACACTGCCAAAGGACTGATTGGCTGCTGAGTGTCATACAACTAACATAAAATGGTGAGTATTCCAAATGCATCATCAGATCTTATAAGCTTATTTTCATGCCCCTTCATATCCTTGGCATGTGTCTAGTGTCATCATGCTTCCTCTACCCTGGGTTCTCAAAAGAATTCTGCTCTGTTCAACCATCTGTCCCCTATATTAGACCTATTTATTACTTTCTTCCAAACTTATTTGCAGCTGAATGTGACAATGGAAAAGCCTGATAAATTTATTCACTGTGTTAAATATACAGAGGGTGCCAAAATAATGTATACAAATTTTAAGAAAGGAAAAAACTTAAAATTGTAATCATATATACCAATAACAAAAGATGAATACAAGTCATGTATATACATTTTTTTGGCACCCCTGGTATATCTGAATTTTAACTCCAAGAATATTCTTTTTTTAATATGGGCTAATAACTTCAAAGAACAAACGTAATATTGCCTGATACTACTTATACGAGGTACCTAGAATAGTCAGATTCATAGAGATGGAAAGAATAGTGGTTATACCAGGGACTGGGGGAGGAGGATATAATGGAAAGCTACTTAACAGATAAGAATTTCAGTTGGAATGATGAAAAAGTTCTGGAGATGAATAGTGGTGATGGTTGCAAAACAATGCAAATATAATTGATACTGAATTGTACACTTAAAAATGGTTAAAATGGAAAATTTCATGTTTTGTATATTTTACCACAAGTTAACAAACAAACAATGGAAATATAAATGAGGAACTGAAAAATGGTTACCTATAGGGGGAGGGAACATAGTCCAACTAAACTTTGAATGTATTTGTTGTATCGTTTTATCATAGAAACATGTAACTATTACAATATTATTATAAAGAATTAAATCAAGGTGGAAAAATATCTCTAAAAATTAAGCAAAATGAAGCAAATGAATCTAACCAAGTATCCAGTTAGTGTCTTACCTACTAACTGGGGAATTATTTCACGAGACTTGAAAACAGTCATTTGATTGTATATCCATACTGAGATGTATTTGAAAGAAAAAAGGAATTCCAAAAAAACAAAAAACTTCACTAATCATGTTGCTAACAAAAATGTTGATATTATTTTGAAAATATACAATAAAATTCATTAGTTATTAATTACAATACAAAAACCTTGAAAGTTACAATTATATCACATATGTTCAAATCATGGGTGAATTTCAAGTGGAGATACTGGAAAAAATCTAAATCAAAATTCTAGAGATGAAATATATATCTGAGATTAAAAAAATACTGAATGGGATTAACAGTGTATTAGACATTGAAGAAAAAAATAATGAAAAGATAACAAAAATTCCAAATGAAGTACAGAACTAAAAAAAAAGGAAAAAATGAACAAATAAATAAGCATATTGAAGATGACAGCATTTTTAGACAGTCTGTAAAGCTTTAAGAATGAGACTTTAAACCTGTTGGTATACTTTGTCAATTATAAACTGCTTCCAACATAAAATACAGTGCTATAAATTTAAAATAAATTTTATAAATCTAAAGAGGTATTTTTAAGATTTGTATTATGTAATGTTAAAATACTTTGTTTTGTTTGCTTGTATTTAATTATGGTAAAATACACATAGCATAAAATTTACCATCTTCACCATTTTTTAAGTGTATATAGTTCAGTAGGGTTAAGTGCATTCACATGGTTGTGCAACCAATCTCCAGAATTCTTTCATCTTGGAAAATTAAAATTCTATACCCATTAAATAACTGCCATTCGCTGGGGAGGTGAGACTGTTCCATGACTTGACACTGCTGGACCCTTGAGTCAGACCTGAGCCATAACAGAGATTTCTTCCCGTAAATTTCCTCCAAGACTGTCTGATCCACCCCTCCTCTATGCCCCACAGCATGGAACAGGTCATTGCTCAGCCCTGGACGAACATGTAAGGTGTTTTCCCCTTATCTGGGGTGGGTCACAAACCAGTACCCTTATCCATCCAGCCTTGTTCTATATAATTATTTAGTGCCTGCCATGTGGTAAAGTTATGCACATCATCTTGGTGCTCCCAAGATGCACCTCATACAAAGTGTGATCACAACATATGGTGAATGTTTAAATTAAAAAAGTTTATTACAGTAAAAGACACATTGCCTCCCTAAAAACACTCCCCCTTGCTTTGAACATGCTTATCCCTGCATTCTTGCCACTTTCTGAAGCGGTTCCGGAAGTCTTATTTCATCAGTGTCTTTTGCTGCGCTATGGTGGCTGCCTCAATGTCCTGAATCAATTCAAAATGTTTACTTTCAATGGTCATTTTGACTTTGGGGAAGAATCAGAAGTCACACAGTGCCAGATCCAGTGAATAAGATAGATGAGGACACACTGTAATGTTTTTGACAGAAATTGCTGCACCAGAAGCAATGTGTGATGTGGAGAGTTGCCATAATGGAGGATGAAGTAAAGACACTCAGGAAAGAAGACTTCCAGAACTGCTTCTGAAAGTGGCAAGAACGATGGGATAAAGTGTGTTCGAAGGCAGGGGGAGTATTTTGAGGGGGATTAATGGCAAAGTGTATTTTACTGTAATAATTTTTTTTTTAATTTAGTCACTTTTTTTATCACACTTCATAGTTACAATTGTTTTTTTCTCATGATAAAAACTTTTAAGATTTACTGTCTTAGCAACTTTCAAATATGCAATACAGTATTAATAACTAGTCACCATGCTGTACATTATATCCCCATGACTTATTTATTTTATAACTGAAAATTTTTACCTTTTGACCCCCTTCATCCATTTTTTTGCCTACCCCCATCCTCACTATTGCCTCTGGCAATCACTTATCTGTTCTCTGTGTCTTTTATTTGCTCACTTTTAAATTGAGTGGTTAATGTTAAAACACTTTTATCCTGCTATTTAATCTATGAGGATATAAGAATCGAGATAACTAAAATGTGAAAAATAAAAAACTGACAGCAAAAGAATAGTTTATCTTGAGACTATCATACACATTTTATAATTCTGTTGTTTATTAATTCCTTCACATTAAAAAGTAAAAAATAATAATAGTGGCTATCGTGCTCATCCTATCCTTCTAGCTTTAATTGGAATGTAGTTTTTGACCTTGAGACATATGTTTTATAAGTTCTTTATCAATATATGAAAAGGATACATATCAATAACACTTTCTATATTATTTATATATTATTAAACATTTTTAAGTTCCAGTCAAGATGGTAGAGTAGGTAAATGCTGTGCTTACCTCGTTCTCACAACCACATCAAAAGTACAGCTAAACTACAGAACAACCATCATTGAGAATCACCTGGAGTCTAGTTGAACCAAAGTCCTACCTCTAAGGACATATAGAAAACGCCACCTTGAGACTGGTAGGAGGAGCAGAGATGCAGAATGGATGGGTCCCACAGCCGCATGTGACCATTAAAAATCAGGAGGGCTATCTCGGTTGCGGAGATCCTCCTGAAGGAGCAAGGGGTCCCAATTGCACGCCAGGCTCCCCAGCCCAGAGTTCCAGTGCAGGGGAAAGAAATCCACATAACTTATGGCTGTGAAAACCAGTGGAGTTTGTGGCTGAGTGAGACAAAGGCTGTTGCAGTGCTAGGTGCTCCTCTTAAAGGGCCCACACATGGACTTACTCACTGATGGACTCGCTTGCTCTGAGCTCCATCACTGGGGCAACAACTCAAAAGGCATGGGGAACATATAGTGAGAAACTGAATTGTCTGGCTGCAGGGCAAGAGCTAGAGGGCAGCTTTCTCCTGGACAGAGGTGCTGGAAGAAGCCATTGTTTCTTTGTTGAGCTCACCCCCTTCCCAGCCTGCAGATGCAGGTGGCCGCCATGTCTGAGTCGCCATCAACCTGGCTAACATGGTTTGTTCACCCCGCTCTGGTGATTCCTGAGACCTCATCCCACCCAACTTTTGGGCACACCCAAGCTGCTTCCAGTGGCTTTTCCATACAAATGGCCTGTCTTGGCTCATGCTGCAGACTTTCACAAAATCTCTCAAAGATTCACAAAACCCAAACAAGCAGCATCTGGCTTCAGTGTGTCCCATACATCTGCTGTGTAGCCTTAACTCTAGCACTAGCTACAGCCGGCCTGGTTTAAGGCTTGGCCTCTTGGCACCTCCAAACCCAGCATAGGCAGCGGCCATCTGCAGATTGCTTTGTGGCTCATGCCAGGTGGCACTGGGGAGGGTACAGGCTGCTGCTGAACTTGGCCTGCAGCAGGTTCCTTCCCAGGAGGACCCAGGGCTGGCACTCCCAGTGGCCACCTTTGGACTGAGCCGGAGCGTCACCTGGCCGCCTCTAAGTATGAAACACCCAAAGGGCAGACTGAGCAGGCACCAGAGCCCTCTTAAAGCGAACTCTCAACCCATGCACCACAGCTCCTCCACAGCCAGTCCTTACAACATATCAGCTTGAGGGGCAATCCTTCCCATTGACATACAAACAGCAACCAAGGCTCAACTGCAACAGGAGGGCACACACAACTCACACAAGGGACACACCTGGAGCACCTGGCTCTGGTGAGGAGACTGTACCACTGGGCCCCACAGGACATCTACTACATAAAGCCACTCTACTAAGACAAGGAGGCATAGCAGCCCTACCTAATCCATACAAACAAAGGGAGGCAGCCAAAATGGGGAGACAAAGAAACATGTCCCAAATAAAGGAACAGAACAAAGCTCCAGAAAAAGAACCAAACAAAATGGAGAGAAGCAATCTACCAGACACAGAGTTCAAAACACTGGTGATCAGGATGCTCAATGATGTCAGGGAAAATGTCAACAAAAAGACAGGAAACATAAAAATGCAAGTGGGAAACATTAAAAAAAAGAACCACTCAGATGTAAAGAATACAGTAACTCAAATGAATAATTCATTACAGGGAATCAACAGATTATATGAAGCAGAGGATCAAATCAGCGATTTAGAAGTTAAGGTAGCAGAAAACACTCAATCAGAATGGAAAAAAGAAAATAGAATCCCCCTCCCCCCAAAAAAAAATGAGGACAGTTTAAGGGGCCTCTGGGACAACATCAAGCGTACCAACATTCTCATCATAGGGGTACCAGAAGGAGAAGAGAGAGAGCAAAGAATTGAAAACCTATTTGAAGAAATAATGACAGAAAACTTCCCTAACCTGGCAAAGGAAATAGATATACAAGTCCAGAAAGCACAGAGAATCCCAAACAATATGAATCCAAAGAGGCCAACATCAAATCATATCATAATTAAAATGCCATAGATTAAAGACAAAGAAAGGATCTTAAAAGAAGCAAGGGAAAAGCAGTTAGTTACCTACAAAGAAGCTCCCATAAGACCATCAGCTGACTTTCAACAGACACTTTGCGGGCCAGAAGGGATTAGCAGGAAATATTCAAAGTGATGAAAAGCAAGGATCTACAACCAAGAGTACTCTGCACAGCAAAGCTATCATTTAGAATCGAAGGACAGATAAGGAGCTTCCCAGACAAGAAAAAGCTAAAGGAGTTCTTCACCACCAAACCAGTATTACAAGGAATCTTAGAGTGACTTCTCTAAGATGAAAAAAACATAAAAAATATGAATAAAATGGCAATAACTACAAATCTATCAATCACTTTCTATGTAAATGACTTAAATGCTCCAATCAAAAGATAGGGTGGCTGAATGGATAAGACAACAAAACCCTTACATTTATTTGCTCTCTACAAGAGACTCACTTTAGATCAAAAGACACACACAGAGTGAAAGTAAAGGGGTAAGAAAAATATGTTTCGTAAAAATGAAAATGAAAAACAACAGCTGTGGCAGCAATACTTATACCAGACAAAACAGACTTTAAAATGAAGGCTATAACAAGAGACAAAGAAGGACCCACTAATCCCACTTCTGGGTACTTTCCAAAGAAACCCAAAACTCTATTGCAAAGAGATGTGTGCATCCATACATTCACTGCAGCATTGTTTACAATGGCCAAGATGTGGAGGTAGTCTGGGTCTCCATCAGTGGATGAATGGATATAGCGTAGGTGGTACATATATTCCATGGAATATTGCTCGGCCATGGAAGGAAATGTGTTCTTGCCATCTGCGGCAGCATGGATGGACCTGGAGGGTATTGTGCTGAGTGAAGTGTGTCAGACAGAGAAAGATAGATGCAATGGGATTTCGCTTATATGTGGAATCTAAAGAACAAAATAAACAAACTAACAAAACAGAAACAAACTCATAGATACAGAGAACATTTTGATGCTTGCCAGATGGGAGGGTGTTTGGGGGCATGGGTGAAAAAGAGGAAGAAATTAAGAAATACAAATTGCTTGTCACACAGTAGTCATGGGGATGTAGGGTATAGCATAAGGAATATACTCAATGATATTGCAATAACTACGTATGGTGTCAGATGGGTACTAGATTTATTGGGGTGATAGATGGGAGGGGGTTGGGAGGGCAGGGTGAAGAAGGTGAAGTACAAATTGGGGGCGGACGGGTGGCTCAGCTGCTTAGAGTGTGAGCTCTGGGCACCAGGGTTGCTGGTTCAATTCCCACATGGGCCAGCGAGCTGCACCCACCACAACCAGAATGAAGATAACGAGCTGCCACTGAGCTTCCACTGAGCTCCCAGGCGGCCAGATGGCTCAGTTGGTTGGAGCGTGTGCTCTCAAACACAAGGTTGCCGGTTCGACTCCTGCAAGGGATGGTGGGCTGTGCCCCCTGCAACTAAGATTGAACAACGGCAACTGGACTTGGAGCTGAGCTGCGCCCTCTCCACAACTAAGATTGAAAGGACAACAACTTGACTATAACAACTTGACTTGGAGCTGATGGGTCCTGGTACCCTTGTACCTGATGGGTACTATTCCCCAATGAAGTCCTGGAAATACACACTGTTCCCCAATAAAGTCCTGGAAAAACACACTGTTCCCCAATAAAGTCCTGTTCCCCTTCTCCAATAAAATCTTTTTTTTTAAAAAAAAGAAATACAAATTGGTGGTCACAAAATAGTCATGGGAATGTAAAGTAAAGCATAGGGAATACATTCAATAATATAGTAATAACTATGCAGAGTGCCAAGTGAGTACTAGACTAGTCAGGGGGTTCACTTCTTAAATTATATAAATGTCTAACCACTATGCTGTACACCTGAAATTAACATAAAATAATATTGAATGTCAAAAACAGAAATAAATGTGTATAATTTAAAACAAAAAAATAAATTCAGAAAAAAGAATTTTTATCAGAACATGTGTTGAATTTTATTAAATGTCTTTTCAGTAATATTTGGAGATTGACATAATTTTTCTCCTTTAATATATTATAATGAATTACTTTCAAAGCTTTCCTAATGTTGAATCATCATTGTATTTCCAGTAAAAAAACAAAACAAAACAAAAATATGCAGTCATGGTGATCATTCTTCTAATATGCTGCCAAATTCTATTTGATGATGTGAATTTTCATTCCCATCAGCAGTGTATGTGAGTATACAGCTGAGTCTTATATTACTTTTCAATAATATAGACTGTGGCATCACACCAGAGTACATCCCAGGGAAAAAAAGGAGATTCCACCAGAGGTCAATACAGTGCAGGGCAGGCAAATAGGCCTTTGATGACCTAGCTCAATTCAGAGATACAATTTAGAGTATCAAAAGCAGGAGATCTTCTTGATGACTAGAGGTAGGAAGAGCAGATACCCTTGTCGTTTCCAATCCTAGGGAGTGTTTACTATTTCACCATCAAGTATGATGCTAGCTGCCAGCTTTTATAGACATTCTTTATCACACTGAGGATGTTTCCTTCTAGTCCTAGTTTTGTTTTGTTTTTTTTAAATGGATGTTGGATTTTGTCAAATATTTTTTCTGTATGCACCTATTGAGATGATCATATGGGTTTTTTCCTTTTATTTCTATTAATACGGTGAATTGGATTCATTGCCTTTCAAATATGAAACCAACTTCACATCCTGGGATAAACTACAGTTGGGTTATAGTTTAAGGCAGGGATTCTTAACCCAGGGCTCTGGAAAGCATAGGGTACCTCATAGATTATTCTCATGGATTGGTGAACACCCTGATGTTGTATACAGAATTCTGTGTGAATTTCCTCACGGTCAATTGTCTCCAAAGATATCCAGTAACCATTTCTCTCATCCCAGTGCGTACATAGTACTTTTCCCATCAAGAGGTGGCGTCTATTCCTCTCTCCTTAAATCTCAGTTGGCCTTGTGATTGCTTTGACTGATAGAATGTGACAGAAGAGAATTTGTGCCAGTTTCAGGTCAAGCCCTTAAGAGACCTGGCAGCTTGCTTTCATTTGGAGCAGTCATGTGGAAAAGAACTAAGCACCCCACCCAACAGCCAGCACAAAGACCCCAGACATGTGATTACAACTATGCTAGGCATTCCTGCTCCATCTGGGATCCCAGCTGAAAGCAACTGCATGAGTGAACCAAATGACATCATGTGGGACAGAAGAACTTTCCATAATCCATAGAATCATGAGAATAAATTATCACTGTTTTAAGCCAATAAGTTTTGGGGTGGTTAAATACATAGCAACAGATAACTGAAACAAAGTTTACACACACATCTGGAAAGAGTTTTCATCAGATTCTCCACACAAAAACACACACACACAAAAACTAAAACCACTAGAGGAATGAAACACTGAAAATTCTTTAGGAAATACAGATGCTCTTCAGTTTTATGATGGGGTTACATCTAGTTAAATCCATCGTAAGTTGAAAATACCATACATCTAACATGCATTTAACACTGCATTGTAGAATGTCGATTATTTACCCTCATGGTTGTTGGCTGACTGGAAGCTGTGGCTCACTACCTGTGCCCACCATATGAGAGGATCGTACTGTATATCACTAGTCTGGGAAAAGATCAAAATTCAAAGTAAGGGCTCAATGCGTAATCACCTTCATACCAGTATAAAGTTGAAAAATCCTAAGTTGAACCATTGTAAATCGGGAACTGTCTGTACCTCGTAAATATTCCTTTTTTTCAGTGTTTTTAATGGGTATTAGCAGTATTGTTTATATTAACATCAAGTTTTATAATCTTTTGCCCTGTGTAAGTGGAGTATAGTGATTGAATTTGGCAATTAAATGAAAAGTCATAGGCTTTAGCAATCTAATAGGACTGCAAAATGAGAAAACTTACTACACCATCTATGGGGACAGAGCCAGGAGTGCAGTGTCCAGGCTCTTGGCCTCACATGGAAAGGTGCTGGCTCAGGTAATAAATGGCCATCAACTGTGATTGAATGGCCATCAGCTGTGGCTAGTTGGCCATCAGCTGTAACCAGTGAGCCATTGGCCACTAATATAACTGCTGTGGCTATGCTAGCGAAAATGGGGGCTAGCAAGAAGATGGTGGCTGAGCTGCAAGCGCGGATTGCAGTTAGCATGGCGGGTTGCGGACAGTGTGGCTCCCACTTCCTGTGTCTCCAACCCAGCTGCCAGCAAGACTATAGTGGTGTGACTCCCTTATGTATGGCTCCGTGGGGGTTCCTTTTTGGCCTCACCATGTCCTGCGTTCTTATGTGGGGAGCAGCACCAGAGACCCCGCAGGCCGTCCCGCACAACACCATCCCTCCTCTGCTCTGAAAGCAGAACAAGTTTAGGTAGTATTTTGGGGCTAGACCAAAACTCTTCACAAAAAAATATACACATGCACATGTGAAAATATACACCCTAAAATTACACACAGATAAATGAACAAAAGAAGAGTTCTGCACCCAGAGTTCTACACCATAACTTGTGGTAAAAATGTAGTTGCATAATGAACCAGGTGAATGTATTCTACTATCACCATAAATAGCGCAGCCATGGTGGGAACTGAGTGTAATTTGAAACTGAGTTAGAACCTACCTGGGCAGAGTCTGGATAAAACAGTGACAGAGACAAAGGGCATGGCTTCCATCTAGTGCATAAGGTTGGGTAGGGCAGAGGGAAGCAGAATGACAATACTGTAGACCACCAGATCCAATCCAGTGAAAAACATAATGGAACAGCAGGGTCTGAGATAATATGGCAAAGAGAAGCTAACCCTGGAAAAGAGGAACTTTAAGAGATCAGGCCAGGTACCCAGAAATAGTTCCAAAAAAATGATACATCAGGGATGCAAGCCGAAGCCTGCTAGCTAGGCAGACTGCCTGGCTCCCATGTTAGGCATTATGAGGGAAACAACAGCTAAATGCTCCTCAAGTGTCCCGGATGTTGAAGGCCAAGAAATCCAAGGTCTGACCTGGAGAGGGAAGCAAAACCCAGGATTTTGGATGGCATTCAAGGAATCCTTGCTGCAGCACATCACAGAAGGAAGGTCCTATCCCAGTGACAATTTTCAGGAGAGTGCACCCAATGAGTTACATGTCAGTACTCATGGGGAAACCCTTGAAGAAGGAAACACAGGAAAACAAGGTGAGAGCTAAGAAAAGCTGATCAGTTGCAATGCTACACTGCAAAGACTAGAGAAGGCAAGCAGTTGGAAAGATGAAGTGAGGGTCAGAAATATGAGTGCAGTCAAGATGGGTTCTGAAAAATCTCTCGTGAGGTTTCAATCAATCATGTTGTTGGCCAGGGCTGCAGTCTACTAAGCAAACAATAGCAGTTCCAGAGGAGAAAAGAGAACAGAAGAAGAAAAGGCAATACTTAAAAAAATAATATAGATTGTGGATACAAAAATATACAAAAATCGACTGCATTTTTATACACCAAAAGTAATTAGAAGTTTTAACTTGAAAAGGATATCATTCATAACCGTAGCAAAAAACATGTAAAGTGCCTAGGGATAAAACTGTGTAAAACATAGGGATAAAAATAAGCAAGATGTATTTTAATTCAACTTTATTGGAAAAAAATGCTAAAACACACCTAAATGTATGGAATTATATACTTAGTCCATGGGTTGAAAGAATAACTTCATAAAAATTCAGTTATTCTCAAATTATCTGTAGATTCGATGCAATTCCAATCAAAATAACAAAAGCCTTTGAGTGTGTGGGCATGTGCACGCCATCTAAGCATGCACTGGAGAAGAGCATCTATCATAGATGGCCCCATACGGAGGACTTTTTAAACAAATACAGAATGAATAAAGTCCTGTGGACCATTTTATACATCACGGGGAAGAGTGCATCATGGGACAAAGTGCTTGGGGCATCTGCTCTCCTAGAACAGGCCTCCTCATCCTTCTGAGGCTTGGGTAAATATCACTTATGTAGGCAGTTTGTTTATTTAAACAGTATGCTACAAATTGCCTTTCTTTGTCCTGATAGGAAAGCTGGATAAGAATATTTACTATCAGGAAGCTAAATATGGATGCTTTTTATCTGGCTAATCAGGCTAACGTGAAGGACTTAAGCAAGATTGAATTTGGCTATGTCTGTCCTCTATGCTAACTTCCAGATTCTCTGTTATTATTGACAGATCACGTAAAGACGTAAGGATTCTCTTTTTGTCAAACTATTATGCTATTCCATTCTGGAATGTAGCCCCTTCTAGACTTGGGCTAACTGCAAAATCCTTATAATATGATTTAGAGAATTAAAGAGAGCCACAAATATGTCTAGTAGCGGATTTTTGTTAGTACACAAATTGTACCTGCATTAATCAAATAAGCTATCAAGATGATCCTACTAACTTTATATTAATTTAACCAATAGCAATATACGTTGTATAGATTCTCTAGTTAGAAAAATCACAGATCTTGGATCTAGTTTTCTTTTTACAGGCTTACAAATTATAAACAAGTAAAAGAAATGCCTCTAACAGATTCATAACCAAATATAATGCCAAGTCTTATTTTTCCGTAATATACAGTATAAATCTATTTAGTAAAATGTTTGTATATATATTAATACATATATGCATAGAGAGATGTCTAAAAGGGGTTTTAACAGTATTTCTACTAATGATGGGATATCAGGTAAATTTTACTTTCATTATAACTTTTTAAGTTGTCTGAATTTTCTAGAATGAGTATATAAAAAAGGAAATGGGAAATATTTAAAAAGAAAAAAGGAATTTCTCTGGTTTGAACCTAAAAGCCTATTTGTACTGGATATATAGGCTAGGTGTCAAAAAATCCAGGATAGTCCTTAATGATATTCCTCTACTAGTTTTACAAGTCTGTTTATAGCTGATGCTAGCATGTTCTAGATGGCAGTTAAGAAACTCCCCAAATCATGTTATAAATCACTTTGTGGTAATGAGTCAGGAAGCAATCTCCTTAAGAGAACACATTAAAGGTGCTAAGCAAATATCTCACCTGCAACTTTGACTCTGAGCAATTCTCATTCTTTCCTTTCTTTTTTTTTGTAAAGAGCAAAATCTTAACTTTATCAAGAGTATGTGATTTAGGCAATGCAGTCTTTAATAACAGCACCAACTTTAGGAATACTCCAATGTAGATTAAGTTTTCTTTTGATGATTCCTCACATCCTTATTCAGCATTTCACTTTCTGGTATTGGCCACTCTCAACCTTCACCCATATCCTTCTATATCCCATTTTGTTTCTTTTACCAAGAGCTTTAATTTCTTTTCTTTTTTTTAAGAGCTATACTACCAATAGTTCACTAGCAAAAATAGCAGTTGATTACTTAAGATGGCATCTTTCCTTAAAGTACTGGCACTTGTACAGGGATCTTTTAGGAACTAAAGATTTGACTTTTAAAGGAATCAGCAGGAAAAGAATTTCAAGTACCATCTTAGACAAAGCAGATGATATTTTGGATAGCTATTTTAAGTATCTTGAGCCATTAAAATCAGAGTACACATGACAGGCTAATAACCACTTCTCCTACCCCAAGGCTAACCCTGCCTCTCATACTTTATCTTTTACTTTTATTTCTAATATAACATCTTTATTGAAATGTAATTCACATGTTATGCAATTCACTCATTTAAAGTGTACATATCAATGGTGTTTAGTATATTCAGAATTGTGTAACCATCATCACAATCAATTTTAGAACATTTCATCACCCCCAAAAGAAACTAACCTATGCAACCACTCGTCCTATGCAACCGCTAATCTACTTTCTGTCTCTACATATTTTCCTATTCTGGACATTTTATATAAATGGAATCACACAATTTGTAGGCGTTTGTAACTGGTTTGTTTCTTTTTTCTTTGTTTAAAAATCAACTTAAGTGGACATATTATGGAAATATTTCCATTTCAGTGATCCAGATTGTTATAGGAAACACTAGTAGGGCATGAAATTTTAGAATATAGAGATTTCTTTGTATTGTTATTTGATATATAATTCACATACCACAAAAATCATCCTTTAGTGTACAGTGTAATGTACAGTTTAATTTTAGTGTCCAATTTAAATTTTTAGTATATTCACCAGGTTGTGCAACCAATACCACCATCTAATTCCAGAACATTTTCATCATTCTAATACCAAAAACCAAAAACCTAAACTCTGTACCCATTAGCAGTCAGTCACTCCTCATTCAATCTTTTCCCCTATCCCAGGGCAAACACTAATCTATTTTCTGTCTCCATGGATTTGCCTATTCTGGACGTTTCATGTAAATAGAATCATACAATATGCAGCTTCTTTCACTTAGCATGTTTTCAAGATTCATCTATGTTGTAGCATATATCAGGACTTCATTTCTTTTTATTGCCAAATAACATTCCATCGTATGAATATACATTCATTAGTTGACGGACATTTGGGTTATTTCTCCTTTTTGGCTAATTTGAACAATACCGTGAAGGATAGCAGAATTTTCCACCACAAAGCATGCCGTTTTAGCATAAGGATTATTTTGAACTGAAAGCAATTGAGAAGAAGTAGTTACAAAACAAAACAAACAAAACACCTCTCTGCTCTCCCCCTCTGCCTAACAGCAGGACACAGATTTGTATGTAAGTTTATCACTGACAACCCTAGACCTTCAGCAGCCCAGACACAACACCAGAGGATTGTACGTAGCAAACTTCACTGACTAGCCCTTATCTTCCAAATAAATGGTGCCTTCTCATAATTTGCCTCCCCTAGACACTCAAGGTCCTTTTTTCTTTATCTTGTCACTTCCCTAAAAATTTATTGTTCCTTTGCTAAGATGCTATATAAGCCCACGTTTTAACCAAAGCTTTGAGTTACTATTCCTGAGTTTCTCCTGTGTATATACTTGTATATATGAGATATATATGCTAATAAATTTATCTTGTAAATCTATCTTTTGTTAGAGAGCTCCAGCCAAAAACCTAGAAAGATAGAAGGAAAAATATTTACACCCACACAGGCAATGAACATTTGTGTGCAAGTTTTTTGTGTAGTTATATGTTTTCGTTTCTCTTGGGTATAGGCCTAGAAGTAGAATTTCTGGGTTATAGGGTAGCTCTATGCTTAATATTTTGTGGAACCACCGAACTGTTTTCCAAAGTGGTTGCAGCATTTACATTCCTACCAGTAGTATATGAGGGTTTCAGTTTTTCCATTCTCACCAAGACTTATTATCTATCCTTTTGATAGTAGCCATTCTAGTAGGTGTGAAGTGCCATCTCACTGGGGTTTTAATTTGCATTTCCCTAATGGCTAATGATGTTGAGGACCTTTTCATGTGCTTATTGGCCATTTGTATATCTGCTTTGGAGAAATGTATATTCAGATTCCTCACCCATTTTTAATCGCATTATTTATATTATTGAATCGTAAGAGTTCTTTATATGTTCTAGACACAAGTATCTTATAATATTTATGATTGCAAATACTTCCTCCCATTCTGTGGGCTTTCTTTTCACTTTCTTGATAGTCTTTTGAAGCAAAGAAGTTTTAAATTTTCATGAAGTCCAATGTATCTATTTCTTTTTCTTCTGTTGCTTATGCTTTGGGTGTCATATCTGAGAAGGCTTTGCCTAACCCAAGGTTATTAAAATTTATTTCCATATTTTCTTTGAAGAATGTTATAGTTTTATCTATTACATTAGGTCTGTGACCCATTTTGAGTTAATTTTTGTGTATGTGTGAAGAAGGGATTCAACTTGATTCTTCTGCATATGGATACCCATTTGTCCAAGCACTGTATGTTGAAAAGGCTATTCTTCCCTCATTGATTTATCTTGGCACCCTTGTCAAAAACTTAATTGACCACAACTTTAAAAGTTTATTTCTGGACTCTTAATTCTATTCCATTGATCTATTATATCTAACCTCATACCAGCACCACATATTCTTAATTATTGTAGCTTTGCAGAAAATTTTTAAATCAGGAAGTATAAGTCCTCTGACCTTTTCAAAACTGTTTTGGCTATTCTATGTCCTTTGAATTTTCATATAAATTTTAGGATCAGTTTTTCAATTTCTGCAAAGTGGCCAGGTAGGAATTTTGATAGGAATTGTCTTGCAGCTGTATATTAATTTGGAAAATATTGCCATCTTAACAATATTAAGTCTCCCAATTCTTAAACATGAAATATCTTTCCATGTATTTACATTGTCTTTAATTTCTTTCAACAATGTTTTATAGTTAGTCCATGACTTTAACTGCAATATTGTCTATTGTTAGGAAAAATGTAGCAATTATAATTCAAGTCTCTCAGTTCTTTTTCAAGATTCTGGAGAGAGATTTGTCATATGGAAACAAAAACTTTTTGATCCTTGATGGGTACTCAGTTTTAATTTTCTTCGCCACCCCCATATTTTTTCATTTCAGGACCACCATATCTCTATCCCCTGATGGTAGGCTCGGTTTCTTATTTTTGTTTGGTCTTAATTTCCCTGAAGAAACACTATTGTGCTATACAACAAACTCTTTATACTCATCAGGGATCCAGTGTGCTTGTTCTCCTGGGATGGCTTCTTACACCTGTGATAAGATGCAGGGATTCCCCCCCCCCGCCTTGGGTTTATTATTAAGTAGGACATTTTATTCTGCAACTGCAATAGAGAACAGTATTAAGACACTTTCTGTAACTGTGTTAAGTTGGGGCAAGGTATGTTTCTAATTTGTTTGAGAGAGAGAGAGAGAGAGAGAGAGAGTTAACTTTTAAAGAATCCTTATTTAATATTCTGAATCTGAAGTTTGCCAGATGGAAAATTTAAATGCAGCATAAATTTTTTCCCTAATGTTATGTGTGCATGTGTGTGTGTGCACACCTGTGTGTATGATATAGAATACATATATACAGAATATCTGTTTGCTTCCCCAATATATATTGGTTGGTTGAACATATGCCATGCCAACACTCTTCATAACCTACAAGGCTTCAGCTGTACATATTTTTGAATCTCCCAATTTATACTTTTTAGGGGTACTGAAACTAATTATAGTCAGGAAGATAATAGTTTCATTAATTTTAAAGAAAAATCTTTCTTAGAGAATTCCCTTCCCCCAAAAAAACTCTACAGAACTAAACACTGATTCTCTTCTTTCATATACAAGATATATTGTTTTAAATTTCTATTAATTTAAATTTAACTGAAATGAGTAATTCAAAATTACCAGCTTCTCATTCATTTTTAATAGCTTGTCCTCCCTTCAAAAATACCAGAGGCAAAATCAGCATTCTTTTACTACCTACCCAACATAACTGCTATTCTTTCTGAGTTACTAAGGTTGATAGATATTTTTACTGGTTGTTTTTTTCTAAATCCTTGTTTTCTCTATCATGCAAAAATTAGTACTCTTTGCTAGTACACACAAGAATTAGTTCTTGAACCAAGATTGTGCTAAATCACTCTATAATACCTTCTGTGGGACCAAAATGTTTATATTATAGGCAAGGAAAGTAGCCCAAGGGCATCTGAATTAATTTAGAAGAAAAAAACAAAAAATGAAAAACAAAACAAAAACACCACAAAGTAAATCTAAACTCTAAAAATCTAAAAAATAATTTGTTATCTGACCTTCAAATTTCTCATTGGGAAGGCTTTCTATAGAGCCATTCTCCTTATAGCTAGAAGTTAAAGAATGGCGACCGTAGAGAATCATTTGAGGTGCTAAAGATTAAGATTGAGAATCTGGGTTGCTATCTCAAAGTGAAAAGGAACCAGTCCTTACATTATACAAAATGTAATCTTCCCATATAATAAGGAGCAATAAAGTACATAAGTGATACTATGTCCATTCACTTATCTATTTAGTAACTTTTCAATACTAAATATATAAATTGCCCTATGACAGGCGTTTGGGGATACACATTTATACATTTAATTCATATTCAACACATATTTATTCACCATCTACTGGGGCTAAAGCAGTGAACAAAACAGAGAAGATCCTCCCCTTTTACAACTTACATTCCAGTGGGGACACAGAAAATAAGCAAATAACAATAAGTGAGCTAAGAGGAAAAAGGAAGCAGGTTAAGGGGGGAAAGGAAGGAATCGAGGGTGCTATTTTTAGAACAAAAGGTCAAGGCCTCTTTGAGGTGATAATTTTGAAAGAGAAACTAAGGAAATTAGGGAGTAGATATCTGGGGGGAAAGCAAACTAGGCAAAGAGAACCCAAAGTGGAGAGGCTTGAGATAAAGTAGCATAATCATTGTGTTGGAGGTTCAGCAAGAAGGCCGGCACAGCTGAAGTGGAATGAGTGAGGGAGAAAATGATACGAAATGAAGCTGGAGAGGTAGTCAAGAGCCAGACCATATAGAAACTTTTTCAACACTGTAAGAATTTGGATATTATTCTAAGAATGAAAAGAAGCCTCCAGAGTAGACATGATCAAAGTTATATTTTTAAAGGCTCTTCTTTTTTTTTTTTTTTTTTTTTTTTCAAGCCTTCAAGAATAGAAACATGGAGAGCAGTAAAGTAGACTATTTTTGTGTCTGGGAGATGACAGACAATTCAGGATATATTCTACAGGCAGAGCTAATAGGCTTTGCTGATGCATTAGATGATAAATATTTTAAAAAGAGAGGAGTCAAGGATAACTCAGAGGTTTTTGGCCAGAGCAACTGGGTGAACAGAGGTAACCTTTAGTGGGATAAAGAACACGAGAAGAGGAAAGGAGCAGGTTGTGTGCATGTGAGTGTGGGGAGCCCATGGGATTTTGTTTGGGACATGATAAATGTTGAGTAGGCAGCTAGATGTGTGCTTCAGGGAATAGAGGAAAGGTCTGAGTGGGAGACATAAATTTGGTAGTCACCAGTACATACATAATATATATTTAAAGCCATGAGACTATATGTCTTATACAATTATGTGACCATTTCTCTAGATCAGTGATATTCATATTTTTGTTTGTGTACCACCATAAAATTCTTTTGGAAATGATATACTTCTTCAGACATTTTTAAGTTGATATCTAAAATATTTGAAGTTTAAATGATTAAAAAAGAATGTAATTTTAAACATATTGTAAAATTTGACATTTTAAAGTAAAACTTATACTATTCTGTTATACCTAATGGACCCTCAAAACACAGTAATTTGTTTTAACCTGTCATCATCTATTTTTAAAAGATAAGAGAAAGTTGGGTTTCCAGTAATATGGTAGGCTAGAAATTTTTATGTGCCTTCCAGTAAAAAGTAAAAATGGGGATAAAATGATAAAACCATTTTCTTAAAAACATCAAAAAGCTGATCAGATAGTAAAGAATCTTTAAGCCAGAGGGAAGTGGAACACTGATGCCATTTTCTTTACAGCCTTAAGGAAAATAATAAGATGCTGGTATTGAAAGTAAAGCCCAAGGTCCACCCAAAGTGAAAAGTACAGAGAAGCACCCACTCAAAAAGCTGGGACTCCAAATGGCTAAACCTTCAGTGTAAGGATGAGCCAGAAGTAAATCTACCACAACCCCTCTTCCAGGGAATTACAATAAAAATTGCCTTGGTATGAGCAAGGAAAAGGGGAAATACAAACAAACAAACAAGAATACCTGAGAAATGTCCAAAACAATCAGCTCTTGCATGAATTTTCAACTCTAATTCACACTACTTGGGTGTTCCGAAAGTCCTAAAGCCATAAACTTAAAGTCATCCTAGACTGGTAGGGCCCCTGTGCATCTGGCAGAAGGAAAAGCAAATCCTTATTTTAGGATTAGAAACCATGCCCTCCCCAACAAAAAATCTAATTTCCCAAGGAAAATGAGCTTTCAAAGTGAAGAAAAAGGAGGGGGGGAGGAGGAGGAGGAGGAAGAGGAGGAGGAGGAGAAGAAGGAGAAGAAGGAGAAGAAGAAGAAGAAGAAGAAGAGGAAGTTGTTACGCAACATGAGGAAATAAAGCATCAACCAGTATTAACTACACAGAACAGAAACAGGTAAGCAAAGGCTTTAGATATTGGATTAGGGGATTCAAATTATAAAATAACTCTGTATACTATATTTCAAAACAGAAAAGACAAGCTTGAATATATTTGTAAGAATTAGGAAACAATAAAAGATGACCAAACAGATTAGAAAAAAGAATAAAATAGAAATTATAGAGGTAAAGAATTTAAATGATTGGATTAGTTTCCTTGAGCTGCTATAACAAATTACCACAAACATATCTCGATAACAAGCATACGAAAAACAGGAAACATATAAAACATTTGAATATCCTGGTGAACAAATTCGACCTAATGGATATATAGAGACCATTGTAGTCAACAATTGAAGAATATAGTTTTCTTTTTTGCACAAGCACACAAGGAATTATAGCCTTAAATGTATATATCAGAAAAGAATAAAAGCTAAAAAATAAAGAATTAAGTACTGTTAATCTAAAAAAAAAAAGCCAAAGTGAGAAGCAACAAGCGTTTATTTGAGATAACAGAATTGCAATTTGAGGGCACAGATTCAGGCAGAAACCCAAATTGTGTACCATTATAGAGTGAAGGCAAGAGGTTTTTATTAGAAAAGGAAGGGAAATAATTACACGAATAGAAGAAAGGAATTTCTATTGGTGTTAACAAACTGAGTTACTCTTTGGCTTATACATACATGGCTGGTTACAGATTCTATTTTCAGAAAGGGAGTCTATAATCAACAATCCTTGTGGTCAGGATGTCTGCTTTCCTGTTAGTTTTACAAACAGTTGTTTGTAGGACAATGTTGGTGTGGCCCAGTCCAAAGGTTATTTCGCTCAGTTGAAACCCTCCAAAGGTTGAAGGAGCAAGACATACAAGCGGTTCCTCTGCAATGGCTGCTCTGGCTCTATTTTAAAATAGCTTCACTTATGTCAACTTTTCACAGTACTCATCTTAAAACACTAGAAAAAAGAACGATAAAGGAAAATTTTAAATTAGAAGAAAATAATCAGGATAAGAGCTAAATTTATAAGGTAGAAAATAAACCTACATAGAATATCAATAAAGCCAAAAGTTGATCCCTTGAAAATAATAATTGATAACCTCTGATAAAACTGATTAAGAAAAAAGTTAGTACAAATAACCAACGTCAGAAATGAAAAAGGAGCCGCCACCACAAACGTCATATGCATTAAAAAGATAAACTAAGATATTATGGAGAATTGAATTCTAATAGATTTGTAAAGATGAACTGAGAAAAAAACTCCAAGAAGAAACAAAGGAAGCATTTGAAATCTTGCTTCCCAGAAACTGTCATCAGTTTTGGATCAAATAAACTCTTCTAAAAATTAAAAAAGAAGAAGAAATAAAAAATGTGAATATGCATATAGCCCATAAAGAAATTGATCTGAAGTAGAATAAAAAAAACTTCCCATGACACCACCACCACCACCATCCAGGTTCAGATTGCTCTACTACCAAGTTCCACCAGATTTCAAAGAAAAAATAATTCCAGTACTACCAACTCTTCCAGAGAATAGAAAAAATGGCACATTCCTTTATGAATCAACCAAACTCTTAAACCAAAATTTGAGACCAAAAAAAGTTCAAGAAAGCAAAAGACCAATTTCATACATAAACATTGATGTAAATATCCATGAAAATATTAGCAAACTGAACCTAATAATAGATTCCAAAATATGAATCACTGAGACCTAGTTTGATTTATCATAGCAATGAAGGTTATTTTAATTTTACGAAACAAATCAGTATAACTTGCCACATTAGCAGAGTAAATGAAAAAAAATCATGATAAAACTTTTATCAAACTAAGGAAAACTTCTTAATCTGATGAACGATATCTATAAGAAAACCTATAGCAAACACACTTAAAGTTGAAACAATGAAACCATTCCCTTTGAGCAGGAACAAGGGAAGGACGCTCATTATTACCACCTCTTTCATCACTCTAATGATGGTCACAGCTAGTAAATCAAGAAAAGCAAATAAAAGGAATAAGGAATGCAAATAATAAATGTAAATGCAAATTATAGGGTTGTAGTATAACAAAAATAAAAATAAAAATATTTGGTCTTTGTCTCCTAGTTCCTGGCACAGAGCTCACAAAATCTTTGAGTACCCTGAGTAGGAATAGTGTCTTGTATGCCAGCGAGATTATTAAGGTGGGCGGGGCAGATAGCTTCAGGATGGGGGCTGGTCCACTGAAAGATCAAGCAGTGATTAAAGGGTTGGAACTTTCAGCCCCACCCCACACCCCACCTTCAGGGAGACTGGAGACCGAGTTCAATCACCAATGAACAATGATTTAATCAATCATGTCTATGTAATAAAATCTCCATAAAAACTAAATGAAAGGGTTTGGAGAGCTTCTGGATTGGTGAACACATCAAAGTGTTGGACTGGTAAGCACATCAGTATGGGTACATCAGAAGAGGGTGTGGCATTGCCATGCCGCCACCCATACCTTACCCTATGCATCTCTTCCATCTGGCTGTTCTTGAGTTGTACCTTTTATAACAAACTGGCAAATGTAAGTAATCTGTTTTCCTGAGTTCTGTGAGTCCTTCTAACCAATTAATGAACCTGAGAGAGAGGGTCACGGGAACCTTTGAATTTAGCGCAGGTGGATCAGAAGTACAGGTGGCAAACTGGGACTTGTGACTGGCACCTGAAGTGGTGCACCCTTAGCCAGTGGGTCCACACTAACTCCACAGTTAGTGTCAGAATTGAACTGAATGTTGAACACCAAGTTAGTATCAGAGAATTAGTGAAGAACACTATGTATATGGGGTCAGACAAAAACCTTACAGAATGATTATGTATGCAAAATCCCCCCCCAAATTTACATATAAACCTATTAGAATTTAAGAGTCTAGCTAGACTATTGCTAGCTACAAAATCAATGTATAAAAATCAACTATATTGCTATACACTCACAAGAAACAGACAGAAAATGAAAAATTTTCAGATGCCATTTATAATAACATCAAAAAATATTAAGCACCTATGATTAAATCTAACCAAAAAAAAATGAACAAGGCATCTAAAGGAAAAATTCTGAAATTTTGTTGAGAGATATTATAAAGCTATGATGATTAATATACTCAGAAATATATCACATTCATGATTTGGAAGTATCAGGTTAGAAAGATGTAAATTCTACCTGAATTTCATTTATAAATGTAATACAATGCAAAAGTAGAATAGATGTATTTCCCTAAGTCCTCCCACTAAGTACAACTGAAAACTTTGGACATTACATATAAAACAAACATAAGACCCTGAAAGATGGAGAGAAAGCAGACTGCCTATGGATTTTGGGTCCAAGGGATAACATGGTGGTGAATTCCCTGGGTTCTTTTTCTGCTCGGATTTTCTTAGAGCTGAAGAAGCTCTAAGCCAAAGGGTGCAGACAAAACAATAATATCAACAACAGCCTGCTCTCCCTAGCCAAAGGACCAAGAAAGGGACAATCTAGTGAAACAGAAAACTTTTAGACAGTAACTGCTCTTCTCCATCCAAACACCACAGAAAAATCTGTAGCCCCACCGCTACCCATGCCAGCAAGGCTGAGTGGAGAACCTAGATTTGCCAACTGTAGCAAGGTTCCCCAAAGAATATGCTTTTCTGAAAATTATGCTGGAACCTTATTTGGAGACGCAATTAGTTAAAATGACATGTAGTGGATTAGATTGAGTCATAAATCCAATGACTGGTATTCTTATAAGAAAGCCATGTAAAGACACAGACACATGTGGTCCCAAAGGCAGAAATTGTAGTGATGCGTCTATAAGACAAGGAATGTCAAGGACTGTTAGCAACCACCCATAGCCAGGAGAGAAGCATAGGACAGATTCTCCTTCAAAGCTTCCAGAAGGAACCAACCTGGCCAAAACCTTGATTTCAGACTTCTAGCCTACAGAACCATGCGAGAATAAATTTCTGTCATGTTAACCCAGTTTGTGGTACTTTGTTATGGCAGCCCTAGGAAACTAACACACACCCCTACTTCAGACCATACACAAAAATTACCTCAAAATGGATCAACTTATACTAGACAAAATAGATTTTAAAACAAAAGGTTATAACAAGAGACAAAGAAGAATCCAGTAATCCCACTTCTGGGTATTTATCAGAAGAAACCCAAAACACTACTTTCAAGGGACATGTTCATTCTTATGTTCACTGCAGCATTATTTACAATAGCCAAAATAGGAGGCAACCTGGGCATCCATCAATAAAGAAGAGGTGGTACATACATACAATGGAGTATTACTCAGCCATAAAAGAGAATGAAATCTTGCCATAAGCAACAACATGGATGGAAATATAGAGTGTTATGCTGAGTGGAGTAAGCCAGACAAAGACAAATGCCATATGATTTCACTTATATGTGGAATCTAAAAAACAAAATAAACAAACAAAACAGAAATAAACTCATAGATACAGAGAACATTTTGATGGTTTTCCAGATGGGAGGGGGATTGGGAGGATGAGTGAAAAAGGGGAAGGGATTAAAAAGCATAAATAGGTAATTACAAAATAGTCATGGGGATGTAAAGGAATATAGGCAATAATATTGTAATAACAGTGTATATTGTCAGATGGGTACTAGATTTATTGAGGTGGTCACTTCATAAATTGTACTGTCTAATCACTATGTTGTACACCTGAAACTAATATAATATTGTATATCAACTGCAATTGAAAAATTAAAAAATTATTTTAAGAAATTTATGGATTAATGGATTAAAGTGGGTGGCCAGTTGGCTCAGTGGTTAGAACTCAGTGCTCATAACATCAAGGTCGCCGGTTCAATTCCCACACGCGCCAGTGAGCTGAGCCCTCCACAACTAGATTGAAAATGGTGACTTGGCCTGGAGCTGAGCTGCACCCCCCACAACTAGATTGAAAACAACAACATGACATGGGGCTGATGGGTCCTGGAAAGACACACTGTTCCCCAATATTCCCCAATTTAAAAAAAAAGAAAGAAATGGATTAAAGATCTACATGTAAGAGCTAAAACTATAAAATTCTTAGAAGAAAACACAGGAGTAAATATAATCTTGGACTAGGTAACAGTTTCTTAGATATGATACCAAAAGCACAAGCAATGAAAGAAAAAAATAGATAAATTGAACTTCATTAAACTTAAAAACTTCTGTGCTTCAAAAGACACCATCAAAAAAGTGAAGAGAAAACTCACAGAATGGGAGTATTTACAAATCATATATCAGAGAAAAGACTTGTATCCAGAATATATAAAGAAATATTACATTCAACAATAAAAATAAAAATTCAAAAATGGGTAAGAGATTTAAATAAACATTTCTCCAAACAAGATATACAAATGGCGAATAAGCACATGAAAAGGTGCTTACCACTATTAGCCATCAGGGAAATGCAAATCAAAATACAATGAGATACCACCTCACAGCCAGTAGAATGTCCATAATCAAAAAGAAAATAACAAGTATAAACGAGGATATGGAAAAATTGGAATCCTCATACATTGCTGGTGGGATTGTAAAATGGTGCACACACTTTGGAAAACAGTTTAACAGCTCCTCGAAATGTTAAACATAGAGTTACCATATGACCCAGAAATTCCACTCTTAGATATATAGCCAATAAAAATAAAAACATATGACCACATAAAAACTTGTACATAAATGTCCAGATCTTAGTAGTATTTTCAAAAGTAGTATTATCAAAAGTGTTTTATCTCTCCTGATATCTTTACTCTTTATTATAATAGTAGTTGCCCCTTATCTGTGGAGAATACATTCCAAGACCCCTAGTGGATGCCCGAAATCGCGGACAATACCAAACCCTATATATACTATATTTTTCTCTATACATACATACATATCTATGACAAAGTTTAATTTATAAATTAGTCATTAAGAGATCAACAGCAATAGTTAATGATAAAATAGAACAATTACAACAATATGCTACTGTAATAAAAGTTATGTGAATGTGGTCTCTCTCTCTCAAAATATCTTATTGTGCTGTACTCACCCTTCTCCCTATGGTGATGTGTTGACAGTGGATAACTGAACCTGCAGAAAACAAAACCGCAGATAAAGGAGACTGCTGTATTAATTTTAAATATTTATCAAAGAATACATTTTCTACTTAAATGTCTAACACACCGCATCTCAAACTTAACGTGTCCAAAACTGAACTTTTGATTTCTTCCATTTCCATAGACCTGTTCTTCCTTCGGTATTCCCCAGTTTTGCTCAGGCCAAAAACCTTGGGGTCATGATTGACTCCTGTCTTTCTCACCTTACATCCAGTGAATTAATAAACCCTGTCACCACTACCTTCAAAATATATCCAGAAATCCACCACTTTTTACCACCTCCCCCACTGGTCCACCCTGGTCCAAGCAACTATTACCTCTTATCTACATTACTGCAATTCCCTTCCAACTCATATTCCTTATTCCACTGCTAACCTCTTATGGTTTATTCTCACAGAAGCCAGACTAATCCTTTTAAAATCTAAAATAGAATATGTCACACCTTTGCTCAAAACTACGTAATGGCTTTCCATGGTTTTTAGAATAAAACACAGTCTTTCCACGGCTAATAAGAAAGATCCTTACATGATCTAGACATTGGCTACTTAACACTCTCCTCCTCACTTACTGTGTTCTGGTCTCACTGACCTTATTAATATTTCTTAAAAACAGATATACACCTCAATCTCAAAGTTTTTGTATTTGATGTTCTCTCTGCTTGAAATGCTTGTTCTATCACTTCATTCAGGTCTTTGTTCAAATAACTATCTCCTCAGAGAGTCCTTCCCAGATCACTCTAAAATAGCACCCCTCTGTAACTTTAATCTCTTTTCCAGACTTTATTTTTCTTTATAGCACCTATTAGTACCTGACATACGCGTACTTCATATCTCTTTGCTATATGTTCATTTTCTTTCTCCTTCACTAGAATATAAACTAGAATATAAATATGAGGGTTAGAATATATTTCGTTCATTGTATCCATTCAGCACTTAAAAGGAATACCTGACATGGTAGGTGCTCCATAAATATTCAATAAGTAAAAATAGAAGCCATATTTTTGTTTCTATATACAATGGACACTTTCCAGTCTTCACCCTACTTAATCTTTCTGCAGCATTTGACATTGTGCCATTTTTTGAAACTCTTTCCTTGGATTATGAGACTCCCCCCAAGTTCTCCTCTGATCATTCCTTCTCAGATTCCTTTTTTAGGCTCCTTTTCTCTACTTGACATATGATCATTCATCAAATTCCCTACTAAGGCCAGGTTCTCTATTAAGGTCACCACTCTCCTAAGCTCTACACATTCCCCCTTCTCTCTGTCTTTCTCACCTTACATCCAAGGAATTAATAAACCCTGCTACCACCACCTTCAAAATACATCCAGAAACTCACCACTTTTTACCACCTCCACCACTGGTCCAAGCAACTACCACCTCTTATCTACATTACTGCAATTCCCTTCCAACTCATATCCAACTCAGTAGTCTTATCTATTTCCATTGTTTAATTATCATTAAATCTCAAAGAATCTGAAATCTGTATCTCTTCCCCTCTCTCCACATCTGCATATATAACTGACTAATGGACATCTCTGGATATACCAGGGGTGCAAAAAAATGTACACACATGACTTGTATTCATCTTGTTATCAGTACCGTGTTTCCCAAAAAATATGACCTAGCCAGACAATCAGCTCTAATGAGTCTTTTTTAAAAAAAAACCACACATTTTATTGGGGAAGGGGAACAGGACTTTATTGGGGAACAGTGTGTACTTCCAGGACTTTTTTCCAAGTCAAGTTGTTGTGTCCTTTCAATCTTAGTTGTGGAGGGCGCCGTTCAGCTTCAAGTTGTTGTCTTTTCAGTCTTAGTTGTGGAGGGTGCAGCTCAGCTCCAGGTCCAGTTGCCATTGCTAGTTACAGGGGGCGCAGCCCACCATCCCTTGCGGGAGTCGAGGAATTGAACTGGCAACCTTGTGGTTGAGAGCCCACTGGCCCATGTGGGAATCGAACCGGCAACCTTCGGAGTTAGGAGCTCCAACTGCCTGAGCCACTGGGCTGGCCCCTCTAATGCGTCTTTTGGAGCAAAAATTAATATAAGACTGTTTTTGCTCCAAAAGACGCATTAGAGCTGATTGTTCGGCAAGGTCTTATTTTCAGACAAACACGGTATATATTGAATATTACAATTTTAATAGTTTTTTCCTTTCTTAAAATATGTACATTTTTTTGGTACCCTCTGTATGTACCACAGACACTTAAACTCAAAATGTGTCAAAAGCTGCACTGTTAGCTTCTCCTGTTTCCTTTCTTCAGTTCCCATCCATTTCTTCCTTCAGTATTCTGATCTCAGTAAAAAACACCACCATTTGATCAGTTATTTAAACCAAAAACCTGAAAATTAACCCCCATTCTTCAGTTTCCCTCACACCTCATGTCCAATCAATCACCAAGTTCAACATTCAACAACAAATTACATATGAAGCACCTACTATGTAATAATAAATCTGGAGATAGGTGGTTTTAAGATTCGCTCAGCAGTTTCATAGCATCATAGCACTAAGCTGGCATTTCTTTGATTCTCTTTACACTAAGACCCTCAAGGTCTTAAGTTGGTTCCAGGCATCATATCTTCACAGAACATTTCCAAAAGCAAGGAAGAGGAGTGAAATAAAAGGACTTTATACAAGGGTTCACTCTCTTTTAATCAGGGAGAAAAACCATTCCCAGAAACACCCTAGCAGACTTCCCTTTATGTTACATTGGCCACAAGTGGGTCCAATTATGAAGGAGAATGAGGAAGCAAGTACCTGGCAAAGGGAAACAGGGTTCCCTGGATTTGTCCCCCGAGATTGAGCACATGACTACCCCTTTAAAAAAAAAAAAAAGGCTCTCTTCGCAAAGAAAAATGTAAGAAGGTGGTTTTTGGAGGGGCAATTAAGACTGACTTCCACAAAAACAGAATGGAGCTTCATTCTAATTAGGAGAGAATATTAAATAAGTAAATAAATATACAAACAAGGTAATTTCAGATTCTATGAACACTATGAAATAAGGTGATGTGATAAAAAAAAAAGTGATGGGCATAGTTTAAAAATAAAGCTGATAGAATTTACTAATGGGATTGAATGTGATGGTATGAGAAAAAGATGATTCCAAGCTAATATTGATTCCCATTCATAAATGAAGCTCAAAAAAGATAATTAGGAGCCTAAAATCATACTGACAAATCATTAACTGACATATCATTAACTGACACAGTTAGAACTGAATCTAGTACTGTTTCAAACCAAAGCCCATTTTCTTTCCCCTATCTGTGGAATAACGGAACACAAAATAGCATATATAAATGTATGATACTGTAATAAAAATAAAAGGCTAAATGTTTGAAAATAGTTGACGCTTGGTAAGTTGTTGCTATTTGTTATTTGTGTCTTTCCTTGTAGAATTGGCTAAATGAACAAAATATTTTGGAAACTTTTGTGTCTAAACCACAATATGGAATGATCAAAAATGTTACTGACTGCTTAGAACAGTAGCAAATGGCCAGATATTAAGTAGCAAAGATGGGAGGGGCTCAAATGGCCACACAGGGTGTCCTAATACATCAAAGACTCAAAGCAAATAGTTACAGGCCCTGAAACAGTCCAGCAAAGGAAAGACCTATATAACCAGTTAAAATGTTAAGACATTGTGTAATATTGCGTTTATATTATAAAAATAGATAACTAATATTTAATATAGACAAATATAGACAAAGTGATATATCCGTATGTAATATAAACAAACAGACCCATGCAAGTTTAGTATGGGTAAAAAAGAAAAAAATGTCAGCCTTTTCTCTCTGGTACTAAAAAGGTAGCAAAGTTAGCAGACTTACCTAGCATTATTCAACATTTTTCTGGCATAAAGATACCAGACTATATTTAAAGGTCCCTTTGGCTCTATTACTCTGAAATCTAAAGTAACATCAGGGACCTAGCAAAAAAAACAAAAAAAACAAACCCTCACTTGCTTCCGCATTCACAACAGAGGAATTCACAGATAACAAGGCTAGCAAAAGCTAATGGTTTTAGGAGGGTATCTGGGGAGACATTTAGGCCCTCAGGAGCAAATCTCTGCAGTGAAAGCGCTAAGGTCCTGCAGAGGGCTAGGAGGAGGGAGGTGCCTGCTTTCAAATGGCTTTCATCCAGAGCACTCAGCAAAATGGAGTTCAACTGGGTGGTTCCCTAACATTCATTCTTCCCGTTAAGGCAAGCTAATGACAAGCATTCCTCAGAGATACTGCAGTATCTCCTCTTGCCAGTGAAGAGTACTGCCTTTAATTTGTAAAAAAGACAGTCTCTGTAAAGCACAATAAAGCAAAGCACAATAAAATGCATGCTTGTATTTCCATCTCCTTTTAAGAATGAGACAAATAATTTTTAAAAACTAATACATGAGACAACCTGAAACTAATAGGATATTGTATGTCAAGAATAAGTGAGACATTATTCAAATATATTGCTGTCCCCTATAACCGAGTTTGGGAAATGTGTGCAAATTTGGGTTCTGAGTCAAAAACCTTTTAACAGGACTACAAAAAATATATATATATTTATTAGAAATAAATAAGACCCTCCTTGTTTGCATTCAAGGTTCATATGAATCTGAGTGGAGAAAAAAAATTTACACACACATCCTTACAAACCACACACACATATTAACAGTGTAAATTTATTTCTCTGATATGAAGAGTGAAGACTTTACCAAATCTGAATATGAAGTATGAAATTTTATTCTTATGTTTACCTTTTTTGTTACTAACACACTATCACCGGGAGGGCATTTTGAATAGTTAAAAACAGTAATAGGTTTCTGTTAAAGCCACACTTTAACCTTAAACTAACCTCCTTATGCATTTCCAAGGGTTAGAAATGTAGTTTATGGTCTTGGAATAAATTGTCCTGAAAGGGGAGGGAAAAAAGTCTCTTCATTATAATCTGGGCCTCCTAGCAGTAAGTTATAACCAACTGATCTATTTTAACATAACAGAAAGCAATTATTAAAGTTTTACAAAACACAAGGAACCCCTACTTCCTAATATCTTTCTGTGTCAATTTCGTTCCTAGCCAAGTTTCTGTCTTCACTTCTTCAATTCAGCTACCAAATTTGAAAACGTGTCTTTAAATCTCCTTTTTAAAAGCCCCGTAGGGTTGTGCCATAAAGGCGGTGTTTGAGGTCTAAAAATGGGGCCCTTTTAACAGTTTGGATGTTCAGTGCTTAGTTATTACTCTTTTAATGACTGTTTTTTGCTTCCAACGTTTGGTACCTTTAATTCAAAGAACAAGTCATTACAGTAAACCAAATAAAACTATCCTGTTTTCTAAACCTCGCATCCTCCACATTATCAGGGAAGAACAGAACGCACTGCCTTTAAAGGAGCTGAGAAAAGGAAAAGGCAAAACTCACTGACAAATTGTGCCAGCACGAAAATAATCAGCTGAGCTATCCGGACCAGACGTTTCTGCATTTCCTGGTGCTTCCTATTTAAAATTGTATAGACTTCTTAAGTCATAGGTTTCGTCCAAACTAAGCCTCCTCTCCCACTCCCAGGATGGTTTGTTTCCGAACGCGCCCCCATCCCACCCCACCCCTCCCAGGCCCCAGCAGCCATGCGCCGCAGACTGCAGCACCGGACCTCGCGGCCCGCAGGCGCGGAGGCCCCCGCCACTCAGGGCCGGCGCGGGGAGGGGACCCCCGCTTTGGAGCCCGCCTCTGCGGCGGCCGAGCCCGGCACCGAATGGGCGCGCTGGGCCGGGGGTGGGGCCAGTGGCCTTGGCACCGCCCGGGCCTGTCCGCCCCTCCCCGGACCGCTACTTAAGTAGCTCGGGCACCTCCCCCGCCTCAGTGCGTTACTTACCTCGACTCTTAGCTTGTCGGGGACAGTAACCGGTATCCGGTGTCTACTCCTGTTACCTGCTCCTGCTAACCCGTAGACATGGTGAGTGGGCCGCGCGCGGCGTCGCCGTCGCTCGGGAAGTCGGGGAAAAGCAAGCCGAGGGATCCCGGAGGTCCTTTAACTATAGAGAACTGGGACCAGCGCTGTCCATTTGGAAGGCAAAAAGCAAGGGGAGAGGCGAGGGTGGGAGTGGATCGAGCCCGCTTTGTGGAGAACGGCGGGAGCCCGGAAGGAGGGGGATCGCCACCTTTTCTTGGACTCTGGGAGGGGATTGCGGGGCGCCGGCTCCCTCCACCGTGGTTAGGGCTCTTATTTAGCCCTTAACTCGAGGGCGCAGCGGCCCAAGACCCTACAGTCTTCCCGCGCGTTCTCATCCCCTTTTTCTTACCCCCCCCCCCGCCTTAGGCGCGCGCGCGCACGGGCTCTCCCCGCCCTCACTTCCTCCGCGGCGCGAAAAGCGGAGGCGGGAAGGAGCCTGACACAAAAGCGCACGCGCAACGGTTACCATCCCGCCAGGGAGTGGCGGGAGGCCGCCACTGCAATCTGCGCCTGCGCGCTGCGGCACTGCGGGTCTATAGCGGGAGGGCGTGCCTCCACTTACCCTGAGTTTTCGTTTTTTAAAATGAACGCAATAAGATAAATGTAGAGAACAGCTCTTTCTCGGTGTGCTGCACTATGCCAGTATATTGGGACAGTTAGCTCCCAACAGCCCGTAAAGGCCATCTGCCCCTCGGTGGCCTCTTTGCTGCATTAGGAATGTGTGTGTGGGAACAGGTGGTGGCGATGAGGGATTTTGAGAGAATGTAAATCCGATCATGGTCCACATCTGGGCCGAAGATAATCCCTTGCTGTGTGTCTTGACAGATGTGGAGGTGCTGGGCTGAGCCCAACGCCTGGGGGAAGCTGAGGATGGTTGGCCTTCGCTGGCTGACGTGGCTGTTTCGTGCCTCTTCAACTGCGCGGCTCCGCTGGCCTGCTGGCCTCAGGGCTGGAACGCGCGCACCCTGAATTGCTCATTCATCCTGTGCCGCAGAGCCCCGCCCCTCGTCACTGGGGCCAGACATTTCCTCTGCACTGCTCTGGCCACGTGCTTCCTGTGCTGGAACCTGCCCGGAAATCTGGCCACCTAGTCCATAATGGGATTGTGCGGCCTAAGCGCAAGATGGATGGCCTCTCTATCTTGGTCCTTCAAAGAAAGAAGCTGTGACTAAGGTCTCTAATTGGTTTGGGAAGAGGCCTTCCCAATTTAGATGAGGAAAAGAAATTCATTAAAAGCAAAGTACAGTGGTTTTCCTTTAGGAAAAAAAGTGTTACATTTTAATTCATTTTAAAAAAGAATATTTGTAAGGTTAAAATTCCATGATTATTTTGTTCTGCTTTATAGTCACTGCTAGATTTGTTTAATCCTGATTTTTTTTTTTTTTTCTCTTTTTTCCACAGCGTGAGTGCATCTCCATCCACGTTGGCCAGGCTGGTGTCCAGATCGGCAATGCCTGCTGGGAGCTCTACTGCCTGGAACATGGCATCCAGCCCGATGGCCAGATGCCAAGTGACAAGACCATTGGAGGAGGAGATGACTCTTTCAACACCTTCTTCAGTGAGACAGGCGCTGGCAAGCATGTGCCCAGGGCAGTGTTTGTAGACCTGGAACCCACGGTCATTGGTGAGTTGACCTCAGTAGCCCAAGTGAGATCCCAGGGATCTGGGACAGGACGTGTGTCCTGGGGCCTCTGTTGATGCCCTGGGGTTGGGCAGGTTTGTGCGGGTTGTTAGTGATGGGTGGCCGCTTTGTTTCCCTTTTCCAGATGAAGTTCGCACTGGCACCTACCGCCAGCTCTTCCACCCCGAGCAGCTCATCACAGGCAAGGAAGATGCTGCCAATAACTATGCCCGGGGGCACTACACCATTGGCAAGGAGATCATTGACCTCGTCTTGGACCGAATTCGGAAGCTGGTGAGTACCAGTTTGAAATATACTTCAAATGGGGTGAGGTGGTTCATTGCAAGTTTAGTGAAGAGACCAAACTATAGCATTCATTCTTTGGTGCATGTCCAAATGTGAGATACACTGCTCACTCTATTAATTGAAAAGTATCCCAATGTTGAAGAATTACATTTTCTTTTTTCTTTCACAGGCTGACCAATGCACAGGTCTTCAGGGCTTCCTGGTTTTCCACAGCTTTGGCGGGGGAACTGGTTCTGGGTTCACCTCCCTGCTGATGGAACGTCTCTCTGTCGATTATGGCAAGAAATCCAAGCTGGAGTTCTCCATTTACCCAGCGCCCCAGGTTTCCACAGCTGTAGTTGAGCCCTACAACTCCATCCTCACCACCCACACCACCCTGGAGCACTCTGATTGTGCCTTCATGGTTGACAATGAGGCCATCTATGACATCTGTCGTAGAAACCTCGATATTGAGCGCCCAACCTACACTAACCTTAACCGCCTTATTAGCCAGATTGTGTCCTCCATCACTGCTTCCCTCAGATTTGATGGAGCCCTGAATGTTGACCTGACTGAATTCCAGACCAACCTGGTGCCCTATCCCCGCATCCACTTCCCTCTGGCCACATATGCCCCTGTCATCTCTGCTGAGAAAGCCTACCACGAGCAGCTTTCTGTAGCAGAGATCACCAATGCGTGCTTTGAGCCAGCCAACCAGATGGTGAAATGTGACCCTCGCCACGGTAAATACATGGCTTGCTGCCTGTTGTACCGTGGTGATGTGGTTCCCAAAGATGTCAATGCCGCCATTGCCACCATCAAGACCAAACGCAGCATCCAGTTTGTGGACTGGTGTCCCACTGGCTTCAAAGTTGGCATTAATTACCAGCCTCCCACTGTGGTGCCTGGTGGAGACCTGGCCAAAGTACAGCGAGCTGTGTGCATGCTGAGCAACACCACAGCTATTGCTGAGGCCTGGGCCCGCCTGGACCACAAGTTTGACCTGATGTATGCCAAGCGTGCCTTTGTTCACTGGTACGTGGGTGAGGGTATGGAGGAAGGAGAGTTTTCTGAGGCCCGTGAGGACATGGCTGCCCTTGAGAAGGATTATGAGGAGGTTGGTGTGGATTCTGTTGAAGGAGAGGGTGAGGAAGAAGGAGAGGAATACTAATTACCATTCCTTGCATCCCTGCAACATGTCATACTCGGAACTTTAGCTTCAAACTGACAGGCGTTAAAGCTTTCTCAATAGATTGTCTTTGCTTTTACCTGTGATCATGTGTGTCTTTTTAATGTGTATCTACAAGATTTTTTCCCTCATGTCAAAGTAAAGGCATTGAGAAAAAAAGTGACTTTGTACTTTTTCTAAATTGACTTCTCTACACTTGGAGGATAGGAGACTATACAACAGGGTGTTCATCAAGGACCCCACTTCTGTTCAGCTACCTCTGGAGAACAGGGAGCACACTCATCTCAAAAAGCAGGAGAGCTGGATTCTGATACATCTGTTAATGTCGCCTCTGTCAGTGTTAGAATCCAGGTCATAGGGGACTTGGGAAAATGATGTACTGAAAGTCGTTCTGCTAATCTAGGTCTTGAGGTTATTGGTTAGTTAATGAATTAGGAATAAGGACAGGCATAGCTTGTTTTATTGAACTTCACAGATGTGTTTTTTACATATTGAAAGCAAGACTCCACTACCAAAAGATTACAATTTTATTGCAATACTCTATTGTGTTCTAGAACCAGATGCCCAATATCTCCACACCTGTAAGTCGATTTGAATCTCTTGCAAATACATGACTTAAAAAGCCATGTGTATTTGTGGGAGAATACTGCTTTTACAAGGGGATAAAGTGAACATTGTAAAGGTTAAGATGAGAGTATATAGCACTTGGCGTAGTTTACCTTCTTTCAAGTATGTAGTTTGGCTATATCTAAAGGAATGTAGAGAGAGACAAATGGGTTTAACCTATGGGAAAATACATTTCCAATTCAGAAAGCATTAAGGATAGTCAAGGTTTGTTGAACATATTGATGTCTTGTGATTTAAAAGTAGGGAAGACCAAAATTTTCCTAGGTTTTCTCCTAGCCCGTAAATACTATACACAGGGTGCCAAAAAAAATTGTATACACATTTTAAGAAAGGAAAGAATTATACTGATAACAAAAGATGAATGCAAGTCATGTTTGACTTCTGCAATTACAAGAGGTGCTCAAAGTGGTTACCATCAGCGTCCAGACACTTCTGATTACAGCAAACTGCTTGAGCAATGTTGACCAAAGTGTCCATTTGTGTACATTTTTTTTGGCACCCCTGGTATTTACAAAACAGTTCTTGGCTCCTGAAAGGAAATCGCATTTGGCAAGACATTTGAGAAAAAGCTCTGTTGTGTGGCACCATAGGCCTAACATAGCAACACAAATGTAGCCAACATACTCGTAGCCCCAGAGGAAAGCCAATGCCAGGGCTTTAAAACAACTAGTAACCAAAATAGTTCGAGTTTTGAGTTAGTGTCCAACTCAAAGGGAACACTTGAGTGAGGCCTGAAGACCCTCTAAAATACCCCTCTGTTTCCACAAAACAAGGGAAGGGTAACTAGACCAGAGCCTGGGAAGCAGCAAACCAATGCAGAGAAGAGCTTGCTTTTTAGGCAAACAACATTCTGTGGAGGGTGTCATGCTTATTTAAAGTTCTGAGGCACAAGGCAGGGACAGGATTAAGAAGCCAGGGTTTCAACTGTAGCTAATGTTTTATTTTTGTGGTAGTGGCGGTTGGAGGGATATTGTTTAGTTTTGTTTTGAAGAAAATAAAATCTGGTAGTAAGGCAAATGTTAAGATAACAAGCAAACTTGGGTAATAGGTACATCGGCTGTTTGCGATTTTATTATGTTGCTGCACAGCAAATTGCCCAAAAACTTCGTGGCTTAAAACATTACCTCATGCAGTTTCTGGGGGTCAGGAATTCAGGAGTAGCTTGGCTGATAGTTCTGTCTTGGGGTTTCTCATTAGGTTGCAGTCATCTGATGCTTGACTGGGGCTGGAGGATTCACTTACAAGGTGTTTCACATGCCTGGCAAGTTAGTGCGGGTTGTTGACTGGTGACCTTAGTTCTTCAATTTACATTTACCTCTCCATAGGGTTGTTTGTCCTTATGACTTGGCAGTGGGCTTACCCCAGAGTGAGTGATCCAAGAGAGGGCAAGTTGGAAACTGCAGTGTCTTAATGACATAACCTCAGAAGTCACATTGTCATTTTAACAATATCCTATGTGTTACATGTCAGTCCTATTCATTGTGGGAGGAACTATAATAACAGGAAGCGAGAATCAGTGGGAGCTCCATCCAAAACCCTATGGTTTAATTTTTATACTGAGTAGAACAACACCATGGTTAGAACCTTCTGTTTTCTGTATGTTTGAAATATTTTTTTTAAAGGGGGAAACCTATAGTTTAGAGAGAAGTTTTCCCATTTTTTTACAGTTCAAACTCGAATTTCAGTATTTTTTGTTGCCTTTTAAGCTATCTTACAACAGACACCTACAAACTCCTGAACTATCCTATCCCCTTTATGCCCTGATTTGGTTATTGTTCCAACTTGCTGCTGCTAATTCAGTATTTCCCTCTGTTCCCCCTACTCCCAATCATATGTCAAGACAATGACTAGTAGTTGACTAGTAGTCAAAGCCTTTGGTGACATGAGATACCAAATGAGACATGACAAGGATGTAGTTTGTAAGCTATATGCTAAGGCACCCAGGAAATGTCCCCAAGCATTCCTTTAGGGGGCACGGGTCTTATTATCTACTAATATATCTCTGCCCTAGCAGCAAGCACAGTGCCTGTTTTTGACCTACAGAATGCTCCAAGGGATGTAAACATAATGATTATTTCCCTCTTAGACCAGCTTCTTTATTAAATATAAACATTTAACCCTAGGGTTTTGTAAAACGTATTTATCCTCTTTCCAGACCCAGGTCTCTTTAAGCACGTCTTGAAAAGCTGAGTCTCAGGGTGGAGAGACCTAAGGAACAGAGAGACACTTGACCTCTTGTTCTGTCACTAGTCAGACTCACTCTGGGCCTATTTTCCCTTTTGCACTATGGATTTCCATCCTGCCTTTCTCAGAGCAGGGTGGTAAATAGAGCAATCAAATCTGGAAGGACTTGTAAGCTTAGAGATGTGTGTCCAAGCTTGGGAGATGAGGGGCAGGGCACCCTAGGACGTGACAGCTCTGCTCAGTGGGACCCCAGAGCCACTGCCAAGGAAGAATGAGCCATTTACTGAGAAAAGAAATAGAAGTAAGTAAAAGCCCAAGGGGGATTTATTTAGACATGGGTCAGGATGATAATAATAATCAACTTTAACTACATCAACAATAATAAACTTTAACTACATCAACACCTTCAATTTACTACCCACCCACTTTATTTTAATACCAGAATGCTTAAATGTCTTCACAGCCCAGCATTCTTGACCTCCATTAGGTGACCTTAAAATGGGAGAAGTCCAGTGCCTCGTTTTTTACAGATGATAGATTTAATTGGCAGGGAAGAAGGGAAGTGATACCACAGCCCAGTGTCGGGCCTTGGAGGACCAGGTGCCTTAAATATTGCCTACCTCAAGGTCAGAGTCAATAGGGATCTTTCAGCCCTATGAGGGGCCAGGGCTGTGATTTAGGGGTATGCTCAGTTTAAGAGGCTAGAGGGAGAGGAGAGAGGTGCCATTTTTCCCTCCCAATCCCATCAAATTCCTGGCAAATTCCTTAATGCCCTGCAGATGGCACCACTGACAAGGAGTTCTCTGCCCAGAAATGCTGAGCTCAGATTTGTGAACTCTGCCCTGCCTGTCACCTTGGAACTGAGCCTAAGATACGCAACAAACAGGAAGTGACTTACCTGGCATTCACATGCTTGTCACTTTTTGTTCTGTCCATTCCTGGAGGCAGCGGGGCCTCACGCTAGGCCCTCGTGAATCAGGCAGCCACAGGAAACCCCACACCCAAGGAGCTCTTTCTTGATCTCAGCTCCTGCCTCTACGGTGCTTCCCAGGATGGGAAGGATATACTGGGGGTGCCAAATGTATACACATGACTTGTATTCATCTTTTGTTATCAGTATATATTGAGTGTTATAATTTTAATATAGTTTTTTTCCTTTCTTAAAATGTGTATATATTTTTTTGCACCTTCTGTATAAACAGCCTTGGAGTCAACATGTAATGGAGGATCATGTTGTTAGATTAATCTGAACTAAATATTGATACAAAGTGAATAACCATCTGACGGTGTGGACATAATCATGCGATTCAAGGGCCAACTTCTTCTTCTCTTTAACCTGGTCCATAAACTGAAATCAATGCCCTACCCTACCCATCACTCAAATGACCAACTCACCTCCCACCTGACAGCTTGCTGTATGTTATTATGTCCACCTGTGATGGAATCAAGCTCATCACCTCAGTCCTGTCTGGGGCTTTCGAACACTATTTTCTTTCCCTATATGTAACACCTTTTCCAACCATAACTGATCCCACCCCCTTTGCCCAGTTAGCTCATACTCGTCCCTCATTGATGAAAACCCAAGTGTCACCTCTTCAAGGACTTGAAGACTAGGTCAAACTAGATCAGATTATCTGTTATATATTTTTATAGAGCCTTCTACTTTTCTCTCAAGGCATTTATCACATTTTGGAATTATTTATTTATTTGATTATTTAATTCATATATTTCCCCCCCACCAGATTTTATAAGCTTCATGTCTATTATACTTACCATATACTATCTTGGTGCTGAGTACACGACTAACCCTTAATATTTCAAGAATTAATTTTGGGGAAGAGCAGAGATTCAAACTTTTCATTCTGAAAGCTAGCAAAGACTGCCCCTCTGCTGCCTTTTCCGTCCTCCTCTCCCAAAGACCTAAGATGTGTCAGGAAGACACTACAGGGTGGACAATGTCATCACATGGAGGTGTACGGTAAAGTTGCTGCTCTGTTCTAAAGATTCTTCACAAATAAGAAGAAATCTCTCAGCCTCTCTCTGTCTCAACTCTAGCATCTCATGATACTAACATGTAGGAACTTCTGCTGGCTCACACTGACCAAATGAATGTGTGCTATGAGATAGGTGTGACCCAGCTGCCAGAACAGACTGATGTCACCTTAGACATTCCTTTTATACAACAATGTGCAAAGCTAGGTATACAAATGTTCCCACCATCCTCTTCACTGATTACCCTACTATGCAAACTATTGTCCAGTTCTGTGTACCTCAAGAATGATATGGACATACAAGAGAATTTCCTCCAAGGGACAAGTGGAGTAGGTAAGTAAGTGGTCCTGGATAGAGCAACTCAGAGACCTGAGGTTGTTCAGATTAGAAGAGAGAAACCCAATGAAGAGCTCCTGTCCATAAATGGCAACAGAATCATTCCTCAAATGGAAGACTCATTTCCCCAGAGGGCACAGCAAAGGATGGGGAAGAACATTGCAGCTCACTTTCTAATAATTAGCTAGGACCCACAATGAACCACTATGACATCCATGTTGTGAAGGGCAACTACATAGAACTGAAGACTTCTAAGATACCACTCCATTCCCAGCATCTAGGATTTCACAAATATTCCTGCCGTCTCAAGCCAATCTTTCATTATGACTATCCTCTCAAATATTTTTGGAGAGCTCAGAGATAGGTAGGGACAAAGGAACAGAAGCTCTCAAACAATGTTTCTTAAATCCTTCCCCGACCCCTGCCAACAACAATAATAACACAAAGTTCTCAGATCCAGGGAGACCTGGCCTGAGGGGAACCTCTGGTTTCCTTAGTACCCTAGACAAGTGGGAATTCTAAAGTTGCTGGTCCATTTCTAGGAATTAGTCCAATTTTCATCAGAGAAAAAGAAAAAAGGTTTACAGCTTGTCTTAGTTTGGGCTGCTATAACAAAATGCCATAGACTAGATGGCCTAAACAACAAACATTTATTTCTCATAGTTCTGGAAGCTGGGAAAATCCATTTTATTATGTTGCTGCACAGCAAATTGCCCAAAAACTTCGTGGCTTAAAACGTGTATTACCTCATGCAGTTTCTGGGGGTCAGGAATTCAGTGACTGGTGAGAGCCCTCTTCTTGGCTTGCAGATGGCCCATCACCTTGCTGTGTCCTCATGTGGCTGAGAGAAAGAAAGCTCTAGTCTCTTTCTCTTCTAAGAACATTAATATACCTTATGACCTCATCTAAACCTAATTACTTCTCAAAGGCCCGACCTCCTGATATCATCACATATAAATTTGGGGGCTACACAAACATTCAGTCTATATATAATACAGCCTGTAGTATATTCACCCTAGAGTTGCATGGGTTCTTCCTGAAGACCCAGAAAGTCTTGAGAATAAAACTGCCCTGAAGCTACTAATCTTAGAGTGAGCAGGAATTTTTCCATACTTAGGTTTTCCATGGGAAAATTAGGACATGTAGGTAAGTAAAGAGAAAATGAAAATAACCCATAATCTGAATGGAAAGTTTCTGAAGTCTTAAAGAAAAGGGCAACTTTTCCACCCCTCTCCCGTCCCAGTCACCTCTGGGAGTGGGTGCCCTGGGTCTTCTGTTTGCTCCTCTGAAAGTGCTATTCAGCAGTAAGTCTTCATCACTTGAAAGCTCAAAGGTGGCCTCACAGGTAGAAGCCGAACAATGAACCCTTTAGATACAGATGGAGGGTGCTGGAGCTCTTGAGGATATTCAAATTTAAGTGTTAGCTTTCTATTACACTAAGTATCTAAGCAGTTTAGTAATGAGAAGAATATAGAAGTGGGGCGATATAGCCACTAAGAGGCAGAATATTGAGTTAAAGGGAAGCTTCTGAGTCTGAAAGGCCAAGTTTAAATCCCAGCTCCACCACTTACTATTGTAGGCCCTTGCACAACATTACTTAATCTCTTTGAACTGATTCCTCATCTATTAAAAAAAAAAAACTACTTTGTGGAGTCCTTGTGACATTGAATGAACTAATCTATGTAAAGCACCTGTTAATATTTAGCACTTAGTGTTGCTCAATCTGGATCATTCCCTCCTGGGTGTTGCTTGAAGATGTTGAAATTTACTCCACAGTCAAGGTGGCCCCTTCCCTACCAAGAATGGGTAACTAATCTGCTGGACAGACCAAATCCATGCACATGAGTGTTTACTGTGAGAATGGCACTGGGTTAAGTATTGGGGTTGAAAGGAAATAAGTTAATTAGAAGCCAAATACAGGTTTCTAGCTCTCTAAGAGGAGGGGAAAAGAAAAAAGACATAAATGGAGGTTAAGTTAAATAATACAAAAGATTTAAATAACAGCTCAAGATAATGTTATGAGACAGTGCATATATACCTAATAAAACAGGTTGCTTTAGATAAGGTAATTGGTATACCTAAAGGTTGCTTTAGATAAGGTAATTGGTAACTATACCATATATAGTTCAGTGCTCACTGAACTATACAGCTGGATATTGCTTTGAGAATTTAGAAGAGGTGGAAATACCTTCAGGAAAGGATGGAAGAAAAGACATTTGGGTTGAGACTTGGAAGTAGGTAGAATTTGGATAAAAGGAGATGTGGTAAGTTTTTTTTAAGATTCTTTTTTTAAAACTTTTTTTATTGGGGAATATTGGGGAACAGTGTGTTTCTCCAGGGCCCATCAGCTCCAAGTTGTTGTCCTTCAATCCAGGTGTGGAGGGCGCAGCTCACTGGCCCATGTGGGAATCGAACTGGCTACCCTGTTGTTCAGAGCTCACACTCTAACCAACTGAGCCATCCCGCCACCCTGATTTGGTAAGTTTTAACAAAGGTTGTGTTGTGTCTTTTTGCATAGTGTTCTGAGTGGTAATTGAGTAAACACAAACTTTCACCAATTCTAAACACAGACATTAGAAAGAAAGCTACCAGCTTTCAATGAATTTGTAAACAAGGGCACAAGAACTTGTGAGAAAATAAATCAGATTGCTGCCGAGCTCAAAACTCCTTTCCCTAGAAAGTCTTCTAGATGCTTTCTCTCTGTTCTGAGCTCGAACTTGTCTTACACTATTATGCAGTTCCAAGTTCATTTGTTTATAGATATTTTGCCTTTTAAAGTTCATTTCATTTGTACTCATTGGTACATTCTGGATGATGCTAAGTCTCTAAGCAGAATCTATGGTAAGCAGTTATTGTAAGAATCAGATATGAGTCTGTGACTCGAATAATGTCACAGTGTTTTGTGAACTGCAAAGGACCATGAACGTTAGATTCACAGATTTGGAAGCAATATGAAGGGTCTTCTAGTTTTGCAAATGAGATCAAGTGTAGCCCAGGATGACAATTCTAGAACCAGAACCCAGCTCTCCTGATTATTAATAATGCCTGTCATTTTTTCTCACTACATTTGTAAATATTTGAGTACCTACATGTATTAGGCATCAGGTTAAGGACTAAGGAAATAACCATGTTCAAGATGTGGATGAAAATGGGGTTCTATAGAAAGTATCCTCACAGGGTGATCTGATAAGTTCCTAAATGGGCAGGTCATAGTAGGTAGTCCTGCCCCAGGCATACACTTTTTTAGTGAAAGGTTTATCTTAGCCTTAAGCAAGCCCTGCCCGTTGTTTCCATGCATCCAGGTTAATACACCTTTGAAATAAATTTAACCATCCTGAAGAAAGCACATAATCTTATTAACCACCTATAATCTGTTTTCCTGCCTTACTTTTTCCCACCCTCATGTGATCTTCCTTACATTCCCTCCTTGATTCCAAACGCATAAAAGAAACTGTGAAACTGTCATGAGTTTTGGTTCAAATAAACTCATAAAAATTCTCTGCAGGGTTGGATGTTCTTATATCCCACAGATAAATATGATTCTTTTCCTTTAGGAGACAAATAAATGCAAACAAATTAAGGCAAGTTGTACTAAATAATATGACAAAAATAGATTGCTTTAGATAAGGTAGTTGGGGAAAGATTTGCTCTAAGCAGATTACATTTAAGCTCACATCTGAGAGAAACAGGAGCTAGCCAAAAGTGAGTTGGGAAGGAGGAAGGGAAGGGGAGAGCTCTTCCAGGCAGAGGGAACAGCAAATGCAGAGTTCTAAGAAAGAAAAGAGCTTGGCAGGGTCCAACAGGAACTGACCAAAGGCCAGGGTGAAGAAGGTGCCTGGCTGAAGCAGTAGAAAGGTGATAGCTCACAGGTCACAAACTCAAATGCACAGCTGGCCTGGCAATATAGAAGGAAAAACTGGTGAGATATACGTGCTTACCCGAATGATGAGGGCTGTGGAAGAGTGGCCTGCTTCATCTACAGAGCCATAGGTCCTTTTTGCCCAGCTCAGCCAGATCTTCTATTTAAGAGACAGAAATCTGAAATTTTCAGGTGTCATCTCCTGATTTTTAAATGTTTGTTCAAATTTGTTAAAAACACTGTGAGCCAAACAAAACATAGCATGCCTAATGTAGCCCAAAGTCCACCATTTTGCAACCTCTGAAAGCCTTGTAGGCTTACTTTAAGGCAGGTGAGTTTTTAAGTGCATATGGATTGCTTTTGAAGGGTGTTGAGCAGGGATAAGATCTGATTTGCGTTCTAATAAGATCATTAAAGCACAGGGGCTTGAAATTAAGATCTGAGAAGTGTTAAGCCCTAAGGCCACCTCTCCCTGACAATCTGTAAGTTCTTCCAGGGCAGGGCCTTGATCCATTCCTGTTTATTCTTACAACACATTCAGTAGACCCAAGCCACCTCTCCGTCCTCTCCTTTCCTTATAGCACAGCCAAGACCACAGCAAGCTGTCATCTCTTTGTAACTGTGTCTACCCACTGTCCCTGTTGGAGTTATTTACTTCAAGTTTGGTTGCTAAATGGGAAATCAGCTTTTTAGGTTATCTCATTATCTTACTATCACCAAAGACAGGTATGTATATATGTATTTATACAAATACACACTTTTATTTCCCAAGGTTTTATTGCAAACCGCTGGGAAAACATGAAGAGCTACAAATAACTTGCCCCAAGGAGTTACAAGAGTACAGAATTCAGTTGTTAATGCTGGCCTCTGATTCTTGCTCAGATAGTAACTGGATGCAGTCTAAGGCCTTTAGAATTGGTCTCTTATTCTTCAGTGGGGGCTTTTTGCAAAACTCAGACCTTTCTTTGAGTTTCTCTGCACTGCTCCTTTCAATTTAGAGGAAGGATTCAACTCCAGGAAGGTGTGACTTTTCAAACAGTACTTCTACCAAGGTCACAGGAAGGTAACTTGCATTCCTTGATTTTGTGACCTTGGGCACATGACAACCTCTCACCTTTTTTTTAATCTCTAAAATGCTAGTCACAACACGTTTCTCTTAACGTTGTCATGATATTAAAATGAGATAAAGTCTATTAAATGAGTGGCACATAGGTCAGCTAATGTTTGATTCAGCCCCACTCAGCAATGATCCCCTGTGGGCATTTCCTCACAAAGTTTCAGAATTTCTATTTCTGTAGTTCTCTATTCAGTTTTCTTTAGTATTTGCTCTAGCACACATTTGGCCATCCACAAAAGTGACTGCGTGAAAACTACTGGCGGTGAAGGAGCCCTCACTCAAACATAAACACACTTGCAGAAAATGCTGCTACAGACCTCGGGTTCCTGGGCAGCGGTACCTTTCAGAACCCCCATGGAGCTTTCACATCCTGACATGCTCCAAACAGTTCATCTAAACACGACCAAACTAAAATTTCGGTCGCTATTAAATTAAAATGCAAGAATCCTCACTTATCAGCGGGAGGCGAGGGAGACAGTTGGTTAGTTTTAGAACGAACACCGATTGGTCTCAAAAGTCCCGTCTCCTTCCACAGGGCAAGCCTATCAGCGTCCCTGTAGCGATGAGCGGCAGCTCTCTAGGAGCCAATGAGTTCCGCTCTCTGAATGGAACCCGCCCATCCCTTGTGTCGTCATTCGGTCTCCTGTAAAATAGAACCAGGACCTACGCTTCCTCTTAGCGAGCCGGGTGGCGGGTGTTTGCGTTGAAACGTGACCGTGGACCGACCTTAAAGGGGAGGGAGCAGAGCGGGGCAGGGACCCTTTAAAGCGAGGCGCACTGGTGCCTGCCCCTTTAAGGGCGGGGCGACCGCACAACTGAATCTGAACCTCAGATTACCCGGAGTTTCCGTCGCAGGCTGCGAAGAAAGGCTGGATCCTCGGCTGGGTCCGGGTGCTTGGCGGCGGCGGCTTCATCCCCGCTTGTCCTCCCCGGGCCCGGAGACACCCCCGCCCCAGTCATGCTGAGCAGAGTATGGAAGCAGCTGACTACGAAGTGCTATCCGTGCGAGAGCAGCTATTCCACGAGAGGGTCCGCGAGTGCATTGTGAGTGCGGGACCGGGCTGGAAGGGTAGGACCAAAGGGGGTTGAAACACAGGTGTCGCGGGAGAGTGAGAAGTTCGGGTCGGAGTACGACCATCTGGGCTTAGAGCGCGTTATACCCTGTCTGGACCAGGGGTGAGCGACCAGGGGCCCCGGCCCGAACCAAGGACCGGTGCGTCAGCTGGCTAACTGCGGGATAAACAAAGCCGGTTGGTTTCCGTTCCTCCGCTCTACACGTCCCTCCACCCCCACCGGTGTTCTGGGCGTGAGTCCTGTGTGTCAGACTCTGGTGAGTCTGCCCATGTTAGTCGGATAGTCCGAGAAGGATGGGTTTGATTTGAATTTACTCCCCAAACCCAACTGATGTTTATTAAAGGGGAGTCGAACAGGGGACTTTGGTGGGTCTCCCACTTTGGAAGCTCGGACTCTTGCTGGGGTGGAGTCTACTACGTAGAGATGAACAACTAAGGTTTCCCCTTTTCTCCCTCCCCCCCACCCCCGCGCCCCATTGTTGTTTGTTACTAGAAACCCTCCCTGCATGCCGAAGTTCCTGTTCAGGGATGTCCCCTGTGAGTGGTTCCCCCAAGTGATGCAGAGGGCACCTGGCTGCCTTCCTTACCCCCTCACTGCCACCTAGAACAGCTGAACCTGCCACAGCAATAGACTCTTCACTTCTGGGCTGGGGGCTTCCAGTGGCACTTAGGAAGTTGGATCTTCTTCAGGCCTGCTTTGAACTCTCATCTCTCTCCTTTCTCTTCTGTCTTCCTTGGAGCTCCTCAGGGTAGCTCTCAACCCCATATACTAAATGGAAAGGAAAAGAGGTTTGGAAGAATAAAATTGTTAGTGAGTAGGGTCATCCTTCAGTTGTCTCAGGCTGGACTCTAGTCTGCCCTGGGCAGCCTCAGATTGGAGAAGGGGTAAAGTAAGCCATGATTTAACTAGGTCTGCCCTTATGTGTGAGGACTGAAAAGTAGGGAGTATATCAGTCCATGTGTGGAATGCCATCTCTGCTTTCAGGAAGCCTTCCTTGTGTGTCCCTTAATGGATAGTCCCACATGGCGGAGTTGGGCGTATAGTGGAGGCTCGCCCAGGCCTTGAGACAGTGTAGGGCCAGAGGCCCACATTCCTAGAGAACAGGGAGGGGTGAGACCTTGGACAAAGAAGCAGTCCCCTGGGGATCTCCCCCTTCCTTTAGTCCCATTAGCTCGGGACATCAGTGCTGGCCAAGGGCAGCCTGAAGGCTTCTGGTACCTCCTCCACCTGGCTCCCATCCCTTGCTTTAAAGAATGACCCAGCTTCTGCTGGAACTGCGTGGAACTCCAGCCTGACCTTTTGAGCCCTCCCACCTTCCTGGCTATTACGCAAGCACAGGGCAGAGCAGTAGGCTGTAAAAATCCTGCAGTTACAATCTGAGTGGCTCATTCTACTCCGCTTCTCTAATGTCAAAAAGTACAACTTTGTCCTAGACCTATGGCTCTCTTAGGGTCTCTATAACTTCTTCCCTCTTTGTATAGATAGTTGTACGCAGATTTCCTGTAGGGTTAGCTCTTCTTGGGGATTGGAGGACCCACGAGACTGATCCTGCCTTCTTGGCTTACTTCAAATGCAATAATGTCTCTTCTCAAGACTCCCTGATTGTGGAGCCAAGTTGAGCAGTGTCTCCTCCCCTGAGCAATAGCAGCTTACTTGGGGTAGGGTAGGGATGCCTGAATGTTCAGAGTAACCTGGCCAAGTCTTGCTTTAACTGTCAATTGGAGGTCTAGTCACCCAGGGGCATGGGACAGGCCCTGAGAGGCCTGGTCCTGGAGTTAGAAGTTACCCAAAGTAGGGACCGGGGATTGATAGATTTCAGAGGGGGTGATGCTGTCTGTAGAAACTTTGTAGATGTTGGGCCCCAGCTTAGGCCTACTCTTAGGGACAGAGGATTAAATGAGGCCCAGAGCAGACCTGATCTTTCAGGGCCTCTGAATAAACACAGAGTAGAAGTTCGAACTTGATCTAGAAACATGATTCCTACTTATTATCTCCTGGAGCTTGGGTCAAGGTGGCAATGGGGGTGGAGGGAGAGGGAGTAGAATGCCAGGACAATGCAGAATCTTCTTCTTCCCCTCAAACTTGCTTCCCTTCCCAATGATGTGCTAGAAGTAAATTCTGTCTGGTTCTATGGCCCGTTTCAGGTGTGTGTACACGTGCATCTCTAGTTTTCTCTGCTCATTTACCAACCAGGGTATGGCTAAAGCCATTTTCTTCCAGGAAATCCTTCGTAGGGCTGGACCTGGTGCCATTTCCCCTGGTACATGGAACAGCCCCTGTATGGTGCTTCTTAGAGGCCCCCAAGGTCCTGACTAGAAGGAAGGACCAGAGAGAAAGATGGAACCCCTAGAAGTATGGAGTCTTGTTTTGGGGAAGTGACCCAATGAAATTAACAGAGGCCACTTGAAACCTATGTGATTTTACTAACCATTGTCACTCCAATAAATTTAGTTAAAACACACACACACACACACACACACACACACACACACACCAAGCAGAGAGGCCATTGGGGCTGTGGAATGTGCTGGGGATTAGAGCTTCTCATCCCATCTCATGCTCTGCCACAGATCTCAACACTTCTGTTTGCGACACTCTACATCCTCTGCCATATCGCCCTGACCCACTTCAAGAAGCCTGCTGAGTTCACCACAGGTACCTGTGACTTTCCTTCCTTCTGCCTGCCCTCTGCCAGTGTTCCCGTTGCCATGGGGTCAGCCTCAGGAGAATTGGCGTATGGTGTCTGCTGGGAAAGGAGAGGTGGCTGTTCTGGAGCCTTTACCTCTCCTGCTTCTTCTGCCTCCTGACCGGCACAGACTGGGACAAAGTGGTATAGTGGAAAGTCTAGATAGAAGTGTCTACAACCAGTAATGCTGGTAGGCAAGTCCTGTAACTTTTCTGACCCTCAGTTTCATCCTCTACAAAATGGGCCTAACAACACTCTCTACCCAGTCCATTGTTGTGTGGACCAAATAAGATGGTTAATGTGAAAGCCCTCTGTGAATCTAAAGTGGCAACTACAGGGCGAATGTAATCATGGGCACAAACTCTGTCATCTCTCCTAGTGCTTCCACACCCAGGACCAGAGACCTCCCTGACCGCTGGGGCCCCAGAACCTGGTGATGGTGGCATTATTCTTTATTGAGAGCCCAAATGTGCTCAGATTGGAGCTTTCCTTCCTGAAGGAATTGTGTAACTGGCAGGGGGTGGGGGGACACACTTGCCCCAGTTCCTATCCCCAGCCTGTCCAGATCATCCTGTTCTGGCCCTAGCCTTTCCTCCCATCTAGATGGCTTCCTAAACCCCCACCCAAGAAGACAACTACTCCTCAGTGTAATTCTCCTGGAGACTTTCTCTGTGAATCTCCCCTCCCCCCACACCCCACATTTCCCTTTCATTGTACCCAGCCACTGATGTAACCAACCTCGCAGAGCTTACAAAGAGGAACCTGTGATAGGAGAGATGGTGGGAAGGGAGGGAGGTTCTGGCCCGTGCTTTCTTCTCCTGGGACCACTAATCTTTAAGCTGCCACCTTGGCCAGAGAATATGAGTATGTTGTGCAGCTCATAGCATGAGCTCTTCCAGAGCCTCCTGTCCAGCTCTGCCTCTGTGGGTACAGGCCCTTCTTTCAGGGGGCAGGGAGGAGGCAGGAGGGCACATTGCAACACGGGTGGTTCCCAGAGCTACCCACTGATGTCCTGTCTTTTCCCCATGCCTCTGTCTCTTGTAGTGGATGATGAAGATGCCACAGTCAACAAGATTGCGTAAGTGTCGCCTGAGCACCAGGCACCAGTAGCCTTTAGAAGCTGAGATCTAGTGAGGCCCTGGAGCTGGGGAGGGCAGGAAGTGGGGTGTCACAAAGTAAAGAGAAAGTTTCTGCTTCCACCCCATTTCTGGCTTCTTCCAGCTTTACCCCACCCTGGGGACGCTTGGAAAAGCTGTTCTTCCTGTCTCTCTGGTTAGGCCAGGAGTTTCTGGGATCCTCATGGCCAGGAACTGTCAGCTGGGGCCTGAGTCACCGGAAATAGCTCCAGCTTGGCTTCACCTCCCAGTAGTCATTGGGAAGGGATTAGGGTGAGATGCAGGCTGATAGAAACAGCAGGGGATAGGGAAAATGGAATTCCTGAGCGAGGGGTATGCTTGATTCCAAGAGGATGGCCCTTACTCCAGGTTGCTGTTATTCACTAACAAGTATAGAGAAAAATATAGAGATGACCCTTCTGGGTCAACAGATTACAAGAAAACAACCCTCCCCTCTTGATGGACCAAGTAGATAAAAATGTCCCTTCTTTTCAGCCATTGCAGCCCAAGACACAGGCCTTCTCTATAAAGCTGGGTTTCCGTCCCATTTCCCCCCTTTGCTGTAGTGCCTTCGTTCAGGGCATAGCCACCTGGGGTGACTCTGCTCTTACTTGGGCTGAAGAAGGCAAGCTCAGAAATCCATATCTCAGAGCAGAGAAGAAGCCAGGCCCCTTAGCTTGGCATCATGCCTGATGCACCCTACAGGCATATGTGGGAGGATCACATTCCTGGGGACAGTCTGGGCAAGTGACATGGCAGGTGACCAGATTCCCATGAATGCCTGAGTTGTGCCTATCCTATGTGCCAAGGCTTCCCTGGAGGTAAGGGCTAGGGTGGGAGGGGTGGGGGAGGGAGGGGCAGTGGAGGCTCCTTACCTAGGTCTGTCACCGCTGCAGCCGTTCCAGGAGAAACCACAGGTGCGAATGGGGCTTCTTGGGCCCAGGGAAGTGAGTGTCTGAGCTAAGCAAGGGCACTACCCCTTCTCTGCCCAGGCTCGAGCTCTGCACCTTTACCCTGGCGGTTGCCCTGGGTGCTGTCCTGCTCCTGCCCTTCTCCATCATCAGCAATGAGGTGCTACTCTCACTGCCTCGGAACTACTACATCCAGTGGCTCAACGGCTCCCTCATCCATGGTGCGTGGCTCCTGCGTGCAGCTTGGGTGATGACGGAGCAGAGGGGGTCAGGCAGACACACACAGCCTGGGGCTCATCAGTCATAATCACCCTATTCCCAGCTCCCCAAGTGGGTTGGACTCTCCCTTTCCTGACCACCTCTACCTTTCCTTTTTTTGCTCTAGGCCTCTGGAACCTCGTTTTTCTCTTCTCCAACCTGTCCCTTATCTTCCTCATGCCCTTTGCATATTTCTTCACTGAGTCCGAGGGCTTTGCTGGCTCCAGAAAGGTGAGTGGGGGATACATCAATCAATCTAGATGGGAAATAGAATTCCACTCAGATGATTCCAGTGAAGAGATTTTAGTGAGGAGACTATTTGCAGAGGTTTAGTTAGAGTTGAGGGGACCAACACTAGCACCAAAAGTTTGAGGTGCTAGTGACAGCAGGAAGTCGTTACCACCCCTAGACCTGTGGAAGCAGAGGGAAGAAACAGCTTCTGGAACGTCCTGATAGTTGAAGCTGGGGAGGTGGGGCTGCCCATCAGAGGAGCCCCTGATCCTTCCCATTGGGTAAACTGAACAGGAAACCAGAGGGCAAAGAGCTTGTGTGATGCAGACCAGATCTGGAGGGGGGTGGGGGGAGATACAAATCACGAACATCTAGGAGAGGGAGCATGTAGGTGAGGGAACGGCCCCAGATTGTGGGATAGGAGGACAGAGTGGTTTAACAGAATAAGAGGTAAGCACCCTCCCCGTCTCCCAAATCCAGTCCCCTCTGGTCGCCTCGGCCAGGCTGCCATCTCCCAGGTTTCCTTCCTTTCCCCACACTGGCCTGATGTTGACCACCCCCTCACCCATTGCCTCCTCCCGCAGGGTGTCCTGGGCCGGGTCTACGAGACGGTGGTAATGTTGATGCTCCTCACTCTGCTGGTGCTGGGGATGGTGTGGGTGGCGTCAGCCATTGTGGACAACAACAAAGCCAGCAGGGAGTCACTCTATGGTGAGAGGGCCAGCTTCCTTCCCAATCTCCATGCTGAGTGGCTCTTCGGTTGGCTGATGGTCCCTTGCCAGGAACAACTGTATTCCTCTGAGGTTGGGATCACCTCCATTAGACTGACGTTTCCAAAGTGATGGACTTCAGCCCAAATCCAACCTGTACAAATGTTCCGCAGGGCCCATGCAATGATTTCAAAAAATATATGAGTCACTTGTTGACATGTTAACGTTGGGAGGTTTCACATTAATATCCAGATCGCTGGCTTTGCTTGACAAGGTTGAGGATCTGGCTACACTAGTCCCTGGTGACTAGAGCCGAATGGCAATGTGCCCTTTAGGTAAGGCTTAGGGTCCCCAGTGCGCTCTAGGCCCTGCCACTCCCTCTTCTGCTGGCATCAGCCAGCGTTCCTGAATTGCATTATTTGCCTGACCCCTGTAGGCTTTTATGTTGTATCCTTGCCTAGTTTCTGAGGCCTATCAGCTCCAGTAAGTGGGAAAGTGACGGGCTGCCTTTACCTTTTTTCACCCTTAGACTTCTGGGAGTACTACCTCCCCTACCTCTACTCGTGCATCTCCTTCCTTGGGGTCCTGCTGCTCCTGGGTAAGTGTTCAGGGTCTGGAAGGGTAAGGTCCTTGGGCCAGAGCCACCAGGGTGGAAGGAGAAGGAATGGAGGGAGTGAGTAGGGGAAGTGGTGGGGAGAAAAGAGAAAGGAAGGGCCTGACAGGTGACTGGATTCTGTCCCCACAGTGTGTACCCCACTGGGTCTCGCCCGCATGTTCTCGGTCACTGGGAAACTGCTGGTCAAGCCCCGGGTATGTAGCCCTCCTTCTTTGATGCTGTGGGGTAAGCTTCCTGCAAAGCTGGAGCCAAACGACGAAGCAACCCTACCTACGGTTGTGTAGGGCACACCTTGCAGAGGGCCACAGCCTTTGTTGGTTCCTGTATCTATCCTTCATCCCATCATCTGGACCTCGTTACCAGACATACAGAACACAAGGCAGTTGGGAGGGATGGATAAAGTTGCTGGCCACAGGGGTAGGGGAAGGAATGGGACCCTGAAGCCCTGGGATGAACGGGGTGTTCTTGGGGCCCTTGGGATCTGGGAGCCTGTAAACGTAAGTCCCTCCCTTTCCCCTGCTCCTAGCTGCTGGAAGACCTGGAGGAGCAGCTGTACTGCTCAGCCTTTGAGGAAGCAGCTTTGACCCGCAGGATTTGTAGTGAGTTGAAATTCTTCCCAGCCGGGATGGTGGGTGGGACTTGGGCAGGGGCAGCACCATCCTCTCTGCCCTCAGATCCCACCTCTTGCTGGCTGCCTTTGGACATGGAGCTGCTGCACAGACAGGTCTTGACTCTGCAGACACAGAGGGTGCTGTTGGGTATGTGGGTTGACAGGGATTGGGATACCTGGGTTTCCCCAAGGAGAGTAGCCCCTCATTCCAGACTCTTGCTAACAGCTTCCCATTCCTCCACAGAGAAGCGGCGGAAGGCTTCAGCCTGGCAGCGGAACCTGGGCTACCCCCTGGCCATGCTGTGCTTGCTGGTACTGACGGTGGGTATACCAGCCTTGGTGGGGGTGGGGAGTAGTAGGCACCGGTACTTTAGGCCTTCTCAGGGAAGACGGAGGGGATGCAGGGACCTGGTTATCCTCAATAATAGTTGCCTCGCATTGCGTGCCTCTGTGTCCTACCCTGTGCTGAGCACATCAATCCCCACTTTGTAGATGAAGAAACAGAGAAGTTAAGGAGTTTGCCCAAGGCCACTGAGTAGTTAACAAAGGTTTGCTCTGGGGTGAAAATAAGGGTTGAAATACAGTCTTTCCCTCCACTTGCCAAAACCTCGACTTGAGAATAAGTCTTATTCTGGAGGAAGAGATCCATTTTTCTTTTTTTTTCTTTTTTAATTTTTTTATTGGGGAACAGTATGTTTCTCCAGGGCCCATCAGCTCCAAGTAGTCGTACTTCAATCTAGTTGTGGAGGGTGCAGCTCTGCTCCAAGTCCAGTTGCCGTTTTCAATCTTTAGTTGCAGGGGGTGCAGCCCACCATCCCATGCGGGAATTGAACCGCCAACCTTGTTGTTGAGAGCTCGTGCTCCAACAAACTGAGCCATCTGGCCACACCAAGATCCCTTTTTCTATTTGGGCTTTTTGCAATCCTTCCACCTGGAGAGGGTATACCTTATAATACCCTCGAAGTTGTCCTGTTGCCAGCACCAACCTTGAGGAGGTCCCACACAACTAATTGGAAACTAAAAATGTTGGACCAGCATATCTGCTCTTTTTTTTTTTTTTTTTTTTTTAAATTTTTATAAGAGTTTGTTTGAGCCCAGAGTGTTTGCTCTTAACATTCAACTCTGGATACAGCTGTGGGCTGGGGCCAGGATGGAATCTGTGACCTTGCCTCCCACAGGGCCTAGCTGTGCTCATTGTGGCCATCCACATCCTGGAGCTGCTCATCGATGAGGCTGCCATGCCCCGGGGCATGCAGGTACGGGGCTGCCCTCCCACCATATCTTTCTGGGGGGCCTAGGAAAGGCTGGGGTCAGGGGACAGAAGCTGAGGCCGAGGGAAGTCTGGGTGCTGGGTGGTACTGATGGGGAGTGCTCCGCAGTGACACTGCTCCCTCTCTCAGGGTGCCTCCTTGGGCCAGGTCTCCTTCTCCAAGCTGGGCTCCTTTGGTGCCGTCATTCAAGTTGTACTCATCTTGTATCCTTCTGGAAACCCACCATTACCCCTGTCCACTGAACCTGTCTCCTCTGGGACTTTGGGCAGAGCTGTGGTGGGGGTGATGGGAAGGGGGCAAGTCTTTACCAACCTGGTATTGGTGGGTCCATGCCACTGGCGGAGAGGGGTCCATTCGCTTTGAGATGAGGCATTAATCCTCGGGAGCCCGCCAGTTCTTCCCTAACCTCAGTGGCAGTTACCTGATGGTGTCCTCGGTCGTGGGATTCTACAGCTCTCCACTCTTCCGGGGCCTGCGGCCCAGATGGCATGACACAGCCATGACGCAGGTAGCTGGGCAGGAATAGAGGGAGGCTCCTGGGGGCATGCATGGGGACTAGGTGCTGGCAGCTCTGCTTCCTTACCTCCCCTTTCTTTATTCCCACCCAGATAATCGGGAACTGTGTCTGTCTCCTAGTCCTAAGCTCAGCACTTCCTGTCTTCTCTCGAACTCTGGGTAAGTAGCAAAAAGAGGTAAAGGAACTGAGTATGCACTGATGCAAAGCAGGCACTTTGCATACAGGCTTTCCCTAATTTCCGCGACAAACCTAGAAGGAGGTATTATCCCTCCTCAGTTTCTCTGTAAAATGCCTATGCTGAGCTTCAGCGTCGTATTGCTTCAACGTTCATACTTTCTCCATTTGCTATATCCGACAACCTCCCCCATTTACTTCCATTTGGTGGAAAGGCACCAGTTTCCCCCAAATCTTCCTTTCGACCGGATTATCTAATAAACGTTCTAATTTAAAAAATGAGAAACAGAAGCTAATAGATTTACCCAGTTATACAGCTAGTTTGAGGCTGTCTCCTAAACCTCTAAACCTCAGCTGAGTACTTTTTCCACACACTGAGGCATCTCCTATCTTTAGAGCTGTGATCTAGAATTACCTGGTAAAAATGTTCAAAAGTAACTAGTTCACCCCAAGGTAGGGTGCGAATTGCATGGGGAATCCCCCTCCACCACGTCAAAACCCATATATCATAAATGATTTAGTATTTAAATCAGTTCTGTTTGGTCCTTAAGTTAATACGCTCTCCTCTATACCATTTGTACTTATACCATGAGGATTTCAAAGGAAACTAGGCTTGCAGGTCCACCAGTTAGTCCCTTTAGGTTGTATGCCGGTGGGAATATGTTTTCAAGTGGGAGAGGGCCCCAAATTTTTGATCTGTGATATTATTAACGGCTCAGTATGTGTTAGAAGAGTACCTGGCACATATAGTGCTTTACGTGTGCTGTCTCATTTAGTTCTCACAGTCCTATTATTTTCTCTATAGTCGAAGAAGCTGAGGCATAGATGTTTAAGGAATTTGCCCCAGACCACAGTTTGTTAGGGTGGAGTTTGGATGTGAACCAAAGCAGCCTGATCAGAGTCAGAGCTCTTAGCCTCCACAAGGCTCCGTCTACTAAAATAATACTTGGTGACCAGCTTGTGGGTTCCTGACCCAGCGACAAGTGGCAGGCCCAGGGAGCTCCCCTGGAGCCAGAGGGGACCCCACTGGAGGATATGGAGGAGAAGATGCCAAACTCTGGAAGGGAAGGTGGAGTAAGACTAGCTGCTGACACCCTTGAACAGCCCTGACTGCCCCTGAGTTTGGGAGGTGGGAATAATTGAAGCATACCGTGTTTCCCCGAAAATAAGACGGGGTCTTATGTTAATTTTTGCTCCAAAAGACGCATTAGGATTTATGTTCAGCGGATGTCATCCTGAAAAATCATTCTAGGGCTTATTTTCGGGGGAAACACGGTAGGAGAGGCCAACCTATCAATTGCAGTGTTGAAATATGGCCACCAGGAGGCAGCAGAAAGCTGGGGGATGGGCTGGGGAGCCCACCTCACCTCCTGGCCTTTGTACTTCAGGGCTCACTCGCTTTGACCTGCTGGGTGATTTTGGACGCTTCAACTGGCTGGGCAATTTCTACATCGTGTTCCTCTACAATGCAGCCTTCACAGGCCTCACCACTCTCTGTCTGGTGAAGACCTTCACTGCAGCTGTGCGGGCAGAGCTGATCCGGGCCTTTGGTGAGAGGGAGTGGGGGGGTGCAGGCTGGTGGGGTGATTGTGAGGTGGAGCCCTCTGGAGCAGTGGTCATCCCAGCAGGGGAGATGGCATGCTCTCTGCTTTGTTTGTAACCTCCCTCATCCTCCCATTCTGTGGCCTTGTCTTATCCCAGAGGGCTAGACCTATGCCCTACTTTTGACTGTTCACCTCCCTTCTTCTCCAGGGCTAGACAGACTGCCGTTGCCTGTCTCCGGTTTCCCCCGGGCATCTAGGAAGACCCAGCATCAGTGACCTCCAGTTGGGGGTGGAAGGGAGAAAACTGGACACGGCTATCTGCTGCCCAGGCCTGCAGGACCACCTGGACAGGGTGATGGACCTTCGGACCTGAGCGGGTCGGTGGCAGAGGGTAGCTGAGCCATCTGCACTGTTGCATAATCTGAGCCAGAGTTTGGGACCAGGCCCCCCTGCTTTTCCAGATTTAACTCTGGGACTCAGCATGGAGTGGGACTGGGTGACTGGGTCTGCCTCCTGGTCCCAAATCCGTTTACACATCAATCTGCCTCACTGCTGTTCTGGGCCATGCCCATAGCCATGTTTACATGATTTGATGTGCAATAGGGTGGGGTGGGGGCAGGGGAGGGTCTGAAAAGGGGCAGACTTGGGGGGCAGATTATCTCTGCCTCTGGCCCAGAAGAACCTAAGCACTGTGCTATCCTGGACAAGGGCATGGGGAGGAAAAGGCCACAACCATCAGCAATAAAGTTGATCCCAAGGTTTGCTTTGGTTTTTTAAAGGGCCTGTCTCTATGTCTATTTGAACAGCTTTGCTCCCACAAGTTTTGAGTCTACCAACTGAGAGAAACAAAGTGGTCCTGCCCACCATCCTTTTCCTTCCCCTCCATTCTCCTTGTTAGTGACCTTTGGGGACTTGGGTCTGGTGTTAAGCCATACAGTTAGGCAGTGGGACGCTCCTCTCCCTGAGCCTTGCCGAAAGCTGGCTGGTTCCCCGACTCTTCCTTATACCCATGGCCTCATTTTGGTGCCTTGGTTACTGGGGGTTGGTGGGCGTGGGAGTCGGAGTAAGATAATCTCCCCCTGTACACACATCCTCAGCCCTGTCCTCCCTGACTTCACCATTGGATGTGGAATAAAAGAAGTAGCTGACTGACAAGGGTTTGATCCACCTCAGAGAAGAAGCTAACTCCACCTTTCCAGAGGCTATCAGTGCCTTGAATGCTATGTAAGCCCCTTGCTATGTTGGGGTTAGGGGCAAAGTTTCTGCTCAGGGTTATGCATGTGCATTACGCAACTTCTAGGACCACCATTCATTTCATAGTCTTATCTATAGTGACTGACTATTTTCTTGTAAATGGCAGTCAAGTGTCTTGAAGAAGGAGTTTTGGGTTTTTTTTGTTCTACTGTACACAAAGGAGCTGTGCATGCTAGCTGTGGAGCTGAGAGGTGAATATGGAATACAAAAAAAAAGTGGGTGCCACGAATACTTGCTGAGCACCCTACTACAGGCCAAGCCACGGGGATGCGATAAACAAGTTTGTGCTTAAGAATTGCTTTGTCTAGTAAGGGTGACAGGAATTCTAATACTGTACCACAATGGATGGCAGTTAATTACTGGTTCTCAAGGAAATAGAGGTGGGCAGTGTCAGGACATTAGAGAAGGCTTCTTAGAGAAAGTGATTTCTAAACAGTCATAGATTGGTGGGTAAAGTGTCCCAGGCTCAAAGCCTCTGAGATGAGATCTGAGTGGCTGGAAGCAGAGCTCCAGGGGGTCCAGAGAGGGTGAAGGTTAGAGAGGTGAAAGGAAACTATCATTAGCTTGTTAGAGACTTAAGCACCCACTGCCCTCCAGCAACTTCCAATTGACAAGTTACTCTTTTGAAAAGAAACAGCCATTGGGTGTCTAACAAGGACAAAAGAGGGGTCAAATTTTGAAGTCCTAAACCAGATAAATTACAAAGCTCAGTTCCTGATTCTGAGGGAAGCTCCCAGTAGAAGGCTGCAAAGCTACTAGGGAAAATGGTCTCCTGGTATCCACCCTTTCCAGTCCTGGTTACTGCTCATGAGATGGAAATGGTGGTTTGGGAAGGGCCACAGAGAAGGGAGGCTCTGGTTATATGCACAAAGAGCTTGGCTGGCCTTGGGCAGAAGCTGGAACCCATACTTCCTGGATGGTAGCAGAGGACATGGCCTGCCAGGGTAGGCTTTGAGAGAGCAAAGGTCCAATTCAAGTGTCGGAGGAGGGTGGTTTGGTGCCAACCTTAGACTTTGAGGTAGAAGGATGCTTCTTCAGGCAACTGACAATTGTAAAGCTACTAGGTTTTCCTGGGCAGGTGACTGCCTGTTTTCCAGGATGGGACACACTTCAGTCACGAACTGGACCGGCGGTGACCGGCTAGAGCTCCCGCCCTGGTGGGAGGGGGCGGGCCGGTCCTGGGTGAAGGGCGGGGGGGCGGGGCCAGGGGCCACTTAAGGCGGAGCCCCAGCATAGTGGCAGCGCCGGAGCCTGGCGGCAGAGCCAGGCTGGGCTGGCACTCACCCACGACCCCCCTTCCCTGCTATGATGGCCCGTCAGTAGCAGGTTCCAGACCCCCCGAGGGCATGTAGGCAGAGCTAGCGATAACCAGGTGCGCAGAGCCACAAGAGCTCTAGGGCACTCTGGGGCAGCTCTGGCTCTGCCTGCTGCGCTCTCTGGTGAAATGCCCAACTGACGGGTGAGCTGGTGAGGACAAGAACGTTCCCTTTTGGCCCGAGTCCGCTGCATCCATGGCGCTGCCGGCCAGTCTGGTGCCCCTGTGCTGCTTGGTACTTTTGGCGTTGCCTGCCCAGAGCTGCGGCCCGGGCCGGGGGCCGGTTGGCCGGCGCCGCTACGTGCGCAAGCAGCTTGTGCCGCTGCTCTACAAGCAATTTGTGCCCAGCGTGCCGGAACGTACCCTGGGCGCCAGTGGGCCGGCGGAAGGGAGGGTGGCAAGGGGCTCAGAGCGCTTCAGGGACCTGGTGCCCAACTACAACCCCGACATCATCTTCAAGGATGAGGAAAACAGTGGCGCAGACCGACTGATGACTGAGGTAAGGAGGGCCTCTACCCACCTGCGCCAGGGCACTGCCAACTTCTCTGCTTTTCTAGGGCAGCCCCAGAGGGTGAGCTGGGCTTCATCTATAGAGACCTTGATCTCAAAGACCTTACCCTCTCCTCCAAACACACACACACACTTCTGCTGACTGAAATGAGTGATCAGGAGGGATCCGAACAGGGAGAGGCTGGGATGCGGAGGGGGAGGAGGGACTAGTGAGAGTGAAGCTGGGAGAGACAGCGAGGGCGGGGAAAGGGGGATGGCGGCAGGCGAGACGGGAAATGGCTGAGGCGTGGACCGGGGGTCAGCTACTGAGCCAGGCAGGAAGGGCTGGGGTGAGCTGGGGGCCAGGAGCTGGCTAGGCAGCAGACAGAAAGCTCTGCCCTTAGCCTGGCTCCTGACCTGATTGTGGAAAAGCTCCGTGAGCCAGAAACTGAAGGGGGCTGGGAAAGGGTGGCCAAGGGTCAGGTCATCAGGCCATCTACCTGAGGAGGGGCTGGACAAGAATTGTCTCTGGCATGGAGGAGTCATCCTAGAGCCAGAGCAAGGCTACTCTAGAGTCTAAATGACTATCTTGAGGAGTGAAAAGCAGTCCTCACTGAGAAGAGACAGACCCACCTGAGAACCAAACTGTTACTGCATCCATCAAGCTCAGTTTAGCTCTGGGGCTTTCCTTGGAATTAAAGCATGAAAATAAATTCACTGCCATGTATTGAGCATCTGCTGCAGACCAAAACCTAACCAAGCCAGGGCGAGGTGAGTAATGCCTTGGATGAGAAGGACCACCTCTGGTCAGTGATCTCAAATGTGAGAACTGAAAGGAAACGGGAGGCCACATTCTTCAACCCCACCCCACCCCCCATTTTACAGTGAGAACTGGGCCCCAGGAGGAAAAGTGATTTAATCAAAGTCTTAAAACTAATTAGCGGCATGGCTGGGACTAGAATTCAGAACTCCTGATTCTAAGTCCTATACACTTTCCATTACACCACCTAATTGTGTATAGAGTGGGGTGGTGGAGGGAGAGGGAGGGGTACGGATTTCCTCTGATTAATTGCCATAGTTTTCCAGGTTACTTTGCTGGGAAAACCTGTCCAGTGGAGAAAGCCTTCTTGTTCCTTCCCTGAAGCCTTCCTCCTATCCAGGGATTGGGAAGGGGACACTCCTTCCCCCGTTGGTCATGGGCTATTATGGTCCTTTCCTTAGGCTGCCACCTCCAGCAGAGGGGGCAGAACAAGGGACAGGCCCAGGAGGGTCTCTGACAGGCCTGGGGACCTCCTCGGTCCTGCTTATCTCCCACACCCTGGCTGCAAAAGGCCTCCATTGAATTGGCTCTGTACTGGGCTGCTGCCCCCGCAGGTCAAGGCCTCAAGGCCTCCTATGGGGACAAAACGACAAAAAGTTGGAAGGAGTTACCACCCTTCCCTTCTCTCTAATCCTGCATAGATGTAGAAGACTTGGGAAGAAGGGCAGGGGGAAAGTGTCTCTCTGGCAGTTAGGAGAAAACCAAATCCGAGGTGAGAGGTCGGAGAAGGGGAAGAAAATGAAACTGTCCTCTCTGCGCCTCCTCCCGATTTGCCCGTGCTATGGTGCGCGCCAAGGTCTCCGGCTCCCAGACTAGAGCGGCAGAGATAACCGTGGTCTCACTCCCCCGGGTGCAGGCTTCCAGCCGCTGCTGCTTTTCCTCCTCTCCACTCCCACCCTGCAGGGGGCCCCCCAGATCCGCGCAAGGGCAGCTCCCGTTATTTTCAGGTGTTACTCCCACGCCTTTCTGGGCTGCATCTGGACCAGAGATGGAGAGATGGGGGCTCTCGGGGCTGGCAGAGCCTGAGCTGGAACTGGGAGGGATGGCCGAGCTGGGGGAGGGGACCGGCAGCCCAGAGCAGGGATGGGGGGCGCGGCTTTCTGCCCTTTCCTCTCCCAGCGCCCGGGTGGCTGAAAAGCGCCTTTGTGGATGGAGCTGCTGAGTCCGCTTCTCCCGGCGCGTCCCCGGCCTCGGCCCGGGATTCTCGCTCGGTTAAGTCATCCCGGAGAATGGCCATTGTACTTCGCGCAGCCCCCGCCACCCCAACCCTTTTTCCAGCAGCCTTGATCCCGCACGCCTCCTCTTGGTCACCTCTGTGAGGGGCACTCGCACCATGAAGGGGTTAATGCTAGGGGCTGAAAGGAGGAGGAGGAGGAAGGAAGGAAGGAAGGAAAGAAGGAAGGAAGCAGTGCCCGGTGCCAGGGAAGGCAACGAAACAAAAGATGAATCAGGCGGAGGGAGGGCAGCCGGGGCTTGGGGCGGGGACCAGGCTCAAATAGGGGCTCCTCTCGGGGAGCCAGGCTGCTCAACCCCTCCCTAACCAAGCTTCCACCAGCCACCTCAACGCTTGCCCTCTCCCAGGTTGAGCTGAGGTCCCAGAACGAGTAGGGGTGAGGGACGGTCATGAAAAATGGGGAAAGAGCTAGGTATAGGCGCCCCCTCTCAACCTCAGACGTACACCCACAGTTCTCCAACGATGCTCTGGGAAAGGAACGCAGATTGGCGACTACACCTATGCCGATTCTCACTTCCCCAGGACACTCAAAAAGCCAGGAGCCAGTGGAATGGGGACGGGAAAACAGAAAAATCGACCCTCCGGTCCAAGTCCCTTTTTGCCCCCATGCTGGTGGTAGTGGTAGTGAGGAGACTGACTTCTTTATTCCTCGCCAGCGTTGTAAGGAGCGGGTGAACGCGCTGGCCATTGCTGTGATGAACATGTGGCCTGGAGTGCGCCTCCGGGTGACCGAAGGCTGGGACGAGGACGGCCACCATGCTCAGGACTCACTCCACTACGAAGGCCGTGCCTTGGACATCACGACGTCCGACCGCGACCGCAATAAGTATGGGTTGCTGGCACGCCTGGCAGTGGAAGCCGGCTTCGACTGGGTCTACTACGAGTCCCGCAACCACGTCCACGTGTCGGTCAAAGCCGGTACAGTAGGGGGTGGGTGGTGAGGTCTGCCCAAAGGGGCTCTCTCGGGGAAACTGAGGCTGCACAGCCCTTTTGCGACTCTAGGGGAGACCAAGGTGGGCGTTGGTGTTGTACACAACCCTTCTATTTCGGCCCAAGTTGGGGCCAGATCTGTGGGAAATTGCAGTTGTCCCGGGACTGGTGAGGTCTGCGCTGGGCTTGACCCACATCTTTAAGAATCTGTTCTAATATTCTGGAACCGCGGGTCTTCATCCAATCTTCTCTATGCTTGTTCCCTGCAGATAACTCTCTGGCGGTCAGGGCAGGCGGCTGCTTTCCGGGAAATGCCACTGTGCGCCTACGGAGCGGCGAGCGGAAAGGGCTGCGGGAACTGCATGGCGGGGACTGGGTGCTGGCGGCAGACGCTACAGGCCGGGTGGTGCCCACGCCCGTGCTGCTCTTCCTGGACCGGGACTTGCAGCGCCGGGCTTCCTTCGTGGCTGTGGAGACCGAGCGGCCCCCGCGCAAGCTGTTGCTCACGCCCTGGCACCTAGTGTTCGCTGCTCGAGGGCCAGCGCCGGCGCCAGGAGACTTTGCACCGGTGTTCGCGCGCCGGCTGCGCGCGGGGGACTCGGTGCTGGCGCCCGGCGGGGACGCGCTGAGGCCAGCGCGCGTGGCCCGCGTGGCACGGGAGGAAGCCGTGGGTGTGTTCGCGCCGCTCACGGCGCACGGGACCCTGCTGGTCAACGACGTCCTGGCCTCGTGCTACGCGGTTTTGGAGAGTCACCAGTGGGCGCACCGCGCCTTTGCTCCTTTGCGCCTGCTGCACGCGCTGGGGGCGCTGCTGCCGGGCGGGGCCGTCCAACCGACCGGCATGCATTGGTACTCCCGGTTCCTCTATCGCTTGGCAGAGGAGCTGCTGGGCTGAGCGCTCTAGGCATAGAAACCTCCAGGCGCCCGCCGAAACGGCAGTGTGGGGGCCGAGATCTGGGGATGTGGGCAGCAGACCATGCTGATTGGGAGGGAGGGAGGGACAGGGAGAAAAATGAAGGCGGGACTGCCAGGTTTAGGGGCAACCTCCAACTTCGAGGAGGTAGTCCCGGGTCCTGGGTAGGTGGGGTTGATATTGGGTACTCCTTGAGGAGGACTGTTTCACCTCTTCTTCCCCAGTGCCTCAGCCCCACCCGATTATTTTATTTTATTTTCTATTTATAAATCGTAATATAATGATCTGCTTGCCCAGCTTGGCAAGATGAAGGGCTGGGGCACGGTGTTAACACTGTCTGGCACAGCCAGCCCATTTGACGCCTGACATTTTCCTACAGGTGGGTTAATAAAGGGAAGGCTTCTGGGAGCTTACTGGAAAATATTTCTATTTTGAGGGTGATTCACCTCCAGAGTGGAGAGAAAGGGGCACAGTCTGAGTGAATCCCTTACACCCCACACCTCCCTCCGTCCCCAGCAGATCTCCGGCCCGCCCCCCCTGGCTTTCTCCCCTCAGAGGAGGCGTCCCAATCGATCAGCAAGACTCCAAAAAAGTCGTGCCTTTTTCTAGGCTGCTGGTCCCTTTTCCCACCCAGAGAGGACAGCATTCTGCCCCTACGGTTGCTTGCATACCGGCTGTTGTGGGCGCTGGGGTTGTCCAAAGAGCGAAAGGGCACAAGCTCGTCCTTTCCCAGGCTCAGGCCATTGTGGGTACTAATACTCAAAGATTTCTGGCCCCCGATTGTTAGCCTGCAGTCCTGGTCTCACCCCCAAGTCAATCAGCCTAGTCCCCATCCTACACTGATGTAAGGATTTGGATGGGGCCGATGTCGGTTTTGTTTTTTTTCTGGGATGTCACTGGACCAATTGTGACCCGTGGCAAACCACAGTTAAGTCATAACTGATAGTCCCCATACATTCTTGGTCAAGAGAAAGAACCTGGACAGAAGGTTGGAACCTATTCCTCCTGAAGGGCGGCTCCTGGAGAACAAATTCAGCCCTGGTGTATGGGGGAAATAGGCTCTCCAAGCAAGGGCTTATGGGTAGTACAACCCGAACGCCCTTCCTGATTGATTGCCTGTCTTGGTTGTTGTTTCTACTGGTTTCCTCCACCGTCTCCCTCTTCCCTCTCCCATTATTGCCGGATCTGCTTCCCTGGCCTGTGTGTTTCTGGAATCTTAGGCTTCCAACACAGCAGACGCCTGAAATCCAGGCGGGCAGGTGCCCCTGAGTTAGGAATGGAAGCCGTAAGGAAGTTGGCCTGCACTGGAAGGGGAGTGTCTAGGGCCTGGGGGTAGGTCAGACGTTGGTGGTACCACCTGGACTCTGCCCTTCCCTGTAGGCGCAGTTTTCCCAGCAGCTGGTTCCTGCTATACACCGCCCTCTGGTGGTCTTCAGGATCAGTTCCCTTCTAGACCAGAGGAAAGAGAGCTACCGATATGTACAGTTGGCCCTTGAACGACGTGGGCGTTAGGAGAGCCTACCTCTCCCAAAGAAGGAAATCTGCGTATAACTACTGCTGAACTACTGAAATGGGTGGACTGGACCTGCGCAAAGGAGCCTTCTTGAAGGAGGCGAGAAGTGGTGCTTGGGGTTTGTTAAGTTGAAGGGCTGAGCCACAGGTGTCAGCGCCTGGTGAGGAGTCCACCTTTGGGAAAGCCCTTCCAAACAGGCATTTATGCATGTCTAGTGCCTGATTTAGCTCTGTAGCTCCTGGAAGCCACTATAGGCTGCAACTACTATAGGCTGCAACTACTATAGGCTGCAACTACTATAGCTGTAGCCTGTAGACGTCCAGACTTCCAGGTACATCCAAGTTGCCCCTTCACCTCCTTCACCCTTGTGACCCTTGAGTTCAGTGTCTCAAGGTGAAAGCATACTTAGGGTTCCAGGTAGTACTTGATGAAGACAACATTGGGAAGCGGTTGAAGTTTACCTATTGTGTCCTTCCACCCACCATGCCCCTCAGTCTCCACCAGGGGCCTCTTGTCATCCCAGAAGTGCACTTCAAGCTGTGGATCTTTCCTACTTGGTTTCTAAACCTGCCCTTGTCACCCTCTATCAGATGCTGATGTCCTCCAGTCATGTCACTTCAAGTGATGACTAATCTGATGAACTAATTAGTCTTCCTATGTTAATGGGGTCCTTGTGTTTCCTACTCTTCCCAGGTATGGGTATATCTTACTTAATGGCCTGCTGAGAACACATTCTTACACCTTAAAACCATAATGGTGCTGATTCCTAGCACCTTCATAACTTGGGCAGGGGGAACTAATTGGTTTTCCTTAAACTGTATCCTGTCAGCCCTGGCCTGAGGCTCACCTCTCACACACCTACCCCTGCTTCTATCTCTCATTGTCCTTGTCCTATGGAGGTCCTCCCAGCTGCCTAAAAAAATCCATCACCTGCCTGCAAGTAGCGAAGAGCACCATCTCCATGAAGCTGACCAGGAGGGCATAGTCACTTGGCCACACAACAACTCTAATTGCAGCACCTCTTCTGTCAACAAAATAGGCAATGAAGACTGGGAAAAGGGCATAGCTTGGAAGTCCGGCTGACCTGTAGATAATGATACTTCCTGACAGGAGGTATCGCATATGCCCAGTGGGGAGCACTCAGTAAATATGTCGTGTGGTCTGCATCCATCTTTCACTACCTTTGCCACTTTCTCTGCCTCTCTCCTGACCACTCCTTTAGGAGCACTACTAATGATTCCCAATCTTTTTGAAGGGGTTATGTTGCCGCAATTGTTTAATTTCATAACACTCCTTTCCTCGAAGTTGCAGTGTGACACATTGGGTTTGTTTTAGAACTAATGTATGGTTTCGAGTACTCTTGTTTTGAGAATTTGCAGAGCATTTTATGATAATCCTGGCAAGAGCTCTGCGTACCAGGAAACCAGAGTTGAAACCACGGCTTCAAGGTCCAGGTGACCTTTCCATTGCCCAGAATTCAGAACCGCCCCCCCCTTCCTTTAGGCAGGATTTACTGAATGTCTACAGTGTAGCACTGTGTGAGGCACTGAAAAACACACAAAAGGTTAGGAAACAGCTTCTTTCCCTGGAAACGCAGACATAAAGGTATAAAAGATGATTAAGTACCATAGCAACATTGTACTAAATCAGGGGGAGTTGAATAGACAGTAAATGTCATAGTACAGAGAAGACCTTGTGGAGAAAGTAGGGCCTGAATAGGATGTTGAAGCATGTGTGGGTAGAGGAGACCAGAAAGGGCATTCCAGGCAGAAATAACATCGGCAAGGACTTGGAATCTGGGATGAAGATGTGCAAGCTGGTTAGAGCGGGAGACGGGGAAGTATAACTATACGTAGTTGCTGCTTCCTGAGGATTATGACATGCCCGGCCCTGTTCTAGCGCTTTACACGCATTCTCATTTACTCCTCAGAATAACCCTGTGAGATTGTATTACAGATGAGGAAACTGAGGCAGAGAGGTTTAAATCACTTGCCCAACTTACCATAGCCAGTAAGTGATGGAACTGGGGTAGGAATAACAAGAAATACGACCGCCGTGAGGTATGCGACCACATCCTATGTGTCTTAAGCTGTTTTGGACTCTTCCTCATTTCCTTTCTCAAGCCACTAATAAGTCCTAGCATTCTGACAGTTACTTCTCTCTCTTTTTCATTGGCTCTTCTTCCTCCTGCTTGGATGGCTAGCTGCCCTAACCAAAGCCACCTAGTCCTCAATTAAGGAAATATCTACACAGGTACAGGTTTCTGGTGGGAACACGTGCAGACTGGTACACCCACACACAAAGCTCTTTTTGGATTAAAGGAGAAGGGAGTTGAGCTTTGTTACAGACTGAATATATGTGCCCTCTCAAAATTCATATGTTGAAGCTCTTAATGCCTATGTGGCTGATGGGGCCCCTAAGGAAGTAATTAAGTTATAAAATGAAGTTATAAAAGTGGGGCCCTGATCTGATCACATTAGTTTCCTTATAAGAAGAGCTTGCTTTGTCACTCTTCACATGCACCAAGGAAAGGACATCTGAGGGCAATAGTGAGAAGGTGGCTGTCTGCAGGCCAGGAAGAGTGCTCTCAGCAGAAACCAAATTGCCCAGAACCTTGATCTTGGATTTTCCTAGCTCTCAAAACTGTGAAACAATAAATGTTTGATGTCTAAGCCGCCTAGTCTATGGTATTTTGTTATGACAGCCCAGAAGCTTCCAGAAATGTTTGAAGTAAGGAGAAGCTAGTGCTTAGACAGGGTCTTAGTGAAAACAATCAACTCTGCTCGAGTAACGAGCCTTTCTGACCTAGAACCTTGACATGCTTATTCCAGACTGCTTTTGTGGTCCCTGCTGTATTGAAGGAAGCCTTCTTCTCTGGCTGGGAGGCTGAAGAAGCTGTTTACAGAAAGAAGGTTATGGCTGGTCAGGGTATTTCCCTGTGGGGGATTTTGTAGCCAATTAGCACATTCAAACCCTTTCCTCTCTGCTATTGTCTCTATATGTGATTTGGTTGATGTATACAAATGAACCTCTCCCATGAGATGAGGGTATCTGCAATAAAGTTTTACTGGGTGCCTACACTCTACCAAATATTGTGCTGTGCCATGGGATAGGACAGTCAAGTTGAGCATGGCTCTTACAGTTCATCTGGAAGACAGGCAAAAGTGGTTGGGAGGTTGTTGAGTGTGGGGAAAGAGATGAGAAGGGGCATTGAAGCTGAGACCTGAAAGATGTGTAAGAGATGTTCAAGCAGAAGGAGCAGCATGTGCAAAGGCTTGGAGTCGAGCAAGAGTAAGATGAATCTGAGGAGCATCCACACGTTCAGTATAATGAGAGGGAGGTATGATCCACTTGAAGGATTTTCAGTTTTGTCCTAAAGAAGAAAAGCAATTGTGGAATTGGAAGCAGGTGAGGAGGAAAAAAAAAATCAAACTTGCATTTTAAAAAGGAAGTTGGCAATTTGGGTCGTCTTTATCCCTAGGTTAGTTGGTCCTCATCTGAGCACATGAGTTTCTCTAGTTCTGATCGCAAGTAGTAAATGTCCCTATCTCCACACACAGTATCATGGGAGCAGATGGTGGGGAGCAGTGTAGGGAAGTTGGAGCAGGACGGGAGAGGATAGGAATAGAATTGAAGATTGTTGGCGTAAGAAATGTCCAAACCTGTAGAGAATTTCTATGAGTTTATTTCAGCCAAACTGATGACATATGCTGGGGAGAAAGACCTCAAATGCTCAGGAAAATAACAGTTTTGCAGTTTTCTTTTATGCATTTGAAATTGAGGGAACATAAGGAAAATTGTATGAAGGTGGGAGGAAGCAAGGTGGGATGATTACAGGATAGTTAAGTTTATCTGCTCTCTTAAGGTTGGTGATGCTTTCCAAGGGGTATTACTTCTGGCATCTCAAAGGTGTGTTAACCTACATGCACAAGAACAATGGACAAAGCTTGCTTAAATACCGTTCACTAAAGAAGTTATAGGCCTGGGACATGACTACCAACCCTGACCTGCCCAGTTAGGAATTTATGATCAGATCACCCTGTGAGGTTACTTTTCATAGAACCCCCTTTTTCATCCACAAGGTGATACCTCCAGTCTTGGCTTTGCTGTTCTCTCAAACCTACAGCCAAACCATCTCTCAACTTCTCTCTTTGGGTGCACATAACCTAAGAACACAGTTGTCTGATTTCAAACCACATGATGTCCACACAGAAGTCCTTGGAACTGGGGACTCTTTTTCTGCTCTTCTCTTTTGCTTTCCAGAGATTCTTTCAGCAGAGCCTGAGCTTAGCTTGGAGCTGATAGCCCTATGCTGAGACAGAGCTGCCACCCTGAGAGCCAGGTCTGGGCTGAACATTGCAGCTGCCCAGGGAACAGCTGGTTAAGCCCTCAGCAGCTGCAGCAGCTGGGATTCCACCCAACATTTGAGCTGGGATTAATCCTATTTCCTCCACACACATCCCTCCCTTGTTCTAGTCCCTGGCTAGTCTATAGTATCTCGTGGAATCTATGAGACTAGATATTATGAGTCTCTTCATGAATTAAGCTGAAGCCAAAGTCACCCATCTTCCTCTTCTCTTGGAGGCAGCTGGCCCAAGACACTTCAGGACCACCACAAGAAGGAGAGCGTGGATCTCGCACACACACAACCTCCTTTTCCTCATTCTCTATCCTTTGATGAACTGGCTAGAATGGATTATTTTTTGAAATGTCTGATTTTCAATAACTGTTAGAATTGTCTAAAGATGAAAGGACTTCTTTGGTGGGGTGAGGAGGTGGATTTCCTTTATCTCTCAAAGACTCTATACCAAGGCCTGGAAATGTGGTGGGAGGGTTGCAGGAGGATCAAGCATCATACTAATGGTTGTCACTTTTAAACTGTGACTGCTTCTCATTTAACTGTGATTCTACAGTTAAGAACAATAGGGCTGTATATTCTATTTGGTGCTTATGCACCAGCTGTGTAACCTTGACGAAATCACTTCATAAGAGATGCCAGAGGTTACAATGAGGTGCTTCTAAGAGGTTGGAAATAAGGAGGTGCTCTCAAATTAATATACAAATGAACAGGGCAGTTCCTCCCAGGTCCAGAGACTTGACTCCCTCTCTTCAACAAATATTTATTAAGCCCCTGCAAGTACTAATAGGCATTGTTCTATGCTAGGGGTTTTTGATGTTTTTTCTGGAGAAACACCCCAGTAATTTAAATGGATTAAATTAATTAAGTTTTAGCTTGGAGGAGTGACCTGATCAAATTTGGGTTGTCAAAAGGTCACTCTAGCTGCTGAGTGGATAGTGGATTAGAAGGAGTTACGGGGTCCAGAGAGAACAGGAAAAGAGGATAATGCAGGAGTGCAGATGAGAAATGATGTTGGCAGAGATAAAGAGATGGCAGTGGAGATGGAAAGAAAGGACAATTTCAGGAAATATTTATATTTGTGGGATTGATAGGATTTGGTGGTTGGTTGAATAAAGGCGGAAGTAAAGAGTAAGTGGAAGGAGAAAGATTTCTCTCAGTGCTATCTACTTGTTCCTGATACTGATAATATCAATCTGAAGTGGATGTGGCAAATGGGCAACTCAGTCAATCAGAATTGTTACCGTGTACCCAGAATTTTCTTGGGGAGGGAGATGCCTAGTGTGGTCACTGGTGGGGCAGGGATGGTTCTTCAGGCTTCCTTATGACCTGGTGGAAATAGCACAGAGTCTTCTCCTTTTATCCTAAGTTTCTGCTCATTAGGCAACAACCTGGTTCCTCACTGGAAAGAAGAATGCCCTAGATAGAGGATGCAGGCATCCTGGGTAATGGAAAGGAAAGCAGTGGACACACGGGCGTGATGGGACCCAGACCAGGTGCTCATGCATTGTGGTGTGGATTCCCTAGCACATGAGTGTTTGGAGGGGTTCTGAACAAGTCCAGTTCCCAAGCTGGCTACACGGAGTGCTCTTCTCAGGACTACCTTTCTCAGTTGGTGTCCAGAGCAGGGGCCAGACCATCTGCCTTCCTCTGGACATATACCTCTCCAGCTACACTGTGAATTCACTTTTAAACTAATAATGATAATATTATGATGGCTTCACTTTAATGAGGACCAACTCTTTCATAATGCAGTGATAAGGATATCACATACATGATCTCATTTACTTTTCACAACAGTTGTGCAAAATAAGTACTTGATTCCAAGGATTTAAGTGGGTCACAAGGAGGGGTAGGGGTCTGGGTTCCGAGACTATGCAGTCGGAAACGATAGCTCAAATCACAGAACCACGACAGTCAGAGCACTGTGGCAATTGCCACTCAGCACTAGACACTGCAATTTGCAGACCGATGCCCAATACTGGATGCTGGAGGGCACTGCTGGTACTACTGGCATGGTCCACCTTGGAACTCCATCTTTCTGCCGGCAGCCAGAATGACAAACATCTACCTGTTGTCCTAACCATTTCATAGAAGAGAGACTAAGCCTCAGAGTAGTTAAGTAACCTGCCTGAGATCACATCGTGAACAAGCCAGGATTTGAAACCTGACCTGGTTAACTACAAAGTCCATGCTCTTTCCGCTAGTATGTTTTGCTGCTGGGATGCACTTCACTGCTCCAGGCTGCCGTTTCCCAGCTGTGGTCTGGAGAAGTGGTGCTACATCAGTGGTTCTCCAAGTGTGGTCCTAGGTCAGCAACCGCAGTATCACCTGGAAAACTGCATAAAGTGCACAGTCTTGGGTCCTACCCAGACTTCCTGAATCAAAAACTCTGGTGGAGGGCACAGCAATCTTTGCATTAATAAACCGTCCAGGTGACTCTGTTGTGTCCTCAAGTTTGAGACTAACTATACCAGATGATCACCAAGGTCCTCCAGCTGTAATAGGTTATAACTCAATTATTTTATAAATTGCTGGTTGTGGTCCCTGGATTGAGCAAGGTCCCTGAGAGGAGCTAAGTATTTCCTATTTACCTAAAGTAGGCTTATCATATTATATGCTAGCAGAAGTCAAGAGTAGTTGTAAAACTAAGGGGAGAAGCAGACATATGGAACATGCAAGGAAGATGCCTGCATATGTATCCTGGTTATTTTTCTGTGGCGTGCCTAGAAACATGCACCTTAATTGGTCTATTGACATGTGAACAACTGGGAGGAGCCCCAAAATCTGCATGTCAAAAATAAATGCATTAATTCAATATTCTCCCCATGCCCCCACTAAAAAATTCTTGTTCCTCTTCCCTCTAATTGTGTAATTCTATGTCTTCTAATTCTATAAATGGAGTTGCCATCTTCCTTCACTTTGTCCCCTTTAATCAAGCCATCAACTTCATAACCTCTCTCTGGAGTACGCTTTGTATGAGTTCTCACCATCTTCTCTGTTGCTGCCCTGGTCCAGGCCCTCATGTTTCCCCTCATGGGTACTAGCTTCCTAATAGGGCTCCCTGACTCCAGCCCCAATCTCTCTCCATATGTCCTCCTCCACAAGGTCACCAGTGTGATCCTTACACAGCACAGCTCTCCTCATAGTACTTCCCTCCCCTCAATACCCTCACCAAGGAAACAGCAAAGGTTCCATTGCTTATTGCAGTGCTTTTCAAACCTTGTATTTCCATGATATGTCCATGGTCCCTTTCCACCCATATAATTATTTAATATTTTTCTCTAATTCAGTTGACTTTTCTTACTACCAACTTTAGCCTCTTCCAAGCAAAAATATTTATGAACTCATAGTTTTGGCATTGTAGCTATGGTTTTTCCTCCCGTACATTAAAACTGAATAACAACAACAAAATTTTTTTTAAGTTTGTGTATTACTTAAGTTGTCTTACCACCTACCACTGGTGGTATATTTTGAGAACCCTGGGGTGCCAAATAAAGGTTAAATTCTTTTTTTTTTTTTTTAAGATTTTATTGGGGAAGGGGAACAGGACTTTATTGGGGAACAGTGTGTACTTCCAGGACTTTTTTCCAAGTCAAGTTGTTGTCCTTTCAATCTTAGTTGTGGAGGGCGCAGCTCAGCTTCAAGTTGTCGTTCTTTTAGTCTTAGTTGCGGGGCGCAGCTCAGCTCCAGATCCAGTTGCAGTTTTCTAGTTGCAGGGGGCACAGCCCACCATCGCTTGAGGGAGTCGAACCGGCAACCTTGTGGTTGAGAGGAGGTATTCCAACCAACTGAGCCATCTGGGAGCTCAGTGGCAGCTCAGCTCAAGGTGCCGTGTTCAATCTTAGTTGCAGGGGGCGCTGCCCACCATCCCTTGTGGGACTCGAGGGATTGAACTGGCAACCTTGTGGTTGAGAGCCCACTGGCCCATGTGGGAATCGAACCGGCAGCCTTCGGAGTTAGGAGCATGGAGCTCTAACTGCCTGAGCCACCCGGTGGGCCCTAAAGGTTAAATTCTTAAAGCTGGCACTCAAAGCTATCCCTGATCTGATCTCAGTCTAATTTCCAGCCTTAATTTCCACACAGCCCACACACAGAGTGCTCCAGGTACAGGGGCTGCTCTGTATTTCCAGACACACTATGTTTTCACGCTCCCTTAGCATTTTGCTTTTTCCCCTAGGATCTTTTCAAGCTTTAAGGCCCAGCTCAGTTGTCAATTACCATGTGAAATCTCTGATCCTTTCAGACAGAATCAATAAAATTTCTTCCCTTTTCTTTCCTTCCTTTTTTCCTTCCTTCCTTCCTTCCTTCCTTCCTTCCTTCCTTCCTTCCTTCTTTTTTTTCTTTTCTTTTTTGAAGAATGTTTTCTTCCTCTAGGCTTCTAGTTACTTATACTGTGACATGAGACTTAATATAATTTGTCTTCTAATCTTTTATTTGATAATTTTCCCTACTATAGCATTCAAAGGTGTATCATTGAGTCCTTGGAGGAAACAGATTGCACACTCACATGGGGAACTGAGGAGAATATAATGAAAGATGTGGACAGGGTGAAGGAGAATCTATAAGAGTAGTGAAGCATTCTGAGTCTGGCATCACTGGGGAGCCACTAGAGGTGGTAACCCCTAGAAATGAAGGGGCAAGGAAAGGAAGGGTTGTAAGAACCCAGAGAGTGCTGTACCTGTAGCTATAGTTGAAGGAGAGAGCTACCTAACAGGTAGACACATGAGTAAGTCCAGGAAAAACAACAGAAGAATTGCCAATTCAACCCATAGAATCATGAGAAGTAATACATTGTTGTTTTAAACCACCAAGCTTTTATATATTTTGTTATACAACAATAGAGAACTGATACATCAATAGGGACGTGAATCCAACACTGTTTCTCCACCAAAGCTGTGGAAAACCAAAAAGACCTGAACATCTGTGCAATGGACCCCATAGTTTTCATGTAAAAATAGTAAAAATGTTTTCACTTTTTATAGAGATACTTAAAACAGTTTTCTGGGAGCACTTCATCTTTATTTTGTCTCGGATATTTGAGACATAGCAATATGTGATGTTGTCATTAGAAATTTTATTCCAAGCCCATTTACCTAGTATTAGGATAGTTTACTTCCTTTATTTGATCTTATAGTGGTGATCTTTGCATATCTGTGATCTTTAAAAAGTAACCATTTAGGCATCACTTTTTCAGGTGATTGATATTTAATTAACGAATATCTTGGTCCTGAGATTGTAGATTGGTTCACTAAACATTTATTCCTAATTTCCTCTTTTTTTCCCCTCCCTTTACTATAGAGGGTAGATTATAAAATACTAAAATTTCCAGGCTCCCTTGCAACTTGAGATGCCCACATGATATAGTTTTGTCCAAGGAGATGTAGCTGAAAATATCCTGTGAGATCTTCTCTTCATGTATATATATTTTAAAAGCCACAAGAGAAAGCCCTGTGTCTTAGCCCTTTTGCTTTCTCCCAGATTGAAAACAAGAGAATTTGAGGATGATTTAATAGAGACTATTTACAAAGGGGGGGGCAGGGTGTAGGGAAAACCACAAGGGAGGGAGTTATGGAAACAGAACCAGAGAGCTGTGTGTGCATGTGGGGGGACTGCCCTGAGACGTGCTGTGACCTTCAGTGGGGGACACAGACACTGTCTTCCCTCCATCTATCTTCTGTGTGTGCTCCCCTTTGGCTGAACCCCACTGGGATTCAGGAGGCAAGGTCTGCCTCTTGGACACAAATCTGGATAGAAAAGAGTAGAAAGACAAACAGTATAAAAAGCATCTCTTATTTATCTTTATATCCCTAGTGTGCATAAAACATATAATAAGAGTGCCTGGCACAAAGTAGATGAAGACGTTTTTATTGAATCCAGTTTTTGGTTCTATCCTACTGTGCTTAAGACCCAGTCTGGAATCACTACCAACCTCGCTCAGGCCCATTTATCCAACATAAAATTGCTGATCTGCAAGGAACTTCTTTTACCCAGAAGAAAACGTATTTGTGTTCCTGAGGCCAGATTTAGAAATGGCTCTTTGAAACAACTTTCATAGAGCTAGACTTTTAAAAGCATTAGATGGTTCTATAGTTTTACAAAGTCTGTTCTCTAGTATAATTTAACTCCTAAATACCCACCTCATCAGGGCCTTCCATAAGAAATAACTTCTGTGTGCTACCTGTATGACTAAGTCTCAGTTTCCACATCTGTAAGATAAGGGTGATAATTCAAGCCTCACCTCCTCAGGCTTTCTAGAATACCACATTAAAAAGGAAAAAAAAGGAGTATCTCGTATCACACCCCAAATTACTTTCTAGCCCATTAATATCTTGGTTTTTTTTCCCCATTGCTAATTTTTTTATTGTAACGTATTTATTGTTTACTTGTAGATTGTTGGTTTTCTCCCAAAATACTACTTGGTCCTTGTGAGCAACGACTTTGTGTTGTTTGCTGCTCTTTTCCCAGAACCTAGAAGGGTACCTGGGACATATGTTTTTTTGATAAATATTTGTTGATGGGTGAATGAATAATACTACTTCTCAACCTTGGGGCTGTTGTGAATATTATACGAAGTAACTATGAAATGCACCTGGCATGGTGTTTCTTATTCTCTTTTTCCTTCCCTCGCCTCCTGTATCCAATCCTGCTAGCAAGTCAGCTTGACTTCACCCTCAAAACATCCCACATTCTCTATTTCATTCATCTCTATCTTTCTATCAAGCCACCCTCATCTCTGACCTGGACTATACAAATATCAGTCTTCTAGCTGATCTCCCTGCTTCCCCTTTTGCTCCTGTCCCCCTCAAACCCCAATCCATTCTCCACAGCTAGGGAGGTCTTTTAGAAACACAATTCAGTTCATGTCTTGCCCCAACTTAAACATCAACAGCTTTCTAGATATTAGAATTAGCCCAAACTCCTTTACATGATCCCTGCCTGCCTCTTAGACTTCATCTGCTTCAGGCCACCTGGCCTCTGTTTCTGTTTCTCATTCTCTCTCTCTTTCCTGGAATTTAACAAATTTATTTCCATTTGAGCACCATAGCACTGATGGATTCTTTATAGGAATCTTTTGCTAGCCTGGCTCCTTATTGTCATTCAGACCTGAGTTTAAATGGTGCTTGAGAGGAAGTATCACTAATTTATAAATGGTCATTTCTTATCACACCACCTTTTATAGCACTTAACATTATCTAATATTTCCTTGTCTTTGTGTTTGTTTCTTCCCAAGTAGGTTTTCAGCTTCGTGAGCGCAGAGACTTTGTCCTGTTCATCACTCTATCTCCAAAGTTAGAGCAGTGCCTGGAACGTATAGTATATACTTAATAAGAATTTGTTGAGTAAATAAATGCATTGATTACGATGATGATGACAGCGAAACCTCAGACTGACTTAGCCACAAATTGTAATAATTTTTCCAAGAATAAGAATTGCAGTTCCGAAGTTAGACCTGGGGCCGAAGGCTGGGGGAAACGGAGGGAATAATTTAGAACTTTGGCCTTTTTTTCCCTATCCAAGGACCCCAGAGACTTTGCCAAAAGGAGGCCTAGAATGTTTTGACCAGAAATTCCAGCCCAGCCACAACGGGTATTTCCCATCCAGGATTCTTCTCAGCCACTTCTACTAGATTGCAAACGCGCAAACACCTTTAGGACCCCGGGTTTCTTTCTGTTTCTTTATGAATGAACCGGCTCTAGTCTGCGCGTGCGCAGCTCCTAGTTCTCGCTCTCCACGTGAGGCCCACCCATCCCTCCTGCTGGTGGCCCCGCCCTAATCCTTTCTAATAGACCATTGGCGAGCGGCCTGGGGGCGGAGCCCGGAGCCCGGAGCCGCGCGGCTCTGTAGTTCCCCCGCGCGCCACTCCCTCGCTTTAGTCTTGCTGTGTTGTGATCACGTGGCCAGCTCCGGGCGCGGCGCTTGTTTTGGTTTCTCTCTAGCTTGCCCCTGGCAGCTTCGCGTAAGTGACTTTTCTGTACCGGTTGCTGAGCCTGTCTACACTCTGACCTCGTCCTAGGGCTCTCTCAGCCCGCGGTTCTGCAAGCCCTTTCGGGGCCTGCTCCTGCCATGCCGCTAGTCCTCTATAGCAAGGTGGTCATCCTCGGACACCGCTCTGTAGGTGAGTCTCGGTCTTGGGGAAAGCACCGCCGCACCGCCGCTTTGTGGCCAGAGGAGGCGCGCTGCCGCGGGAACGCGACCCAGGGAGGATGGTGGCATCGTTAGATTGGGAATGTAGAGCGAGGGTTGAAAGGATGGAGGAGGAAAGACGGGTGGTGGTAGTGTGTGGAGGACTGCAGGAAGGGGGAGCACGTAAGGGTTAACGGGCTTGGCTGCAGGAAAACCAGAGTAGTCTCCAGCGTTAGTCTGGGGTGTAGGGGTGGAGTCCCCGTTTGATGACAGGGCGCGGTTTGTGTGGGACAAGTCGCAGGTGTTTAGGTGCGGAGCAGACTTGATCCTAGGGAATCTCGGATTTTCCCAGGGGTGGGGTGGGGAAAGGCTTCCTGCGGTGCTACAGAATGCATCTGGTGGCCAAGCTGCGAAGACCCATGGCCACCACTAGACTAAGGGAAAGCATTGCCTGCGGCACTCACAGGCTAGGTTGCTAATTTGGGGCCCCCTTTAGTCCTGGGCCGCAGCCCAAAAAGACAGAGATATGAATATGCATAGCTGATTTGGATACAACTACCACTGCTTCCCACAGGGAAGGCATCTTGGGCACATCAGTTTATGGAGGGCAAGTTCTTGGAAGGCTATGATCCTAGTACAGTGGAGAAGAGTGAGTGGACTTCTCCCTAGGGGTGGGGCAGGGAGGGCTTGGTACCCCACCTGACCCCATGATGGGATTGTCCTGGTGCCAAGGGGATGATTTAATTAGACAATTTTATTAGACATTAAATCTAATCTCTTCTCTAGCAATCCTGTGCTATGAGTGGAGCTAGTGTGGATTTTGTAAGATACTGAGCCCAGAATGGTGTAGATCTAGACAATAAGAACCTTACCATTGTCTCTCCACTTTCCTGGAGAGTTCCCTGGACCTGTCCATCTTTGTCACCCCCAGGGTTAAGAATGTGTGGGGGCACACATCGCTAGCCCTACAAGGCACATCACAGTCAAGTTTTCTTTCCTTCTCAGCTTACAGCAAGATAGTGACTCTCGGCAAAGATGAGTTTCACCTACAACTGGGGGATGCAGCAGGGCAGGTACTAGTTTGGGGTAGGGTATCTATTAATAAATGTGGCAGTTCAGTTCTGGGAGATGAAGTCCAGTAGCCTCTGGCTCAGCTGTAAAGCAGTATTAAAAGAAAAGCATTTTAGCATCTAGTAATGTGCAGCACTTATTGGAGCTACTCTGTAAATACTTGTTGAATAGAAGTAACTAGAGTAGGGAGTGCCCCAGGGAGGGTCCCCAAAATGCAGCCCACCAACCTTTGCTATCTGATTGTTGTGTATCTAGGTATTGGTGTTTCTGTTTCTTGTCAGGATGAGTACAGCATTCTGCCCTATTCACTCATCATTGGGGTCCGTGGTTATGTTCTTGTATATTCTGGCACCTCTCTGCATAGGTAAGTGGCCAAGGTTGTGCGTGCAGGACGTGCGAGGATCTAAGGGCTTCCCAGAATAAGATCATAGCTCTATTTCTTGTATTTCTAGCTCCCAAGTCATTGAGAGTCTATACCAAAAGCTACATGGAGGCCATGGGGAAACCCGGTAAGTGGGTCTGGAGGATAAAGACATAGTGTGGACATGAGATGCAGGAGAGAGCAGAGGGGAATATTGATCTGTTAGGGAGGAGGCCAGCACACAGATTCCTTATGGTCTGATGGGGAGTTGCCCAGTCCCAAGGTGGAGGTTGGGGTCCATGGGCAATTGGAGCAGATCCTGTAGTAACTGCTATTGCCTCACAGGCTGCTGGTGGTGCTAGTGGGGAACAAGGCAGATCTGTCTCCAAACAGTTATGGAAATCTCTGCAGCTCAAGGCGAAAGAAAGTGAGCTGAGCTAGGAATGAGTCAGGCTCTAGTTCTGGCTCTGCCACTGACTTGAACAAGTCACTTCATCTCTTTCCATGTCTAACTTGAAGATTAAGACAAAATAATCCTTCTATTGCAAAAGCTATAATTTTATATTTCAAGCCTCAGTGGTAGGCTTATTTTAATATATTTTCTCCTTCCTCAACCCTCCTTCCAAACCTTGAAGTGGGATGCATTAGAAGTCTAGACTCTATAAGATTTTGCAGAGAACATGGGGACAGTACTGTCCTCCATCTTCATGTCTCAAGTTTGTTTCTAGGTAGGTCCAGGCGGTTGAAGGGAAGAAGCTGGCAGAGTCCTGGGGTGCGACATTTATGCGCAAGGAATCAGGTCTGGGCTGGAAGATTAGGAAGATGGTGGGAGTGGCAGTGTGTTTTCTTGTCGCACTGCTTGGTGTTGGGGATGGTGGGGGAGTGGAGTATTCACCTCAGAGCTGGATGGTATTATTGGCAGTAAACTAACTGACTTTTTTGCCCTGAATCTCTATCCCTTGCAGCTAACTCAAGGCATCTTCACCAAAATTATCCAAGAGATTGCCCATGTGGAGAACTCCTCCTATGGGCAAGAACACCGCTGCCATCTCATGGGAGCCCTCAGGCATGGGGTAGCTGTCTGATTCTGCCTCTGGCACTTGCCAGGCTCCAGTGGGGGCAGGTCCTCAGGACTTCACAGGTATGGTTGCCAGCTGTGTTCCTGGCCCTCTGGGCACACAATATGGTACCCTCATGTTTACACACTTTCCCCACACTCCAGTGGCCTGGTTGTCAATGTTTACAAGGGGTAAGAATGTCTCATGGGCTCTGGCCTCAGCTCTCTGTTTTTGCTAAATGAATTCTTATAACGGGCAGGGTTGCAATACGAATTCTGGGCATTGTTTATTCAGGACCTAGTCTCGTATGTAGATTTTGGGTTTTGGCTGGCTGAAGGGCCCTGGGGACTATAGAAGTGGAGCTGACTCCCTGGGGTGACAATGTGCGTGTGTGTGTGTGTGTGTGTGTGTGTGTGTGTGTGTGTGTATGCAAATAAACTGAGAAATCTTTTTATTGTTGACTTCTCTGTATATGGGGAGAGTTCAGGGCCAATATTTCCTTTTCTTTCCTCTTACCTCATTCCTATTCCTTACTCCTTACTCATTCAGGACCTTTACCCTAGGACTTAGTACTTGCCTTTCTCAGCTCTTTTCTACTGGGCCCTCCCTGTACAGGTACCAGTTGGCTGCCACTCCCATCCAAGTTCGTAGCTCTCAAGAGCCCTTTAACTACAGAAACACTACCCTCTAGCGGCCAGCTGCCACTTGCTGACCTAGCTTGTCTCCTGGGCCTTGGCATTTGCTGGAATTCAGAGAGTGGGTAGGATTTGGGGTAGAGGAAGGAAGCCCCTTATTCCTAATGATGCAAGAATTGAGGAGTGTAGAGGCAGGGACTAAACTGTTGTGAAAGTTGTCTTTCTAAGATAGTTGTGAGTAAAGTAAGAAATAATGCCTGTGGTGTATACCAATCCCCCCATACACCCATGTCCCCAGTGCCTTTCATTAAAATGGATTTCCTTTGCTCTTTTCATACTTTCGGTGACCTTTTCATACTTTTCACACCTTTGGGGTTGTGCTCCCTTTTTTAGTGTCAAGGCTATTGCTTCCTATTACCTACCACCTCAGTAGGAAGATGGATAGCTCAGCTAGGAAGGCTTGAGACTAGAGTCTTATATACCTCTAGTTTCTGTGTCTTCTCTCCCCACCCGCCACCAGCCCTAATTGGTCAAATACCTCCTCCAAGGACTTTACTGAATCGTATCCTTCACAGTCAGGGCATAGACTTCTCCTGATAACTGGGGGAAACTGAGTTATTCTGTCAATGCACTTAGTTGGGGAGGCTAGACAAAATCTAGGTATGATTTTTAGCTGTTACCTTGTTAGTGCCTGGCTCCAGGCTAGTTAAGCTTACAGTTGGGAATGACTGTTTGTCATGCTGGTTTTTAAAAGTCCTGCCAACTGCTTTTGCATCTCTGATCCAGAATCTAAAGAGAAATAAGGGATACTGGAAGAAGCATATCAAAAGAGCAATCTCAGTGGTTTAGGAGTCTCTTTAGGGTTGTCACCACCGTCTCTCCTTACATTAAAATTAAATCCTTTTGTACATCTGACCTGGAATACTCATACAGGTACCTACCCCCCTGCTGCCATTTCCATGAGGTCTGGGATAGATTTCCAAATGTCTGAGGGTTTCTAGAAGCGTATCAAGCAATCTCAAGGCCTGATAGCAGTAAATAATAGTGGTGAATGGCTGAGTTGGAATACTTTTTCACTTGGCTGTGTAATCTTGTATAGTTACTTAACCTCTCTGAGCCTCAGATTCTCATTTATGAATTATAATTACACTTTCATAGGGGTGAAGTGAGAATTAAACTGAGGTGATACATGAAATGCTTAACAGTTCCTCATACATTAACAAACCCTTAAGAAATGGTGGCTATTGTGTTATTGGAGGTCTTTCTGGTGAAAGTCTGCCTGTCTGACTTTAGGTGCAGAATAGGGAGGAGCCCTCCATTTTCCAACTTCTGTCTCTTGGTTTACTTATTCCACTATAGCTGGGACAGGTCTGGGGTTGCTGCTGGAACTTTTTGCTGAAATAGACCTGAACGATCAGCTCAGGGCACATGATGTCAGTGTGTGGTTAGCACAGGACTTGCCTAGTCCTGATCCCTCATATTGACTCTGGCCAGTACGGATTTAGGTCTCCTGCACTGTCCAATGTGGAAGCCACAAGTCACATATGGCTATTTAATTTAGTATTAAAATGAAAAAGTTTCTCAGTTGCACCACCTATATTTCAAAGTGCTCAATAGCTACATGTAGCTAAGTCACATTAGATAGTGTAGCTATAGTGCATGTTAGTGTAGCTATAGTGCATTTTCATTAGTGCAGAAAGTTCTATTGGACAGCACTGTAAACCTACCCAAGAAAAATGGCCCTGCATCTTAGTTGCCTGCCTTTCTCCCCAATCTTCCTTAAAAAATCATCATCATCATCCCAGGAAAAACAGCCATGGTTGATTCGTGGCTCTACTTCTTACAAGAGGTGGTTCATTGGGCAATTTTACTTATTTTAGCCTAAATCTCGTCATCTGTAATATGGACATAATTCCTTGTATATTCATAACTAAGGTGAGGAATAACTAAGAATATATAAAGTATCTGACACAGTTAATTTGTCTCCTCCTGTCCATCCCTTGGGTACAGCTAAGGCAGAAAAGGCATTCCACTCCTCATCCAGACTTAAGGGCGGGGGCGGGGGGTAGTGGGGGGTAGGCTACCTGCAGGCAGAGTGTTTGGGATCTTGTCTAGATTAACAGTACTCCGGCCAGGTAGCAGCAAGGCTCCAACGTACAGCTCCTTTGTTTACTAAAAGGGGACACAGGTCCTGAAGATCCGGAAAGACTGGGGGTGGGGGCACCCAGGAAAGGAAGGCAAACTCTACATTTGTTTTGATGGGGGGGGGGTGTGTGGTCATTGTGGGGGGGAGGGGGAAGGAGGTCACTGACAGTCCTTTTTCCTCATGAGGGGTTTTGAGAATCAGAAGGAACGACTCGTTCCGCTTTTCTTCGGGCCCCCGATCGTGGCAAGAACCCACCCTTTGCAGCGCCAGGCGCCTTGCCTCACTTTCTCCATTTGCGGACTCCAGTTCCCAGGATGCAGAGCAGCGACCAATCTCCTGGCTCTTCTTCCATCTCCCTCCCGGGAAAGACTGCCCCTGGCCAAGGAAAGGGAGCAGCTGGAGTTTCAGGGGCCGATAACTCCAAGGGAACGGAATTAGAAAGTGGTCGGAGTCCTAATTTCTCTAGCCGGGCGGCGAAGAAGGCAGTTCCAGCGCCGGGGCGAAGAGGAGGGGGGTTTCATTCCCACGTGTCTGCCCAGCGGCCGGCCCGGCGCCGTCGGGGTTAACGCGTGGCGGAGGGATCCCGGAGCGTGTGCGTAGAACTGCAGAGTCACAGCCTTTCCTCCGAGAGGGCCGTATCACTCCGCCGCTCCGCTCCAACACAAAATAGGGCCGCGTCTTCTTCTTTCTCCCCTTCTCGAGTGGGGTTCCCCAGGCAAAAGCGCCCCCCCCGGACCTCGCACCGGAGGCTTCCTGAATCTCCACGACCGCTGCCGAGATCTCGGGCCAGGAAATAGCCCCTTCGCAGGAACCACCCTACCGGCCGAACAGGAGGCGGAGGGGGGGAGGCGGAGCGGCGCCGCGCTGCACTACTTTCCTCTCCGGTTGCAAATGGCTGCCTCGTTCCCCACTTTCCGCTCAGTTTCCTGACCCCCCGGCGCCGGGAGCCGGGGTTGGGCCATGCACCTCTAGGCCCCCCGTGATCACAGCCAGCCGGGGGTCGAGGGGGTGCCTCCGATCAGAGCCGGCCAGGCCGGGGGCGGGGCAGCTCCCGAGGCCAGAGGGGAAGGGAGGCGAGCGCAGGGCCTGGAGCGGCCGGAGGGGAGCGGGCAGAGGGCTCGCACCGCCCGCCCCTTCCTCTTCCTCGCCCACCTACCCTCCTCCCTTCCCCGGGGGGAGCAGAGGGTGGGGGGCTCGAAGCCGCCGAGGGCGAACGCTCGGGGTCGAGGAGCCCGGCGCTGGGTGTGTGTCAGGTTCGGCCCCGCCGGCTCCGCGTCGCCGTAGCTCGCGCGGCCCCGGGGCGCCGGCCCGGGCGGGGAGAGGGGCTCGGCGCTCCTGCGAGGGTCTCACGTTCCATCCGGGCCCGGCGCGGGGCGGCGCGGCATTCCTTCCGGGCTGCTGGGGAGGCGCCTCGACGTTCCATCTGGAGAGCCTCGACGTTCCACCCGAGCCCGGCGCGGGCGGCCAGGGCGCTGGCCCGGCCCTAGGACTGAGAGGCCGCCCGACGACGCGGATGTGGAGCCTGCTCACCCAAGATCAAAGCCACCGGTGCTCTCTTTGTGTCCGCTCGGGATTCGCGGCCCTGGGGCTGTCCATGGAAACCTAAACTGCTGGAACCCGAAGCAGAGAACCCCTCTTTGACTTCTTGCTGTTTTTTTTGGAGAGGAGGGTGGCCACTCCGACCTGGATTTACCGTTCTTGGTCCCCCTAAGCCCCCCCGTGCGGGGGGCGGCTGTGATCGCTCTGGCGGTTGGAGGTCGGGGAGCGGCCCGGGCTCTGGCCATGTTCTCGGATGAGGATTTTTGGATCGCCTTGTGAAGAGGTGAGTGAAGTGCGCCCGGCCAAGGCCCAGAAAGGGTTGGACTGGGGGCATAGCCAGATGGACTATCTTGGCCAGAGCTGGCCTTTAGGTTGGAGAACGGGGTGCCAGGGCTGAGAAGGGTTCCTTTGGCACGGTCTGTCAAGGGAACCTGAGCCAGTGGCGGGCACAGAAATGAGGCCTGATGTCTTGGGGTGTGCCTCTTTAAAGACTGGGGGTTCAGGGAACCACAGGAGTTTGGGAACCTGGCCAGATCGCCTGTCTGCCTGTTTATTTTTGTGTTGGGGGGAGCTCTACTAAACAAGGACCCGGGCCCTGATGCCAGCACCAATCCCAGTCGGCTGCTTCTCCCTCAGGGTTCCCTGTGGGCCTTGGGAACAGAACAACTTGGGGCCGGTGAGGGAGGGTGGTGCGGTAGGGTGCCACAGACTTACTGCCAGGTTGCACTTTAAGGTTGTTCTTGCGCATCCAGGCACCCAGAGCAGTCTCTGGGAGAATCAAGCAACCCTAGGTTCTCACCAGGCCTTGCTTCACTGTGGAAAGGAGAAAGTGTGTGGAAACTGACTAGTGTAAGGAAGGGGGTGGCTGGGGCAAGAAGTAGGCGGGGCTGGGGGCAGCTCTGGCCTTACTGTTCAACTTTAAACTACCCCTGCCTGGCAAAGTGACCCCAGCGAGGCCTAGTGCTGTCTTAGCCTGCTTTACTTCCACTCCTCTCGGGATGGACATAATCTCTAGGGGATTATAGAGGAGGCCGTTGAGATTTGCTCCCTGCGAATGTGGGCTGCAAAAAATGGCTTTTGTCTCCCGCTTTCTCTGAGCCTGTTGTGGAGAGCTGGTTGCCCATAAGTCCTTAGCCAATCCTGCAGGCCCCTCCTCGATCTCTCTAGACCTTTCTGATCAGAGAATGTTAACTGGCCCTCTGATTCTGTCCCATCCTTGCAGAATAGGGTAGCCTGCACCTCTTTGAAGGAGAATGACCTGATCATAGCTGTTTCTGCAGAAGCCAGTGTTTCCAGCCCTGGCAGGAGGTGTTGGGGAGAATGGGTGTGCATGTGAGTGCACGAAGAGTGAAGCATGAGCCTCACACCTCTGGGCTCTGGGCTGGGACAGCCCCTCTCACAGCTGTCTTGCTGCCCAGCAGGGATTTGGCTGGTGTGTTTTGCCCCCTCACTCCATTCCCTGCAACATACTCATAGGCTGGATCTCTGAGCCTGGTCTTGGAAAGGAGAAAATAGGGGTTTTGCCCTGAAATATTTCCGGGTGGTAACCCTGAGGTGAGAGGTAGCTCAGGGGTGGTGGAGTGAGGCTAGCTGTCACCCAGGCTTTCTGCACCTGCCTCCTTTGGAGGGCTCCTCCTGTCATCTGTTCTCAAAGAACTTCCTTAGGAGAGGCCTCTCCTTGTTAGCTGTGGCTGACCCCAGGATGACCCAGGGACAGTCCAGGAGGGTCTACAGGCCAGTGTTGCCATTTGGATTCTTCCTGGAGGGCTGACCCAAAATGGGGGTGGGGAGACGTGTGGTTTGAGTCTCAGGCTGGGAACCAGGAAGTCTTGAGTCCTACAGAAGAGCTGTTCACTCAAGGGCCTGCTTCAGCCTTTCACCTCTCCAAGCCTCCATTTCCCCTTTGGCTGGGAAAATGGAGTTAAGGCTATCGGTCTGGGATAGAGGCAGGGAGGAGAGTGAGTTGAGATGACTCCCTGCTTTCTTCCTTGCTGTTTTGAGCCCCTTAGACCTAGGACTAAGGGGAGCCAGCACAGTTTTCCTCCCTAGATCTATACTTCTCTGGCATCTCTAGTTCCCCAGAGGAATCCTGGCCAGGTATTATCATAGTTTAGAACTAGGGAAAAAAGCCCTTGGTGTGTGTGTGTGTGTGTGTGTGTGTGTGTGTGTGTGTGTGTGTGTGGTGTGTGTGTTTTGGCTGTGAATGATGGGACAGGGTAATGTATGGTCTTTATTTGTTTGGATCTATTCAAGGGCCTGACAACTGGTACTCAGCATTAGGGTGCAGGTACTAGACTGCAGGGGCAGAGAATTGGGGCTCAGGCTTCTCGGAGGTGTCCCTAGGTTTTTTTGGGTATAGTTGGAAGTCAGTCTGCTCTTCACTTCTTGATCTCTCATATTCCATGGCTCCATGACTGAGGCTTCAACTTTGAAGGATTATTGGTACTGTCTCCCAAGGCTGGACGAAGGTGGTTTCTGTACCTCCCCAAGCAGTGCCAGCCTTACCAGCTTGAGAGGGCTGCGCTCGGGGGAGGGCAGAGGAATTTGTCCCTCTGGCCTTGTGTGAGGCAGTCCTCCCACCTACTGCATTATCACTGTTGCTTTTTATTTCTTGCTGTTTGTGACTCCTTTGGCCTCAACTTTGAGACCAGAGCAGGCAGAGGATCTTTGTAAGATTCTATAGTAAGATTCACATATTTAGGAAACTTTGAAGCCTTCTGTGTGTGGTCAAACCTTGAATGACTAAATAGGAAGAGGGTCCTGGCTGGTGCTCAGACCTCCAACCTCTGCTTCCCATAGGTGGCTTCTAAGGGCCCCTTGAAGCTCCAGGGCACCTTTTCTGTGGGCCGGCCAGGTGACCACCTTGCTTTCCTTTCAGGTGTGGTTGTGTGGTAGGTTTTGGAGAGATGATCTGGGAATGGAGGTAACAGGTATCATGTGATACTTTGTTTTCCCAATCTAGTAGATTCTGCTAGTGTGAGGTGGGGGGGAAGTAAAATAAAATTTCCTTTCCTGTGACATGTCATAAGAGTCTTATTACCAATCTCTGGAAATGAAGTGAGCTCAGGGAAGGAGGACTAATACTGTGGTTCTTAGGTAATTGATTTATTGATCCTGGGCACCTCTGAGGGTTCCCTCTGTCCCAGTTACTCAACCCCAAGTGGCTGACAAAGTTATTTAGTAGTTGGTTTGGGAAGAGGGGCTTGTCCTTACTGAGGTTGGTGTGGTCCTTCTGGTTAAACAAAAGGAGTAGAAAAGGTGAGCGAGAAACTTTTCAAACTTTTATTTAGAATTCTGTTTTAGGGATTTCCCCCCACCGCCTTCTCTGGAACACTATACTTTCTCTGCTTAAGCCTCTACCCCTTTCATTAAGAGCTGTTGGCACCTATCCCTTTCTCCCTTTGTAGGATCCTTTTTCTCTTCCTCACCTCTGTAATTCTTATGCTTTACTTCTCTCTTTTTTGGACTATGCTTAGTTACCTCTGAGGTTTAGGAAAATATGCCCAAAGGTGTGGGTCTCAACCTTCTTAGGTATAACTTTAGTGTGTTTCATTTGGCTCTGGTATAGGCAGGCATATTTTAGAAGAGGGGACCATTACCCCCACCCCCATAGTGCGTGTGGAAACCCTGCTTGACGGAAGAGGAAGGAAGTTACTCTGCTCTGCTGTGTCCTGCCCAGTTTAGAACTCCTCCAGTGGCAGTGTGCTTCCTGAGACTACAACTCCCAGCATGCCTAGCCTCAGGCCTGGTTACACATGCTCAGTAACTCTTAGGGCCCACTTCTGTTAACTTCTAAGGATATCTGAGGAAGAAGGGCAGTTGGCGTTGCTAAGGGCAACAACCTGAGGACTTCAGTCTGGGTGAGATCCTGAGATCAGTCACTGCAGGGTACAGGGGGTGGGCCTGAGCTGGATTTGAATGAGCAGTGGGTGGAAGTTGGGGAGTTTTCTCTGTTGTGTTTGGGATATCCTGGTTGGAACCAACGGAGGTTGGGGAGATCCATTCATAGCTGGACTTTAGTTCCAGTAATGTGTTCTACATCCTGCAAGACCCCAGACTCTGGTCTCTGAGAGAGGGATTTTTGGCTGCACGCAGACTTCTTGGGTTATGATTACCCATGGGTTGACAATGACAGACCTCTCGATAGCTGCCTTGAGACCTGAGGAAAAAGGCCAGGGGTGGGACCCATCAGAAGCCCAAAACTCAGGCATGAGGCAAAAGGCAATATTAGATATAAACTGGATTTGCTTCTAATTGGATGCTATTGCCCTGGAAACTCTTAGGCAGGAGGTGAAAAGTGAGAAAGGGGAGTGGATCCTCTGAGAATCCAGAGTGGGAGAAAGAGGGTATATGTTTATCTGGGGAAGAAGTAGGCAGTGGGATAAGAGTTAGGGAGAAGGATTTTCCTTGTCATTAGTATAGGAATTTGTAGGTAAGGCTTTGCTCTGATTTCTGTAGGGTCATTAACTGTCTGCTTGCTAGGATTCTGGGAAAAGTATTTAGCGGAGAGACTTACTAGACATTGCTATCTCTTTTAACTTTGACAGGTCTCCCCGAGAGGGCCCTGCCCAGTCGGAGAGAGGGATGGACAGCCAGAAGCCGTCTGGTGAGGATAAAGATTCAGAACCAGCAGGTGAGTGGAACAAATTCTGGGTTTATTGGCAGCTTTCTGCTCTTCCCAGACAATCTTATATTTCTGGTTCTGGCACAAGGACAAGAGCTAAGTCTGTCTAATAGACAGGTTATTGAAGGACTTTGTTCTTTGGGACAAAAGTAAAAATTCCATCACTGTGATCCACCAAGGGTTTTGGGCAATCTCATAGGTCCGATGAGTGGACTAGTATTAAATAATGGGTGATGGCTGATGCATGCTTCTCTGTTTGTTCATTCAGCTGATGGACCTGCAGCCTCTGAGGATTCAGGCGCCACTGAGCCAGACCTTCCCAACCCACATGTGGCGGAGGTCTCTGTGCCCAGTTCTGGGGGTCCCAGGCTTCAGGAGCCTCCCCAGGACTACAGGTAACTAGTTGGAGAAACTGAGAGTATAAGGGCACATGAGGATTTGACTTGAGAATCTTGGGCTTAAAGGAGGAATATTTAAGAAAATGAGTGTTTGGGAAGCATAGGCATATTAAATCATGGGGTAATCAGGGGTGCCTGTGGGCAGGGCCCCGGTGTGGTACTGATGCTTGTGTATGTCCACAGTGGGGGTCCAGCACGGCGTTGTGCTCTCTGTAACTGCGGGGAGCCTAGTCTGCATGGGCAGCGGGAGCTACGGCGCTTTGAGTTGCCATTTGACTGGCCCCGGTGTCCAGTGGTGTCCCCTGGGGGAAATCCAGGGCCCAATGAGGCAGCGCTGTCCAGTGAGGACCTGTCACAGATTGGTTTCCCTGAGGGCCTGACACCTGCCCAGCTAGGAGAACCTGGAGGTAAGTATTGGGGAGGTGGGTAACTGACCTGGGCAGGAAAGGAGGTAGGGGCTGGTGGTCCTGAGCCAATGATCACCTTTTTGTTAATTCTTCCCTTTCTGTTTACCTCTTTCCTCCTACACAGGGTCCTGCTGGGCTCACCATTGGTGTGCTGCATGGTCGGCCGGCGTATGGGGGCAGGAGGGCCCAGAGCTATGTGGTGTGGACAAGGCCATCTTCTCAGGGATCTCACAGGTGGAACTGGGGCTAGGGGATTGCATAGGCAAAGGGCTGGTGGGCTTCTTAGAGTCAGGGTAGAATGAGGAGGGCAGTGGGCCTCTGGGGTAGAGCTGGTACCTGACCTGTTGCTCTAGAGTGAGCACACTGGCACTGAGGCTTTGTCTCTACCCTGGCAGCGCTGCTCCCACTGCACCAGGCTCGGTGCCTCCATTCCTTGCCGCTCGCCCGGATGTCCACGGCTTTACCACTTCCCCTGTGCGACTGCCAGCGGTTCCTTCTTATCCATGAAAACACTGCAACTGCTATGCCCGGAGCATAGTGAGGGTGCCGCACATCTGGGTGAGAAGTCCTGCACTTTGGACATCGGGCCATGAGGGGCAAAGTGTGCCTAGGGTTTTTGTACTCTGCAGAGCACTCATTGAAGTCTAATTTTATACTGCCAGTCTGCTCCACTAAAATAGGTGTGAACTTTGAGAGGGCAGGGGTTTGCCTGTCTTGTTTACCATAGTGTCTGCAATGTCTAGAACAATGCCTGGCCTATATTAGGCAGACACTCAGTAACTATTTGTTATTTGTTCATTCTGGTCCATGGACTGCCTGTTATGTAGACAGCTCTATGCTAACTCCTGCAACGAGTCCATAGCTGACCTGTATTCTCTGTCCCTTCCTACTGCAGAGGAGGCTCGTTGTGCAGTATGTGAGGGTCCAGGGGAATTATGTGACCTGTTCTTCTGTACCAGCTGTGGGCATCACTATCATGGGGCCTGCCTGGACACTGCTCTGACTGCCCGAAAGCGTGCTGGCTGGCAGTGCCCTGAATGCAAAGTGTGCCAAGCCTGCAGGTAAGAATGGGAGGGCAAGAGTGAAGCCTTAGGTGAAGTACAGGTTAGGGTTGAAAATGAGGGCAGGGAGGACCCTGTTATGTGCCCTGTGCCCATGCAGGAAACCTGGGAATGACTCTAAGATGTTGGTCTGTGAGACATGTGACAAAGGATACCATACCTTCTGCCTAAAACCACCTATGGAGGAACTGCCTGCTCACTCTTGGAAATGCAAGGTGAGTGTCCTTGATCCTGCCTAACTCTCCCTAATTCTGCCTCCTACAACATCCAGAGTTTCTCTGCTGTGACAAGTCCCTTGCTCCCCTCCAATCTCTGCTGTCTGACCAATGTCTGTTTTGCCTTCTCCCTTCCCTTAGGCATGCCGAGTATGCCGGGCCTGTGGGGCAGGCTCAGCAGAGCTGAATCCCAACTCTGAGTGGTTTGAGAACTACTCGCTCTGTTATCGTTGTCACAAAGCCCAGAGAGAACAGCCTATCAGTTCTGTTGCTGAGCAGCATCCTGCTGTCTGTATCAGGTACGTGGTGTGGACCAGAAGAGATTGGGCTGCGGGATCGGAACTACTGAGATTGGCAGGGGCCATGTTAAAGTAAGCTGACTTTGAGAGGAGAGCCTTAAGGTGGGCTGTATAATCCATAGCATTTATGCCTTGCCCCATTGCGCTCTCTAGGAGTTGATAGCTAATGTGAGCCACGGTGCCTGCTCCCTTGTACCCTCTGCAGATTCTCACCCCCAGAGCCTGGCGATCCCCCCACTGATGAACCCGATGCTCTGTACGTTGCATGCCAAAGGCAGCCAAAGGGTGGGCACGCGACCTCTATGCAACCCAAGGAACCGGGGCCCCTGCAATGTGAAGCCAAACCACTAGGTGAGTAGGGTTTGAGGGTCCCTGAAAGTAAACCCCTTCTATTCTGCGGGAAGGGACAGCTTCTGCTTTGCCCCAGACCGTGTACTTCCTGTGGAGTGGAGTTGAGCTAGGTAGGAGCATAGTGTGTTATGTCTGCAGGGAGAGCAGGGGCCCAACTTGAGCCCCAGTTGGAGGCCCCCCTAAATGAGGAGATGCCACTGCTGCCCCCACCTGAGGAGTCGCCCCTGTCCCCACCACCTGAGGAATCACCCACATCCCCACCGCCTGAGGCATCGCGTCTGTCCCCACCGCCTGAGGAATCACCCCTCTCTCCACCGCCTGAGGAGTCGCCTCTGTCTCCCCCACCTGAGTCATCACCTTTTTCTCCACTGGAGTCACCCTTCTCTCCACCGGAGGAGTCACCCCCATCTCCCCCACTTGAGACACCCCTTTCCCCACCGCCTGAAGCATCACCCCTGTCCCCACCATTTGAGGAGTCTCCCCTGTCCCCCCCACCTGAGGAGTTGCCCACTTCCCCACCACCTGAAGCATCTCGCCTGTCTCCACCACCTGAGGAGTCACCCATGTCCCCTCCACCTGAGGAGTCACCCATGTCTCCACCACCCGAGGCATCTCGTCTGTTCCCACCATTTGAAGAATCACCCCTGTCTCCTCCCCCAGAGGAGTCTCCCCTGTCCCCACCACCTGAGGCATCACGCCTTTCCCCACCACCTGAGGACTCACCCATGTCCCCACCACCTGAAGACTCACCGATGTCTCCCCCGCCTGAGGTATCACGCCTATCCCCCCTGCCTGAGGTGTCACGCCTGGCCCCACCATCTGAGGAATCTCCCCTGTCCCCACCACCTGAGGAATCTCCTACGTCCCCTCCACCTGAGGCTTCACGCCTTTCCCCACCACCTGAGGACTCACCCACATCCCCACCACCTGAAGACTCACCTACTTCCCCGCCACCGGAGAATTTGCTCATGTCCCTACCCCTGGAGGAATCACCCCTGTCGCCACTGCCTGAGGAGCCGAGACTCTGCCCCCAGCCTGAGGAACCGCGCCTGTCCCCTATGCCTGAGGAGCCACACCTGTCCCCTCGGCCTGAGGAGCCACGCCTGTCCCCTGCACCTGAGGAGCTGCTTCTGTCCCCCCGGCCTGAGGAGCCATGCCTATCCCCCGCACCTGAGGAGCTGCACCTGCCCCCCCTGTCTGAGGAACCACGCCTGTCCCCCATGCCTGAGGAGCCGCAGCCTTCTCCCGTGCCTGAGAAGCTGCCCCTGTCCCCCCGGCCTGAGGAGCTGCATCTGTCACCCCGGCCTGAGGAGCTGCGTCTGTCCCCCCGGCCTGAGGAGTTGCGCCTCTCCCCTCGGCCTGAGGAACCGCACCTGTCCCCCCAGCCTGAGGAATCGCACCTGCCTTCCCAGCCTGCGGAGTCGTGCCTGTCCCCTCAACCTAAAGAGCCCTCTGAGGAGCCAGGCCTATGCCCTGCACCCGAGGAATTGCCCTTGTTCCTCCCACCTGGGAAGCCACCCTTATCCCCCTTGCTTGGAGAACGGGCCCTGTCTGAGCCTGGGGAACCACCTCTGTCCCCTCTGCCTGAAGAGCTGCCGTTGTCTCCATCTGGGGAGCCATCCTTATCACCTCAGCTGATGCCACCAGGTAAGGGGATGTTAGTACCCCCTTACTCTGGGACAGTCTTAATTCTATATGGTACATCTAATCTAAGCCTCTCGTTTTCTCTTTCTCTCCAGATCCTCTTCCTCCTCCGCTCTCACCCATTATCACAGCTGTGGCCCCACCGGCTCTGTCTCCTTTGGGGGAGTTAGAGTACCCCTTTGGTGCCAAAGGGGACAGTGACCCTGAGTCGCCATTGGCTGCCCCCATCCTAGAGACACCCATCAGCCCTCCACCGGAAGCTAACTGCACTGACCCTGAGCCTGTACCCCCTATGATCCTTCCCCCATCTCCAGGCTCCCCAATGGGGCCTGCCTCTCCTATCCTGATGGAGCCCCTTCCCCCTCAGTGTTCCCCACTCCTCCCGGATTCCCTGCCTCCCCAGAACTCCCCTCCTTCCCAGTGCTCTCCTCCTACTCTGCCACTGTCCGTTCCTTCTCCACTGAGTCCCATGGAGAAGGCAGTGGAGGTCTCGGATGAGGCTGAACCACCTGAGATGGAGACTGAGAAAGTCCCTGAACCTGAGTGCCCAGCCTTAGAGCCCAGCCCTACTAGCCCTCTCCCCTCCCCCATGGGGAACCTTTCTTGCCCTGCACCCAGCCCTGCCCCAGCCCTGGATGACTTCTCTGGCATAGGGGAAGACACAGCTCCTCTGGATGGGACTGACACTCCTGGTTCCCAGCCAGAGGCTGGACAGACCCCTGGCAGTTTGGCCAGTGAACTTAAGGGTTCCCCTGTGCTCCTGGACCCCGAGGAGCTGGCCCCTGTGACCCCTATGGAGGTCTATGTCCCCGAATGCAAGCAGGCAGGGCAGGGCTCACCCTGTGAAGAGCAAGAGGACCCATGTGCACCAGTGGCCCCTACCCCACCCACTCTCATCAAATCTGACATCGTTAATGAGATCTCCAATCTGAGCCAGGGCGATGCCAGTGCCAGTTTTCCTGGCTCAGAGCCCCTGCTGGACTCTCCCGACCCCGAGGGGGGCGGCTCCTTGTCTATGGAGTTGGGGGTATCTACAGATGTTAGTCCAGCCCGAGATGAAGGCTCCTTGCGGCTCTGTACTGACTCTCTGCCAGAGACTGATGACTCGCTGTTGTGTGATGCTGGGACAGCTGTCAGTGGAGGCAAAGCCGAGGGGGACAAGGGGAGGCGGCGAAGCTCCCCTGCTCGTTCCCGCATCAAACAGGTGAGGGGCTATCCAGCCACTAGATGTGGTCAGTGTCATGTCAACTGTCAGACGTGTAGTCCAGTGTCACTGACACCTTCCCACTTGGCTTGTTGAATCCTAGATGCTCAGAGATGCTTTAATCCATTCTCTTATTTTATTAAGGAGAATGTTGATAATGTAGAGGGAGAAGTGACTTGCCCAGTTTCATGGTTACCCTGTAATATAACAGAATCGGGACTAGAAACGCAGTTCTTTCACGCTAGTATTTTTTTGTCATTGTATCATGTTGACCTCTCTTCTTGGGAAAAGAGCCACCTACCTGTTGCTCTCTGAGCTGGCTTTCCCTCTGCCCTACCTGGGACTCGTTAACTGTCGTGCTCTGTCCATTTGTCTCTTCACTCCAAGTCTGTAGACCCAACATACTAGCCCTTGATTTGCCCCTATAATCATCCCCTTCCGTCACTCAGGGTCGCAGCAGTAGTTTCCCAGGAAGACGCCGGCCACGTGGAGGAGCACATGGAGGACGTGGGAGAGGACGGGCCCGGCTAAAATCAACCACTTCTTCCATTGAGACTCTGGTAGTAAGGAGAGGCCTCCCGTCCCCCAAACACGCTTCAGCTGGCCCCTTCAATCCTGCCAGTCCCCTGCACGCTCACCTGCCTGCCTGCCTGCTAGCCTAGGGCCTGTCCGGCTGTCCATGCTCCTTCTGCCCACTTGGCGCCCCCGGCTTCTCTGAAATCTCTGCTGTGGGGCTGAGGCCCAGTTTGGGAGCTGGGGTGTTCTTTCTGCTTCTTAGTCCTGGCTCCTGGCTTTCATCTTACCCAGGGGTGCACACCTCCTTCCCCCAACACCAAAGGGGAAAGCAGCTTAGTTGGGGCAGATTTAGCTGCCTCACTTCCCACAACTCTCTGCCTATAAGGTTGCTGATATCGATAGCTCTCCCAGCAAGGAGGAAGAAGACGATGATGACGACACCATGCAAAATACTGTGGTTCTCTTCTCCAACACAGACAAGTTTGTCCTAATGCAGGTACCATACTTGACTGGTGCAGTCCTACCCATAGCAGTAAGACCTGGCAGACTGATGATGGGTGCGTGTGTTTTGGTGTGAGGGTAGATGTAGAAAACCAAGGACCTAACTTCTGGGGACCCTAGCTAATTAGGAAACAGTGAATCAGAATCACATTAATTTGTCCATCCCTCAAATTTCTCTTGAGTGTTTCCTCTGAGCTTGGCACTGAGCTAGGAGCTAAGGATAGAGGAGTGAACAAAGACAGAAATGCTTGCTCTGTTGAAGCTTATAGTCTAGGGAGCTTATGTACGTTCTCGCTTGAATAATCTCAAAGCTGACAGAATACTGTCAGATACATTACTCTCTCAGCCTGACCAGTATTCATTCCTCTTGTCTTCCTTTCATTTCTCCTTGCCTTTACCCATGTCAGTCTATTTCAATTCAAAGTACCTGATCAGATAAACAAGCCTAGGAAGGAACAGGGTCCCATGATGGCTCACAGTGTTCTCATGGGTTTTTGTGATGGGTTTTTGGTTCCCTGACTCCTTCCCTCAGGTTAGAGTTGTAGTCATTTGCCAGGATCGAGTGGGATGAACAGACCTAGTTGGACATTGGGGTTTCTGTGTGTTTCCCCAGGACATGTGTGTGGTATGCGGCAGCTTTGGCCGGGGGGCAGAGGGCCACCTCCTTGCCTGTTCCCAGTGTTCACAGTGCTATCACCCTTACTGTGTCAACAGCAAGGTGAGTTGGGCCCCAGAGGACAGGGCTGGGGCATGGGGTCCCTTTTTTCTTATCCTAGGCCCCTGTCCTGGCCACACGGCTTAAAGTGGCCACTGGTCATGGAAGTCATTTATCAGTCACCAGTGGTTATCAAACTCATCTTGGGGAAAAGTACTTTGGGAATGGTGGCAGTCCTTCTAGTTTCTTGGTGGTAGACCATGATTTGCTGGTGTAATTCAATCTATCATAGAAACTATGAGAACTTTACTAGTAGAAAACATGATATAGCCTGGGGATAACATGTAAAATCAAAATCATAAGCAAATGTCTACAAACAGAAAGTGTTTTTGACCCAAGCATGATCAGTCATTTTGGGGTTTTCATTAATGTTACTTTAGAACTTGGCCACTGCTAACATTCACTAACTTGCAGCATGCTGTAGCCGGTTTTAAATGTTCAAGGAAAATTGGGAGAAATACAACCTAATTCTATCCACAGTTTGTCCGGGGACTTGGCTAGTGAAAGATTGCCATTGCACTCATGTAATGAGGCAGTGGCTGGGTGAGGCTGTTCTCTGTACAGCAGAGATCCCTGGGAACCTAAGTTTAGAAGCTCTTCTTGGGGTGAGGGTGCTCTCCATAGCCTCCCTGTGCTCACATGGATGTCTGGCCTGAGCATGGGGGTCTTCCAGCCCCACCCATAGAAGTCTCACCCTCCCCTAAGAAGTCCGCCCTCCCCTCTGCATCCTGCCCTGAGGAGTTGCCATTTGTTACCCCAGATCACCAAGGTGATGCTGCTAAAGGGATGGCGTTGTGTGGAGTGCATCGTCTGTGAGGTGTGCGGCCAGGCCTCGGACCCTTCACGCCTGTTGCTCTGTGACGACTGTGACATTAGCTACCACACATACTGCCTGGACCCTCCACTGCTCACAGTGCCCAAGGGCGGCTGGAAGTGCAAGTGGTAAGGAAACCCAGGATCTTCAGAGGGGCCTGGGCCTGAGATGTCAGAGTGGATGTGATATTGAACGTATGACCCAGGCTGTGTTCAGAAAGCCAGGCTGGTTGCTCGGTTCTCAGTGAGGACACCTCTGGATGCCTTGGGTTGGTTAGGTGCTGAGGGTCTGTCTTTCTGCCCCCATCAGGTGTGTGTCTTGTATGCAGTGTGGGGCCGCATCCCCTGGCTTCCACTGTGAATGGCAGAATAGTTACACACACTGTGGGCCCTGCGCCAGCCTGGTGACCTGCCCTATCTGTCATGCCCCATACGTGGAAGAGGACCTACTAATCCAGTGCCGCCACTGTGAACGGTGAGGGTGCCCCTTTCTCCTTGTATTGGCTCCCTCTTCTCTGTTCTCAGCTTTGCATTATCTGGGTTTATCTCTTCCTGTCTCCCTTTTCCCAGGTGGATGCATGCCGGCTGCGAGAGCCTCTTCACAGAGGATGATGTAGAGCAGGCAGCTGATGAAGGCTTTGACTGTATCTCCTGCCAGCCTTACGTGGTAAAACCTGCTGGTGAGTACCAGGTGCTGAGGACGAGTCCGGACTGGGGTGCCTTGCTTTGGGACAGGGCTTTAAGCTGCCTTGGTTTGTCCTTCTCTCCACAGCGCCTATTGCACCTCCAGAGTTGCTGCCTATGAAGGTGAAAGAGCCAGGTGAGTCACAGAAATTCGGAATGCCAAAGCCAGAGGAGAACTTAGACACTGTCTAGTCCAGCTCTAAGCTTCTAACTTTATCTCTTCATGTGATGAGGAGGATACTAAGACCCAGGGAGATTGAGTAGCCTGCCTAAGGTCACTCAACAGGTTAGTGAGAAAGTTGTGCCTATAACCAAGGCCTCTAGTTTCCCAGGCAGAGTTCCTTCCATCAGGCAACATGGCCTGTGTACTGCCATCATCTCTTCCAGAGAGCACAGGACACCGCTGTGTTTCCTCAGTGAAGGGCTCGGTTCATCTCCTCCATGATGGGGGCAGTGCTCCTGGAACCTGAGGCACTGTGGGCTGGCATTCAGCAAGTAGTAGCCCTCCTTGCCCAAGACTCCTAGAGAACATATTTGGTGAACATAGGGTTAATCATGCACAGTCAGGCTTCTGCAGTAACAGTCTCTGAATCCCCCTGGATCACTGATGGAGAGCTCAGGTCTCAGCTAGTGCCCGGTAGTGGCCTGTTCTCCACCCCTCAGGCCCCAGGCTGGGCTTTGTCTGGTCTGTCTCTCTCTCACTGCTTTTGTTCCAGCTGGGGACTTAGGCTGAAACTTGTGGAGTTCTGGTTTCCATGGGATTTCCATCCAGGGGTCACATGTTCTTCACCTTTGTGCAGAGCCCCAGTACTTTCGCTTCGAGGGTGTGTGGCTGACAGAAACTGGCATGGCCGTGCTGCGTAACCTGACCATGTCGCCCCTGCACAAGCGGCGTCAGCGGCGAGGACGGCTTGGCCTCCCAGGCGAGGCTGGGCTGGAGGGTTCTGAGCCCTCAGATACCCTTGGCCCTGATGACAAGAAGGATGGGGACCTGGACACCGATGAGCTGCTCAAGGGTGAAGGTCAGGCTGGGGCATCTCAGGGATTCCCCAAAGTACTGGGAGTGTACCTGTGAGAGTTGGAAGTTGGGTGAGAGCAGGGTTGCCATCCTCAAGCCGCTGTTGGTCTTGTCCAAATGGCTCTGGCCAGGCATTTGGCTCTCTGTTCTTGAGTGGCAGGAGGACAAGGTTAAAAGGGCCCATGCTTCTGCTCTGCCTCCATCTTCTCTGTCCCCATATGCAGGTGGGGTGGAGCACATGGAGTGCGAAATTAAACTGGAGGGCCCTGTCAGCCCCGATGTGGAGCCTGGCAAGGAGGAGACTGAGGAGAGCAAAAAACGCAAACGCAAACCCTATCGGCCTGGTGAGGCCCTGGAATGGGTGGGGGGGGTGGGGGGGAGGCGGCTCACCAGGTTCCCAGCAGCTTCTCAGCCTCAGCTCTGCCTCTTCATAGGCATTGGTGGTTTCATGGTGCGACAGCGGAAATCCCACACACGTGTGAAAAGGGGGCCTGCTGCACAGGCGGAGGTGTTGAGTGGGGATGGGCAGCCCGACGAGGGTGAGACGGGTGAGGGCTCCAGTGGGGCCTGGGAGAAGGTGGGGATCACAGGGCTTAAAGGGCACTGCCAGAGAGGTCCGGCGGGAAGGTTCACTCAAAGGGCTGAGAGGGTGGTGGGCCCAGTTGGTGTTGGGGGAGGGAGTTGGCAGAAAGTGTCCCCAGGCCAAGTTAGGAGCAGTGTGCTCAGTGTCCCCAGAGAAGATAATACCTCCCATTCTGTCCCCAGTCATGCCTGCTGACCTGCCTGCAGAGGGCCCTGTGGACCAGAGCTTAGCAGATGGGGATGAGAAAAAGAAGCAGCAGCAGCAGCAGCGGCGAGGGCGCAAGAAGAGCAAACTAGAGGACATGTTCCCTGCTTACCTGCAGGTGGGCCTTAGGTTCCAAAGGGTGAAGGGGGTGTCTGCCCTGCGGGCCATGAAGAAGCTTATTTCTCCCTGTCTCCTCCCACAGGAAGCCTTCTTTGGGAAGGAGCTACTGGACCTGAGCCGGAAGGCCCTTTTTGCAGTTGGGGTGGGCCGGCCAAGCCTTGCACTAGGAACCCCAAAAGCCAAGGGGGATGGAGGCTCAGATAGGAAGGAGCTCCCCACCTCACAGAAAGGTTAGTCATGTTGGGGTGAGGTGGTCTGAAGGGACCCAGCTTTCCTCTGAGCATAGGAGCTGGTAAGCGAATTTGGTGGGGAGTGGGCTAGTCTCCAAGAGTTGAAGGGGGGCCGAGGGCCCTGGCCTGTTGAGCTGGGGACTCATTCTGGGCATCAGATGTAGGGCGTCTCTGATTGATGTGGTGACTGTTGCTCGTAGGAGATGATGGTCCAGATGTTGCAGATGAAGAGTCCCATGGCCCTGAGGGCAAGGCTGATACACCAGGTGAGGGCTGTTGGGAGGATTGCATCCTACCTTGGTTTTGCCTCTGTCAACTTATTCTTCCCCTGGCACGGTCAGTGTTGGGGGCTGGAAACTGTTCCATGCCTTCTGTGGTTCGGGGTGGCCAGTGTGGTTCTTCCATCCTGGCCCTGGCTGATGGGTTTCTCCTGGCCATTGCAGGACCTGAGGATGGGGGCGTAAAGGCATCCCCAGTGCCCAGTGACCCCGAGAAGCCAGGCACCCCGGGAGAAGGGATGCTTAGCTCTGACTTAGACAGGATTCCCACAGAAGGTGAGTCTGTAACCCACACTCTTTATGTATAAGGATCCTCTGTGGGAGAAGGTGAATGTTCTGCCTGTGGGACTCTCATCTGTACAGTTTCTCTGGTGGGGAGTCCTGGGCACCTTCCCCAGCTATGACTGTTGGTAGATCTGTGGTGTCCCCTCAACTCCCCAGTGTGCCTCAGTAGCATCCTCCATCACTCCCCACAGAATTGCCCAAGATGGAATCCAAGGACCTGCAGCAGCTCTTCAAGGATGTTCTGGGTTCTGAACGAGAACAGCATCTGGGTTGTGGAACCCCTGGCTTAGACGGCAGCCGTACACCCCTGCAGAGGCCCTTTCTTCAAGGTGATATGGGTGGGAGTGGTTTGAAGACTGGGTGGGCAAGTATGGCCAAGCTGGCCCCCTGGATGGACCACTTGCTCCCTTTCCCTGATCCTGTGCTTCTTGTAGGTGGACTCCCTTTGGGCAATCTCCCCTCCAGCAGCCCTTTGGACTCTTACCCGGGCCTCTGCCAGTCCCCATTCCTGGATTCTAGGTTGGTATTTATGCTTAAACTTCATGGGCTGTCCCCATTGTCCCTTCTCTCTAGCTGGGTCCATGTTGAGGGAGGGAACTCCTGGGTGCTGCCGTAGCAACACTTTCCCTGCTCCTCTCCACTCCCTTGTTAATGGACCTCCTCTGGCCTGGGGCCACTGGGCACTTTGTCTGTGGTGGGCTGTGGTATCCCTGCCCCCTGTGACTCTCTGCCCCTGCGCCCCAGGGAGCGCGGGGGCTTCTTTAGCCCGGAACCCGGTGAGCCAGACAGTCCCTGGACAGGCTCGGGGGGCACCACGCCCTCCACCCCTACCACTCCCACCACGGAGGGTGAGGGCGATGGGCTCTCCTATAACCAACGGAGTCTTCAGCGCTGGGAGAAGGACGAGGAGTTGGGCCAGCTCTCCACCATCTCACCTGTGCTCTATGCCAACATGAACTTTCCCAATCTCAAGCAAGATTACCCAGGTACCTATGGGAGGACGGCAAGGGAGATGACAGCCTGGTAATATGGCAGGTGCAGGGGTTACCTGCCACGTCTCCTAACACAATCCCTCTGCTCTCCAGACTGGTCTAGCCGTTGCAAACAAATCATGAAGCTCTGGAGAAAAGTTCCAGCCGCTGACAAAGCTCCCTACCTGGTGAGACAGAAGGAAGCCTGGGTCAGCATGGGAACTGAGAGGGGGACAGTGTTTTGGGGAAATTCACCTTAGTTCTCTCCCTTCCACTCCTAAAGCAAATGGGCCAGAAGGGATCAGCTTTTGGGTAGGGAGTGTGAGTGATGTGAGAGATGGGGGCTGGGCAGGAGACTGAGCCCTAGACTTAAGGCTGTGTGTCCTCTATTCCTCAGCAAAAGGCCAAAGATAACCGGGCGGCTCACCGCATCAACAAGGTGCAAAAGGTGAGTGGGGGCCAAGCTGGGCTGCTTTGCTCAGGTCTGTAGTGGGTGGCCTCTCTGAGGGTAGGGGGATATAGGGCCTGCCCACAGCAGCCTGATTGCTCTGTGCCTGGTCTCCTCCCGTAGCAGGCTGAGAGCCAGATCAACAAGCAGACCAAGGTGGGCGACATGGCCCGTAAGACTGACCGACCGGCCCTACATCTCCGCATTCCCCCCCAGCCAGGGGCAATGGGCAGTCCGCCCCCTGCTGCCGCCCCCACCATTTTCATTGGCAGCCCCACTACCCCCGCCGGCTTGTCTACCTCTGCGGATGGGTTCCTGAAGCCGCCGGCGGGCACAGTGCCCGGCCCCGACTCACCCGGTGAGCTCTTCCTCAAGCTCCCACCCCAGGTGCCCGCCCAAGTGCCTTCACAGGACCCCTTTGGACTGGCCCCCGCCTACGCTCTGGAGCCCCGCTTCCCCACGGCACCACCAACCTATCCTCCCTATCCTAGTCCGACTGGGGCCCCCGCGCAGCCCCCGACGCTGGGCGCCTCGTCTCGACCTGGGACTAGCCAGCCAGGGGAATTCCACACTACTACCCCACCTGGCACCCCTAGACACCAGCCCTCCACACCTGACCCCTTCGTCAAACCCCGCTGCCCCTCATTGGACAACCTGGCTGTGCCTGAGAGCCCAGGGGTAGGGAATGGCAAGGCTTCTGAGCCCCTGCTGTCACCCCCGCCTTTTGGGGAGTCTCGGAAGGCCCTGGAGGTGAAGAAGGAAGAGCTTGGGGCATCCTCTCCTAGCTATGGGCCCCCAAACCTGGGCTTTGTTGACTCACCCTCCTCAGGCCCCCACCTGGGCAGCTTGGAGTTAAAGGCACCTGATGTCTTCAAAGCCCCCTTGACCCCTCGGGCATCTCAGGTAGAGCCCCAGAGCCCGGGCTTGGGCCTAAGGCCCCAGGAGCCACCCCCTGCCCAGGCTTTGGCCGCTTCTCCCCCTAGTCACTCAGATATCTTTCGTCCTGGGCCCTACCCTGACCCCTATGCCCAGCCCCCATTGACCCCTCGGCCCCAGCCCCCACCTCCTGAGAGCTGCTGTGCCCTGCCCCCTCGCTCACTGCCCTCCGACTCTTTCTCCCGAGTGCCTGCCAGTCCCCAGTCCCAGTCCAGCTCCCAGTCCCCATTGACACCCCGTCCTCTGTCTGCTGAGGCTTTCTGCCCATCTCCTGTTACTCCTCGCTTCCAGTCCCCTGACCCTTATTCCCGCCCACCGTCTCGTCCTCAGTCCCGTGACCCATTTGCCCCATTGCATAAGCCACCCCGACCCCAGCCCACTGAAGTTGCCTTCAAGGCTGGGCCTCTAGCCCACACTCCACTGGGGGCTGGAGGCTTCCCAGCAGCCCTGCCCTCAGGGCCAGCAGGTGAGCTCCATGCCAAGGTCCCAAGTGGGCAGCCCCCCAATTTCGCCCGGTCCCCTGGGACAGGTGCATTTGTGGGCACCCCCTCTCCCATGCGTTTCACTTTCCCTCAGGCGGTAGGGGAACCTTCTTCCCTAAAGCCTCCTGTCCCTCAGCCTGGTCTCCCTCCACCCCATGGGATCAACAGCCATTTTGGGCCCAGCCCTACTTTGGGCAAGCCTCAAAGCACAAACTACGCAGTGTCCACAGGGAACTTCCACCCATCGGGCAGCCCCCTGGGACCCAGCAGTGGGTCCACAGGAGAGGGCTATGGGCTGTCCCCGCTACGCCCCCCGTCAGTCCTCCCACCACCTGCACCCGATGGATCCCTCCCCTACCCACCCCATGGAGCCTCACAGCGGGCTGGCATCACCTCTCCAGTCGATAAGCGAGAAGACCCAGGGGCTGGAATGGCCAGCTCTTTGGCGGCACCTGAACTTCCAGGTACCCAGGACCCAGGCATCTCCAACCTTAGCCAGACAGAGCTGGAGAAACAACGACAGGTGAGTCAACATCATGTAGCTGAGCCCCCATATCTCCACTGTCCCTGTGCCAGCCCTGTGATTGGAGTGGGATGGACTTACCCCTCTTCTCTGTTCTCTGCACAGCGCCAACGACTGCGGGAGCTGCTGATTCGGCAGCAGATCCAGCGCAACACGCTGCGGCAAGAGAAGGAAACAGCTGCGGCAGCTGCAGGAGCAGTGGGGCCCCCGGGCAGCTGGGGTGCTGAGCCCAGCAGCCCTGCTTTTGAGCAGCTGAGTCGAGGCCAGACCCCCTTCTCTGGGACCCAGGTAAGTAGAGTGGCAAAAGGTTTGGTGGGCCCAGGACACTAAAGGTGACCCCACATTCATCCCTCTCTCTCTTACTCTCTCTCTCAGGATAAGAACAGCCTTGTGGGGCTGCCCCCAAACAAGCTCGGTGGCCCCATCTTGGGGCCAGGAGCTTTCCCCAGTGATGACCGACTCTCCCGGCCACCTCCACCAGCCACCCCTTCCTCTATGGACGTGAATAGCCGGTGAGGCTCCAGGGGTTCCCTGGGGGTTCCCTGTCGTGTGCTGCCTCTAATTTACCTGTCTCTCTGATCCTTCTTCAGGATCACTTACTCTTCTCCCCATTCCTTCCCCCTTGCTGATTTAATTCCACCCTTCCCCACTACCCTAGGTCCGTGTTCTAGTTCTTCTTCATCCTGAAGTCATCTTACTAACTACTGCATATTCTTCCAGGCAACTGGTGGGAGGCTCCCAAGCCTTCTATCAGCGAGCACCCTATCCTGGGTCCCTGCCCTTACAGCAGCAGCAGCAGCAGCAGCAGCAACAACACCTGTGGCAGCAGCAGCAGCAACAGCAGCAACAGCAGCAGCAGCAGGCAACATCAGCAGCTTCCATGAGACTTGCCATGTCTACTCGCTTTCCGTCAACTCCTGGGCCTGAACTTGGCCGCCAAGCTCTAGGTTCCCCCTTGGCAGGACTTCCTACTCGCCTGCCTGGCCCTGGGGAGCCAGTGCCTAGTCCAGCTGGTCCTGCCCAGTTCATTGAGTTGCGGCACAATATACAGAAAGGACTAGGACCTGGAGGGGTTCCATTTCCTGGTCAAGGCCACCCTCAGAGACCCCGTTTTTACCCTGTAAGTGAGGACTCCCACCGACTGGCTCCTGAAGGGCTTCGTGGCCTAGCAGTATCAGGCCTCCCCCCTCAGAAACCCTCAGCCCTACCTGCACCTGAACTGAACAACAGCCTCCATCCAACACCCCATACCAAGGGTCCCACCCTGCCCACTGGCTTGGAGCTGGTCAGCCGACCCCCCTCAAGCACTGAGCTTGGCCGCCCCCCTCCCCTGGCCCTGGAAGCTGGGAAGTTACCCTGTGAGGACCCTGAGCTGGACGATGACTTTGATGCCCACAAGGCCCTAGAGGATGATGAGGAGCTTGCTCACTTGGGCCTGGGTGTGGATGTGGCCAAAGGAGACGATGAGCTGGGCACCCTGGAAAACCTGGAGACCAATGACCCCCACCTGGATGACCTGCTCAACGGGGATGAGTTTGACCTACTAGCCTATACTGACCCTGAGCTGGACACTGGGGACAAGAAGGACATCTTCAATGAGCACCTGAGGCTGGTGGAGTCAGCCAATGAAAAGGCTGAGCGGGAGGCTCTGCTGCGGGGGGTGGAGCCAGGACCCCTGGGTCCTGAGGAGCGCCCTCCCCCTGCTGCTGATGCCTCTGAGCCCCGACTGGCCCCGGTGCTCCCTGAGGTGAAGCCCAAGATGGAGGAGGCTGGACGCCACCCTTCTCCTTGCCAGTTCACTATCACCACCCCCAAGGTAGAGCCAGCACCTGCTGCCACTTCCATAGGCCTGGGGCTAAAGCCGGGACAGAGTGTGATGGGCAGCCGGGACACCCGGATCGGCACAGGAGCCTTTTCCGGCAGTGGGCACACAGCTGAGAAGGGCCCCTTTGGGGCCACAGGAGGACCACCTGCTCACCTGCTGACTCCCAGCCCACTGAGTGGCCCGGGAGGGTCCTCCCTGCTGGAAAAGTTTGAGCTAGAGAGTGGGGCCCTGACATTGCCCGGTGGACATGCCGCACCTGGGGATGAGCTGGACAAGATGGAGAGCTCACTGGTAGCCAGTGAGTTACCCCTGCTCATCGAGGACCTGTTGGAACATGAGAAAAAGGAGCTACAGAAGAAGCAGCAACTTTCAGCACAGCTGCAGCCTGCCCAGCAGCAGCAGCAGCAGCAGCAGCAACAGCACTCTCTACTGTCCACATCAGGCCCTGCCCAAGCCATGTCTTTGCCACATGAGGGTTCTTCCAGTTTGGCTGGGCCCCAGCAACAGCTTGCCCTGGGACTTGGAGGTTCCCGACAGCCAGGCTTGGCCCAGCCACTGATTCCCACCCAGCCACCAGCACATGCCCTCCAGCAGCGCCTGGCCCCATCCATGGCCATGGCGTCCAACCAAGGGCATATGCTAAGTGGTCAGCATGGGGGGCAGGCAAGTTTGGTGCCCCAGCAGAGCCCACAAGCAGTGCTGGCACAGAAGCCCATGGGTACTATGCCACCATCCCTGTGCATGAAACCCCAGCAGCTGGCAATGCAGCAGCAGCTGGCTAACAGCTTCTTCCCTGATACAGGTAACAACAGCTGGGGGCACTGGCTTAGTTACTCAGGGGTGATCACTGTCTCCACCAAGTGGGCACTGAGGCTGCAGACCTAAGATAATCCACAGATAAGGGAGATGGGACACAAAACTTTGACTAAATACCAGACTAGTGATATAGACAGAAGCGTAGCTTTTAAGAAAGGAGGAACAGTGCCTGGCATATAGCAGGCATTCACATGTTTGAGTGAATGAATGGGGTACATGCATGAAGCCTGATTAGCAAAGGCTTTAGAGCCATGTTGAGACTGAAAGATTAGGATTTGGAGAAAAGTGGTGCAAGAGAAAGCACTCCAGGTAGGTGAAAAGACTTGTGGCAGGAAAGCCAGTGAGGGGATATTTGGAGACGGTGAGTGAAGTGGTTATGCCAGAGTAGAATTTGTGTAGAGAGAATTAAGCAGGCATAACCATAATTTTGGAGTGGTAAGAAGGGCGGGGGACCGGGGGGGCAAAAAAAAGGGGGGGCCAATTGAAGAAGATCTCAAATTATAATAGCATTTATTGAGTAATTACTATTTGCCACGCAGTGTGCTGAGTGCTTTACATTCCTTGTGTATTCATCACAACAAACTCATTAAACAGGTACTATTATCTTCAACTGCAGAAAAGGAAACTGAGGCATGGAGGTTAAGTAACTTGCCCACGGTCACACAACTAACAGAGCTAGAGTTTGAACCTTGGCCCTCTGATCCTCTTAACTGTGTTAGTGCCTCAAAATACCAGGAAGGGGAGTTTGGTTAGTCCTTTAGAAAGTGGGGAGTTAAGTTTTCTGAGCAGTGGAGAAATACACAATGCAGGAGTTTAGGAAGATTGAAGTTTTTGGTGATTGCGTATTTCTCCTTTCTATTCAGCACTCTGGACAGGCAGGAGAGTGGGCTGTGGGTGGTGCATGTTGGGCCCAAAACAGCTTTGGCACAGGGCCCACATCTTGTGTTCTTGGGCTGCACGATTTGCTCGAAGAACACTATTTTTGAAGAATGCTTTCTAGGTGGTAAAGTATATAGTTAACCCTTGAACAATGTAGGGTTAGGGGTGCTGACCCCCCCACACAGTCAAAAATCTACATAGAACTTTTGATTCCTCAAAAAACTTAACCACTAATAGCCTATTTTTTTTTTTTTTTTTAATACTTTATTGGGGAAGGGGAACAGGACTTTATTTGGGGAACAGTGTGTACTTCCAGGACATTTTTCCAAGTCAAGTTGTTGTCCTTTCAGTCTTAGTTGTGGAGGGCGCAGCTCAGCTCCAGGTCCAGTTTCTGTTGCTAGTTGCAGGGGGTGCAGCCCACCATCACTTGCGGGAGTCAAACCAGCAACCTTGTGGTTGAGAGGACGCGCTCCAACCAACTGAGCCATCTGGGAGCTCAGTGGCAGCTCAGCTCAAGGTGCCATGTTCAATCTTTAGTTGCAGGGGGCGCTGCCCACCATCCCTTGCGGGACTCGAGGAGTTGAACTGGCAGCCTTGTGGTTGAGAGCCCACTGGTCTATGTGGGAATCGAACCGGCAGCCTTCGGACTTAGGAGCATCGAGCTCTAACTGCCTGAGCCACCGGGCCAGCCCCTAATAGTCTATTGTTGACTGGAAACCTTACTGATAACACAAACAGTTGATTAACATATATATTTTTTGTTTGTTTTACATGCTGTATTCTTACAATAAAGTAAGCTAGAGAAAAAATTATTAAAGTCATCAGGAAGAGAAAATACATTTACAGTATTTATTGGGGGAAAAATCTGCGTATAAGTAGACCCATGCAATTCAAACCGTGTTGTTCAAGGGTCAACTGTACTTTTGTTATATGTAATCCTCTCAGTAGCTCCATGAGGTAGGCAGAGTAGGGAGTCATGATCTCTATCAAAAAGAGGAGTAAGCTGAGGCTCAGAGAGGTGAAATAACATTGATGTATTGGCTCAACAGATATTTACTAAGTACCTTTTCCTAGCACTGTGCAAGTAAAAACAGGGCTACATGACCTGTGAATAATAGAGCAGAGTCACCCAGGCTACCTGGCTCCCAGTCCACTGGTCTTTACATTATGCCATGCCATTGTTTTGGTTGGCTTGGTAGAGGTCAAGGTGTTGGAAGGAACAGCAGACAGAGAATGGAGCAGTAATCCAAATACCCAGCTCACTTGGCTCTTCCCTCTCCAGACCTGGACAAATTTGCTGCAGAAGATATCATTGATCCCATTGCAAAGGCCAAGATGGTGGCTTTGAAAGGCATCAAGAAAGTGATGGCTCAGGGCAGCATTGGAGTGGCACCTGGTATGAACAGGTAAGACTTGGGGGATGGGGTATTGGTTGGCCCTTTCCTGTCTCAGTCCTCCCTTCCCTAATCCCCCTTCTTACTTGTTTCACCTCTTTGCTTTTCACCTTTCCCATCACCAACACATCCTCTTTGCTTTGGCGGACTCTAGGCAACAAGTGTCCTTGCTAGCCCAGAGGCTCTCAGGGGGGCCCGGCAGTGATCTGCAGAACCATGTGGCAGCTGGGAGTGGCCAGGTAAGTGGTGAGGTGTTGCATGCCATGGGGCCACCCTCAGTGCCTGGTATGGAACAATGACCCTTTATCAGTCTCTCTCGTCACAGGAGCGGAGTGCTGGTGACCCCTCCCAGCCTCGTCCCAATCCACCCACTTTTGCCCAGGGAGTAATCAGTGAGTATGGGGATGGGAAGGAGTGTACAAGAAAGTGACTTGGGGCACGTGGAGGTAGAGGATCGGGATCACCATTTTGCAGGTCCTGACACCCGGCTTCCTTCCCCAGATGAGGCTGACCAGCGGCAGTATGAGGAGTGGCTGTTCCATACCCAACAGCTCCTGCAGATGCAGCTGAAGGTGCTAGAAGAGCAGATTGGTGTGCACCGAAAGTCCCGGAAGGCTCTGTGCGCCAAGCAGCGTACTGCCAAAAAAGCTGGCCGGGAGTTCCCAGAGGCTGATGCTGAGAAGCTCAAGCTGGTTACAGAGCAGCAGAGCAAGATCCAGAAACAGCTGGATCAGGTGGGAAAAGCAGGCGTCAGCCTAGCAACCAGGAGCCCGGGAAGAGGGATGGCATGGGTGGGCTAGCTCGAGGCTGAGGTCCCTGACTTTGCCCCGTTAGGTCCGGAAGCAACAGAAGGAGCACACGAATCTCATGGCAGAATATCGGAATAAGCAACAGCAGCAGCAGCAGCAGCAGCAGCAGCAACAACAGCAGCAGCAGCAGCACCACTCAGCCGTGCTGGCCCTTAGCCCTTCCCAGAGTCCCCGACTGCTCACCAAGCTCCCTGGTCAGCTGCTCCCTAGCCATGGGCTGCAGCCACCACAGGGGCCTCCTGGTGGGCAAGCTGCAGGTCTTCGCCTGCCTCCGGGGGGCATGGCACTACCTGGACAGCCTGGTGGCCCCTTCCTCAACACGACTTTGGCCCAACAGCAACAACCACAACATTCTGGTGGGGGTGGGGCCCTGGCTGGCCCCTCAGGAGGCTTTTTCCCCGGCAATCTTGCTCTTCGAGGCCTGGGACCTGATTCGAGGCTATTACAGGAAAGGCAGCTGCAGTTACAGCAGCAACGCATGCAACTCGCCCAGAAACTGCAACAGCAGCAGCAGCAGCACCTCCTAGGACAGGTGGCAATCCAGCAGCAGCAGCAGCCGGGCCCAGGGGTACAGGCCAGCCAAGCTCTGGGTCCCAAGCCCCAGGGACTTCTGCCTCCCAGCAGCCATCAGGGCCTCTTGGTCCAACAGCTATCCCCACAACCACCCCAGGGGCCCCAGGGCATGCTGGGCCCTGCCCAGGTGGCAGTGTTGCAGCAGCAGCAACAGCACCCCGGGGCTTTGGGTCCCCAGGGCCCTCACAGACAGGTGCTTCTGACCCAGTCCCGGGTACCAAGTTCACCTCAGCTGGCGCAGCAGAGTCAGGGCCTTATGGGACACCGGCTGGTCACAGCCCAGCAGCAGCAGCAGCACCAACAGCAGGGATCCATGGCAGGGCTTTCTCACCTTCAGCAGGGTATGATGCCACATAGTGGGCAGCCCAAACTGAGCGCTCAGCCAATGGCCTCCTTACAGCAACAGCAGCTACAACAGCAGCAGCAGCAGCTGCAACAGCAGCAGCAGCTGCAACAGCAGCAGCAGCAACTGCAACAGCAGCAGCAGCTGCAACAGCAGCAACAGCAGTTACAACAGCAGCAACAACAGCAACAGCTTCAGCAACAGCAGCAGCTACAACAGCAGCAGCTACAACAGCAACAACAGCTACAGCAGCAGCAGCAGCAACAACAGCAGCTTCAGCAACAGCAACAACAGCAGCTTCAGCAGCAACAACAACAGCAGCTTCAGCAACAGCAACAACAGCAGCTTCAGCAACAGCAACAACAGCAGCAGCAGCAACAACCATTTCAACAGCAGCAGCAGATGGGCCTCTTAAACCAGAATCGAACTTTACTGTCTCCTCAGCAACAGCAGCAGCAGGTGACACTTGGTCCTGGTATGCCAGCCAAGCCTTTGCAACACTTTTCTAGCCCTGGAACACTGGGCCCAACCCTCCTCCTAACGGGCAAGGAACAAAGCATTGTAGAGACGACGGCTCTTCCTCCAGAGTCCACCGAGGGGTCCGCCACACATCAGGGGGGGCCAGTAGCAATAGGGACTGGACCTGAGGCAGTGGCCACTGAACCAGGGGAGGTAAAGCCCTCTCTCTCCGGGGACTCACAACTCCTGCTTGTCCAACCCCAGGCCCCCCCTCAGCCCAACTCTGTGCCGCTGCAGCCACCACTGAGGCTCCCAGGACAACAGCAGCAGCAAGTTAACTTGCTGCACACGGCAGGTGTGGGAGGTCATGGGCCACCAGGCAGTGGGTCATCTGAGGCCTCTTCTGTGCCCCACCTGCTGGCCCAATCCTCTATTTCCTTAGGGGAGCAGCCGGGGCCTATAACTCAGAACCTTCTGGGCTCCCAACAGCCCCTTGGACTAGAGCGGCCCATGCAAAATAACGCAGGGCCACAGCCTGCCAAACCGGGGTCTGTCCCCCAATCTGGACAGGGCCTGCCCGGGGCTGGAGTCATGCCTACCGTGGGTCAGCTTCGAGCACAGCTGCAGGGAGTCCTGGCCAAAAACCCTCAGCTGCGGCACTTGAGCCCTCAGCAGCAGCAGCAGCTCCAGGCCCTCCTCATGCAGAGGCAGCTCCAGCAGAGTCAGGCAGTACGCCAGACTCCACCGTACCAGGAGTCTGGGAGCCAGCCCTCTCCCCTCCAAGGCCTCCTAGGCCGCCAGCCCCAACTGGGGAGCTTCCCTGGATCCCAGACAGGCCCCCTCCAGGAGCTAGGGGTAGGGATTCGACCTCAGGGCCCACCCCGGCTCCCTGTGCCCCAAGGAGCCTTACCCCCAGGACCAGCCCTTGGCCCTGTGCATCCCACACCGCCACCATCCAGCCCCCACGAGCCAAAGAAACCTTCCTCACAATTACCTTCCCCCAGCTCCCAGCTCCCCTCTGAGGCCCAGGTCACCCCCACCCAGCAAGGGACCCCAAAACCCCAAGGGCCACCCTTGGAGCTGCCTTCTGGGAGGGTCTCACCTGCTGCTGCCCAGCTTGCGGACTCCTTCTTTAGCAAGGGGCTGGGAACTTGGGAACCCCCACACAATCTAGTGGAAGCCCAGAAGCCAGAGCAGAGCGGCCTGGTACCTGGGCATCTGGAGCAGGTGAACGGGCAGGTGGTGCCCGAGCCACCCCATCTCAGCATCAAGCAAGAACCTCGGGAAGAGCCGTGTGCCCTGGGAGCCCAGGTGGTGAAGAGGGAGGCCAATGGGGAGCCAATAGGGGCACCAGGTACCAGCAACCACCTCCTGCAGGCAGGCCCCCGCTCAGAAGCCGGGCATCTGCTCTTACAGAAGCTTCTACGGGCAAAGAATGTGCAACTCAGCACAGGGCGGGGGCCCGAGGGGCTGCGAGCGGAGATCAACGGGCACATTGACAGCAAGTTGGCTGGGTTGGAGCAGAAACTACAGGGTACCCCCAGCAACAAGGAGGTGAGTACTCCAGCTAGAGGAGGGCCTGGAGCCCTGGGCAGGTTGAGCAGGTGTGGGTCAAACATAAGAGGTGAGGGCTCTGAGAACACCAGCCTTCACTGTGGGTTTATTTGGCTTAGGATACAGCAGCCAGGAAGGCTTTGACGCCGAAGCCCAAGCGGGTACAGAAGGCATGCGACAGGTTGGTGAGCTCCCGAAAGAAGCCGCGGAAGGAGGACGGGGTCAGGGCCAACGAGGCCTTGCTGAAACAGCTAAAACAGGTGACCCCCGGGAGCCACTCCCCTGGTCCCATCCCAGGATAGGGGGTACCCTGGCCCCCAGCTGTGCAGCGGCAGAGACGTAGGAGCTGCAGTTTTCCAACCTTGTCATCTTGCCCCTCTTAGGAGCTGTCCCTGCTGCCCTTAACGGAGCCTACCATCACCGCCAATTTTAGCCTCTTCGCTCCCTTTGGCAGTGGCTGCCCAATCAATGGGCAGTGCCAACTGAGGGGGGCCTTTGGAAGTGGGGCGCTGGCCACTGGCCCTGACTACTATTCCCAGCTGCTTACCAAGGTCAGAAAAATGGCGATACCTTTTGGGGATGATGAGCTTCGGGCGGTAGAGGTGGGAGTGGGAGACTTGAGGAAGTTGCGGATATAGTGTGGGGCCAGGGGATTATGTCCGTCTCCCTATGCCATCTTGCATACGACACCCCACCCCACCCCCAGAATAACCCGAGTAACCCGCCGACACCACCCTCGTCGCTGCCCCCCACCCCACCCCCATCGGTGCAGCAGAAGATGGTGAATGGCGTCACTCCATCTGAAGAGCTGGGGGATCACCCCAAGGATGGCACTTCTGCCCGAGATACCGAGGGGACGCTGAGGGGTAAGTCGAGCAGAGTGGGCCTCCTTCCCTAGTAGGATTTGGTGGCTGGGTTCCATGCCAGTCAGTGTGCCCTGTAATACAGTTTGAGATAGGAGTGGTTGCAGATTGCCCCGTGTGTATACACAGCTGGTACCTGAGATAGGAAGGCCGCTTCAGGACTGATTTATTGGCGGCAAGAGCAAAGGCAACAGGGAAGGTGGATGACAGGGAGTATGTTCATGAAACTTGTTTATAAAGAACAGCCAGCCTTGGTGAGTACGAAACCATGGTCAGATCTGGATTTGAATCCTGGCTCCGGTGTTCATTTAAATGTGTTATACTTTAGCCCAGTAACTTGATTGACTTGTGTGAGCCTGAGTTTTTTCACTGTAAAATAGGTATTATAATACTTGCTTAGTGCAGTTGTTAAAAGATCATAAACAAAGAATGTACATAAAGCCCAGGGCTTGGCACATCGGAAAGATGCAAATACAGCTTGTCTGCCCCAAACTGATAGGTGGGTGGATGGGTACACAGTGATCATGAAAGCTAAGCTAGATCTTGTACTAGTCAGGCCTGAAGTGTGGGGGAGAAGGCACCGTCACATCTGGCCACCCTCAGCCTGACTTTTCTTCTCCCTACTGACCCCTCAGATGCTTCAGAGGTGAAGAGTCTAGACCTGCTGGCCGCCTTACCTACACCCCCTCACAATCAGACTGAGGATGTCAGGTAGAAGTGGGGCCGGAAATTGGGATGAGGAATGGGGATGGGGGACAGGTTGCCTGATTTTCCTTTTGGTGAATGGCAGGTTTCAAGCAAGGCTGTGATACCTACTAATCTCTAGATTTGGGAGTGGGTGTCTGCAGGGCTATAGCAACAAATGTCTACTTGTGGCCCATAGGATGGAGAGTGATGAGGACAGTGATTCTCCTGACAGCATTGTGCCAGCTTCATCCCCTGAGAGCATCCTGGGGGAGGAGGCCCCTCGTTTCCCTCAGCTGGGCTCAGGCCAGTGGGAGCAAGAAGACCGGGCTCTCTCCCCTGTCATCCCTATCATTCCTCGGGCCAGCATCCCAGGTAGGTAGGGGCTCTGGCCATGGGCCACGCCAGGCTGAGCTGGGTCGTCAGAGCTTGGGTTTACACAGCTCCCTCTTTCTCATTCAGTCTTCCCAGATACCAAACCTTATGGGGCCCTGGACCTGGAGGCCCCTGGAAAGCTGCCTTCCACAACTTGGGAAAAGGGTAAAGGAAGTGAGGTGTCAGTCATGCTGACAGTCTCTGCTGCTGCGGCCAAGGTGTGTCCTGGGGGTGCCTCAGAGGCCTAGGGGATGCTGGTCAGAGGGCAGTCCCTAGATCTTGTCTGGATAAATTCAGTTGTTCAAAACTATGTACTGAGGACCTACTATGTGTGAAAGATAGAGGCTAGAGGCTGTGGGATTAGGGTAAATGAATCATGAATGGTCCCTGCCCTCGGGGGTTCATAGTCCTGTGGTAAAGACAACTCAACAAATAAGTGTGTATAATGCAACGTATGCTATAAGACAGCATGTCCCGTCACATTTGGTAGAACTGTTACTTTGAAATTGTTAGCAGGGTTTTTTGGTCAAAGAAAATGGGAAATCCCAGTTAAAACAACAAAACAGGGTTCTTTACTGCAAGACCCCTGAAACCCTTTAATTTGCTAATGTATATCATGGATCTCTCCCAAGTTGTGGATGTAATTTGTATCATTTCCTAAACTTAGTTGACACAGGCCCCTTTTTGTGATGTTCCTGTTAATGCCCACAGCCGTTTGGGAAAGGGCACTGTAAAACAAGTGTCTGAGAACAGCTGGATGGCACAGGCGCAGGACCGACTAGCCTCTTGGGGAGTTGTGTTCTAGGTGTCCGTGTTCCCACCAAGCCAAGTGGTAGTGCTCACTGTACACACTCTGCTGACATGGCTCTCTCCTCCCCTTCCCTGCCCTGGCAGAACCTAAATGGTGTGATGGTAGCAGTGGCAGAGCTGCTAAGCATGAAGATCCCCAACTCCTACGAGGTGCTGTTCTCAGAGAGCCCTGCCCATGCAGGCATTGAGCCTAAGAAAGGGGAAACTGAGGGTCCTGGTGAGTGTGGCAGGAAAGCTCCTTGGGACCTGAGGGAAATGATTCTGGTGAGAGGCTCTGACCCCCTCCTTCCTGCAGGCGGGAAAGAAAAGGGTTTGGGAGGCAAGAGCCCAGAAGGTGGCCCTGACTGGCTGAAGCAATTTGATGCCGTGCTGCCTGGCTATACCCTCAAGAGCCAGCTAGACATCTTAAGCCTCCTGAAACAGGTGGGTCTGGGGGAGAAAAAGAGATGGGTATCTGGCTAGAGCAGAGAAGGCAGAGAGGGCTTTTAGGGGAGTGGAATCTGGGTGGGAGGCGGGAAGGGGTTAGGGCTAGGGCTAGTTAAGTGAGGAGCTGGCACTAACCATACAGGGCTCATGCCCCTCTTCCCTACCCCCCACCCCCACCCATAGGAGAGCCCTGCCCCAGAGCTACCCACCCAACACAGCTACACCTACAACGTCTCCAATCTGGACGTGCGACAGCTCTCGGCCCCACCTCCTGAAGAACCCTCCCCACCTCCATCCCCCTTGGCGCCCTCTCCTGCCAGCCCCCCTGCTGAACCCCTGGTTGAACTCCCGGCTGAACCCTCAGCTGAGCCACCAGTCCCGTCGCCTCTGCCCCTGGCCTCATCCCCTGAATCTGCCCGGCCCAAGCCCCGAGCCCGACCCCCTGAAGAAGGCGAAGATTCCCGGCCCCCTCGGCTCAAGAAGTGGAAGGGGGTGCGCTGGAAGCGGCTGCGACTACTGCTCACCATCCAGAAGGGCAGTGGCCAGCAGGAGGATGAGCGGGAAGTGGCAGAGTTTATGGAACAGCTTGGCACAGCCCTGCGACCTGACAAGGTGCCTCGAGACCTGCGGCGCTGCTGCTTCTGTCACGAGGAGGGCGATGGGGCCACTGACGGGCCCGCCCGCTTGCTGAACTTGGACCTGGACCTGTGGGTGCACCTCAACTGTGCCCTGTGGTCCACGGAGGTCTATGAGACCCAGGGCGGGGCACTAATGAATGTGGAGGTGGCCCTGCACCGAGGACTGCTAACCAAGTGCTCCCTGTGCCAGCGCACTGGTGCCACCAGCAGCTGCAATCGCATGCGTTGTCCCAATGTCTACCATTTTGCCTGCGCCATCCGCGCCAAGTGCATGTTCTTCAAGGACAAGACCATGCTGTGTCCAATGCATAAGATCAAGGGGCCCTGTGAGCAGGAGCTGAGCTCTTTCGCTGTCTTCCGGCGGGTCTACATTGAACGGGATGAGGTGAAGCAAATCGCCAGCATCATCCAGCGGGGAGAGAGGCTGCACATGTTCCGGGTGGGGGGCCTTGTGTTCCACGCCATCGGACAGCTGCTGCCTCACCAGATGGCTGACTTCCACAGTGCCACTGCGCTTTATCCCGTGGGGTACGAGGCCACACGCATCTACTGGAGCCTCCGCACCAACAACCGCCGCTGCTGCTACCGCTGCTCCATCGCTGAGAACAACGGGCGGCCAGAATTTGTCATCAAAGTCATGGAGCAGGGCCTGGAGGACCTGGTCTTCACCGACGCCTCTCCCCAGGGTGAGCACTGGGCCCTGGAAGTGGTCATGTGGGGTTGGGCAAGTTTCTCCTGGAATCACCTTTATGGTGTTGAGAAGGGATCTGCAGGATCCTTGCAAGTGGTCTTCCTCCACCTTGGGGAGGCGGAGGCCTCTTGAAGATCCCCAGAGAAAGTATTTTAGCCTCTCTTACCGTAAATTCCCTTGTAATTGAAGATACGTTGCTTGTCTAACTTCATTCTGGCTCTATTTCCTATCCTCAGTGGAACAAAGGAATGCAGTTCTGAGACCCTGTTATCTGGCTCACCCAATCTGATCCTAACCACAAGTTCCTTTGGTTGCTTTTCCCTGGACAAAATTCTTTTGATCTTAGTTTTAGTGTTAATGGTGAAAATAACAGTAATAACAGTTATCTTTTAGTGAGCCTGTACTATATGCCACAAAATAAGCTAAGTGATTTATATAGGTTATTTTGTTCACCCAACCCTCTGAGGTAAGTACTGTTATTATGCCCAGTTTATATATAAAGAAACTGAGTCTGAGAGAGATTTAACTTTTTGGCTTAAGGTCCCATGGCCAGTACTAGAACCTGAACCCAAATCTTCCCAACACCAAAACGTGCCTGTTGCTCTGGCTCTCAGCAAGACCTGTGGCCTCTGCTCAGTCTCCTGGGCCTTGGCTTCATATTTCTGTGTCACAAGGCACTTTGATGTCCCCCCGGGGTGGGAAGGCTCCTGGCGTATTGAGGGAAGTGGAATTGCAAGGCCAGGAAGGGGTCCTGAATTGTCACACACCCTCGTGACGGAGGTGTGCAGCCTCCAGGAAACAACCAGTAGCTCCAGGTTCAGGTTAGGGCTGCAGTCTGAGCAGAAGTTGCCTCTAAGGGCTGCTCTCTTTCCTTGCCTCTTAGCTGTGTGGAATCGCATCATTGAGCCTGTGGCTGCCATGAGAAAAGAGGCCGACATGCTACGGCTCTTCCCTGAGTACCTGAAAGGCGAGGAGCTTTTTGGGCTGACGGTGCATGCTGTGCTGCGCATAGCTGAATCAGTAAGGAGGGGCCGGGGGCTGGGAGCTGGGGGCCAGGTGGGCACTGAGAACTTGGGTCCTGCTCCCAAAAGCACTCAGGCTAAGGTGAGCATGGCCTGTGCCCACAGCTGCCTGGAGTGGAGAGCTGTCAAAACTATTTATTCCGCTATGGACGCCACCCGCTAATGGAGCTACCACTTATGATCAACCCCACTGGTTGTGCCCGATCGGAGCCGAAAATCCTCACACACTACAAACGGTGAGCTTGTGGGGCTGGGACCAAGGCCTGTGGGTGTGGAGGTTGATAGGGACCCTCTGTCCAATTCTGAGGGTTCGGGGTTATAGAGGAGATTTTCCTTGGAGAGACTGGGGGTTCACTCTAGGCCTACTGATTAGAGGGTGCACAGGTATCACTAGGGTATCCCTTCTCCCTCAACCTGCTCAGGTATCCTGGGTTTACCTAGGGTCTAGGACAGACTTATCTTGGGCATCCTGGGAATGGCTGCTGGGGAGGTTATGGGTAGACACAGTGGTGAAATTTTGTGAACTATGTAAGGGACCCAGTCAACCTCCTTCCTCTCCTGTTTTGCTTCCAGAGGGCTTATGATTCTCCTAAACCTTAGATGCCCCGTGAGTGCTAGGGTCACCTTCCCTTCCCTAGGCTGAGTTGATTTCAAAAGTAAATAATTAGAAATATAATAGAAAAATAATAAAACCTTAAATTTGTATAGCACTTTATACTTTTTTTTTCAAAGCGTTTTCACATCCATTATCTCATTTGATCCTCACAACAACCTTATGAGGTAGGTAGGGCAGGTGGTATGACCCCAATTTTACAGCTGAGAAAACTGAGACCCAAAAAGGTTAAGTGACTAGATAAAGGTCACATAGCTGGGACCAGAACCTTACTTGTTGACTTGTGGTTCACTGTTCCTTCTGTGTACCATTGTAGCCTGACTCTGGTCCCTGGGTAGAGGGAGGCAGAACTCATGGTAGCAGGGCTTTTGTGAAGGCCTCTAGTTGCTCCACGGGCTGTTGGAGAGTGTCACACTCTACCCCAGTCAGCCCTAGTCCTTGATGCTCTATAACAGTGGTTTTCAAACTGTGTGTGTTCCAAAAAGCCCTGGAACACACAAACCAAGTGGGCAGAACTTGGCCCTCCCTGTGTGTAACTTCCCTTCCTCCAAATTGGATTCAACCAGAAGAGTTCCGTTTCCATCTAGTTTATGTATTGGAGTTCCAATAACATTTTGTTAAAGCAAAAAAAAAGAGAGAAAAAAGATTTCTGCTAAATAAAAGACTCAAAATGTTTGAAAACCACTGCTCTGGGATGGGCAAGAATTTGGCTGGTGCCCTAGGGTGGTGAAAAGGCATCCTGCCAGGCAGCAGTCATTCCCCTGCACTGAGCCATCTGCACAGAGCCCAATATTACGTCAGAGAAGGGGACAGTGTGAAGAAAGGAAAGGATACCACCTTTCGGCTGGGAATTCAGAGCCAGTTTTAATTTAAATCCAGCCCAATGTGGTAGACACGGCCCCCATTTTCAGGGCTTCTGGTTATGTTCAGGAGGTAGGACTCAGACGTTTGAGCAAACCGTGAGCTTAAATTCCAGGCCTGGGCTGCTTGGGGAATTCCTCCCAGAGGAGCATGGCCTTGAGTACGGTTTGGCAGGAGGGTGGTAGAAGGCAAGGAGATGGGAGAGCGGGCTCAGTGTAGGGGAATTGGTGCCTCCCCTCCCTCCACGCCCTACCCCCCCATCCTGGGCGGTGTGCCACCCAGGCTGTCAGAAGGGTCCCTGTAGCTAGTTGTTGCCTCACCAAAGCCAAGACCCAGATGCCTCCATTCCACTCCCAAGGCAGCACATGCCCCTAACTGGCACGCTGCGCGTCCCAGGGAGGAGGCGGGTGGTGCGCTTGGTCGGAGGGAGAGCTGCTGGTCATGGACTGTATCGCCTCCCAGGCCCCACACCCTGAACAGCACCAGCATGTCCAAGGCATATCAGAGCACCTTCACAGGCGAGACTAACACCCCGTACAGCAAGCAATTTGTGCACTCCAAGTCATCTCAGTACCGGCGGCTGCGCACTGAGTGGAAGAACAACGTGTATCTGGCTCGCTCCCGCATCCAGGGCCTGGGGCTCTATGCAGCCAAGGACCTAGAAAAGCACACAATGGTCATCGAGTACATTGGCACCATCATTCGCAACGAGGTGGCCAACCGGCGAGAGAAAATATATGAGGAGCAGGTATGGGCTGACAGAGAGGTCATCCTGGGGCGTGGTCCACACTCAGCCAAGGAGCAGGGGCAGGATGGGGGCCAGGGGAGCAAGTGGAAAGCTTGTGGGAGGAGGAGGTGAGAGGCGGGAGAAAGGAAGACGATGTGAAGCCACTGCCTGAGTCTGCTCCCGGATCCCACCACCACACCAGGGCCGTTCTGATACTCTTGCCCTTTCTGCAACTTCTGCCTTTCTAGAATCGAGGCATCTACATGTTCCGGATAAACAATGAACATGTGATTGATGCTACATTGACTGGAGGCCCTGCCAGGTGAGAAGAATGAGGAATGAGGGATTTAGGGGTTCCTGAGCGTGATATGCTGGGGGTGGGCCAACAGGGAACCAAAATCATCCCAACTCAATCACCTGGCATCCCTGACTGTCCCACTGCTTAGGTACATTAACCATTCCTGTGCCCCTAACTGTGTGGCGGAAGTTGTGACATTTGACAAGGAGGATAAAATCATCATCATCTCCAGCCGGCGAATTCCCAAAGGAGAGGAGGTGAGAGGCAGCACGCTGACTGAGGGACAAAGCAGCTCTCTTCTCTGCCGTTCCCCAGAGCCGAGTTCCAAGGCACTGCCCTCAGATCAGATCTTCTCTGCCCTCCCCACTGCCTCTGGGGTGCTGGCACTGATTCTGCCCTCTTCTCTTAACAGCTGACCTATGACTATCAGTTTGACTTTGAGGACGATCAGCACAAGATCCCCTGCCACTGTGGAGCCTGGAATTGTCGGAAATGGATGAACTAAAAAGCTTTGAGGCTACCAGGCAGGGGAGTCCCCCCACCCCCAACCTCTTCCCTGAAAGGGATGAGGGGGAAGAGAGGTAGCGGCCAGAGCCAGGACCCAGGGCTGGGGCTGCCGGCTGACCGGAGCCCCTGGAGTAGGAGGCTGGGGCAGAGGGCCCTAGGCCAAGCCCACCCTGGGCACCAGGGACAACCCTCTTCCCCGCCACCGGCCCCCAGGCTGGCATCTCTGCCCCCAGCTCCAGGAGGGGCCAGACAGAAGCAGCCATTGGGCATCTCAGGTTTGAGGGGGATATGGGCCGGGAACTACCCAGAAGCATCTGGGAGGCAGCAGGGAGGGGGGAGGAGGATATGTGGCCGGGCCTCACAGCCCTGCTGCTCCCACCGACCTCTCCGGCCCAACTCAAGGCTGCAAAGAGACTTGACTAAGCTTGACAATCCCAAAGGCCGGGTCCCACACCTGGCCCTGCCTGCCAGGTCCTGCCCCCACCCTCCCCCAACCCCTTCCCTCTCAATCTGTCTCTGTCTCCCTCTTCTCCTCTGTGTTTGTCTCTCTATGGGTTGTGTTTCCTTGTTTTCCACTCTGACAAATGCAACATGAATGGGAAAGAGGCGCCCAGCTGCCCAGGAGGGCAAGCCAGGCAAGCCGGGCAAGGAGACCCCGCACCCACACCTACCTCATTTAAGTGTTGGATTTTTTGCTGTTTTGAAATGTGAGACCCTCTCCAAGCCCCCCTACTGCCCCAACCCTCTCCCCCACCTCACTGCCCTCTTCTGAGTGGGTGGAAGGGGGGTAGGAGGAGGAAGAAAACAACAACAAAAAATCCATCTTTGTTTTTAATTCTGGGCATGGGATGGCGGTTGAGGCTAATGATGATGAAGATTGGGGATGACTGGCCCCTAGTTGCTCTAGGACTTCCTTCTCCATCTGGACATGGGGGCAGGAGGGGTGTGCTAAACCTAGGACCAGGCTATCTCCTTCCTGTTTTCCAAACCCCATCATGAGCCCATTTGCCCTCCAGCCCCTGGATGGGGTGGGTGGGTGGTAGGGTTTGGGCTATCCCTGAGTGGCATGCCCATACCCAGTGAGGCAGGGTGTGGCCCGGAGCTCCCACTTTCCCTCAGTCACCAAACTGCTGCTGGTCTGGTGGGAAGGGGTGGTGATGTGGGGGTGGGGAGCTTAGTGTCAGCGAGGGGAGGGTGGGGGGTATTTATCTATTTATACATGGGATTGTACATAGTCTTGTGGGGCATGGGGGAGCCGGCTGGAGGTGAGAACCCTCCCCTCTCCCCCACCCCCGGGGAGAGCAAATGTAAAACTACTAATTTTTGTGCTTTATATATTCTATATAAATATATCTATTTTCTTTTTACAAAACCAGTTTATAAATGGTAGGGGGGCGTGGGGCAGACACACGGAGCTCCCCTTGTGGGGGGGCCCCCTCCATTACCCAACCTACCGCCCTTTTCCTCACCCCCTCCTCACCACCCCCTGGCTGTGACTGCTGTAAGGTGGGGGTATAGAGGCTGGGCGATTCCCACCCCTATTGTAAAGTTGGACTATGTTATAACGCACAAAAGTGAGCTGGCCCCAGGGGGAGCCAGAGGGTGATGGGTTCCCTGCCTCCCTTTCCTTCCCCTTTCTGCCCAAGCTTGTGCTGCAGTTGAACCTCTTCCTGGGGGTAGGGGTAGATCTGGGTGGGTGAGGCCCCAGACCCCTCTCTGGTAGGGAGCCGTGGGGATGAAGATGAAGCTTATATGCAGTTCTCTCCTAGGGGCTGTGGGCAAAGGGCATTTTGTAATTAATATTTTCAAGAATCAAATGTCTGGAGTGTAGGGTGGGCTTGGTGGCGGTGGACGGGCAGGCCTGCTGGAGGGGGAGCAAGGTCGCTGTTGTGATTTTAGGTTTGTTTTTGTTTTGTTTTTGAATTTGGGGGGTTGCGGATTGATGGGGGTAGGGAGATTTTTTGTTTTGTTTTAAGCTGCTTCCTCAACTGTTTCAAGCTGCAAACGTTTTAGAGAATAACACACACCCCCCACCCTCACAGAAACCACTGTAATTAAATCAGACAGTGGGGAGACTGGGCTGCTGCCCCCAAAGCCATTGGATGTTCCTTTTCCAAGAGCAAAAGGTCTAGGCTACAGGGAGGGGGAGATTGGCTCCTGTGAGTCAGGCTCTCATTGGAGCTTGGGCCCTGGGACTGGGAAAAGGGGAGGGGGCAGACTCTGTAAGCATATGCTAGGTATCCGATAGTCCTGTAGAATTTAGTGAAGAAACCTTATACAGTTTTTAATTTTTATATAAACTAACTCAGACCCAAGCTACAAGGTTGGAATTTTGGTTGTTGGTTTTTTTAAGTACCCCGCCTGTATAATTGCATCAGAATTCCCTCCTCCCTCCTCCCCCCCCCCCCCCGTGTTTGTATTTTGGGTTGGTTTACACTTGCACATATTCAATTTTCAGTTTTTCCCCTTTACAGTCTTCTCCCCTCACCTCCAGGACCCTCCCCCTTTTTAAAAAATAAATCGCTGACAAGTGTGAATCCCGTGAAGACTTTATTTTGTGTTGTGTGTATCCTGTACAGCAAGGTTGGTCCTTCGTAACAGCGGATGAAATGATTCCCCTTTTTTAAAGCGCCCTCTCTCTCTCCACCCCCCAGCGCTCCTGTCCTTGGCATGTTTTGTATCAGCGATCATTCTGAACTGTACATAATTTATGTTGCAAGAGGCAAAGGGCAAGTTTTGGATTTTGCTTCTTCCAAGTTTGTTTTTAAACGACAAATAAAAAAAAAGAACATTTTAAATACAAGCGACTCCGTCCCGTCACCCTCGCCGTCGGCCGGACCTCTGAGGTCGGAGAGGCCCCGGGGAGGGCGGTTACCGGCAGGCCGCGCCGGAAGGGTGAGCTCCCCGCCTTCCGCCCTCGCCGGGCGTCTCCTTACGTAAGCGGAAGTGGCTCGCGGCACCGGACGTGGGGCGGGGCCTCCCCCCATAGCCAGCGAGCTTCCTAAAGTGAACGAAGCCAGCGGGCGCCGCTTGCGATGGAGACGGTGAGGAGCGCGGGAGCGCGACGGGGGGCGCTGTGGAGCCTGAGGCCCCGCTGGGGGACGGGGAGGCCCGGCCAGGGGCCGACGCGGGGGCGCAGGAAACAAAAAGCTGGGTGTCTGTCCTCTCCGTGACCCTGCCACTCCGTTCCTTCGCCGGGTTCATCCCCCAGCCCTGGGCCGCGCCGTTGCCTGCCTTCCGTCCGCGGTACTCGCAGTCGGGCTTGGCAGTGACACCTAGTTCCCTCCTTGGATCCCGCGCGCACCCGCGCGATCTCAGGACTGCTTTCTTCTTAGCACCTCAGGCCCCTCAGGTTTGCCTGAGAGCGCAGGGTTGTGACTCGGCTTTCCTGGGAGAGGCAGGGGGGTTCCGAGGGACCCCCGCTGGCAGGCAACACCAGGCCCTGGTTGTCTGAGTGTGATCCCTGCCATCCCTGGCAGGACGGACATCTGAAAGACTTCTGCTGCTTCGAGGTGTCCAGCGAGGTCACATTCCCATAATAAGACTGAAAAGAAGGGTTTCCCTGAAGGAGGGGATCAGTGGTATTGGCCGCTGTGCCCCTGGATAAGTTTTAGGTCGTGCCCTGCGCTGAGATTCTAAGCAGGCATGTTGGCATAACCATCACCCATTCTTGGCGAGCTGGCATTGACCCCTTGTGGCAGGTCCCTTCATTCTCCTCAAGGTGCTGCAGACTGCCTGCTACGTGGAGTCTTTTCCAGTACTCTGGAAGCCTTCCCATTCACTTCCCTCTCCGAGAGTTTATAACCATATAACTCTTTCTATCTTTATCGTCTGATGCTGCAGTTGTGTGGCTTTGTAGTTGTGTGCTGCAGCAGGTTCGCCTGTCTTTGGGTCGATTACCTGCCCAGTAATGATTTTACCGCGTCCTTTCTCTACCTGCAGAGAGATCATGTCCCTCAGGTTATAAAGAAGAAAACAAAGCAAAGTGGTAAAGTGATTTGCAATTGGTCACCCCGGCAAGGGAGTCAGTTCTTACAGATGAAGAGAATTTTGAGCAAAAATAAACAGTCTGATTCCAAAAATTCAAAATAATGCACTTTACAAGAAAGTTTTTACTTGTAAATGTTTACAAGGTATTTTTATATAGATTTTGTAATTTAAGCCTTGCATTTTATATACTGGGTCAGGTTCTTGGGATAGAAATTGTTTTAAAAAGAAGCAGAAAAGAAAACCCCTGCTTTGAAAATGTTCAGCATAACTGGAGTGGGGGGTGAGGGCAAGCCAGTGACAGCTGTTATTTAAGGTAAACAATAATAAATGCTATCATCAAGATGCAAAAAAAAGGGGCGGCCGGATGGCTCAGTTGGTTAGAGCGCAAGCTCTGAACAACAGAATTGCAGGTTTGATTCCCACATGGGCCAGTGAGCTACGCCCTCCACAACTAGATTGAAGGACAACGACTTGGAGCTGATGGGCCCTGGAGAAACACATTGTTCCCCAATAAAATAAGATAAAATGAAACATGCAAAAAAAGGGCTGTGGAAGCATAGCGGAGAAAGAACAGTGTGAGCAAGGCCATAGAAATTGGAGTATATAGATTAATTGGGGATGAGCTAGTCGCTTAACACGTTGCGTACGGCGGGGTTTAAATCCCTCGTGAAGATTCTCGTGATCCGTATGCAACGTGTTAATGTTGCTGGAGTTTTGGATTTTGATCACAGTGGGGGGAAAAAGACTGGAAAAGTAAGCTGAGGTCAGGTTGAAGGTATTGCATACCTCACTAAGTTTGATCTTTGTTTTGTAATAAGACAACCCATGGAAGATTTATGAGCAAGGCAGTGAGTTGCCTTAAGAATGTTCTTAACAGCTTTCTGTAACTGGATGGATCTACTTCAGGAGGTAGTGAGGTTGCTGGAGATGAAAGTCCTTTCCAAACCTGAGAAGCTTGGTAAGAGAACTTGGTGACAGCATGAAAGACAAATTAAAGAAGAAATAGATTTAGGTCCAGAAGACCAGTTTAGAGAATGTTGAAGTGAGAGGTAAAAGCCTAAATTAAACCTGTGAAAGTGGAAAGGAGAGAGATGGACTTGAGGCATTTCTAACATATCAGCTTAGCTGATAGATGTTAAGAACAAGTTTAAGTCATGCCCCGGTCTGCGATTCTAAGCAGACATGTTATGTTGGCATAGCTCATTCTTGAAGGAATCAGGACTACAGTTCTAGGCACCTGGGAGAAAGTAGTACAAAAAATAAAGATGGGAAGCACAGTAAGAATAATAGGATTGGAGGGACGGATGCTGTTTTGTTCCGTAGTGAAGCATTTGAGGAGTTTCTGTGACATCTGTGGTTCTGTGGTTGTCCAGCAAACAATTAGAAATATGGATCAGGAGTTTGGGAGAAATTGTGAGTCTTTGTGTCAGATCTAGCCTGTGTCTCTACTAGTATTTTGTGGTACCTTATGTTATTAAAAGTAGAGGGGAGTGGACATAATTACCCCACTTCTGAGTGGAGAAACAGGCAGAAAGATAAAGTAATATTCAGTTGTGTCTGACTCACTTCTGTAGGTATCTGTCTCTGTTTAGCTGTATGTCTCTTTTCTCTTTATAATGTAGTCTTAGGTCTCTGTTCACATCAGTTGGCAGAATTATCATCAATTTGAGAGTTATAAAACAAAACAATATGCAAAATCCCATGCTGGATGGTATGGGGGATACAAAGAAGTTAGTTCCAAGCTTCCAGGAATTTGTAATCTGTTTGGATAGATAACGAACAAAATAACTGTAGCACAGTACAGTATGTCAGTATTATATGATGGATACAATAATTGCTACATGTAGCTCTTTCTGCGTCTTTGTATATAATCTTTGCCAGACTGTTATATACCATGTATCTTTAGCCCTGAACAGCCCTCTCTTCCACTTACAGTTGATGAGGTTGTTGTTCCAATCGCCTTGCCAAAATTTCAGGCCATGTTGATAGTCTTATGCAGCCGAGAGAGGAGAGAGGGAGATTATCCCCGTCCCCCCACGGCCCATTAGGGGAGGGAAGTTTAGGGCTGTCCTGCCAACTTGACCCTGCCTACCAGCCAACTTCCCAGGTTCAGGCCAAGCCCTTTAACTTCATACTACTACAGCAGCTATGGAGGTGAAGTACGACTTTAAGTTAGTTTGAGAATATTACCCCAATTAAATGGAGCCAAACTGTTGATTCCAGTGGATGAAAATTATCATGACACCTCCTGGGTTCCTAGATAGCAATGAAATTTCCAAATGTTCCCACTTGAGGGAGCATAGCGATAGTTCTGAAGGTTTCTGTGTATTCGTAGCACTCTCTAAGCTCAGACTGTCATGAGCATGGAAACTGAGAAAACCAGCATCCTCTGGGCTGTGGCAGCCTTCGACTCACAAGGATGCTGAGCGGACTCATCTCCCCAGTTTTAGAATGTTTGTGCTGCTCCTCCACCCCTCCGTCATTCAAGCTTTGCCTGCCTGTCTCTGACAGTCAGCTGCTGGGATCTTCCCCAGATGTGGTCTTCTCCCCGGTGCTCACAGCTATGCTCAGTGTTTGGGGGAAAGCCGTGTTGTCTCTGGCTTCTAGGTTTTTATAAAGTAGATCTGTGAGAATCTCGTGGGGCCAGCCATAAACTCAGATTTTCTAGTCTCAGCTTTTAGGACCTAATGTTTCATTAGGCAGTGTAGTATATAAGGACTTGAGTTTGGAGCCACACGGATCTGTATTCAAATACCTATTTCCACCCCTTACCAGCCATGTGACCTTGGGCAGGTTGCTTAATATTTCTTGAACCTCAGTTTCCTGATCTGTGAAAATAAGGCTAAGAATAGTGTTTACCTCAGGGTTGTTATGAAGGTTAAATGAGATAATACTTCAAAAGGGTTTTATAGTGCTTTAAAGGAAGTCATTAGTTCCCCAGCCCTTCTCCTAATGGTAGGCTAAAGTGGATGGAGCCTAGAATAGGCTCAATCTCTGTTTCTCGTATCTCTCCAGGTCACTTCTTCAGAGAGCTTCCTAGCTGTGGAAAACGAGCATCTCCAAGGTAAGTTTACTGAAAAAGGGAGATTGGGTATGAAAGCAGTAGCCTGATCCTGTCGTCTTCAGCAGTGCTTTTGTACCTCCCTCAGGGTCTCCCCTGGGAAAATCAAAGCTGCGCCAGATAATGTGCCAAACCATACACATCAGGCACAATAATTTGACAAGATCACCCAGGAATAAATCTTGGGCAGGATGGGGATGATCAATATCTTCAATATTCAGAGCACTTGAGAGAAACTTTTGAGATCTAGGGAAAACTTCCATAGGCAACTTGAGCTGGCTAACCAGGTTTTAGAAGTCCCTGGTGTTTTATGAGTAGCCCAGAAATAGTGCCACTAGGATTTTATCATCCAGCAAGCTCACTGAAACCACTAAGTGTATACAAGAAATTATAGAAAGGCTTTAAAAGCTCTTAGAACTAATCTAGAAATAGAGGTACTAAACCCTAAAATCCAAGCAATCCCAGCGCCTGCCCAAATACCTGGTTAGGATGGAATGTTCCAACTCAAGGTCATCTAGAAAAGAGGCAGAACTTACAGGCATCTCTGCTAAAGGATTTTGCCCAGGATCACTCTTAAGTTTTCTAAGGATACATTTATGGCATTAGGAGTACACACTTCCTCAGAGGCTTGAAATATGGGCTGAGATCCGAGGACATACTAAGGGTGTATGAGTTCGCCATAAGAATTTTTTAATGTTCTGTTTTCATTTTGTTGGTATCCAAAAAAAAGTTAATATACTCATATTTTGAATGATCTGGATGGCTCTTCATAATTGAGTACTGCCGCATGGTATCAGTGTCTGTTAGGTTTCTGAGGACATTTGCATTAACACCAGGGCAGGGGTCAAAAGCTCACATTGTCTACATGGACCAAGCCGTGATGTGGGCTGCATACAACTATGACAACCTATAGATCTCATGGCGTCTAAAAGGAGGCAGCAACAATCCAGGTCTGGTCATTTGATACTGTTCTAGAATTCAAGACCCAGTTTTGTCAGATCTTCTGATTTTGAAAAGAAACTAAGAATTTGGATTTGTATGTAAATCTCCAGATCTTTAAAAATTTGGCATCTTGATTTATTTTTAAAACCCTGGGAAAGCCAAATCAAATATGTCTGTAGGCCTGTAGCCTAAAATGGTAGTATTTTACTGTCAATGTAATGTGTCTTAAACTGATGTCAAAAGACATGTTCTTGGGAGTCTGTGGGTTTTCCAATTTGAAAAACAATGGTGAGCTTCCAGTTAAAGATGGTGGTTTAAATAGATGCATCTACTTTTGTTCCTTCACCAAAAGCCACTAAAACAACCATAAAGGAATTTTTTTTAAAAAAGGTTCAAACCCACCAGAATAAGAAGAACAAGAGAGGAGACAATAGCAATGAATTTTTGGAAACTGGAAAGCAGATGGAAGAGTGGTAAATGACTTAGCAGACCTGAGAAAAATGAATTATAAACTAGGGGAAAGACAAAAAGGATTGAAGGTCTGAGAAGCAGTCAGATCCCAAGACTCCCTCCTCCGTTGAGTGCAGCTGGGTAACTCCCCTTTCCAACTTTGGCAAAGACTGGCCATCCGGAGAGGGGCTCAGGCCCAGTTGACTGAGGGCTAAGGTACTAGACTAAACACAGGAGCATGAACTGAACTAGACTAAATGCGGAGACCCCAGTCCTCGTCCCCCATCCAACTTCCAGAATGCTGACAGAAAAGACTTCACCCTCCAAGCACAACATTGAATAAATAATCCTCTCCAGAATCCCTTGAGGAAAAAGCCCTAAAAAAAATATGTATTGAGTGTTGGCATCCAAACAGCTCACAGTCAACAAGGCTCACTTCCGCACTCAGAGCTTCCAATCAGCTTTAAAGACTCCACTCTTAACATATGGTTTGAATCCTCCTTTAAACCAAGGATTACCAGACGTCTAAAGAAAGCGTCTAACGTTAAAAAAAAAAAAAATGATCCAGACTGCCCCCACCATGAAAAGAAACAAAGAAAAAGCAACAGAGGGGAAAAGTCAATGCATAGAGAAGAAAACCTTTTAAGTTAACATTAATGTGTACTCAGATAAAGAATATATTAACACCTTGAAACAAGTACAGGATACAATCTTTTTAAAAAGTTTCAGGGGTGGCCGGTTAGCTCAGTTGGTTAGAGTGTGGTGCTAATAACACCAAGGTTGCCGGTTCTATCCGCACATAGGGCGCTGCGAGCTGCACCCTCCTTAAAAAAATAAATAAATAAAATACAAATAAAAAAAGTTTCAGAAAACAAAAAGATCTTGGACATTTAAAATATAGTGGTTGGGACGACCGGTTGGCTCTGTTGGAGCGCAGTGCTCATAACACCAAAGTTGCAGGTTCGATTCCCACATGGGCCAGTGAGCTGCGCCCTCCACAACTAGATTGAAAACAACGACTTGACTTGGAGCTTATGGGTCCTGGAAAACCACACTGTTCCCCAATATTCCCCAATTAAAAAAAAAGAAAAAATTTAAAAACTATATATAGTAGCAAAAATTTAAAAGTAGGAGGTTTGGAAATCAAGTTGAGGAAATCTCCGAGAAGTAGAATTAAAAATCAAAGAAGTGAAAAAAAAAAAATCAAAGAAGTAGAAAATAGGAGAGAAAAGATATTTTAAAAACAACTCACCAAAACAACAACAAAAAAATCCTTAAAGGGTCAGTCTAGGAAGTCCAATAACTAAATAATAGGAGTTACATACAGAAAAAGAAAAATGACAACACAGAGCAAAGAAAATGATCAAAGAAATAATTCAAGAACATTTCCTAGAACTGGAGGACAGTTTTCATATTGAAAGGACTCATTGAATATTCAGCACCTTGGATGGAATTGACCCACCCAAAGCACAACCATCATGAGATTTCAAAATGCTGGAAACAAAAAAAAATCCTGATTTTCCAGAGAGAATAAAAACAAGTTACATACCAAGAAACAGAATTGCTTTAGACTCTCGACAGAAGCTAGAAGACAATGAAGCAATGCCTTCAACATTTTGCAGAAAAATAAGTTCCAATGTAGAATTCTGTATCCAGCCAAATTCTAAATCAAAGATGAGGGTAAAATAAAGGTATCTCTAGACTGCAAGGTCTCAAAAAATGTACCTCCCATGTAACCTTTCTCAGGAAGCTACTGGAAGATGTGCTCCCCCAAAACAAGGGAGTATTCAAAAAGATGAAAGCATGGGACTGAGGGCACAGGAGAGCCAATACTGGGGAGCTGTGCAAGGTGTCCTCTGCATGGTGATGAAGGAAGGCCTCAGGATACAGCTGTGCACACCAGGCCGACCAGCGCAGATCTGAGCAAGTCAGAAGGCTGCAGAGAGACTGCTTTGGGTAGTTTAAATTGATAGACTATCTAATGCTTCTGAACTTCTTGAGAGGAGATTTAAACAACTGGTGAAGAGTTAAGGGGTTGAATTAGATATAAATACCATACATAGAAAATTAAGCAGATGAAAAGACAAGACAATTATTGACTCCAGGGAAAACAAAATTGACAAAGAAAGGAAAGAAAGGAAGGAAGAAAGAGAGAAAAGAGTTTACTATTTGGCTTAGCTCTGAATAATGAATATTCGGTCAAAATTATTTAAATATTGATGTACCTAACATTATACTTTAACTTCTGGAAGGATGGGAGCATGGGTGGTACATGTTTTGTAACGGGATCCTGGTGGAAAAGAGAACTAAAAATTCTCATCTTCCTTGGATGATAATAGATAATGCCCCAAAGTGAAACAATCAAAAAGGAATAATCTGAGTCTGTTACATATGGATCTTGAAATAAGTACCAAAAAACCCAGCTGAAATAGTTCTCTTCTCTGGTACAGGGAAGGGGGTGCCAGGCACTGCAGTTTTTCTTGACAAAATTTGTAGAGTTATTTGACTCTTTAAATTGTGTACCTGTGCAGCAACTTTGGTATAAAAAATAAAGACAAACAACTGGGTAGTATTTAAGCGCATGAGCTTTGGAATCAGGTAGATCTGTGTTTGAGTCTTTCTTGTCACTTACTAATGGTATGAACTTGAGCAGTTGATTTAACTGCTTTCCCCGTTTTCTCATCTGAAAAATGAGGACACAATTTGCCTTACAGATTTGTTATAAGGATTAAATGATGTAATGTTTTTAAGTACACATAGCATAGTAGGTAGCACATTTAAACTATTATTTTGGGGGTTGCTTCTCCCATTTAGAGCAAGCAATTAAAATCAGAAGACTGGAAAGGTAAACACAGCCAGGGTCTCCCATTTGTCTAGAATAGGTGGGCTGATTTCTTATTCACAGGGTCTTGCATCACAGGATGGACTCTCAGGGTGTTTGGGGCCAGATTGATTGCACACTGGGCTCCAAGTTCATGTTGATCAGAAGTGGCCCAGCTTGGACCATAACTTTCTCATATGCAGGTCTTAGAAGAATTTTAAGAGGTTTATTTGAATTTCAAATAATTACATCTTTTTCTTTTTTTTAAAGATTTTATTGGGGAAGGGGAACAGGACTTTATTGGGGAACAGTGTGTACTTCCAGGCCTTTTTTTTCCAAGTCAAGTTGTTGTCCTTTCAATCTCAGTTGTGGAGGGTGCTGTTCAGCTTCAAGTTGTTGTCCTTTCAGTCTTAGTTGTGGAGGGCACAGCTCAGCTCCAGGTCCAGTCGCTGTTGCTAGTTGCAGGGGGCACAGCCCACCATCCCTTGCAGGAGTCGAACCACCAACCTTGTGGTTGAGAGGATGCGCTTCAACCAACTGAGCCATCCAGGAGCTCAGCGGCAGCTCAGCTCAAGGTGCCGTGTTCAATTTTAGTTGCAGGGGGCACTGCCCACCATCCCTTGCGGGAGTCGAGAAATTGAACTGGCAGCCTTGTGGTTGAGAGCCCACTGGCCCATGTGGGAATCGAACCGGCAGCCTTCGGAGTTAGGAGCACGGAGCTCCAACCGCCTGAGCCACCGGGCCGGCCCCTCAAATAATTACATCTTAATTGAAAAAGAGTACAAGTGAAAATGTGCTAAATATATGAAAGGGAAAATTTGAGTTAAAGATGAGAAAAAAACTTTTAGACTTAAAACAAGTTAATGAAAGATATAAACTTTCTGTTTTAGTCAGCCATCTTTTGCCTAAGAAGCCATTTGATAGAGTCCTACTGGAGATGGGGGTTGGATGGAATGGTTTCTAAGGGGTTTGTTTCTAATGGAACAGTAGAGACAAAACAGATAAAATAGGGGGCCTTATAAAAAATTATGCTCTAAATATTTGAGCAACTACCACACTGTTTTATTTTCTGCCTCTTTTGATTGTGAATTGTTGTATGGAAGGAAGCTACTAACTATCCCACCCTATGCAGAGACCCCAGAATCCAACAATAGTGTGTATACTTCCTTCATGAAGTCTCATCGCTGCTATGACCTGATTCCCACAAGCTCCAAATTGGTTGTATTTGATACTTCCCTGCAGGTGGGTGAAATCCTCTTTTTCCTTCCCTCTTGAGCCTCTAGTTCAATACCTCTCATCCTAACTCATCCCAAGGATAATATCCTTGTCGTTCTCTGGGGTTAATCTCATGTTTTCCCCAACATACCCAACCCCTTTTTCGTTAAAGCCCATGAATTTCCCTTTGTGAATATAATTCTTTCGGCTATAGGTGAAGAAAGCTTTCTTTGCCTTGGTGACTAATGGTGTACGAGCTGCCCCTTTGTGGGATAGTAAGAAGCAAAGTTTTGTGGGTAAGCAAACGTGTCTGGAACACGGTATTATTGGTGTGTCGTGCTGGGCACAGGGACACGTTTTGCGCAGTGCTGAGTGCTCTTGTCTTGGCCTCTAGGTATGCTGACCATCACTGATTTCATCAATATCCTGCACCGCTACTATAAATCAGCCTTGGTAAGGGACCTTAGTCCAATGACCAAAGCCACTTCCCCTGCCCAAAGCCCCTCCTTCTCATTTCCTTTTTTCCAAGCAAAACACAAGAGGTTTAGGAAGCAGGGAGATCAAATCTCAAGTTCTGTTGCTCCTGCTTCCAGGTACAGATCTATGAGCTGGAAGAACACAAGATAGAAACTTGGAGAGGTATGTAGAGAATTGGGGGTTGTGAGAGGAAAAAGGGATGGAGTTTCCTGAGAAATGGTGTTATTCTGTGACCCTTCTTTTTGCCTTCAGAGGTGTACCTACAGGACTCCTTTAAACCACTTGTCTGCATTTCTCCTAATGCCAGGTGAGTTCCAGCTACCCATTTGCTAGAAAGGGAAGAGCCTTGCCGTGGTATAGCTAGACACCCAGAGATCCAGGGGCAGAAGAGAGAAAAGACACCACACACACACACACACTACTTCCCTCCCCCAACCATCACTTTTCCCTGTTTATAAACACACTTTACGGAGCTATTTAACTACCCTCAGGCCCAGTACGTGGAACTTATCATTATTCCCCACCTTTCCATAGCTTGTTTGATGCTGTCTCTTCATTAATTCGGAACAAGATCCACAGGCTGCCAGTTATTGACCCAGAATCAGGCAACACCTTGTATATCCTCACCCATAAGCGCATCCTCAAGTTCCTCAAATTGTTTGTAAGTGCTCCTTGGCCCAGTTTTTACTTCCTATATACTGGGTGGGAAGGATATCCAAGGGTGGTGTAGGGGGCCTTGAAAATCAAGCTGATGTTTCCTTCCTCAGATCACTGAGTTCCCCAAGCCAGAGTTCATGTCTAAGTCTCTGGAAGAGCTACAAATTGGCACCTACGCCAACATTGCTATGGTCCGCACGACCACCCCTGTCTACGTGGCTCTGGGCATCTTTGTACAGCACCGAGTCTCAGCCCTGCCTGTGGTGGATGACAAAGGTGAGAGATTGGGTAGAAGGTGAGGGAGGGCTCCAGGGAATCCAGGGTGGCTCTGGGAAAATCTGCCCCCTCAGCTCAGCCTGGAGGGTGATTCTGTGGGCAGGGGAGCCTTGGATGCCAGATCCTCCTTGCTGAGCTGCCTCTGTCCCCCTAGGGCGTGTGGTGGACATCTACTCCAAATTTGATGTTATCGTGAGTGATTGTGGAGGGCTTGGGAGGTAGGGGAAGGGGTGGTGTGTTGAATGTGGAGAGGGAGAAGAAGAGAGCCTCTTCTGGGACCTAAGAATTTTAAGACGCTTCCAAGCTTTCAAATCCTATTTGAAAAGGAATTGAATGAGCTGGGTGTGGCTTGTGGGCATGGCTAATAACTGCTCTAAATCCCTCTGGCGAGGTTGGGTGGGCTCAGGGTTTGGGGGCTGGCTCCCTCCCTTCCCTGCAAGCACCTTCTCCTCTCTCCCCAGAATCTGGCAGCAGAAAAGACCTACAACAACCTAGATGTGTCTGTGACCAAAGCCTTACAACATCGATCACATTACTTTGAGGGTGTCCTCAAGTGCTATCTGCATGAGACCCTGGAGACCATCATCAACAGGCTGGTGGAAGCAGAGGTGGGGGGGCAGCCATGAGAGTGCGGTTCGGCGAGGTGGGCATGAAGGGCTCCCCCTAACCAAGGCTGGCACTAAACATGTCTTTCTCCCTTGTTGCTCTCTGCAGGTTCACCGACTTGTAGTGGTGGATGAGAATGACGTCGTCAAGGGAATTGTGTCGCTGTCAGACATCCTGCAGGCCCTGGTGCTCACAGGCGGACAGAAGCCCTGAGCTGGGGGTGGGGGAGGCGGCACCGGGTGGAATGCCCACTCACTGCCTGCCCAGAGCTCTGCGAACCACAGACGGAACCTTGAGAGACTTGGGACTCTGTTCCCTGCTCAGGAGCCCCCTGCCCTTCTACCTGGGAGCTGGGGAAGGGAGTAGGGGAGGAAGGAGAATGGATTTTTAGCTGTCCTAGCCTCACACATACACGTGAGGAAAACTTTTCAGCCCGGCCCATCCTAGCCCGTCCTCTTAGGCGTAGCCCATCTCCTGGGTGAGTCATGGACTCTGTGCCCCTCGGGCAATTCTGATCTCTAAGAGATCCCAGACCTCAGCCAGCCTTTACCTCTATCTCCATCCCTGACTCCACCCTAAGATAATAGCACAACAAAACTCTTCATAAAAATATTTTTATTCATCTGTTTCATGCTATATGGAGGAGGCTGAGTCCATTTAGTGACATTTCTTCCCATAAGGGGCGTGGGGAGAATAGTGGGGAGGACAGCCTTTGGGTTCCTGTGCTATATATGAAGGGAGGTGGGTTAGGTGGAGGAGTAGGGCAGAGTGCTTAGCTGAGGTTATTGCTTTTCATGGCAAACTTAATTAAAATGACAGGAACCTCTTCATGGTATTGCAGTGTTTGCTTTTTGTAGTTGATACTACGGTTCCAACCTTCCGACTTCATATGGCTTCTTCAACTCAAAAATAACAATAATAATAGCACACACGCTTATATAAAACTGTGTCAGACACCATTCTCAGTGCTTGACATATATTAATTTATTTAATCCTCAGAACAATAGTGGATATTATTCCAGTTTTATAAATTTAAAAGAAATGGCACAGAGAGGCTATGTAACTAGCCCAGGGCCACACAGCTAGTAAAAAGTAGAGCTAGGATTTGAACTCAAACAGTCTGGCCCCAGAGCTCATGCTCTTTACCACTACACTAGACTTACTACTACTTTTCTATATCTCTGTTCATAACTGTTCCCCACCCTATTCCCTACAGTCGTCCTTAATTACCCCACTTTCACCTCTGCCTGGACCGTAGCTGGGACCCCAGGAAAATCTCATAACAGTGTTAGGTCTCCAGAGTATACAGAATACCTGTATTCTTTAGGCAGAGAGACATGCCACCATCATTAGACTTTCTTAGGGAAGGTTGGACTCTGGATTTTGCTGAACTGTCTTTGAACATACAAATCCCTTGTGATTCTTCCAAAAAGGGAATGAGCTGGAAGATAGGGGGTGGGGAAGCAGCAGGACTGTGGTCTCCCCATCAGACCCTTTTCCTGTGCTGAAACCATGTGAGCCAAAACAGCAGTACCAAACAACATAAGGACACCTAGATTGTTGGGTAAGAGCCAAATTCTGGGTACTGTCTCACCACTGCCTTGTAGTTGTGCTACCATTTGTCTTGGATATCAAGACCAAAAGCAATTTCAGAGCAACTCCTTTCCCCTACCTGCACTGTGCCTATGAACACAGCCATAGCATACGGGTCCCTCCAAACCAGGCTTCTGATAGAACACGGGGAAAGAGCATCAGTGCTACATCATGGCCTCAAAGAAGCCCTGCTTGTGCATTTACCTCTTCACAGCTCTCGCAGCACATTCCCAGACTTGAGGGAGGGAGGCATTCCAAGTTATTAGAATTAGGGTATGTTTATGTGTGGGGGTGGGTGCATGGAGGAAAGGACAGATGTCTTGTGTCACATTCCATCATGAAATGGGGTTTGTCTAGGGAGGAGGCAAGGGTTTTAAAAAGCCTTAGGACTCTGGGGGAACCTAGGTGGAAGGAGGCACCTTCAAGCAAAGAGCCATCAGTGCAGCTGGTAGGTGTAAAGTGGGGTGGTCAATGGGTGGGATAGGCAATGTGTGGGGTTTCTCTAAAGGTCCATGTAAGGGAGCAGGAGGTCTGGGTTTTGTTGCTCTGGTTCTCGGTAAGTCAGTCTCTGCCCAGCAACAACCCTCCTGGCCCTATCCCCTTAACAGAATAGGTCTGTGCCCCAAGGGCTGCAGGTACTTTAACGGAAAACCAGTTGGGATCTCCTGCTTCTCCCATTCCCCTCTAAAACCCAACCAGTCTCAGAGTCTGAGGATGGAGCAGAAGGAAAGACAAGTAACAAAATTTGGGAGCCGCATAGCCTTCTCTTCTTACCTATTCCTTTCAGGAGAGGCAAATTATCCCTTCTGTCTCAGGAACCATACACACTCTTCCCCCACTTCCCCAAACCCCTCCCCTCCACTGGAGCTGCTGCCATGGTTGCCAGGCATGGTTGCTAAGTCTCTGCATGGAAGGGTTGGCGTGGGCTGTGCTGCCACTAACATTACCATGGTGAATCAGGGGACACCTGGTATAAGCTTGGGGGGAGGGATCATATGGATTTAAGCAACAGTCCCCCAGGACAGTATGAGGCTAAAAGGTGAACACCTTGAGCACCACTTCAGGTGAGGGCTGAGTGAGCTAGGCATTGTGATAGTGGTGACAGGGAGCGCTACGTTGAAAAACGGGGGCCACTTTTATCATCTGGGTTGCTAGGGGATTTGGTTTTGGTCAAGGGAGCACACCGTTCCTTCTCCAGCCCCTCTGAAAGGGTGCAAATGCATAAGCACCCAGTCCTCCATAAGGCTGGCAGAGCTGTGTGGGCACAGAACAGTATGACCCAAAAATTCTGGCTTCTGGTTTGGGGGAGAGAGCACGTTACGGGGAGAGGGCTGCCTGGATGCCCAAGGACAAACATCTACAATGGAAGTGTAGGGCAGCTTCTATGGCCAAGACACATTTCTGTGTCCTGCTGTACCAGCAGCCCTGGGCTACAGTTAAGGGTATGGGGGTCAGCCTTTTTGAGCTTGGAGAAGGTAGCTCCCCCCACCCCAGACTTGCACAAAAGCTGCATGAAAGCCACTACCTCCTCCCTCCACCACATGGAAGCTGGTTACTCATCTTCTCTCTGCACCCGAACTGCCACTGCTGCTAAAAATAGCCCCCCAGCCGTGGGCCAGCTCCTCCTGCACCCCAACCCCATGGAAACCAGCAAGAGTGGCAGGCAGAGACCTTGAGTTCCATTTCCATCACCTGCCTGTCAGAGAAACTGAAGTCCGAGGCAGGAAGTCAAGGGTAGAACCCTGGTGGTCAGGCACCCTGACAAGCAGGGAAGTGAAGGGTTAAAACGGCAGGAAGGTTGAAGAAATGGGGGCGGGGCAGGTGGCACTGTCAGCTGGCATGAAGAAGTCCCCTGCCCACTTGTGCAGGTCCCATCAGGCGTGGGGGACAAGAGCAGTGGGAAGGGGCGCCCAATCCCGGGCCCCAGGGGGCGGCCGTGCACATGGGGGAGGTAGCAGTGCGGAGCCGTCCGCGCTGTGTCACATGCGCGCGCGCGCGGGCGCGCGGGCACGCACACACACACACACACACACACACACACACAGGCATACACGTGTGCCCGGGTATATATAGTCCCCAGTCGCTGGGCCCGCAGCTCTGCAGTGGGCGCCGGCTTCCTGGGCTGGGAGGGGGCTGTCGGGGCGGGTGGGAGGGTGGGGGGCCAGGGTGGGGTGGGGCAGGATGCTGGATGGCCAGCTATTCTCCGAGGGGCCCAACAGCCCCCGGGAGTACCAGGATGAGGAGTCTGGCAGCTGCCTCTGGGTGCAAAAATCCAAGCTGCTGGTGATCCAAGTGAAGACTATTTCCTGTCATTATAGCCGCCGTGCCCCTCCTCGACAGCCCATGGACTTCCAGGCCAGCCACTGGGCCCAGGGGCCCCAGAGCCGCACGTGAGTGAAGGAGGGGTGAGGGGAAGAGAGTGGTGGGGGGTGGAATGGGGTCTGGACCTCCCCTCAGGCACCAGCCAGCGCTGCTGGTCCCCCTTCTCTTTCCCACGCCCATTCCAAGGGCTGGGGCCTTGACCTATTCCAGCGCTGTTTTGGGGGGACAGGAGTGGATGTGAGAAAGGGCAGGAGGTGAGATGGGGCAGGCGCTATTAAAGCGTGCACGGAGAGATGGTGAGGAGTCCCGCTTCGACTTCAGCCCTCACATATACGCACGTGCACACACACTCACACACATACCTTCACACGGCTGCCCCAAGGGGTCGGCAGCGCTCCCAGCTCCCCGGACCTCGGCTCCCTTCCCCCACAAACTGCTCACCTGGGTTCCTGCTCATTGTCCCAGGTGTGGGCCGCGCCCGGGATCCCCTGAGCCGCCGCCCCGCCGGCCCTGGGCCTCCAGGGTGCTGCAGGAGGCGACCAACTGGCGGGCTGGGCCCCCGGCCGAGGCCAGAGCCCGGGAGCAAGAGAAAAGGAAAGCGGCATCGCAGGAGCGGGAAGCCAAGGAGACCGAGCGAAAAAGGCGCAAGGCAGGTGGGGCCCGAAAGAGCCCCCTGGGTCGGCCCCGCCCGGAGCCTCGGAATGTCCCTCGGGTGGCCCAGCCTGCAGGGCTCCCAGCTCTGTCACGGCCAGAACGCCTGGGGCAGGTGGGGAGACCACCCGGTCCAGCCGCTCAACTGCGGAGCAACGCAGGGGCGGCGTGGGCGGGGCCCTGGGGAGGTCGCAGGCCAGCGCCCCCCAGCTACGAGGCTCACCTGCTGCTGAGAGGCGCTGCCGGGACGGCCCCGCGACGCCGCTGGGACCGGCCGCCACCCTATGTGGCTCCACCTTCTTACGAAGGCCCACACAGGACCTTAGGGACTAGTAGAGGCCCCGAGCCCTCCCAGGCGCCCGTCTCATCCACCCCAGCTCTGAGTCCGGCCAGGACAGACGGTGGGTGCACAAAGAAGAGGCTGGATCCTCGAATCTACCGAGACGTGCTCGGGGCTTGGGGTCTCCGACAGGGGCGGGGTCTCTTGGGGGGATCCCCAGGATGTGGAACAGCCAGGCCAAGGCCGGAGCCCCGCAAGGGGGCCGCGGAGAAAAGCCTGGGGCTGGCTGCTGCTGGCCTGAACAGTGGTAGCGACGGCCACCCCCAAGCCAAAGCTGCTGGGAACCCAGGGACAGCGACAGCTCCTCCCAGGGCTACAGTTGCGACTCCCAGGCCCCCGCGTCCCGCTCCCAGATCCAGGCCCCATCTCAAGGCCTCTGGGGAAGGGAAAGAAGGTAGAGAACAGAGCTGGCTCCCCAAATGCTGGATTCCCTCCCTTAAAAAGCAGCCACCCCGACATAGCCAGACCCTCCCCAGACCCTGGGCTCCAGGAGGCACAGGATGGAGAGAGTCCCTGGGTCACAGAGAGGGTGCCGGACCCGAGACTTTGGAGGGTTGGAAGGCAACCCGCCGCGCCCACACCCTTCCCCGCAGTTCTCGCGGCCCCTCTCGTGGAGAAGGCATCTTTGTCATTGACGCCACGTGCGTGGTGATAAGGTCCCAGTATGTTCCAACCCCTCGAACCCAGCATGTGCAGCTTTTGCCCGCTGGGGTGCCACGCGTTGTTGGGGATGCCCCCAGCCAACCGAAGCCCAACAAGGAGTGCGAGGGGGCCGCGGTCTTTCCTTCTCCTTGCCGAAAGCTGTTGTTGAGCCATCGCGTTTCACACCAGCCAGGTGGGGGCCACGGGTTCGAGGCTGAGGGCGGGAAGCCAGCGGACTCCTCATTGGAGGAGCGCGCCTCCCGCATCTTGGGGCTCCCGGTGGGCGAAGTAAACCTGCGGAATGCTCCCACGCAGCCAGGTAGCCCAGAGCACTCAGCCTTAGGCCCAGCGGCTTTGGAAGGCGCGGGCAGTGCCGAGGGCTCGGGGGAACTGGCGGCGGTCCCGCGGCGGCCCGCAAACCAGGGCTGGGCGCGGAACCCCGGGCCCTACGCCGGGGCCCTGCGGGAAGCCGTGTCCCGCATCCGCCGCCACACTGCCCCGGACTCGGACTCGGACGAAGCTGCGGAGCTTGTCCATAGCGGTTCTTCTGACGGAAGCGACACAGAAGCCTCGGGTGCCTCCTGGCGGAGTGAGCGGACCCCGACCCGGGAAGGCGGGAAGACAGCCGAGCTGAGCGACAGTATCCGAGACATTCTAGGTGTCATCGGCCGAACCGAGGAGGTCCTCTTCGGGGCGAGGGACACTAAGGGGAACCCCACAGGGAAGTAGGGAGCGGCAGTAAGATGCCCTTTCTTGTATTTGTGTCCCCCAGCACATCCATCCTTGGGCCCACTGGTCCCCATTCTTCCTCACAGACTTCTTTGTACCCCGACCTATACCGGTTCCCATACTCGAAATAGAAGCCGCCCAAGTGGAAAGAAAGGGAATATCTGCGGTGTATGACTTTTTTTTTCCGGTGAGGTCAGGGCGAGCAGTAGACTTTAATGCCTGCTCCATTCAGGGCACTCGGGTAAGGTCTTCAGCAAGGGTGGCTGCACTGGGTGTGGAGCTGAGCAGAGAGGCCTGGCCAGGAGCAGGCAGGAGGGCAGGCATGGTATACACATGGGAAGGCAACTTCAGGGCAGAGCCTTCCCACGAAGAGGGAGAAAGTGATGGAGAGGCTTCAGACTGAGGCGACCACGTGACAGAGAGGCCCTTGGCAGAAAAGGAAGGGGTCCAGAAGTAACCACCAAAGTTCACTTCGGTATCACAAGTCTAGGTTTCCAATCTCAACTCTGACACTGACTTGCTGGGTGACCTTAGCGGAAGTCGCGTCTCCTCCCCAGGCCTCCTAGTATGTAAAATAAGGGGATTCTAGAGTCCATCCCCGACGTTTTGGAGTCTTTGAGGAAGCTTTTATCTCATTCTCCCTTCAAAAGCCAAGAAAGAGTTAGGAATAAGTGAACAGAGTCTGAGGGTCCCTGGATGGCTTTATTGTCACCTGCACGCACTCTCAATTCAAGAGACTTTCCAGGGTTTGCAGAAGAACTGAGTAAACGGGCAAGGGCTCCTATCCCAGTCTCTCGGGTTTACGTGAGGGCTCTCCAAGGCGAGGCAGGACGGTGGCCTTGTCACTGTCCCTGGCCCCTGGTGGTCCCAGCAGGGGAGGGAAGGAAGCTAATGAATCCGCTTGGAACCTCTTTAGAACTTCCTCTTTTCCTCCTCTCTCCAATGTTAATTAGTGATGTTCTGAATCGTTAACACGATTTATCACCCAGGTGGTATCACCCATCTGAAAGAACCGAGAATTTCGTACATCTCTGCCTCTTCCAGAAACCGGCCAGGGAAAAAAGAAGAGGAAGGCTAGTCCCAAAAAGCCTGTAGGTGTGGGGTGTGATACTAGCTGTAGCCACTGCGGGGCGCGTGCAGGTCGCAGATTTCTCGGGGAGCTAGTCCTCGAGTCCCTCCTACCCCGGTACCGCCAGTTAATCGATTGATCCCTAGTTACCGCTCGGGGGTGCCCCGCCTTGCGGCTTCCAGGCGTGCAAGGTCCGGAGCAGGCCTCTGGCCTTTCAGTCCTCTGGAACGCGCTGAGCCCTCTTTGTACTCATCCACGCCAAGCGGCGTGGGACCTAGACACTGAAGTCTTTTTTTCTCTCTGATCTTGGACACTTCCTCTCTCTATTTACTAGCCATGTGAACTTGGCCAAATCACTTCACCTCCCTGAGCCTCAGTTTCCTCATCTGTCAAATGGGGGTATATAAACACCTACCTCGCAGGGTTGTTGTGAGGATGTAATGCGGTAACGTATGTAAAGCGCCTTGCACAGTGCCTGGCACACAGTAGGCGGTCAATAAATCTAAGCTTCCCTTTATCCAACCTTGGCATCTTCTTCCTTTCACTGACCCTTTCCCCACAGTGTCCCTCCCCCAGGGCTCCACAGCTCCTTCCCGCTTGGTGGGCGGTGGAGGGGGGGTGACTCCTTTATTTGATGGAAACTCCCGGCCCACTCCTGTCTCCCCCAGGCCGGACTCTCCCTTCCTTGCCCCCCACCTCACCCCCGCTGGCTCTTCCCACTGCCCCGGTGCACTCCCCCCACCCCCACCCCACCCCCCCATTCCGGGCAAGGGCTGAGTCAGCCTAGGTAAATTTAGCCAGCGACTCGGCCCGCGCGGGGGCTTCGCCCAGACTCAGTCGCGGAGTCCTGGCCTTTGGCCCCGCCTCTGTCCCCCACCCCCAGCGAGTCCCGCCAGCTCCAACTCAGGCTCAGCGTTCAGATCCCCAGTCCCGCTGTCAAACCACTTCTGGTTTTGGTCTCCAATTATCTCGACGTCACTCTCCACCCGCACCCGCACCCGGAGAGGAGAGACGGGGCAGGACTGGAAGGGGGCTGGGCGGTCTGAGGGGCCATGGGACCGGACCCTAAGCCAGACCACCTGGTCTTGGTTCACTGGAGGGAAAAACGGATCCATTTTGGGCTTCTGCACCTGAGGGGAGAACATTGGCCAGTCACCCAGGAAGGTCCATCCTGGAACCCACACTGCCAGGTTTCAAGTTAGCTCCTGTCTGACAGAGACCAAAGGTTCCTGAGTTCTGTCTCCCTTCCACCTACAGTTCTATCTACTACCGATTCTAACTACTGAGCATGTACTGAGCACCTGAGAGGAACCAGGCACTGGGCTGGGCTCCAGGAAACAGATCGGTAAGACCTGCCTGACAACGGGGTGAAGGTGAAAACACATAAATAATAAAATTATTGATCAGTGAGTGCAAAGTACTTTAAGGAGTTTAACAAGGGAGAATTTGGGGAAAGGAGTTCCAAGTAGAGGAAGCAGCAAAAACAAGAGGTGTAGATAAGGGGGAAATGGTCTGGTTTGACCAGAGTTGAAGGTACATTCAGGGGAGTTATGGAAGATAAAGGCAGGAGTGAGAACCGAAGCCAGGCTGGGGTGAGCCTGACCAGCTGAGGAGTGTGTGCCTTGGACTTCTGGGCTCGAGAAGAGGATGGACGTCAGGCTAGGAGGAAGATAGAGGAAGGTCAGGGCAGCCATAAGAGCATCTGCCTGGATTTTGCTTTAGCTCAGGGGCTCCACGGCTCTGGAGCTGGTAGAAGAGGTGAGCTGCATGGGCTAGTGGAGGGCTGGCCCTGAGCAGGTGGGCTCCACCATGCTGCCTGAGCCTCTTTAAGGCTGAACACCCAAGAGGCCAGCTGCTAGGAGCTTACCCACGCTGCTATCATTGTGAGAGAACTAGGGTGGTGTTGTGTTTAGAACGTAGACGCTGGGGCCTGGCAGCCTGGGTTTAAATCTTGCCTCGACCTCATACAGCTGTGTGACCTTGGGCAAGTTACTCAATCTCTCTGCCTTGGTGTCCTCAGCTATAAAACAGGGTTATTAATAGTGCTCCTTTCATAGGCTTGTTGGGAAGATTAACTGATTCAATATGTAAAGCACTTAGAACAATGACTGGTACCTAATAAGTGATGTATAAATATTAAGCTCTGATTATTATTTCTCTCTAGGGCTATTTCATCAGTGTTGGGTGTATAGGAACAGGAGGATGGGGAAGAGAGAAGTAGAGATAAAGAAGAGGAGGAAGAGGCAGCAGAGAGAAGAGGGGATTCCTGGGGTGGAGATACACCCCTTGAATGGGTTAATGGTATAGGGGAGTACTTGGTGGTTAGGGTGTCATTGTAACATGTCCCCCTCCCCCAGAACTTCCTCCATCTTTGCCTAAGGGTGGAATCAGCACCATCTGCTAATGATCTGGGGAGAAAGGGAGAGAGAGAAGAATGGAAGGAGTGACTGCTGGTCTGGGGGCCAGCACTTGGTGAGCCATATCTCAGACTGGCCCTGCTGGGCCCTGTGGGTGGGAGGCTGGAGGCTCCCTGCTGCGAAAATGACTTCTAAATCTGGCTGTGTCTGCCAGCCAGCCAGCCTCACGGCCACACCCACCCCCACCTCACCCCCCCACCTTGGGACAGCATCACAGGTCAGGAGTAGGGACAACAGATGCAGGAGGGCATGGTCAGGATGGAGCAGCAGCCCTCAGGTTAGCACAGGATCCTACTACTCTCGCCACAGTCGGGTTCTTCCCAGGGAAGCCCTTTTCTGTCCCAGATGGGGCCCAGTTAATATGGCTTTCAAGGAGCTTAGAGCCTCCTCTTCTCCTTTCAGACTCTTAGGAGAGCCCTGGGACCTCCCTAGATCAGCCACAAATTAGTAAAGGAAACAAAGAACCAGGTCAAAACTCTGGGACTTTAGGAGATGCAGGGTCAGGAGTGTGTGTGTGTATGTGGGAGTAGGAGAGGACCAGGAGAGATGTCTGAACAGGAGCATATGAGAAGTGTGAAAGTGACTGGGGTAAAAGAGTCAGCATTCACTCAGTTATTCATTTGTTCATGCACATGTTCATTAAACATGTGTACCAGGCTGTAGGGATACACAAGAGACTCAGACATGGTTCCTATCTTCAGGGAGCTCACAGTCTAGGGGAAGAGATGTGGAAGAGGAAACCCACAGAGTCATTACAGTGCAGGCAGAACAAAATAATATATGTTAATGACAGCATTTTAGAGGGTCCAGAGGAGTAGGAAGGAAGGGGCAGCTCACAGACTGTGACTTCTGGGGAGTGGGAACATACCCAGGCCTCTGGGAGACAAATCAGTGAGGATGCATATGTTAGTGAATGAAGGTTCAGCTTGGATACTGTCTGCTCCTCTGCATGGGGCAGGCTCCCTCCCTGGAAGCCCCTGGTACTACATAGCCTTTTGTAAGTCCTTTTAGAGAACAGTTGCTGCATCCATCCATCCTTTGGTTTGTCTATCTATACATCCCACTCATCCATTTATCCATCCAACCATCCATCCACCAACCCATCTCTCATCCATCCATTGGTTTATCCATCTATCCTTTCATCCATTCATCCATCCATCCACTCATTTATTCAGTTAACAAGGGCATATGATGTGCCTAGCTCAGTTCTGCAAGGGATGCTAAGATGAACAAAACACAGAGCCCATATCCTCAGAAAGCTAGAAGCTCAGTAGAAGGATGGGATAACCAACCATTCATGGGACAGCCAGTGTATGCTGTTAATGAAAGCCCTGCCAAGAATGTGCTTCAGGAGGCAAGGCCACTTTGCCAAGGGAAATTAGAAGAGCTCCAGGGAGGAAGGGACATTCGAGGTGGGTTTCATCCACATGTGCTCATGTGGGAGATGGGGAAAGGTGCATTGCAGGGCATGGGCAAGGTAGAGAGGTAGGAAAGCACACAGCTTTCACAGGGAACAGAGGCACTGAGGAATGCAGAGGTGCAGAGCGGTGGGCCCCTGGAATGATGTGTGGGAGCCAAATCATGAAGTGCCTCTAGGAAGCAAGGATAAAATGTTTGAACTTTAGTGAGAGGAGCTGAGGGAGAAGTGAGGGGGCAGAGAGCGTTTGAGCTGTGACTGTCCCAGATGCTTCCTCAATGCCTTTTGCATTGTTTTCTCTGCTGCTTGATTATGACTTTTGTTGGTCTTGCTACTTTGTGGAATTCCCCACTGGACCATGAGCTACTTGAGGGTAGTACTTTTAATTTAGCTCTGCATCCCCTACAAGCTTGGCCTGGAGAAAATGCTGGCAGAGGAAGGAACAAATGATAAAACTGTGCCACAGGAACACTGGCATGGCAATTCAGCGTCAGATATATAATAGGAAGGGTGGCTGCTGCCTGGTGTAACCTCACCCCCAACCCCTCAGAACCCTGCTTTCTTTGCTGGGGTCCCTACAGGAGCGCTCCCAAGAGGCACCACAAGGTGGCGCATTTCCAAATGTAGCTCTGAGTTCTGCCAAAGTCCTTAACGTTTGCAGCTGGTGAAGTGCCCCTCCAAGAACTGTCCCTGGATGGGCGAGATATTTCCTTCCAGCAAGTCCTGAGACTGAATGAAGAGCCTGAGTGCATCTATGGAAGATAAGAGCCGACAGACCCCCAACCCCAAAGCAAGTACGACAGGCCTTATCTGTCCACCCATTCATTTGACAGTATCTAATATGTGCCAGGTACAATGTTAGGCTCTTGGAAAAACAACAGTGACCAAGGCACAGACCCTTCCCTCAAGGAGCTCACCATCTAGTCCTGTCCAAATCTTCCTTTACTATCTTTCTCTCTCTCTCTCTCTCTCTCTTTCACACACACACACACACACACACACACACACACACACACACACACACACACACACACACACCTGTTCTATACAGAGCCATTCCCCTTGATCCTGGAAGCCAACTCCATATGAAGTTTACTCTTGGGCACTACTTGTCCCTCCAAATCCAAGTTTCTCCCTAAGGTTCCTTCATGGCCACATTAGTGTGACCTCTGGATGCTCTTTCCTTCAATTGCTCTTCTTGCCCTTCCCCTGAGCTCCCTGACAAACCCTTTTCTATTCTCTCCCCAACCTCCACCATCATACTCATAGCCACTCTGCTAGCACTGGTAGCTTTAGGGACCTCCCCAGAGTATGCCTTGTCTGGGTTGGGGCCTCCCAACACCCTAGAACTCTGGAGGCTAGAGGGTCATAAGGGCAGATCCACAGAAGGGCCTCATGAGACCCTTGCACCACCAGCCCAGAGATGAGGAGTTAGAAAGTCCAGAAAACCAAAGACCTCAGACACATGCACCTTTGGGGCCTGAGGGCTCTGCCAGTCAAACCTGTCCCCAGACAGGCTGCCTTCTTTTCTCATGTATTTTGAGGGGACCCGGCCTCTCCTTAGCTGCTGCTCCACAGTGGTGGCTGTGGGAGACACTAGTTGGGAGGTGAAGCGTTGTGGGACATTGTCCACTTTCCCGACATGCTCCAGGGCCCAACTTAGCCCTTGGTGCGTTTGGGAGAGGAGGGAGGGTTGGTGCTGAGAGTGGGAGCCAGGCACTTCGAGGTCCCAGGAGTGAATGCCGCATTGTTGGCCAGGCCAGAGTCACAGATAATTACCTCAATTAGTGACAATGGGAGAGTAATAAATACAGGCTTAGTGTCTCCTACCCCACCAGGGCTCCAAAGATTAATCCAGGCTGACGGGCGGGCCCTGAAAGACGTGATGGACAATTCATTAAACTCCCCAAATGCCGCACAACCTGGGCGTGAAGGCTGAGTTAGCCCCCTGGGGGCTGTGCCTTTGTCCCAATTGTGTGTCTCCGCCACAGCAGAGCCGGGCAGCCCCCAGAGATCGGGGAGGTGAGTGGGGCTCCCTCAGCCGGGCCAGGCGGCAGGGGGATTAGGCCTCAGTCCGGCCCTGGTTGCCCTGGCACAGCAGCCCAGCCGGGCTGGAATGTCCGTGGGGGGGAGCAGGCCGAGCGGAGGGGCGGGGCCGACAAGGTGGGGTAAGGGGGGCACACAAAACCGGGGGCAGGAGGAGTTAATTAGACGCCAGGCCAGGAGGGTGAGGGGCCACAATAGGGGCCTCACTTCCGAGGATTAATAAGAAGGAGGGAGAAAGGAGGGGTTCAATCCTGGGGGAGGAGAGCTGGAAGCTTCCCAGGGTGGCACTGCCCTCTTTTGCCCAGCTTGGCACCTACTTGGCAAGTGGCTGGGAGGCAGGAGGCTCTGGCAGCCTGGGCAGGTGCCCCTCAACATCCCACAGAGTGGCTCTTTTTTGCCTCGCATGGTACCTACGTTGGGAAGATGATTGGGCAGGGAGGAGAGAAAGGACTCTCATTTATTAGGAAGTAGTGGAAGCAGGAATGTTTAAGGGCCCTGTTCTCAACCTCCCACCCCAACCCTTATTCTGAGGCAGAACCAGGAGCCCGAAGCTTTACCCTTCCTGATGAAGCTGCCAGGTTAAAGCCAACGAGTCCCTAGCAAGGGCGGGAGCTGGTGTAAACACATGGCAGAGGGGGCCGCTACATGTGTGCACAATTGCACGTGCAGGTATGCTTAAGCACAGGGTCTGGCCTGCAGCAGGCCCTCGGGAAATGCCGGCTGAATGAATGGATAAACTTGGGTTTTGCTGAGAGTAGATGGGCCTGGCCTGCACCATGACACAAAGCAAGTGGCCTTGGGCCCTTTCATTCTGAGCTCCCAGCCATGGCCCAGGAAGGACTGGGACCCTACCTCTGAGCAGATGAGCAAATGTCCAGGAAAAATGAAGTGGCAGTTGTTCCTTCCCTTTGAAAAGGGAAAAAAAAAAAAAAATGCAGTAGCCTCTTGGAAGCCCCACTTCCTCCTGTGCCCCAGGGAGCAGGGCAGCCCTGGCTCCTCCCTAGGAGCCACCCCACCCTATCCCCTCCCAGGGGATGACAAGGGAGCGAGTTGGCGGCAGTTCCCTGGGCATATTTATAACCTGCTGCTCGCTCACCAGCGTCTGCTTTTAGCCCAGACGGGGGAGGGGGCAGAGGGGTGGTCTGTCTCATGCTGGGCGCCCCGGCTGGGTGTGGAAAGAGTGAGTAAGGGTGAGTGGTGGGCAGCTCTGCATGGATATTCCTGCTCACACCACAGCCAAACAGCTTATTTTCTCCTCATTTTGTTATTTTTCTCCCTCTGGCCTGGAGAGGAGGACTGAACCAGCCTGAGGTGTGTGTGTGGGGGGTGCTGGACCCTGGGGTATTTGCAGCCCCACTGACAGGGTTTTTCCAGGGTGCATGTGGCAGGGTGTGTGTGGTGCCGGCTTGCTGACCCCCCAGGGACAGTGCAGTCCTGCCATCTCTGTCCTCTCAGGTTTTCCGCTCTCCCCCCCCCCCAACCAGGATATTTCAGGACCAGCACCTCCCTCATTTGCTGAGGCCAACCATGTGTTGGGGTCCCTGGCAGCCTCAGACTCCCCTGAGTGTGTGGCACCTGGCACCTGAAGATCAGAGGTGGGTGGGAGGATAGCCTGGGTGGAGAGGGCAGGGCTTAGGCGTCAGGCCCATTCCTGATAGCCCTTTCCTATGTAGAACCCCCTGAGCTGCTCTGGGCCCTGAGACCTTAGTGAGGCCTCGCTCCAGGCACAGGTGCCTTTCTTCCCAGGATTTACCTGTTCTCGCTCTGCGTGAGGTTGGCATAGATGATCATAAAAAATAATTAGCTCCTATGTGGTACTTTGCAGAACCTACAGCCCCTTCACATGCTTTGTTCATTTTCTTAGTGCATGTCCCATCGAGAGTCAGTGCTCATTCTGCACTGCCCTACCGCCCCCTCAAAGTCCTGCCCCCCTGGAAGTAAGGGGCCTAAATGCTGAGGACTTGACTCTGGGAGTCTGTCCTTAAACCTCATGTATGTGCAGAGGGCGTTACACTTCCCTGAGCCTCCATTGGACTCCCCCCATCATACTGACAATAGCTGTTGATGTGCTTGACTCCCTGGCCAGACCACAAACTCCTCCAAGCAGGCACTACAGTGGTACAACACTGTGTCTCCAGCATTTGGCATATGCCTGGCACAGAAGAGGTGTCAGCAAGTGTTCAAATGACCTGAGCTTTCAGGTATGTGATTGCCTCTGAACATCATCACCTTCCTGAAGAAGACTAAGTACCCATAACTGTCCCTGTTTAATAGACAAGACAACTGTTGCTGGGAAAGCAAGAGATTTGTTGAAAATCTAGTTTGGGTCAGAATAGGATTCACCGCTTCCTCTTGCTCTTCTTTCAGCTCCTACAGCTCCTACGTGTGGGCTCATCCCAGGGCCAGTTAGGAGTTAGGGAGAGTGGTTGAAGCCAGCTGCCAGCACTTTGACTCCTTACCCTGCTCAATCCCCAACTCTGGGCAGTGTTCAGCGGGAGTCCAAGTCTCATCTCCTGCCTCTGGCAGCCCATTAACTTCTTGCTTTAGGAGCTGTTCATTAGATTACAGATTGGGCGTTCTCTGCAGGGAGTTCTTTACTGGAAACCCAAGGCCTGTCAGGTGCCTCCTACTCTGATCAATAAGGTTTCTATTCTCCTCCTGACTGCCCATCAGAGTTGAGCTGGTGCTAGCTTGGTGGATGGAGAGAAAGGGAAAGGGATGGCGTTGCAGGGTTTAGCAGCTCCTGGCTCCTGGCTCCTTATCCAAAAGGCCAGCTGGGGTCAGAGTTCACACATCCAGGGAAAGGTGGGAGGCAGCAACAACAGCAAAAGAGTCCTGGGGAGAGGGGGATATTCTCCAGTCCGGATCAGTTGTTGCCCTTGGGGGTGGGGTGCTTCATAGTTCACCCTGCCCTTCAGGTCTTCCCCTAGGGGGAAGTGTTGGGATTAGGGACAGGCATTAGAGTTGAGGAAGGGGTTAGTGTTCATCAGAAGTTAGGGTTAAGGTTAAGGTCACACTTAGAAGGGGAGGGGAGGAGGATTTAGAGTTAGAGGTTAGAGATAGGTATAGGGCTGTGGGCAGGGTTAGTACTCCACCGACTCTGGGGAAAGCACACACAGAGATGTCAGTGTTTATTAGTGACAGAATCATCAATGGGCTCTTTATGGGAATGGCTAGCTTCATGGTTTGGTTATGGGCCACACTTGGGTGTCTTTTCGGTTATATTGGTTTAAGTCTAGGTTGTATTTGGATTCTAGCCCTCCTGTATCTTTCTTCTTCCCCACCATCATCTCTGAGCTTCTGGGTCTGGGACTACTGGGGTCCTAATAAGGTGTTTCCTTAGTTTTTTGGAGGGTGCCTTCCCCATTGCGCACTGCGCTGACCACAGCTGAAGCAAATACACATAGACTTCAGGGACACACTGGGGGGAGTAACATCCTTTCTGTTTCGGTTTCTCTTTCTTTGGTTTCTTTTCAGAATGCAGTCATGGCTATCATTCAATTGTAGCTATTTTCACACCGACTCTTCCAGCTAGGAAAGGCAGGCTCAGAGTTTGTTTCATCCCCATTCAGCAAGGAAAGAAAGTGACACAGCCATGCACTTGCCCAATATGACATAACCAGTTGGTGTTCAAATAGGAAAAAGAACCCTGCAGGCTCTTTGGGCTACTGACGAGGTTCTTCTGGAGACCTGGATCCCCAGTGGCCTTATTAAGGTCATCCCAGGGTTGGAATCTTAGGATTCTCTTGCAGGGCCAGGAAATCAGCCCCCCAACAATGTATCCTATTTGTTTAAGAGAGGTCAGCAATGATGTGTTCTGGATTCAAGGAAAAGCCATCAAATCATTGATAAAAATAGAGATTTTATTCTGGAGAGGAAGGTGCTACATCAGTGGGGGCAAGCAGCCACTAATAGCTACAGTGGAAGGAAATACTGATTCCAGGAGGCAAAGGCATCTTTGAAAAATTGAGGAGGGGGGAAGAGGGAGAAGAAATGGCTAGAGGGCAAAAGGAGAGAATGGAAAGGGATTGGGTGGGGTGGAAGTGGTCTCTGCAAACCAGGCTGGAACCCAGCACAATAAATAGTTTTATTTACAACAACCAAACTCGTGGCTTTGTATCCACGTTTCAGTGCAAATTATTTACACACTGATGAGGAGGCAGGACAGGAAAGGGTAGGAGGTGACCGAGGGAGGCATGGCTCACAGCTGTTCAATGGCTCCATGACAGAGGCTGGGAGAATGGGGATATTTCTGCTGGGTCCCCCAACCTCATTTTCCACATCACCACAGCTGCAGCTGCCCTTTCACCCTGGAATCTCCCGCTTCAGCTGTAGGCGGGGAGGAGAAAGACCCTGAGCCCAGGTGTGTGTTCAGGGTCTGCACGCTTGGCAGGAGAACGGGAAAGGGCATGTGGGGACCTGGAGAAAACAGAGGAAGAGGGGGAGGGAGGGAGAGAGGCAGAAAGGTCGCTGGCCCGGTGGCAGAGGTTGAGCAACACTATCTAGAGCTGATCCCTCAGGAGAGAGGGGACGAATCCATTTCTCACCTCCTGGCCAAGCAGGGGGCAGTGCAACGGGGTCTCCCGCGGAGAGGAAGGGAGGTAGGTCCGGGCAGGTCCATCAGGATGGCAAGAGGGTTCGTGCTGCCCCAGGCAAGTGGTTGCGGGAGTCCCCAGGTAGGAGAAGGTGGGAGAAATGATCGGATGCGTGTGAATCGCTGGGAGTGTGGCTGAACGGACTGGGTGTGCGCATAGCAGGGTCTTAGGTACCAGCGAATCTGCCGGGGGGTGGGGGGGCGGTGTGGGGGGGAGGGGCTTGAGGAGAACGCTCCTGAGGGCGAGTCCGCATAGCGCTTCACAGACACTCGTGCAGTACGCGCGTGTGCGTGCAGTTACGGCAGCTGACGTGACAGCACCAGTGGAAGGTGCAGTTGCAGCGCTCGGTGACGCGTTGCGTGCGCGTGCGGTGGCCGCGGCCACAGCAGAGCAGCTCGCAGCCGTCCAGCGCGGGCGACGAGCTGTTGCAGGCGCGCCCTGCCGTGCCCGCTGTACCCAGGCGTCCACTGTATGTGCAGAAGTTGGGCGATTTCTCGAAGTAGACGAGATCTTGGGGAGAGGGCGGCTTGTGCGCAGGGTCTTCCGGCTCCAGGCGGAGCAGTTCGGCTCGCGAGGCGCGGTTGCTGCCGCGGTTGCCGTAGAGGACACGAGAGGCGCCGTCGAAGCGGTCACGCAGCACGTCTCCCACGGCACGCAGCGTGGGCAGCCGCATCCAGCACGTGCGAACCGTGCACGAGCCGGACATCCCGTGGCACTTGCACTCCTGGCGCATCTCGGAGAACACGGTCTGGGGGGAAGGGAAAAGAAAGGCTATCTCACCGCACTTCCAAAGAGAGCCACCGTCCCTGATACCGCCCCCTCCCGGACGCCGCCGGGACCTCAGCAAAGGTCCAGGCCTAGCTGAGCCCAGGGATGAGAGGCAGGAATACCTCGCAGAGATTTAGACACCAGGACCGACTCTGCTCCGCACGGGAGAATCTGTCATGGTCTCTCAGCCTCTTTTATTTATTTATTTTGCCTTATTCTTTGAATCTGTACAATGGAGGGGCTGTAGGCAATATGTTCTATGGGTTGCATGACTTCTAACCTCTTCTAACCTATTCCTCAGTGCAGGAATCCCTTTGCCCCCAGCCACTATGTCTTACATTCTCTGGCTTCCTTCCAAGCTTCCCGCTCCCTTAGGACGCCCTCTCCTGGTTCCCTACCCTAACCCCTGGCCTTATCACGGACCGTTACTTTCCAAGTCCGAGGTTAGCCCGTGCGCAGATCCCTGCCACTCCGCTTCGGGTGCGGAGCCCCTCATAGCCCGCTCACCGTGCGGCCCGCCTCGTTGTTGTGAAGGTTCATGAGGAAGCGCAGGTCCCGCCCCTTTTCCCCGGAATCCACAAACTCTCGGCCGAAGAGGCGGCCGAAATCGATGTTGTCGCTGCAGCCTCCCCAGTGCCAATCGGGGCCCCCAGGGCCGCGCCGACGATAGTCGCACGTGCAGGACTCGATGGAGCCCTCGGAGCAGGAGCGCGCCACCGAATGGGTAACACCGGCGGAGGTGATGGCGAAGATAAATGCTGTTTCCCGACAGCCTGTGGGGGAAGACACCGGGGATCAGCGAGGGGACACGCGGGGTGCGGCCAGCACCCTCAGCGGAGGGCTTGGGACCCTTGAGTCCCACGCCCCGCCTCCGCCCTTGGAGTCCTGTGAGCCAGGCGGCGGGCTGTGTTGGGAAGCTGGTCTCACAGGGAAAGCACGTGCGTGGGCATGCAACCACGTCCACGCTTTAATCACGCGTTACTGAGACCGAGGGCGCTTCAATAGAAGTAGGACAGCTCCAGAGAGAAAAACTGAAAAGAGGGGAGCGAAAGAACTCTGCAACGCTAAGACCTCTCCGCAGCTCAAATACCGCCCATGTCAGCGATGCAAGCCTTCCTGGGCGCGAGGCAAGACGCACGCCTGCAGAGAGCAGCTTCCCAGGCACCTTTGAGGAGGTTGGGGGGGAAGCGGTCGCCGGCCAGCGTCCACGACTCAGAGCTCCCTTTCTATGAGGCAGTGGCTCAGGAAAGTTAAGCTTCGTGCCCAGGGTGCCCGGCTTGAAAGCATCTGGTAGACCGAGTCTGGTCCAGAGCTGGCGCTGAGCATAAAGTTCCTGGCCGGTTGATCGCGTGACCCTGCAGGAGCCTGGGATATCTTCCCTGCATTCGCCCACCCATGCCCTGAGGGTGACCCCGCGTTCCCCTGGTCCCGGAAGCGTCGCCTTCCAGGGTACCCACCTCGGTTGACGATCTTGCCGAAGAGGTGGGGCCCCGAAGCGGTGGGGCAGTTCCAGCGGCGGTTCCGGAACTGCCACTTGCACTCTCGAACAGCGCTCTGCAGACCCCCGCTCACACTGTGCAGGATCCCCGGGTTCTGGCGGATCAGCCGCCGCTGTTTGCGGCTCAGCAGCTGCAGACTGGGTTCCAGCACCAGTTGCAGACTCTTGGAGTCGGTCAGTAGGTTCGTGGAGGAGGCTACGTTCACGATGCCCCTGGTGAGACCCATGATAACTCAGGCTCTGGAAGGGGACTTGCACCCTAACCAAAAAGGTCGTGCCCACCCTGCTCTCTCCCTGTGGCTATTGGTCCCGAAAGAGTGGCAAGTCATAAGGTAATGACTTCGAGCTCCCGGGCTCACTAGATTGAAAGGACTGGTCGTCCAGACTTTTGTGTGCCCAGGAGTCCTAGGGCTGGTCGGGGCCCTGGGTCCGGGGACTGGACAGGGGAGACATGAGGGCTCCGGAGATTAGATGCCCACCTTGGCTCTCAGAGCCCGCTTCCCGGCAGCCTAGGGAAGAAATCCTGGCCCGCAGTTCATGCCCACCCAAGGAGTGATGAGATGCTTAGGAGTCCCACCCTCTTCTTGCCTTCTAAGCGCACGCCTGACCCTTGGCTTCCCGAAGCAGGGGCACCTGTGATGTGGCTACCGCTGTGAGGCGGGGTTTGGGGCTCAAGGAAGAAGGGCGGTGGGAGTGGGCTCCCTGCCTGGAGTACAGTGGACTACCGCGGCCGGACCATTCACCCCACTTCAGCAGAGCTGGATTCTCTGGAGCAACTCCGCTCCAGAGCGCCCCTTGGTGTCTCGGAAGGAAGTCCGAGCGCTGGAGGGAGCCTGCCTGAAGACGGAGCCCAGAGCGTGGGAGCTGGATAGGGCTGGCCTCTGGCTCTGCGCCCCGGGACAAGTGGCGACCCCGCACCAGCTCACTTACCACCATCGGCCACTGCTGTTAGCGGCCAGGGCTGCAGGCAGAGCGGCCAGCGCCAGCAACAGGGTAGCAGAAACCCAGCCAGGCAGCAGCGCCCAGTGCCCCATGGCCTGCCCGGCCTTGCCTGCTCTGTGCTGCAGTTGGGGCGGCTTTGGCTGCTGCCCGCGACGGTGGGACGGGACGCGGCGGTGGCGGCAGTGGCGAGAGTTCGCAGTCTGGCTCTAACAGCCCTGGGGGCGGGCGGCGGGCTGCATGGCTCGCGGTCCCAGCTGGTGGGCTGAGGCAGCCACTGCGGGCGGCACCGCCTCTTATAGTTGCGGCGCTGGCTGAAGTGACGATGGGAGGCTGCCCCGCCGGGCCTCACTGTGGCACCAGGGCGCACCGGTCAGGGGCGCAGACAATGGGCAGCGAGCCGGCCGTGGCTCCCGCCCGTCTGAGCCGAGAGCTGACGGGCTGGCCGTCGGGGCTCACCCCCGCCCCCTGCACGGTGACTCCCGCCTCCGGGCCTGCACTGGCCGCCGACCCCTCCCCTTAGGACGCCCTCCCACGCGCGCCCGCCTCACTCCTCTTCGCGTCCGGAGCCCGTCGGGGACTAGCGTCCGCCAGGGGGCGCGGCGACAATGTGCTCTGGTTTTTCTTGAGAATCCGTGGGAGCCCAGCTGCTTTGCCTCCCTCCTTGGGGCTGTCCCCTCGACGTCACCCCTGGCCCCGCCGGCGTCCCCTCTCTCCCCCATCCTAAGTGGAGGAAGGAAAGCTGTGGTTCTGGGCAGCGACTCCGGGAGACGCCTCCCCTCCCAGGAACCCCCATGGCTGCATAGAGAAGGAAAAGGGGGAGACAGGGGGTGGAGGTGGGGCTGTGGTCAGGGAAATCCCGGGGGTGGGTTGGGGGGTGAGCTGACCAAACAGAGCCTGGCCATGAAGAGAAACCTGAGGAAACAGCAGTTTGTGCTTATGGGCCAGAAGGCGCACACTAGTGGCTGTGTCTGTGTGGTGTGTGTATGTAAGTGGGACAGTGCAAATGTGAGTGCATGGGGGGAATGTGTGTGAATGTGTTGTGAGTGTACACACTCATATGTGTCCTCATGTGCAGAAACTCCATGTTTTGAGGAGGGATGTTAGAAACCATTTTAAAGAATCTTGGAATTTGGCTCAGGTCAGAAGGGATCAAGTCATCTTGTCACAGCCACCACCCGGGGCAGTGCATCATCTCTGTGTGGGAAGGAGGTGGCAGCTACTGTCAGGAGAGACCCAGTTGACTGAGGTATAGAGAATGTCTGGGACTGAGTGGAGGTGGGTGGATGGGTAGATGAGTATGTGCGTGGGGAGATTAAATATGCATATGTGTGTCACTCTTGTCCTGTGTACCTTACATCATTCTATGGTGTGTCACCCTGTAGCATGTGTCAACCTGTGCATGTCACTGGGAGAGGAGGCTGAGCCAGCAGCCAAGGTGAAGAAGACCCCGAACGGTTGAATCTCCGAGGAATAGGCTCAGAAAGAAAGGGCAGTGGAGTAGATGTCAGTTGTGTGTAGGGTGGGAGAGGACTGAGAAGAGAAGGGCTGCTGGCTACACTGAACCCATAATAGGGAACTTGTGCCTCCATGTGTTTGATTCTTTTGGGATTTTTCTGCCAAGTTTCTGTCTTCCCCCCAAAATCTGGATCTCTCCACTCTCACTATGCTGGGATACCCAGAGCACCTGCAACCATCCCCTCTGTTGTATGCTGTTCTCTTCCCTCCCGGGGATTCCAGCTCAGCTTCAAAGCCAGCTTGGCCTCCTATTGAAGAAGTGGCTGCTGTTGCCTATTCAGGGTATAGCACTGCCAGCCTGGTTATTATGCCCCACTAGCACACACAAATGGCCCCTGGAAGGAGGGAGGATCTCCTCCTTTACATTTTCCCCCCCATTTTACAGAGAATAAACTAGATTAGATAGTTATCCAAGGTCCACAGAGCTGATAAATGATTTAATGGCAGAGCCAGGCTAAAACCCAGACCATTTGGACTCAAAGCCCATGCCCTTCCTTTCCACCTGACCAGCTACTTGTGAGTGTGCAGCAATAGCAGTTGGGGGCTTCTCAAAATTGACAGAAAAAAATGATCCCCAGCATCATCCTGCCTCCCTTTTAGATCCTCTCTTTTTCATGTCCCTTGCTTTTAGGATTCTTTCTGAGTAATGTACCCAGGCCTGATCCTAAAGAGTTCCAAGTCCCATAAATGACCTCCCCTCCAAGGAATAGGTGTCTGATAAATTTAATTAATCTTCCTGGGGCACTTGCATTTTAAATGAGATACATATTAACCCAAATGGATCCTGATGGCAGTTATTTTGGAAGGGAATGTCCTTCCCAGGCCTTTTGCCCAGTCCATTGTACCTTGCTTTTCTAAGAATTCAACCCAGAGAGACAATGTGTACTGGCCCAGCATCCTCCACAGGTCCAAAAACCAGTAGTCTCTGCAGAGGGCACCCAGCACAGATGGCTCGAATAAATAGACAATGGACCACAGGCAGCTTGTCCTTTATCCTTAGATGTTTCTTCTCACGGTGGCTAGGTCAAGAAGTCTTTTGGCCTGGTGGATTGATAAAACCCCAGGGAAGTGGGAGATGGGCCAAAAGACAGAGAAGACTTGTTTGTGACCACTGGTGACAAGCAGAGGTGGGATGAGAAAAGGAGGAGCCAGTATCCTTTGTTCCATCATTCCACCCACCAGTAGTGGGGAAGAGCGGAAGGGCTCTGGGTCTGGGTCACGCTATGTATGACCTGGCCCAAATTTCTATTTGGGGCAAATCATCACTCTAGTAATTGTCCTCTGTTTCTTTCCTGCGTCATCAACTTACCTCTTTATTGGATCACACCGTCAGCGTATAAATTAGCTGTAATATCTTCTGTCTAAAAAAAATCCAAAAACTTTATTTCATTCCACACTACTACCCAATATTGTCCCATTTGTCTGTTCTCTTTCACTGCAAAACTCAAAAGGTTGCTTTAATCACTAGCGCCAATTTCTTTTCTTTATTCTCTCTTTCTACCCTAATCACACCTTTGAACCCATCCCACCTCCTTAGCAAAATCATCCATGACCTCTGTGTTGCTCTACAGTTGCATCTCAGGGCTCATCCTAAATAGCGGACAGAATTGAACACTCCCTCCTTCTTGAAATAGTCTCACTTGTTTTCTGGAGCATCATTCCTACCTCCCGGGCTGCTCACCTTCTCAGTCTCCTTAATCTGGTTCCACCTTGTATACTCAATATACCCTCTAAACTAAATTGGGACTGTGCCACCAATTCAATCTGGAGCTTCTTCTTAGTCTATACCCACTCCTTTGGGGAACTAGCCAGTCTCATGCTCCCTAATTTATTTCTCTAGCCCCGAACTCTGTACTTGCCCATCTTACACTGGAATAAGCATCTCAAAATGCACATGTACAAAACTGAACTCCTGAGCCTTCCCTCAGCCTAACCTGCTCTGTGATCAGTCATCCCCATCTCAGTAAATGGCAACTCCATCCTTTAGTTGCTCAGGAAAAGAATATTAGAGTCATTTTTGACTCATCTGTTTTCTTATCCTGCACCATCAAATCATTCAACAAATCCTGTCCTTCTGTCTTCAAAATATATGCAGAACCTGATCCATTCTTACCACCCTACTGCTACAACACTGGTCAGAGCCACCATTACCTCTGTCCTGTGTTATGGCAATAGCCTCCTAACAACTCTCCCTGCTTCTGCCCTTACTCCCCCCAGTCTATTCTCCACCCAATAGCCAGATCCATTCTTTCCAAAATGAAAGTCAGATTATTTCATTCCCCTGCTCAGAATTTCCCAGTGATTCCTCATCTTACTCAAAGGAAAACGCAAAATCCTGACAGCGGCCTACAAAACCTGATATGACCTCACCCTTCTCCTTCCTGTCCTCTAACCTCATTGTCTGCTGCTCTCTCCCTGGTGGATTCCTCCCTCCAGCTACACTGTCCTCCTTGCTAATCCCTTAACTATACCAAGCAAGCTCCTGTCTCAGGATCTTTGCACTTGCTTTCCTGTCTTCTGGAATGCCCTTCCACAGATATCTCCATGGGTTTGTTCCCTCAGTTCCTCTTCCCTCCCGTATGTAAAATGGAATCCCACTACCTATCTTTTTCACTCTGCTGTATTTTTCTCGGTATCACTTTTGACAACGGATAAACTTAAAAGCTTGAAGTAGAAAATCAGTAGCTAACCACCAGCTCCCTAGGATGGGAACAGAAGAGAGTGATGTCAGAGGGGAAAAGCGTTTTACCTTGATCTTGGGGTCTGGGGAGAAAGCAGGAAACTAAAGCTGAGTTTGCCGGCAGAGGAGCCTACTTTCCTTTGAAGCACCAGCAGGCGGCACTGCCTCCTTGGACTGGGAAGGCGTCAGCCTCTGGTAGAGAAGGGGGCAAAGTTCTGTCTAGAGTAATCCCACAGACTTTTTAGGGCCATCTGCTGAATGAGGGGGTGCTTTCTGAGAATCCAGCGCCGTCAGTCTGCGGACGCTTTGGTGCCTCCAGGTGGTGGCCTGTGGTGCTGCAGCAGAAGGAGTGAGAAGCGGAGGGTGGGCAGCGCAGCTGAGCTCACCGCTGCGGGCGCATCCATCCCTCCCGGGCCTATAATTTGGGTTCCCCGGGCCTGGCCGCCCCTATCAGCGGCTCAGCAATAGATGACTCACCCGGGACCCTGGGCCAAGGCAAACACAGCGGGAGGAGGAGAAGGAGGTTCCCAAGGCTGCTCTCGCCTTTAGCCACCGCCTCACTTGCTGGATCCCCCAATCTCCAGGGGCACCCACGATTTTCTTTGACCCCCGCCCTCCAGGGCCTCAGTGTTCTTCCCAGATTTCTCCCACTACACCCTCCATCCCTATAATAGGAAAGCAGCCCTCCACTCTTCTCATCAAGGGGAAGGGGGACCAGCTTATTCCCACTTGCTCCCTCAAGTAATGACAACCCCTCACTTTCCCGAGTCATGGCCCCAACCCTTGTCAAGGTCTCTCTGGTTCCCGCCCCGCCCCTTTCCTGGAGCTGGCCGCGTGCTTGGGGTATTAGGCAATGGGTGTGTACCCACAGCCCTCTCCAGGCCCCGCCTGCCCCACCACCCTCCAGTCGCCTGCCTGCCTGCGGGTCAGTGCTCAGGCCAGCCGGTCGGGCTGAGGGCACTGGGGGCCAGCTCAGGCCACCCAGTCTGCCTGCCTGTGGCCTCCTGTCCCAGAGCTAGGCTTCTACGGGGTGAGGGAGCAAGAGTGAGGGTCTTTGGATGTGGGACAGGCCAGGTTGGGGAGCCCTGGGGTCACTGAGAAGTTAGAATCCATAGTTCTGACCCTGGCTCTTCCTTGGCACCTGACTATGCTGCAGCTCAACAAGGGTAGGGTCAGAAGAAACAATCCCAAACCTGAGGGAGACCCAGAGACACATAAATGTCCAAGCAGTCCCCATGGGAGAAGAGGGGCATAGGAAACCTCGCCCCCCTCTTTAGGTGTAGACCTGGGTGTAGTTCCAGGCTGACATGCAGGAAGAGGAGAAGCACACTGGCAAGGATCACCTAATCCAGGTGGAAGGACGAACGCTACTGACACAGGGTTTGGGGATTATGGTGGCCTCAAAATCCACACATAGTTTGGTTCTTGGCTCCTAAACAGGAAGGATGAGGCAAAGACTCCAGGGTTCCTTCCCTCCCTCTCCTGCCCCATCCCCACTCAGGTGGGAAAGTGAAGAAAAGCAACCTTCTGTGGTCACAGCTGTCCAGTGTCAGGAACCATGGCACATTCACCTCCCCATCCTGCTCAAGGTCTGGCAAATAAATATGGTCAATAAATATCCCAGTAGATGAAAATCACTGATCTCTCTCAGAGGGCTCTGCCCCCTAGACAACAGTGCCCCCTACAGCATGGGGCAGGACTAGCAGCAGCACAGGCGGGAAGCTGGCTGCCCAGCGAGCTGCATGGTCACCACCAAGGAAGAGATGACTGTGGCTGTGGGTTTCAGCCCCGTGGCTCTGCTTCCCTGGGGGGCCTGTCTCTGAGTCAACGTGCCAGCCTTGGGCTTGCAGGGCCAGCCGTGCCTTGGGCTGCGGTCTGGCAGGGGCGGGAGGGGGGGCGGCTGGGAAGCCTGGGGCCCCTCTCTGGCAAAAATAGCCCAAAGTGGTTAGAGCTGGGAGGGTGAGTCAGGCAAAAGTGCAGTGGTGCCTAACCCCTTCGCTGCCACCGGAGCTCCCTAAGGTGGTTTGGCTCCGTCTGTGCTCCCCAAGATCAGGCTCTTTCCCTGCTCTCCTAGGGCTGGACTCAGTTTGGGATCCTGAGGCCCTCCTCTTTCCATGTGAAACAAGTCTGCGAGCCTGGAGCAGGAATATGGGCCACCCAAAGTGCGGATCCTGGATCCCAGGAAGGGCAGGAGACCTCTGCCAGCAAGGATGCCTGCAAGCCAAAGGAAGGACAGGAGCAGGCTGAAGATCTTTGGGGCTACCCCAGCCTCTGCTAGGGCCAAACTCTGAGGCCAAAGCTGACCCCTCCCAAGGGGCAGGCACAGGGCTCAGAGGTGGGTGGAAGCCAAGCCACCCAGAAGGGAAGTTCTCCCACTGGCTCCCAGTGCCCTGCGGTGCGCTCTTGCTGAGGGCTCAACACGCAACTGTCCAACGAGGAAGTCAGTTAGCTCCGTTTACATCCTGTCAAAGGCACCCTCCAGCCATTCAGCGCTCTGTGGAGGAAACTGAGGCAAAGAGAAATGACCACTTGGGACCAGGGTCCTGGCTGCCTAGTCTGGGTCACTACACCCTCCTTGCAGCCTTGGCGACTCCAGAGCAGGTGAGAGGAACTCTGGTCACCTCCTCCTTCAGTGGTGCCAAGCCTGAACCCGGGCGTCGGGGGAGAGGGTGTGTGTGTACGCTGGGAGGAGGGGGAGCGACTGCGCTCTCGGGGTCAAGGCGGGGGGTGCAGAGGAGCCGGGTGGGGATGCCCCGGGCTCGGGGAGGGGCCGCAGCTCTGTCAGCCACAGCAGAGCCGTCCGTGAGCTCCGCGCGATTAGAGCCAGAGCCCCCTGTTCTTTGCTCGCCCGCTCGCTAGCTTTCTCGATCACTCCCTCCCTTCCTCCCTCCCTTCCTCCCGGCGGCCGCGGCGGCGCTGGGAAAGCGGCGAAGAGGAGTGGCCCTGCCCTGGAAGAATGCGGCTCTGCCGAGGGGGCAGAACCCGACGCAGTCTCCCCACTGTTTGAGCAGCCCGAGCCCAGGCGACCCGATCCCGCCGGTCGCGGACCCTGCACCAGAGCAGCTGGAGGTAATCGGAACTGGAAAAGCAGGGAGGGCAGGGACACGCACACCGGGATGAGACAGGCACTCGGATAGTCAGACAGACAGACATGCATCCGCCCACAGGGGCACAGAGATGCAGAGAGAGCCAGAGATATTGCCAGAAATAAAGACCCAGCAAATAAAGGAGTGCCCCCGGATTTGGAGGGCAATGAACGCGAAAGCAAAGGGGTGGGGACTGAGGCTGGGACCTGTGAGGACCAGATGGGCGACGCGGAGGCGGAGAACATGTAGTTGGGAAAGGTGACAGACGAGGAAGAGGACTGAACCTGCTCCACGGTCCCTTTCAGGAGGGAACCAGGTCCCCTCCCTGTCCTGGCCGCACCTGGAGCCTTCCCTCTCTCCCTACTGCGGGCGGAGGACTAGGATAGAGCCGGCGGGGAGCCCATTGCTCCACGCTTCTCACGGAGGCTGCCTGCCCTCGACGGCACCTGGAGGCGACACTTCCCCCACCCCCACCCGGCTGGCTGTAGGTGGTGGGGAACCCCCTCCCAATCCCGCCCTCTAGCCCTGTGAGGGCGTGAAGCTGTGTAGGGTGGGGGAAGCGAGTCGTGAGGCCCTCGAAGAGGGAGCAGTGGGCGAGGTGGTGGAGTGGCGTTTGTGAGTCTGTATGTCTGAGTTTGAACGTGAGTGTGTGCCTGTGTGCCTGGCGTCGTGTCTGGCTGGGTTCGCTCCCGGGGAGCTCGAATAAGTCCCAGTTGCGGGGCGAGGATTCTTCTTCCAGGGCCCAGGAACTCTGGAAACCAAGGGGGTGATTCTTAGTGTATCGTTTGGGGAGGGACGAGAAGGATTAGCGGGGTGACGTTGGTGAGTTAGGAGCTCCCTTCGGTTGGCCGGGCGAGCCACCCTCTTCCGGAGCCGTCCTTAAGTCTCCCTGTCCCGCAGGCCCTGATCAATTTGCCCACCGGCGCCTTCGGGCCCGGGCTTCGACATGCCGGAGGAGCCCCGGCCGCGGCCTCCGCCCTGGGGCTTCGTGGGTCTCCTGTTCCTGGCCTTGTGCAGTCGGTGAGCAGTTTTCCCTCTCACCCAGCCCTGGAGAGAAAGCCTGGGCTACAAGCACACCCCGGGGCGGGAGGAGTCGGAGGGGACGCGAGGCCTGGACCACAGACCCTTAAACGCCTTCTCCGTTCCCAGGGCTCTAAGCAATGAGATTCTGGGCCTGAAGTTGCCCGGCGAGCCGCCGCTGACCGCCAACACCGTGTGCCTGACGCTGTCGGGCCTGAGCAAGCGGCAGCTAGGCCTGTGCCTGCGCAGCCCCGACGTGACAGCGTCCGCGCTTCAGGGCCTGCACATTGCTGTCCACGAGTGTCAGCACCAGCTGCGCGACCAGCGCTGGAACTGCTCGGCGCTCGAGGGCGGCGGCCGCCTGCCGCACCACAGCGCTGTCCTCAAGCGCGGTAAGCCTGGCGGGGCGAGTTTGTGCCGCCTCAGGGGCGGGGGGTGGGGGCAGGCCGAGGCGAGAGGAGGAGGGAAGGGATGGGTTCACGACTGGGAGAGGGGCCTCTCTGGGAATTCCCCCCGGGAGCCTCGCAGAGCTGGGTCTGGCCACCCGTCTGGGCCCCTGCGCTTCTGACTTCCACCTGCTCGCTGCGGGCAAGGCAGCTGGGTCCCTGCTCCCCTACCCGAAGGCCCCCTTTCCTGCCTCCACCCAGCTCGATCTGGGTTGCACCTGTGAGCAAGAGATGCCCCCAGCCCTGGAAGCTTCAAACGCCCCCCTCATTTCCTCCCCCAATTTTCACCCCCTCCCTCTCCGAGGGACAAGCCCAGGCTGGTGTCCCCAGAGCTTCAGCGGAGGTGGGGTGCCGCCCCCAACTGTTTAAGGGTTAAACCTACTCCCCTAATTGCTGGGGTTCCCAGGAGCTGAGGCTGGGAACAAAGACCCTGATGGCTTTGAAGCAGGGGCGCAGCCTCCTCCTCTGTGCGTGGGGGCCCCAGGTGGCTCACCTGAGCAGGTGAGGAAGGCTGGAGAGGTGGAGAACAGGTCACTGCTGGCCTGGTCTGGGAGGCATTGCTGCCTCTTTCCAGACCATGCTGGAGTTTACTCCATGGAGGAGTAAAGATCCATCCTGGGCTGAGCCCAAGGGTGGGGGCAGTACTTCGGGGACTACAGGGTTAATAGGCAGCTGCCATCTGCGGGGGAATTCCCAAGACGTGTGCAAACAGCTTCACCCCTGGAGGCTTGGGGTTGGGGGGAATCGGGAGGCTGAGCTAGGAGCCCTGCATCCTGGGGTGGGAAAAGCCTGGCCCTTAAGGAGGTGCTGTTTCTCATCCTCTCTGTGTTCCAGAGAGCCCCTGCCTAAAAGGAAGTGAGCGACCCCCTCTTTCTCCACAGGACGTGGTATAGGGGAAGGCTTTGATGCCCAAATAAGAAGCATATATACCTAAGCCTGGGAAAGGCTTGTCATCCTGAGCCTCTGTGACCCCTAAAACAAAACAAAGGAGCCAATATTTTAAGAGGGCCTTAGGGAAAATCACCGCCACCTCTCTCCCCTTCCCAGCGTTTTATAGAGTAATAGCAGGTTAGGATAAACATAAAGGGCAGTTTTAAGGACAAATATAAAACTAGAAACTGGAAAAGGGAAAGACAGCTCCACAGCTCCAGTGCTTTGGGGGGTTTTGGGGTGGTGTAGGGTAGGTTGGTTAAAAGACTGATTAAAATAACCCTGAAAAAGAAAGAGGAAGAGGAGGAGAAGGAGAAAGAGAGAAGGAAGAAGAAAAGAACCCCAAGGGCCTCTGCTTCCACCCCACTCGAGCTCCCTGCAGGGCTGGGGAATTTCTGAAGCTTTCAGATGTAGAACTCAGTGAACACATCTTCAAAGACCACAGGGACTCCCTCTTAGTCATCTCGCACCCCCCAGGGATCTTTCCCTCTAGGCTAGCTCTCTCATCCACACCTGAACATCCCAGATTCTGGAGCCAGAATAGGCCTCAGAGATCAATCTTCTCAACCCATCCTCTCACTTTATAGATGAGGAAACTGAGGCTCTGCATTTTCTGTTCCTTCCTTCTCCTGTGATTTCTCCCAAATTACTCAGCTAGTAATGGCAGGGTCAGGATTCAGTTAGGAATTTCTGGAATCGGAGGGTGGCTGTTTGTTTATTTCTTTCTGCCTTCCTACTTTCAGCTGCCTGTCAACCTCACCCCCACCATCACACCCTTTTCATCCCCAGGTTTCCGTGAGAGTGCTTTTTCCTTCTCCATGCTGGCTGCTGGGGTCATGCACGCGGTGGCCACAGCCTGCAGCCTGGGCAAGCTGGTGAGCTGCGGCTGTGGCTGGAAGGGCAGTGGTGAGCAGGATCGGCTGAGAGCCAAACTGCTGCAGCTGCAGGCGTTGTCCCGGGGCAAGAGTTTTCCCCACTCCTTGCCCAGCCCAGGCCCTGGCTCAGGCCCCAGCCCTAGCCCCCAGGACACATGGGAATGGGGTGGCTGTAACCATGACATGGACTTTGGAGAGAAGTTCTCTCGGGATTTCTTGGATTCCAGGGAAGCTCCCCGGGACATCCAGGCACGAATGCGAATCCACAACAACAGGGTGGGGCGCCAGGTACGTGTGTGCAACTTGTCCTGGGTCTTCCAAGCTTTCCAGGCCTGGTTAGAGTTTGAGAGACACGGCAGACTAAGAGGATGAGGTGTAGTGGGTGGTTGTCACCATCTGGGTGGTCTCTAGCATGTCACTTAACCTCAGTTTTGCATCTGTAAAGTGAGTCTGAGGATACCTCCCTGACAATGTCATTAAGACTGGGCTAGCAAATAGAGGCCCTAGCAGAGTGCCTCCATCTTTGGCAGGTGTTCATGACACGGTAGCTATGATTACAGCTGCCTTCCCTACAGAATTTAGGGGTGCTCTGGGCCAGACTCCCCATTTTAGCAGTGCTTATTCGGGAAAGAGCACTGGATTGGGAGTCAGGATGACTGGAGTTGAGTTCAGTTACCAGCTAATTACCAGCTGAGTCTCTGTTACCAGCTAGTGATTAAACGTGGGCAAATCCCTCTGCTCTGGCTTCAGTTCTCCAACCATAAAATGAGGGAGTTAGGCTATCAGCCAGCCTCACAGTGCCCTTTCTTTTCTGATATTCCACAGTCATTGGTTATTCTTACCTCCTTGAACTCTCTGTTCCCTCCCCTCTCCTGTGCCTCTGTGCTCTATCCATTTGCTGCTCTTTCCTTTACCTCTTCCCCGTCTGATGCTCTAGGTGGTGAATGAAAATCTGAAGCGGAAATGCAAATGCCACGGCACGTCAGGCAGCTGCCAGTTCAAGACCTGCTGGAGGGCCGCCCCGGAGTTCCGGGCAGTGGGAGCAGCATTGAGGGAGCGTCTGGGCCGGGCCATCTTCATTGATACGCACAACCGCAACTCTGGAGCCTTCCAGCCTCGCCTGCGTCCCCGTCGCCTCTCAGGAGAGCTGGTTTACTTTGAGAAGTCTCCTGACTTCTGTGAGCGAGACCCCACTGTGGGCTCCCCAGGCACGCGGGGCCGGGCCTGCAACAAGACCAGCCGCCTGCTGGATGGCTGTGGCAGCCTGTGTTGTGGCCGTGGGCACAACGTACTCCGGCAGACACGAGTTGAGCGCTGTCATTGCCGCTTCCACTGGTGCTGCTATGTGCTGTGTGATGAATGCAAGGTCACAGAGTGGGTCAACGTGTGTAAGTGAGGGGCCTCTCACCGCAGGCTGGGGGAAGGGAAGGGCACTGCTCAGCTTTTTGCTCTGATTTCTGTCCAAGTTCAATCTTGTCCCCCGGAAGCTCAAAGTGTCTACCTAGAAAGAGCTTTGTGGGGGCTGCGGGTCAGATGGAGTCTGTGATGTGTGGCCGTCTTCCCCACAGTCGGAGGGCCTTGAGGGGAAGATGTCACCCCTCTTCTCCTTAAACACCTGAATGGACTAAGATGAAATGCACTGTATTGCCCCCCTCTTCCCAACCCGGGGCTCCCTTTAACTCTGACTCATACTCCTTTTGGGAGTCCCTGTAGTTTGACCACACTTCTCCTTTGAGGGCTAGCCCCAGGCATTGTGTGGAGCCATGAGACCTGTATCCAGAGAGACCACTCACTCCATTTGCTGTTCCCAAACTCCTCTACTGCAGCCTGAGCCCCCTCTTGTGGGGTAATGGGAGACAGTCATAGAGAGGTTTTTCTTAGGGAAGGAACAGAGTGCGAGGGGTACTCTCCCTTGAGTCCTCAGAGTCCTCTGTTCAGGCCTTTAGAGAAGCTGTCTTCCCTCATTCAGATGGTAAAGGGGACCCTTCAAAGGAAGAGTATTACCTACAACTCTCTGAGCCTCTTTTTCTTTCTTCAGCAGGAGGGGTGGGAATAGATAATTTATTGTACTGAGACTTGTTCTTGGTTCCTGTTTGTAACTAAAATAAATTAAGTTTCTGGAACAGTGGACGCAGATGGTGATATTTCTGCCCACACTTGGGATCCCAGTCCATGGCTTATTTTCCAGGTGAATTCTCTTACTCTCTTACACTCAATGACTTTATTTACATATAGAGGCCTGTTTCCACAAAGGATTTGAAATGGTCCTCAGTGACTTAGTTAGCAACTTTGAATGTGAAAAACCAGGGGAGGCTTCTAGGTGTAAGGGGCTAGAGATCCAAACATAGGCTGTATTTACTCTCTATGTGCCTCAACTCCAGATTTTGCATTGGTCACTGCCCTAGAACAAGGACTGGCTTTTTTTTTTTCCTTGTAAAGGTCTTGATAGTAAACATACTAGGTTTGTGGGCTTTGTCTCAACTACTCAACTCTGCAATAATTACTCAACTCTGCTGTTGTAGATCAAATGCAGCCATAGACCAGACATAACCCAATGGATGTCCAATAAAATTTAATTCACAAAAACGGACTGTAGGACCAGATTTGGTCCTCTGGCTGTAGTTTGTTGACCCCGCCCTACACCATGAGGTCACCTCTGTTCTGGGGTTTTCAAGTCCTGAAGGTATCCCAACTTTGAACCTGGACCCAAAAGAGCAGGTGCTTTTCTCTCTGGCTCCAAATCAGAGAACTTGCGAAGTAGATACAAGACTAATGGGAAACATATAAAAGGGATTCCTATGCTCCAAAAGGGAGTTTTTTTCCCTCCCCTCTGGAAACCTGCAAAACCAGCATGTTCTCCCACTGAATTATCTGCATATGTATTTTGTCCTTCCTTATTCAGAGCTCTTCTGCATTTAATCTTAGTGAAATAATTCCTTTATCTTTTAGGAGATAACCATAACTAAAGAAAACAATTTATTTCATTTCAATCTTTATATTCCTAGCCCTATATCTTTGAAACCAAACCATTATCTTTCAGTTAGAAAAGGGACATGCACCACACATTTAGAACTTTACAAGTGACTGTTTATGGGTTTGTAAGATGCTGACTCTTAACAGGTCATCTCCTTGGGCAGGGAATGTAGAACTATGTAGTTCTCTCTATGCCCTTGGGCAATAGATATATCTGCTCCCCAAATTACTCTCAAAATCAGGTGAAATGATGGTAGCACCAGGGTAGAGAGGACATTTCAATGAATGTTGTGTCAGGGCAGTACTTTATGGCAAAATTTTATGTCCCAAATATCCACTTGAGCATTGAGAATTCTGGGTTTCAAAATTTGATAGAGGCAGGAAGGTATCTCATCCTTATTTCAGGTACAGACTGAGTCTAGTGTGGGAGAGAGGGAGGCAGCTAGAATGGACATAGGATATGAGAGAGAATAATGCTAAGAAATATCCAGAAATTTCACACACTTAGGAAGAGCAAGGAGAATCTCCAATGGAGACTATTTCAGCTTTTTCCTGTTTCCTTCCTCTGTACTCCCTTTGGCTCCTTCTCTCTTTCTAGCTCTCATCTTTCGTCAGACACACTCTGTGGCAAACTTAAGCCCCAACCACAACCTTGAGAAATTCCAAATGGATTTTGTCAGCAAGGCCAACACCCCACCCCCCCACCCCTGCTCCAGGCACAAGAGCTGGGCTCAGGCCCAGGCCCAGGCCTGGGGTCAGTGGCGGGAGTGGGAGTGTGCAACCCACAGAGCAGGGTGGCTACAATTTCAGCTTTTACTTAGCTCCACTGGAAGCCAGAGGGAGGGAGAAAGACAGATGAATTGTAAGTCAGGCCTCTTTGCCTCCTCAGCTCCAGATGAGCTCTTCTCCCTTAGCCTTTCAAGTGGTTGGGAAGCTGGGGAGTGGCAGTGGCTGGCTAATTTCCAGTTGGGCAGCACTCCTCCTGTCTTTGCTCCTGTTTGTTCCATGGGAAACACTCAGTGATGCTACAACAGATACTTTCCTCTCAAGACTCTACAGTGGTGAAGGACAGAAGGGCTGGGAGAGTCTCCAGTTCCATTCATCAGTTCTGACTCAAATACTATGGTACTTGCCGCTAACCGTATTAGGCTGACACCATTTCCATCCTTCTGTCACACCTGGAACCCAACCACTAGAGGACCTGAAGTCTTGGGCTGGAACACTGACGGAGTCCCTCAAGGCATGTTGGTATGTTGGTATGGCTGGGTACTTAGGAAGGGGGCTTGTAAAGTTTAATGTTTGTGATCAGTGTGGGGGCATCACCTGGTGCTGTAGTCCTAGAAACTTCTAGGAAAAGAAATGGAAAGAGTAAAGTAATCATGTGGCAGTATCACAGGGCCCAGTCTAGGAGTCTGGAATAACACTGGAGGAATCTTCTGCCATTTAAAACACAGAGCTTAGCAGGGCAAACGCCCTTCATGGCAACAGCCTAGGACAGATACCATTGTTATAAACATGCTTCTTGTCATCCATCGCATTCCTCACCATCTGAAGTTAGGGTCCTCCTGGCTTCACATCCTTGGGCCATGTTATTTTCCTGGTTAAAATATGAGAAAACAGACTGGGATAAGAGGAAGAGACTGGTGAATGCATACACCAGGGATTGAAGGGGTAGACGTAGTGTGGATATCTACCAGTCTAGTTCTCAGAAGGAGACAAGAAACAAGGCAAAAAAAAAAAAAAAAAAAAAAAATTCAGAAAAGCAACAATTTTGGTTGAGGCCTTAGGGAATCATGTGTTCCCTTATACTGCTGTAAATGTAGAAAGAGGGCACTTAAAGAATCTTCTTCTGTTCTCAGCATTACAGGTGCCTTCTTCTACCACAGCCATACTATTCTAAAGCGGCTTTGCATGTCTAGACCAGGTACAGAAATGAGTGTGAGGGAAGTGGGGGTGGGCAGGAATAGAGAAACATGGGGGCAAAGTCTTTCATTTTCCTTGGGATACTAAAATTCATAACTAAGTACACTTCCTCAAACCACACCTCTGAATATGAGGCTTCAACCATTTGTCTTTCACATTCCAACCTCTTAATCGGCCCAGAGTTCAGTCTCCTTCAGTCTCTTAAATTCAGCACTCTCCCTTCTCTTCCCTACAGAAAAGGATCTCTTGATTCAGACCCTTGAGTAACCTAGTCTTAGATTAGGCGTGGTAAGCAGCGACACTGGTGTAGGAGGGCTCTCCGGGATGCTGCGAGCTTTGGTTAAGAAATAAAGATGAGGTCTGGAAGACCTAGATTTGCCCAAGGAGCCCCCAGGCCTCTCAGCCCAACCCCAGTCTCCAGTGTGGCCAGCACGTGGCCCCAGTCCTTAAATTCTAGGTATGACCCTGGAGCTTGGTATTGTCACTTCAGTCCTCACTGATTCACCCCTATTCCCTGGCTCTCGCCTCCGCCGCCCGCAGACTCCAACCCCCACATCGGACCCCGCCCGGGGTTCAGCTCTAGCACCCGGCTGCCTCTGCTGCAGCCGCTGCCATGGTGATAGATCTCGCGAGAACTGCCGCTCGCTGCTGCGCAGCTCTCGCGTGACTGGGGAGGTGGGAAGTATCTCAGTCTGGGGGTGGGGGTGCGCCGCACAGCTCCTGTCGCCGTCGCGGCTTCCGGTGCTAGGTAGAGGGAAGGAAGGAGGGAGTCAGGGAGCGGGGCCAGGGGAGCAGCCGCGCTGAAATCGGCTGGGGGAGCCGGAGGGAACAGAGCAAGAGCCAAGCGGAACCTGCGGGGGCGGAGGCGGCGGCCGCAGCGGCGAAGCTTGAGAACAGGAACAGGTGAGGGGTTGGGGAGGGAAGGCGGATCCCGGTAGAGGAGAGGCTCGGGGTGGGGGCTGAGGAGATAGAGCCCCCCTGTCCGGCAGTGCCAGGCCTGGGGTGGTGTGGTCCTTCCCACCCGGGAGCTTGGAAAGGGGAGCCGGGCCAGCCTCACTCCTGCCCCCGCATTTGAAGGACGCGAAGCTGGGGTGGGGGTGGGGGGCGCACACAGATTTGTCCTCCGCCTCGCACAAGGGGGCGACCTGGGCTTCAGTTAGGTTCCCTTCGCCTGCAGAAGGTGGGCTTTCGAGGGGTCAGGGTTAAGGGGGAGGAAAGCAGTCCAGGCAGAGGTGATGCGGGGGCGGTGATGGCTGTTTGTATCCTTTTCCTGTTAAAGGGCTAGAATGCTGCTTTTTCCTTACCCCATCTTCCTCTCCACCTTAGTAATAGGAGACCAGAGAGAAGCCTTGCTGTTGTGACACCTCCTCCCCCTATCATGGGGCAGGGGTGTGTAGGGGGTTTAGGGAGTAACCGGCAGGGCAGGCTAGTGGGGCACCCCAGGGGCACTATTCTGGTGGAGGTTGCGCGTTCGGGTCTTGGGAACCGCACGTTAGGAAGAGGGCAGCAGGTGGGGAGCAGGGGGAGAGGAGACAGAAAGGGGAGGGGGATTTGATTTTGCCTGGAGAAGAGGTGGTGCCATTCTCCCCCAGGCGAAGCGGGGGCGGTCTCACAGGAGGAGGGAGCATCGTGTCGCTGGCTCTGAGTTTTGTCTTCCAATCCGCTTTCTTTCTTTAGGAAGTACCAGGATTCCCGGAACAGAAAATGGAACCATTTCTTACACCAGTGTTTGCGGAAAGGAGGGGGAGGTGGAGTTCCCTGATCAAACGGGCCGCTTGATTAACAAAGTGGTAGCTCCTCTTTTGGGGGAGTTCCCTTCTTTCTGGGTTGTATTACTGCCAGTCTCCCTCTGGCCTGGCCAGGAGGAGTGTGGTATGTGGTCAGGAGTGAGAAGAAATAGTGAGGTCATCTGGGTGAGGGAGAAGTGTAACTTAAAACCTGTCTCTGCTGCTGTTGGATTGGGTCACCGCTGGTATATGGCATGAAAGTTTTATTGGTAGGAGATCTGCTGCAGGAGTCTGAATACTTGGGTCAGTGCAACAGGACAGAATCTAGTCTCTGCATACTTCCTTACCTGTTTCTAATTTGCTGCCATTTTGTCTTGAGCTTGTTGTTGGGGTGTCTCCACTTGCTATGACTGGAGTGGGGTAGTGAATTGGTCATTGCACATTAGACCTGAGTTTGAATAACAAGTCTGTAAAAGCTCATTCTAAGAAAGAAACTGATCCATTGAGCTCACCTTTTCACAGAATGAATCATTGACCTTGGATTCAGCCGGGAAGGGGCCCCATGTGTTACAGGTTCAGTGCCTCTTGCCTCCTAGCTTAGAATGATTACTTTGCATAGTCAAAATTTTTATGCGTATGTCTTGCTTTTCTAAAGAGACTAAGCTTTTTGAATGCAGGAATTGGAACTCATTGCCTGTCTCCCACAATGCCTGTGCACACAGTAGGCGCTCATGATGAATACAGGATGTGACTGGATAGAACTCAAGTTTTTTGACTATGGTTTAAGGAGGGAGAAAGAGATGGCTTGGCTGTCAGGGAGAGTGACTGGAGATAGCTGAGCGGGAGTACAAAGGCCCTTAGCCTTTGTATTAGGTTGGTGCAAAAGTAATTGTGGTTTTTGCCTTTATTTTTAACCTTTTAAACTGCAATTACTTTTGCACCAACCTAATAATTAAGAAGTCTTGGTCTCTCCTCCATCCTAAAAGGCACAAAACACACATGGATAATGGAAACTAAGATCCAAAAATAAAACTGTTACTAGAACACAGTCATTATTTATCTGAAATCCTAGTTTTTCTGCTTCCTCTTTGTGGGCAAAGGAGTCCGTCCATTAGCTCTAAGTCCTTCAGAGTGTTGTCTGCAAATGGGGATCCTGGAGATTATGGAGGAGAGAGCCGATATATATATGCGGTGCCTGGTACAGAATTGGTGCCAGTGAATGGTAGCTGCTATTATTAAATTGAATGGAAGTATAAAGGAAGGCAGACAGCAGGCTGGGAAGAATGTAAGTGAAGTCTTAAGTGCACAAAGAATCATACTGTGTGTGTGTTCATCTCTGCTGCTCTCTTCGACTGGAGTCATAATAAGGGGAAATGGATTCAGAGGACAGTGGGTGGGATTTGTTGGTTAGAAGAAGGAACTTCTTTAAAATCAGCTTTGTTAAAGCCGAGTAAATAACTGAGGGAAATTGTGGAATCTGCTTCCCTATATACTTTTAGACATGGATGCCAAGAGGCCTGAGACTCAAAGCACATTACTGTGTTTGGCTCTCCTCCTCATTTTTGTTGCAGGTGCATTTAGAGGCAAAGTGGTATAGTAATTAAGAGTGTGGACCTTGGAATCAGATAAAATTGGGTTCAAATCCTGTCTCTGCTATTACTAGTTGTGTGATTTTGGTGAGATTACTTGCTCTCTTTTAACCTCATTTTCCTCATCTGTAAAGAGTATGATAACGATAGTACCTATTTCATAGTACTGGCGTGAGAATCAAATGAGATAATACACATAAAGCACTACTATTGTACAAAGCACATACCGTGTTTCCCCAAAAATATGACCTAGCTGGACAGTCAGTTCTAATACGTCTTTTGGAGCAACAATTAATATAAGACCCGGTCTCATTTTACTATCATGTAAGACTTGGTCTTATATAAGACCGGGTCTTGTGTTAATTGTTGCTCCAAAAGACGCATTAGAGCTGATTGTCTGGCTAGGTCTTATTTTCGGGGAAGCACGGTAGTGAGCCCCAAGTAAATATTAGCTGCTATTGATCATCATCATTGCAATAGTCATAATAATATGAGCACTCAGGCCTACCTTAAAGGCTCACAAAAGAAGAACTTGCAGCCTGAGGCGCCTGTGTGAAGGGATGCTTGTTACCATGACTTTCTGTGCTGGTTGTAGGCTTATGAGCAGTGAAATCTTTTTTCAGCCTCTGCCTCACAGAGGCAGCTCCTGCTGCCTGAGTGGGAGGTGAAGCTGGAGCAAGGCAGGGGCCCTGAACCATCAGCTTGGATGTAGGGTGAGAATGTGGGGGCTCAACAATAGTGTTCATGTTTAAAACAGTCAGCATGACTCGGATGACTCTTCCATGAAGGTGCACCCTGATTGACCTAGGTCAGGATTTAGATTCCTGGGCCCCATTATTTTACGTCTCAATGAGCATTTCAACATCTTCCATTTCCTGGGCGACTCTTTTCGTTTAGTCACATCTCCTTTAAATGTCTGCCTCTGAGTATGTTTCAAAATGTACTATATTAAGGTCCAGAGTAATTCTGTCTACCTTTTCTAACATCTGTCACAAATATAGATAGCTTTTTGATAATGAAAAGGCCTGGGAAGCATTTGGAAAGCGTTCCACAAATGTTTGAACGTTTTGTATTGTAGTGTGGGAAAGAGCTGGGGTAGGGATTCCATGAATGTGTTAGAGCTTTGTCGTGGACTTCTGCAAAGGATCTGCTGTGTAGCGTATGGACCAGAAATAAGGAAATGGCTGAGATTTCAGGTAGCCACCATTATCACTGTATTCCTGAAGAAAGGTGAGATGACTAGGTGTGGCAGGTTTCATGGTACCTTTTAGCTCTGCCGTTACTGGTGAGAGCCCGGCATAATCCTTCCTTTATGTGGTTATACATAAGAATGTCCAGCATGAATGTTTAAACTTCAGCATGATTTAGCATGCGGTAGAACATTTGTCCTTTGTTGCAGTGGTTTTTGCCCTCTCCCCCTTTTAAAGCAATCGAACCTTACCTTATTAAAATCTTATTTGAAGTTTAATACATAAAACGGATGAAAGTGGAGCTGCTCTGTAAAGGGTGGTGGGGGAGAGTTGGTGAGCATAACTGGAGCCTCTCATGGTTTCTCCTTTCCCCCAGGAAGCCTCTGAATCCCATCCAAGGAACCCTTGAGCTCTGAGAACATAGAAACCACTTCTCCAGTTTGTCAGATGCAGGAAAAGGATTGGGGATTACCCAAAGAATAATGTCTTAACCTCACAAATGTTTTGCTACTATCAGTAGTACTGTGCTTCTCAACAGCAAGTATGTGTAATCTAGCTACAGATTGTACTGCTGGAAGCGGGGGACATGAAACATGAATAAGGCATGGTCCCTGCTGGCAAGGGGCTCATAGTCTGGGGAAGTACTTCCCCAACTTTTCCCCATCAGGGCATACACAGAAAATGGTGATAGTGAGACATAGCTGCTTGCAACCCAAGATGTCAAACCCAAGGGCTCTAGCCACTTTAAGTACTGATGGGATCCGTATCTCCAGCTGCCCTGTAATGCGTTAAAGGCATATTATTTGGGAAGTTCCAGCTCTAGAAACTGAAACAGACAAACGTGAATAAAACATACTGTGGTAATTCCTAGAGTAGAAGTGTGTTTGAGGTGATAAGGGATCACAAACAGCTTATTCCCGAAGGTAGGCAGTTCCCTGTCTTCCGTATCCTTAGGGTGCTCTGTCCAAATCCTGGCTTCTTTCTTCATCTGTTTGCTGGCAGCTCCATCTTGACCTGCACAGTGGGACCAGATTGGGGGGCAAAGGTTTATTAGGGCTTTAGGCTGACTAATGGAATTTCAGTGATTTTGTAATTAGGAGAGTATAGTGTTCTCAGTATTCAAGGCTACAGGTGGGAGCAATGGAGCAGCCGTAGAATATCAGGAGATGGAGCAGTTTAAACTGGTCAGATTCTAAGAAGAGGGCAAACGGAAAGCTTCGGTTAGAGAGCAGTGCCACAGAAACAAATGAATCTAGTTTTTATCTGGTCACTGTCTCATATGGCTAAGCCATGTGTTCTGAAACAGACCTGTTGCTGTGTTCTGACTCCCTTGCTGAGGGCTGTCCATGGAAAAAGCCAGACCCTTCCCTGGTGTTTGGGTCTCTATTGGACGTGGTGATTTAGGATCCTTCTCTGCTTGTAGTGGGGCCTTCTTCAGGTTGTCTTGTGCTGGAGTCATCTTGGACTAGAAGGAAAGCGGGCATCATGTTTCTGACCTGAGCCTAAACACTGCTAGTTGAGTTAAGTGGAGCCTAATTTTAACTCGATATGTTTTCATTTATAACAAGGTCATCCTTGATTGCCTAGTAGCTAAAGTCAACAGGTATCTTTCAGGCCTTATTTATTTCTTTATGCCTAACTTAGTGTGGACACCCAATCAGCATAGGGCATTACAGACCAGAACTCCTGGGCTTAAGCAATCCGCCTGCCTCAGCCTCCTGAGTAGCTAGGGCTACAGGTATGCGCCGCCTCGCCCAGCAGGCCTTATCTTAAATTGATCTCTCTACAGCCTTTGACCTTCCTTTTTTAAATGTTTGGTTTTTTCCCCTCTCATTGGTGTCTATGATGTCTTACTTTCTAGATTTCCTCTCTACCCCTCAAGTTGCTTCTTACTCTCTTTCCTGGCCTCCTTTTCTGCCCACTGCTTTAAATATTGATGTGCCCCAGGTTTCTGCCTTTGGGCTTTTCTCCTGTCCCACCGTACGTACTCTCCCTAGGTATATCAGTTAGGATGTATCAGTTGGCAACAGACAGAAAACATACCTGTGACTCAAACAATAAGAGGATTTATTACAGCATATAGCAAGAAGTCTAGGTGAAATAAGCCAGACATAAAAGGACACATATTATGTGGTTCCACTTACATGAGGTACCTAGAATAGTTAAATTATAGAGACAGAAAGTAGAATGGTGGTTGCCAGGGGCTGGGAGGAGGGGGGAATAAGAGTTACTGTTTAATAGGTAAAAAGTCAGTTTGAAAAGATGAAAAAGTTCTGGAGATGGATGATGGTGATAGTTGCACAACAAGTGAATATTTATGCTGCTGAATTGTACATTTAAAAATGGTTGAAATGGTAAATTTTATGTTATGTATTTTTTTTACCCCACACTCATACAAAGTTGTTTAGATATAGAGGACTTTCTTGTTTGTTTGTTTTTAATCCACCAGCTTGCCAGTGGTAATAAGGACCCACATTTTCTCAGTTTTTCTGCTCTGATATTGTAGAGTTCTTAGGTCTGTCCCTTCATGGTCTCAAGATTACTCCAGCATCTCATGTTTCTACGTCAACATCCAAAGACTGAACAAGAGAACATTGCCACATGTCCTTTTTTACGGTTGAGGAAAACTTTCCCAGATGCTCCCAGAGGACTTCCCTCACATTTTTTTTGGCTCGAATTAGGATACGGTCATTCGTAACTCATTCACTGGCAAGGAAAATGAAATGCCCACACCCTTCAGGCTGATAAGTTTTTATACCCGAGGGCTAGGGAAGGGTATCTTATACCTTGCTGCCCCAACATCTGAACAGATTAGAGTTTGTTAGAAGAAAGAAGGGAAAGAATGACTGTTGGGTAGGCAGCCAGGAACTGCTGCCATCCTGGATCGTCTTGGTTCCTCCATGGCTTCGTTTCCCATCTGCGCGGGTGATTACCAAGTATCCAGTCCAGACTCCTCTGCTGCACTTCAGACCTTAGCACCTCAAAATCAACATTTAATCTAAAATCAAACATCTTTACTCTCAGATCTGTTTTTCTTGTTATTTTCCATCTAAAGAACTGCCATTGAATCACCCAGGCCAGAAACCAAGACTCATCTTTGAGCCTTCTGTTCTCCTCGCTACGTTTAATCCGTCATTAAATCCTGCAGATTCTCCAATTTGATGTTTCCAATCTGCCCTATCCTCTCTATTGCCACCTCTAGTCGAGAGCTTCTGATTTCTTATCTGCATGACTGTACCTCCCCAGTTTTCTCTCTGCTTCCAGTCTCTCCCCTTTTAATTTATTCCCTAAACTGCTGCCAGAATGGTGTTTCTAAAGCACATATCTGATCACATGTCTTTGAGGCCCTTCGTGATCTAATCCTTGCTTCTCTCTCCAGCCTCGTCACTTCTTTGTATTCACCGTGCTGCGTCTCAATAAACTACTTCCCAGTTGCACATGGCTTTGGCTAATGGAAATTGCTCTCTCTGACGCAAGTTTTAATGCCTTTGCAGACACTGTTCCTTCTGCCCCATTCCCTTTCCTTTATTTGCTGGTTACTTCCCACTTTTCCTTCAGGAGTCAGCTCAGGTGTGACGTGAGAATCCTGTCTGGGAATCGTCCTGTACCGTTTAGTCTTGATGAACTGCCTGGCATCCTTTCCCCATAATGCTATGTGCTTACCCCACTCTTATCCTCACAGTTTTGTAATCCTCTGTTTATGAGTCTTTGTCTCCCATTGACTTGAGTTTCATGAAGGCAGAAACTGTCTTCCTTTCTGTATCCCTAGTTCAGTATACTCAATAAATGTTTAATGAATGGATGGAAGCTGACATCAGAAGCTGATTCTTGGCTGTGGGAAATCTTTGAGTCCAGTAGAAGTTGTTGAGGTACTAACCTAATAGTTCTTATGTGCTGACGATTACAGTGCTCTTGAGACAAAAACTTAGAAAGTTTACAGAGGTCATAAGCCAGCTGCACTAAGCAAACTAAATACAGGCATACCCTGCTTTTGTTTACTTAAATTTTATTGGTCTGCTCCATTGACTGTGCTAAAAATAGCATCTCTGTTAGTGATATCTCAGCTTGAAAATTATCTGGAAACAAAGCTGCTTTTTAGTGCACCCTTCTTGGCAGCAGAGGGTTTGGGAGACTCTTGTCTTCTCTGGACCTATGCCACCTGAAGAGGCAGAGGCCCTGCCAGATCAGGAGTCTCCTCAGAGGTGTCTCAAGACCTGCACTGGAGCCAGTCGCTTGAGTCAGGTCGGGGGAGTGTACATGGCAGGTTGAGCTGTGATCTCAGCATCAACCTGGAGAGTGAGGCAGGCGTATTCCTGCAACACACATAAGTCAAGATGGCTGAGTGACGGCAACAGCCTGCCTCTCCTGGGAGAGGGAAGGATGGGATTGGGGACGGAATGGTCCTCAGTGAGGACATCCTGAGATGGGGCTTAAATCAGCCAATGCACTTGATTGAACTCCTGCAATGTCCCACACAGATTTTACTGGAACACATTTTTAGAACTCCTATTGTTATTTTTACCAGTGATAACAAAGTGACTATAAAACAGAATGTTGAGATACCCGCTTTGTTAATAGAAGTACTACTGTATTCCATTTTTCATCTTGAGCCACTCACCTTCAGTTTTAACTGCTGATTCTTGGTTTCCACCAGCCCATGGAGCCCTGGCATTTTGCCCTATCCACACAGGAGTGCCATCTGTGTTAAAGAGAGTAAATAATAGGCTCTACAGTATGTAGGGAAACAATCCAGCGTTTTTTGTATTTTATTTATTTATTTATTTTTTGCCATTCTGCTTCCCAGAGCTTTTTATAGGAATGCTTTATGGTGAAAGTGAGAATTGGCTATATAGCCAAAGATTCATGTTCATGGCACGAAGCTGAAAGTTACTGCCATCCTGGTGGTAGGGTAGCATGCTCCCTGGTAATAGACAGGGACAGAGAAAGCCAAGACGAGAAAGCCAACATCCCCTTTAGAACGCTCATCTGAATCAAGCTCCTGATTATATTAGAGTCATAGTGTCCATTAATTTCAAGGCCCTGGGCTGCCCCAGGGAACACAGAGTAACTACTTGGATATTTCATCAGTTCCATCAGCCCCATTGCTTATTAAATGGCAGGAGAGAATTCCACCAGTTTTAGTCTTCCAGTCCTTTCATGTTGTTCCCAATCCAGTCCCAGGGTTAGATATGTGTGGAAAATGGCCAAGAATCGACAGGATATCTAAGCAACCATCTGTGCATTACATAGTGATAGCAAGTACTGCTAGGACAGAAGAAATGATACAAGGACATACTCAGATGAGGCTTAAATCCGTGCTTGATAGAACTCCTATGGTGGGTTTGGCGCTGGGAGTGAGGATAGGTACAAAATAAAGTAGGCATAGTCCTTCCCCCTGGAGAATACAGTTAAATTCAAGAGATAGTCAATGTACAGACTTAGCAAAGCAGGAAATAGCTCCAGAAGGTGATAAGTGCCACATGAGTGGCTCAGATAATTCAGGGACCTTGATGTGGCATGCCAGGAAATAAAATAAGTGTAACGCTGGGATCAGCTTTTGAACCAAGACTTTAACATGATAGCTTAGCAAAGAAGCAAACCAAAGGACAGCGTATGCATGTTCGGGGCCAAGAGGTATTTTTCAGCCACTGCTGTACTCACGGTTGATAATCATTTAATCAGCAATAGTTCCCATCATAAAGGACAGCAAGATAAATGTGTAGTATAAATTCAGCTCAGAATCTCAGCCAAAGCCTATTACCTAACCTTTAAAGCAAAGTATCATTTGGAGCTGAAGGAAGGGCTACCTGAGCAGGAGAAAAGATGAAAGCTAGGAAGACTTTACTGAAAGGTTTAAATTTCTGAAGGTGATGGTAGCAGAACCAGCAGTCTGACTACCACAGATTGCCAAGGTTGGTGGGATCTGATCTTACTAGCTGGGCCAGTATCCCTACCTGCTCCAGGGATCCTCGAGAATCTGTGTACCTGGGTGGGTTGAGGCAGGATGGGCAGGGAGGATGGCCAGTGGGCGACTTGGCTGAAGTTGAGCCCTAAGGTTGAGCCAGCTCCTCTCCCTGGGGTGTGAGCCCTCTGGGTCAGGGGCAGGGCGCATCTGGGGAACCTACAGGGAGCACCACGCCTGGTTCATTAGTGGATGTCTGGGGAAGCCTTTGAAGATGAAACATTCCATAAGCACTCATTGTTTCTGTTTTTTGGACAAACTAGTACTTTGGTCTCCAGGGGCTGTTGATCTGGCCCCTTTGTACTAGTATGGAATTTGCTGCAAACTGAGGAGACTAAGAAAAAAACAAACAAACAAACCTGACATAGTTTTTGCAAAAACAGCTAAATTCCCACCAAACCCCCAAGCTTTAGCTTGTAAATTGGATTCCTCCCCATCCACTTTTCACATTCTTGGGTTTGAGTGCACTCTGTCTTGACCTGTTCCTTCGCCTGCTGGGTTTGGGGTGTGTGTGTATCTCTGGTTCCCAGACTCCATAGAGAATGCCAGCAGCTGGCATATGGTGATCACTGAATAAGCTGCCCGCTGATGCCTGTCTCCTGCAGGCACAGAGAACTGGCTGGCACGGGCGATTCTGAACCCCCATTTCATTGTTGTTTTAAAGATGCGTTTCTGTGGCTGTCCTGTGCCATAGGGAGGGGAAGGAAGAAGAGAGGGAATAGATGACTCTCTGATCCTGTCTGTTGGTGGGCAATGGTTGGAGTGGGCATTTTGTCTCCTTATAGTGGTTCTTACTGCTCCCTTCATTTTTTTCAGCAGGTGTTTGGTAAGGGCCTATTATGTATCAGGCATACACATCTGATCTGAGTAAGCTGCTAGGGAGGGCAGTAGAGACCCTGAGAGTTAGTTCAGTTATTCAACTGCTATGGGCCAGGCATTCTTCAAGGGCCCAGGAACACAGCAGTGAACAAAATAGGCACGGAGCCTACGGACATAGTAGGTAGACATAGTAGGAGGAGAAAAACAATACAGCAAGAAACAAATATGTGATGTGTCAGATGGTGATAAGTACTATGAAGAAAAGTAAAGTGGGATAAATGGGGTAGAGAGTGGTGGCGGTGGTGGTGGTGTGTGAGTGTGTTTTGGAGGTGGCTATGGAAAGCCTCTTTGATATCGTGACACTCAGACACCTGCAGGAAGTGAGGGAGTACTCATGAAGGTTGTCTGGCAGAGGAAGCATTTGAGGCAGAATAAATAGCAAGTACAAAAGGTTTGAGGCAGGAAAGTGTTGGGGAATTGAAGTGGAGGAAGCAAAGGGGAGATATGATGAGAGAAACGGGGAGAATGCAAGTTGTGTAAGACCTTACAGGCTTTGGGTTTTACTGAAGGGAGATAGGAAGCCAAGAGAGGGTTTTGAACAGAGGAGCGACATGACCTGATTTTGGTTTTAAACTCAGTCTGGCTGTGGAGAGTAGACTGAAGGGGGTTAGAGAAGAAGCAGGGAACGAAAGCCTCATTGCAGGTGACCGTGTGGAGCCGCTGTCCTTGGATGGGCCGTGGCAAGTCTAGGATTTACCTGGCTGAGGAATGAGGAGTAGCCTCTTCCCACACCTCCTGCCAACTCTCAGCATACTGGTGTATGAACAGGGCACAGTTTAGCAGCCAGCTTTTCACAGAACAGAAAGGATCAGCATCTTAGGCATGCTGCTTTCTTATTTTATCCCCATTAATTTTGGTATGTAGAAGGAAGGTATTGCAGAAATAGAGGAAGGGAAGAAGCAGTCTTTTGAGTAAAGCAAAGAGCATGAACCTGCGGAACCTGGCAAGCCTTGTTGGGAGTCACAGAGAGCCACTCCTCATTCCACTCCCTCCTCTCTCACCCTTTCCAGAAGTCTTAGGGTAGTGTTGGGGGAGGGAGGGAGGGGCATTAATGATGTCGCAACACCTTCAAGTATAGTGTAGATTGTCGGAATGGAAGGAACTTTAGAAATCTAGTTCAGCACCCCTCCATTTACAGTGGAGCTATGGGCAGGTGAAAGGACTCCCCAGTCATATAGGTAGATTGCTGGCAGAGCAGGGGTCCTGAGTGTTCACTGCTTTGTCTCCACTCCCAAAGGTTCAGATGTGTCTGAGTGGGTCTCAGTCTGCATAGTCCTCCAGCCATGACTTTGACAAATCCCATTTACACAAGATCCTGACAAGCAGATGGCAGTGACGAGCTTACATTTCTTTGCCTAGGATCAAGTTCTCCGTACCAGGGACCAGGTGAAAACCAGACTGCCACCGCCCCCACTTGGGCCCTGCTGTCCTCAGAAAGCAGCTGCTGTGATCATGGGCAACATCTTTGGGAACCTTCTCAAGAGCCTGATTGGGAAGAAGGAGATGCGTATCCTGATGGTGGGCCTGGATGCTGCCGGGAAGACCACCATCCTGTATAAGCTGAAACTGGGGGAGATTGTCACCACCATCCCCACCATTGGTAAGGGCACAGCTCGCATGCAGGCTTTCATGCCAGCAGCTGAGCCAGGCAGGGGGCCTATTCCTAGATTCCCCACCCGGCCACCAGGCAAGTCCATGCAATTTGTGGGGTTCAGGGAAGGATGGTTATTTAGCTCACTAGCAGGTGTTGGGGCTGCCGTTTGCCCACCTACCCTGGCCTTCTCTGATGCGGGAACTTCTGCAGCCTGGCACTCAACAGTTGCCCTCAGGTACTGAGCTGGTTTGTTCTCTGTGCTGTTTGGAAAGCAGGTGACGGCCTTTGATGTTCTTGCCAGAGGCCTGGAGTTGCTTCAGTTTAGATCCTTGGTGGCCCTGATCCTGGTTAAGACCTGCTTGTGGGAGGGAGAACATTTGCCTGATGGATGGGACTCCGGATTATCATTCGTAGCTGGTTCTGCATTTGGGGCTCCAGACTATAGCTCACTTTTTTTTCTTCACTCTGCTTCGCAGGCCCCAGTTCTTAGCTGAGACAGACTCTGGTGACCACAGTACAGGAGTGGGGCCGAGTCACTTCTTTGTAGGAGGGAGCGCCAAAGGCTGGGAGAATGAGTTGGGAAGGTTGGCTCCCATTACCCAGGCAGTTGTGAACCTCCCGGTTGGCCTTCCTCATCCTCTTCCACTTCTCTTAGTTTTTCTTTTTGGCCTTTGGGCAATGAGGGCAAGACATGCCAGTTCTGAGGAAGCCCTAGTTTTCTTTCCTTTGCTGGGGTCATGGCCGAGGCTTGGGGAAACCGAGACCCACCCACTGGGGCATTGTTGGAGGCCAAGTGGCCCAATTACCTGTTTTTTTCCAAAGGGTTCAATGTGGAGACAGTGGAGTACAAGAACATCAGCTTCACAGTTTGGGATGTTGGTGGCCAGGACAAGATTCGGCCTCTCTGGAGACACTACTTCCAGAACACCCAAGGTACAGCCTGTGAATCGCCCAGGGACTGCCGTGGGTTATTGGGTGTGAGCTGAGAGTGTGGCTGTTGCTCTTGGTTATGGGCAGCCAACTGGCCCTGCTGCAGCTCCTAGGGGTGGGAGAAGAGGAGCAAAGGGAGCAGATATTTGGAGGGTATAAGGAAGGGGGCACCTTTCGGTGGTGAGGGAGGGAAGTTCGCGTGTCATTCTGTGCAGCCCGTGCTCTGCCTCCCTAGGGCTGATATTTGTGGTGGACAGCAATGATCGGGAGCGAGTGAATGAGGCCCGGGAGGAGCTGATGAGGATGCTGGCAGAGGACGAGCTCCGGGATGCAGTGCTCCTCGTCTTCGCAAACAAACAGGTGAGATGTCTCCCCGCCCCTGGATTAGAGAGAGGGCAACCTGGCTGCAGAAATCAGGGGCCTTGGAGCTCATTGTGTGGAAAGCCCTGGGACTATGTTCTCAATTTTGGTAATGTGGGAAATGGGATTTTTTGGCTTCTTTTTTCTTTTTCATTGGGGAATACTGGGGAGCAGTGTGTTTTTCCAGGATGTCGAGTCGTTGTTTTTCAATCTAGTTGTGGAGGGCATGGCTCACGGGCCCATGTGGGACTCGAACCGGCGACCTTAGTGTTATGAGCACTGCGCTCTAACCACTGAGCCAACCAACTGCCCTTCTGTGGCTTCTTTATGCTCCTCTTGTCCCCTACTCTGGCTTTAATTAACAACATTTCATCTTCAGGGATTGGTGTCATAGAAAACATCACCTCAAATCCCTCTTTCATCTTACCTATTGTCTACTTCAGTGGAACTGCTCTCACTCCTACGGTCAAATAGACTCGATTCTTTGCCCAGTCTGAATCACTTCTCCCATATTTGGTTTCCACCAACCAAGTGGAATGACTTCTAATGCCTTGGATCTGGCGTTCTGGGATGACTAAATCCAAAGCTGCTCTTTAGGCTCTTGTTCTGAGTCCCTATGGTGGAGGAGGAAAGGGTACTGGTATACATCTGTTAGTACGTAGATGAGTGCTCTAGAAGCCTTAGAAAGATCCTCAGGCTCCTTTTTGTGTGTTTTCATCTCACTCCAGGATTTGCCTAATGCTATGAATGCTGCTGAGATCACAGACAAGTTGGGCCTGCATTCCCTGCGTCATCGCAACTGGTACATTCAGGCCACCTGTGCCACCAGCGGGGACGGGCTGTACGAAGGCCTGGACTGGCTGGCCAATCAGCTCAAAAACAAGAAGTGAGAGCCAGGCAGCCCTGTCCACCCACCCCACCCACCCGTGACATGCCTACTGTCTCCCTGCCCCAGCCCTACCCCTTCCTTCCTGTTGCCAGTATGGTCAGGGCCCTGGGTATCATGTCCGCATGCCCAACAGGAGCCTTGCCTCTCCTTCATGCCCTCCTTTCCCCTGTCCATGACCAGTACCCAATTGCTGTCCTAATGATGAATCATTCCAATTTACCAGATTTAAAACAAAAACAAGGTTGTTAATGGTTTCATGGGGTGCCCCCCCAATCCTCTGAGGTTCGGGAGGGGGTGGGGTAGTCTTTCTGTTTGCTTCGTTTGGCTCTGGTTGCTGTGCTCTTGGCATCTGAGTCCCTCTTCCTACAGGCAGGCCCCTCTCCTACCGTCTTCCTTTCCTTCGCCACCGTCTCCCAGTTCTACATGGAAATTGCACGGGCCTCTCTGTGTGCCTGCATGTGTGCGCATGTATATACATGTATAGAGAGATATATATGTGGGGGCCAGGGAGAAGGGTGGAGGGGGTGGAGTGCAGCTCAGGGCTTGGAGCCAGGACGCTGCCCACTCTAGCCTGTCACTTGTCCCTCTCATGTTGCTGAGATAAAGGGAAGTAGGTGGAGGGAAGGCTGCCCCAGTCTTGCACTGGTTCCTCTCCTCTGTGCAGGTAGGTTTTCCTGGATGATAGGCTAGATGATGGATTTTCCACCGCCATCTTCCTCGTACCCCTCTCTCCACCCTGCTTAGGACAGGGGTGTGGCATTTATCTCTAGATGACTGTTCCCAAGGAGAGGCCGTTCTTCCCTGCCTCGTTAGTGGGCAGGAGAGAGGAACCCACTCGCTCGTATCAGCCCAGTGTTAACTGATTCTCCCCCTCATCCTAGGTCTGTTCCTCAGGAGCCTGAGGGGGAGGTGGAGTTAGCAAGATCACGGGGTGTGTTTGGGACCCAGAGTATTGGGGGGAGGGCCTTAGGTTTTCCATCTTCATCCTCTTTTGTTTTTAGGAGAAGGTGAGGCATGGATCAGTCCTATTTCTGCTTTCCCTCCCCTGCACCCCCACCCCTCCCAGTCTTTTGATCTTGGGGGCTGAGTGGCTTACCTGTCCTTTTTCAGAAGTTTCCTCACCCTAGTAGTCCTGCAGCCTGAGTGGCTGGGTGGCTGAGGGGGAGTGGGGGTGATATGGCAGACCTCAATATCAATTCCCCTATTCTTCAGTTCTGTTTTTCTGGAAAGTCCATGATGTGCTGAAGGATGGAAATTTTCTCTTCTGTTTCCAGACCCTCAGATGGTCCTACTGTGCCTCCCACCTCCATCCCAACAGCTCTCCCCTGCCCTCTTCACCCACTCGAATAAATGGATATGGGTGTTGGAGTGAAGGAAATAGAACTCTGAAGTGGTTGTTGGTGCTGGTGGGATGCAGGGGTCTTCAGGGTCCTCCCCCTATTACCATGTAGTTGTTCAGAAGCTGCTGCTACTGCGTCTCTCTGTCGACAGGGGGCGCTTGTCCCTGAGGTCCTGACTTCTGCGGTTTCTGTGAAGCCGTGCCTTTTCTGTGGGCTCCTGTGTGTGCTGGCTGCGCCCTGAGCTCCAAGACGGCTGCCCATACCTTTCTGCTAAGGTCAGGACCCAGGGCCCCCCATAGCATGGCTGAGGGACACCTTCCCAGAAGGGCTGTCCCAAACCCCAGTCCCTGGGTCCAGGCTTCCTGCCACCTTTGTCTATAACACATAAATCAATACCCTTTACCCCACCCCAGACTGAACTGTGAAAGAGAGGTTCCAGGGGTGTCTCCCTCAGTGCCAGTTCCTTAGTGATGTTTTACTTACCCAAGATGCAGTGGGTGTGTGCAGGTCTCTTGCTCTCTAGGCCTTTGTGTGTATGTGTGTGTGTGTGGTGGTGGAGGGAGGGCGGGGTGCTGGAGCTTCTATTTCATTTTAACATGTATTCATTCCCCGGACCCCACAGATGCTTCCCTCCACGCTTTTTTTTTTTTCCCGCCTCTGTCTCTATTCCTGAGATTTCTTTGCTCCTGCTGCCTCTCTCCCTGACCTCTTTCCTTTGCCTTCTAACTCATTCAGTGCTGTTGCCTATTTGTCATCCCTTGTCTCTTTCCTACTTAGGATCCCCCACTCTATTTAATCTTTGTGGTCGGTGAGAACTTTGCCTCTTCTCCCGTCTCACTCCCTCTCTGACCCTCCCTAGTTAGATGCCAGTCCCAAATAGGTTTTCCTTATTTCAGGCCCACCCCCACTCGTTTTGGGGGGCTCCCGGGACCAAGGGGCTAAAGGTGTTAGGAAACAGCCTTGGAGGTTGTTGGGTGCTGCTCCAGATCTGTCCAGCAGGGGGCAGTAAGTGATCTTCTAGTGTATCCCTGGCTGCTAGACCCTTGGCAGGGGTGGACCTTTCTACATTCCCATTCACCTACAAGTTCTTTTGGGATTGGGTGTTTCATTCCATTTTTGCCCACTCCCTCCCTCACTCTGCTCTGGTAGGTTTAATTTTATGCTTTCCTTTATTCCAGCCTTTCTTCTCCTTGGGGATTCTCCCACTTCTCCCCCAAAATTTGTTTGTGGTGTTATAGTGGTAACTGCAGTTCTGAACTGATTTTTCTCTTCTTTTTTCCTCCTCTGGAATGTAGACTGTGTATGTTTAATAACTCACCTTCTCTCTCCTTGCTCAAAATGTGGGATACGCGATGACTGTGACCCTGGTTGGAAATTAAACTTGTTTTATGCAGCTTTGGAGCAGACCTTCATCCTTGCTGTGCAGCAGCCATTGGACAGTTGTTTAATGGTGAGGGGAGTTCTGCCTCTCGTCCCTCTCTCCAGACTGCTCCTGTCAGCAGAGGGGTAAAGGGCACTTGACTTGGAGGTTATGGAGGAACGGGGGCTCATCTGCACACTGCTTGTTACTCCCTCCCATTATACCACAGACGGAGGCCTGAGTGTGGTGGGCACCAGAGTGCGAGGGCCTTGTGACTTTGCTCCTCTAGTTCTAAAGGGTTTAACCCTGAACTTAGCTAATTTATCACCTGTTGTCCACTTGAGAGACTTCAATGTCTAGAGGACCCTGAACTCTGAGTGCCCCATACTGCCTTTATTCTCAGACGTCCCAGCCCTGTGCATAGGTGCTTCTAGTGGGAAGAGGGTCCCCTCATCCACAGATTGGCGTCCCCTCACTCATTTGGTTCTGCGCTTTGGCAGTGAGTAAGCCAAAGTTTGGGTAATGTAATGATCTTGATCCTCCTTGCAACTGATGGCCCTGTGTCCCCTCTGCTTTAAGCACGCAGTTCCCTGTGGTCAGTATGCCAGCCTCATCCAGATATTCCACAAACATCTTGGGGAAAAGACCATTTTCATAAAGCTTCCGTCCTCCCATCTCCCACCACTACTCTCTTCCTCTCCTGCTACCATTGTCTGGCTCCAGGCAAAGAAAGGGACGGTGCTATCCTTGGGGTGGGTGAGGTCGGAGTGAGCCAGGCAGGCTTTCCCGACTCTTAACCATTTTCTTAGGCTTTGGGGACAGAGGTCCTTCCACCCTGTTCTGTGGGGAAGGGAAAGTATTAGGCATATATAAGTTTGAGAGCCCCAAGTACCAGTACATCATTTATATTCAGTTACCTTCCTGTTCCCTTCCCAATTTTCCTTTTCAGCCCCTCTCCTGTTATTAAAGTAAGCCATCACCCTCAAGGATCAGTGCTTCTGTCCTTATGAAACTCTTAAACTACAACCACACATCCCTCTATCAACTCTGTGAACTTTGAACATTACCCACTTACCCTTCAAAATCAGATGAAACTTTCTTCCTTCTAGGCTCCTCAAAAGTCCTGCTTGGTGATTGAGGTTATAAGCAGTTAGGCGCTCCTTTCCCAAGTTCTTCATTTGTATACTAATAAATAGATACGTTCTAGAGCTACAGCCTCTCAGAAGATAATGATAATGGAGAGGACTTCAACCGGACGGCAGGCCAGTGGTGGTCTTTTGACCCCTGAACAAACTTGGGAAAGAGGATGGCCTAGTCCCTTCTGACCCTTAGCACTCGGTTTAGAATGCCGGGAAGGGGGTGGAGGGAGCCCTCTTGTGGCAGTTACTTAAACCTTCCAGCTTTTTTTGGGGGGGGGTATGGGGGGACGAGAGGGGAGACTTAACCTGGAAGTTATATGCTTAGCACCCAACTCTTAGGGCAGACAGCAACCCCATCTTCCCAGAACGTGAGTAGTTCTTTAGTCATGACTTGTCAGGGGACCTGGGCCCAGGGTCCACTTCAGGATTATCTGGGCAAGGGATTTGAGCCTGGAGAAAACCAGTGGAAGGCCTTGGATTGGTCCAGGTGAGATGGAGATTCATTCCAGAGTATGGGGACAGCCATGGGGAGAATGAGTGTGGGTATCTATGAAATTCTCAGACTAGTGGTGTAAGGTTTAAAGGTTCTGGGCGTTCACTGCATCACTTCCAGTTCAAGTGCCTAGATTGGTCAGAGCAGAAAATGGGCAGATACTTAGTACCTTGTGTGTTTCCAGACCTGTGCTAAGAATGAAGTCAAACCACTGTACTGAGGGAGATACCTGGGAATCCATTTCTGGAATGCTCTGGAATCCTTTGGGATAACCATAGTGCACCATGTGGGATAGTGACAGTTGGGGAATCACTGTGTAGGGGTTCCTTTTCCTTTGCTGCTGCCCGGTGCAGAGAGGGGGGTCTTTGGGCAGGCAGTCGTAATACTAAGCACAGCTTCTTTTCCAGTTCTCTACTTTCTAATCTGGTAACTGGAGGGATGGTGTATCACGCTGGTTGCTGGGGAGTGACAGGATCCAGATACCTTCCTTCCTCTGCAGGTTTTTCATTCTAATTGGGTTTCCTGTCCCTGGTTGCTGTGATGGGTAACGATGACCCTGAGTTCCTGAGCAAAGGGTTAGGTGTGAGGAAATCCCAGGCTTGAGTATGGTAAAGGGGACAGTGCCACTGGAGGAAGTGGTTGGAGGTCTGGAAGTGAGGAACTTGAATTGGGACCGTTCACCATCAAGGCTTGAAGGTGAGTGTCTGCTTTTGTGTCACTTTGGCCACGGCCTGTACAAGAGTGTCCGGGCTCTAGGAGCAAATCTGGCTTCTGAACTGAACATGGTGGAGTGGAAAGGATACTCAAGACTTGCTCTGCCCAGAGCTGAACAGTTCCACTCATGTACCCTTCCTCCCAACACTTCTTCCAAACCAGGTATTGAGAGCTGTCTCTTAGGAGGTCCGTGCAGGCCATGGAGGAGAATTGAGAATGAACTTGTTCACCTGGCACCCCCTCCTGCCCACCTCTACCTCTCCATCCCATACGTTGTTAGGAGCCATCTTAGGACAGGATTGAGTACAAGGCCTTTTAAGGGTTGGGGGGCTTATCCTGACACTCTGAACCACAGAGATTTGGATGCTAGCTTCTGAGTTCTGAATATAGGAAAGAGGTGCTTTCTTGGTTTTAGGTAATAGGTGATGGGGAATCTCTGTTTTTGTCTATGCCAGATCTTGCATTGATGGGATGATATTATCGCTCCCTGGCTACAATAGCCATGGCAATAGGGTGGGGGGGAGAAGGAGAGCACATAACACTCATTCTTGGATGAACGAGTGCATAACCATACCTGAAAAGAAAACAGTCAGGGTATGCATGCCCTTAAAAATACGGCATTTTGAACCCAGATGTGCATATACTGACTTACAGGCTTTTTATTAACAATCTGTTAAAAATAAACATTCAAAACATTTAAAAAGCTGTGCCCTGCTTACTGTGTATGTGGCACATAATAGGCAGTCATGCTTGATGAGTAAATAAACATCATCGTCCTTAACCAAGCTGGGCATGGTGGGTACCCCATTAGTTTTAGAAGCCAGGGGCTGTGGTCAGGTTTCTCATACTTGCCGACAGAGATCCCTTTGAGGGTGGAAGCCTTTCCAGGAGCGGTCCTCTGATTAAGTTACCCTTCCGGTCAGGGTTGGGCCAGCTCGCCTACCTTTCCTAGAACCATCTCACCTTTCTGTGTCCTTCAGGTGCCTCCTAACTTGATCCAAGGAGACAGCACCTTCCTCTGTGGTGCCTCCTGGGTCCAAGTGGGCTTGTGCTGCCCTCTGTGGGTGATCTTGTTATCTTAGTTTTGCCCTTTCCATTCCTACTACCACCCTCTTCACTTCACCCCCACTTCCTCTTCCCCTTCCCATCAGATTCCCAGACAACCTCAGACCTGGAGAGTCGTCTTCCACCTTCACGACGCCGTTCCAGTCAGCTCATGCATCAGGAGTATGCATTATCATCCCTTGCTCAGAAACTTCCATGAACTCCTGCTGCCTCAGTCTGACATTCAAGGCTCTCCACAACCAGCTCTTACCTCTACTCTCCTGGCTAAATCCCTTAGTTGAGTCAAACTGGTCCAATCATTTTCCCCAAATATCTGGCCCTCTGCCTTTATCCCCTTTCTCATTTTTTAGGAAATACCACTTTCCTTTAAGATACACAAAGCTGCCTGTGACCTCTCTGATCACAATGACTTTTTCCCCCCTAGTCTGGCTCCTTTAGTTTTGTTAACACAACTCACTCAACACCTCCCACATGTTCTGTTGTATTCCTCTACAGTCACGTGCCACTTAATAGGCTCTATGGTACAGCCTATTGCTCCTAGGCGACAAGCCTGTGCGGCATGTTACTGCACAAAACAGCACGAGATGAAATCAAACAGAAAATAATGCAATCAAGAGACCCGATAAGCAGGAGGTGTGTGAGGCTGCTGCTGGTGGAACACGGCGTACTGTTGTTACAGCAAACTTGTATAAGTAGAAAGAGCACACTCTAAAATAACGATAAAAAGTAGAGTAGGTAGATAAACCAGTAACATAGGCATTTCTTACCAAGCGTTCTGTACTGTACATAATGGTATGTGCTGCGCTGTTTCACGCTGGCAGTGCGGTTTGTTTACACCAGCATCTCCACAAGCGTGAGGAATGCATTGGGCTGTGACATTAGGACAGCTCTGATGTCTACGGCGTCACTAGGCGATAGGAAATTTTCAGCTCCATTACAATTTTATGGGACCACTATCAGATGCAGTCCGTTGCTGACTTAAATATGATGTGGCACAGGACCATATATCATGTTCATTTAATATTCAATTTTAAAGTTGTTTTGTAACCAAAGTCATTTTTATTGTGAAAGATTCAAACAACACATGAATATACAAAACAATATGTGGAACCTGTTCCCCTCTATTCTCCCATCTCCCACCCTCAGCTATTTGGTGTGCATCTTTCTAGTTCCTTTTCTAAATATACTGCACACATTTGGGGGAAAATTCAAATGTAAAAGGGCTCATCACATGTCTTCTTTTTTACACTTAAGAATATATGCATTTGTCTTAGAGATTTTCCATACTAATGTAGTTAGATCTTCCTTTTTAGTGGTTTCTTAGTATTGCATGGCATAGTTATTCAAAATAAAACATTTGTCTAAATCTTATATGGAGGGTACTGTGCAGCTAGTACCTGAGAGACTCCAGACGTGATCACGACCTTGCCTTGCCAGTGAGCTGGCTCTTTCAAGGAGATGGGGAGGGAAGAGTGGGGCATACAAAAATAACCAACACAAGGAAAAACGCAATAATGTCCCCAAGTGTATGCCTGAAGTTCAGAAATAAAGGAAGTCCCTTCTAGCTCAGAGAATCAGTGATATTTGAGCTTGGCCTAGAGGGAGCTTGACGGGTGAAAGAAGAGCATGAGCCTGGGCTCAGAGATGAACACACTTGATAACAGTTCATCTGATGCCACACCACAATCCATGAGCAGGAAAGGGATTTGGTTGAATTCGTAAACATTTATCGAACATCTATGTGTCAGATAATGTTCTAGACACTGAAAATAGAGAAATGAGAAAGATGAGATTCCTTTAAAGGACTCTCAGTTGAATGGAATAAAAGCCAAGTTTGGAAAGGCAGATTAAGACCAGATGAAAGCTTTCCATTGGCATGTTGGGGAGTCTGAATTTTATTCATTGGGCAATGAGCCAGGGCAGGCTTTTCCGTGGGCAGGTGACGTGACTCAAGTTGAGCAGATGCAGTTGTGTACAGAACGGGCTAGAGTAGGGAGAGGCTGGGGATGAGGAGTTTACTACCCTTTTTCTTTTAATAAGTTAATTTCTGTCTTAGCAGGTGTTTGGTGGTAGGCAGTCCAGGACTGGTATGGTGGCTCTACAGTTGTCAGGGACATAGGCTTTTATTTTTTCCCTTCAAGATCCTGGCACATAGCTTCCATCCTCATGGTCACCTCATGGTCTAATATGGCTGCGAGAGCATAATTCATTTCATCTGCATTCCAGGAAGGAGATGGGGGAAGGAGAAGGAGCACATAACGACACACTTGTTAGCTAAATTAACTCCCTTTAAGGAGCCTTCCTGGAAGTCCTGGACACCATTTCCAACATGTTTATGTCTTATTGGCCAGAACTTTGTCACATGGCCTTATCCAGCTTTAAGGGAGACTTGGAAGTGTAGTTTGTGCTTATTTTTTAAAGTTTTCCCCCTTTTTAAAAAATTGAGGTATAATCTGCATGCAGTGTTATGCAACGACCTTAAACATAGTTTGAAACCTAAAGGAGATATGAGGGCTTAATTAGGGTGGCAGTCTTGGGAATGGAAAGAAAGCTGGAGAGGCTGTGGAGGGAGAATCCAAAGGAGACTGGATATGGAAGATGAGAGAAGAAATCAGAATGCTGACGGCAGAGCCACTAATAGAAACAGGAAGTTGGGAATGAAGTCTAGATTGTTGCAGATAAGATGGAAGGAGAAAAAGGGATGAGGAATATATTGGGTGTGTTGACTTGAGGTGCTGGTCAGACATCCAGGTAGAGATACCCAGTAGGCAATTCTGTCTAAAGCTTGGGAGGGCAGTCAGAGCTCAGTGGCATCAAATACCAGACAGATGCTAAAGAGGACAGGGGCCAAGAAATGACCCAGGAATTTGGTGACTGAGCTCACTGATGACTTTTGAGGGAGCAGAATCCAGATGCCGAGGTCTGAGTGGGCAGTGAGGGTTTAAATCTTGCAGAATGGGAACTGGTAGCGTCACCTGAAATAATGTTAAATCCTTTGTAAAAACTGAAGTCCTCGTACAAACGTAATGGGGCTATTTGTAGCTGCACATTAGAGAAGTTTTGATGAAAAAAGAAAGGAAATGGTAGTGTCAGGAAAAGATCAGGGATTCACGCCCTCCTGACCTGGAAATAGCCCTTTGCTCTTTTTCAATGAGCTTTCTAAAGGACAGGGGGATGGGACGGCTCCCTGTTTTCTTTTGGATATATGACCTCCAGAAATTCAAGTTGAAGGCGTGGCTGTGGGAGAGGGGTGCTGCCTTTGACAACTGCTGGGGTGGGATGGGCCAGCCAGACGCTGCCAGAATAGGTGTGAGGAGGCGCGGCTCTTTCAGGCAAGAGCAGAGAGCAAGTACGTTGGACTCTGGCAGTCGGGTTTGAATCCCGTCCCTGTCACCACCTGGCTAGATGACCTTGGGCGAGTTACCCTGAGCATCCAGTTACTCATCTGTACAATGGAGACAATTATGCCTGCCTTTCAGGGTGGTTTGGAGGAGTACAGGCAAGTGCCCGCCACGCAGGAGGTAATCATAAATGGGTGCCGTTATGTGACCTAGCCTCTCGCTGTGGAACGGCCCGCAGAGGGGCTGACGGGATCCGCGACCTCCCTCTCTGAGAGGCTGGGAGGGGGGCTCCCCGCAGCCTCCTCCCTACAGGAGGTGGGGACAAGGTGGAGGAAGGGCTGCAGGAGGAGGAGCCGGTGCGTTGCGACCCGCCCCGTCCAATCTGGCCTAGGCACCGAGGGATCCGCTGTCCTAGACACCGCCACCAGAGCAGCCTGTGCTGGTGCCGCGCGCCCTGCCCCGTGTCCAGTCATGACCCTGCACCCGTCACTACTCCCGCTCTGTCTGCTGCCGCTGCTGCTGCTCAGTGGTGTGGTGTGCCAGGCTGAGACCGGGTTCGAAACCGAAAGTCCTGTCCGGACCCTCCAAGTGGAGACCCTGGTGAGGAGACGGTCCGGGTCTGCGGGGGGGCCAGGCCTTGTGCAGGAATGTGGGTTGAAAGGAACCTGCGAGCAGGGAGGAGAGGAAGTACGGGAACTGAGTTGGGGGGTGCCGGGTCTAGGGACAAGAACGGAATCTTTGGAGGATCTTCCGTGACTCCTGTAGTCGGATCGATCATAGGTGGAGCCCCCCGAACCGTGTGCGGAGCCCGCTGCCTTTGGAGACACGCTTCACATACACTACACGGTGAGGGGTCTGGGGGCCGGGGCGGGGACTGGGAGGGGGCGGGGCCCTGATGAAACACGTCAGCTTTGGCTTGGACACGTGGCAAGTAGTTTGGGAGTAACTCAGGGCTCTGGGGTCTTCGAGCACGTGGTGGGGGAGGGGCGCTCGTCCCTGCGCGTTTCCCCTCCCTGCTTTTCCTCCAGTTCCTCCTGGGCACTGAGAAGTGAAAGGTGGAGAGATCTCCGAGAAGTGCCAACCCTTTGGGGCTTCCTGTTCCCTTCTGCCCGGAGGGGAGCGCTAGGCTGCAGCTGCTAGCGGGTTGCCCCGCCCAGCAGCCCAGGTGTGTGTTGCCCGGCTGGGAGTGAGAAGTACTAGGTGTGCGCTCTGGATGCTCTCTCTCCCCAGGGCAGCTTGGTAGATGGACGCGTGATTGACACTTCCCTAACCAGAGACCCTCTGGTTATAGAACTTGGCCAAAAGCAGGTGATCCCAGGTATGTGGCCCTTCCCTCCCTTTCCTGTTCTTCTCAGCCAGAAGTGCTTTCTTAACCTCTTCAACCCTTAAGCTACCTTGGAAATGCACCTGGGGAATTAGTAAGACCCCCCCAGGTCTCTACCAGCCACCTCCTGAGGTTCAAATCCCACCTCTAATACTCCTCTTGCCCCATACCCTACTTGAAGCCAGAGATTTGAGAAGTAGGTTGCTCAACCAAGGGTCAAAGGGGAGCCTTTGATCTCCTCTCCTGGGATTTGGGGAATGTAGGTAGCTTCCTGTTCAGTGGTGTCTTCTTCCTCAAGGTCTGGAGCAGAGCCTTCTTGACATGTGTGTGGGGTGAGTATCCGGGCAAGGGCGGGCTTGGGTACCTGCTTTGCATGGGTTGAGGCTTTCTCTGCTATCCCTACTCCTAGAGGAGGCAAGAGTAGGTGGGATAAAGGGCCCTGGCTTTGCACTGGGCAGGTCCAGGTCACTGGGCCCTGAGGGCATCCAAAGCCTCTGCGCCTCTCTGACTGTGGGTTTTGTTGGAGGAATGGAGGCATGTGGGGGGATGGACATCTTTGCTGGTCCACCTGTTTGGTGCCAGGTGGGAAAGTTCGTGTTTTGGGTGTGAATATTCCGAGGATATCGCTGGTGGGGCTTCTGATGGACTGAGGCTGCTGGCCCACCTGGTCCCACCTCTGGCTGTGACTTACATTCTTTCCCTCAGAGAGAAGCGCAGGGCAATCATTCCTTCTCACTTGGCCTATGGAAAACGGGGCTTTCCACCGTCTATCCCAGGTAATCTGACTAGACATCTCTCTCAGACCATCAAAATACCTAGTCCCTAAGAGCTACAAGGAGCTACACAACTTGTCTGGAGCTTGAGAAGGTCTAAACTCAGTTTGCTAAAAGGAATGGCTAGGGCTTCCTAAAGGACCACGTTTTCCTCCTTAGGTTACCACAGGGACTAGACACACAGAACCGGTTAAGGCCACCTGGCTGACCCTCTGGCAGCCAGCAGCTTTTTAGGGGGGAGACACCTGCCTGTGCCACCCTTCCCAGAACTCTGGACTTCTTTCCTGCCTTTTTCCTACAGTTCCACTGTCATTTGTGCAGATGGCATGACTTCTCACCACATCTCCACTCTTCCTTTCAGCCTTCAGAGAAGAGATAGTAAAAATGGTCACAGTCAAGTAATTCAAAACAAAATGAAACAAAAACCAGCAACTTTTAAAAGTCATGCCCACCCCATAACTTTAAAAGCCCTCACAGATTACTGTTGATACCTACCCTTAAAGGCCTGAGACTGGATAGATTTCCCAAGATGCGTATCTCTTGCTTTTGGTTATAATAAATGTTCTATTAGCTAAAATGTGTTGTACTTCAGAGTATTGGGGTAAAAGTTCTTATCCTAGTTCCAGGGAGACTTTGGAAGAGGGTAGGGGAACTAAAGAGAAACAGTCTTACCCAAAGCACTATTACCTCCCTCTTTCCAGTGCTGCTTCTGTCTGCATTTCTTCCCCCACCCTCCACTCATTCCCCCGCCCCTACTTTTGTAAGACACATCCTTCTTCCTTTCCAGCTCATATGTTGAAACACCTGTCTTTTTTAACAGTCGTATTGCGTGTGTTTATTGGTTGGTGGAATTTTTAAAAGTCTAGTTTAAATCCAATTAATTTCAGCCCTGCAAAGATTGTATCCATGTGGCTATTTGGAAATGGAGTACAGTTAGAACCGAGGTTTCTCCCGCTTATAAATGGAGAACAGCATGTACATTTCAGGTCCACAGAAAGTTTTCCTGTGCTGTTAAAGACCTATCATGGAACACAAGCCACACTTGTGTTATCTGGGGTAAACATGACTATCACTAGACTCTGCTCAAACCCATTTCTGTCTTTGTCTAAGGTAACTCAACCTCATATTTAAATCTTGCCAGTTGCATAGTTGTTGCTCTGGTGTGGCCTGCCCTCTTGTTTTCGTTCAGATTCAGAGTCCTGGGTAAACTCAGAGATCCTAACCTTCACCTCCTCTCTGCCTCCAGCGGATGCAGTGCTGCAGTTCGACGTGGAGCTGATTGCACTGATCCGAGCCAACTACTGGCAAAAGCTGGTGAAGGGCATTTTGCCTCTGGTAGGCATGGCCATGGTGCCAGCCCTTCTGAGCCTCATTGGGTATCACCTATACAAAAAGGCCAACAGGCCCAAAGTCTCCAAAAAGAAGCTCAAGGAAGAGAAACGAAACAAGAACAAAAAGAAGTAATAAATAATAATAATTAAAAAAACACAAAACTTCTTTGCATTCTTCACCTGATCCTTTCTGAGGCTACTTTTGTAAGTGGGAATGAGGTAAAGGACTGGGGAAAGGCACCCTGAGGTGGATCTTCCCTGGCATGAGGGTGGTTGGAGGATTTAGATCACCTCTTCCTCCAGCCTTCTGTTCCTGTCCTGACTCCAAGGACCAGGTCTAGAATCTTCTCATAAGATCTCTAGGTTCCGAAGGTATGGGTTTGGGCTCCCATGGTGCCCTGACTCCAGGAGCAATTTGTCATTGAGGAATAAGCCTCCTGGTAGTTGCCTAGTTATTCTTTCCACATCCTGGGGCTGCTATATTCCTAGTGTCCTCAAAGTAGACTGCTCTGTCCAATATGGCAAAGATATAAGGAGCTCACGAACTCCACGGGCATTTTTAATAGCAAAGTCCTCAGGGGTCTCAAAAAATCCTCTGGGGGTTGAAAAGAGATTTTCTTGTGTCACAGGATATGGGAGATCACGTGGGCTGCTTCAATGATGTTGTACGTGGTTGGAGGTTTTTTGTCACCTGGCTGGGTTGCAGGTGTGGACAAGGGCTGGGTTAAGTTGCTTCGATGGTTGACGATGAACAGTGGGTTGAGCTGGCTCAGCACTTCATCACTCACTGAGATGCCATCCAAGTACTGCTTGAGCATCTCCCGCAGCTTCCCGTTGATTTCTAACAACTCGGCATGTCTATGTTGGAGGCTCAGTTGCTCCAGTTTCACTTTGTTGTACCTTTTCCAGAAATTCTCCATCCCTATGTAGTCCGCTATCACCTGGGAGTTGAGTTTAAGGGAGAAGGTGTGTGGTGGGGCCCATTAGCAAATACAGCCCAGTGCCCTGTCCTCCCCAACTCTGAGCCATGGCCTCTGGGCCCTAGGAACTTTACCTTTGCCAGCTCCTCAGTAAGGTCCTCTGGCTGAATTTCCTCTATCTCCTCCTGCTCCTCGGGAGTCAATGTTGGTGAATAAAAAGGCAGGACTTTTTCTTCCTCTGTCTCAAATTTCCTACATATTTCAGCAAGTTTAAGGATCTTTTCACCCTATTGGAAAGAGGAAGAGACCTTTTATTAGGAAAGGGAGTGGGGAGGGGGAATAGTAGAGCTGGTTCCCCTGTTTGAACCAAGGGAGGTACCCATCCAAGTGGGAGACGAGGAATATATACACTTACCACGAGTGCTTACTGCATGCCAAGCACTATTCCAAGTATTTTATGTTTTTATAAAATTCATTATCAATGTAATTTAAAATGTGACAGGGGAAGGAACATGGAATAAAAGAAATGTATTCCAAGTGTCCACTCAGGCAGAAAACAGGAGAAAGCCTCCTCTACCACTCTCAAACCCCTTTCACTTCACAGGGAGCCTGGCCCCTTGGTTTTGTTTGGACCACCCCCACCCCTGTTACCTTATCGACAATCTTTCTCAGGGCTTTGATGGCGGCGTTACTTTCCAGAGTGAGCTTGACTAAGTTCTCCTGTGATATTTCCCGGGCCTGAGTCCTTTGGGCCTTAAGTTTCCGCAGTTGTACAAGGATCAGCTCCTTGTCATCACGAATGTACTGGTTCTGCTCTTCACTCTCACGGCTGTGCACCATGATCTTGCCTTTTACAATACTTATGGAATCCTGGAGAAACAGAAGAGGAAACAGTTGACCAGCTGAGGGTCTAAAGAGAGACAGAGACAGATAAAAGGACTGTCTGGAGACTGAAATCAAAGTTTATCCCAACCCTTTGTGAGGCCCGGCGTAACCTGGGGGAAGATGAACAGAGGATAACGGAGCGGTTAAAGCCGTGGGTATTTCTGGTTGGCTGCACTAACCTGGAGTCTCTGTATTTTTTTCATCTGCACTTCAATCTCTTTGGAGCTCTTCTCATCCTTCACCCTCAGGGTCTCGAAGGCAACCTTTCGATCCTCTGTGGCATCAGTGTAATTCTTGAGGGCATCCTGGAACTTTCTCCACAGATCTTCTACTACATTCTCCAGTTGCAGTCTTAGAAAGTGCTTCTCTTCTAAATTCTAGGAAGTGGCCCCAAAATAGCCAGTGCTTGTCCTGTTAGTGCCCTTTCACTCCCACCAGCAACCTCACCCTCTTGCACTATTTATAGCACAGTATAGTGCAGGGGTCACCAATGAAAATGCCTACAAAGACGAGGCAGATGATATAAATAAGTGCTGTGGGTTAGATGGGGTCTGTGGTGAATCAGAGGAAACGCTCTTTTGGGCGGGGCGTGGAGGGGGCACAGCTGCTTGGCCCCACATGAATGTCTCCATTTGGAAATATGGCCCAGTATCAGCAGATCTTTAAAATTTTCAAGGGAAGGTAAAATTTGGATTTTTATGTGAAATGTCCCAATTTTTAAATGTAGGAACTTTATTAAATTTTTTACAAAACACTGAGGCACAATAAAAACAAAGAACCCCATACCCAAACCCAGGTCTACAGGCTGTCTAAGTTTGCAACCTCCAGGATGGTGGAAAGAAAGCACCAAGGGGCAGGGGTTTAGATTCTCCTCCTGGCTCTACCACAAACCAGCAGCATGACTTGCACAGGTCATTACTTTTGGGAGCCTTAGGTTCTTCATCTACAAGTCACAGGAGTGAAGCCAGATGATCTCTTTGTTGCTTTTTAGCTCTAAAATGCATCTCCTTGACATTTCAGAAGGGTCCTCCCTCTGACCAATTTTCACAAAAGTACAAAAGGCAGTAGGGGGACCTACAGTAGCAACAGGCGTTTTATTGATTTTGTTGGTTAAAGGGATCTCTTCTAGCTCTACTAGCCTTGAGCATTTTTCTCTCCCAGTTCTTGCCCATCTGCTCTCCCTCTGTACCTTGTTTTTAAGATCGTCCCACATGCTCTGGAACTCCAGCTTGCCTTCATACTCAGAATCTATGTAGTTCTGTTCCATGGCCATGAAGACATCTTGTAGGTAGCGAATCTCTTTTTCATGTTGGTCAATAATTGTTTTTCTGTAGGAGATAAGATACTGTCCCTGCTCTGAGGGATAAAGCATATGGATCAAAAAATGACAACTCAAAGCAATTTGTAATGAAATTATAAGAATGGTAGAAACTCTGATGTACTGAAAGAGAACAGAGTGAAGGCAGGCTCCATTCTTTTTAGAGCCAAAAAGAATGAATAAGATTATTTTATTCTGATTTTTGAATAGGTAATATATTCCCATGATGTAAAAATCACAAAGTACAAAGGGTTACAGTGAGAAGTCTCCTTCCCATCCCTATCCCCTGCCATATGGGTAGGATTTTGATAGTTGAAAAAGGGTGTCGGTGTTTCAGATAGGGACCTGGCACGGGCAAAGGGAAGTTAAGGCTACAGGCTTAAACCTGAGTTCGTTTAGAAGGAACTCAGGATCTTTTCTACTGGGGGGGTCGTGTCGTAATCAAGATGGGAGGCTCCAGGGTGCTGGCCACCCGCTTACAGACAGCTCCTTGACACAGGACACGCCCCTGGACTCAAGCCCCCATACCTTTCTGTCTCGAACTCCTTGGTTAGGGTCTCCAGCTCCATGTTGTAACTTTCCTCTAGGAGGTTGAGTCGACACCTCTGCAGGGCCAATAGCTGATCAACACTGTGCAAGTGGCTGCGCAGAGCCTGGGCGTACTGTTCCTCGGCTTCTGACAGGTCCTTAGCTAAAGACTGGGTAGGAAACAGAGTTACCATTTTGGCTGGACGGCTTCTGTGAGAGAATAGAACAATGTGTGCAGCTGGCTAGCTGGATAACATGAATGACATTTTCCCTTAGTTCCTAATGCCAATTCTTTGGCTCTGAGAGTGCTGGTTCTCCCACTCTTAAATGTAAAATAAGAGGGACATCAGGGAAACCCATGTAGCCACCAGGGTCCTAGGGACAACAAACATTTACAACAATGTGGCTACCACTAAAAGGAACCAGGAATTCTTGGAGCAATGGCTGCTTGGAGGTCTGAGGCAAAAATAAACAAGTTGAACCGAGGGTGTCTTGTTAGGTAAGAGAAGGAATCAAGCATTTATCCTGCCTTTCTTACATAAACTGTACCTTTCGGTAATTGAATGGGAAATGATGGGAAGTATTTCTTTATGGAAGTATTCAAGCTAATGAAAAAGGAATGATATCATTAGAAAATCAGCATTTTGCAACCCCCAATGAATTAATGGATATTAACAGCTGCTAACATTACAAAAAGAGAGATAATGGAAGAATACAACACCTCCAAACTTCTAGATCCAATTACCAAGATACAGAAAATACAGATGACAAAGTAACATATGAAATTACAATGCAGACTACTATACAGTTGTAAAAAAACAAATAAGAAGCTCTTTATGGGCTAATGTGGAATAATCCCCACGATATACTGTGAAGTGAAAAAGGCAAGGGGCAGAGCAATATGTAGTACTACCATTTGTTTAAAAAAGGTTTACTCATGAAACTAAAATTATTAGGAAGGGCACTGGGTGGCTGAAAGGCACCAGTGGGAGGGAACTTTATATAATTTTTTATCTTTTTAATTTTGAATAATGTGACTATATTATCATATCCCATATGATCCAGACACCATGAGTGCACTCCCTGTAAATGACCACAAGCTCCAGGCAGAGCTAGCTTTCACCTTACATGTTTAGCATGAAAAAGGATCATCTGAAATCGGTTCTGATGATGGAAGGCTATTCACTCTCTCAACAATGTCTACTCAACCTGCTGTGTGCCAGCCCTGTGCTGGAGGTCGAGGATTCGAATTAAAAGACATGCTCACTGCCCTCAAAGGAACTTGCAGTCTTGTGGTAGGAAAAGAGTGACATAAACAGAACATTACAGTAAAACGTGGAAAGTGCTAAGAAGTTAATGATTTACCAGTGACAACATGACATAAAGGACGGAGTGCCAACGTCTAAGCCCTGGGGAAGGCTTCACAGAAGAAATGTCATTTGTATCAGTCTTGAAGGAGGAGTGAGAATTTGCCAGGAAGACTGGGGAGATGCAGAAAAGAAAATTCCAGGTAGAGGGAATAGCAGATGCAAAGGCACAGGTAAGAAACAAGGATGGTTATGTGAAAGGTACAGTAGAGGCCAGATCATGAAGGGCTTTGATGTTCTTCCCATGGAGTTTGGATTTTTTTCCTGTAGAAGAGGGGGGCTACTAAGGAGATGTAAGCAGTAGAGTAACATGATCAGATTTTTTTTTTTTAGAAAGATAATCTGATAGTTGTGTAGATAACGATCTGGAGGTGGCTGGGCATGAAGGCTGGAATACAGGGGACTATTGCAATAGTCCCTATGAGAGATAATGCCCAGGACTCAACTACAGCAGGGCAGCGGGGGAATAGAGCAGGGGATGGCTTTGAAACATACTTGAGCAGATTTATGTAAGACTTAGTAAAAGAAGTCCCAAAACCAAGGATGAGTCCCAGATTTCTGGGTTAGGTGATGTGGTGAATGGCACCAGCCACCTAAATAGAGAGTATAAGGCAGACCAGATTGTGGAGTATGGGGAATGGGGCTGGCCAGAGAAGGGGAAGCCCAAGAGTTCAGTTGTGAGAAAAGTACAACAGCTAGGAACAGATATGTAGGAAGTTTGAATATAAGGATGTGGAACTTAAGCGAAAAATCCTGGCTGGTGTTACAGACCTGGGAGTCAGTGCATATAAGTGGTATTTAAAGCCAGGGTAACGAGTAAGATGGTCTAGACCTTAGACGCCTGGTTAAAGAGTGAGATGTCAGACTCAGAAACCTGGGAAACCCTGACATTCAGGGGATGGAGAAAGGAAGAGGAACTCACAAAGGGGCCTGGATTCCAGAGGCAGGAGAAAAGCCAGGAAAGAATGGTGTCATGGAAACCAAAGGGGAGTTTAAAGAAGGAGAGCACTGACCAAGAGTGTCAGTGTCATAGAGAAGTCAGGTTAGATGACAACTAAATGATAAAAAAAGCATCCATGATTCGGGCCTGGTGGTCTTTACAAGAGCAGTTTCCTAGTGAAGGGTAGACATCAGATGTGGGATGCAGGATAAATGGGAAGTGAAGAAGTGGAGATAGCAAGCGCATTTAACGTGCAGTTTCGGTTATTCAGGAATGGCCCCGAAGGTGTTTAACATTAGCAATGTGTTATATACCAAAGGCAGGGACTGTAACCATTAGCTGCAAAGCTATTGCGTAGGAAGAAGCTAATTGGCTCAGCAAGTATTTGATAATTCCCAACAAGGGTCTGAAGATGTCACTTAAAAAGCCATGTGGTATCACTGGTGGGGTGAGGAATTATAATGGTTTCGCAGATTTGGGACTCTTAATATGTATCACTCGAAGCTGCCCAAGGTCTACTGAATTTTTTTTCCCTAGAGGTTAGGCTGTGAGGAAAGATGTGTGTTTTCTAGAGGGGGAATGTCAGGTTGACAATGTATATTTTGCTGCTATTGTGGGGTTTTTGACTTAAGATAGAAAAGACTAAGGAGAAGGAGTCAGTAAACAGGTTAAAAATCGAATGAAAGAAGGAATACAGCAAAATTCCTTAGAACAAATGATGGTATGGATTCAAAAGCTTCCTAAGAGCAGAAGCCTGGTTGAGTTAATTGCTTAGAGATTCAGAACTGCTCTTACCCATGGAAATCTTCTCAATCTTATGTAGGGTCACTGGAGTCGAATTAGAGAGGCCAAACAGAATTTGGTTGAAAAAATAATGGAGTGGGAATCCAGAAACCCATGTTTTAGTCCCAGCTCTCTCACTGACTAGCTGTGTGACCTCGGGCAAGCCAGTTCCTCCCTCTGGAACTGAATCTTCTTGCACTGAAATGAAGATATGGTACTAAATCCAAGTCCTTAGGTGATGTCTGCTGTGCCTTATAACTCAAGTATTGTGTAGTACCGGTTTGGGGCAGTAGACCACTAAGGAGAATGGCTCCTCTTAGTGAGAGAAAGGAATGACAGCCCAGTGTTCCATTTTTCATTTCAGTGAAAACTGTTATTACCAATAGCCTGGCTTTCTTCACAGCCTGCTTCTTGGGAGGACTTTAAGATTGAGTAATGAATTGATTTTCTAGACACCTTCTATTCAGAGATGAGATCAAGGCAGCCATATTCAAGCGTTTCCTTGGGAAGAGCACCTACCTTGATGACATTGTCCTTGCAGTCCACCACGCGTTCAAATGTTTGGCTGAGGATCTCGATGTCTTTACGAAGGGCTCTGGTCTTGACTTCTCGAAGAACCATTCTCCACTGTGTGTTAATCTTATTAAGGTTCAGAGCACTGTTATGCTCCTCCTTGGCCAGCTTGTCCTGTGCAAGGAATGAGTGCCACCCCCCCTGGGAGGTCAGGGTCTACAGCCCTGATATAACAAAGATCACACTTAGTGTGTCAATTGACACCTCACCCCTTTGTTCTTAAGGACCCAAGCTCCTGATGGCTAACACTCAGGGAGTTCCTGTTCTTGTTTTCAGAGGGTTTCAAGTAAGACAGGAACAGCCCCAGGGCATTTTAAGGAGGGCAAGGCTGAACTTTCTTCAGGGTGAAGGCATCAGAGCAGGATGCTGTTTGTAATGACCCATCTCCAGGGAGAATATCAGAATTTCAAACAGCAGAGACAGCTGACAGCACCTACTGTCCCAGTTCTGGGGCTGAGTTGTGACCGCCAAGCTCTACGTCACTGAAGCGCCCCCCGCCCCATGGTCCACATAGAACTGCCTTTCCTCCCAAACAGTGTTGCCTGAGATCTAAGTACATTTGGGTCTCAAGATTTCCGGAGGAGGGGAGACCAGCATGAAAATGAGGCTGCCACCATGACAGGGCCAGCGCAGGGGGTGGGTGGGGCTGAGCAGGGGTAACACAGAAAGCCATCACCTTCAAGAACTGGCTCAGGAGCCGCTCCTTCTTCTTAATCATCTCCTCCTCTGCCAGCATCTTCTGCTGAAACAGAAGCAGCTGCTCCTCATCGGACAGGTTCCTCTGGGTCTTTTTCCCTTTCTTAGGCATAGCTGGGTAAAGGACTGGATCTGGGCAAGGTTCCTCGATCTGCCACAGCCAGTGCTAGAGGGGGTAAGAGGAAAATGCCCCCCAAAAAAGGCGTTCTGGAACTGCTCCTGAACAGTAGTGGGACCTTAGATCTCAGTCCTGGGGCAAGACAGAGCCTGGCAGAGCAGAGAGGCAGCGCTCTCAAGCCGAAAGACGCATCTCCGTCTCCTAGCAACGGAATCTCGGTAAGATGGCGCTGTGAGAAATTCAGGGGGAGAGGCCCTAGCTTGGAGCGTCCTCTCCCGGCTGGAGGACCTCAGTCTTTTTTTTTTTTTTTTTGAGTGTGTATGAGAGAGAGGGTAGTTTTACCTTTCTCAAAATCCCTAACCTCCTAACTGAACCTTTTAAAACGCTTTTTGTGTGTGTGTGTTTTTCATAGAATGGCTATATTTTAAAATACACATGTTAAATGTTGGAGAAAATATGGAGAAACGGGAATCCTCATACATTGCCAAAGTGCAGCCACTTTGGAGACAGTTAGGCAGTTCCTTCTTTCCTTCCTTCCTTCCTTCCTTCCTTCCTTCCTTCCTTCCTTCCTTCCTCCCTTCCTCCCTCCCTCCTTCCCTTTCTTCCTTTCTTCTTTTCATTTAATTGGCTTTGTTGAGCAATTCACGAATCGGGCAGCATCCCATTTGGTAAATAGAGTTGCTCCAGCAGTTTCTTAAATTGTTAAGCATACATTTACTATGCAATCCAGATATTTTACTCTTAGATATCAGTCTAAGATATCTAACTACAGATACTTGCTACAATGTGGATAAACCTCAAAAACATGCTCAGTGAAAGAAGCCAAATGTAAGAGACTACCTATTGGAAGTTTCCATTTATATGAAATATCCACACACAAAAATGTAGAAATATTGTGTGCAGAAAAGACAAATGTGTATCCAGAGTAAATATCTATTCTACTCAGAACAAAACACTGCCCCTTCCATGATGGAAGTTGTCCAATGAATCAGCCTGTTCACCCAGGGGAATGTACCATGCAGGAGGCCCAGTTGGTCTCTGTTGCTGGCGGATTGGGCACTCGGCGAATGCCATAGCCAGGTTGGCCTTGGTGAGTGAAAGTCCATGTTGCTGAGTCCATGCATAACCTCCAACCCTACCATGATGGCCGCTTTGTGTATGAGCCCATTGGGCAATGACAGGGGTGGGTAGGCAAAGAGACTGACTGGTTTGTACAGAATGGGTCATCCTATCCACTTGTATTAAAATCCTCCTCTGCTGAGATAGCCCCATTCATGTGGAACACAAATATCATCACACTTTTGCCCATTCAGAGAAGTCTATCCACATACCTCTTCCTCAAATTTCCTTATCACCAGTTTTCAAATCATGTTACTTCCTAGCCCCTGACCATTCAGCCAAGCCATTGGCCATAGCCCATGAGTCGATATATAATCGCACATCTAGCTACTTCTCCTTCCAAACAAAGTGAATAACCAGGTGCACTGCTAAAAGTTCTGCCCACTGGAAGGTTTTCCCTTCCCTAACATCCTTCAGAGATGTCCCAGAAAGGGGATGTAGGACCACAGCTGTTCACTTTGAGTGGTGCCTGCATGTCATGCAGAACCATCTGTAAACCTGCTTCTTCTCTTCCTCTGTCAGCTGACTGTAGGGCACTCCCTCTGAGGCCTTAGGTGCAGGCTGGGAGAGAGAAATATGGGCATTTGGGCTACTTCTTTATGTACCTTACTTGTGCTTTCAGGGCCTACTTGGCCCCGTCTTGTATATACCATTTCCATTTGATGGAGTGCTGCTGTGCTGCCCAACTTTATGGCATGGTGTGTCAGCTAACACCCAGTTCATGATGGATATTTCAGGTCATACAGTAACATGGTGGCCCATGGTTAAGCATTCAGTCTCTACTAAGACCCAGTAGCAGGCCCAGAGCTACTGAGCCAAGAGTTTCTCAAAAGCGGAGTACTGGACTCAGCAACCACCACTGAGCAGGTCGGACTCCACTCATTCGCAGCCCTTGCAACCATGTCTGACAAACCTGATACGGCTGAGACTGAGAAATTTGATATGTGGAAACTGAAGAAGACAGAAATGCAAGAGAAAAATCCACTGCCTTAAAAGAAATGACTGAACAGGAGAAACAAGCAGGCAAATCATAACGAGGCACACACTGCCAGTATGTGCTGTACGTTCCGCAAGAATTGCCTTCTTATTTTACTTCTTTTAGCTGTTTAACTTTGTAAGATCCAGTTTAAAATGACTGTGCTGCCCCTTTTCATATCAGAGAACTACTGACAACGAAGGCTGCACCTGCCTCTCCCATCTGCCTACTGGCTGGCAGGGAAGGAAAAGCTGGGTGGGATGAGAGTGAAATCTAGAATAAAAACCAAACTCGTCCAACGTGTCCTGCAAGCTGTAAAGTGCAGTTTAATCAGATTGCCATTTTTTTTTTGTTCAAATGACTTAAATTATTGGAATATACAATTGTTAAATATGCAAACAAAGTTTTAAAACCTAAAAAAAAGAGGAGTAGTTATCTGTGGAGGACAGCAGGGCTTTTGCTCCAAAATCCTAAGGGCCTGCCCTGGGATTCACTGATAGGGACCTGCTAAAATCCCCACACAGCACCCTGTCTGCCACTGACGCTTCAAGCACTATTGAATCTGGTGGACCATGTGGCCCAAGTGGCAGAGAGGCTTGCACAGCAGCCTGACCTATTGCATAGACTTTTCTTGTTCCGGGCCCCACTCAGAGCTAACAGCTTTTCAGGTTACGTGGTGAATGGGCCAGAGTAACACACCCAAATAAGGAATATGTTGCCTCCAGAATCTAAAGAGGCCCTCTCTTTTGGTTGTAAGAGAGGCCAGATGCCAACAACTTTTCTTTCACTTTGGAAGGGATATCTTCACGTGCCCCACCTCACTAATCCCTTGAAATTTCACTAAACTGGAAAGCCCCTGAACTATGGCTGGATCAGCTTCAATAGTGGGCATTGGTCCCCCATAGCCAGCGGGTTCCTCCTGGAATTCCATGCAGGGCAATTGACCTACACGCACCCCTCTGGTGCCACAATACAAGGACCCCTCCCCCTGCCCCACGGAGTCTGAAATAGTTGCGGGCATGCCTGCGGGCTGCTGATGCACACACTTAAGCGGAACAAAGGAGTACACATTGAGCATGAAATAGGAAAAGATATTCCCACAGAAGCTGTTGGGCCCAGCACAGGCTGTGAGGACTATCTCTGGGTAAGAAAGTGTTCCATGCCCAAGGTCCATTCTTACATGGCCAAGCATGGGTGGAAAGATTGTGGGCATGAGACTGACTTTTCCAACAAAAGGTGGTCAAGATCCCTGTGAACTAAATTATGACAGGGTATATGTTTAGTTAATATACCCCGGAGGTAAGATGGTAAAGGTGTAATGCTGGCCTTGCCAGCTGAAAGCAAACTGCTTCCGGTGGTTCTTATGGACAGGGATGGAGAAAAAGGTATTTGTCAGATCAATAGCTGCATACCAGGTACTAGAAGACATGTCATCTTGTTCAAGTAATAAAACCACATCTGGCACAGCAGCTGCAATGGAGTCACCACCTGGTTAAACTTACAATAATCCACTGTCATTCTCCAAGGTCCATCTGCCTTCTGCACAGACCAAATAGATGAGTTGAATGGGGGATGCGGCGGGAATCACAACACCTGTATCTTTCAAATCCTTGGTGATGACACTAATCCCTCTAGGAATATAGCATTGCTTTTGGTTTACTATTTTCCTAGGTAGAGGCAGTTCTAGAGGCTTCCACTTGGCCTTTCCCACCATAATAGCCCTCACGCCCCAAGTCAGAGAACCAGTGTGAGGATTTTGCCAGCTGCTGAGTATGTCTATTTCATTTATGTATTCCAGAATTGGAGAAATAACCACAGGATGGATTAGGGATCCACTGGCCCACTGTGAGACAGAACTGAGCTAAAACTTCATTGATCACCTGACCTCCATAAGCCCCTACACTGACTGGCGGACCACAGTGACATTTTGGGTCTCCTGGAATTAGTGTCAGTTCATAACTAGTGTCCAACAGTCCCTGGAAAGTCTGATAATGTCCTTTTCTCCAGTGCACAGTTACTCTGGTAAAGGGCCATAGTCCCTTTGGGGAAGGCTAGGAGAAAGATTAACAGTATAAAATTTTGGCAATGTACTGGGTCTTTTTCTCAAGAGAACCCAACTTCGCCTTCATTGAAGAAATTCTAGGTCTGTAAAGTGGCTCAAGTCTGAGAATTGATTGAGAGACTATTACTCTTTTTATGATTCTGGTTAGAATTCTGATTACTTGAACTAGAACTTTTCTGCTTTTTCAAATCAGGTAAGAATTTAGTAGACTTCCTATCTATTTTACTTCTAGAAACACCATGATCAACTAGCCAATACTATAGAGTCTTTGTGAATTGAACTAGTCCAATTTCTGCCTTGTCTCTGCTGTCTATTATGGTAATCACAGCTAATTTGTCTTTGGTGGTTGAGTGCTGCCACTTGGCCCCTGCCACTCTGGGATCCAGTTACTCCCACTGCATTTAGGTTTCCCAGTTCAGTGACTGCCGTTCCCACTGTAAGGTCTGACCTACAGAGAATAGTGATCATAGAGCTCTTCAAGGATGCTGAGGCTCCCTTCATAAATTTATTTCTCACAGTAGTGGTGAAAGGTATGCCTTCTGGACTCTCCCAGGGTGGGTGAGTGGTCTTAAATGAAAAGTCCACTTGAACATTTCAATCTCCCTAAGCTTTTGAATCCCTCCCTCTATTAAATCCCTCCCTCCTTGCCATTAAACCAAGGCAAGTCTGGGTCACCTTTTGGTCCAGGTTTCAGCCAACCAACCAGTTAAAATCTTTCTAACTCTCCGAGCTGCAACATTAAATGAGAATCTCAGCTTAATGAGTCCATATCAATAAATTTGGCCTGATTCAACTTTCTGTTCCTTCCACCATTATCCCACATTCTTATTATCTATTCCCACACATGTTTTCTGACATTCTGTGTGTATTAGTTAGAGAACTCAAGTAAGTAATGTCAATGTAAGAACATCCAAACCCTTAGGGAATTTTAATACAAATTTATTTCAGTCAAACAGAGGATTCGCCTAGAAGAAAGATCTCGACAGACTGAGAAAAATGCTTCCAAAAAAATGACAGTTTACAGCTTCTTTTACATATTTGGAATTAAGGAGGGACCTTAAGGTGGAGTACATGAAGGTGGGAGAAAGCAAGGCAGGGATCAGATTACAGGATAGTTAATAAGATTATGTGCTCTCTTGAGGGTGGTTATGCTTTAGAAGGAGGGGTCTGTAAAGAGGTATTTCAAACTTGTGTTACCTAGATGCACAGAAACATTTGACAGAGCTTGCTTACGGCAAAGATAAGCCTTTTACTAAGGAAATTGTACCTGGGGCATGAATACCTACAGTGACCTGTCCAGTTAAGAATTTATGATCTGATCACCCTGTGAGATTACTCTCCATAGAACTCCTTTTTCATCCACAGTATATTGGAGTGTAGCACACATCATCGTGGGTCACACTTTGTACCTCACATTTAGGCGTCTGCTGGAACTTGAGTCTAGTTATAGGTCTGGAAACAGACATGTGGTGGAGTGGCTCCTGAGAAGACCCAGCATTGTTGCACATGGCAACTGCCTCAGAGGAAGCCATTATGGTTTCCTCAGACAATGTAAGGTTAATCCCCTTAGATGTGGGCAGAGAGGCTTCTTGCTGATGAAGAAGACTCATCAGAATTTAGACTGTTAAAGAACAAAGTTAACCCGAGTAAATTTGAAGATCTAATTATCTTTGTTACATGATTCATGAATCAGGCAGCGTCCCATCTAGCAACTAAATGGGCACTCCGAGGAGTTGTTCAAAATGGGGCGTTTTTATAGCCAGAAAGAAGATGAAACAGAAAGTTAAAAGAGAGGATTCTTTCAGGCAGGGTCACCTTCCCTTAGGGGAAGACAGGGAGTCTTATCAGGTGGATAAGCTCCCTAGTGCTGATCAGGATATTCCAGAATGATTGGTTTAAAATTTCACTGCGGGGAGAGGCTGAAACTGAAATCAGTTTAGGTATTAAATCTTGGTAGGTTTTAGCAAAAGTGAGTCCATTTTGGGTCTGTTGTTTCTTGGGCTCAATGTCTCCACCTTCATCAGAGTCTTCCCACATGTCCCCATTCCAATTTTCAAAATTCCGTTCCTTTCCAGGAAATGCCCTCACTTTAAAGACAGTAGACACCCTGTGAGGCTGGGAGTTCAATTTATGTTGTAATTCAGCCACTTGGCAGGATGAGATGCTGCAGTTTGATTTTCAGCAATCTCAGCCCTGCAGCTACAGGTGATAAGGGTCTCCTTGAGGGCAGACATAGAAGCTTTCAGGTCATTTGTGTGGCACATGAACTGAGAATTTGAATTTCTAAGCTCTTTCTTTTCTTTCCTTACTTTGTCCACTAATAATATTATTATTGCTAGTTTACCAAAAATGTTAGCACATAACTTGTACATAGTTGTCAGATTCTTGCTTCTTATAAGTGGTTGACTGGGAGTAGCCAATCGTGCTATTCTGCATATATCTCCTGCCAGATCATGACGTGGACTTCAGTGCTCTCTTTACTACTAGAAATGGAGTTGTAAACATCTTTAAATCATATTAGAGCACCAATTCCAGAAAACTCAGAACCAATTCCAAAAACACATATTCAAAATTCTGTTCATCTAGAACCACTCCCAACCAAAATTTGTATTAGGGTTCTCCAGAACCAATAGGAGACTTTATATACAGAGGGTGCCAAAAAAATGTATACACATTTTAAGAAAGGAAAAAAACTATTAAAATGACACGGATGGTAACCACTTTGAGCACCTCTTGTAATTGCAGAAGTCAAACGTGACTTGTATTCATCTTGTGTTATCAGTATACACTGTGTTTTCCTGAAAATAAGACCTAGCCGACCACCAGCTCTAATGCATCTTTTGGAGCAAAAATTAATATAAGACCCGGTCTTATTTTGCTATAAGACTGGGTCTATATAATATAATATAATGTAATATTATATAATATAATACTGAGTCTTACATTAATTTTTGCTCCAAAAGATGAATTAGAGCTGATGGTCCGGCTAGGTCTTATTTTCAGGGAAACACGGTATTGAGTATTACAACTTTAACACAGTTTTTTCCTTTCTTAAAATGTGTATACATTTTTTTGGCACCCTCTGTATATATAGTTGTCTCACATGATTATGGAGGTTGAGAAGTCCTAAGATCTTCAGTCAACAAACTCTAGTTTGGTGTTGCCCTTTTTTTGAACTGTATTAAAGAGGAAACCACAGACCAAAAATGGCAGTCACTTGTGTTGAAAGTCCATGATAACAAATCTAGATTTAATACCTAACCTAATTGCAGTTTTGGTCTCTCCCAGGAATGGAATTTTAAACCAATGAGTTTGGAATTTTCTGATGCACACTAGTGAGCTAATCTGCCTGATAAGACTCCCTGCCTTCCCCTAAGAGAAAATGATTTTGCCCAAAATTATCCACTCTTTAACTTCTTAGTCCCACCCTCTTTCTGCCTATAAAAACCTTCCATTTTGCACAACCCTTGGAGGATGCTTCTAGTTGCTAGATGGGACGCTGCTCAATTAGTGAACTGCTTAATAAAGCCAATGAGATCTCCAAATTTACGCTGTTGAATTTTGTTTTTTAATAGCTGTATATAAATGAAATCATAAGCATGTATTATTTACATATGACTTCTGTTCTACTGTCAGTAGACATTTGGGTTGTTTCCAGTTTAGAGCTATTACCATTAGGGGGTAGTGAATATTTTTGTGCACTCTACTTGGGAGTACATATGCGTGCATTTCTATGGGTGTGTACATGTACTGGTTCACAAGTTATGCAGATAATAAACTTTATCATACAGACTGAGCTGTTTCCCAAAGTGGTTGTGTCAATTTCCATTCCCACCAGCAGTGTAGGAGAGTTCTTGTTGCTCTACATTCTCCTCAGCGCTTGGTATTTTCAGTCTTTTTAAGTTGGGTGTTTCTGGTGTTTTCTTGATGACTAATGAAGTCAAACACCCTTTCCAATGTTTATTTATCATTTGGACATCCTCTTTTATGGTGCAACTAATTCAAATTTCTTACCCAGTTTTTAAATATTAGGTTGTATGCCTTTGTCTCATTGTAGTAATTCATTTTATATTCTGGATATAAGTCCTTTATCAGTATATGTTCCAAATTTGTTCTAGTTTGTGGCTTGTCTTCTCACTTAAAAAAATTTTTTTAAATTCACATACCATAATATATTTCCTTTTTATATTTTTAATGGTGTTTTGCTTGTTTTTAACTAACAGAATACTTAGAAATTGAATGTAGTCAAATGTATCAGTCTTTTTATTTAGACTTAAATGTTTCTTTTTTATATATTGTTTAAGGAGTTTTTCCCTATCCTAAGGTTATGAAAATTGATTCCTACCTTATTTTCTAGAGTCTTTACTGTTCTGCCTTTTATATTTTTATCTATAATTCAACTGGAGTTGACTTTTGTATACTGTGATTTTATATATGCCTTGGGGATATTTCATCATTGCTCTGCACTGTCCCTGTTGCCATAAATCAAGTGTACATATACATGTGGGTTTGTGTTTCCTCCTTTATTCTATTCCATTGGCTCGTTTCTTTATCCGTGTACCAATACCACACTGTCTTAATCATAGCTTTATTATAAGTCTTGATATATGCTAAACCAAGAACTCACATCTTATTCTTCTTGAAGAGTGTCTTGGTTATTCTTGGCTCTTTGAATTTTTATATAAGTTTATAAATCAGCTTGTCAGTTTCCATGAAAAAAACACTATATATGGGGATTGCAGTGGCTCTCTCTACAAGTTTGGGGAGAATTGCCATCTTTACAATATTGAGTTTTCCAATTCATGGGCAGGATGTATCCCTCTGTTTATTTAGGTCTTCTTTAATTTCTCTTAATATTGTTATATGGTTTTCTTATTAGAAGTCTTGAACAAATTTTGTTAGAATTATTCTTAGATGCTTGATATTTTTATTCAAATGTAAATTGTACCTTTTAAAACTTACTTTTTAGTTGCTGACATATTGATTTATATGAAATATTGATTTTTGAAAATTGATCTTGTATCCAGCAATAGTATTGCTAAGTTCATTTCTTAATTTTTATAATTTATTTATAGATTTCTCTAGATTTTCTGTGTCACAATGATATTATCTCTGAATGATGATATATTTATTTCTTCTTTTCCTCAAATTTTCTATTCCTTTTTTTGTTTTTTGCCTTCCTGCCCAGGTTAGGACCTCTAGGACAATGTTAAACAATATTGACTAGAAAAATGATAGGGGGGATTTTGTTATTGATCACAAAGGGAAAGCTTTCAACATTTTACCACTAAGTGTAGTGTTTGCTTATAGTGATTTTAAAGTTATTCTTTTTCAAATTAAGAAAATTTCTGTTTAATCCTTACTTTATTAGGTTTGATTGTTTTCAATCATGAATGGATGTTGAATTTTACCAAGCACTTTTCTGTATCTATTGCTCTGCACGGCCCCTTTTGTCACAAATCAAGTTTCCATAGATGAGACTAAATCATTTGATTTTTCTTGCATGTTGATTTGGTTCGTATAGTGAATTACACTGATTTTCAAATGTTAAATAACTTTTCATTTTTGGACTAAGGTGAACATAATTATGATATATTATCTTTTTTATGTATGGCTAGACATTATTTGCTCATAGTATAAACAAATATAGCACTGTGTTATAGGACTTTGCATCTGTGATCATGAGTGTAGTTTTCCTTTCTTATGTCTTTATCAGGTTTGGTATAAGTGTTATGCTTGCCTAATAACATGAGTTGGGGAGAATAGTCTTTCTTTCTATCATTTGGAAAAGTTTGTGTCCAATTGGCATTATTTCTTTCTTAAATGTTTGGTAGAATTCAATGGTTCCATATGTGGGCCTGTTATATGATTTGTGGGAATTTTAAAAATAAGAGCTTTATTGAGATATTCACGTGCCATACAATTCACCCACTTAAAATGTATGGGTCAATGGTTTTTAGTACATTCACAGTAGTGCAACCATTACCACAACCAATTTTAGAACATTTTCACCACCCCCAAAAGAAACTCCAAACCATTAGCAGTCACACCCCTTTTGTGGGAATGTTTTAAATATAGATTCAATTAAGAGTTTTCTGCTTCCTTCATGGTCAAACTCAAGATTAGTTCTTCCTTGAGACTCCTGCTCCATGATCAATGTCAGCAAACAATGAGACACTGTCTGTGGCCCCATGCTGGGTACAGGGACACACAGAAAGGAGATGAGTGAATCAGGCAATGAACTCAGGCTCTATAGAACCTTGAATTTTGGCACCAGATCAGAGCTGAGCCTTTGAACAAGCTTAAACTCTGAATCTGCACATTTGTCTGCCAAGTGGGGATAGTAATCTCTTCTCTACTTTTGGGGATTGGGGTGGGACACATGAGAAAATATGTGTAAAAGCACGTTGAAAATTGTAAGGAATTACTCAGGTATTGTCACTGAAGGGCTGGCAATTTAGCTTAAGGAGGCACAAATAATAGATACAGATATATAAGCACGTACAACAAGCACGTAACTACCTTTCTGAGCACTCCCTATGTGCTAAGCACGATATTAAGTGCTATATATGCATCACCTCATTGGATTCTTATACTAATGCTGTGCAGTAAGTGCTGTTATTTTCCTTTTAGATGAGAAAAGTGATGTTTAGACGGATTAAGTAACTCACCGAAGGTTGTACTGCTACTGGGGGACAGCTGGTGGAGAGGGGATGTCAGTTTGGACTGACCAGTGGCCCATGAGAGGACCGCATTCTTGGCCTGTCAAAGAAGCTGCCTGTCTTCCCAGGGTACAAATTATTTCAATAACCCTTATAACGCAATCCTTCCCCCACCCTGACGTGTGCGTGCGCGCGTCTCCCTCTCTCTCTTTCTCCATCATTTCTATGAAGGTTTTTCTCTTTTGCCCTTCTTATGCACCCCACCCTGAAATCCAGATTCTTCTCATAGCTTCAGCTCTGGGATGGATGCAGAGACTCTTGTTTCCATGGTGATGTGGGGAGGCTGGTACACCACACGCCAAGTGTAGGCGATGCGAAGATTTGGCTCAGGATCCAAAGGTGTTGGCAATAGCCAGGCTCTGGGAAAAGAGATAGATGAGAAAGCCAAGTCTGAGGGACTGGACCTCCCTCGAGCTGCAGAAGAACCTCCACCCCCAGTACGCCCCCTACCCTCCACAAACTCCTAATTTGGGAATAGAAGATAGGAGCCCTGGGAAGGGAAGCGGGGAGGCTCCAAAGCAGAAGCTACCGCCCCTGACTTGTTTGAAGACAAAGCCTAATCTTGAAGGGAAAGACTGTCCATTGGGGAGCCGCCCCCTCCACTGGCACCCCCCTGCCTTACCTCGCTCTCTTCTTCCCTGCTCTGACCTCATTCTTTGAGCCACCTGGCGCTGGGCCAGGCAGCTGAAGGGGAGCAGGGCAGCCAGCAGATGGCAGAGTCCTCCTCATTCAAAGCTTCCGCAGGATTCCTTCCTTAGCTTTCACCAGGATTATTTTCAGCTGACAGGCTGCAAAGGCGCAGTAGGTGGATTTCAGGACAGGAGATGAGTTCTGGCAGGGGCTGTGAGCCTCCGAAGCTTTGATCTTAAGCTGTAGGTCCCACTGGGGAGAGGGGTATTTAGGGCCACAGAGTCAGGGGCTGAAGCAAGGAGCACTTTTACTGGCAAAGCTTTCGCTTTCTTTTGAGGTTCTTCTTGATCCGTTGAAAACATTACAAACACCCTAACCCCAAGGAGGAGGCTTAGTCATCCATTCAGTAACTGCTTGTTGCGTATCAACAATTATATTCACAGGTAGATGCATCCAAAAAAAAAACAAAAAACACACCAATGTTTATAAAATGTCTACACATTTTCCCCCCCTTCTTCCGCCTCCCCCCGCCCCACTCCGGTTCAAGCCATTGTTTCTCAGTCTAGTTGTGTAGGACACAGCTCCCTGACCCAGGCTGGTATTATGAGCCTTGCAGTCCCCCCCCCCCCCCCCAGGCAGTGGGTCACGGGTTGCCCTGGCAGTTCATGTGGGCCACTGGCCACTGTGGCACACGGTAGTCCAGCTCCAGGGAGAGCTGTGGTTCACAGTCTTAGCTGTAGAGGGCGCAGCTCACTGGCCCATGTGGGAAACAAACCAGCCACCTCCGAGTTAGGAGCCCGGCACTCCAACCACCTGAGCCACCCAGCAGGCCCCTATACATTTCTTAATGGTTTTTAACCTTAGTGGCTTAACCTTTTTTGAGGGGAAGGGAGGGATGTTCCATATCCTTTGAGATTGTAATAAAAAATACAGATTCTCTCCCAAAAAGAAGGCACTACAAATCTACAAACATTTTCGTATGATTTTTGGAAGCCTCATGAACCCCTGGTTATAGTCATCCACGTGCCCCAGGGCATAAGCTCCTGGTCTATTAAAGAGCCCAGGCTGAGCACTAAGGATTCAATAGCCAATTAGATAAACATGACTCCTGCCCTGCCTGAGCTTGACAGGCTAATGGGAGACATAGTTAAGTAAAGAGCTGCTTAAAATACAATGGTAGGAAATCTAGGTGCTGAGAGACACACCTACCTAGACCAGGGGACTTATGGAAATCTTCCTAGAGGAAGTGAAGCATAAGCTGAGACCTGAAGAAGGAGTAGTAGAGAGCTAGGCAGAGACCTGGGGAAGAACACCTTGGCCAGGGAGCAAAGCACAAGTAAAGGCCCTGAGGAGCGAGAACAGCAAACCTGAGATGCTGACAGCAGGGCAGTGTCGCTGGCTCAGAGATACCAGGAGGACGGGTGAGAAATGATATGAGAGGGAACAGTGCCATATGTAGGCCCTGGGAGGGAACAGAGAATAGGGAGACAGCTGCTGCCCTCAAGGACACAAACAAGAGAGCTGGTGGTTATGATGTAGAAGTGTAAGTTTGACATTGGAAATGACCATAGGGTGGGTGGTATGGGAGCATGTGGGAGAAACTTTAAACTCAGTCTTGGGGATTAGGCCCCGGGCCCAGGAAATGGGCTTAATTATACATTCAGTGTATCCAAAATATTCTCAGCCTCTGAAACCAATGGGAAGGGGGAAGAGGAGGGAGGAAAGACCAGCGCCCCATGATTTGACTGTAGCCTCCCAGTAGGAACATCTTTTACGCTGGGGGCGAGGAGGGCTGAGCTGCAGTGAACGCAGCTGTGCCTCCTTTTTTAAGTACCAGAATTGTGGCCAGAGGCAGCCCTTACTAGAAAAACAGGGGAGGAGAGAGAGCTGTAGGCTTGGCCCCTGGCTCCCTGCTGTCGGCCTAGGGATTGAATGGGAAGAGCATGGGATGAGACAGAGAAGCAGATGTTCCCATGATTTATTGCCAGTGATTTATTTAACAAACACTCATATAACAGTTACTACATGCCAGGAACTGTCTTAAACTCTTAATGAATATTAATTTATAACACTGCTAGGAGTGAGGTGTGGTCATCCTCCCCCTGTCACACATGGGGCAAATGAGGCACAGAGCAGTGAATTAACCCGGCAAGATCCAACAGCAAGTGACAGAGTCACCATCTGAACTCAGGCAGGCTGGCTTCAGAGTCTGGGCTCTTTACCACTAAACTGTGTTACCTCTTGAGAGGAAAGGTAAGGGTTAAGAATTGAACCTGGGCCTCCCACACAAGACAGATGTGAATGCTACCATTGCACCTCTTGCGACACTGATAAAGTACAAGGAGCATCACTAGGTGGGAGGTCCCAGGGTAGGGAATAGTGAGGCCTTGCAACTTGGGGAGCTGCCAGAAACTGGAGCTGCCAGCTGCCTGGGGATCCAGGACTGGAGAGGTACATCTAGTTAAGAGATAAGGTCAGAGCAAGCGCCTCTGGGCCATAGGAGGAAGATGGCGATGGAGTCGCCCATTACCCAGGAGGAAATTAAGAAGGAGCTAGAGAAGCAGATTGACCTGGAGAAGACATGCCCTCTGCTGCTGCACTTCTTCACGACCCACAATGGCTGCCACCGCCTCACGGACGAATTTTCCCGTGGGAACATGCCATCCAGCAAGCTGCAGATCTACATCTGGATGGATGCAACTTTGAAAGAAGTCTATCATAAGCTCAAGAGAAGGGCACATGCTTCAGTTTTGCAATTGTTTTTATGGATATTAAAAGACCTGGCTATGGAGGAAAGGAGATGGGCGGCACCTTGTCTGGGAGGAAGGGGACTGGCGATTCCATGAGCCTTCAGTCACAGAAATTCCAGGTAGGAGACTTGGACATTGCAATCACCCCTCCGAATCGAGCACCACCTCCTTCAGGGCGCATGAGGCCATATTATATTTTGTTGACTATTTCTTGAGTTTATTTTTCATTCAGTTATGTAAAACAAACTTGCACTTTTTCCTTCCCTCATTATTGCCATTACACCTTTCAATGCTAAACTAATTGTAATGCATTTATTTAGGAGTAGGTTTGGCTGTGCTATGGTATGGCTGTGCTATGGTATGGATATAGAAAGCCCACGTTTCAAGTCCTTCCGTAAAATATGAAGAAAGTGTTCTTAGCATTCTATGTAAAACTGTATTGTTAAATATATGTATACAATCAGAGAGCCAGAGCGAGAGCGAGAGAGATAAGGTTAGGGAACTGGGTAAAATGGAAACTCCTGCCGTGGCCTGGCCTATAAGACCTAACCCCTTTCTCCGGTCAATGTCATCTCTTGCCATTCTCCCCTCACTTACAATTTTCTATTCTTTCCTGCCCCAGGGCCTTACTTGCTGTTGCCTCTGCCCTGAACACAACGCTTCCCCAACACATGTGCATGTGGACACACACACACACACACACACACACACACACTCTTTTTTCCAGGCTGAATCCCACTCATCCTTCAGATCTCGGCCTCACTGTGGATGCTTCAGAGAGGCCCTCTTGGATCCAATCTCTGAATTAGATCCCTTCGTTATTCTCTTACTGTAGTACCCTATTATTTTCCTTTATAACCGATATCATCATTTGAAATTATATATTTAGTTGTATTTATTTATTTAATGCCTGACTCTCCCACTAGACTGTATGCTCCTGAGGGCAGGGACCCCATTTTATTCTCCACTGTAAACCTTGTTTCTAGCGTACGTGTAGTGCTGCGTATAGATACTACATAACATTTCGCTAAATGAGTATATGAATTTAGAGGGATCTCAGAGGTCAACTTGTCCAATGCTTCTTTCCCTCTCCCATATGCCCAATAAGTGGTCATCTACCTTCTCTTTGAGTACTTCCAGTGGCAGAGAACTCACTACTCTACCACGGGGCCTATTCCATTTTGAAGAGATTTCATAGTTAGAAAGTTCTTTCTTATGAAGAAAACTCACACCTTGTTACTTCTTGGTCCTAGTTTGGCCTTCTGGAGCTATGTGCAATCAAGACAGTGCTTTAAATAGATGCAAACAGCTATCCTGCTCACCCCCTCCGTCCTCAAGTCTCCTCTGTGGCACCTAAACAATTCTTTCAGCTTTGGAAGACTGGGTTCCTTAACTCTTCTCCACTCTGGTCCCCTTTCTCAAGAAACACACCCTCTGGGCAGCACCCAGAATGTAGCCTGAATTATGAATTATTATCATTCCCCCTCCCCTCCCCCTGCCCCCACCACTCCAACAACTGGAGTACAGGTCGAGCAGGATGAGGGAGGAAAGGGAGGAGAAAGTGAGGAAAAGAAAGCTGTTTTTTTCACCAATGTAACTGGGGAATGCATTTCTCCAGGAAACAATATATTAATGATAGTTGGGGCCCCAGGCTAGTCCTGAACCAGATGTACCATTGTCAGCTGCATTCTGGATCAAGTGGCCTTTCTGGGCCCATTTAATACCTTTTCTCTGGGAAAAATGTGTGTGCACTCCAAACATCCAAGTTATATATAAACCTTTTAGATAACCAGCTTACAAATTGGGAACTGCTTCTACATAAGTATTTAGGTAACACCGAGTGGGAGAGTGAAGGGATGAGAACAGAGTAGGCTTGCTGAGAGAAGTTTCCAAGAAGTTTTTGTAGCAAAGATGCGGAAAGTGGTAAGGCACTCAGGCATTAGAATCAGACTAACCTGGGTTCAATTCCCAGCTCTGCCACTTACTGGCTGTGAGACATGCTGGCTTTACCTAACTTTCCTTCAGATTCCTCTCTCTAGGAAACTAGGACAATAATTTTAACCTCGCAGCGTTGGAGGGGGCATTATAAGAGGATTATTTGTATTGCCTTCAGCACAGTGCCTGGCACATAAATGCTGATGAATGGTAAGTATGGTCATGGTTTCAAAATAGGGTCTTTTCTCTTGACACGAGGTGACAGGACCCATGACCTACTGAAGTCCCTGAACCCCAGATGCAGCTCTCCCACCTGCAGCTGAGCTGATTACAGACAGAACTGTTCTCTGCCTTCGCTACAGAGACATTCTAAAAGATGGGGATGGAAAGGGGGCTCCAGAGGGTAGTTAGGAGGCCAAAGGAGTAGGGGGTCTGAGTGTCCCCAAAGACAGGTGCTTAAGCACATTGTTTCTGTAAAGGTGTGTGACGGGTGGGTCCTGTGTGGCTCTGGTGACTGTGTGTCACTGCGACAATATATGCAAACGTTCTGCCTGTCAGTGGGACGCAGGAGAGTCCCGTCCCTTGCTCAGGCTCCAGTACTCATCTCTCTGCGGTCCCAGGCCTTATCGCCTAGCTGTCTGCCCTCTGGCCTCTTCCCTTTGTTTACCAACTTGGTGAGCTTTCTCCTCTGGGAACAAAGGAGGTGTTCAGTTCTGGGCAATGCTGGGCTCCAGCTACCCCACCCCCACTCCCTTTTCCCGTCCAGGAGCATCACGCCCCCCTCCACTCCCCCCAGTCTTAGGCAGACCTCTAGGTTCTGAGAGGCCCTTTCCCACAGTTCCAGGGAAAAGGGAGGCTGAGCTCTTTGGTTGGCATCCCCTTTTTCTCACTCTCTGGCTCCCATTCCTTTCCCCAACGAGGCCCCTGAAGCTTCACTTATCTAGGCTGAAGGCAGCTCCTCTCCCTATTGTCTGGCCAGGATTTGGAAGCTCTGGTTTCCATAGCAACCCCTGGGCATTTAATTAAGGGAGGAGGCCTTCATCTCTTCTAGTCAGGGCAGTTCCAAATCTCGGCCCGAAAAGGATACCCTGAGGGGGTGAGGGAAAAGCGTTGTCCTCACCATTCTGGCTTCTCCACAGAGCCCATTAACAGCTTGCTCAGCCCAGCCCCCTCCCACCCGCCACCCCTAACCCCACCTCACACCGGAGCAGGCTGGGAAAACCTCTCAAATCAGCTTGGGCAAATCCCAGGTCCCAGGATAGCAGGGCTTTCCAGGGATGGCAGGCAATTGCTGTAAGCCACCCCATATACACGGTTGCTTTGTTTACCGGACTATGGGGTTAGAGATGGGGTGGGAGATGATTTGACACTGGCTGGCCCTACTCTCCAATGGCTTTACCATGGAATGAGCTGAAGGGCTCTTTGAACCCCCTGAAATTAATGTAAAATGTTGTATATAAATTAATTATAAGCTTTCTCCTGGGTATATCGGATACAAAGCTTTCATCAGATCCACAAAAGGGATCTATGATCTCAAAAAGGTCCCTCTCTTTGCCATTTACCAGCTGTGAGGCCTTAGGCAAATTGCTTAGCCTCTCTGTGCCTCTGAGTCTTCATCTGTAAAGTGGGGAAAATAATACTACATAAGATTGCTGGTATCTGGTGATCTCTCAGTAATGGGTTGTTGTTATAGTTGTTATTACTATGAGAGAGGACTAAATGGAGGACCCCACATCTTAGCCATTCCTCACGCACACCCTCTCAAGGCGACAGGTCTGCCCTCTCAGTAGGAGGCATTCAACACCCCCCCCCCTCACCTCATTCCTTCTCTGCCCCACCCCAGGCTGCTGGAAAGTGCTCCAGACTCTGATCGGAAGCTGGCAGCTTTCAAGAGCCTCGTCATGGCTTGGAATTTCCAAACTCCGGTCATTGAGTTATCCCAGTTCCTGAAATTCCTGCCTCCAGATTTCTCAGCTGTTGCCATGGCCACTTTTCCCCATTTCTGGTTAGGTTAGTTTATGTGTGTTTCCTTTTCACTGTATTTTTAGACTTTGGAAAAAATAAACACAGTTTACACACTATCACCTTCCTGATCTTCTGGTTCTTCACAAGCATGTGGGTGGGGACACCTCTTTCCCCTGCCTGCCACCCCCCCCCACATTCTTATTTCTGTTGAAAATTCCCAAACTTACCCCACCTACCTCTCATCACTCTGCCTCCCCACACCCTCAGCACAGATGAATGTAGATTGTAACACATTTCTGGACTGTATGTGTCTCTGGGTCTTTTATCCTTTTTATATTTTCTCTTATTTACCTCCTGGAAACTTCTCCCCCTGTGGCATGTTTTCCTCCCTTCAGAAGAGACAACTCTATTTGTAGCTTTTGGCTTGTCCCACTGTGATAGCACCGGCGTCCAAGGAGGAGCTGGGGGGGGCAGATGAACTCCACCGATTATGTTTAGGCTTAAGTATCAATAAAATAGTATTCAACTAACAGTTGTAAGACATTTAAGTGACATAGTGCAAGGGGAGCACTGAGCACAGTGCCTGCAGGTGGCCAAGGCCTCAGGAATGGAGGTGTTATTCCGGGAACCTGAGGGTCTTACAGGACACAGGGTGATTTCTCAGCCCTCTTTCTCTCAACTCTGTCCACACCCTAACCAGAGTCTCGGAGCTGGACCTGGTGCCGCCAGTATTAGAAGACACAGATGATACAGGGAAATGGCAAAGGAGAGATGTGGGAAGGGCTGAGAATTATATTTGTGAGGGCAAAGAAAGGGATTTGGGTTATTCAGTCTGAAGAAAACCAAAAGAAGGAAGGAAAGACTCTTAATAATACCAGGGTTCAGGGCTCTCTGTGACAATTCTGTTTTCTCTCCCTCAGGGAAGAGGAAATGTTGGGGCTGGAGAGACTGAGGTTGGTCATCAGAAGACTGTCCCAGCTGCGGATGAAACCCTGGCTCAGGAAATACAAAGTCCTTGCTGAGGAAACTGAGGCTCACAGAGGTTGTGGCTTCTCTAAGGTCACAAGTTAGTAAGTGCTGGGCCCTGGACTTAGACCTCAGCCTGATGAATGCAGAGCCAAGAACTTCAACTGGTTCTGTGAGGTACTGGAGGCCAGGAGCTCCATGGGGGGTGGGGGGATGGACGCCCCAGCAGAGATTCCCAGTTTGCTTAAGGTTCCCAAGCTCCAGGAAATGCTAGAAAGAATGTGAGGTAATGCAATTAATGTCATCCTCATTTGAGACATAAGAAAGCTCAGTGAGAGGCTGAATAATTTACCCAAGGTTATGCAACTAATAACATAAGGCCAGGATCAGCCTGGGCCATGTGGCTGGAGCCTGTGCTCTCCACTTGTGTTGCCTCTGGAAGTGTTGGAGTCGGGTTTTGAATCTGGTCTGGCTGACTCCGGAGCTAATGTTCTGTACCCATTCTTCCACCCTCTGAGCACTGAGGAGTGAGTGAGGCAGGGCAGGAGAGCACAGCACACAGGAAGCAAACCACCAAAGCTGTTTTCATTATGTCAAGCTGGCTCCAATTCTGCCTTTCCATGATTTGCTCTGTGCCTGGGTTTATACCTTAAGGCCCTGCCCTCACAGAGTCCACCTTATCAGAGTGGAGAAGGACAATCAACAAAAAAATAGGTAAACATGTAATAACTATGTAAAGTGTCCGATGGATGACACACTTATTGGGGTTATCACTTTGGGAGGTATCTAAATGTCTAATCACTCTGTTGTTTTGTATACCCAAAACTAATTAAAAAAAATAAATAAAAAATAAAATCTCAAAAAAAAAAAAAAAAGAATATGTAGGTAAACAAAAAACATAAACCTGAAAAATATCATCGCAACAAATGGCAGAGAACATGAAAGAGAATGATCAGGTGGGTACTTTAGTCTCTGGGCAGATGACACTTAACCTGAGATCTAAGGGATGAAAAGGTGCTCGTTGGCTCAATGAGGGAAAAGGGCACCTCTGGCAGGAGGAAAGCAGTGAAAAAGCCCAAAGTATAATCCGAGGACATTGTACTTAGTAAAGGTAAGTGTTTCAGGAAACTTTAATTTCAATATAAATGAATGTGCGTGAGTATACTGTGTACACGCATATATGAGCTCGTATGTATATAAAGTATGAGTATGTATATGTTTTGGGTAGTGATATAACATGTATTTCTGACTGACTTTTGTTTCTTAACAAGCATTTTTAAAAACTTGTTAAGAAACAAAATTCAACTGAGTAATTTTGGAGATCTGATTGGCTTTATTAAGCGATCAGGCAGCACCCAATCTAGCAACTAAAAGGGCTCCACAAGGGGTTGTACAAAAGGGAAGGTTTTATAGAAAGAAAGGTGGGGAAAGGGAGCTATTAACAAAAGAAAAGAAAGAGTTATTTTGGGACTGGGACAATTTTTTTTTGGGGGGGACGAGGGGGACACAAGTGTTTGTATCTGAGGAGAGGGCCTACATGACAGATTACCTCATTGGTGTTGACCAGAAAACTCCAGACTGGTTGATTAAGATTACATTTCTGGGAGAGGTTGCGACTGCAATTAGGTCAGGTATTAAATCTAGGTTTGGTATCATGGGATTTTGGCATGAGTGATGCCATTTTGAGCCTCTTAAACAAACTACAAATGCCTCTATTTTGGATTTTAAGTGCATTTGTGACATTTTTCATTAGATTTTCATTCCTAATTATGTTCTCAGGCACTGCCCCAGTCCCTCACCCTAAATCCTTTGTTCTGTAGATTGGATTGATTCTTCAGTCTTCAGGCATACTTAGTGTTTCCAGCATCCATACTCTTCCTTAACGAATCTTTTATCAGAATTGAGGCCCAGGTGCAATCACCCTCTTCCAGAAGCCTTCCACGATCACCTAACCAGACCTCCCTCCCTCCTCAGTACTTCCTACCGCGCTTGGTATTAATTACCTACAAGTCTCTTGCTTTATCGCCCCTCCTAAGCTGTAAACTACTCAAAGGCAGAGGCTGTGTTTTAAAACTTAGCACTCTAGGGGCTCCTCCAGCTAAAAATGCCTAGTCGAAAGATGAGGTGTTCCAAAGTGCCAGGGGCCACAGATCCCTGAGATCATGAAAAGTTATGGCTTAGGACCGAGGAGTGGAGCATCTGAGTCATATTAAGAGACAGGGAGAATGGGCTTGGCCCTGCCAGACTCCTGGGGGACGCAGGTGGCAGGGTGCCTGGGAGCTCTTTGTAAGGATCACTAGGGCACAGAAAGTACTGTGCTTGTGTATTCTCTGGTAGAAGTCAGAGTGAATTTGAATTTGCTATCACCTCAAACACCTTTGTGTATTATGTCACTGTCCCAGATTAGGAATTTATCAGAGTAATCAGAGCCAAAAAGAGATAAGACAGCCCTGAGCTTTGAACATGTGGTACACACACACACACACTTACGCTATCCAGGCTAGTGGTTTTTAAACTGTATTCCCTGGAGTTTGTTCCTTGGAGGTACCCCAGAGGTTGGGGAAGGTTTGGGTGAGCCCCCTTCCAAATTCCTCATTCTGATTCAACCAGAGCAGTCTTGTTTTGCATCTTTTTGTGTGAGTGTTTTGAGATTCTGCATAAGATTTAATTTGTAAAGGAGTTTATTACATGTAAACAACACCATGGAGATGCAATCAGCAAAATCCGGAATATGGAAGATACTATACAATAAACAGCCTGTTTTCTCCAACAAATAAATTGCAAGGAAGCAAAGGGGAGGGGGGGAAGGTGGAACCTGTAAAAGACACTTAAGAGCCATGTCAACCAAATTCAATGTGTGGACTTTGTTTAGATTCTGATTTGAATAAACCAATGTATGAAACAATTGAAGAATTTTTTAACCCTGACTGGGTACATGGTGATATTGTTATTTATTTTCAGTTGTAATAATAGTATCGTGGTTGGTTATATTAACAAAGAATCCTTTTCTTTTAAAGATGAGTACTGAAATGTCTATGAATTAAATGATATTATGTCTAAAATCATCCAGTACAGAAAGTGTAGGGGGAGAAGTGAGTTGGGATATAGATGAAGCAAGATTATGTTGATAATGGTTGAAGTTGGATGACAGGTACAGAGGGGTTAATTGTATTATTCTTTTTACCTTTTTAAATGCTTGCACATTTCCATACTCACACACACAAAACACTTTTTAAAAAACAAGTTAAAGGAGACACTTTAAAGAAGATTTGGAATTATAACCTTATTTTTTAAAGTAACAACTTTATTCACATCCCATACAATTCACCAATTTAAACTGTACAATTTAGTGGTTTTTAGTATATTCTTGGAATTTTACAACCATTACCACAATCAAATTTAGAATATTTTCATCACCCCCAAAAGAAACCCCATACCCGTTACCAGTTACTCACTCTCCATTCCCCTCAACCCCTGCAGCCCTAGGCAACGCCTAATCTATTTTCTGTTTCTTTGGATTTGCCTATTCTGGACATTTCATACAAATGGAATCATACAATATGTGATCTTTTCTGACTGGCTTCTTTTGCCTTAAGCTAACGTTTTCAAGTATAACCTTGTCTTAAACTCTTCTGGTCTTGATGAGAAAGAGCCATCTTGTAAATTTATTACTCTAGCTATGGATTTTTAAATGAAGACACTTGGAAGAGGTTTAAACAAACTTGGGAGGAGTCTAACTGCTAAAAAATAAAGGCTAAAAATCCCTGCTCTAGTCCAAATCCCTTGCATTACTTTTTTTTTTTTTTAAGATTTTATTGGGGAAGGGGAACAGGACTTTATTGGGGAACAGTGTGTACTTCCAGGACTTTTTTCCAAGTCAAGTTGTTGTCCTTTCAATCTTAGTTGTGGAGGGTGCCGTTTAGCTTCAAGTTGTTGTGGAGGGCGCAGCTCAGCTCCAGGTCCAGTTGCCATTGCTAGTTGCAGGGGGCGCAGCCCACCATCCCTTGCAGGACTCGAGGAATCAAACTGGCAACCTTGTGGTTGAGAGCCCGCGCTCCAACCAACAACTGAGCCATCCGGGAGGCAGCTCATCTCAAGGTGCCGTGTTCAATCTTAGTTGCAGGGAGCGGAGCTCACCATACCTTGCGGGATTCTAGGAATTGAACTGGCAACCTTGTGGCTGAGAGCCCACTGGCCCATGTGGGAATCGAACCGGCAGCCTTCAGAATTAGGAGCACGGAGCTCCAACCGCCTGAACCACTGGTCTGGCCCCCTTGCATTACATTTAAGGAAACAGGCCCAGAGAGGGAAGTGACTTACCCAAATACACACAGCTTGTTAAAGGCAGAGCTGGATCCAACACCCAGACCTGCTGACCTTTGGCTCCATCATCTTTTCATGTTGCCACACTGCCTTCTGATCTAATACACACCCATAACACTTTTTCCACCACAACTTATAAACATGTGACCCTCAAAATATCTTCGGAGACACATCTTGAGAATCAGTCATGATGGGGGCTGCTCTGTCTCATAGCTCAGGTTTTTGGCTGCCCTATCCTGAAATGCAGCCACCCAGGGAAGAACCAGTGCTAGCACCAGCTCCCAGAATTTCTATATTAGAGGAGCTCAGGAATGGCTAGAGGAAGCTGTCTGTGTAGCAAGATCAGTTTTTACTTAAATTGAATTTTTTTTTTGTGGGGGGGAGTGACTGATGGAGGCCATGTGTGTAGGGGGAGGCTGGTAGAGGACATGGGGGACAGAGAGCTAAAGCCTTTGGGGCTGCCATTGGAGAGAACCAAGTAAAGGGTTAGAGGATGTATGGGAACCCCACTGGTGCCTCCAGAACTGACTCCATAGGAGACTGAGGGTGGGAACAAGAGGAAAAGGTCAGGATGAGGGAAAGGACTCCAGGTTGAGGGAGTCTAGGACGTTAGCTGTTCCTGGAACTCTCCCAAACCATACTTATGGGCAGCTCCGAGAGGCTGTCAGGCCACTGCAAAGGGGCAAGAAGAGGACAAATTTTATAGACAGAACATCATCTGAGGCCTGGAGGAAGGTGGGGGAAGAGACTTCTAGAGAGCCTGACAGAGGAGGGTAACCAGCTGATGGTAGCACCTGGATAATTTTCTTTTTACCCTGGAGGTTCCCTTACCTGATTCCTGATTCCTGGCAGGGGGGCTGAGGAGCTGGGTAGAGGACAGTGCAGGCCTTCACCCCAGAACTCTCAGACGAACATGGACTGTGGACTTAGATGCCAAAGGATTTGATAGGAGACATACTGGCTAGGCAACATTCTCAAAATACCCTTTATTCTCCTGTCTGTAGTGGGCATTGAAAATCTCACCCTTAGATATCTGTCCCTTTGGGTCTGGGGAAGGCTTTTAAACATCCTTTATAACAGGGAAAATATCCCTGGGTAGGGCGGCAGTGACAGTGAGTCAGGAGTACGCTCAGATGGAACAAGACCCAAGGCATGCTCCAGAGGCGCTGGGCTTACCAAGGTGAAGGGACTTAAAGATGAGTTCTGGAGTGTTCTCACTTTTGCCCAATGTCAGTTTTACTTCAATCCCTGATCCCCAGGAGGCCTTATTCGGGATACCTGGTTCCTGAATAAGCAGTTTGTTATTCGAGCTGTGTACACCCCATGGTTCTGTCTAGTGGATTGGTGCCTTAAGATGCAAGGGCTCTGAGGGACAGGGCTGGTAGGCAGTTACACAGCTCATCTCAACCTTAGGTTGCCCTCCAGCTTTCTAATCCCTAAGTCCCAGGGCCAGTGTTCTAGTCTGGACTTTAATCAGGTGACATATGCAGTTTGTTGGCATCAGGAGGTGTCACCTGGAACTAGACCTGTGCCTGATTCATCCAGGAAGCTGAACCCAGGCAGCAGAACAAACACCCCTAAGCAGCTCCTGCCAGGTATGAGGTGAGAGGTTGTCTTGCCAAACAGACAGGGACTTTGTTTGCTTTGTTCTCTTCCTTCCCATCCCCACTTGCCAGACTCCCTTGTTCCTTTCTCTCTGCCCATCTCTGGGTTAGGGACTGTGTGGGGATTTTCCAGCTGACACGAGAGGGCTTTTTAATTAATTAAACTTAATTTAATTTTTTTGGTGAAGGTGTTTCCTGAGGAAGAGACTTGGGAGTCAAAAGGGGCACAGCAGAAGCTTCTGGGAGGGGAAGTCATAGTGGGAATTGGTTTGGATGGCGATTAGAGGGAATAAAGAAGTCAGAGATCTCTGCCCCCACCCCCACCCTGGGGTGCCACCTGTCTATAGTTTTGGCAGGTCCTGCTCTCTAGGACAACTCCAGCTTGACCTCACTTTGTGCGTTCATGGCTAGTTTACTGTTTTGACACTAATTGGTGGACACTCAAGACCATTAAATTTTGCTTCAAGTCCCTTCGTCCCTCCCTAATACAAATGCAAAACAGCGTGGGAATCCCCTTTCAGAGAAAGGGGAGCTTTAAGAGAAAGGGAAGGGAGGAAGAGGGCGCTGACTCAGATCCTCCTCCCATTGGCTGCTGGAGGGGATCCCATCTCAGGGATTGGCCCTGACAGAGTCCGCCTCCTCTTGTGATTGGCTCATCCAGGAAGATATAAAGGGGCTGTGCCGGCCTCCGGTTCAGTTGGAGCGAGGCAGGGAATTCGTCTGGATTTGTGTGTTGAGACGCACCTGACGCAACTCTCTCCCCTCTGAACCGAAGTCCAAGTACCCCGAGGCTGCAACCATGAAGGAAAGACGGGCTCCGCAGCCAGTGGTGGCCAGATGTAAGCTCGTTCTGGTGGGAGACGTGCAGTGTGGGAAGACAGCGATGTTACAGGTGTTAGCGAAGGACTGCTATCCCGAGGTGAGCTGCCCGACCGCCCCCTGGCCAGCTATTCTTGCCTGCCTGTCTGCCCCCTTCCCCGGGGGTACATTCCCATCTGCCCCAGGGAGCTCTCTCTCTCCACCCCACCCCATCCTCAACCAATTTTTGGCTGGAGGACCGCCCTGTCTTAGCTTCCCCTGAGACCTGTTCCACTTCTGCCGCTCCGCTGGCTCCTCCTTACCTCTTCACCCATAGGCCCCGATCGAATTCCCTCCTACCTACCTTCATCCTGGAGTCTGCTCTCCGCAGAGGGAACTGGAGGCATTTGAGAATCTGGGGTTTCTTGACGCAATACCTGCCCGTCCATTCACCCCAACCTCAAAGGTTCTGTGGTCATGGTCCCAGGCAGGCTCCTGCTGCTCTTTTCTGCTCTTCTGCTGGTGGCTTGTGGGGAGAAGATAAAGAGCTAGAATGGGCTTGTGGCTCAGAAATTGGGAGACAGACAAATCTGGGGATGAGAGGAATCCCTCTCTCTCTCCCCCACCTCCCCCTCTTTCTCTCCCTAACCATCTAAAATGGGGAGGGGGGTACTTGTCCCTGCTGGAAGTCATTCACATTTCTTACTTTGATGGAGCAAATTGCCTGTGCCTCTACACTCCCCTCCCTCTTGTCCCATGTGGTCCCTCCTGCCCCAGGCATCCCCTCCTCTGGCCACTTCAGTATCTCACTAGGGTGAATGGCTTCTTCTGTAGCCAGTAACAACCAGAGGGTTACAGGGGCAGGAAGGGCCCAGGTGTGAATAGTTTCTGTCTTTTCACAGACATATGTGCCCACCGTGTTTGAAAATTACACAGCCTGCTTGGAGACAGAGGAACAGAGAGTGGAGCTCAGTCTCTGGGACACCTCAGGTAAGACAACTGGCCCCAAATGTCCCCTTCCCACCTCTACTGGTCTGCTGCAGCTGCTGTCTTTTAGAAATTGTTTTCTTCTTTGATGGGGAGCAGTATGGTACTTGCCACGAAACTGAAAGAAGGGGACATGAAGATTCCTCAGTTGGGTGCAGGGAGAGGGGCCAGGTCCACTCGGTTGGCGGGTCCAGGGATGCAGAGTGGATTAACCCAGAAGCCACTCACTTCTCTGGGTCTAGCTCCATTCTTCAGAGGGCTGGATGACGAGGTGAATGGACCCCTGAATGCTACTGGGGGGCAATCAGACAAGGCTTCTTCTTTTCCACTCCCTGCGCCTCTGCCACCACACACACACACACACACACACACACACACACACACACACACAGTCTTTACTGCCCCAGAGCAAAACCAAGTATGAGGCAGGAGGCAGTGTAGCTGGAGGCAGTTGTGACTGAGGCAAGGAGAAAAGCCTGCTTTTGGGGAAATATTGCTCCTAACTCAGTTTTGTCCCCTGCATTCCACCTCGGGCCACTGCTGTCCTCCTGCTGCAGCTCAGCTCTACTCAGCTCCACTCGTCATACCGCTGCGGCTCAGGGCTGAAGTGATGCATCATCGATGTTTTGGAGGGTGGGGGAGATGGCTTCATATGGAGCAGAGTCACGTTATAGATAGTAATCGGAGGAGGGGTGTTGGCTTTGACCATTTTCCTTGTATTGGGCTGAGGTAGAAGACCCTCTGTCTTTCTGGAATGTAAGAAGCAATGTTTTTCCAGCCTCTCAACCCTAAACCCTCAGTGCTAGGCTATCCTTTGCTTTGATTCTGACCCCTTTCCATTATCTCTTCACCCCAATCCTTTTTTAATAACTGGGCTCAGAGTCGTAATTAAGGACTAAAAGCTAGGAATGGGAGAAAGAAAAGAAAATCCACTCCTCTAAAAATGCATATTCAGGCTGAATTTAAAGAGGAACTATAAATCACTAAGGGTTTCCTGTTACATCAATAAATATGTTGTCCTGCTCCTCCAAAGAGCTGTTGTTCCCATGATCCAATTTTGAGGTCTGAAAAGATTAGGGGTAGGGAATGGGTAAATAGAAAAATGACTTCCCCTAGCTCTACCTTCCCCAAACAAAGCAAAACAAAAATTGCCGGACCCGCTATGCTTTCCTCTGCTGCAGTTCTGGGGGTTGGGAGGCAGGGTTCTGGGTTCCCGGTCTGTGCTGTGCTGGCTGGATCCGACTGGAATGCACTTGGCTTCAGGATGTATGGCTTGGCATCTGCTGTACCTTGCCCACCTTTCAGTCTTCCCAGAATCTTACTGCAGCTCATCTCTTCTCACAACCTCCGCCCCAAAGTGCCACTCCCCCCCACCCTCTTCCCGCTGCTTCTACCCTCCTCCCATAGTCAGAACGCAGCCTTTCAATCCCAATCCAGATAATGGAAAATCAGCAAGGTGGTCTCTGTTTCTTGTGTTGCATTCCCACCCTCCAGTTTCCAAAAGGATGCAGGCTATCAGTCATCCTCAAACTCCCTCTTTCAAATGAGGTGCCCATAAGGAAGGAGGAAGTGGCAGCCCAATGGGGACGGGGCTTCCCAACACGGGCCAGGGTTGAACCTGCTCCTGTTATTTACTCGCTGGTTTTGCTTAGATCCAGAATGGAGGCCTCCTCCCCTCCCCCTTCCCAGTGCTGCAGTGCTTCCTTTGCTCAGTGCTGCGGTGATAAGACCCCACCTCAGAGAGGGGATGGGGTGGATTGCTGAAGGAGCAGGCAGCTATCCCAACTCCCCTTTACTCTCTTTTAAACAACCAACCCCCTCCCCACTTGGATTCCCCCCAGTTTCCATGGCGATTGTGGTGCAGGGAGAGGGGCTGCTTGCTATTCTGAGCACGGATTGTCTGGGTTCCAAATCTGCTACTGTTCCTTCCCCAGGGTGGAGGGGGGCAGGCTCAGCCCCTAGCATTCTCCCTTATTGGACACCTGGGTCTGCATTGCCTCCTGCCTTCCCAGTGAAGGACCCTTACTTGAGCCTCTACCTCCCTAGCTATTGCTGCTGCTGGCTTTGAGACTGCCTCCCTGAGATTTGGAAGGATAGGGGCTGCAGCTTTCTTTTTCCCCGTTTCAGTGTAAACTGATTTGCGTAGAGGAGGAGCAGGACCCTGAATCCCTGCCAGCCTCCTAGAGTTCTGACCCCATGGCAAAGAAGCAGGGCAGCCAGTTATATAACACGCAAGTTTGTTTCTTCATTGGGGAGGCCCTGGAGCAGAAGAAGGGAGCAGAGGTTGGGTAGCAGGCAGGCTCTAGAAAAGAGGAGACACTAAACTAGCCCTGGTCCCACAGGAGTTGGGAGAACTGTCCTCTGGGACTCTGAGAACGGGCAGGCCTGAAATTAAGCCCTTTGTAGGAGACCCAGACAGGGTCAAATTATGTTCCACTCCTCTTTTATTTTGCCCCCTTCCCGTTTTTCAGTGCTAAGGAAGATGATATTCTTGCATTGCCTTCTGGCAGGTAGTCAGGTCCCAAGTTTCCAGGCTGTAGCAGGTTCCCATGGGAGATGGGTGGGGCCAACTAATAAGGGACAAAGAATGGTATTCCCAGGGCTCTTTGGGCTGAGGTCTGTAGGGGAGGGAAAATGCCGTGACTCACCATCAGCTCTTTCTCCTCTCCACCAGGATCGCCCTACTATGATAATGTCCGTCCACTCTGCTACAGTGACTCGGACGCAGTATTACTATGCTTTGATATCAGCCGTCCAGAGACGGTGGATAGTGCCCTCAAGAAGGTAAGTTTGGATAAACTTTACAATCTCTAGTTCAGCTTGAGAACAAAAAGGAATCTTGGGGACCTTGTCGTCGAATCCCCTCTTATGTAACGTGAAAAAACTGAGGCCAGGGAAGGAAGAGATTTGCCCAAGGCCACACCATTAGCTAAGCTCTGGGATTAGAACCCAGATCTCCTGCCCCTGCCACTGCTCTATACAGCTCTGCCAGAGGCCCTGCAAGAGAGGGCGGTGTTAAGGACTCAGGAAGTGAAGGATTGGAAGTCGGAGAACCTTTTGTGCTATGGTTTGAGGGTCAAGGAAGGGGTCTTTTGGAGGCAGCTTCTATAAACTTTGATCCCAGACTCACTGGGACTGGGCAAGCCAGGCAGGCCTGAGCAGAACTGCTCGTAGGGAATACCTAGGTCTGGATGGCAAGATTTGTCCATCCTGAGGAGTCCCAGGACACCTTGTAGAACTAGCCTAGTTTCTGAGAAGAATCTAGGACTGCCTCCTTCCCTTGGGAAGAGACTGGTTGGTCTCTTCATGGCTTTCTGGACTTGGGGAGCCCTTTGACTGGTTTGAGGGGGCAGATCCAGGCCCGTATGCTTGGCAGAAGGTGGGGAAAGATTTGCCTCTGTGCTCTCTGTGGGCTGGGCTGTGGAATGAAGGGACAGGCTCTTGGGTCAGCACTCCTGTGGCCCCAAACGCCTCATGGGCTAGAAGATGATGTAATTAGTGCAGTGGCAATGCTGTGACTCGGAGGGCAGGACTGGTGATAAGCTGCGTGGTGTATGTGGTGTTGCCAACTGGGCTTCTCCGGTGGTCTGTCAGGCACTGACTCTCCTTCCTTTCTGTTTCTCTCAACTTTCTTGCCTGGCTCATCAGTGGAGGACGGAAATCCTAGATTATTGTCCCAGCACCCGTGTTTTGCTTATTGGCTGCAAGACAGACCTGCGAACAGACCTGAGTACTTTGATGGAGCTGTCCCACCAGAAGCAGGCACCCATCTCCTATGAGCAGGTGTGTGTGTGTGTGTGTGTGTGTGTGTGTTGGGGGAGTGATGGGGAAGGCGACAGGCTGAGGACTTGAAATGTCCCCGTTGCACAAACTCTCTCACTATGGCAAGAGAGAATTGGTATTTTTGGGGGGTCATCTATAATTAGCAATCTAGTCACCTGGATAGAGGTGGTAAGTACCTGTTTTCCCAGATTTATGCTACAGGTTGGCAGGTGAGCCATTCCTGCGCGTGCCAGTGTTTCTCAGATTGCTTTTGTGGATCACCTGCATTAGACTAACCAGAATTTCTTATGCCTATTGAAGTGTAAGGTTCATTTCTCTTAAACCAATATTTCACGTTAGACGCATCTGGGGAGCTCTTACAAATATCAATGCCTAGGCCCTACCCCCAGAAATTCTGATTTACTTGCTCTGGTATCAGTATGGTTTTAAAAGTGTCCCAGGTGATTCTAACGTGCTGTCAAGATCACCTTCAGAAAATAATTAGCAGAGGGTGGTGGTGGTGGGAGACTGGCAGTTGGGTCCCATCTGGAGTAGCGCTGGGGAGTACCACTCAGCATAGGAGGCAGTGTTTCAGAACCATTTTGGAACACTGCATCGGTGACCTCACTCCTCCCTCCCCCTGCAGGGCTGTGCCATAGCCAAGCAGCTGGGTGCGGAAATCTACCTGGAAGGCTCGGCTTTCACCTCAGAGAAGAGCATTCACAGCATCTTCCGGACAGCATCCATGGTGTGTCTGAACAAGCCCAGCCCGACACCCCCGAAGAGCCCTGTCCGAAGCCTCTCCAAGCGACTGCTCCACCTCCCCAGTCGTTCCGAACTCATCTCTTCTACCTTCAAGAAGGAAAAGGCCAAAAGCTGTTCCATTATGTGAAGTGGGGGTTGGAGAGGGGAGACAACCTCCCACTTCCTCCCTTGGGTTGCAGAGGCACAGGGAGAGGGAGGATGAGACAATTTAGGACACTGGACACGAGTTTTTCAGACGGCCACGGTGAGGGCTTGGAAGGAGACAGGGATGGGACCAGGAAAGAGCCAGGCCCGGCTTGAGGACCTGAAGCTGAGAAAGAACCATCACACCCCAAGCCAGGCACTAGGTGGTGGAGGGGGTGGCTGCCGCAGTACCCCCCACTCCAGACGAAGGAAAGGTGGGGGTGTGGGGGGCATGCTGGCCTCATGGGCTCAGGGGCCTAAAGGAGCCTCACCTTCAGCATCATGCCTCTTCCACCCAGCGTTTTCATGCAGGCCAGGGGATGGGAGGGATCCCTGAGCCCTTCCTTTCCCCTCTGAGGAGGTCGCAGAAGAGTGGAGACTGGGGAAGCCATGAGGCAGCGCTCTTGGGAGCTGAGCCCAGGTGCTTCCTAACAGAAATCAGAAGGGCAGGAGCTGGTCAGAGCCAATGAGAAGGAAACCTCATCTTTGCATAGCCCATGCCTCATGGAGAGGTGACGTCATACATTCACATGCTTCTCACCTAAGTCCCCAGGGTCCAAGGGAGAAGCCCCAGACCCCCTTCTCTTGCAGTGTGGGGGTGGTGGTGCTGCAGGGGGCAGGGCGGGGTGGGGGTCACCAGACTTTTTCTGCCCTTAGGGCAGTACAGCTGGCATTTGTTTTATAGACTCTTGTCTTTGGAATTGGGGGGAGGGGGGAGTGTTTCAATCCGTTATATGTCTGTTTAAAGAAGAAAACCTATTTATTAATGAAAATATATAACATGTACAAAGAAGTTGGCTCCATTTTCGTAGTTTTTTTCTGTTTCCTCTGGTCATTGATAATGAGAAAAAAGCTGTCCTGGGACCCTTTCTGTGGGTTGCAGAGTAGCTGCCTCCACTGCTCCCTGGCACCTCCAACAAGGATCTCCTTCCTCTCCCCCCCATCCCGTCCCCAAGCCCATCCAATCCTTCTAAGCCAATGAAGATCTCCTTAGCCCCAGAGCAGGGTTTTTCAACCTTGGAACAAATGACATTTTGGACTAGATGGTGCTTTGTTGTGGGGGCTGTCCTGTGCATTGGAGGTTTAGCATCATCTCTGGCTTCTACTCACTAGATGTCAACAGCACCCCCCCTCCAGTTGTCACAACCAAATATGTTTCCAGATACTGCTAAATGTCCCCTGGGATAAAATTCCTCCTGGTTGAGAACCATTGACCTAGAGTCTAGAGGAAAGAGACAAGGTTTGGGGAAATCAGAGGACCCAAGCTGCTGAGATCCCAACTGCTGCAGAAGGTGGACAGACTGAAGCCAAGGATGGGAGTTTCCTGGGGTTCTGGTCTCCTCTGAGTTCAGAGAGGTGACGTCTTCTGCTTTCTTGATCTTTCAATCCCATTGCCTGTTGATGGCAGCTCAAAGGCCTTAACTTTCCTTCTCTTCAGTGACTTTCAAGTTTCGTAGTGTGCTGGAAATAAAGAGTACTTACTAGGTATTGAGTACTTACTATGTACCCAGCACTGTGCAAATAGCTTTACCTACATTAACACATCCAACTGCACAAATAATATAGTTAAATGCTTACTATGGGTGAGAGATGCTTATGAGTTCTTTATGTGTTATTTATTTCTGTGATAACCCTATGGAGTGCTATCTGCCTCATTTTACAGACAAGGAAACAGGTTCAGAGAGATCAGTTAATGTGCCCAAGGTCACACAGCCAGAAAGTGGTAGAACCTGGATGCAAATCCAGGCAACCTGGCTCCATAACATGCACTTTTCACTGCTCTGCTCTCCTACCCTGTGAGACAAGTTGTATTATTATCCCTATTTTATAAATGAGAAATAGAAAATCCAGAGTTGCCATATAATTTGCAAGAGATCATACTGTTTGTACGTAATGGAGTCATGATTCAAACCGGGGATTAATGTTAATTATAATCCCTGGACCCCTTACTGCTAGCCATGTTGTACCTAAATAGGAGACTATCTGTGGTCCTTACTAGAACACAGTCCCCCTGTCTTCATCTCCAAAGATGTATGTTTGTAAAAGACCTAGCAGGGTAAGAAACAAACAACGAGTACCCTTTAAGCTCAATGTCTTACAT